>NW_027507764.1:206391662-207845829 GCF_037356315.1 Lithobates pipiens | reverse complement strand
GACCACGGAACACACCAGGCAGATCCGTAATACTGTTGTGGAGAAGTTTAAAGCCGGATTTGGATACAAAAAGATTTCCCAAGCTTTAAACATCCCAAGGAGCACTGTGCAAGCCATCATTTTGAAATGGAAGGAGTATCAGACCACTGCAAATCTACCAAGACCTGGCCGTCCCTCTAAACTTTCAGCTCAGACAAGGAGAAGACTGATCAGAGATGCAGCCAAGAGGCCCATGATCACTCTGGATGAACTGCAGAGAACTACAGCTGAGGTGGGAGAGTCTGTCCATAGGACAACAATCAGTCGTACACTGCACAAATCTGGCCTTTATGGAAGAGTGGCAAGAAGAAAGCCATTTCTCAAAGATATCCATAAAAAGTCTCCTCTAAAGTTTGCCACAAGCCACCTGGGAGACACACCAAACATGTGGAAGAAGGTGCTCTGGTCAGATGAAACCAAAATCGAACTTTTTGCCCACAATGCAAAACGATATGTTTGGCGTAAAAGCAACACAGCTCCCCGTAAACTAATTCAATTTATATTCCTGGGTGCCAAAATGACAATAGCCAAGGCTTGGAAACTCCCTAAAGTTTCCTTTGCAGCCGCCGTTAAAAAAATTTCTTGGATAATGTTGCAAGAGAAACTTACCGGCATTCTTTTAGATTCCACGGCTCAGTTCGAGGCTACGTGGGAGCCTTGGGCTCAATACATGGGCATTTCACTTATTCCAGGAGTCCGACCCTAGTTCCCTCGACCACTCTCGACTTTGAAGGTTGCTCGACTGCGGACACGCCCCCTCCCCCCCCCCCCCCATCTCCCTCTTCCCACACCTCTCACCCCTTGTTTTTCGGTACAGAGTCTTGTTTTACTTTGTCTTGTTTGGTTTTATTTTGTTGCCTCTCTCCCCAGGACCCTTTTGGCTCTCCTCTATTTTGCTTTTCATGTTAAATAATACTGGAAAGATGAGGTGTGGGCACATCAGTCACACCACTAATGTAGTACTCCTCCTCCTTGGTTTTGGAGGTCTATCACCTCTTGTAGAAAACGCCGGATGCCACGGGACTCCTCCCCTGCACAGTATGCTCCCAGTCGGGGTGCAGGGGAGGACTGACTAGTGACCCCCAGATTAAACCTCTATATGTCACAAGCAAGTGAGAAGGGCGACTATTCTGAAACGTGTTTATGTTTTAATTCCTTGTCGATGTACTAAGCAACCTTTTATGTATTCCTTATCAGTGACTTTTACCTCCGACAAGTGAGCAAGATTGTCTGTACTTTACTGTTTTGTTTCTCTTTGATATGTAAACTCAATAAAAACTTTTGAAAGTAAAAGCAACACAGCTCATCACCCTCAACACACCATCCCCACTGTCAAACATGCTGGTGGCAGCATCATGGTTTGGGCCTGCTTTTCTTCAGCAGGGACAGGGAAGATGGTTAAAATTGAGGGGAAGATGGATGCAGCCAAATACAGGACCATTCTGGATGAAAACCTGTTGGAGTCTGCAAAAGACCTGAAACTGGGATGGAGATTTATCTTCCAACAAGACAATGATCCCAAACATACAGCAAAATCTACAAAGGAATGGTTCACAAATAAACGTATCCAAGTGTTAGAATGGCCAAGTCAAAGTCCAGACCTGAATCCAATCGAGAATCTGTGGAAAGAGCTGAAAACTGCTGTTCACAAACGCTCTCCATCCAACCTCACTGAGCTCGAGCTGTTTTGCAAGGAAGAATGGGCAAGAATTTCAGTCTCTCGATGTGCAAAACTGATAGAGACATACCCCAAGCGTCTTGCAGCTGTAATCGCAGCAAAAGGTGGCTCTACAAAGTATTAACGCAAGGGGGCCGAATAATTTTGCACGCCCCACTTTTCATTTTTTTATTAGTTAAAAAAGTTTCAAAAATCCAATAGATTTCGTTCCACTTCACAATTGTGTCCCACTTGTTGGTGATTCTTCACAAAAAATAAAAATGTTATATCTTTGAAGCCTGAAATTTGGCAAAAGGTTGAAAAGTTCAAGGGGGCCGTATACTTTCGCAAGGCACTGTATATGCTGCTAGAACAAAAATAACAAAAAGATCGTACATCATGGGACACAGTCACAGTAATTACTGTATGGGTTATATAGGCACCTTCAGGTGATGGACATTGGCACACTCTAAACAGGAAGTTCAATTCCCCATATAACCCCTCCCCTTACCGGGAGTACCTTTTCTTTTTTTTTTTGCCAGGTTGTGCGGCGTTGGTGTGCTTTAGCGTCCACAAAGCAGGCTGTGTAGCTATAAAATGCACCTTTTTTTTCAGGTGCATACAGCTGAAGGAGGGACACAGAGCAGATGGGTGACATGTGAGTGTGGGTGACACAGGCATTTTTGCTTAATCATCAGGCTGAGCTTAATAGCAGCGGCAGTTGCTGAACTATTGCTCAGCAGTGGGTGCATTTTTTTGGTAGTATCTCTGAGTTTGTGCTTGGCACTATGACCAGGGGGGGTGGTACAAATACCACAAAAACCAAGGGCACAAAGGGGTCACTCTTAGGCCCTTTTTTTCCCCTCCTAAAAAGTTTTCAACACTTTGTCCTATGGAGGAAAAATTTACTAAGATGTGGAGTATACTAGCAATTGACGCTGCTATATCCTCTGAATAAAAGTTTGATTTGTCCGGTTGACAATGCGCGAATGCGTAGGGATCAAACTGATGAATTGGAATGCCTGTTAAACATTTTTATCCTTGGCAGGTTCAGTGCCTCAACCTGCAGTGGCAGCAATTGGGGTATGTCAATCCTCGAGAGACCATTTTTGAAACAGGTGCTCAAGGTGTTCCCTGAACAGCAGGCCCAGGAGTTAGTCCAGCTGCTGGCGGCTTTGTGTTTTTCAATTGATACAATCGGAGATTATATTCTTCAAACTTATTGCCTTACGCTTGGGTTGGTACATATGTGTAGAATCTTATGGTTGAAAAGTTGTTCAGCCAAAGCACCATGCAAAAAGCTCATGGCTGGTTTTCCTTTCCATGGTGAAAAGCTGTTTGGGGAGGATTTGGACAAATGTATCCAAAAAATATCAAGTGGGAAAAGTACCCTTTTGTCAGTTAAGAAAAAGAGTAAACGTCCCTTATTTAAATGGGATCTTTCTCCAGTGCCAGGGGCATCAGCCTTCAGGCAGTCGCGATGGCCTCCACCATCAGGTTCAAGAGGTAAACCTCAGGGGCAACCCCAGGGACAAAGGAAATCCTGGGGGAGGAAACCCACAAGACAGAACGCTAAAGCCCCTTTATGAAGGGCCACTCACTCGAGTGAGGGGGAAGATTTCTGCAGTTCTCAAAGGTCTGGCAGGAAGAATTTCGAGACAGATGGGTGGTCTCCACAATAGCTCTAGGTTACAAACTAGAGTTCAGAGAATACCCATCTCCTTGTTTCCTCAGGACAAATGTCCCCAAAAATCCAGAGAAAAGGGTCTCTCTTTCTAGCGTTAGACCAACTTTTGTCACAAAATTTGAACATGGTGGTCCCCATGGAAGAGCAGGGGTTGGTTTTATTCAAACCTTTATACGGTGCCAAAACCAAATGGGGATGTTGGACGCATTAGAGATCTCAAAGATCTAAACCGGTTCCTGAAAATTCCCTCTTTTTGCATGGGATCGATCCGATCAGTAGTCTCCATTCTACAAGGAGGAGAACTTCTGGCATCAATCAACATCATGGATGCATACCTGCATGTACCTATTTTCCCCGCTCACTAGTAGTATCTACGTTTTGAAGTAGAAAAACTTAATTTTTAGTTTGTAGCCTTGCCTTTCGCTTTGTTTCCAGAACAGGTGGAAAGAAGCTCAGCACAGGATTCTAGTCTGTAGTCTTCCATCAACCCTCCTCTGCCTCATTCTTCTTGATGGTGATGTTCTCTTCCATTCTTGCCACCCACTCCCCATCTGATTAATTCATTACTTCCCCCTCTCTGGGGACTGTCTGAGTTCCTTGCTAATGGACCTCAGGTGTCCTAGCATGGTATGCTTTGCTTTCCTCATCATTATTCTATTGGTACTAAATTCCTGTATGTATTTCTGAATATAAACTGCCACATGATTAAGTGGTGCTCGCGTTGCAGGTTTTCTTTTTGGTTATAGATTGGAGTGGAGCAAATGCTTGATGTGATATGACATGCTTGGATATTTGTACCCATTGTATAGAAATGCTTAAAATGGGCAAATCCTTTTTTTCATTTTGGATGGAGTGAGGGAGGGTTATAACCCCTGTCAGTTTATTTGTTTCCATCTGTGTCCCATTGGGGAGATTTCCCTTCCTGTCCCATAGCCAAGCAGGAAGTGAGAGGAAATCCCTGCAAATTAAGGGAGTTCCTTGGGGCTCCCCGGGTCACCAGAACTAGTGTCTCCATTGGAAGTTTTTCTGGGGACAACCCAAAATTTGGGATTTTCTTTTATTTTTACTTTAACTTTCACTTTTAATGATAATGGTAAACAGGACACATAGAGAGGGTGAAGCTCCCATAGAATGCATTGACCTCTTAAGGACCGAGCCTCTGTCTGAGATTTGTTGTTTACAAGTTAAAAACATTTTTTTCTTGCTAGAAAATTACTTGGAACCCCCAAACAACATACATTTTTTTTCTAACACCCTAGAGAATAAAATGGCAGTCGTTGTATTGCTTTCTGTCACACCGTATTTGCGCAACGGTCTTACAAGTGCACTTTTTTTGGAAAAAATACTTTTCATTAAAAAAAGTTGTATTGTGAAAGATAATGTTACGTCAAGTAAATTGATACCCAACATGTCACGGTTCAAAATTGCACCCGCTCGTGGAATGGTGACAAACTTTTACCCTTAAAAATCTCCATAGGTGACGTTTAAAAAATTCTACAGGTTGCATGTTTTGAGTTAGAGGAGGTCTAGGGCTAGAATTTTATAGCTCTACCGATCGCGGCAATACCTCACATGTGTGTTTTGACCATCGCTTTCATATGTGGGCACTACTCACTTATGCTTTTGCTTCTGCACACAAGCTCGTGGGGACGGGGCGTGTTTTAAAAAGGTGAAAGTGATCTCGCGGTGAATCCGCCGCAGAGACCACTTATATCTTGAAGCAGACCACCCGCTGAACAAGAGGATACCGGGGTTATGGCTGCTGCCATAACAACGATACTCCTCTTCAAAGTACAGACTTGTAACGACGGTGGACGGTCTGGAAGTGGTTCAAGTAAAAAATAAATAAATAAACCTCTAGCCTTTAGAACCACTTTTAAGTCTTGGGTCCTCTACAATTCCAAAGCATAATTGTGTAGCAAGTGCCCTTGTTTTGGCTTTCTAGTTTTAATTGATTGAAGCAGAATTAGACACATTAAATGTAACAGTTTCCTGAAAAGGTTACATAACTGTCACAGTTGCTTGTGCTCTCAGCAGAACTGTCAAGCCGTCAAATATCTGGTGTCATAACTGATCACATGTGCAGCACCATGGCAACTGCAGTTCAAACAGAGTAAACAATGGCAGCTTCCTTGACTTTAAAGGATAGATAGGTTTAGTTATGTGAACCAGTCTTAGAGAGCTGTTCTCTACTAAATGTAGGAGTTTGGTATAGGCCCAGTGGAAGAAACTGCTCTCTCTCAAGGCTTCTGTGAAAAACATTGCTATTATGGCAGCAGTTATGTTGGATATGTGGAATGAGTATGTCCAGATCTATCTGTACCTTTTGCATATTCGTTGGTTTTTTCAGACTTTGATCTGAATGGCTTTTATTGGCCGTTAAGGCAGACGTAGTCTGTGAGGAGTAGATGGTAAACACGAGAAGGGCCCCACACCAACAACCAGTCCCATCTTGTACTGGTACAGTGTCTCACTCAGAGCAGATTGGGGCCTTTTAATAGCAAAGTGCAATATGCACAATATGCTATAAGGGATTGGCACTACTCTTGTAAAATGCAACTTCCTACATCACCAATATATCCTGCTCTGTCTTGGTATATATGACATGTGTTGTACCCATGCCATTTGTGTGGAATCTATTCTATACCACAGTATACGTTGACTCTACTACTACTGACTTTTACAAGCACGAGCTCAATGACTTAATGCGCATCAGTACCACTATACTCCCACAGAGCTTCAGGTGCTGGAATGAAGACCAATTCCAAAGATTTAGGCATTGCCTAGCATTTCCTATAGTACTGTTATTTATGTTGGTAAGCCCAGCACCTTACTGCTTAGTCTTTTCAGTTGCTGTAGGCGTATAGGGGAGTATGTAGACTGCTGTTCCTGCACAGTATGAGAAAATTGTCCTTCGATAGTTTTTATATGGTACAAAACTTATGACGTTCACTTACAGTGGTGTAGGCTGTATGAGTGGTCGCTGTAGGTGTGCTTCTGCAACAGACCCTTTTTTTTATACTGTATAGGGTGTTGATATCTCCACCACAGATCGGATATCACATTTATGTTCTATGAGGTTTAAAAAAATGATAATAATTTGGCATGCACTTAAAGAGTTTTTTGCAATCGATATTCAAAATATGCTCATGGGCATTTTGGAATACCAGGGTCAAATAGATGGCTCGGTAAATGTGTTAATTACACTTTTATATGGAGTTGCACAGACTATGGGGGCTTGTGTCCGTCCTTTGTCAAACAAGGCCTTGCTATGGGTTGGTATTAATAATAATATTATTACTATTATTTGAATATATATTTCCTTGTTGAGTCAGTCCCATGTAATTTTGTCTATGCAATTACATTTTTTTTTTACAATACGGCATAGACTTTAAAGAGGAAGTAAACCCTGGTGGGTTTACTTCCTCTTTGTCTCCCTGCAAAGGTAAAGCATAATGGGCTACTATGCATCCCATAGTAGCCCATTATGTGTCACTTACCTGACACAGGAGCCAGCAATGTCACCACTGTTCTCTGTAGCACGGAGCATCCATCTTCTTCCGGGTATCTCTGATCCGGCCACTCGAGCACCAGAACAGCGATGACATCATTCCCGCGCATGAGCACGGGAGCCGCCACTAACGGCTTATCGCCATTAGCAGCGGCATGCCAAGTGCGCCTGCGCGCCGCTGTCTACGGCGCATGCGCCATAGACAGCGGTGCCTGTCTTTTCTTTTTTTTTTTTTTTTTTTTTTTTTTTTAAATATCTCCTAAACCGTGTAGGTTTAGGAGATATTTCTTGGACCTACATGTAAGCCTTAATCTAGGCTTACCTGTAGGTCAAAATGGTTTGTAAGGGTTTACAACCACCTTAACCTCTAATCTAGTAAGTTCTCATTTCTCTCATGTGCTATTCTGGCGATTTGGGAAATCTGTAGTTAGCAGTAAATCTAACTCTAGTTCCAGGAGTCTTCCAGAAAAGCAGAATTCCCTCCCCTGTGTTTCCTTTTTCCTGTTGTATGTTTTGTTTCAGATTAAAGTGGATGTAAACCCAATTCATGAAATTTGACCTAGGCACATATATCTGTACTGTTTACTTATCTCTCGTCAAAGCCCTAAGTCCTGTGTCTTTATGCTTTTTCATTCTTCTATTATCAGCATGATGAATTCTGACAAGCTCTCCAACAGCCGAGATAAAACCAGCCTGACATTTGTGTTTGGGTGGGTACTATAAATAGATTAGCAGAGAGCTTGTATATTCACAGCACAAACTGGTCAGTTTATTAGAAAAACTTCCTTTTTTAAAGTCTTTTTGAGGATGCGTTTCCTGTTTTTGTTGGAGGATGTGCCAGCCTCTCCTATGCTATCTTGCAAGATTCCTAGAAATTGTTACTAAAAAGTCCAGCACTGACTTCCTATGTCCTGACTTCCTAAGTCCTATGTTGTGACATTTTGAAGATGAGTTTTTCCACAATGCCTATAGCTACAGAGGTGACTGGAGGCTTGTTTCAAAGTCCTTTTTGCTGCTTGTTCAGAATGTGTAAATACTTTAATATGTAAATAATTTTGAATTTTTCTAGTCCACAGGTTCACTATATGCCATATTTTATAATACATCCTTTTTGTTTTGCTCCTAGGAACTGGTTATCTGCAGATACTAAAGATGAACGAAATCTCTGGATGCAAAAGCTTAACCAGGTCCTGGTGGATCTTCGCATGTGGCAGCCAGATGCTTGCTATAGACCAGCTACCAAAGTTTAAAAGAAATTGTGGATGTTTACTGAAAACCTGCTTGTCCTATAGTTCACCTAGTTTTTGTGTTTGTTTTGTTTTTTTTAACTTGTATGCTTTTTAAAACTATTATGCCTTTTGGTTGTGTATCATTTTTCATCAAACAGGAGTTTTATTACTATTTTTCCCTTGGCCTCATGTATTACATTTATGTGAGTTAGTGATTTGTTAGGAATCTTAATCTCACAAAGAATGGGTAACCCTACGTAATACCGCTGAGGGATAGTGCCTGTAGTATTTGTATTGTTTTACTCTTTATTTTGGCAGTGAAAATTTGCCTTTTTGTGAGCGTTTTAATTTCCTGCTAACTTATGTGCAATATTCAGACCTTTCTTTGGACAGAATTACCACAACAGTTTTACTTTATATATTTAAAAAAGAAAAAACAATTTTAACTACTTTAAAAACATAAGCACATTCTGTAGTGGCTTTTCCAGCTTAGCTTGTTTCATTGTGTTTTTTTTTTTTTCTCTCTTTCTTTTTCCTCATTTGGTGGAATGGGAGCATATGGCTGTAATATGACCTGACTCTCGGTCCATTTAAATATAGAAACTTCAACATGGATTTAATTTTAGCACAGAACTAATGCTTCAGTGGCTTCCACTGTTTTGAATTATGCAGTTTATTCTTTTATTTAAATACCACACTGTTTCAAGATCTGTTGTGAGCCTATTAGTGAAGCTATATGCTTAATAATGATCAGGGTATTGATGGCAGTAGACTTTCTGTATAAAATAAACAAGTAATTGAAGTGAAAATCCAGCCAAAGCTTTTTGTAATTTTTGGATGGAGAGGAAGAGGACTGGAACCTCCATCAGGTCTTTACTGCTGTCTGGTGCCTTGTTGGGTAGGTATCCCTCACTTCCTTTTTCAGGAGCTATGTTGTCACCTAGACAGGTAGTAAGGTCATGTCTCCTGTGAGGGGTCATGATATGAAAATCTGTTTGGAGCTTTAGCTTTCCCTACGGTCATCGACGACGAAAAAGGCAATCTACCCAATGGGGCCAAAGATGGCAGTAAAAATGAATAGATCCAAATATATATTTGAGCGCAAGGAACAAACGAGCTCTGCAGTATTTTTTTTTTTTTTTTTTTTTTTTTTTTTAAGTTTGTTTTTACAAAGCTGCTATAGTGCCAGCTATTTTCTTTACTGGTTTAATATTTTATGGAATAGTTAATAAATATTTGTATCATTTTTTTTTTTTTTTTTTTGTTTAAGGGCGTTGCTTCTTGGCTGTTGTAAATCTATGGAGCTGAACAAACAGATATTTATAGTGTATTTGAGTATCGTACTTCATAGCAGTTGGTAATAGACTACAGCACTCCAATTCTCCTAACACTATGTTAAATCATATTTTCAAAACAGTTGCCACAAAAATGCAACTGGGAATGAATTGGACCAGTAAAATCTTAGTTAACTAATGTTAATGTGGCATGGCAATTGATACAGACATGGCTATATTACTATAAAATCTGTTCAATCCCTAGATTGCTACTTTTTTTTTTTTTTTTTTGTATAAGTACATATTTGAGGTTGGGCCTAGTGTTGTAGCCTAGTCTATCATTTAGATCAGTATACTTTTTCAAGGACAATTATGACTTCTTGATGCTAAGCATTACTTTTCTGCAGAACGTTCTGCCATTATTTTACTTTACATTCAGATTACCATGATTTTAAACAAAGATTGTTACCTCAGTAGAAAAAAAAAGTGTTTGGCTTAGGAATTGCTGTTTACAGTGGCCTTGAAGCATTATGTATAAAATTTCTTTAAGGTTTTAATGCATTAAAAAAAAAATTATCCTTTGTTCTCATTCACTGACCTGGTGGAAAACTTGGGTACTCCCGACTACATGTTCACTATTTTTGCATTTACTATTCATTTATATTCAGGTAATCTAAGAATTTGATAGAATTATGCTATATTATCTATCTCACAAATGAACACTAACTGCATTTGTGACTTCACTCACACACATTTTGAATGTTTGTCCGATTTTTTTTGTTTGTTTGTTTTTGTATCTATTTCACTCTTTCGTGTGTTTTTATTTTGTACCTTTTATTGTTTTGTAAAAATATGTATGGGGATATTATGACATTGAAAAAATAAAATTTGTATATATGTATGTATCAAAGCTGTGTTATCACATTGCATTGACGGTCAGTGTTTTCTTTGCAGTGGTCTGTAAAATAATTTTTATGGTTTTATGAAAAGGCAAAACTTTTTTTGTTTTGTTTTGTTTTTTGGTTAGAGAAAGGGAGCAAGAGCCATAACCAGAAGTGAGAGGAAATCCCTCCAAAGTCAGGGAATCCTGATGTTTTTTTATTGGAAAGTTTCCCCCTATTCGTGTTCTGATGTCAACCCAAAATTTGGGATTCTCCTTTCTTTCACTTTCGATGATAACCGTAAATAGGACGAATGGAGAATGTGAATCTCCCTAAGGGTGGCACAGACGGCAATAGAAAGCATGTTCTTATCCTTCTACACTCTATCCAAAATTTTAAAGTTTTGCTTTTATTGATACTTTAAAGCTAAAGTGCAGGCAAGCAGCTAAATTTATTGTTTTTTTTCAGTGCAAGTGGATTACAGAAGATTACAATGTAACAATACAAATGATAAAACAGACTCTAACAGAATAAATCGTCCACACCCTGATTTTAGGTCTTAAACCAAAGGAGTCCAGGTCCATAAAAGAGCTGCCTTTATAAGATGTGATGTTAGCCTATGTCTCCATAAAAGGGAGTGGGCGGTCATGTCATCCTGAGTATAGAGGAAATTCATATTTTTGTTTAAAAAAGGGAATTAAGTAAATCGAGAATTTGAGACCGAAGAAAGAAAATGGATGCTACAAGAAGTTCATAAATCGGTCAGGGCTTGAGTATGTGGTCCAAATACTCCAAGTAGAGATATGTTGTTCAAATTTGTCATGTAACCAGGTCGGTTTCTCCATTCATTGTAGGTGAGTGATTTTGGAAATCTTTTCCTTAAAGCGGGAGTCCGCCGTTTTTTTTTTTTTTTTAAAGCCAGCAGCTACAAATACTGCAGCTGCTGACTTTTAAAATAATGACACTTACCCGCCCAGCGCACCCGTGATGTCTGCACCCGAAGCCTATCTCTCAGGTGCTGCCGCCGCCATCTTCGGTATGGGAATCAGGAAGTGGAGCCTTTCGGCTTCATTTCCCGGTTCCCTACTGCGCATGCGCGAGTCGCGCTGCACAATAAGGATGGTCCCCGCAGTCTCTGGGATCCGTGTGTTTCCCAGCAGGCAGCGGGGGGACCTTCGGAAAGGGGCGTAGATTCTGCGGAAAGGGGCGTACCTTCTGCAGAATCTACGCCGGAAGTGGGTGCAGATACCTGTACTGTAAAGGTACCTGCACCCCCTCCCCCTGAAAGGTGCCAATTGTGGCGCCGGAGGGGGGGAGGGTTCCAATGAGCGGAAGGTCCACTTTAGGGTGGACCTCCGCTTTAATGTAAGGTGAGGTCTGACCTTTAATTTTCAGGTACCACAATTCCGGATCCCAATAAAAAAAAAAGTGCAAAAACCTTTCTGGCACTAGATATTGAATCGGAGATGAGTGCAATTCCTGGTATCTGCGGAAAGCTACGGCTTGTCACTTCATATATTGTAAATATTTGTGCCCAAAATAAGATCCAAGTGTAGGACCACTAAAAATGTAACATGGTCTCTCTCTCTCTCTCCTTCATGCCAACATTGAGCAAAGGCAAGGGGAAGATCTTTTTTGTATAAGATGCACATTTGTACCTATGCATTATATTTTGAAATTGTTCTCATGAGCTGCAGTCACAATGCTAAGTTTGTGTCAAGGTGAACATTCTGTGGAGGTGATCATCAGAAAAAGGATAATTTATATCCTTATGCCAAGCAGAATTGTAGGGAGGGAATGTTCATGTTCAACCTCTAGAAATGGACCCTAATTTGTTGAGATGGGTTCAGCTGAAAGTATTAGAGCTAACGAACTGGTTAAGACAGGCTTGTCTGCTGTTGAGGCTATGTTTACACTGATCCAACAAGGAAGCCGCACGATTTTCGATCTGACTTTGCCCTGCAACTTCAGTGAACGGTATCCAACTTTGAGATGATTACGTCTTGTCCTTTGACCAATAAAACAATTCCTTTTGGCTCTGGTATGGAGGAAATCTCATGAAAAATTCTTTAAAAAAAAGAAAAAATAGTGTGGAGTCCCCCATGCTGTTTTGTTTTTTTGTATGATGTTCCCCCCACCCCACCCATAATCCTTACCAGAACCTTAAGCTAAGCATGCAGTTTAGGAAAGGGGGGAGCAAACCTGCCCCAACACCCTCCTGAACCAGGCCACATGCCCCCCACCCACCCCAAAGCAACTTGTCCCCATGTTAATGTGACAATGTCTTACTAGGACGACGGGAGTTTGTTGCGAGCTGGCCGTCTGTTTTTATACATGATTTTTAAACCTACCAATGTAAGTGTAAACTTTTTTTTTTTTACAAATAAATTCAGACTTCTGACAAGATCTCTGTCAACTGTCAGAAAACCAGGCTGAATTGTGTCAGGGTGGGTGCTGTTAATAGATTAGCAGAGAGCTGATCTATTCACAGCACAGCTCTGCCAGTCTTCACCTATGTGAAGAGGGGGTATGTGCCTTTCCTCCAATCACAGTGTATGGGAAGAATCCACACTCACAGGTGAATCGTGAAGAGAAAATTCTAACAGTTCGTGCACTTTCTAGACAGTGTATAAAGCTGAAGACAGCAGCTATGATTTGTTTCATCTCTCTCTCTGATATGAGGCTGTTCACTTCACTGGGTATATGTGAGGATTTACAGCCACTTTAAAGTTCCCTATTTAATAGCATGGTGCAGATGACAGGTTCTCTTTAACCGCTTAACAACCGGCACATAGCCAAATGACTGGTACAGGACGGTTGCTTAACCCTTGGAGGATGAACTATGACGTCCTCCCAGAATTGCGCTTTTGTGCTCCCCTTTGGGCACGCACTCAAACATCCCTTGTCAACAAACTGGCGACATGACGCCGGTTCCTCCCTCCCCTCTCTGTACCGATTGGTACAGTGGAGGGGAGAGATCAGTGGCAGCAGCGCTGTGGGCACTACAGATCCAGCTCACTGATAATTAACCCTGCAATTCCCTGATGATACTCTGCAATGCCCTGACGATACTCAGTGATACTCTGCAATACCCAGTCATGCTCGATGATACCCTGCAATATCCCGCCATACACGGTGATGCTCGGTCATGCTCAGCCATACTCGGTGATACCCAGCCATGCTCGGCCTCTGTATCTGGCCAGGCTGTGGAAGTCTCACATGTGTGGTATCGCTGTACTCGGGAGGAGTAGGAGAATCTATTTTGGGGTGTCATTTTTGGTATGTACATGCTATGTGTTAGAAATATTGTATAAATGGACCACTTCCCGCCCGCTGGCCGTCATTACGTCCTGGACTTTGTGCAGGGATATCTGATGCCTGCAGCTACAGGCATCATTCAGATATCGTTTTTTTTCAGCCGGTGATTCCCTACACCAGGGATATGCAATTAGCGGACCTCCATCTGTTGCAGAACTACAACTCTCATGAGGCTGACATCAAGACTGACAGCCATAAGCATAACACCCAGAGGCATGATGGGACTTGTGGTTTTGCAACAGCTGGAGGTCCGCTAATTGCATATCCCTGCCCTACACCATAAGAATGGTCATAGCGGCTGTTCCACTGCTTGAAGTTACACTCCGCCGCCCTCCGGTGCTTCTTCCGACTCGCCGCTAAGATCGAAGCCAGAATTGTTTTTTTAATTTTATGTATTTATTTTTATTTCAGGCTTCCCTGTCTAGAGGTGAGATCCTATTGACCCCATATCTCACTTTTTCTTTTATAGCATAAAAAACCCAGTGATGATTAAATACCACCAAAAAAAAAGCTCTATTTGTGTGGGAAAAAAAAGGTCAAAATTGTGAGAGCACGAAAGCTGAAAATTGTTCTGGTTATTAAGGGGTTTTAAGTGCCCAGTGGTTAAAGTGTAGTCAAATAAAAAAAAAAAAAAGGGACATGACTTACTATTAAGCTGGCCACAGATAAATTTGAACCATGCATAGGTGGGCAGGCTGAATGTACTCAAGTTGATCGATTGATCAACTTCGGTACAACTGCCCTGTCAGATTTTACATGCAATAATCACTGTGTTCTCCCAGCGGGGACAGCTTCTCCTGCCCCCCACTACTGGGCGAACACACGGTCGGTGTTAATGGGGGAATCAAGCGAAAAATCTCGAGTCAACCCCCCGATGATCTCTATTGCAGAGTTTGCCTATTCTTTCATATAACAAGTGGAGAGACTTATCTGCTCACTCAGCTGTCAAAAGAAAACATCTGGGCAGTCTGCCAAGTTTTTAACATGAAATATTGGAACTAATGCCCCGTACACATGCTCCAATTATCGTAAGACAGATCATTCACATTTTGTTGCATACAACTAAGATTGAATACAACAGCGCAAAATGTGTGTAAGATTTTTATGGTACGATTCTGGAAAAATCTTCCGTTGTTCGTGGTTACGTATTTTAAATGATGCCAAATACATGTGACCCGTGTTTCCGATCATGCCTGGTGTTTGTCGAACGGCTTTTATCGGACGCATACGCTACTGACTACACGATTGTCGTACGATGGGCTGTCATCCAACCAAAGTTTTCCTGTTTGTCCCTTTTGGATTTGGTTGGACGGACTGACGTGATCGGCTGTCGAAAGCTGCGTACTAACGATCAGATTATCAAACGATCTGTCTGAAAGCGACTTTTGTGGTCCGATAATCGGAAATGTGTGTACGGGGCATTACTCTTCCTTCTTAGATCAAAGGGATAACCTGTGTGAAAAAAAAAATCCAGGCAGTCTGCCAAGTTTTTAAACGTGTAAATGCAGCAAGTTTAACCACTGAAAGTGTAAATATTTTTCTGACACTTGTTTCTTAAGTTAAAATCAATATTTTTTTCTAGAAAATTACTTGGAACCCCCAAACATATATATTTTGGTAAAGACCCTAGGGAATAAAATGTAAATTGCTGCAATATATGCCTTTTTTTGGGAAAAAATACACTTCAATGAATAAAAAAAAAAAAAAAACAGTAAAGTTAGCCCAATTTTTTTGTTTTAATGTAAAAGATGTTACGCCATGAGAATTGTGATCTATCTTCTAAGCAAAAAAAATTGTGATTCTCATGTTAGCCAGAATCGTGCAGCTCTACTGGCTCCTGATTTCCTTCCCTACTCCCTCCCGCACTGCCTCAATCATCTGGGCACTTAGGGGCATACAGTGTATGCAAACAGCTGCATCCAGTAAACCTGCCAAGAGCTATGGGTGATCACGTTTCTGAACAGCCCTTGGTCACCTGCAGTTAGGGACTGATGAGCAACCCTGCAAGCACAAAAACCTGTCCCTAATTGCAGGTAAACACTGGATGTACAGCAGTTTTCATACAACTGTAATCTTAACGGCAAGAATCAGCTCTATGCCCCTACTCACTCCTGTGAGTTTAGTTTAAAGATTGTTTTGGAACAGTGAAAAGGTTGGAATAAAAATCCTGAAGCTTTTCTGCTGTTGGTACAAGGGTGTTAACTCCTTGGGTCAACAGATTGGTAAGAGCAGCACAGTTGACAGCAAGGCTGTGACAAGCAGGTTGGACAACACAAAGGAGAGTGAAGATATAAAGCAGAATTCTAGCTTGCAGCTCTTAAACACCAGGTCTCTCCTCCAAGCATCTGAGATGCTTGCTGGCAAGGTGTCTACAAAGGCAAACAGATGTACCCCCAGTTTAAAAAGTGGAGGCACCCCTCAACAATTTTTAAGTGGACATGGCTGTAGGTTGGGGAAATTTACAGGGCATGGTATGCAATAAAACTGGGCCCCTGGCCTTGGAATTTGAAACGGCAGAAAAGATAGGAACTCTTCTTGCCTTCAAAGGTAGGAGTCTTTCCACTTTGGGACCCAGAGACTGCATATAACAATGGTGCAGTCTGCTGCACACTGATTCGAAAGGCCCACACAGGTGAGCTCTGGGGAACAGACTGGAGAGCAACAGTGTTCTGCACCTGTAGAGGTTTGCAGTCTTTTGGAACAGTGTGGCTTCTTATTTAATTTCCCTGCAAGCTGCCCCTGGCTGGCATCCTACCGTGATGGAGTTTTACCTCCCCCTCATTTTCCTCTTCTCTGGCTGGCACCGTTGAATACCTGTTTATCATCCCCTACCTCCTCATCACAGGAACTTCACTGCCAATTGGTTCTACCTGCATGTTGTCCCCTTCTCAAATTTGGAGCCCATTATTTTGCCACATATGCTTTTGCAGCAAGTGGCTGATGCTGTGCTAAAATAATTCAGCAGACTCCTCCATGCCATTTGGTGGGGGCAACAGCAGGTGTAACTATGGATGAGAAATCAGACTCGGAATACATTTTGGCAGCTGTAGTGGACTGCAAGCTACAGTAGTCAGCCTGGTGTCAGAGGAAGACGATGAAGGCTTGGTTAGCCACTCCACCACTCCTTCACATGCACTGGCTCTATGCCCAGCACCTGAAAGAAATGGCAAACATGTCCTGTCTGCAGATGGTGCAGCAAGTACAGGCAGTCCCCTACTTACAAACGACGCCTACTTACAAACTGAAGTGAGAGGAAATCTACCCCTAGGAAGGGAAATTCCGCCCTGTAAGAGTTAATATGGGGAAAAAGGTGTCTCCACTGAAGCTTTATCACCAATCTTTGTTTCCCTAATAACCCAAAAATGTCAAAATACAATTGTCATTGGGACAGAAAGTGAGGTGAAATCTTCTGAACGGGGCACAGACAGCAAAACAAATGTTACAGGGGTGATGACCCTTCCCTGTGCTATCCAAAAAGCTTTAAAGCACATTTTTTGGCTGGAGCTACACTTAAACAATGTATCTGTTCCAACTTACAAACAGATTCTACTTAAGAACAAGCCTACAGTCCCTATCTTGTTTGTAACCCAAGGACCACCTGTATTTGATCAATGCTTTGGCCTATAGACACAGAGGCTGCTCACCCCCTTGTAGCCGCATGCTTTCTTTCCCTCTCTTTAGGTGTGATCAACATTTTTTAAAATGTCACGCTAATTCTCTACCTTTATTTGCATCTATTAGAAGAGCTGTATGGGAGAAAACCGGTGCTTGGGTTGCACTGTAAAATTGTGGTTCGTTGTCGGGCTAGATGACACCTCAATAATGTGTGGTGCCCTGCTGCAAATAAAGAGCACCTGTTGTGTGCTGCTGCTGACACCGTTAAAAAAAAAAGACATACATGAATAAAAGACCCCTAACAAAATAAAACTCAAATAAAATAAAGAATGTAAAAACAAAACTCTTATGCTGCGTACACACGACTTTTCAAGGGACTAGGTCCGACAGTCTTTCCGATGGACTTTCGGCGGAGTTCCGGCAGACTTTCCAAATGAACGGACTTGGCCACACACAATCACACCAAAGTCTGACGGATTCAAACGTGATGACGTACGACCGGACTAGAATAAGGAAGTTCATAGCCAGTAGCCAATAGCTGCCCTAGCGTCGTCTTTTTTCCATCGGACTAGCATACACATGAATGGATTTCTCGGTCCGGCGGAGTTCCGGTGGAAAAATTTAAAACCATGTTCTATTTCTAAAGTCTGCCAGATTTTTGACAAGCAAAGGTCCGATGGAGCCCCCTACACGATTGAATTGTCCGACGGACTTGTTCCGTCGGACCTTTGCTTTCAAAAAGTCCGGTCCTGTGTACGCGGCATTAGTTTTCTTTTTTTCCCAAGACTACCTTTTTTTTTTTTAACAACACGCTTGGTCTTTATTGAGGAGACATCATTTTACAATGAACAGTTACATAATGATCATATTTACACAGTCCTAAGATAAAAATAATAAAGTAGCACAGGACAAAAATACAGTGATGCAAGTGAATAAGGGAAGTAGATAAACACTACCAAATATTATATTCAGTTTAAAATATAATTTCATTTGTGCAATCATTCTAGACTGGTCAGATGGGGTAATAACCCCTGTCTGTGAGGGGGGCGGGGGGGGGCTGCCCAATACCATCCTTGGGTCGGTACCCCAGTTCCTGCGAGGCAGAAAATTGAAAATTGTTCAGTCCAGGGTAACCATAGCCGGTCGAATTTCTGTGGGAAATCCCTGTTTGCGTAAGTCATCTTATACATTGGTAACACAGCATTTATGGCAGAGTCCCATGAGTCTACCTTTGGGGGAGAAGACAAGGCCCAGTTTTTTTAAGATTTCTTTCTTGGCATAAAATAGTAAAGACACAAGTAGCTTTGTATATCTGGGTCTCTGGTCATCTCCATGGATGCCGAAAACTGACTACATTTATTTTTTGATTACAAACGTTTTTATTGAGGGTAAAATAAAAATAAGTAGATCCACAGAAACAAGTACATGACTGCATCAAGGGATAGCATAAAAGAAATACACTACATACAAATATAGCTGGGACAGCCTCGTACCAGGCACAAAGGGGAACATACAAAAGTAAATTACGCACATAGCCTAGACCGTGTGCACCAGGTGATGCTTATCAAATTCAAGTATGTTAAAAATAGAAGGCTAGTAAAACAAAAGAAAACAAAACTAAACAGAGAAATGTAACAGTGCAAGAACTATTACTGCTGACTTCACATTCAAACAGCTTATATACCATAGCTCTGACTCCAAGCTGGTGCTAGTCATATACCTGGGTCAAAGAGGTGGGTGAATAAACCATCCATCGCGGTAATACAGGGACTCAGTAGGGCAGTCCGGATTCCGCTGCATCCCCTACTGGGGGTGTTGGGGGGAAGACTCCCCCGTGGGATCGGAAAACACCGGCCAATCGGCCCATTTAGCGGTATGAATATGCATGGTGTCCATAATGGTGTGGTGTACACGTTCCATTAGGCGGATAGCATTCATCCTACTAAGAACTTGAGACCAGGAAGTTACCTGCGAGCGCCAATGTAGCACAATCGTCCAGTGGACAGCGCAGAACAGTGTGTTGATCAACCTTTGGGTGGGACGGGGAACCCCCGTTATGGGAGCGAACAATAAACAGTGTTCAGGTGATAAGTGGACCTCGGATCCCACTATAGAGGATACCATGGTGCGAACCTGATCCCACACCCCCTGGAGCCGAGGACAGCTCCAGAAAGTGTGGACCAAAGAGCCCGATTCCGGGCAGCCCCGAAAGCAGAGATCGGGAACTGTGGGGTAAAATCTATGAATCCTATCCGGGGTTAGGTACCAACGGGTGTGAAGCTTCACCACAGTATCCTTCACCGCCATTGATCTAGCGCCACCATGCATATTCAAGAGCATCGTACGCCACTCCTCAGACGAGAACTCTGTGTCTAGATCAGTTTCCCAGAGACACATCGCCCTGGTCTTCTCTGGCAATTGGGATTCCAAAAGATGCCTGTACACTGTAGAGATAATACCCCTGTCTCTGGAGTGTCTATAGCATAAGAATTCAAATTGGGTATTAGAGGTGGTGCGGGGGGAGCCATAATGTGTTTGAAAAAAGTGGCGAATCTGAAGATATTTGTAAAATTCCACTCTAGGTACCTCATGCTGTGATTGGAGTTGTAAGAAGGAGGTGAATACACCCCTTCTAACAGATAAGGCCCGTAGAGTGATCAAGGACTTTTGGATCCACCATCTAAAGGCGGCAGGGGACCCAAACGCTAGGGGGAACCTCCTATCGCCCAAAAACGATGCCATAGTGGGTCTATCGGGCCGCAACTTAAATTTCGCACTATACAGTGACCAGAGGTAGAGGGAGCTACTCACAATATTATTAAGGGGGGCTAAGTCCCTTGGACGTAAACTCTCCTGCCACAGGACGCCCGGGAGAAAATAAGGGAGCAGTGATTGAGTCTCAAATTGCAACCATGGTATACCAGCCGTAGGGGCATGCCACTGAGCCGTCTGGGCCAACCTGGCCGCTAAATAATAGAGCCACACATCTGGGAGGCCTAAGCCACCCTGTAGAAGTGGTCGGTGTAATAGGGGGTCTTCCTAGCCTAGGCCTCTAACCCTGCCAAAGAAAAGTGTTAATGTCTCGTTGTAGAGCGGTGAGGGACTGGCGCGATACATAAATAGGGAGAGCCCTGAAATAATACAATAGTTTCGGCAAAATCGACATTTTAATAGCTACAATCCTCCCTATCAAGGGGATACGATAGGTCGACCACAAACGTAACCACCTCCGAACCATAGTAAAGGCCAGCGGATAGTTGGCACTATAGATTTCCGGTAGGGAAGGGGCTAGATGGACCCCCAGGTATAATATGGTGCTTTTAGAAAGGGAGAATCCAAAAAAGGAGCGAATGTTAGATATGTCTGCGGGGGTAAAGTTGATAGGAAGGGCAGTACACTTAGCTAAATTCACCCCCAGGCCCGAAAGCTTGTGGAAGGAGCGCAAAAGCTCGAGAAGATTAGGAAGTGCTATCAGAGGATTGGGTAAAAACAAAAGGACATCGTCCGCGTAAAGGCTAATCTTGTACTCCCCTTCTTCTTTCAAGTACCCCCCAATGTTTGGGTTAGTAATAATGGCCCTGGCAAGGGGCTCCAGGGCCAAGGCAAATATTAGTGGGGAAAGGGGGCAGCCCTGACGGGTGCCCCTGCCTATAGGGAAAAATTCTGAGGAACTACCGGGGAGTTTGATCCTAGTCTGGGGTCTTTGATACAATGCCTTAAAACCATTTATAAATTCGCCACTGAACCCGAACCTGGCTAGAACCCGATCCAAATAAGGCCAAAGGACACTGTCGAATGCTTTTTGGATATCCAACCCCAAAATCAGGACTCTACGTGAGAAAAGGTTCGCATCTTGAATGATATTTGTTGCCAAACGAATGTTATCAGTGATCTGCCTATTGGGGATAAAACCAGTCTGCTCCGGGCCCACCAGGGCGCCAACAATAGGGGCCAATCTGTTTGCCAAGATCTTTCCAAGGATTTTAATATCGTTATTTAACACCGAGATGGGCCTAAAGTTCTGGGGCAGGGAATGGTCCTTATGAGGTTTGGGGATCAGGGCCATATTAGCACGTAACATCTCATCAGGGAGAGTCTGTCCTTGTAGCGTATGGTTAAAAAGTCTGGACAATTTAGGGGCCAGGATCTGTGAAAATTTCTTGTAATATGAAGAGGTGTAGCCGTCTGGGCCAGGGGCTGTAGAAGATTTGAGCGTCTTAATAGTGTCCAACACCTCTTGGTCAGTGCAGGGGGCGTTAAGTGCGGTCCGTTGTGAATCAGAAAGAGATGGAAGAGGGATAGAGTCCAACCATTGACCTACTGTGTTTGGCATGGGTTGCGAGGGAGGGGATAATAGGTCCCGGTAGAAGGAGGAGAAAATTTTCAGCACTTCGTTAGGGTGCGAAACCAGATTACCTTTGTCATTTCTTAACTTGTAAACATGAGCAGGTTGTAGGGATTGATGCAATTTGCCGGAGAACATCCTAGAAGCTGTATTACTGTGTAGCAAAAACCTAGCTTTTGACCACCGAAGCGATTTCTCCGTGCGTTCCGAAAGGATAGTGTCCAATTCGGTCCGTTTTTGGTTAATCAAGAGGAGGACATCTGGGGAATGTGTCTGTGCATGGGACTGGTAAAGGACCCTCAGGTCTCGTGTAAGGACCTGGATCCTAGCATTATTTTGTTTCTTCCTAGTGACTGCTAATTCAATTAAGTGGCCACGAAGAACCGCTTTATGGGCAGTCCAAAGAACCTGGGGCGAAATGTCAGGGGTGTCGTTGATAGTGAAGTAGTCTGTCAAGTGGCCCTCAATCTGAGCATAGGTAGTGGGGTCAGAGAGTAGAGAGTCATTCATTCGCCAGGAGGCAAGAGAGGGGGAAAGGCCTACATGTGAGGTATGGAATGCCACGACCTGATGGTCAGACCATGGGCAAGGGTGTATAGTGGTATTAGTGGAATTGGCCAATAGAACCGGAGAAGCAAAGATATAATCTAATCTAGCGTAACTATCATGAGGGTGAGAGTAGTGTGTATATTCCCTAACGCCAATGTTAAGGGCCCTCCAGGTGTCAATGAGTTGTAATCTATCAAATGATTTAGTGAGGAATTTAGGGAATACCTTAGCGCTATGTGAAGTTCTGCTCCTATCCTCCACGGGATTTGCCACTAAATTAAAATCTCCACCTACGATAAGGTGAGGAGAGACATATCTGTCAAGAGTCCTCAGGAATAAGTGATAGAAAGCTCCCTGTGCAGTGTTCGGGGCATACAGATTAGCAATCGTAATCTCCTTGCCCTGCAATATACCCTGAACAATTAGGAATCTGCTATCTTGGTCTTTAAACACATGTGAGGGTTCAAATTGAATAGTATTACGACTAGGGATGAGCCGAACACCCCCCCGGTTCGGTTCGTACCAGAACTTGCGAACGACCCCCACGATCGAAACGAACGTTAGAACCCCATTGAAGTCTATGGGATTCGAACGTTCGAAATGGAAAGTGCTAATTTTAACGACTAATATGCAAGATAGTGTCCTAAAAAGGGTTTGGGGACCTGCCTCCTGCCTCAGGGGACATGGGTCACTGCAAAAAAAAGTTTTAAAAACTGCCGTTTTGGCGGGAGCACTGATTTTAATGACGATTAAAGTGAAAAAAAAAGGTGAAATATTCCTTTAAATATGGTGCCTGGGGGGTGTCTGTAGTATGCCTGTGAAGTGCCACGTGTTTCCCGTGTTTGGAACAGTCCCTGCACAAAATGACATTAAACGGAAATAACACCATTTAAAACTGCTTGCGGTTTTAATGTTATATCTGGTTCCTGCAATATGGTTGAAAATCATTCAGAAAAATGGCATGGGTAGCCCTCCCTGCCCATTACCAGCCTATTTGGGTCTTGTACGCATATTAAGGGGAACCCCGTACCCATATTAAAAAAAGGAAATGCGTGTGGCCCCCAGGCCCTATATACTCAGAACAGCAGTATACAGGCGGTGCAAACAAGACAGGGACTGTGTAGGTTTGTTGTGTTAAGTTGAATCTGTTTGTAATTTTCAACCGGTACATTTTTAAAGTGTAGCTCCAGTCAAACAAACTATTTTTAAGCTTTTTGGAAAACATAGGGAAGGGTTATCACCCCTGTATAATTTGTTTTGTCGTCCATCTTTTTTCATCTCACTTGCTGCTGTCTCCTTGCGTTTGCAAGTAGGAGATGTTTGTAAGTTGGATGTTTGAAAGTAGGGGCCTGCCCTATATTATAGCGGTATGTACTGGGTACAGAGCACGCAGACAGCACGCACTATCTCCTAACACTACTGACTGCAAGCTCTATTATTAACCACTTGACCACTGGGCACTTAAACACCCTTAATAACCAGACCAATTTTCAGCTTTCGGTGCCCTCACATTTTGAATGACAATTACTCAGTCATGCAACACTGGACCTATAGGAAATGATTGTCCTTTTTTTCACACAAATAGAGCTTTCTTTTGGTGGTATTTAATCACCTCTCAGTTTTTTATTTTTTGTGCTATAAAAGAAAAAAGACCGAAAATTCTGCGAAAAAATGAATTTTTCTTCGTTTCTGTTATAAAATTTAGCAGATTAGTAATTTTTTCTTCATAAATTTTGGCCAAAATTCATACTACTACATATCTTTGGTAAAAATAAGTACAAATTGGTGGATATTATTTGGTCTTTGTGAAAGTTATAGAGTCCACAAGCTATGGTGCCAATATCTGAAAATTGATCACACCTGAAGTACTGACGGCCTATTTCCTTTTTTTTTTTTTCCCACAAAATTGTCATATTATCAGGTTATTTCACACACACAGCATATGCATACCAAAAGACCCTGGAGAATACAATGGTGGTCGTTGCAAATTTTTATCTCACACGGTATTTGCACAGCAATTTTTCAAACGCGTTTTTTGGGGGGAAAAAACAGTTTTGTGCTTAAAAAACAAACAAAAAAAACAGTAAAGTTAGCCCAATGTTTGCATAAAGTGAAAGATGAAGTTATGCTGAGTAAATAGATATCAAACATGTCACTCTTCAAAATTGCACATGCCCGTGGAATGGCGCCAAATGTCGCTACTTAAAAAATCCCCATAGGCGACGCTTAAATTTTTTTTTACTGGTTACATGTTTTGAGTTGCAGAGGAGGTCTAGGACTAGAATTATTGCTCTCGCTCTAACGTTCTCGGCGATACATCACATGTGTGGTTTGAACACCGTTTTCATATGTGGGCGGGGCTTACGCATGCGTTCGCTTCTGCATGCGAGCACATGGGGACATGGGCGCTTTAAAAAATTTTTATTTTTTTTATTGTTCATTTTACTTTATTTATTTTAGTTTGACATTTTTTTCCCCAAAAATATATTTTTGATCACTTTTATTCCTATTACAAGGAATGTAAACATCCCTTGTAATAGGAATATGGGGTGACAGGTCCTCTTTACAGTGAAATCTGGGGGTCAATATGACCCCACATCTCACCTCTAGGCTGGGAAGCCTGAAATAAAAAATAAAAAAAAGATTCTGGCTTTGATCGTACTGGCGAGTTGGTAGAAGCACCGGAGGGCGGTGAGGGGTGGGGGGCGTCTATGGCTGGGTATTTCAGGGTATCACCGAGTATGGCTGGGTATCTCCGAGTATGGCTGGGTATGGCAATTTATGGCAGGGTATTGCAGAGTATTGGCGGGGTATTGGCGGGGTACTACAGAGTAATAGCAGGGTACTGCAGAGTATTGGGGGGTACTCCAGAGTAATGGTAGGGTACTGCAGAGTAATGGGGGTTACTGCAGAGTAATGGGGGGTACTGCAGAGTAATGGCAGGGTACTCCAGAGTAATGGCAGGGTACTGCACTGCAGAGTAATGGCGGGGTACTGCAGAGTAATGGTGGGTACTGCAGAGTATTGGGGGGTACTGCAGAGTATTGGGGGGTACTGCAGAGTAATGGGGGGTACTGCAGAGTAATGGCAGGGTACTGCAGAGTAATGGCAGGGTACTGCACTGCAAAGTAATGGCAGGGTACTGCAGAGTATGCACTGGTATTGCAGAGTATTGGCAGGGAATTGAGGGGTTAAATTCGGTGAGCAGCGATGTGGGCACTGCAGATGCAGCCCACATCGCTGCTGACACCGATCTCTTTCCCCTCCGCTGTACCGATCGGTACAGAGAGGGGAGGGAGGAACCGGCGTCATAACATGACGCCGGTTTGTTTACAAGTGATCACTCCGTCATTTGACGGAGCGATCACGTGGTAAACGGCCGTGACGAGCGGCCGTTTACCGTGATCCGTGATGCGCCGGGTCCTGTGGACCCGGCAGTCAAGGATGCTCTCGAGTGCGCGCCCCAGGGGGCGCGCGAGAGCAGAATTCTGGGAGGCCGTTAATTAACGGCCTCTCAGAGTTAAACAACCGCCCTGAAGCCGTTAATCGGCAATGGGCAGTTGTTAAGTGGTTAAAGCTAGATCACTAGCTATATAGGTGAGGTGAATATAGTGGTGTATACTGCGGTCAGGGCACAGACAACAACCACTACACAGCAGCAAGATAGGAAATCAGCCAAAAACGATTGGTGTGTACTGTGTTGAAGGTACACAGAACACCCACTGCTTCAGATGCTACCACACTACACGAGGCCGCCTCAAAGGCGGCCTTATATAGTGTGGGGCGTGCACTACACAGCCTGAGCTATGATTGGCCACAGGCAGGATGCCTGTGGCCAATCATGGCTCTCCTCGCTGCTGGCGCTACGATTGGCCAAGCATGCGGGGTCACAGTGCATGCTTGGCCAATCATGAGCCAGCAATGCACTGCACCACCGCAGTGCATTGTGGTCCGCGCGCGCCACTCGAATTTTGACGCGAACGGCCCAAACGTTCGGAATTCGCCGAACGGCCGAACAGCCAATGTTCGAGTCGAACGTACGTTCGACTCGAACACGAAGCTCATCCCTAGTTACGAATAAAGATTGCCACTCCTCTGGTCCTGGACTCAAAAGTAGTAGTGTAGTGTAGTTTATATGACTTATCAAAGAAAGTAGGGCAGGCCCCCGAGGAGAAGTGCGTCTCCTGTAGTAAAATGATGTCCGCGCCAATCCGCTTATAATAACAGAAGGCCTTCCTCCGTTTGTGGGGGGAATTAAAGCCCCTCACATTATGTGAGATAACATGTAGACCCACAACCACAAATATTTAGACGCAAATGTGCGTATGATCCGCAGGGTGAACTAAGATCACTATAGTAGAGACCAGAACCAGAGGAGCACCCAGCGGCCAATATCGGGCTCAAACCAGTGTATATACGGCCGTCAGGAGATCCGACACCCATCGGAGATCCATCTGCCATAAGGTTACATTCATAGGAAACACAGTCAGTCGTGAAGTCAGCAAAACAAATAAACAAAAACATAAAAAGAAAACTTAACACTCTATGGGGTCTGGGTGGAAAATCCAGCCAGAACAAGAAAATCGTGTAAACACCGGGCCTTGCAGCCCAACTGCCACCCGCTCCACACATGACCCACAATATGTGAAGGACTTTAACGCTCAGAGATACTAATCGGTGATGAATGTAGTCCAGCGACGCGGTACCCAGAGCCCTGGGACCGAGTGTATGTGGGGAATGGTGTGCAGGTATGGAAGGGGGGGAGCGCTGCTCCGAAAGTCAGAGGAGAGGGGGCTCAGGAGAGATAACACAAAAACCGAGTTACTTCCTTCAGCCTCCAGGGACATGGAGAAAACAAAAGATGAATGGGCCGAGTCCAAGTTGGGCATCAGGAAATGGGGACTCCGGAAAGTTCAGAAACAACAGAAAACAGTCAAAGGGGAATCCTCATAATGACTTACGGTCAGGATAACGAGACGTCAAACGTCCGGTAATGGCTGAAGTCTGCGAGACCTTCTGTCTCTTTGAGGCGATGGCATAGCCCAGATGGGGGATGGTCGTGGGGTCGGCGGGTGTTGGGGTGAGCGTTGTCGTTCCAGGAGACCCAGCTTCACCAAAATGTCCTTACCCTCGGACACCGTAGAGGCGATGTAAGTGGAACCGTTGTGAGGCATGATCAGTTTAAATGGGAAACCCCAACGGTACCGTATGTGGGCCGTCTGCAAGGCAGAGGTAACTTCCTTAATTTTTCTTCGCTTCTCCAGCGTTGCCGGAGAAATATCCGGGTAGATCTGGACGGCAGCCCCATCCAGTTGAATACGTGGCGTGTTTCGTGAGGCACGAAGGATTTCCTCCTTTATAAGATAGTCCTTGAGACACAATACGATATCCCTGGGCGGCTTCTCAGGGGGAGGTTTAGGTCTCAGAGCGCGATGCAAACGATCGCATGTAAAGGCTTCGTTGGGTTGGTTCGGAAGCAGTAGTTGAAACAGGCGGACGATCGCAGCCGGGAGGTCCGTCACCGACTCCGGGATCCCACGCACACGAACGTTATTCCTCCTGTTGCGGTTGTCGAGGTCCTCCAGGTGGTTTTGAAGTTGAACGACCGTGTCCCCGAGCAGCTCATTATCCCTTCGTAAGTCCGAATAGGCAAGGTGTAGTTCGTCGTGTTTAACTTCCAGGAGGTCTGTCCTATTACCAAGGGCCGCCATTTCCTGCGATAGCATGCTCGTGGATTTGTGCAGCTCCGCTTGGAACTTCTTCGCTAGTTTGTCATACATGGAAGACAGGCTGTCCTCCAGGTCTGCTTTAGTTAGGTGAGTGTCCCCCATACCATTGAGCGAGCCCGCCGGCCGCGAGGCTTCCTCGGCCATGGGGGTCTGGGCGCCATCTTGGGACATGTCGTGTCTGTCCGTGGTCCGTAGAAGGTAGGCCGTAAGGGAGCGTTGAGCGGTTTTCCGCTTGCCTTTCTTGGCTGTCGGCATGCACAAGTGGTCCCGCAGGAGAGTGCTATTATTTATGGGCCGGTAGACGGTCCGAATCGTCCTGGGGAGTGTTAATTATTCTCCTCTGTCCCAAGAGCTCCGAGTCCTAGCTGCTGCCTCGTTCCGCGCCGCGCATGCGCCCCTGAAAACTGACTACATTTAAAAGAAAAAAGGGTCAGCAACAATGCATCAACAGCACCCTGCTACACACACACGTCCTAGGAAATCACTGTGAATCCAGATGGGTTTACACTCCACTCTCCCTTATAACACAAACTGCAAGTCACTTGATGGACTTGTGTCTTTTTTTTTTTTTTTCAACCTCACCTACTATGTAACTACACCTGTCAATATCAAATATACAATTCAGTATATAGTACTAATACTGTAAACACAAAACTGTAGCGCACTAAACTACACTATCCACCTCTTTCTCTGAGAAACTGGAAGAGCAGCCTTTTATATTGTGTGAGCTGTAACTTAGTGTCACTAAACCCACATCATAAAAAAAACTATCAATAAATGCTGTATTACATGCTGTTGATACTCACTCAGCCACTATGGGATTCATTTTCTGTATTCTGCAAAAAAATTATATTGGCAAAAAATTATAAATATTTGATTTCTAAATATATATTTGTATGACAATTTGAAACAGAAAAAAAAGACTGATTTATTTTATTTTATTTTGAACATGTGACCAGCAGCAGAGGACTAGAAGCTCCTCCTTAGGTTTCCCTGCAGACAGGCTGGGTAAGATCTGGGTCCTGTGACAGCTGTATATTGATTAGGAAAAATTTACTTTAGATGTTTTCTTTTATTAAAATAATTACAGTGCCATCCATATACAGACATAGAAGAGACAATGTAAATTAAACAGTGTGTGTTTAGTATCACTTTAAATCTAAACCATCATTGGCCAAAGTTTTGCAACTTTGTCCTATAATGACATTTACAATGCCTTATCGGATGTTCACCAGAAGGATTCCAGCCAAACTTCCCTATAGTTCCTGATTTGTCCAAATATTGAATGTTTAGTCCGAACTTGGGTTCAAATAAAACACGCAGCTCATCCCCAATGTACATGTATATAGCTGCTAGCAAACTATGCTAGTAGTTTGGCATAGTGCACAAACGTTTTGCAGGTGGCAGCATAACCCACACCTCAAAGATTACATTTTGCATGCAAAATACCTACCGTATTTTTCGCTCCATAAGACGCACCTGACCATAAGATGCACCTAGGATTTAGAGGTTGAAAACAAGAAGAAAAAATATTCTGAATCAAATGGTGTACTAAAATATTTTCCAGTGCCCATGAAATGCTGAGTGACCATTGCGATAGAAAATGCAGAGTGACCATTACCATAGAAATGCAGAGTGACAATGCCATAGAAATGCAGTGACCATGTCATAGAAATGCAGAGTGACCATTACATTTTATACCAGCGGCCTGCCTATTCCTCCTGTTCTCAGTCCGCCCTCCTCCTCCTCCCCGGCCATCTTTCCTAGGATCCACGCCCGGCGCCCACGGGGGGTTTAGAAGTCTGTCACCTGCTCTCCTGCCACTCTTCCGGTGGTGGCAGTGGGAGGCGATATGCCAGGGGAGATGCTTATCGTATATTCGTACCATAAAGCGCAGGGACATTTTCCCCCATATTTCTGGGGGAAAAAAGTGCGTCTTATAGTCCGAAAAATACGGTATATATTTTGTGTGTGTGTGTGTATATATATATATATATATATATATATATATATTATATATATATATATATATATATATATATATATACCGTATTTATCAGCGTATAATACTTTTTTCCCCTTAAAATCGTGGGTGCGTGTTATACGCCGATGCCCCGCCGTTGTGAGCCTGTGGGCGGCTTTGAGCCGCCTTCGGCCATTCTCGGCAGCTTTCGGCCGTTCTCGGCGGCAAGGCTGCACATGATGCACAAGGCTGCAAATGACACTGACAAGGGTGCAACGATGGACAAGGCTGCATGACAAAGCTGCATATGACACTGACAGAGCTGCATATGACAAAGGTGCAATGATGGACAAAGCTGCACGACAAACCTGCATATGACACTGACAAGAATGTGATGGACAACGCTGCAAATGACACTGACAAGGGTGCAATGATGGACAAGGCTGCAGATGGACACTGATAAGGCTGCTTTGATGGGCATTTAAATGTAAGTTTTTTTTCCTTAAACTTCCCTCCTAAAAGTTTTTTTCCTTAAAATTCCCTCTTAAACTTGGGGTGTGTGTTATACACCGATAAATACGGTATATATATATATATATATATATATATATATATATATATATATATATATATATCTTAAAAATATTTACGAAAATGTGAGGGGCGTACTCACTTTTGTGAGATTGTGTATATATATATATATATATATATATATATATATATATATACATACACAGTATCTCACAAAAGTGAGTACACCCCTCACATTTTTGTAAATATTTTATTACCTTTTCATGTGACAACACTGAAGAAATGACCCTTTGCTACAATGTAAAGTAGTGAGTGTACAGCTCATATAACAGTGTCAATTTTCTGTACCCTCAAAATAACTCAACACACAGCCATTAATGTCTAAACCGCTGGCAACAAAAGTGATTACACCCCTAAGTGAAAATGTCCAAATTAGGCCCAAAGTGTCAATATTTTGTGTGGCCACCATATCATTTATTGTATTCATCAGAACTTCACAGGTTGCCACTGGAGTCCTCTTCCACGCCTCCATGATGATATCACGGAGCTGGGGCACGTTAGATACCTTGCACTCCTCCACCTTCTGTTTTAGGATGCCCCACAGATGCTCAAGAGGGTTTAGGTCTGGAGACCTGCTTGGCCAGTCCATCACTTTATCCTCAGCTTCTTTAGCAAGGCAGTGGTCATCTTGGAGGTCTGTTTGGGGTCGTTGTCTTGTTGAAATACTGCCCTGTGGCCCAGTCTCCAAGGGGAGGAGATCATGCTCTTCTTCAGTATGTCACAGTACATGTTGGCATTCTTGGTTACCGCAATGAACTCTAGCTCCTCAGTGCTGGCAGCACTCATGCAGACCATGACATTCCCATCACCATGCTTGACTGTACGCAAGATACACTTGTCTGTACCCTTCACCTAGTTCCCACCACACACGCTTGACACCATCTAAACCAAATAAGTTTATCTTGGTCTCATCAGACACACAGTTCCATTAATCCATGTCCTTAGTCTGCTTGTCTTCAGCAAACTGTTTGCAGGTTTTCTTGTGCATCATCTTTAGAAGAGGCTTCCTTCTGGGAAGACAGCCGTCCAGACCAATTTCTTGCAGTGTGTGGTCTGAGCACTGACAGGCTGACCCCTTCGACCTCTGCAGCAATGCTGGCAGCACCCATATGTCTATTTCCCAAAGACAATCTCTGAATATGACACTTTACACGTACACTCAACCTTTGTCAACCATGGCGAGACCTGGTCTGAGTGGAACCAGTCCTGTTAAATCGCTGTATGGTCTTGGCTACCATGCTGCAGCTCAGTTTCAGGGTCTTGGCAATCTTCTTATAGCCTAGGCCAGTGATGGCAAACCTTGGCACCCCAGATGTTTTGGAACTAGATTTGCCATGATGCTCATGACTAGGGTTGAGTGAATCCGAACTGTAAATTTCGGGTTCGTACCGGACTTTTGGATTTTTGGGTCCCGAACCCGAACAATTCACTGTATGTTCGGGTTTGGGTCCGGTGTTCGGCAACGTAATGGCGCATTTTAAAAAGCCCTGCAGCAGCCAATCAACATTGGTTTAACTGGTGTGCCCTTAGAAGCCATCACAGCCATGCCTACTAATGGCATGGCTGTGATTGGCCAGTGCAGCATGTGACCCAGCCTCTATTTAAGCTAGAGGCACACAGCACAGCACATCACTCTGCTTTAGACAGTGTAGGGAAAGGTTCCTGGCTGCTGCTGCTGTGAGGGAGAGAATTACATGATAGGAGTCCTGTTTCTGAAATCTATTCTAATTAGTCAGCGATTTTACACTGCACTGAGAGAAAAGATAGACAGTGTAGGGCAAGGTTCCTGTTGCTGCTTTGAGGGAGAGAGAATTATCTAGGAGTCCAGATTCAGAAATATATTCTAATAACTCAGCGATCTACATAGATTTACCTGGTTGGGTTGCAGTGCACAGTCTTTTTACACTGCCATGAGCCCAGTGTCAGGGACAATATAACTTTTATCTGCAAGCTCAGTGCACCAGCACTGCATATGTTACTGTGAGATACACCCTGCACATACTGTGGGTGTATTCTGCTCTTTCAAAAACACCACATTTAGGGCAAAAAATATATATTTTGCAGTGTTTTCTGCATATGTGGAGGTGTGAGTTACACAATTTATATATTTTTCTTCTATTGTGCTATTCAAAAAAAAATTTAGGGCAAAAACATTTTGTTTTTAATAGCATTTTCGGCATTTCTGTAGCTCTGAGATACACCGTTTACATACTCTGGGGGGTGTATTCTGCTATTGCAAAAACACCCATTTAGTGCCAGAAAAAACTTTGCAGTGTTTTCTGCATATGTGGAGGTGTGCGTTACACAATTTATATATTTTTCTTCTATTGTGCTATTAAAAAAAAAAATTTAGGGCAAAAACATTTTGTTTTTAACCACCTTAATACAGTGCAGTTACACCCCCTTCCTGACCAGACCAATTTTCAGCTTTCAGCGCTCTCACAGTTTGAATGACAATTACTCAGTCATCCAACACTGTACCCAGGGGCGGACTGACAACTGATGGGGCCCCCGGGCAATAGAAGATCATGGGGCCCCCTGCATCCCAAGCCACACCTGGACAGGGGGACATTTGGGGGGAGCACAGCACACAGGGGGACACTGTGGGGTGGGGAGCACACAGGGGGACACTGGGGGAGCACACAGGGAGACCCTGGGAGGGGAGAGGGCACAGGGGGACACTGGCGGAGGGGGAGAGCACACGGTGGACCCTGTGGGGTTGGAGAGCACATGGGGGACACTGTGGGGAGCACACAGGGAGACCCTGGGAGGGGAGAGGGCACAGGGGAACACTGGCGGAGGGGGAGAGCACACGGTGGACCCTGTGGGGTTGGAGAGCACATGGGGGACACTGTGGGGGGGAAGCACATAGAGGGACACTGTGGGGGGGGGAACCACACAGGGGGACACTGGAGGGAGCACACAGGGAGACCCTGGGAAGGGGAGAGGGCATAGGGGGGCACTGGGGGAGGGGTAAAGCACACGGGGGACACTGTGGGGATGGAGAGCACACAGGGCGACACTGGGGGGAGCAAACGGGGTCACTCGGGGAGAGCATACAGAGGGACACTGTGGGGGGAGAGCATACAGAGGGACACTGTGGGGGAAGAGCATACAGGGAGACCCTGGGGAGGGGGAGAGGGCACAGGGGGACACTGGGGAGGGGGGGGAAATCACACAGGGGGACACTGGGGGAGCACACAGGGAGACCCTGAGGGGGTGGGGAGCACACAGGAAGACACTGTGGGGGGTGGGGAGCACACAGGAAGACACTGTGGGGGGTGGGGAGCACACAGGGGGACACTGTGGAGGGTGGGGAGCACACAGGAAGACACCGTGGGGGGTGGGGAGCACACAGGAAGACACCGTGGGGGGTGGGGAGCACACAGGAAGACACCGTGGGGGGTGGGGAGCACACAGGAAGACACCGTGGGGGGTGGGGAGCACACAGGAAGACACCGTGGGGGGTGGGGAGCACACAGGAAGACACCGTTGGGGGTGGGGAGCACACAGGAGGACACTGTGGGGGTTGGGGAGCACACAGGAGGACACTGTGGGGGGTGGGGAGCACACAGGAAGACACTGTATGGGGTGGGGAGCACACAGGGTGCCCTGGGAGGGGGAGGGGGCACAGGAGGACACTGGGGAGGGGGGAAGCACACAGAGGGACACTGGGGGGAGCACACAGGGAGACCCTGGGAGGGGTAGGCACACAGGGGGACACTGGGGGGGGTGGGGAGCACATAGGAGGACATTGTGGGGGGTGGGGAGCACACAGGAAGACACTGTGGGGTTGGAGAGCACATGGGGACACTGTGGGGGGGAAGCACATAGAGGGACACTGTGGGGGGGGAACCACACATGGGGACACTGGAGGGAGCACACAGGGAGACCCTGGGAAGGGGAGAGGGCATAGGGGGGCACTGGGGGAGGGGGAAAGCACACGGTGGACACTGTGGGGATGGAGAGCACACAGGGCAACACTGGGGGGAGCAAACGGGGTCACTGGGGGAGAGCATACAGAGGGACACTGTGGGGGGAGAGCATACAGAGGGACACTGTGGGGGGAGAGCATACAGAGAGACACTGTGGGGGAAGAGCATACAGGGAGACCCTGGGGAGGGGGAGAGGGCACAGGGGGACACTGGGGAGGGGGGGAAATCACACATGGGGATACTGGGGGAGCACACAGGGAGACCCTGAGGGGGTGTGGAGCACACAGGGGGACACTGTGGGGGTGGGGAGCACACAGGGGGACACTGTGGGGGGTGGGGAGCACACAGGGGGACACTGTGGGGGGTGGGGAGCACGCAGGAAGACACTGTGGGGGGTGGGGAGCACACAGGGGGGCCCTGGGAGGGGGGGCACAGGGGGACACTGGGGAGGGGGCACACAGGGTGGACACTGTGGGAGGTGGGGAGCACACAGGAAGAAAGTGTGGGGGGTGGGGAGCACACAGGGGGCCCTGGGAGGGGGGGCACAGGGGGACACTGGGGATGGGGGCACACAGGGTGTACACTGTGGGGGTGGGGAGCACACAGGGGGACACTGGAGGGGGTCACACACAAGGAGGCACTGTGGGGGTCACACAGGGGAACACTGGGGGGGTCACACAGGGGAACACGGGGGGGTCACACAGGGGAACACGGGGGGGTCACACAGGGGAACACTGGGCGGAGCACACAGGAGGACACTGGGGGGACCACACAGGAGGACACTGTGGGGAGCACACAGGAGGACACTGGGGGGAGCACACAGGAGGACACTGGGGGGAGCACACAGGAGGACACTGGGGGGAGCACACAGGGGAACACTGGGGGGAGCACACAGGGGAACACTGGGGGGAGCACAGTGGGACACTTTGGGAGGGAGAGCACACAGGGGGACACTGGGGGGAGCACATAGTGGGACACTGCGGGGGGAGCACACAGGGAACACTGGGAGGGGTAGGCACACAGGGGTATACTGGGGGGACACGGGGGACCCTGTGGGGGGAGCACACAGGGGAACACTGGGTGGGGGGAGAAAACACAGGGGGACACTGGGGGGAGTACACAGGACACTGGGGGGGACATACAGGGGAACACCGGGGGGGGACACAGGGGAACACTGGGGGGAGCACACATGGGGACACTGGGGGAGCACACAGGGAGACCCTGAGGGGGTGTGGAGCACACAGGGGGACACTGTGGGGGTGGGGAGCACACAGGGGGACACTGTGGGGGGTGGGGAGCACACAGGGGGACACTGTGGGGGGTGGGGAGCACGCAGGAAGACACTGTGGGGGGTGGGGAGCACACAGGGGGGCCCTGGGAGGGGGGGCACAGGGGGACACTGGGGAGGGGGCACACAGGGTGGACACTGTGGGAGGTGGGGAGCACACAGGAAGAAAGTGTGGGGGGTGGGGAGCACACAGGGGGCCCTGGGAGGGGGGGCACAGGGGGACACTGGGGATGGGGGCACACAGGGTGTACACTGTGGGGGTGGGGAGCACACAGGGGGACACTGGAGGGGGTCACACACAAGGAGGCACTGTGGGGGTCACACAGGGGAACACTGGGGGGGGTCACACAGGGGAACACGGGGGGGTCACACAGGGGAACACGGGGGGGTCACACAGGGGAACACTGGGCGGAGCACACAGGAGGACACTGGGGAGAGCACACAGGAGGACACTGTGGGGAGCACACAGAAGGACACTGGGGGGAGCACACAGGAGGACACTGGGGGGAGCACACAGGGGAACACTGGGGGGAGCACACAGGGGAACACTGGGGGGAGCACAGTGGGACACTTTGGGAGGGAGAGCACACAGGGGGACACTGGGGGGAGCACATAGTGGGACACTGCGGGGGGAGCACACAGGGAACACTGGGAGGGGTAGGCACACAGGGGTATACTGGGGGGACACGGGGGACCCTGTGGGGGGAGCACACAGGGGAACACTGGGTGGGGGGAGAAAACACAGGGGGACACTGGGGGGAGTACACAGGACACTGGGGGGGACATACAGGGGAACACCGGGGGGGGACACAGGGGAATACTGGTGAGGGGACACACAGGGGGACACTGGGGGGGACACACAGGGGGACACTGGGGAGGGGACACACACAGGGGAATACAGGGGAACACTGGGGAGGGGACATACAAGGGGACACTGGGGAGGGGACACACAGGGGGACACGGGGAGACACTGGGGGGACACACACAGGGGGACATGGGGAGGAGGACACACAGGGCAACACTGTGGGGGGAGAGCATACAGGGGGTTAGTGTGGAGAGGGGAGAGAGCACACTGAAGACTGCCCGGGCCCCATAAATCTGTACTGGTCACCCCCTCCCTCCGATGGCGGCCCTCCAGTAAACAAAAGTTTCACTCGCCCCGGTCATGCCTGTAATCAATACCGCTAAGAGCGCGCTGCTCCCCGCTGGCCCCTCCTCCCTTCTCGTCCGTCCTAGGTGATGTAGTGTACAGTGCAAGCACCGGCGACGGACGGGAGGGAGGGAGGAGCTGGCGGGGAGCAGCGTGCTGTTAGCAGTATTATTACAGCCGCTTCAAGGGGCCTCTCGTTGGGACGGCCACGGGCCCCTAATGGCTCCGGGCCCTCGGACGGCGACCGAATGACCGATGGGTCAGTCCACCCCTGACTGTACCCATATGAAACTTGCGTCCTTTTTTCCACACAAATAGAGCTTTCTTTTAGTGGTATTTAATCACTAGTGAGTTTTTTTTTTTGTGCTTTAAATAAAATAAAACGTAAATTTTGTGAAAAAAAAATGCCTTTTTCTTTGTTTTTGTCATAAATTTTTGCTAATTAGTAATTTTTCTTCATATATTTTGGCCAAAATTTATACTGCTACATATCTTTGGTAAAAATAACCCACATTAGTATATATTATTTGGTCTTTGTGAAAGTTATAGAGTCTACAAACTATGGTGCCAATCGCTGAAAATTGATCACATCTGATCAGGCCTTCAGTACATCAGGTGAGTCTCATTTCTTGAGACACTAACAAGTCAGGAAAGTACAAATACCCCCCAAATGACCCCTTTTTACAAAGTAGACATTCCAAGGTATTAAGTAAGTAGCATGATGAGTTTTTTTAAGTTGTCATTTTTTCCCACAATTCTTTGCAAAATGAAGATTTTTTTTTTATCATTATTTTTTTTTACAAAATTGTCATATTATCAGGTTATTTCTCACACACAACATATGCATACAACAAATTACACCCCAAAATACATTCTGCTACTCTTCCCGAGTATGGCCATACCACATGTGTGAGACTTTTACACAGCCTGGCCACATACAGAGCACTAACATTGATGTAGTACCTTCAGACGTTCTACGAGCAAAAATGACGCATCTCATTTCTCAATCACCTATTACACTTTTGAAGGCCCTGGAGTACCAGGACAATGGAATTGCCCATAAAATTACCCCATTTTGGAAAGCAAACACCCCAACGTATAATCTGTGAGGCATAATGAGTCTTTTGAATGGTTAATTTTTTTCCAGAAGTTTTTGAAATATGTGGAAAAAAATTAAAAAGCATTTTTTTTTTACACAAAATTGTCAATTTATGAGATATTTCTAACACATAGCATGTATATAGCAAAAATTACAACCCAAAACACATTCTGCTACTCCTCCTGAGTATGGCGATACCACATGTGTAGGACTTTTACACAGCCTGGCCACATAGAGAGGCCGAACATTGAAGTAGTACGTTCAGGCGTTCTAGGAGCATAAATGACACTTCTCATTTCATTCCTACCTATCACACTTTTGAAGGTCCTGGACCACCAGGACAGTGAAATTACCCACAAAATGACCCCATTTTGGAAAGCAAACATCCCAACGTATATTCTATGAGACATGGGCTGCAGATAGGTACTGGGGTACTCTGATGGGCTGGAGATAGGTACTCTGGTACTCTGATGGCCTGGTGACAGGTACTCGGGTACTCTGATGGCCTGGTGACAGGTACTCGGGTACTCTGATGGCCTGGTGACAGGTACTCGGGTACTCTGATGGCCTGGTGACAGGTACTGTGATGGCTTGGTGACTGGTATTTGGCTACTCTGAAGGGCAGTGACATGTACTCATATGGACTGTGACAGGTACTTGGGTACTGAGATGAACTGTGACAGGTACTCAGATGAACTGTGACAGGTACTCGGGTATTCAGATGAACTGTGACAGGTACTCGGGTACTCAAATGAACTGTGACAGGTACTCGGGTACTCAGATGGACTGGGACAGGTACTCGGGTACTCAGATGGGTTATGACAGGTACTCGGGTACTCAGATGGGCTGTGACAGGTACTCGGGTACTCAGATGGGCTGTGACAGCTACTCGGGTACTTTGATGGGCTGTGACAGGTACTCGGGTACTTTGATGGGCTGTGACAGGTACTCGGGTACACTGTTGAACCGTGACAGATACTTGGGTACCATGATGGACTGTGACAGGTACTCGGGTACCCTGATGGACTGTGACAGGTACTCGGGTACTCTGATGGACTGTGACAGGTACTCGGGTACTCTAAAGGACTGTGACAGGTACTCAGGTACTCTGATGGATTGTGACAGGTACTCAGGTACTCTGATGGACCGTGACAGGTACTCGGGTACCCTGATGTGCCGTGACAGGTACTCGGGTACCCTGATGTGCCGTGACAGGTACTCGGGTACTCTGATGGGCCGTGACAGGTACTCGGGTACTCTGATGTGCCGTGACAGGTACTCGGCTACTCTGATTGGCCGGGACAGGTACTCGGGTACTCTGATGGGCTGGGACAGGTACTCGGGTACTCTGATGGGCTGTGACAGGTACTTGGGTAATCTGATGGGCTGGAACAGGTACTCGAGTACTCAGATGGACTGGGACAGGTACTCGGGTACTCTGGTTGGCTGTGACAGGTACTCAAATACTCTGATGGACTGTGACAGGTACTCTGATGGACTGTGATTGACAGGTACTATGAGGGGTGGTGACAGGTCCTCTTTATGGGGGGGGCAATCAGTGTGATTGGTGTACACTAGGCGGTAACGAGATGTTACCGCAATCTCCTCCTCACACACGATCGGTGTGTGAGGAGGAGAACAACCCGGTAACATCTCGTTACCGCGGTTTGTTTACATTTTAGTGATCGGCTGTGAAAGGATCACAGCCGATCACGTGGGTAAACAGCCAGCCAATGGCTGTTTACCAGCGTCGGTGACGAGCAGTGTTCCCGGGGAACACGCCGACGTGCACGCGCAGCGCGCTCGCGATCGCGCACATGCGCTGTGCACAGCTGGGGTGTGACCATCTGTGATCGGCCGTGATGAAGATCACGTGGTAAACAGCCATAACCAATGGCTGTTCACCCCCTTCGGTGGCGAGCGGTGTCTCCGTGACACGCTGCCACCGAAGAAATAGGGACACGCGTGCACGATCGTGCGCATTCCCTGTTTAAACGGGAGGCCGCCACAATAGGTGCGCCGCCTGCCCGTCATTTGACGGCCGGCGGTCAGCATCTAGTTAATAGCATTTTCAGCATTTCAGTAGCTCTGAGATACACCGTTTACATACTCTGGGTGTATCCTGCTATTGCAAAAACACCCATTTAGTGCAAAAAAAAAACTTTGCAGTGGTTTTTGCATATGTGAAGGTGTGCGTTACACAATTTAGATATTTTTCTTCTATTGTGCTATTGCGAAAACACCCGTTTAGGGCAAGATCCTAAATTTGGAAAATACGAGGAGAACGTCAAAGAAGGGACGTGACTCCGGTCGTGGTGCTGCTGGTGGAGCTCCTGTTGCAGGGAGAGGATGTGGTCGATCTGTGCCAGCTACACGCACAAGTGAAACACCTTCCTCAGGTGCAAATAGGCGACAGAGCCTGCAGCGGTATTTGGTCGGGCCTAATGCGGCTGTACGAATGTTGAGGCCAGGACAAGTACAGGCGATAGTAGATTGGGCTGCTGAGAGTGCCTACGGTTCCTTGACATTACCTCCCATCCAGTCTCCTGATGAAAGATCAGATTTGGCACCTGCAGCCTATGTCCATCAGTCTTTCACATCACCCCCTTGCAAATCCGCCAAGCAGTCTGAGCCCCAAATCATGCAGCAGTCTCTTCTGCTTTTTGATGACTCTGTTAGCAGGGTTTCCCAGGGCCATCCACCTAGCCCTGCCACAGAAGTGGAAGAGATTGTGTGCACCGATTCCCAACCACTTCTGTTTCATGATGACTATATGGGAGGACCATCGCAGCAGGTCTCGGATGATGACGAAACACAGGTGCCAACTGCTGCTGCTTTTGCAATTGTGCAAACCGACAAGGAGGGCAGGGGTGAAGACTGGGTGGAAGATGATGTGGAGGATGAAGAGGGATCATTTCCAAGGCTTTCAGGGCAGTCATTCACAAGTGGATATGAGGGTGGGTTCCTGCACCAACAAAAGCCAGGTACACAATTGTCTGGCAGCAAGGGCACAGTTCTGGAGGATGACGAGGTGGAGGATGAGGAGGAGAAGATGGAGGAGGAGGAACCATATTCACAGCAGGCTGGCACCCAGACCAGCTCATGGTCATCACTGGTGCATGGCTGGGGGGATACAGAGGACACAGACGATACACCTCCCACAGAGGACAGCTTTTCGTTGCCTGGCACACATGAGCGATTACATGCTGCAGTGTCTCCGCAACGACCGCCGAGTTGCCCACATTCTAACTGGTGCTGATTACTGGGTGGCCACCCTGCTGGATTCCCATTACAAGGACAAAGTACCGTCCTTAATTCCCTCACTGGAGCGTGATCATAAGATGCACGAGTACAAGCGCACGCTTGTAGACGCGCTGCTGGTGGCATTCCCACCTGATAGCGGGGGTACGGTGGAAGCACAAGGCAAAGGCAGAGGAGGAGGAAGAGGTTGCCAACGCAGCCGGGGCACCACCAGCACCTCAGAAGGCAGGGTTAGCATGGCCGAAATGTGGAAAAGCTTTGTCAGCACGCCACAAGAACCAGCACCACCAGCTGAGATGGAACATCTTAGCAGGAGGCAGCATTTCACCAACATGGTGGAGCAGCATGTGTGCACATGCTTACACATACTGAATGACGGGTCTGCCCCCTTCAACTTCTGGGTCTCCAAATTGGGCACATGACCTGAGCTTGCCCTTTACGCCTTGGAGGTGCTGGCCTGCCCTGCAGCCAGCGTATTATCTGAACGTGTATTTAGCACTGCAGGGGGCGTTATCACAGACAAGTGCAGCCGCCTGTCCAGAGCCAATGTGGACAAGCTCACGTTCATTAAAATGAACCAGGCATGGATCCCACAGGACTTGTCCATACCATGTGCAGAATAGACTGTATACCGGTGTTCTGACAAAAAGGAGATTCTGAAAATCTAGGAAAATGAACGGCGCCTGCGCCGTGAGTGCAGGTTCGAGCCCCACCATCCAAGTGGACATACAGTAGCACATATTAACAGGGCCGCTCACGGGCTCGCTCGGGAGTCGCCACGCTTTGGGCACGGCCTCGCTTCACCCGGCTTGAACCTCGGATGGTGTAGCTTGAACCTGGACTCACCGCGCAGCACCGTTCATCTTCAGAGATTTTCGAAATCCCCTTGTCCTGCATGGTGAGCAAGTGCAGTACAGGGCGGACACTATCTGACGGGGGACAGAATTCAACACATCACCGGCCTTACCCAGCCATTGTTTTATATTTGAACCAGTGTTGGCTACCTCGTCCTCCTCCACCGCCGCTTCCACCTACACCGCCACATCCACCGCCACCTCAACCTCCTACTCCATATGGACCTTATCCTCCTAGGTCAAGATTATAATTTTAAATGTTTTAAATTTCAAAGTATTTTATTTTCCCATTAGCTTATCCATTAAATTTAATAATTTTTCTAGAAAGGGGCGTATTCTGGGGCATTCCCACCATATGTGTGGCATCGTGCAGTTGAGTTTCTGAGGTTCTTAATCACTTCCTGTACCTCTTCTTCTGAGAAGGGGTCCTCCAGCATATATATATATTTTTTAATTTATTTTATGTTATTTTAAGTTATTTCCCTATCCACATTTGTTTGCAGAGCACTTGCCATGCTCTTAACAACATTTTATTGCCATTTGCAGCCCTCTAGCCCTTTCCATTACCTTTTTAGAGCCATTTTAGTCCTCAAAAGTTTGGGTCCCCATTGACTTCAATGGGGTTCGGGGTCAAGTTCGGGTCCCGAATTCAAACTTTTTTTCCGAAATTCGGCCGAACCCAAACATCCAGGTGTCTGCTCAACTCTACTCATGACCTCTGCAGTGTAGTTGAGCATTATGGGAAATGTAGTTCCAAAACAATCTGGGGTGACAAGGTTTGCCATCTCTGGCCTAGACCATCTTTTTGTAGAGAAACAATTCTTTTTTTCAGATCCTCAGAGTTCTTTGCCATGAGGTGCCATGTTGGACTTCCAGTGACCAGTATGAGAGAGATAACATCAAATTTAACACACCTGTTCCCCATTCACACCTGAGACCTTGTAATACTAACGAGTCACATGACACCGGGGAGGGGAAAATGGCTAATTATTCCCAATTTGGACATTTTTACTTGGGGGTGTACTCACTTTTGTTACCAGTGATTTAGACATTAAAGGCTGTGTGTTGAGTTATTTTGAGGGGACAGCCAATTTACACTGTTATACAAGCTGTACACTCACTACTTTACATTGTAGCAAAGTGTAATTTCTTCAGTGTTGTCACATTAAAAGATATAATAAACTATTTACAAAAAATGTGAGGGGTGTACTCACTTTTGTGAGATACTGTACTACGTTAAATGTATTCTAATGTTTTAATGTACTCACTTTTGTGAGATTGTGTGTGTGTGTGTGTGTGTGTGCATATATATATATATATATATAAAGTAAAATTTCACTTGCTCCACTTTTCACTTTTTATTTCACTTTAGCTGCTGGTCGGATAGGAAGGCAGGGCACCTTTAAAGTGTAATTTAAAGTGATTCTTTCATTGATTTTACATTTGTCAAAATAAATATGAAATATCCTGCAAAATAATACTTACCTTTGCTAAGGAACAGTACTTCATTCATAGGAATTGGTCTGATGAGAAACTGACACTTCAGAGACCCTCGTTCTTCTTGGCTCCCTGCACTCCCACTGACCACCACATCACTTCTGCCTCCAGTGGACTTAAAGTGGAGGTCCACCCTAAAGTGGACCTTCCACTCATTGGATTCCTCCCCCCCTCCGGCGCCACAATAGCCACCTTTCAGGGGGGAGGGGGTGCAGGTACCTGTACAGTACCCAAAAGACTACCCAAAATACCCAAAAGAATACCCAAAAGACTCACAGCTGTAATTGCAGTAAAAGGTAGTTCTACAAAGTATTGACTGGGGGGAGGGGGGCCTGAATACAAATGCACGCTACACTTTTCATATATTTATTTGTAAAACAATTTGAAAACCATTTATCATTTACCTTCCACTTCACAATTATGTGCCACTTTGTGTTGGTATATCACATAACATCCCAATAAATTAGATTTACAATTTTGGTAAAATTTTGAAAAAATTTCAAGCCACTGAAACACATGTAGATGAATGAGTTTACTGCCAAAGGACCTGTATTCTCTTTAGCCAGTCTTATGTTTCACTCATCTCTGCCATACTGTACTTAGCAAGAAAGATCATTCTGCTAGTTTAGCTTTACACTTTCATGAATTTCTTGCTTGTTCATTGGTGAAGATGCTAACAGCTTACGCTGTTAGCACATTACTTTAACACATATTCATTTGAATTATTTCCAGCTTTGGCACAATAGGCAGCACTGCACAGATAATTCGCATCTGTTTATATCCTTTATCTCTTCTGTACTGCCTGCAGAATTTGTACACTCCTTGCCAAGTATCCCCATCCCTCTATATAATGCCTGGGGTCTCCGTGACCAATCAGGCCTAGATATTGGAACATGGGAGTATGCATAGGCTTAAGCAAATAGTGACCTTTAGAAAGTCTTCATTTGGGGGCTCCAAAAATTGCTGGAGGAGAGAATGTTAAATCTTATGCTGTCAGCTATGAGGTCCTATTTTAGCATGTCTTTTCACCCCACAGGTTCACTTTTAGCTTAACTTGAACAATTGCTCTTTTTTAGCATTGTGCAGTGACAATCCCATCTAAGCTTTCATAAATATGCATTCCTTTTCTGCTCTGCCTGATGAGTTCTTATGGTAGGTTACAGATGAGAAGCTTGGACGCCAGATAGTTGGCCCTCAGGTGGAGCGATTCTGTTATTAGCCTTAGTCTGTTAATGTGTTTTTCTTTCCTGCCGAGTGGTTTCTCAGTACAAAATTCATAGTTTGTGTTCTTTATGCTATGAAATTGGCTTCTGTTAGAATCAATTCGGATTTTGTCAAGCTGCATATTGTTATTGTAATTCAGTGAAAATATTCTTTAATTCTGTAGCAGGATTTGTTTCTGGCCTTATAGCATACTATACAAATACAGTTGCAAAAAAAAGTATGAAAACCCTTTTGAAATGATATGGATTTCTGCAAAAATTGGTCTTAAAATGTGATCTGATCTTCATTTAAGTCACAACAATAGACAATCACAGTCTGCTTAAACTAATAACACACAAAAAATTTAATGTTACCATGTTTTTATTGAACGCACCATGTAAACATTCACCGTGCAGGTGGAAAAAGTATGTGAATCCCTACACTAATGAGATGTCCAAGAGCTAATTGGAGTGACGTGTGTGCCAACTGCAGTCCAATCAATGAGATGAGATTGGAGGTGTTGGTTACAGCTGCCCTGCCCTATAAAAAACACACCAGTTATGGGTTTGCTTTTCACAAGAAGCATTGCCTGATGTGAATGATGCCTCGCACAAAAGAGCTATCAGAAGACCTACGATTAAGAATTGTTGACTTGCATAAAGCTGGAAAGGGTTATAAAAGAATCTCCAAAAGCCTTGTTGTTCATCAGTCCACTGTAAGACAAATTGTCTATAAATGGAGAAAGTTCAGCACTGCTACTACTCTCCCTAGGAGTGGGTGTCCTGTAAAGATGACTGCAAGAGCACAGCGTAGACTGCTCAATGAGGTGAAGAAGAATCCTAGAGTGTCAGCTAAAGACTTACAAAAGTGTCTGGCATATGCTAACATCCCTGTTAGCGAATCTACAATACGTAAAACACTAAACAAGAATGGATTTCATGGGAGGATACCACAGAGGAAGCCACTGCTGTCCAAAAAAAAAAAACATTGCTGCATGTTTACAGTTTGCACAAGAGCACCTGGATGTTCCACAGCAGTACTGGCAAAATATTTTGCGGACAGATGAAACCAAAGTTGAGTTGTTTGGAAGAAACACACAACACTATGTGTGGAGAAAAAGAGGCACAGCACATCAACATCAAAACCTCATCTCAACTGTGAAGTATAGTGGTGAGGGCATCATGGTTTGCGGCTGCTTTGCTGCGTCAGGGCTTGGACGGATTTCTATCATCGAAGGAAAAATGTATTTCCAAGTTTATCAAGACATTTTGCAGGAGAACTTAAGGCCATCTGTCCACCAGCTGAAGCTCAACAGAAGATGGGTGTTGCAACAGGACAACGACCCAAAGCATCACACCAGACATTCCAAGAATATTGCTGAACTGAAACAGTTCTGTAAAGAGGAATGGTCAAAAATTACTCCTAACCGCTGTGCGCGTCTGATCTGCAACTACAGGAAATGTTTGGTTGAAGTTATTGCTGCCAAAGGAGGTTCAACCAGTTATGAAATCTGAGGGTTCACATATTCTTTCCACCAGCACTGTGAATGTTTACATGGTGTGTTCAATAAAAACATGGTAACATTTAATTCTTTGTGTGTTATTAGTTTAACCAGTTGCCGACCGCCGCACGACGATGTACGTCGACAGCATGGCACGGGCAGGCATATTGGCGTACATGTACGTCCCTTGCCTCCCGCGGGTCGGGGGCCCGATCGGGCCCCCGCCCGGTGCCTGCGGCGGTCAGTTTTCGTCCGGGAGCGATCCGGGACGAGGGGGCGGCCATTCATTCATGGCCACCCCCTCGCGATCGCTCCCGACGAATAGGAATCCCCCGTGACATCACTTCCTCTCCTGTAATGTAAACACAGGAGAGGAAGTGATGTATTCTCTCCTCCGTGTCGGTATTTTTCGTTCCGACACGGAGGAGAGCGGATCGGTGAGTTGCACCAACACTCTACACACACAGTAGAACATGCCAGGCACACTCACACCCCCCCTTTACCCCCCGATCACCCCCCCAATTACCCCTGCCCCCCAGTCACAGTGACACCAATGTCATTTTTTTTTTTGCATTGGTGTCATTTGTGACTGTAATAACTGTTAGGGCAGTTAGAGTTAGCCCCCTTTAGTTCTAATGTACCCCCCTAACCCCCCCAATAAAGGTTTAACCCCGTGATCACCCCCCGTCGCCAGTGTCACTAAGGCTGGGTTCACATTGTAGCGGTTTATGAGAACGAATGTGATTCGCACCGCACTGCAGTGCAAATCACATCCGATCTCTGTGCGATTCGAGTTCAGCCATTCGCCGCACCCGCCGCACCCGCCACACCCGTTGCACCCACCGCAAATTCGCACGGGACCCTTTTTTTGGCCCGCAGCAGAATCGGATCGCATGGGTGTTCACACCATGCGATCCGAGTTTGCAGATCGCACTGCGATATGCGAACTGATCTGGGGGTGTCAGTAACATTTCACTGACACTCCCAGCAGTTCGCATAGGGCAGTGTGAACTGCCGCCGGGAGGCATGCGATGCGGGAACCCGCCGCGGATTTGCGGCGTTTCCGCATCGCTCCAGTGTGAACCCAGCCTAATAAGCGATCATTTTTCTGATCGCCGTATTAGTGTCACAGGTGACGCTAGTTAGGCAGGTAGGTATTTAGGTTCGCCGCAGCTTTTTATAGCGCCAGGGACCCCCATATACTACCGCATAAAGCCCCCTGATTGCCCCCTAGTTAACCCTTTCACCAGTGATCACCATATAACTGTTACAGGTGACGCTGGTTGGTTAGTTATTTTTTATAGTTTCAGGGCACCCGCCATTTATTACCTAATAAAGGTTTAACCCCCTGATCACCCGGCGGGTGTCATTTGTGACTAATAACTGTTAGGGCAGTTAGGGTTAGCCCCCTTTAGTTCTAAGGTACCCCCCTAACCCCCCCAATAAAGGTTTAACCCCGTGATCACCCCCCGTCGCCAGTGTCACTAAGGCTGGGTTCACATTGCAGCGGTTTATGAGAACGGATGTGATTCGCACCGCACTGCAGTGCAAATCACATCCGATCTCTGTGCGATTCGAGTTCAGCCATTCGCCGCACCCGCCGCACCCGCCACACCCGCCGCACCCGCCGCAAATTCGCACGGGACCCTTTTTTTGGCCCGCAGCAGAATCGGATCGCATGGGTGTTCACACCATGCGATCCGAGTTTGCAGATCGCACTGCGATATGCGAACTGATCTGGGGGTGTCAGTAACATTTCACTGACACTCCCAGCAGTTCGCATAGGGCAGTGTGAACTGCCGCCGGGAGGCATGCGATGCGGGAACCCGCCACGCATTTGTGGCGTTCCCGCATCGCTCCAGTGTGAACCCAGCCTAATAAGCGATCGTTTTTCTGATCGCTGTATTAGTGTCACAGGTGACGCTAGTTAGGCAGGTAGGTATTTAGGTTCGCCGCAGCTTTTTATAGCGCCAGGGACCCCCATATACTACCGCATAAAGCCCCCTGATTGCCCCCTAGTTAACCCTTTCACCAGTGATCACCATATAACTGTTACAGGTGACGCTGGTTGGTTAGTTATTTTTTTATAGTTTCAGGGCACCCGCCATTTATTACCTAGTCTCACTAGTGTACCCCTAAATTTAGGGGTGTCTACTTTCCAAAATGGGGTCATTTGGGGGGGGTTTGTGCCATCTTGGCATTTTATGGCCTTCAAAACTGTAACGCCCTTAGAAAGCCTGAAGGCGGTGCTTGGTTTTCGGGGCCCCGTACACGGCTAGGCTCCCAAAAAGTCCCACATATGTGGTATCCCCGTACTCAGGAGAAGCAGCAGAATTTATTTTGGGGTGTCATTTCACATATGCCCATGGCATGCGTGAGCAATATATCATTTAGTGACAACTTTGTGAAAAAAAAAAAAAAAAAAAAAAGTTTGTAATTTTTCCGCAACTTGTGGCAAAATATAAAATATTCCATGGACTCAACATGCCTCTCAGCAAATAGCTTGGGGTGTCTACTTTCTAAAATGGGGTCATTTGTGGGGGTTTTGTGCCATCTTGGCATTTTATGGCCTTCAAAACTGTAATAGGTAGTGAGAAGTGAACTCAAAAATTTACGCCCTTAGAAAGCCTGAAGGCGGTGCTTGGTTTTCGGGGCCCCGTACGCGGCTAGGCTCCCAAAAAGTCCCACATATGTGGTATCCCCGTACTCAGGAGAAGCAGCAGAATTTATTTTGGGGTGTCATTTCACATATGCCCATGGCATGCATGAGCAATATATCATTTAGTGACAACTTTGTGAAAAAAAAAAAAAAAAAAAAAAGTTTGTAGTTTTCCCGCAACTTGTGGCAAAATATAAAATATTCCATGAACTCAACATGCCTCTCAGCAAATAGCTTGGGGTGTCTACTTTCTAAAATGGGGTCATTTGTGGGGGTTTTGTGCCATCTTGGCATTTTATGGCCTTCAAAACTGTAATAGGTAGTGAGAAGTGAACTCAAAAATGTACGCCCTTAGAAAGCCTGAAGGCGGTGCTTGGTTTTCGGGGCCCCGTACGCGGCTAGGCTCCCAAAAAGTCCCACATATGTGGTATCCCCGTACTCAGGAGAAGCAGCAGAATTTATTTTGGGGTGTTATTTCACATACGCCCATAGCATGTGTGAGCAATATATCATTTAGTGACAACTTTGTGTAAAAAAAAAAAAAAATTTTTTTTTTTGTCATTATTCAATCGCTTGAGGCAAAAAAATAAAATATTCAATGGGCTCAACATGCCTCTTATCAATTTCCTTAGGGGGTCTACTTTCCAAAATGGGGTCATTTGGGGGGGTTTTGTACTGCCCTGCCATTTTAGCACCTCAAGAAATGAGATAGGCAGTCGTAAACTAAAAGCTGCGTAAATTGCAGAAAACGTACCTTAGTTTGTAGATGTGACAACTTTTGCGCAAACCAATAAATATACAATTATTGACTTTTTTTTTACCAAAGATATGTGGCTGAATACATTTTGGCCTAAATGTATGACTAAAATTGAGTTTATTGGATTTTTCTAATAACAAAAAGTAGAAAATATCATTTTTTTTCAAAATTTGCGGTCTTTTTACGTTTATATCGCAAAAAATAAAAATCGCAGAGGCAATCAAATACCATCAAAAGAAAGCTCTATTTGTGGGAAGAAAAGGACGCAAATTTTGTTTGGGTACAACATTGCATGACCGCGCAATTACCAGTTAAAGCAGTGCAGTGCCAAAGTGTAAAAAGACCTCTGGTCATTTACCAGCAAAATGGTCCGGTCTGAAAGTGGTTAAGCAGACTGTGATTGTCTATTCTTGTGAAGATCAGATCACATTTTATGACCAATTTGTTCAGAAATCCATATCATTTCAAAAGGGTTCACAAACTTTTTTTGCAACTGTAGCTGTGTTTGCCAAGTAGCATTGGGTACTAATATCTTATTTGCCGCTCTTCAAAATACATCTAGAGTGACCATGGTATCAGTGGTGTGTTTTGTGCTGCCCTAGGCCTGACTAAACTTGCGCACCCCCTAATTTAAATATGGCCCACCCCTTCATGTCAAGGACATACCCATTCATTTTTAAGACCCAGCCTGTCATCTTCATGGGAGGAAGACAGAAAACGGAAGGGAGGACAGAGAGGGACGCCCCGGGAGGGAGGACAGAGAGGGATGCTATGGAGGTCAGTAAGGCCTAAAGGATAACAGGTTAGGCACTTCCTAATGGCTCAGTCCGTAGGATAAGCAATGGATAATGGCCAACAGGCTCTCTTACCAGACCCAGCAAAACCGCAACAATGATCCCTCTGGCTGGACGTTTGCTCACTCTGGGTTGCCCAGGCCGACTCTAGTCAGTAGTGTAGTACGCCTGTACCCTGGCAATGGCTCTGTCTTTATACCGCTTTGGTGGTGCGGGTACAGCTTGGCTACCTGTCTGGTGGTGTGGGTACAGCGAGGCTTCCTCTCTTGTGATGCGAATACAGCGTGGCTTCCTCTCTGGTGGTGCGATTACAGCATGGCACCTCTCTGGTGGTGTGGGTACAGCGTGGCACCCTCTCTGGTGGTGCGGGTACAGCATGGCTTCCTCTCTGGTGGTGCAGGTACAGCGTGGCTCCCTCTCTGGTGGTGTGGGTACAACATGGCTCCCTCTCGTGTTGCAGGTACAGTGTGGCTCTCTCTCTGACTTTCCCCTACACAGTCCTTTTCTTTTCTCTTCTCCTGTAGCACTCTGCTTTTTGCCAGATTTCAGGTTCTCTCTCTCCCCCCTCCAGAGTGCATGTATGCTGGGGGACTGTAGCCTGCTGTCTGTAGATACACTGGGGAGACCAATCTTCTGGGACTACATTTCCCATGATGCCCCCCCCCCCCCAGTGTCTTCTGATTGGCCATCTGCTGTGGCTAATGGGGAGAGAATCGGAGGGGGCAGGAACCCGGCCGGTGTCACAAGGAACATGCTTGGAGCCGCTCTCTCTTCTCCTGTTCAACTGACAGGAGAAAGGGGAGGGGGGAAGCTGGGGAGATACACAGATGCTGTGCAGCTCTCCTCCCTGTCACAGCGCCACCCACTACTACTGCTTCCTGGTGTCACCCGGGTGTGGTCTGCCCCCCTACCCCACACCCCCATAGTGATGCCAGTGCCACTGGATTCAGCTTTGTATTTAATTGCCCACCTTCACCTTGTCTAATGATATTCAGCTTCTTTACTTCCTACTAGATGTAAGCATTGAAAGTAGAAGGAAGTGACCTCACAGGAGGGAAGATACAAGGTGCAAATAGGAACAGCTACATTAATCTTTGCAACACCATGTCCTGACCCTTTTTCAGAGCTTAGAGTTCTGATGTATATAGAGGTAGGCGATGGAAAGCCCATGACCTCTGAGCTAAGCAGCTGGAACAGATTAAGGCTCCAGTAACACTTGTGTGACTTGTCATGTACATCAGAGTTGCATGACAAGTCTTTCCCATTGTTTTCCAATGATATCCATTCATATATTCACAGCGTAAAGTTTCATGAACTACTTTGGTCCGACTTTCATGCAACTTGAGGGCCTTAGGCCGCGTACACACGGGCGGATTGTCTGCCCAACTTAGTCCGCTGAACCGCGTTTCAGCGGACAATCCGCTCGTGTGTGGGCTTCAGCGGACTTTTTCAGCGGACAGTCTGATGGACTAAGTCTTTCGGAATTTCCGTAATTTTGTCCGTCCAAACTTGGTTTTGTCCGTCCAAACCTGGTTTCAGCGGACAGTCCGCTCGTGTGTAGGCAAGTTGGACGGACTAAGTATGGCGCATGCTCAGAAAGGATTTACACGGCCGAAGGTTGCATTGCAGTGTATTGGACGTCGTATTTCTAGTCCCGTCGTACGTGCTGTATACGTCATCGCGCAAGCTTTCAGCGGACTGTCTGTTCATCGTGTGTGGTCAAGTCCGTTCATTCAAAAGTTGAACGGACTGTCTGTCGGATTGTCTGACGAACTTAGTTGGGCAGACAATCCGCCCGTGTGTACGCGGCCTAAGACTTCAATGTTAACCCTCAGAAGTTGCATGAAAGTCATACCTAAATGTTATACAATGCAAGTTGTGTGCAACAGTTATCCCTTATCACTGTCAAAGCCAAAGTCGTGCACCCATCCAAAGTTGCGTTAAAGCTACACTCAAAAATCGGCACAACTTTGGAGTCGTACAAGTGTGACCGGAGCCTTAAGCCCCATACACACTATCAGATTTTCTGCTGTTTTTTGTCTTCAGATTTACCAAAACCATGTAGTGCAAGAGCCTGCCTGATTGCATACAAATGGCAACTCCTAAGGTTTGACCCCATATTATATGGTTCTTGTAAATCTGAAGACAAAAATCAGCAGAAAATCTCTTTTTTTCTTTTCATGTAATTTACTTTACTACCCCATGTTTTTCATGTTTAATTGCAAAACATAAATAAACACCTTTCAAGATCATCATATATAATCTAATAAATCTTGACTTTATTCATCAATCCAGGTGGACCATATCTTATCAAACTTCTTAGAGCAATTTCTGCGCTCATGTGTAATTTTATACAGTGGCAAAACTGAATTAACTGTCTTCCACCTAGCATGAGTAGGAGGGGTAGTGGACTTCCACTGTAACAAGATTTATTTTCTCGCATAAACCAAGGCATAAATAAGCAAGAGCTTAGAAATGAGTTTTAGTGACAGAGTTGATTTATTTTAACAGGTCAGGTTAGCATTACCTTGTGGTGCTATAATCCATCATTTCGCTCTCACCATAGACACCATACTGTATGTATACAATAAGGCCCCATTCACACCTGAGCATTTTCTAGCTTGAAGCTTGATGCTACAAAACACTGGAGGGGAAAAAAAATCTATTATTCTCAATGGAGATGGCTCACATCTCCACTCCAAGTCGCCTGAAGCTGAACGCCTGAAGCTCAAACAATTTCTGGAGCTTTTTTTGTCGCTCGAATCGGGCAGATTTGTACGTTTTTCTTCTTTTTACATTGGTGACCTTTTGCCCTGCACAAAATCGTGGCAAAAACGCTGCAAAATCGATGTAAAATCCTGCGATTTTCTGCCTGAAAACACTATGTTCAGGTGTGAATGAGGCCTAAAACTGTCACAGTAGCTTTCACCAGAGAGAAGCAGGTGCTTCAAACCTAGATATGGGTGACATCATGAGTACAACCTAGGATTTCTGTGACCAGAACAAAATGGTGTCTATGAACTGTAATTGTATTTGATTTATCAGCTTTCAGACCATTTCTAGAAGCATTGTATAAAGCTGGTTAATCCTTGAAATCTTCTGTTACATCTCCAAACGTTCTATAGAGAAAATTCAGGTGATGTGCCCAGGACGCGCATTTTAAACTCTGGCCCATTAGGTAGATGAATGGAATCTGTTTTTTTGTTTTTGTTTTGGGGTATCAATGGGAAATCAGTTACTAGTAATGCATCGGCTGGTTCAATAAAAACCAATAAATACTGTCTGACATTCAGACCACGTGTATAGAAGCTGGCCATTTGGTTGGTTTCTGTCGGACAAGTATGCTGGAAAAACAGCAGACGACCGGCTCCCGACCAGCGCCGACTGGAGTGTTCTGGCGGGGGGGGGGGGTCCTAAAACAACAGCTCAGCGGGGGAGATTGCTGTACTTACATTGGATTGTTAGTACAGCGGCTCTGGCTGGAGCCGTCAGTTTTTTTTTGTTCAACTCCCTGGGTTGAACCAAAAGAAAACGCTTAATGTGTACCAGGATTAAGAGTAATGAGTAATTAACAGAAATGAATAAATACTAACAACAACATTTCAAGTAAACTGTTTACTTTAATATTTAATCTCTAGCAACTGCATGGTAAAATTCAAATTGTGACTACAGTAAAAGTAGTTTAGATGAGAGCACATGAAAATAGGAGTCATAAAGATTTCAAAAACTATTGCATTTGACATAAAACAGATGGTACAAAAATGTGCAAAAGTACAGATGACCTAGCATACAAATAAAGTCTATTCATACAACTTTATTAAAGTGAATAAAAAAAAAAACAAGATCTAGGATTTTTTTTTAGTTTCACAGAGTTATCCTGTTGTTTGTCCCTCTCTGTGCAAGCGCTAGCATCCCCTAGTATGGCCATATTTCTTAGTGTGGGCCTAGATACTTTATTTATTTATTTTTAACAAATACCAAGGCAGGTCAAAACACCTCTCACTCGTCTACATGTTATCCTATAGGCACCACAATCACTCGTCACTAGCAAAAGTTTTTTGCAAACTCTGATAATTGTTGGATTATTTTATTTTATCATTTCTTCTAACATCACCTAAATCGGTTAAAAGTTCGTAGGGTGTTTCGGCATGTGGCAAATGAAATTAATTGAGAAGATCTGTCCATTAACGCTGGTACCGACAAGAGGTCTGCATGTCTTTCACCATTCCTATCCATGAGAGTTGGTCACTGACCAATGAATGTAATGCAGAATAATAATTAATACAAGAAAAGCATATGACAGGATTCCTTCATTTAGCTCACAGTAATGAAAGTGACCGGTCTTTATAGAAAGTGACAAGAAAACCAAATGTAGTAAACAGGAGGTAAAACGTTATCTTTGCAACCACAAAGATGTTAGCACCTTATAGAACATGCTTGCCCCATCAGGAGATCCAGCCCATGTATATAAAATAAATGTGGTTTAAAGTTATCAGTGTGCCACACATCAAATTAGTAATCTCATAGTAAAACTTAAAATACTTTGTACTCCTTAAAGAAAAATCACTAGACTAGTTGACTGGCAACACAGCTCTTTGCAAAAATCTGGGTATCTCTAGAAAAGGACCTAGCTCCCTCACAGCTACCATTCCTCACATAGGTGGATCTGGGAAATAGGGGTGATATCTCAAATATTATTCCACTTACCCACCATCTACTCAAAGAGTGGAACAAACATTTAGCAAACATCAGAGTCAATCATTTGAATTTTTAAAAGTATAGCTTATTGTATATGCCAAATCTTCACCAATGTCCACCTTGGTCTCCAAATTTTGCTATTATTTCTTTATTAAAGGGATTCTCTTTTCCAAAAAGTCCAGGCCACCTTTGCATTGCTTCTTCCCAAAGCAGACCTGCTCCAAGAGCAGAGGCATTCTATGGAACAAAAACATATTTACATTTATTGAAAATTATTTCAGAACCAAGTCCCAAACCTATTATTCATATTAGATAGCTTTTCTGGATTGTGGACTAGGAAGAGAAGTTTTATGATTAATTATGGATCAGAAAGAAAAACTCTGTGGGGGAGGTTTACTAAAGCTGTGCACATGGAATCTGGTGCAGCTGTGCATAGTAATCAGCTTGAGCTTGTTCAATTAACCACTTCAATACAGGGCACTTAAACACCTTCCTGCCCAGACCAATTTTGAGCTTTCAGCGCTGTCGCACTTTGAATGACAATTGCGCGGTCATGCTACACTGTACCCAAATGAAATTTTTATCATTTTTTTCCCACAAATAGAGCTTTCTTTTGGTGGTATTTGATCACCTCTACGGTTTTTATTTTTTGCGCTACAAATAAAAAAGTACCGAAAATTTTGAAAAAAAAAATGTTTTTTTTTGTTTCAGTTTCAAAACTTTGTAAATAAGTATGTTTTCTCCTTCACTGATGGGCACTGATGGGGCTACACTGATGGGCACTGATAAGGTGGCACTGATGGGCACCAATAGGGCACCAATGAAGTGGCACTGATAGGCGGCACTGATGAGCGACACGGATGGGCGACACGGATGGGCGACACGGACGGACACTGATAGGTGGCACAAATTGGCACTGATAGCTGGCACGGATGGGCGGCACGGATGGGCATGGATAGGCGGCACAGGTGGGCATGGATAGGCGGCACAGGTGGGCATAGATAGGCGGCACAGGTGGGCATAGATAGGCGGCACAGGTGGGCACTCATAGGCGGCACAGGTGGGCACTCATAGGCGGCACAGGTGGGCACTCAGGCGGCACAGGTGGGCACTCAGGCGGCACAGGTGGGCACTCATAGGCGGCACAGGTGGGCACTCATAGGCGGCATCGGTGTTATAGTAATGGATGCCAATCAGTGCCAAACAATAATGCATGCCAATCAGTGATGCCCATTGTGGCCACTGATTGGCATCCATTATGGGCACTGATTGGCACCCATTGTGCTGACTGGCACCCTGGTGGTCTAGGGAGGATTATGGATTGTTATTACCTTTTCCCTGGTGGTCTAGTGGTGTCCCTGGTGGTCCAGTGTGGGCATCCTCGGGGGGGCTGTGCTGATAATCGATCAGCACAGACCCCCCCTGTCAGAGGAGCAGCCGATCGGCTCTCCTCTACTCGCGTCTGACAGACGCGAGTGAGGGAAAGCCGATCACGGCTCTTCCCATTTACACTGTGATCAGCCGTGATTGGACACGGCTGATCACATGGTAAAGAGTCTCCGTCGGAGACTCTTTACCGAGATCGTAGTTGCCGGGTGTCAGATTGACACCCCGCAACAACGATCGCCGCGATGCGCGCCCCCGGGGGCGCGCAGCGGCTTATTATCCTAATCACGTCATATGACGTCCGGTTAGGATAATGAAACCACTTTGCCGCCGTCAATTTGTAATAGGGCGGGCGGCAAGTGGTTAAGCTTTGACAATAAGCCCTCGTTCACATTGGAGTGATTTGTCATGCAATTTGACAGGTACCAATCGGTGCCGGACCGATTTTAAAAAGTAGCTCCTGCACTACTTTTTCCAATTTTGGGGTGCGACTTCAATAGACATCTGCGCTTGAAGCCACACAGATGTTTTTCAAGTCGCACTGAACTGCGGCTTTGAAATCCCGCGATTTCAGATGAAGTCAATCGATTTCAAAGCCGCGTTCAATGTGAATGTGAAACCTAGAAGCTGATTGGTTTCTATGTACAGCTGCACCAGATTCTGTGTGCACCAGTTTTAGTATACCTGTATTTTCCGGTCCTTCCCTATTTAACCGAAAGGGGACCTTTCACTATCAATAATACAAATAAAAAAAATAAGCATTTCTTTTGAACATAAACTGGAAAATTGTATACTTACCTTTCCGTAATTTTCTTTTCCTGTCGCATCTTCATGGCAGCATACACTCTGGGTTGTGACTCCACCTCCACAACCTGATAGGACCACATAACTATAAGATGAAGATACGGCCCCCGCCCCAACATTCTCCGTATATATATAAATGACTTCAAACGGATGGGGCATTGTATGCTGCCATGAAGATGCATCAGGAAAGGAAAATTACGGAAAGGTAAGTATACAATTTTCCAGTTTCCTGTTGCATCATGGGAGCATACACTCTGGGGAATAACTTGCAGACTGGGTGGGAGTGCAAGAAAAAAAATGTATTAACAAGGAACAGAAGAGTTGGTCTGAATAACGGCCCTTCCAAAATCTACTGTTGAAAGCCGTGCAGAATCCACCCTACAATGTGATATAAAGGTGTTTCTGGAAGACCAGGTGGCTGCTTTACAGATAGTCTCCGCCGAGACCCTACAATAGGCTGCCCAAGAAGTTGCCACTGCCCTGGTGGAATGCGCCTTTAACCCCTCCGGAATCTGTAATTTACTCAGTAAATAAGCCTTCTTGATTGCTTTAACCAGCCATGAAGCGATGGTACTAGCTGATGCCGCTTGACCTTTCCTAGGGCCATATGGAAGAATCAAGAGGTTCTCCGATCTCCTGAATGACTCAGTTACTGAGAGATACTTCAGAATGTTGCCCCTGACATCCAGAGGATGAGGATCACCCTGATCTGTGACAAGGTCTGGAAGGTTAATCTCCTGATTAAAATGAAATGATGAGGATACCTTCGGTACAAAACGATCTGATGGTTTTTAGCACTATCCTGACTGGGTAGACGACCAGGTAAGGCTCCTTGGCCATCAAGGCTTGCATCTCCGAGACTCTTTTTGCTGAAGTAATAGCGATCAGAAAATAAACTTTTAACGTCCGGTCCCAAAGGGAGATGTTGTCGAGTGGGAAAAAAGGTTCTTTAGACAGGATTTCCAGGACAACTGAAAGATCCCATGCCGGTAATTAAGGTTTTCTAGGTGGCGTTAGCTTAAGGCAAGCTTTCTGAAACTGGATGACTAGGGGGTCGTGTGCCCATTTTACCCCCGTCATAGTGGATATGGCTGATACCTGGACCTTCAGGGTACTGGATCAAAGCCCTTTCTCTAGGCCTGACTGCAGGAAATCCAGGATTTTTGGGGCTGTCAGAGAAGATATGTCCCAACCTTGTTGTTGGGAAAAGGTGGTAAATCTCTCCCAGATCCTTCAGTGTGTGTTGTTGGTATTCGGCTTCCTAGCCTAAAGTAATGTCTCCACTACCTTCTGAGAACAGCCCTGTTCTAGGTACCTAGTCCTCTCAGCCTCCAGGCCATCAGATGTAACCTCTCCGGGTTCAGATGTAGAAGCTGGCCCTGGGAGAGCAGGTCTGCTGACAGTGGTAGAGGAAGCGGATCCGCTGTGTTCAGCTGAAGGAGAGTAGTGAACCACGGCCTCCTTGGCCAAAAGGGGATCACTGCCACTACTAATGCTGTCAACCTCTTGAGCCTCAGAAGAAACCTCGCTATGAGGGGAGTCAGAGGGAAGATGTAGCCGAGGTTGAAGTACCAGGGATGTTGAAGGCAGTCTATTCCCTCCGCTAAAGGGAAGGGGGTACTTGATAGGAACCTCTGACATTTTGCGTTTGCTGGAGTAGCTGCTAGATCTATATCCGGTGAGCCCCAGGTCTGAGTTATGAGCGTAAATGCTTGGGGACTCAGAGACCACTCGTTGTTGGAAACAAAACTTCTGCTGAGTGAATCTGCTAGGAGATTCTCGGTCCCTGGAATATAGGCCGCTCTCAGATCCAGTAAGTTCAATTGAGCCCACTCCATCACAGGGCGAACTTCCCGCATCAGGGAGGAGCTTCTGGTACCCCCTGCCTGTTGATATAGGCGATGGCCACTTTGTTGTCCATCTTCAGAAGGACTCGTTTTCCCCCTCAGGTAGGTACTGAAGGCCAGGAGGGCCTGAAAGGCTGCTTTCATCTCCAGCACGTTTGAAACTGCATCCCGGATCCTGAATGGTCAGCGGCCCTTAGCTGCATGGAGGAAAGAAGGAAACAAAAACAGGTACACAGGGAACAGATAGAATGGATACCACTGCATTATGACCAAGCCTGTTTAAAGCTTATATGCCAGAGTGCTCAATAGCATGTTGCAAAGCCTGTTTAAGGCTTATCATGATGAATAGGAGGCGACACCCGAGTCTATTTAAGACTCAACAGAAGATAGCTGAGGACAACTTGAAGCAGTTTTAAGCCCGTATAAGGCTTTTCCCCAAGGTCACAGAGAGAGTCTTGAAACATACCCCTGAGATCACCAGAGCGGCGTTCCTTCCATTTAGCTTCGTTTAGAGGCTGTACCGGTAAGGACTTCCAACCAGGAGAGGCTAGTACCTGGCTGGGGCGAAGCAGTAAGGGGGTGCTGATCCATGTGGTCCCAACAGGTGAGGAAAAATAAGAGAATGCTGGGGCGGGGGCCGTATCGTCATCTTATAGTTATGTGGTCCTATCAGGTTGTGGAGGCAGAGTCACAACCCAGAGTGTATGCTGCCATGATGCGGCAGGAAAGGAGGATTGTAGTGCTACACTTTTCAGCCTTCTTTGCAAACTCAGCAGATTCAGCTGAAAGCCATGTATGGATTGATACTTTTATAAGATGTTCCAGATTTCTGGATAGATGCCTACAATAATATTAGCTGAGTCAGAATATCAAAATACTTTTTTTTGTCAATTTTAAATTCAAGCAGCAGTTTGGAAATGTAGGAAGTCAAACAATCACATTTTGCTTCTTAATGTAAAAAAAGATGGATAGAAACAAAGCTGAAACTGCACAGAAGTCAAAATCAATAGAAAAGTAACAGAGTGACAAATTGCAGCATAAACTATAAACTATAATATAATATTGATTCTGTTCTTTCCAAAAGTAAAAAAACAAACTTCTCTGCAAGTTTGAAAAATACAAATTAAAGTCAACTGGTACAATTTTTTAATGTATATTTATTGTTATTTATTAATGTTAACATATTATATTACTGTATAGTGCACTGTACATAAGTATGGTCTAATTTAGGGCTCTGTATATTTAACTGTAAAGTTGACTATACACCAAAAAAGTACACATCTCCATTAGATTTATCTATAAATATGGCACGTGGTCTAATCTGAGACACTGAGCAATTTAGTACCCAGACTAAACTCCTGGCAACAAAAGAAATTCTCCTATGAAGATGTCATAGCCAATTGTTGTTAAAGGATAACTGTACTTTTAGTACATACATGTCTTAAAGCGGGGTTCCACCCTAAAGTGGAACCTCCGCTGATCGGATCCCTCCCCCCCTCCGGTGTCACAATTGGCACCTTTCAGGGGGGAGGGGGGTGGAGATACCTGTCAAAGACAGGTATTTACACCCACTTCTGGGCATAGACTCCCGTGGGAGTCTACGCCATTTCCTGTCCTGCCGCGCTGTCTGCTGGGATACACACGGGTCCCAGTGACAGCGCAGAGAATTCCTATTGCCCTGCGCTACTCGCGCATGCGCAGTAGGGAACCGGGAAGCGAAGCCGATTCGCTTCACTTCCTGATTCCCTCACCTAGAATGGTGACGGCAGCAGCCGAGGGCCGAGCGATCGATCGGCCTCGGCTGCCGGCATCGATGGAACCCGGGACAGGTGAGTGTCCATTTATTAAAAGTCAGCAGCTGTAGTATTTATAGCTGCTGGCTTTTAATATTTTTTTTTTTTGGTGGAATCCCTCTTTAAATAACTTCTTAGCTGCTAGTGCTATGGCATTTTAGGCAATAAAAACCTCTATCTTGTTTTTTTTTTTAAATAACAGTGAACACTCCTTGTTCCAGAAATACCTATAACTAGTTGAATCCCAATCCCAATGAGACACAGCTTAATGCATAAGTTCACTTTTTAGAAAGAAATAATAAACGCAAATTGTTTTGCATGTAAAAAAAATTGCATTTATTATTATTATTATTTTTTTGGAGTCTGTAAAGCATTGCACCAGCAATCAGTAGATCACTGGTGCCATGCAGGTCTCCAGCAGATCTGCCAGTGTATACATCCATATGGCCAAGCAGATACCATCTGACAAGAGAGAATGAATTTCCACAGCGCCATGGTAGTTCATTGAAAACTACAAGCCGACAACTTTCCCATTCACAGGAAACTGAATAAGTGATGCAGGTGGCAATTGTGATAGCTAGCCGGGGGGGAGGGGCTGAAGATCCCTGCTAGCTGTCAGACTGGGGATCAGGGAGGTACGGGGGCCGGTCTGTTCGTGACATGTTACATGTTACACCTTGAATATAGTGTGATGTGCAAAATGTTACGAAAGGTGAACTTATCCTTTAAGAGGCAGTCTTAGGGGGAGATTTGCTAAAACTGGTACAGTTATGCATAGTAACCAGCATTTAACTTCATCTTGTTCAATTCAGCTTTGACAATAAAACCTAGAAACTGATTGGTTACTATGCATAGCTGCATCGGATTCTGTGTATACCAGTTTTGGAAAACCTCCTTTTTAGTGTAGGACCCTTCTAAGTGCAAGAAGTAGACTTGGGAACATTTCCTTACCTGATTAGGATGAAATCCATCCACTGGCTCCAGCAGATCCCATGGCTTTCCTCCAAGACTTTTCCATTTTGCAATCACTTAAAAAAAAAAAAATCAGATTGATGTGATAAATGTTATTAGTGGAATGTAATAAACCTCCACCCTGAGTCCTGTATATGAATTATCTCTTAAAAATAATATTAGTCTATGGTTTCCAGAAAGTGGAAGAAAAGCAGAGAGCATGTACCATTACTTTTGTATATGTTCAATTATGAGTTAAAGTAAATGTAAACCTGATTCAGGAAATTTGACCTAAGCACATATATCTGTAGTGTTTTCTTGTCTCTCTCCAAAGCCCTGAGTCCCGTATCTTTCTGCTGCTTTGTTCTTCTGTTATCAGCATGATAACTTCAGACAAGTTCTCAGACAACCAAGATAAAACCAGCCTAAAATTTGTGTCGGAATGGGTGCCATAAATAGATTAGCAGAGAGCTGGTCTATTCACAGCACAGCTCTGCACATTCATTCCTTCCTTCCTTTTCCTATGTGGAGTGGAGGTGTGTGCCTTTCCTCCTATCAGCTGTCACAGTGTAGGCCAAGAATCCACTCCCAGTGCTGAACAGGAAGAAAGAAATCTCTTAACACGATGTGCACTTTCTAAAGAATATAGCAAGTTGAAGACAGCAGATATACAGTATACATGTAAAACTTATGTAGGGAGATTTGTTTTGTCCCTGTGTATCATCTGAGGCTGTTCACTTCACTGGGTATATGTGAGGGTTTACATCCTATTCAAGCCTACACTATAACCTTTTGGGCGATGGAATTGGGTTCTTATAGCTCATGCCAGAAGGTGTAATTTTTCTGCATTTAACATGTGTTTGGAACCCAGGTCAGCAAAAACTCCATTGACCTTTTTATTGAGCCGTGCACATGGCAATTCAGAGGCTGTGTTTAACCGCATGCAGTATGTCCTATTGAGCTGCATTTGAACTGCATGCAAAGCAGGTGAAAGTCAGTCAGTCTTATTTGCCAAAATCTGTGGGTTTTTTTTCAAACACATGCGCACATAGCAAACACTGAGTTTGACTAGAATGCCCATCGATATGAGCCCTTAGACATGGCATACAAAATGATGCATATGTATGGGCTGTGCATACTGTATGTATTGGCAAAACTGCCTGTATTCTCCATCTCATTGGTGTATGTGATAAGATGACAATGCCGGAACACAATTGGGAGACAGTGGTCGCCTCCTAATAGGAAGTGCCTCAGCAAGGACATTCATGGCAGGATCACTAGTTATCATTTTAATAACAGCTGCAGATGAAAAAAAATATCAAAAACAGTGTTTGAATTTAGAATACCATGTTAAAGTTTATATGAGATTTTATTCTACTTTAGGATGTAGGTTGTGCTATTAACGCAAATTGTAGACCTTGAATTTAATAGCATTCCTGCCCTTAAAATCTGCAGACACTTTTTATTTTAATATTCAACTGGCATAATGTCATGCTCAAGCATTATGTTGCTTTATAGGAAATAAGATCAAAAACTGCAAGACATTATCTTGATTAAAGGTATTTGTTGCGCGGAAACCCAGCAAGCATAAATGACTGTAAATGATGGTAAAACAATGTGCAGAGCGTTTCACAGTGATAGAAGAAGACAGGAATACATTCTGGAACTATGAAATATTTAATTTCCAGTTCTGTATCATTAATTCAGGAAGGATGCACACAATTATAAACAGGATGGAGGAGAAGAGCATGAAAAAAAAAAGCATTTGCATTGATGCTTATTTCTTATATTCCTTTCTCTATCGCATGCAGTCATCTTCGGCTTATATAACCGTAGCATTTAATGCAAATGTAATAACCTTAGAGGCTGGAAAAAATAAAGAAAATTTCTCTTTTTACAAAAATAGTTATGTGTTATGGCGTGGGGACATTGCGTGGGTGGAATGAAATATTATGGCATCTCTTGGAAATATTTGTAAACCGCTGCCCTGGCAAGTTGTATCCAGAGGACATAACAGACTAATATATCTGTCTGCCCCAGGAATAAAAGCTGCACATTTTATTAAAACGCAAAGCATTAAAATAAAAACACGCTGATGTGTAAGTCGTGAATAAAATGAATAAGAGGAAAAAAGAAGACATATCATTAGAGGAACATTACTGCATCTTGTTTTGTTCATTTTATGAGGATGATATTAAGTTGGACCTCTGATAGGGGCCAGGTTTTAGACATCAAATTGTCCTAAGCTTTCCTAAAGGATCACTTCCTTTTGTATAAGTCCCTTGGGTCACTTTTTACATGTTTATTTTATTTTGGTAAAAGCTAATACTAGAATGAGCAATCTGTCTGCTTCATATTTAAGGCTACTTTTTTATTTTACTGTACAGACTGACAAATGCTAGATTTTCCCCCCTTCCTGCCCAGTGCACTTTTTGCGATTCGCCACTGCATCGCTTTAACTGACATTTGCGAGGTTGTACGACATTGCACCGGAACAAAATTGACGTCCTTTTTTTCCCACAAATAGAGCTTTCTTTTGGTGGTATTTGATCACCTCTGCAGTTTTTATTTTTTGCGCTATAAACAAAAAAAGAGCGACAATTTTGAAAAAACGTTTGCTATAATAAATATCCCCCAAAAATATATATAAAAAAATATTTTTTCCTCAGTTCAGGCAGATATGTATCCTTCTACATATTTTTGGTAAAAAAAAAAAAAAAATCACAATAAGCGTATATTGATTGGTTTGCGCAAAAGTTATAGCGTCTACAAAATAGGGGATAGTTTTATGGGATTTTTATTATAATTTTTTTTATTAGCAGTGGTGGCGATCTGTGATTTTTATCGGGACTGCGACATTATTGCGGACACATCGAACACTTTTGACACTATTTTTGGACCATTGTTATTTATACAGCGATCAGTGCTATAAAAATGCACAGATTACTGTGTAAATGACACTGGCAGGGAAGGGGTTAAACAGGGGGCGATAAAGGGGTTAGTGTGTCCTAGGGAGTGATTCTATCTGTGGGGGGGTGGGCTTCAACTCACATGACAGATATCACTGCTCTTGATAACAGAGAGCAGTGATCTCTGTCATGACACAAGCCAGAATGGGGAAATGCCTTGTTTACATAAGCACTTCCCCGTTCTGCGGCTCCGTGACACGATCGCTGGGAGACCGGCCGACATTGAGTCCGCCGGTCACACTGTACGCATCAGGCGTGTGCCTCCGGCGGAGCATGCGTGCCTTCTATCCCCGCCTCTTAAAGGGGATGTATAGGTATGCCCGTTTGCCCACCACTTCCATTGAGCCGACGTATGTCGGGTGCAACGGTCGGCAGGTGGTTAAACTATAGTGAGTCTTCTGACTCCTCTCAAGATCCCATTCACACACTTAATCTATAGAACATTTGTTGAATTCTGCTACAAATGTTCACAGAGAAAAGGAAACGGGAACAACAAGAAGGCAAAAATCATTGAGTCCTTGTAATGCCCACTTTATCCAGTTGCCCAATGCACTGCTCCTTAAGGGAACTACAGCCCTGCCTTGCTCAGGGGTTGAAAACTATAAAATACTTTTTGATACAATAAAAAAAAAAATACAAATGCTGACCTGTAATTCTAAAATAGAGCTGACTGACAGGACTATATCATGATTATTTAATTTAAAGTAACTCTGAATGCTGCCTCTCTTCAGAAATTCTGACTTAACGTGATTGTTAATTAAGAAAAAAACTTAATATGTACAAACAAGTTCAAACTTACCTGCTCTGTGCAATGGAGTTGCTTCCTTGATCCTCCTCTTCTCATGTCCCTCAACATTCCTTCTGGCTCCTCCCCCCTTGCCGAGTGCCCTCAAGCCCTTTTCTATTGGGGAACTCGCGTGGGTCACAGACTTGGCCCTGCCCCCCGCTTCCTGGTTTAAATTGCTCACACTTCCTTGGCAAAGCCTCAGAGACCAGGAGGTGAGGGGAGAGAAGAACTGCAGATGGGCACAGCTCAGGTAAGTATAAAGGGGTGGGGGTGGGGGGGGGTACTGATGCCTAACATTTTTTACCTTAATGCAAGGATTGCAAGAAGTTTAAAATGTTTAGGATTTATAACCACTTTAAGTACATTTGAGCCACAGACCCAGAACAAGTATGCTGTAAACTAGTGTAAGAAAAGTCACAATTCTTAATTTCTATAGCTATACTACTGTAGGTCAGTAATTTTAGACAGCACTGAAGCCAAGGCATCATCACAAGGAGATAACAGCCATGGCAGCCAACAACATTCTTTTATGAAAAACTAAATTTAATTACAATACATCTTATTGATGCATTAATTATGGAAGAAACACTGCATCTCATATGAATTTTCAGGCAATTCTACTGTACTCCCCCCCCAAAAAAAAAAAATCAAATGCACTTTTTGGAATACAGAGGAAAAACAACAGAATCTGGTTGCTGTGGGACAACAGACAGAGATGTTTTCCCTCAGACTCTTTCATAAATGAGCAAATTCGGTTGATATACTGAATGCAAAATATGTTTTTCACTTTTAAAGGGAATTTTTCACTTTGTAAGGGGATGCTTCCTTTGCTTACTGAATAAGGTGAAGCTCTGCTGACTTTTATCATCTAATAAAACCTTTTTAGTTATGTTCTTCTGTATGTTATTGGGTAGTCTTTGCAAAGTGATTTTTCATCACATTATAAGCTTTTTTGCAAATTCCCTTACAAAGTGAACAGCCTCTTTGCCTGTAGTCAATCGCCCCCATAGTGTTTTCAAATGCCACTGGCTCCTGTTTGAAAGAGCAGTATTTTTGTTCTATTTTTCACGTTTGCATTAAATTCTGAAGCTAGGAACAATTTTCTGTTCCCATTAAGATGTCCCCACCATCGGTCCAGGCCTCCTGGCCCTTTCTAGAAATGCAGGTCTGCAAACAAGTACTTAAAGTTACAAAAGTAAAATTGATGTTTTACCTTTCTGATATAAATGTTCATAGTAATTAAGCTTAAAATGTGTAAACGTCTCAGAAGTTGCAATGTCTTGAAGGACTTTGGAAAGCTGTTCAGCTCTCTACAAGAGAAAATTAGAAAACAAGCATTATCACACATAAGATATGCAACACATGTACTATACTCAACAAGACTACATAATCAAGTTTATTAATTTTGCCTTTCATCTTTTAACCTCTGTATTATGCCATACATTTTAATCTGGACAAACTACAATAGAGGACATCACATGGATTCTATTGCTTGTCATATCAAAATTTGTTTACCAACAACCTATACTACAGGTCAACGAAAAGGCACCACAGCAAATAATTGGGGGTTTCGTTTCTCACACCTTGCTTATTATGCACTTAGTGAGCATGAAATTCTACAGGCACTTTTGTAACACATCTTGCTGGATTTAGCGATAATTCTGAGGTGTTGTTAGCTTTAAGCTGCTGGAGACCCAAAAAAGTAAAATCACAAGTCAAAAAAAAAAAACTATTTACTCCTCTGTTACTTTGCACACACCACATCCCATGCAAATGTGAAAAAAAACTGATGAAACTTAGGTGAGTCACAAACTAAAGAGTTTGTGGTGCCCTAACCTACCTTCAAAGCCCTGTACACATGGTCGGACATTCTGACAACAAAATCCGTCAGATTTTTTTAGACGGGTTTTGTCCGAAACTGGTATTGCATAAACACGGTCGGACAAAGTTGTCGGAAAATCCGATCGTTCAGAACGTGATGACATTCGTTCCTTACGACGGGACTACTTTGCGGATGGTAGCCAATAGCTTTGGTCTCGTCATTTGATCTGAGCATGCGTGGCACTTTGTCCGATTGGAATTCTCTACAAACGATCGTAAAAAGTCAGATTGGATTTTGTTGTCAGAAAATTTGAGGTCCTGCTCTAAAAAAAATTTCCATCTGAAATTCCGACGGAAAAAGTCTGATAGAGCCCACACACCATTGGATTTTCCGACAATATAATCCAATTGGACCTTTTCCATTGGAATTTCCGACCGTGTGGACAGGGGCTAACACAAAACTTTTCAATTATTAAAAAACATATAAAGTTTTGCTTGTTTAGAAAAGGTAAATACAGCTGCCATTTTCTTTAAGAGGAGCTCCAGGCTCCCCCTAAAATATTAAAGTCAGAAGCTATAAATACTGTAAATGCTGACTTTTAATATAAAGACAATTACCTGTCCAGGGATCCAGTAATGTCCTCACTCTAACCGATTCTTTAATTGGCTTTGGGTGCAGGTGTCGGCATAGCAAGGAAGGAAAATAGGAAGTTAAGCTTTTGCAGCTTCACAGCCTGTTTCCTACTGCGCATGCGTGAGCCACCTGTGCCTTGTGAATAGTCCGGTAGTCTTCTGGGACCTGTGATGTGTCCCAGAAGACTGCGGGGGAAGGAGGGGGGGGGGAGGGCTGCGATCTTAACTAGAACTGGGAGCAGGAACCTGTCATAACCAGGTACCCACTCCACCCCAAAAAGTGCCAAATGTAGCAGTGGAAGGGGGGGGGGGGGGTGCAAACAAGCGGAACTTTCCCTTTTGGGCGGTGCTCCACTTTAAGGGGTTCATTTATTGCCAAACTATTGGCAAAATCAGGAAATTTTAAACCTAATTTTGCCACAATTGGCAAGTGCATTGAGTAAGGCCAGTTAAGATTTCATGTATGGTTCTTGTTCTACACACAAACATGGAAGCACACACAGATGTGATGACCTTATTAATTGCTAGTGTATGTAGTTATGCCTTTCTTGATTCATACTGTAAGATTATTACCTCTGTGGTTAGATTTCGGATTGTTCCATTTTTGTTCATCCAACCTACACAAGGGTTGATCTAAACATAAAGCAAACAGTTGTTTGATTAAAAATTTAAATCATTATACTAAACTGGTTGAGAAATTACATATGGATAGAATATGGACATGTATGTAAACCGTAATTTCACTCAACACAGTATGTGAATCGTTATCCTCTAAGGTGTTTATTTACTAAAACTGGAGAGTCCAAAATCTGGTGCAGCTGTGCATGATAGCCAATCAGCTTTTAACTTCAGCTTGTTCAATTAACTTTTGCCAAAAAAAAAATAAAAAAAATGAAACGGATTGGTTTCTATGCAGAGCTGCTCCAGGTTTTGTTCTCTCCAGTTTTAGTAACCCCTGATTATGGGCTCTTTCACACTCCACCCATGGATCCGCCTACTCAGCGAGGGATGTCCACTGATCCCTGCTGAACAGGCAGATGACAGGTCTGTGTCCACTATGCTTATGCAGAGCAGATACAGCTCCCTTTTCTTCTGTGGGCGGTCGGATGTAAACAGCCTGCCTGTCCATTTGCATCCAACGGTCTTATCCAACTGACTTATCCACCTTACCAACCGCTTAGTGTCTGTCAACCCTCTCCTCCAATCCCTACACTGGCTCCCAATCACCCAGCGAATTAAATTCAAAATACTAACCACAATATACAAAGCCATTCACAACTCTGCCCCGAGCTACATCACCAGTCTTGTCTCCAAATATCACCCAAATCATCCTCTCCGCTCTTCTCAAGACCTCCTACTCTCAAGCTCTCTCGTCTCCTTCCATGTTCGTCTCCAGGATTTCTCCAGAGCCTCTCCCATCCTCTGGAACTTGCTACCTCTACTGGTCCGGCTATCCCCTACTCTTGCTACCTTCAGACGATCCCTGAAAACTCATCTCTTCAGGGAAGCCTATCATGTCTCCAACTAATCTCCTACCACTTCCATCAGCTCATTCCCCACAGTTTAACCTTTTGTACCACCTGCCCCACCCTATTAGATTGTAAGCTCTTCTGAGCAGGGCCCTCTTAACCTCCCTGGCGGCATGATTCATTCTGGTTTTAGGTGCTGAAAGCGGTACAATTATTTTGCATGGAAATTTGGCGTTTTATATTGTAGTCCTGTAATTCTTAGGAATGACTCTCTTAAATCTGTTCAAACCAGAGTCTAGTAGACATCCTGGGTATGATAAAGTTTATAATATAATAAATAATAATAAAAATTATTCAATAATGTAATCAAATCCAAAACACTGAAATTTGCTCATTTGCAGAATTGTCGCTGTCATTAGATTTAGTGTTTGATGACGAATTTCCCCACAAATCACTATCGCTCAATTCTGCAAGTGATTCTAATTTATTATCGCTGTTTTCTAGTTGGTCTAAAATCACTTTTGACATAAAGGGACACTTTTTGGTTGCTATGGACAATCTCCAAATTCCAGGCAGAAAAAACTGTATTTATAATATAAAAGTGCACGCAGGGCACTGCACAGACCACTAGCGACAAAGGGGGTGTGTAATTTTTTTTATACAGTACTGTAATCTGTAAGATTACAGTACTGTGTGTGTTTTGTGTATTTTATCTTTTTTGAATTTGGCGCCCATAACGTCGCAGGGAACGGAGCTCAGCGGCACTCAGGCACTGTGTGAATCGAGCGGAGGACAGCTCGATCACACAGCGCAGAGGACATCGCTGGATCCAGGCGACAAGGTAAGTAACCTCTCCCTGTATCCAGCGATGCGATCCTGAGTCTGGCTCGGGGTTACCGCTTATGGTAGTAAAATCCTAACCCGAGCCAGACTCGGGATTACCACCAGGGAGGTTAATCCTTTTGTATTTTATTGTATTGTAACTGTATTGTCTCCTTTTATATTGTAAAGTGCTGCGTAAATTGTTGGCGCTATATAAATCCTGAATAATAATAACTGTCATCTGATCAGATCTGCCAGAGAGATGGGGAATGGATCCCCCATCTGTCCAATTTTAGTGGATGGGATTGGATGTCAGCGGGTGTAAACAGACACATGTCCATTTACATCCGCTGCTCCATAGAGAGCAACGGATCGCTCGATGGGGTCCGCCTAAAAAAACTGATAGGTGCACCCAATCGGTCCATCAGTGTGAAAGGGGCCTTATTGAAAGTAAATTTAGTACTAGGTTTACATTATTACCTTATCTGACTTATACTGTTTAATTAAATTCAAGAAGGTTAAATATATGGAAACATCTTTCAATTACAAAAGTTCCAGAACCGTTTTGTTGACACAGAGTATCCAAGTTAACATTAGCCTATGTAGTCTGCTAGAAGAACAATTTGCATCTTCAAACACAGTAATTTCAAATCAACTTAACAAAACCTGACATTTTGCTACTGAAACAATGAAAGCGTAAAACAAACATTAGAGGCTTATATGAACTATGAAGAAATGCATTAAATCCGTCTCCAGGCACTCTTCTTTTATATTTTCCTATTATTTGACTGTGTGACTACCTGTCATTTGATACATTTAAATGTAATATTTTTTTTTTTACCGAAAGACAGCTCAGGAAATCATAGAATTGTGCATATGTGACATCCTTGTTTAACTGTCCTGCATTAAGAAAAAAGAAATTTAAATTGACAATTTAATTTGGAGATGAATACAAATATTCAGTTTATAAATACATATACTATATAATGAAGGTGAACAAGCATTGTCATGAATTTTAATTACCGATGGGATGATATCTGTCATGTAAGGAATCCCAGAGGAATCGTCCGTCAGCTAGTGACATTAAAATGACATGGCTTCCATTTGGTAAATGGGTATCTAGGTATTGAAGATCCTCCATGACATCAGCTTTCATCTCTGCGGGTGTTGTCATATGTTTAAGTGTATCTGCATGACTAGAACACAAGTAAAACAAAGTATTTTTTAGCTGTTGTGCAACTTTCGCATGAAAAAAAGTAAAATACATGCCATTTGACCTCCTCCCCTGCAATCATCTATAATATAGATCTGTGATGGTGAACCATGGCACCCCAGATGTTTTGGAACTACATTTCCCATGATGCTCATGCACTCTGCAGTAGTAGTAGTAGTAGCTCATGCACTCTGTAGTTGAGTAGCATGGGAAATGTAGTTCCAAAACATCTGGGGTGCCAAGGTTCGCCATCACTGATATAGATAATTGCAGGGGAGGAGGTCAAATGGCATTAATTTGACTTTTTTCAAGCAGCGCTTGCAGTAATGAGTGTAGTGTCTGAGATGCCTGCAATCATTAGGCCTCATGCACACTGGACGTTTTACAGCCACTCTTAGGGGAGTCACACATTTTTTTCCCTTCCTCTAAACTTCAAAAAAGAGATGATAACAGCCTATGCGTGCATGAACACATAGGATAACATGCTGGAGAGTTTATTGACTGTAGAAAAAAAAAAAAAAAACATCTGTAGCCAAGAACAGCAGCTGTATAGGATTGTAAAGCGCAAAAATGCTGCTGGCTTCTAGGAGAGTTAAATAAACGTCCTGTGTGCATGAGGTCTTTTAATTAAATTAGTGCAGGCAGCACAAAAAATACACACATTACTTCAGGAACTGCCAATCATTATTGACTATAAGACCCCTTTCACACTGGGTCGTTTTGCAGGTGCTATTGCGCTAAAAATAGCGCCTGCAAACCGACCTGAAACAGCCGCTGCTGTGTCTCCAGTGTGGAAGGGCTTTCACACTGGAGGGGTGCGCTTGCAGGAAGGGAAAAAAACTCCTGTAAGCCGCACCTTTGGAGCGGTGAAGAAACGGTGTATACACCACTCCTGCCCATTGAAATCAATGGGGCAGTGCGGCTATAGTGCAAGCAAAGCGGCGCTTTGAACCCTTCTATGGCTGTTAGCGGGGGTTAAAACCACCCCACTAGCGGCCGAATAGCGCTGCTAAAACGAAGGTAAAGCAGAGCTATAAATAGCGCCATTTTATCGCCGACGCCGCTCCCGCCCCAGTGTGAAAGGGGCCTAACTGTACCTACTTCAGTTCTCATTTGCCTAGTCACTGCCAAAGGGTAGCTTGAATTTTTCATTCACCATTTCAACATTTCTGTTCTGTTAAGGTGGGCTCAATAATAACACTTTCCACCACACCAAGCACATTTAAAAAAATGTTTTTATTCACATATTTATTTAGCCTTGTCATTGGGGGCCGGCTGCAAGAACACGAAAAACAGCCAGCGCCTGGTGACGAAAAGGAGGAAGCTGTTAAGCTGTAAGTTAAACCCATCCATCCCACAATACCACAGAGTTTTTTTGATTAATCTGCATGTATACCAGACTTATAAAATTACCATACACACTGCGGTAGGATGTCTCCTAAACTGATTGAGGACTGTTATCTAGGGCAGTGGTTCTCAACCCTGTCCTCAATTACCCCCAACAGGCCATGTTTGCAGATTTTTCCCTTATCTTGCACAGGTGCTTTAACCACTTCCTGCCCAGCTTATAGCTGAATGACAGGCGGGCAGTGGTTCAGTTATCCTGACTGGGTGTCATATGACGTCCAGCAGGATAACAGCCAGCGCGTGCCTGTGGGGACAAGCATTGCGGTGATTGATGGTGCGGTGTGTCAGTCTGACACACCAGTACACTGATCTCAGTAAAGAGCCTCTGATGGAGGCTCTTTACCACATGATCAACTCTGTCCAAACACAGCTGATCACGATGTAAACAGTAAGATGTTGATCGGCTTTTCCTCACTCGCGTCTGACAGACGCGAGTAGAGGAGAGCCAATTGGCTGCTGACAGGGGGGGGGGGGGGGGGTCTGTGCTGATTGTTTATCAGTGCAGCCCCCCTTCGGATACCAGCCCAGGACCACCAGGATGCCGCCAGGGATGGCCACTACACTGGACCACCAGGTATACCACCCTAGACCACCAGGGATATGCCAATCAGTGACAATTAAAAATGCCTGTCAGTGCCACCAGTGATGCCTATCAATGCATCATGCCACCTTTCAGTGCCCATCAGTGCCGTCTCAGTGCCACCCATAAGTACCCATCAGTACAGCCTTTCAGTGCCCACCAGTGCCACCTATGAGTGCTGCCTATCAGTGCCGACCGTCAGTGCCACCTCATTGGTGCCGCCTTATCAGTACAGCTTAACAGTGCCCATCAGTGAAGGAGGAAACTTACTTACAAAATTTTATAACAGAAACAAAGAAAGACATTTTTTTTTGTTCATTTAGCAAAAAATTAAAACTGCAAAGGTGATCAAATACCACCAAGAGAAAGCTGTATTTGTGGGAACAAAATTATAAAAATTTAGTTTGGGTACAGTGTAGCATGACCGTGTAACTGTCATTTCAAAATTGACAGCGCTGAAAGCTGAAAATTGGCATGGGCAGAAAGGGGCCTGTATTGAGGTGGTTAAATCAGAGTCAATGGCTTGGTATTTTGGTCAGCTATTTTATCTAAGAGAAATTCCCAAAACATGACCTGTTGGGGGTACTTGAGGACAGGTTTGAGAACCACTGAGGGTAGTGTTGTGAACTACAAAAGGGAGTTATAGGTGTTGATTAACTAATGCCGGCCATACACAGTTCAAATTTCAAAAGAATTTTCTTTCAAAAATCATATCTAAGAATTTTAGTATGAATTTCGCACCATTAGTGGGCTGCAGCAACAGCCGATTTTCGTGTGGAAATCAAATTTTAGGAATCGGACATGTTGGAAATTTTTTAAAAAGAACAATTTTCTAATCACTGATGGGAGAATCGTGCGAGAAATGTAATATAAAAAGAAAATTTACGGAGAGAAAAGAAGATTCCCGGCCAATAAAATTCTTTTCTGTAGCAACATGAGGTGAAATTGAAGGCTTGGTCGGCCAAATTTCGAAAATCAATGGTGGCATCATCGGATCACAAAAAACCCTGAATTTTCTGATTTTAAAAAGAAAATTTGTTCGAAATTCGACTGTGTATGGCCTGCATAAGGCTGGAGACAATATCTGGTGCAGCTGTGCACCAAATAATTGGAAGCTGATTGGTTACTATGCAGAACTGCACCAGATTTTGAACTCTCCAGTTTTAGTAAATCTATCATTTATACTGCATCTACTGTACACCAATTATCTGTTTGGTCTTGCATATGTTCCACTACTTAAGGTTGTTTTCTCACTATTCTGTGTACATTTTGTAAGCAGAATAAAGAGATTTAATGATTGAGTGCCAGATAAAAGCATGATAGTACCCGATATCAAACTTTAAAAAGTTGTACTAGAATACAGGATTTCCAGAACACATATGAAGATGCCAAGGTTACATATATCTTATGATACAAGGCAGCGGTGACGGACTCCAGTTAGGGGCAGAACTTCGACAATGGTGAATGGAGAGAACTGTCACCACCATGAGTGTGACATCTGAGCTATTTTTGTGTAGGTAATCAATTCCCCATTCAGATATAGTTATTTCCTTTAGAGTCTAAATCTGACAAGGCTGGGGTGTTTATCCAAACTGTACATTAACATTTGGTACCAGATATCTAAACTGTCATCCAAGTGATCGTATTGTATGCACCTGTAAAGTTTATGTAGAATGTGATTCATGTTACTGCTCTTCACTTAAAAGCTTGGGTGGTACCGACACCTGTAGATGGTCTGTAACGGACAGAAGTTATACATTGTATATCACTATTGTGTCATTGTCGCAATGTCTTTAGTGACATCATTTTATAACCTACAGGGATTTTTGCTGTTTCCAAGATGCTAATATGTTGAAAAGCTTGGGTTATAATCACTTTACCTAGAGTTAACATTTCTCTTGTGGGGAGGCTTTCTATGGCCATCATTGTTCTATTTGATCCACTGGCAGCAGGAGTACTCATCACAAACCTCCTCTAGTACTCCCTTAATGGTGCCATATTTTGCAATAACATCATTATGTACAGTGGAGGTCTTTGGTGTCTGCTGCGACCAACCCTCTCAGTAAGGTCCTGTTTGAAGGGTGGTCTTACATTTGAAGCATTTGCCTCTTTGTCTGCTGTTCTATCTATAGAGATGTGTCTATTATAGATAATTGAAATACTCATGAAGTGCTTGGAAAAGAGACATATAAGTTGGCTGGTTTTCTGCTCGAAATGTTCCTTTTGATTATGTATGCATTATACAATGCTGCGCGGATCACCTTTTTCAATCATGCCGGCTACTTCCATGGTTTGTGTAGGTTATTTATAGGGCTTTGCCTTTATCCTTCAAGCTTGTGAATTGTTTAATTTCCTCTACTTGTAACTGTTAAAATTGCAGCAAATAGAGCCTTGTGAATGACTGTATGATTGCTTATTTCCCTTTTCCTTACAGTTTCATGAATAGGCAGTTATATTCTTTGCATGAAACTTACTTATTGCAGACGTCATTGCCAATCAATTCATAAAAAACAACCACAGGTTTGTCAATTTCTTGATTCCGTGCCAAGCTGAAATACAAAATGAAGACAATGGTAAAGTAGTATTAAACCCAAAACCAAAAATTGAATATATTGCAGCTAATAATCCTTAGATGTGGTGGCTGCATCAGTTTTCTTTTTATAGACTTTTTTCCTTTTGTTTTCACCTGGTGATCTGTCCATTAACCACTTGACCACTGGGCACTTAAACCCCCTTTCTAACCAGACCAATTTTCAGCTTTCGGTGCTCTCATACTTTGAATGACAATTACTCAGTCATGCAACACTGTACCCAAATGAAATTTTTGTAATTTTTTCACACAAATAGAGCTTTCTTTTGGTGGTATTTAATCACCACTGTTTTTTTTTTTTTTTTTGCGCTATTAATCAAAAAAGACAGAAAATTCTGTAAAAATTATTTGTTTCTTTTAAAATGTATTGCAGAGTATTGGCTAGTATTGGCCGAGTATTGGTGAGTACTGGCAGTGTATTGGCAGGTTATTGCAGAGTATTGCAGTGTGTTGCAGAGTATTGCACAGTGTTGCTGAGTATTGGCAGAGTATTGCACAGTGTTGCAGAGTATGGGCAGAGTACTGCAGATTATTGTCACTGCCATCTCTCCCCCTCTCTTTTCTCACTGTACCGATCGGTACAGAGATGGGAGGGAGGAACCGGCGTCATGACGTGACGCCAGTTTGTTTACAAGTGATCGCTCCGTCATTTGACAGGGCAATCACGTGGTAAACGGCCGCTCGCTATCAGATGCACCAGGTCCTCCGCAGTCAAGGATGTTCCCGGGTGCATGCCCCAGGGGGCGCACGGGAGCAAGATTCTGGAAGGATCGCCAACGTCGTCTTTCGGCTATGGCGCGGTTGGCATGTAGTTAATACACCTCCTGTATTAGTTCCCCCAATCTGGATAAATCAACACAGGAGGCATAGCAGAATAGCAGACAGTAGTATGGTCAGTCTGTGGGGGAGGGGAGTGTTAAACGTACTAGCAGATTTAAATACACTAGCAAATCAAAGCCAAACTTCAGCTCACACTTTATAATAATTTGCAGCAAACTGTTTTGTCCCTTTTAGGATAAAGGATACAGGTTTTACACAAATACATAAAAGCTGGTCATTGTAGGTACCACTGCATTTGTTAAATTGTTTGTTTCCTCCCTGTAAACTGATACATTCTGCTTGAGAGCTTCCGTTTTTGAAAAACAACAGTTACTGACTGCATCACCAGATGAAAATAGAAGAAAGAAAGCCTAAAAACGAAAACGAATGCAGCCATCACATCTACGAATCACAGAGCTGTAATATAATAAATGTTTTCTTTTTGGTTTAATAACGCTTTAAGTAAGATGAAATAAATAGGAAAATAATGAGACATCAAGGCTGTATGAGGGAGGTAAAATCAGTACAGCTATCAAACCTTGTCCATCCCTCCAAGTTTCATGGGTAAGTTTAGATTTTTGGGCACCAAAAGGGGGAAGACTATCACACTTGGGTTTAATAACCCAAATACCGTTTTTATTTAGATGGATATAGGAATAATAATTACATGCTGACAATCTAAATGGTATTTATATTAAGGCATTTATTGGCATTTTATGGCAACCTTATGTAATGGGATATCTTTGAAAATGTAATGCGCATGAAGGCAATGGAGGAGAGGGAAGGTCAAGGTAGGCAAAGAAGAGGGTGCAGGAGATGATCACCAGCAGCGTGACATACAGCAATGACACCTGCACCGTGATAGAGTGATCTGACACCAGCACCGTGATAGAGAGCACTGACATCAGCAGCGTGACATACAGCAATGACACCTGCACCGTGATATACAGCACTGACACCAGCACCGTGATAGAGAGCACTGACATCAGCAGCGTGACATACAGCAATGACACCTGCACCGTGATAGAGTGATCTGACACCAGCACCGTGATATACAGCACTGACACCTGCACCGTAAGCAGCCCCAGGAGGAAGTCAGCACAGCACAGGGATGGTGGGAGCCCCTCATAATAAGCAGCCCCAGGAGGATGTCAGCATAGCACAGGGATGGTGGGAGCCCCTCATAATGAGCATAGCACAGGGATGGTGGGAGCCCCTCATAATGAGCATAGCACAGGGATAGTGGGAGCCCCTCATAATATGCACAGCAGAGGTACAGCCCCAGGAGGAAGTCAGCACAGCACAGGGATGGTGGAAGCCCCTCATAATAAGCAGCCCCAAGAGGAAGTCAGCACAGCACAGGGATGGTGGGAGCCCCTCAGAATAAGCAGCCCCAGTAGAAATATGACACCGCTCAACCTCTTCAAACAGGAGGGTACGGGCATATAGTACGGTGTGCTTTTTTTGGACAAGGAAGTGAGCCAAATGAAGAAAGAAGGTCTGTGTGCTCTATTAAAAAAATTGTTTCTAGACATATACATGGTCTACTGGTCACGTGTTGAATTCCTCCGAGATCCATGCCTCATTCATTTTTAGAAATGTGAGGTAGTTAACACTGTTGTGAGCTAGGCGAGTACGCTTATCAGTCACGATCCCCCCTGCTGCGCTGAACGTCCTTTCGGACAGGACACTGGACGAGGGGTAAGCCAACAGTTCGATTGCAAATTGGGCAAGCTCTGGCCAGAGGTCAAGCCTGCCCACCCAGTAGTCCAGGGGTTCATCACTCCTCAGAGCGTCCACATCGGCCGTTAACCCGATGTAGTCAGACACCTGACGGTCTAGGCGTTCCCTGATGCTGGATCCGGATGACACCTGTCGATGGGTCGGCTGAAAGAATGACCTCATATCCGAAGTCACCAACACATCTTCAAACCGGCTTCTTCTTGCAGGCGCTGTTGGATTGGTACCCGCAACTCCTTCTCTGGGAGTGGGAATTGCTCCTCTGCCAGCGCACGCAAAAGCAGAATGCAGCATTTTTCGAAGCAAGGCCTGGAAGTGCTCCATTCTGACAGCCCTCTGTGACGGCGGTAACATTTACGCCATTTTGTGTTTGTACCGGGGATCTAAGTACATTGCCACCCAGTACTGGTCCTTGACCCTTGTGCTTTTTATACGGCGGTCCCTATTAAAACACTGGAGCATGAAGGCCCCCATTTGCACTAAACTGGAAGCGGTGTGGTGGCCTGGCTCCTGCTCATCATCCAGGATAATGTCGATCTCTTCATTCTCCTCTCCCCATCGACGCACAACAACAGGGATCCCAGAAAGGTTTAAAGCATGCTCTTCTTGCTCCTCCTCATCCGCCCCGGCACCATCCTCCTCTGACTCCTCTTCAGACTCCTGTTGTTCACTTGTCTCAGATAGAGTAGCCCCCCCCTGGGAATTCATCCAGCATTGCGACTTCCTCATCTTCCCGCTCCTGCTCATCCACAGCTTGATCAATGACACAATGCAATGCACGCTCCATAAAGAAGGCATAAGGTACCATGTCACTAATGGCGCCATGGCTGCGACTGACAGTTTGGTGATCTCCTCAAATGGGCGCAGAAGTCTGCATGCGTCGCGCATGAGCAGCCACTGGCGCGGTGAAAAAAAACCCAGCTCCCCAGAACCTGTTCTGCCGCAGAGTTCATACAGGTAGACATTAACTGCACGTTTCTGCTGGAGCAGCCTATCAAGCATATAGAAGGTTGAGTTCCATCATGTCGAGCAATCGCAAATAAGACGTCTGACCGGCAGATTGTGTCGCCGCTGAATGTCAGCAAGGCGAGCCATGGCCGTGTAAGATCTTCTGAAATGGGCCGAGATTTTCCTTGTCTGCCGCAAGATGTCCTGGACCCCAGGGTATTTGACAACGAATCGCTGCACGACCAAGTTTAAGACGTGTGCCATGCATGGCACTTGCGTCATTTTGCCCTGTTTCAATGTGCTAAGCAGATTGGCACTGTTGTCACACACCACTTTACCAACTGTCAAATTGAGCGGTGTTAGCCACTGATCTGCCTGTGAATGCAAAGCTGAAAGGAGTGCTGGGCCAGTGTGGCTCTTGGCTTCCAGGCACAACAGACGCAGCACGGCATGGCACGTCTCACCTGGCATGTCGAATAGGTTCTGGGGAGCTTGGGCGGCGCAGCGGAAGAGACGCTAGCAGCGGAAAAGGAGGAGTCAGCCAAGGAGGAGAGGGAGGAGGATGAAGTAGGAGGAGGAGGAGGAGAAGAAGAGCCAGGCCTGCATGCAATCCGTGGCGGTAAAACCAAATCTACACGGGTGCCACGGATTACATGCTTGACGGCCGTCAGAAGGTTCACACAGTGGGCAGTAAAAGTGATATACCTTCCCTGCCCGTGTTTGCTAGACCACGTGTCTGTGGTCAGATGTATCTTGGCACCGACACTGTGTGCCAGAGTTACATTCACTTGCCGCTGAACATGGCCATATAGCTCTGGGATGCCCTTCTGTGAGAAATACTTCCTTCCTGGGACCTTCCATTGTGGTGTTCCAATGGCCACAAATTTGCGAAAGGCCTCCGAGTCCACCAGTTAATATGGCAGTAGTTGGTGGGCTATGAGTTCTGACAAGCCAGCCGTCGACCGTTGGGCAAGAGGGTTATCTGGCGTCATCATTTTTTTATGCTTGAACATTAGGCCCATGAAAGCCTGCCTTTTTGCAGAAAAACGTGAGCTTGGCATGATGGATGGTGGAGTGGAGGACAATTGTGAAGAGAGAGGAGAAGTAGAAGACGAGGCTGGACGGTGAGAGCCTGGAGTGTGGCTTTGTGTGTTCCGTTGCTCCCACTGGGCTCGGTGATGGCTGCTCATGTGCCTTCCTAGGTGAGTGTTGGGCTTACCGCGACTAATGCGTTGACTGCAAAGATTGCAGATGGCAACGCTATTGTCAGCAGCGGACACGTTAAAAAAGCCCACACTGCGGAGCCATGTGCCGGTGTCCTGGGAGCGCCAGATGTGACCGTACATGGTCGATGACTCGCTCCTGATACATTTGCAGTCTGCTTTGTCCCTCCTGTGCAATGTAAGTTATTCCTGCTTCTCCTCCCTATCTGCTGGTCCATATCTCCCTCTGAACTCCCCTCCTCTTCCTCTCTTGTGGGCACCCACGTGACATCACTAGACACGTCATCATCGATGTCACCTTCCCCACCGCTATAAGTAGAGATCTCGCAGTAGGCAGCAACAGCAGGGACCAACCTCCTCCTTGGGCTGATCTGGGTACTGTCGTCAGACTGCTGAGTGCCGGTTGTTGCTACCTCCTCTTCCTGATCCAATACCAAGAGTGGCTGCGCATCAGAAATGTCTTGATATGGATCGGAAAATAATTCCTGTGACTCAAGCGGAAGGTATGTGGTGGTGGTGGTGTTGTTGGTGGTAGTGTCTTTGGGGGTGCACATAGCAGAGAGTGAAGAAGAGGGTGCAGATCGAGAGGATGAGGAGAGTGCAGAAGAGTAAGGCTGAGTGAGCCACTCAACCAAGTCTGGTACGTCCTTTAAAGTAATTGAACGCACCTTCTGCAACTTCCCACTTTGGCTCAAGCCTGTTGCTCCTGCCCTACCCCTACCAACCCTGCGGAAGGGCCTGCCTCTTCCTCTGCCTGTCATTTTTTAAATGACCCTGTGACAAAACTCTCATTCCCTATACTGATAAAGGACTGCTGCAGTATAGGGCAGCAGTCAGCAGTAGTGCACCTCAACCCTATGTATTGTGGACCTATACCAGTCCTTAAGGAATAGCAGACTGTACCTCACTCAACCCTATGTACTGTAGTACCCTATACCTTACCAGTCCTTATAAGGACCTTTGTGGAACAAGTAGGCTGTGAATGATTAGCAGACTGTACCTCAGTCCCTATACTGATAAAGGACTACTGCAGCAGAAGGGCAGCAGTCAGCAGTAGTGCAACTCAACCCTATGTATTGTGGACCTATACCAGTTCTTAAGGAATAGCAGACTGTACCTCACTCAACCCTATGTACTGTAGTACCCTATACCTTACCAGTCCTTATAAGGACCTTTGTGGAACAAGTAGGTTGTGAATGATTAGCAGACTGTACCTCAGTCCCTATACTGATAAAGGACTGCTGCAGTATAGGACAGCAGTCAGCAGTAGTGCACCTCAACCCTATGTATTGTGGACCCATACCAGTCCTTAAGGAATAGCAGACTGTACCTCACCCAACCCTATGTACTGTAGTACCCTATACCTTACCAGTCCTTATAAGGACATTTGTGGAACAAGTAGGTTGTGAATGATTAGCAGACTGTACCTCAGTCCCTATACTGATAAAGGACTGCTGCAGCAGAAGGGCAGCAGTCAGCAGTAGTGCACCTCAACCCTATGTATTGTGGACCTATACCAGTCCTTAAGGAATAGCAGACTGTACCTCACTCAACCCTATGTACTGTAGTACCCTATACCTTACCAGTCCTTATAAGGACCTTTGTGGAACAAGTAGGTTGTTAATGATTAGCAGACTGTACCTCAGTCCCTATACTGATAAAGGACTGCTGCAGCAGAAGGGCAGCAGTCAGCAGTAGTGCACCTCAACCCTATGTATTGTGGACCTATACCAGTCCTTAAGGAATAGCAGACTGTACCTCACCCAACCCTATGTACTTTAGTACCCTATACCTTACCAGTCCTTATTAAGGACCTTTGTGGAACAAGTAGGTTGTGAATGATTAGCAGACTGTACCTCAGTCCCTATACTGATAAAGGACTACTGCAGCAGAAGGGCAGCAGTCAAGTATAATATTCTTTCTATATTTGGAAGAAAGAATATTATATGTGTACAAGCCTATTACCATACCAGTCCTGAAAAGAACCTTTGTGGACCTAATAGTAACAGCTACTGATTAAACTGACTGTCCCTCACTGCCTCACACACAGCTTCCTGTCTGTCCCTATTTAAACTGACAAAACAGAGGCTACTGGAACAATAATTGAAATAGCACTTTTGTGGACCTGATAGTAACAGCTAATGACTAAACTGGCTGTCCCTGCAGCACACACCGTCCTGTCCCTTTCTCTAAACTGACAAAAGACACTCAGGCTGCTGCAACAATCACTAGCACAGCACTGCCTATCCTGAACTACACCTAACACCTATACCAGTCCTGAAAAGAACTTTTGTGTACCAAATAACTAGCGATTTGGGTCACTGTAATCTCTCCCTGCTCCACACAGCAACCTCTCCCTATAGTGACATACGAAAGAATGTAAAATGGCCACCGGATCGGGTGTATTTATAAGTTAGGGGGAATGTCCAAGTGTCCATGTGCTGTAATGTCTCAATTGGCTGTCCTGTACCCCATGATGGATGTGTCATCATAGGTCAAAGTTCTTTTACACAGTAAACCCGGAAGTCCGCCGGGTGAACGGCGGCAATAGTCCGCCGATCGGGCGGACGGCGAACAGCCGAAATTCGCCGCGAAACGACCGCCGGGCGAACCGTTCGGCCATCCCTAATGACAGCAACCAGGATGTGCAGGAGGTTTAAGAGTAGGCATTATGTGCAAGAGAGTATGAAGGGTATGCCAGGGGACAACATTTTCAGGAGGAGATTGCAGTGTATGACAGCAGGCAATATGTGCAGGAGAAAAGCACAGATGGTACTACAGAAGGAAATATAAGCAGGAGAGAAGTGCAGGAGGGTATGACAGTGGGCATTATGGGCAAGACAGGAGTGTGAATGGTATGACAGTGGGCAATATGTGCAAGAAAGGAGTGTAATTAGTATGACAGTGGGGAGTTAGTGCAGAATAGAAGTGTAGCATTTGAATCACAGCAGAGAAATGTGCCCTTAAATGCATGTGGAACCTATTTACAAAACTATATAAAAAAAAAATCCTCAAAGAATGGGATCATAAATGGACCAAAAAACTGCGATATTGTAAAAGTACAAAATTTATTAACAAGACAGTTAAACAATGTGTAATAGAAAAGAAGGTTGATAAATAAAAACACAAGGTATGATCAACATCGAATCAAACCAAGGAATAACCTAGGAATCAACTGTCAAGGTGAGACAGAAGAAATCCAAAATTTTACTGAGTAATTAACCACTTAAGCCCCGGACCAATTTGCAGCCAAAGGACCAAGCCCCTTTTTGTGATTCGGCACTGCATCGCTTTAACTGACAATTGCGCGGTCGTGCGACATGGCTCCCAAACAAAATTGGCGTCCTTTTTTTTCCCACAAATAGAGCTTTCTTTTGGTGGTATTTGATCACCTCTGTGGTTTTTATTTTTTGCGCTATAAACAAAAATAGTGCGACAATTTTGAAAAAAAAATACAATATTTTTTACTTTTTGCTATAATAAATATCCCCAAAAAAGGCCGATACGTATTCTTCTACATATTTTTGGTAAAAAAAAGTGCGCTCCCGACCCACGGCTGGGCACTTAAAAAGCAACGTACAGGTACGTGCTTGTGCCCAGCCGTGCCATTCTGCTGACGTATATCGGCGTGAGGCGGTCCTTAAGTATTTAAAGAGCAGCAGAATGGAAACTGAGCTCTTCCCATGGGAGAGCTTTGCACAGGAGAAATAGGGATTAAAATCAGTGTCCAGGAAAATTTGGAAGGGTATTCCAGAACAGTAAAGATTGTCCTTTGGGACATTTTTCCCCTGCTGTAGCAAATTGGAGCATGCTTTGCTGTTTTTTTGTTTTTTTTTGCCTTCCTCTTGATCAACTGTGGGTATAGGTTTGTGCATATGGGATTGTATTTATTTTTTTTTTGGTTGAACTTGATGGACCTGTGTCTTTTTTTTCAACCTGACTAACTATGTATAGATGGTTGGGATTGTGTCAGCAACAATGCATGCTATGAAAATTGTAGGGAGAATACTTAAACCGAAATAAGAGTGTCAATGGACCTGGGTGCAATAGAGTTTGAAAAAGAGATACAAAATTGTATTCAGGTTATAAGCAGTGACGGTGCCATGAAATCCAGGAACTGCGTGAGTAGCGCTGGGGATGCAGAAAATAGGGCAAAGCTTAGTTGTCCAACACTGTTTAAACAAGGCAGTTCAGCTGAGATGTGCACTGGATCTGAGTGGACATTAGGCAGATATTTGGTGTAGTGCACTGAATAAACATGAGGGAATTTTCGCACATGCCCTGGAGAAAAGGGTGCTGAGAGGTTAACGCAAATGTGCTGGGCATGGAGAGGATAGTTATGGGCTGTGGACTGGCTGTTGAAGGATAACCACACACAACCTGAAGATATAAGCAGAAAGCTTGGTGGTTAAAGCACATACTTTGCTAACTGAATGCTGAGGGGTTAACCTACATGAGCTAAGTACTGGCTGCTGAGAGGTTAACACATATGCCAGAGGACTGAGCACTGAGGTGACCATGCACATGAGCCAAGTTCTGGGCTTTGAGGGGCATCATATATAAGCAATGGGTACTGGGGGATTAATGCACCTGAACTAGGGATGAATTTTTGGGCATCTAAAGTGGGAAAACTATCACACTTGGGTTTGATAACCCAAAGAAAATGATATGGAGGAAGCTTTAGATGGATATAGGAATAAGAATTACAAGCTGACACTCTAAATGGTATTTATATGAAGGCATTTATTGGCCCTTTTTGTAATGCCAGAGCTTTGAAAATGTAATACATGCATTATAATAATATACTGTATTACTTGCAGCTAAATTCACATGGAGGGCTTTGCAGAGGAGAATCAGGGATTAAAATCAGTATCCAGGAAAATTGAAGAAGGTTATTCCCGAACAATATAGATGATTGGGATTGTATCAGCAACAATGCATTCTACGAAAATTGGAGGAAGGATACTTAACCTCTAGAGATCCGCGCTATAGCCGAATGACGGCTACAGCGCAGACTTGCTTTGCCGGGACGTAGTCCCGTGCACGAGCAGCCTGCGCGCCCCCTGAGTCTATGAGACTCGCCTGATCACAGATCGGAGCAAGGGGTCGATCCCGACCCCTTACCACGTGATCAGCTGTCAGCCAATGACAGCTGATCATGTGATCGCAACAGAGCCGGTCACCAGTGGCCGTGATTGGGACATCAGTCCCGATCACGGCCAGATCATCAGTGCCCACCTGCCCCCTGCCAGTGCCACCTAAGTAGGGGAAACAGTGAAACACATTAGTGCCACCCATTAGTGCCCACAGTGCCACCTATCAGTGCCCACAGTGCCACCTATCAGTGCCCACAATCTGCCGCAAAAACAGTGCTGCACCTGAGTGCCACATATCCGTGCCCACCAGTGTCATTTACCAGTGCCCATCAGTGCCCAGCAGTGCCACCCATCAGTGCCCAGCAGTGCCACCTATCAGTGCCACCTATCAGTGCCCATCAGTCCCATCTATCAGTGGTACCCATCAGTGCCCATCCGTGCCACTCATCCGTGCCACCCATCCGCGCCACCCATCCATGCCCATCTTTGCCCATCAGTGGCGCCTTATCTGTGCCCATCAGTACTGCCTTATCTGTGCCCATCGGTGCCACCTTATCTGTGCCTATTAGTGCCACCTTAACTGTGCCTATCAGTGCCCAACAGTGCAGCCTATCAGTGCCCACCAGCGCCGCCTCATCAGCGCATTTCAATGAAGGAGGAAAATGACCTGTTTGCAAAATTTTATAACAAACTATTAAACATGATTTTTTTTTTTTTGCATCTTTTTTTGTTTGTTTAGCAAAAAATAAAACTCCCGGCTGGAATTAAATACCACCAAAAGAAAGCTCTATTTGTGGGAAAAAAATGATAAAAATGTCATTTGGGTACAGTGTTGTATGCCCGCACAATTGTCATTCAAAGTGCATCAGCGCTGAAAGCTGAAAATTGGTCTGGGCAGGAGGGGGGTTTAAGTGCCCAGTAAGCAAGTGGTTAAACTGAAACATGCCGGGGTCAGGTCACTGTTGGTTGATGCTCATGCTCTTGAAGAAGATCACATACGATGCTTATAAACTAGGTAATTAGGTTTAATACTTTATCTGTTGCAACTTCAGTCTGGTTAATGCACATGTATTGCAGATTGGTCACTAATGGATTCATTCACATACTCAGCAGGTGTAAAGCTGGCTAGAGCGCCCCATGTACTAGAGCAGTGGGCCCCAACCCTGTCCCAACCCTGTCCTAAAGTACCCCCAACAGGCCATGTTTTGGGAATTTCTCTTAGAGAAAATAGCTGTCCAAAATACCAAACCATTGACTGTTTTAAAGCACCTGTGCAAAGATAAAGGGAAACCTGCAAACATGGCCTGTTGGGGGTACTTGAGGACAGGATTGAGAACCCCTGTACTAGAGGGACCATCTCCCTATTTGTATGGATACTAGAGAGTGATGTGTGTGTACTGGGAATGGGATACAGGGGAGAGACCCAAGTGGGGGTTCTCTCTGGGGAAAGACCAGTGTGTTTGCTGGTGATGAGATCTGATTTGTGCATTGTTCATCGTGAGACTCTTTATCTGCCGACTCTTGTCCAGCTAGGGAAATCCTTACAGACCGTTTGTATCCCCATATCCTGGGGAAAATCAAGACTCTATGACAATATACAGTACAGTAGGCATGTATGTTTACTGGTTCACACACTCAACAGCCACCTGTTGGAGCATGTAAAAATCGTATGAGCCAGTAAAAAAAATGTTTAATTGCAGGGGAATAAAACTCAGATTTTAAAGTTAAGGATTGTAATGTTTTCTGGCTTACATTAGCAATTTACAGATGGATTTTAATTGCTGCCTTGGGTACCTATTAAAGGTAAACCTTTCAATAATTAAAAGTAGCTGGCATGGCTTACAGTAGCTTGCTGAGTGCCCAAAGTACCAAAGCCCAGAATGTTCTAATAATCATATCTCATTTCTTATTTTCAGAGAAAGTCAAGGGATGATCTGCAAAATTTGGGAAGGTAATAGGTAGTGCTTTATTTGATCTCCATATTATATCACCCCAGGTTTGGGACCCATATGGTACTCAAGACGCTATATGAGTTATATGAAGGACCCTAGATGTGTTTAAATTCCACACATGATGCCAATTTAATTACTCTTAGATACTACATACTAAAGAATGAAGTGTACTTGCTGGACCCAAATCGTTTTTAGGAAATAGGATTAAATGAATAAAAACATTTTTTAAGTCTGGGCTTTTTTTTTTTACTTCTGGCTCCAATAAACAGTTAAATCCACTAAATGCAGACGATTATAACTCAGGTGCCTTGTATTGAACATCAAACCATGACCTTTGTCAGTAGTGTATTTTCATTATTTTCAGTTTTATAGTGGCAGAATAATGTTGAGTAGCACATGGTGTAGTGGGTAGAACTCACGCCTAGCTGTAAAAAGGGTCCCTGGTTCAAATCCCAACCATGACAATACCTGCCTGGAGTTTGCATGTTCTCCCTGTGCCTGCGTGGGTTTCCTCTGGGTACTCCGGTTTCTTCCCACACTCCAAAGACATGCTGGTAGGTTAATTGGCTTCTGTCCAAAATTGGCCCTAGTATATGAATGTGAGTTGGGGACCTTGGATTGTGGGCTCCTTGAGGGTAGGGGCCAATGAGTGTGCAATATATGTGCATACATTGATGGCGCTATATGGGTACCTTAAATAAATAGGGAAAACCCACACTCACTCAGGTTGAACTGTATGGACTGGTGTCTTTATTCAACCTTGCTAACTATGTAAGACTATGTACACAGTCTCAACCCCAGTTTGTCATTTACACAGTGCCCTCCCTGGAAAATCAACTCAATACATTTAATGCAGATTAAATTAAATTGGAACTCAAAGCAAGCAGCTAGATACACAGGCAAAAACATATATGGCAATGGTTTACCTACCAGAGGATATGTAATGCAGCTTGTTCTGATAGTTTTGTGATCCAGGCACCTCTGACAGACATAACAGCCAGATCCTAAATCTCTAAGTGCTGTGCAGCAAAGAATGTCTGTCAGCAAGGTGCATTGGAGTGTCATTCAGTGGTCTTAATGACACACAAACACATGTAGCATGTTTTTTTTTTTTCATTTTAAGTAGAATTACCTTTTTAAATAATTCTTTAAATTGCCTGCTGAGCCACCTGTCAAGAAACAGAAGATATTATGAATACACATTAAATTGAATGCACAACTCCAAAAAGCTCGTAGTGTTTGGTACAGTGTATATATTTAAAATTCTTATATGTTCCCATATAGGAACTGGTTTTAACTTTTTTGTACTCAATAATATTGTAAGATATTTATTTGTGTTCCTGAGATGTTTAATCACCTTTTAAAGTTTCACATTCCACATTGAAAATGATTTTCTATATAGCCATGTGGTTACACAGCCCTACTAATCCCTTGTTGTTTGCTGCATGCTTCAAGATGTATTAGAAGCCGGTTTGTTTTTTATGTTTTTTTTTTGCAGTTGTTTAACCACTTAATAACCGGCCTATAGCCGAATGACGGCTACAGGGCGGTTTCTTAACTCTGGGAGGCCGTCATATGACGTCCTCCCAGAATTCCGCTCTCGCGCGCCCCCTGGGGCACGCACTCGAGAGTATGGACCCGGCGCATCACGGATCACGGTAAACGGCCGCTCATAGCGGCCGTTTACCACGTGATCGCTCCGTCAAATGACGGAGTGATCACTTGTAAACAAACCGGCGTCATGTTATGACGCCGGTTCCTCCCTCCCCCTCTCTGTACCGTTCGGAACAGCGGAGGGGGAAGAGATCGGTGTCAGCAGCGATGTGGGCTGCATCTGCAGTGCCCACATCGCTGCTCACCGAAAATTAACCCCTATATTCCCTGCAAATACTCTGCAATACCCTGCCATTACTCTGCAATACTCTGCAATACTCTGCAATACTCTGCAATACTCTGCAATACCCTGCAATACTCTGCAATACTCTGCAATACCCTGCATTACTCTGCAATACCCTGCAATACTCTGCAATACCCTGCATTACTCTGCAATACCCTGCATTACTCTGCAATACTCTGCAATACTCTGCAATACTCTGCAATACTCTGCATTGCCCTGCAATACCCTGCAATACTCTGCAATACTCTGCAATACTCTGCAATACTCTGCAACACTCTGCAATACCCTGCAACGCTCTGCAACACCCGCCAATACCCTGCAACACTCTGCAATGCTCTGCAACACTCTGCAATGCTCTGCAACACCCACCAATACCCTGCAACACCCACCAATACCCTGCAACACCCGCCAATACCGTGCAACACTCTGCAATGCTCTGCAACACCCTCCAATATCCTGCAATGCTCTGCAATGCAATACTCTGCAACGCCATACTCTGAGATACCCAGCCATAGTCGGTGATACCCTGCAATACCCAGCCATAGACACCGCCCCCCTCCTGCCGCCCTCCGGTGCTTCTACCGACTCGCCAATACGATCAAATCCAGAATCTTTTTTTTTTTTTTCAGGCTTCCCAACTTATAGGTGAGATGCGGGGTCTTATTGACCCCATATCTCACTGTAAAGAGGACCTGTCATGCCATATTCCTATTACAAGGGATGTTTACATTCCTTGTAATAGGAATAAAAGTGATCAAAAAATTTATTTTTGGGGAAAAAAATGTCAAACTAAAATAAATAAAGTAAAATGAACAATAAAATATATATATTTTTTTTAAAGCGCCCCTGTCCCCATGTGCTCGCATGCAGAAGCGAACGCATACGTAAGTCCCGCCCACATATGAAAACGGTGTTCAAACCACACATGTGAGGTATCGCTGCGAACGTTGGAGCGAGAGCAATAATTCTAGCCCTAGACCTCCTCTGTAACTCAAAACATATAACCAGTAAAAAAAAAATTAAATCGTCGCCTATGGGGATTTTTAAGTAGCGACGTTTGGCGCCATTCCACGAGCCTGTGCAATTTTGAAGAGTGACATGTTGGGTATAGATTTACTCAGTGTAACTTCATCTTTCACATTATGCAAAAATTGGGCTAACTTTACTGTGTTTTTTTTTTTTTTTAAGCACAAAACAGTTTTTTTTTCCCAAAAAAAGCATTCGAAAAATTGCTGCGCAAATACCGTGCGAGATAAAAAGTTGCAACGACCACCATTGTATTCTCCAGGGTGTTTTCTAAAAAAACATATATAATGTTTTGGGATTCTATGTAATTTTCTAGCAAATAAATGATGATTTTTACATGTAGGAGAGAAATGTCAGAATTGTCCTGGATGCTCCAGAACGCCTGATGGCGCTCCATGCATGTTGGGCCTCTGTATGTGGCCACGCTGTGTAAAAGTCTCACACATGTGGTATCACCGTACTCGGGAGTAATAGAAGAATGTGTTTTGGGGTGTAATTTGTGGTATGCATATGCTGTGTGAGAAATAAACTGATAATATGACAATTTTGTGAAAAAAAAAAAAAGTAAAAAAAATCTTGATTTTGCAAAGAATTGTGGGAAAAAATGACAACTTCAAAAAACTCATCATGCCTCTTACTAAATACCTTGGAATGTCTTCTTTCCAAAAGGGGGTCATTTGGGGGGTATTTGTACTTTTCTGGCATGTTAGGGTCTCAAGAATTGAAATAGGCCGTCAGTACTTCAGGTGTGATCAATTTTCAGATATTGGCACCATAGCTTGTGGACTCTATAACTTTCACAAAGACCAAATAATATCCACCAATTTGTACTTATTTTTACCAAAGATATGTAGTGGTATAAATTTTGGCCAAAATTTATGAAGAAAAAATTACTAATCTGCTAAATTTTATAACAGAAACGAAGAAAAATTCATTTTTTTACAGAATTTTCTGTATTTTTTCTTTTATAGCACAAAAAATAAAAAACCCAGCGGTGATTAAATACCACCAAAAGAAAGCTCCATTTGTGTGAAAAAAAGGACAAAAATTTCATATAGGTCCAGTGTTGCATGACTGAGTAATTGTCATTCAAAATGTGAGAGCACCGAAAGCTGAAAATTGGTCTGGTTATTAAGGGTGTTTAAGTGCCCAGTGGTCAAAATACTTCAATACAGAAAAATGTATACCATTTCTGGATATGTTCTGGTAATCCCTGTGGTTACACCGGTTTCGGTTTCTTAACTTCAGATATAATGATTGTGTCGATCCTCTGTAAAATACAGAGTTCAGTTAGGAAAATTAAAAACAAAAGAGAAAAAGTCATCAGAAACTATGCACAGATCATGTGTAATGGGTTATGAAATATGGCATTTCTTTATATAGTATTACATATCAAATAAATGTGTATTTAAACCACCAATTAGAGTTGTCAATTTTAAGCCTGACACAAATGACAGGAATATCTGCCAACTTCAACTGCAATTCTCAAACTGCAGGCTCAATTCATTATTTTTAATACATTTTTTAAATTAATAAAGTTTAATACTTCTTATGGAGGAGATTGCAGATACTAATAGCCCTAAATAGGGAAACCATATTTTATTGTTCAGAGTATTGCAATAAGCGCTGGAAGCTTCTTGGCTGCAGTAATACTGCTTTACTTTCATGGAGAAACATGAACAAGGAGCATAGAAGTACATGCACTGAGATAGACAATACATCCTGTTATATCATAGAAAACGTGAACTATACACTATAATACTGCAGTGCCCCCTGCTGCATAGATATGTATAATGTATATACATAGTTCAGTTTATGTAACTTGCTGTTTCTTTTCCAACATATGTAACATTAAGGCCCTTGGTTGAATTAATAGCTCTTTCTCCAACTATTTCAGTAAATGCTTACAAAACATTATACCGAAGGAGAAATGGTATAAGAAGCTATCTTTTTAAATCCCATTACAAAATTAATAGCTATGGATACATATTCATGAGGAAACAGAAAGTGTTGACAGGCCTGCAGATGGGTTCCATGTGGCTCCTGTAAGAAAGTGTTATATAATTTATCGTATAATGCTAAATGAAAAAAACACTGTTACTTCACTCCCTACCTCCCAACAACCGCCTAATCTCTGTCTGCTGCTTTAATACTTTCTTCACTCTCTTGCTGCTCAAGGCATTGCATTTTCAGTATTGTTGTATATTAAATACACAGAGACACTGCAGTTATGAATTGGTACCTAAATCCCTGATCCCAAACTCCTCTTTATTTGAAAAGACAGTAAAGGCAAAGTTACCTAAAATTGCAGTTTCTATGTAGAGGTTATTTTAATGTGATAAGCATTACATACCATATATACAGTATCTCACAAAAGTGAGTACACCCCTCACATTTTTAAAAATATTTTATTATACCTTTTCATGCGACAACACTGAAGAAATGACACTTTGCTACAATGTAAAGTAGTGAGTGTACAGCTTGTATAACAGTGTACATTTGCTGTCCCCTCAAAATAACTAAACACACAGCCATTAATGTCTAAACCACTAGCAACAAAAGTGAGTACATCCCTAATTGAAAATGTCCAAATTGTGCTCAAAGTGTCAATATTTTTTTGTGGCCACCATTATTTTCCAGTACTGCCTTAACCCTCTTGGGTATGGAGTTCACCAGAGCTTCACAGGTTGCCACTGGAGTCCTCTTCCACTCCTCCATGACAACATCACAGAGCTGGTGGATGTTAGAGACCTTGTGCTCCTCCACCTTTCATTTGAGGATGCCCCATAGATGCTCAATAGGGTTTAGGTCTGGAGACATTCTTGGCCAGTCCATTACTTTTACCCTCAGCTTCTTTAACAAGTCAGTGGTCGTCTTGGAGGTGTGTTTGAGGTCATTATCATGTTGGAATACTGCCCTTTGGCCCAGTCATGCTCTGCTTCAGTATGTCACAGTACATGTTGGCATTCCTGGTTCCCTCAATGAACTGTAGCTCCCCAGTGCCAGCAGCACTCATGCAGCCACAGACCATGACACTCCAACCACCATGCTTGACTGTAGGCAAGACACACTTGTATTTGTACTCCTCACCTGGTCCCCAACACACGCATGATACCTTCTGAACCAAATAAGTTTATCTTGGTCTCATCAGACCACAGGACATGGTTCCAGTAATCCATGTCCTTAGTCTGCTTGTCTTCAGCAAACTGTTTGTGGGGTTTCTTGTGCATCATCTCTAGAAGAGTTTTCCTTCTGGGACCACAGCCATGCAGATCAATTTGATGCAATGTGTGACATATGGCCTGAGCACTGACAGGCTGACCCCCCACCCCTTCAATCTCTGCAGCAATGCTGGCAGAACTCATACATCTATTTCCCAAAGACAACCTCTGTATATGGAGCTTAGCACGTGCGCTCAACTTCTTTGGTCGACCATGGTGAGGTCAGTTCTGAGTGGAGCCTGTCCGTTTAAACCTCTGTATAGTCTTAGCCACTGTGCTGCAGCTCAGTTTCAGGGTCTTGGCAATCTTCTTATAGCCTATGCCATCTTTATGTAGAGCAACAATTCTTTTTTTCAGATCCTTAGAGAGTTCTTTGCCATGAGGTGCCATATTGAACTTCCAGTGACCAGTATGAGAGAATGAGGGCCGATAACACACCTGCTCCCCATTCATACCTGAGACTTTGTAACACTAACGAGTCACATGACGCTGAGGAGGGAAAGTGGCTAATTGGGCCCAATTTTGACATTTTCACTTAGGGGTGTACTCACTTTTGTTACCAGCAGTTTAGACATTAATAGCTGTGTGTTGAGTTATTTTGAGGGGACATAAAATTTACACTGTTATATAAGCTGTACACTCACTACTTTACATTGTAGCAAAATGTAATTTCTTCAGTGTTGTCACAGCAAAAGATGTAATAAAAGATTTCCAAAAATGTGAGAGGTGTACTCACTTTTGTGAGATACTGTATATTGTTACCTAACAAATGTTAGGTAACAATATATTTCAGTTATTTTTCTTCCTTGTGTGTATATGCTTATGAAGAAAGAATGATGGGTGAAATACATGCTCATACAGTTATGGTATGACATGATGTCTTCGATATAAATTGTCTTACCCAATTGTGGAATTCTCAAATCCAGTGCCCATGGAGAACTGAGGCCAGTCAAATTCATTAGAGATAGTAAGCGCCATGTTTGAAAAGGTATCCTAAAAAAGAAAAGTGTATATATGTGTGTATGTATATATATATATATATATATATATATATATATATATATATATATATATATATATATATATATATATAATATTAGTCAATATAGTGATCCTGTGTTTTAATATTAGTTCACAAAGCATATATAACATTTTTGATTGATTTTTCTCTGCATCAGGGTAAGAAACCTATTATTGTCAGCCCCCCCCCCCCCCCCCCACATACCTACCAGAGCCTCATCTCGATCTAGCGCTGTGCTCAAGAGCAACGTCTCTCTCCACTCTCTCCCTCCTCAATGGACTCAATAAGAACAGCGGGAGCTATTAGCTCCTGCTGCTGCCAGACAAATCCTGTGACAAGGAACTGAGGGGTGGGCATGAACATGGCTCATGATCAAGCCTACACATGTGCCAGCATAGGAAGTCCTATGGTGGCACATGGAGAAGAGGAGGAGCCCAGAGTACCGGCGGGGGACCCCAGAAGAGGAGGAACAGGGTTGCTCTATTCAAAACCATTACACAGAGCAGGTAAGTATGACATGTTTTTGTTAAAAAAAATACTTTACAATCACTTTAACCCTAAGTATAAGGTGCTGGCAATTCAGCATTCAGAGTAAATATGGCCATAGACACAAGATCAAGGCTGATGTGCTTACATATTTGACAATAGAACACAAGATTTTACTTAAATCAAAGCAACCTTTTTCCTTCCAGTGATGATGCCGTCATCATTTATCATGTGTTGAAGCTATCTCTCAGACATCCAGATTTTTTTCCTAATGCCAAAATGGGCAATGATCATCTAATGACTATATAGTGCCTTGAAAAAGTATTCATACCCCTTGCAATTGTACACATTTTGTTATGTTACAACCGAAAACGTAAATTTATTTTATTGGGATTTTATGTGATAGAGACTAACACAAAGTAGCACATGTGCCACTTTGTGTTGGTCTATTACATAAAATCCCAATAAAATAAATTAATGTTTTTGGTTGTAACATGACAAAATGTGGAAAATTTCAAAGGGTGTGAATACCTTTTCAAAGCACTCTAGGTACTTTTAAAGCAGAGCAGAAACAATCAAAACTAGATTACCTCATGTTGCCCTTTCTTTGCCAAAGATTGTCAATAGTATTGCCATTACTTCCTATTGCAGAGTTGGCTAAATGCTATTTACAGTAATCTTTGATTGCTGAGTGGTCAAAATATGCTTACAGCAAACATATTGCATGTGCAGACCATATGGTTTGTACAAGCTAATAAATAAAACGTAAAAGCACTTATTGAATTCCCACAATGCATTGGAAATCACATAAACCTCTCAACAACAAATACATATCATACTCTTTAAATATATCTCAGTGTTTAAAAAAAAATTATGGCTAAATTCAGTTGCTTTATGAAGCTGAAAAATGTTTTTCATGCAGAGTATATCATACTGACAACTTAATATTTTAGATATAAGAATAGCATTGGTATGCAATGAGGGGTCTCTATTAGTTGTCTTTAAAAGGGAAGTTATAGAGTGAGTATTGCTTTTAAGTTTATACATGAACATTTTCCTGAAAGTAATTTTGACATTACTTTTGTATTTTTATGTACTTATTTTATTTAACATACAGTTTTACTTTCATGAAAGAAAACAAAATGGTCTGGCTTAAGCCTTGTACGAGTTCTTTTCACACTGGCCACACTTATGCCCCATACACGCGGTCGGAAATTCCGACGGAAAAGGTCTGATCGGATTATGTTGTCGCAAAATCTGATCGTGTGTGGGCTCTATCGGACTGAAATTCCGATAGAAAAAGTTTGAGAGCTGGATCTAAAATTTCCCGACAACAAAATCCGATCTGACTTTTTTCCGATCGTGTGTAGAGAATTCCGACGCACAAAGTGGCACGCATGCTCAGAAAAAATATGGAGACGAAAGCTATTGGCTACTGGCCTCTACGTAGTCCCGTCGTACATTTTGTACAGCACCTCGTTCTGAACGATCAGATTTTCCCACGTCAACTTTGTGCGACCGTGTGTATGCAACACAAGTTTTGGTTAACATCCGTTGGAAAAAATCAGACGGATTTTGTGGTCAGAATGTCCGACCGTGTGTATGGGGCAGTACAAGAAATCTTATTGCCTAACCATTACAATATAGTCAATGTAGTAAAGCACAACATTATAATAAAATAATTAACATGCACTGGAATAAACCACATGTTACACATGACACAAACCACATGATCAGATGTTCCTGTTAAAGTTGATAACAGATGACCAGGATGAGGGTTTGTATTAAGCCTTGTGACTGTAGTTTTCTCATCTCTCTAATCAGATGAAAATACATTTTTGACAAAAAGGAACCTTATCCTAGTCTATTAGCTTTGTGAATTGAGCTGCAAGTATAGTATTGCATCTCACTGTATGAGATATGATCAATAAATATATCAATAAAAACCGACTCTCTTGCTGGACCACTGAGATCTGCATTACTGGACAGACATACAAAATCTGGACAGACATACAAAATCTATTCAGGTACGGGATGTTAGATTTATTGGACCTATAGCAAGCTCATTCAAGGCAACTGTACTTCTACCTGCTGATTTTAAAGCAGTGGTAGCCCACTTTTGAGCTAAAGGGGTCTCAAATGCGGCCCCTGACAATACCACAGGGCCTTGTGTAATGGTTAATATATTTTATGCTTGGGAGGACTGTCAGAAAAAAAAAAAAAAGGAAGAAAAGATAAATGTATGGCTAGCTTTAGAGAAACTGTAAATAAAAGAGAGATCCAGGAGGTGGCATACACCTCCTTGTACTTTACTGCTTGCATACCAGCAGATTTTAACTGCTTATTTTTTTGTTGGAGTTCTTTAAACGTTTGACTGAAATTTAAATGAATAGTTATTAAAGTCTCCATATAAACTTGGAAGCTGATTAAACATATTTAATGACAAATTACAGTGACAGTTTTCATGCCTGTAAATAATGTACACAGAATGCTGCATAGCAAAGGTCACAGCACACGCAGTGATATCTCACTGTAATTGGTATTAGTTGCTCTTAATTAAAGGTAAATTTGTATTTTTACAAAGAATTATGTACCATGTTTAGGGATTTAGATCTTCAGCCAAAAAAAAAAAGTAACAACGCCTTCGACAAGAATTCTTTGCATCTGACAGATGGCTAACGTGTGAATAACACCGTCCTTTACACAAAAATTTGCTTTTATTATGCCTTATGTGGGTTTATAAAAAGATAGATCAGTGTTTGAGTTTAAATGTTTAAAGCAATGCATTTCAATGTTTTTCCAAGCTCTGCAAAAACCCTACTCCACGAAATATATAGTGAAGGAACGCTGACAAAAGATTCATTTAACAAAGGCTGATCGATATCCACAGGCAAGGAGAACAATCATTCAATGGATTATGTGTGAGCCATGGAGACCAGACGTACTTTCTATATTGCTCATGCTATGCGCACATGGTGCTTTAGATAAAAGGGAATTGATCAATCTTCCCTGAAGAAAACAAATACAGAATGGATTAATGCTTCACCGATATTGGTATTTTTAGACCAAATGTTCAAATTACAGGGAAACAGCTCAATGTGAAATAAATAAAACCGTTAGCAGAATAATGTTTACACAGCAAACAGGAAGCTTTAAATTGAAATCATCTTGAATAAAAAGCCATTACTCAATACGGATAAGAATATATTTTTCTGCTAAAAGTTACTCTTTAAAGAAGCAGATGTATGTAAAACAGCTCAAAGCCAAATTCCAGGTATGGATATATTTGCATAGTTACATTGGTCCACCTTGGGTCGATGTAAGTATGCATATTCCATGCCAAAAGTAATCTGCACTTAGCAGAAAGCCTTATGAGATGTAGCAGCTACCACTGTATCTTGACACCAGATATATAGTTTTACCATAAAAAGTGTAAAATTATATATTTATATATATATATATATACATACACACACAGTATATATAGTCAGGGGGTTAGCTCAATGGGGATCACCTTCCCTGGGAAAAGGCAGTGCAAGCGGCAGATTTTCTTAAAAATCTAACGTATAGTCAGTTTTATTTTAAAAGGTTGCATAAAAATGACACAAACAAAAACAGAAAATAAATCTTTGCCATTCAGGAACTAACTAAACATTGCAGGTTCCTAAACTCACAGGTGATGGGCTTCTCCCAGTTACCCACAAAACAATGATAATGCAAACCTTTTCTCTCACAAAAGCAAACGTCACATAAACATCTCTCTCAGGCTTTTGGCTTCCTGAGTCCCAGGCCAAGAGCAGTTCTTTGGTCCAGTCCTGCTTTATTTGCTGTATAACACGGGTCTGTTGGGTAGTTTCCCAGCTCTATGCTCCACTGTAAACTTAAAAACTCGAAGGGCAAGGAACCACCTTGTTACCAGACAGTTTTTCTCCTTGTTATCACACATCCATTTAAGAGGGGCATGATCAGTGACTAGATTGAATGGTCTCCCCAACAGGTAATGTTTCAGGGCGTCTAAGGTCCATTTGATAGCTAAACATTCCTTCTCAACAATGCGATAGTTTTTCTCATCTGTTAAGCTTTCTGCTCAGGTAGAGCACTGGGTGCTCCTCCCCGTCTCTGACTTGGGACAGTACAGCACCCAGTCCCAAATCAGAGGCGTTTGTCTGTACCACAAATTCCTTTGTGAAATCTGGGGTCATGAGCACAGGTTGTGCACAAAGAGCTTGCATCAACATTTAAAATGTCTTCTCTGCCTCCGGATTCCACGTAATCCTGACTGACACTCTACCCTTCGTCAGATCTGTCAGTGGGGCTGCAATGGTGGCAAAATTGGGTATAAAACGTCTGTAGTACCCTGTGATCCCAAAAAATGCATCAACTTGCTTTTTATATATAGGTTGCGGCCACTTTTGAACCACCTCAATCTTGTTAATCTGAGGCTTGATCAGTCCTTGCCCAATACTGTAACCAAGGTATTTGGCCTCCTCCCACCCTTTGGCACACTTTTTGGGGTTGGCAGTGAGTCTTGTTTTCCTAAGGGAATCTTCTACTGCTTACATCCTGGACAAATGAGATTCCCAATCTGGGCTGTGATTTTTATTTAATTTGCTACTGCTTCTTGCCTAGCCTCAGGTATTCTATAGGGCTTTACATTTACGAGGACAACCGTAATTATGTCATGTTGTATAACACTGGTCTGTCTGGGTAGGTGAGAGAAAAAGCCTCTATTCTTACTCAAAAACTCTTTAACAGCCTTCTGTTGGGCCACTGACAAGGTTTCAGTTATGGGTACCTCAGTTGTTGCAAGGGCCATGTCCTTTTGAGGGCTTGGCACTGCCAGTAAAGTCTCTGTTCTTCCAAGGTTTCAAGAGATTAACGTGATATATTTGCTCTGGTTTCCTTTTCCCTGGCTGGTAAACGTTGTAGTTTACTTCCCCTACTCTTTCCATAATTTCAAAGGGACCTTGCCACTTTGCTAGGAATTTACTTTCAACTGTGGGGACTAGTACCAGTACTCTATCACCAGGGTTGACGGCTCTGGTCTTGGCACCCTGAATATAAACCCTTCTCTGGGCCTCCTGGGCTTGCTCCATATGTTTCTGTACAAGCAGCAATCCTATCTTGCATCACTGAGATATGCTCGATGATGCTTCTATAAGGCGTGGCCTCTCCCTTCCACGTTTCTTTTGCGACATCTAGCAACCCACTGGGATGTCTACCATACAGTAGTTCAAACTAGAGGCCTGAGGTACCTCTCGTATAGCAAACATGAGGAACAGCTGCAAAAAAATCCCAATTTCTCCCATCTTTGTCCACCACCTTTTTTTAACTTTTGAGAGTTTTGTTAAGTTTCTCCACGAGACCATCAGTTTGGGGGTGGTATGGAGATTTTAGATTTTGAACAACTTGCACAATTCTTTACTGACTCTGATCATAAATGGTGTGCCTTGATGCGTTAATATCTCTTTTGGAACACCCACATGACTAAATAACTGGACATGCTCTTTGGCAATAGTCTTAGCTGAGGTATTACGCAAGGGAATGGCTTCAGGATACCATGTGGCATAGTCCAGTAATACCAGTATGTGCTGATGGCCCTGGGTAGACTTTACTATTGGTCCCACCAGATCAATGCCAATTCTTTCAAAAGGCACTTCAATTATCGGTAACGGTACCAGCGGACTGCAAAAATGGGGTGATGGCCCAAAATACTGACACTCTGGGCACAACTCACAATATTCTTTGATCTCTACATGTTACCCAGGCCAAAATAATCTCTGGGTTATTCTCTTTTTAGTTTTCTCTATACCCAGGTGTCCACCCATTATATGACCATTGGCTAAATCTAATACCATCCAACGATAGGGTTTGGGAACCACAAGTTACTCTACCTCCTCCTCCTCTTGCTTTACTACTTGATACAGCAAGTAATTTTTAAGAGCCATGTAGGGAAACGACAACCCTACATTAGGTTCAACAGATTCGCCATCAATCATTTTAACATTTTGTCTGGTTCTATTGAGTGTGGAGTCTCTTAGTTGTTCTGTACAAAAATCATATTTTCTGACTTCTAAGTTAGGCACCACGTTCTGTCCACTCTCACTATTAGAGCCAGAGATAATTTCTTGTTCATTACCTCAAGCTGAGGGTGGGATTCCAGCTCCCCCTGCTCCCCAGCCATTACAGAAAAAGGAAAAGCATCAACCCCTCCGTTGGACACACCAACAGTTTCCCTTTCAAGTTTGCAATCAAAGGGGTCTGGAATGAGTTCCGGTGTTTCCTCAGTGGGGGAGCTCTGTCCTCCTGACTCCTTTTGTTTTCCCATAAACTCCAAAAGTGTGGAAAATCTCTCCCCACTAGGGCTTCATGAAGCAGTGAGGGTACCACCCCCACTGAACGTGTCACCATGCCCCACGGGTTATCAAACTCAACCACAGCAGTCTGGTAGTCACGTGTGTCACCATGTATACAAATCACCCTGATAGTGCTAGGGTGTAACTTTGCAAGATTTCCAAAATCACCTTTGACTAATGTCACAACACTACCAGAATCTAGCAGTGACTGGCTTTCCATCAACAGAAATAATACACATTTGTTTTTCAAAGCGTCACTGAAATTATGCAGTACATGCCACCTCTGCAAACAGACATGCGTTTTTTCATATAAGCATTATCACAATGCATTGGTTCATCATTCAGGGAACAGTTAGCAGCAATATGACCTAAAGCATGGCAGCGATAACATTTTATACCCAGTCCTCTAAACTGCCCCAGAGACCTTCCTGACGTTGCATAGTTGCATAGTTAGTAAGGTTGAATAAAGACACCAGTCCATCCAGTTCAACCTGAGGGAATGTCTACAATTGTCCCTATCCCTGTACATTGCACACTCACATTGGTCCCTACCCTCAAGGAGCCCACAATCCAAGGTCCCCCTTCATATACTAGGGCCAATTTTTGGACAGAAGCCAATTAACCTACCTGCAAGTCTTTGGAGTGTGGGAGGAAACTGGAGTACCCAGAGGAAACCCACGCAGGCACAGGGAGAACATGCAAACTCCAGGTAGGTAGTGTCATGGTTGGGATACAAACCAGCGACGCTTTTTACTGCTAGGTGGGAGTGCTAACCACTACACCACTGTGCCGCCCTTGACCTATTTGGCCAGTCTCCAGGTCCTGAGCCCATAGTCTCATTATCTGTAGCAACAGTCTTTTCATTTATCCCCATGCTCTTTAACCCCCGGGACAGTCTTACCGGATCCTCCGGGTGGGTTTTCACCCCTAGCGACACTGGGGTGGGGCACGGGTGAGTTCAATAAGTCCTCGTATGGTATGGAGCACATACAAATATTGGTCCACACTCCACACTTTTAGGGCCTACCAAAGTCTCTGGCTGCAGCCACTTCTTGGTGAGGTGTATCAACTCAAACATTTGGGAGGGGGGTTGCTTGTCAGTACTGTATGACCACCGATTCACCCGTTGAGCCCAGACTGCAATGGTGACACCCAGGCATGCAAGCATCTCAGCCTTCAGTGTCTCATAATCCTGGGCCGCATCTGATTGCAGGTCATAATAAGCCTTTAGAGGTTCTCCTGTCAGAAAGGGCACTAGAAGTCCTCCCTTTTGCTCTATTTTGCCATCTTTATTGAACAGTGACGCTTTCAAAAGTTGCTAAGTAAGCCTCCACATCATCTGTAGGTGTCATCTTCTGTTCCACCGGCAAAGGACTTGCGGACCTCTTCTTTAACTCCAGCAGGGCCAAACTGGCGGTTGTTTTTCTGCTGGGCTGCAATGGCCTAGCAGTTAAAGCGACACAGTGCCAAATTGCAAAAAGTGTTCTGGTCAGGAAGGGGTTAAATCCTTCTGGGGCTGAAGTGGTTAAAAAATGCCAGAAAACTTGAGTTGATCACTTCCTCTACTTGTACTCAGGTCTCTGCGGGCTACAGAACCTCTCCCACTATGTTCTAGGGATGGTGGTGGAGTAATTGTAACATAATTCCTGTCTTGGGGTGAGCAGGTGAAAATAATGGGAAGAAAGCTTGGGAAAAGGAAACTGATGCCCTCACCACCATATCCAAGGATTGGTAAGCTACAATATATTACAGTTTTGTACGTTTTTAAAGTGATTTTTGATTTAAATTTTTTTTTTAAGCGATTTTGCTGCTATATTTAAAACACAAAATTAAAGTTCTTTTTCAAAGCAAACAAATACTTTCTAGTCCTGCTGCCTGTGTCGCTGAGGGTGTTGGATGCCTAGTCCCCTACTGTGCAATGTGGTTTCTTTCTCAAGCCCCTATGTCCTGTAGTGATGAAGAAGCTGGTGGAAGAAAACAGTGCAGTGGGGGTTCCTGCATACAACACTCCATGAAGCAATGAAAGCAGAAGATCTTTAAGCAAGCTTCTCTTTTCAACTAACTGAAATTTGACAGCACAGGCAGTGGGACAAGAAAGTGTTAATTGCTTGCCTTGCAGCGAGACATTTATTTCATGTTTTAAAAGAGCTGTAAAGCTGAAGGTACAAATAAAAAAAAAAAATGTAGTTATGGATTAATTCAAAAAAGATATTTAAACCTGCACAGCATGGCTCAGCTTGCCAAGGGGAACCAGGCTTAACTATACCGCATAGTGCTATCCAGTTATCTCTGGGAGCTTGCTAGGTTTTTATTTAGTGTAATGTGCAGATAGGTCTCAGAGAGAGCGAGACTTGGCTGTGCTGCCTGCCAGGCAGAATTACAAATCATATGGTGAGTAATAGAGTGAAAGGGGAACTCTATACTACATACATATTGTTTAACCACTTGCTGAACAGCCGGTTGGTTCGTTCCTGTGAATCGCGTACTGGTATGTCGGCTCCTTTAAGAGCCATAGCACGGCTGGTGGCTGCGATGTCCCCCAGCCACCCGTGATCGCTGGAAACAGAGCCACAACAGGGATATATCAATATAAACAGACGGATCTCCGTTCTGACAGGGGAGTAGAGAGAGATCTGCTGTTCCTAGTGATTAAGAACAGCGATCTCTCTCCTTCTCCAGTCTGTCCTATCCCTCCACAGTTAGAAACACCTTCCAAGGAACACATTTAACCCCTTGATCGCCCCTAGTGTTAACCCCTTCCCTGCCAGTGACATTTACACAGTAATCAGTGCATTTTTATAGCTCTGATCACTGTACAAATGTCAATGGTCCCAAAAAAGTGTCAAAAGTGTCCAGACTAGTTTACTTTACTATATACCATTACTAGTAAAAAAAATGGCCATAAATCTATTTTGTAGATGCTATAACTTTTGAGAAAAAAACAATCAATTTACGCTTATTGCAATTTTATTTACCAAAAATATGTAGAAGAATACATATTGTCCTAAACTGATGAAGACGTTTTTATTAAATTTTTGGTTATTTATTATAGCAAAAAGTAAAAATTATTGTTTTTTTGGGGGGGAAAAAGGACGTTAATTTTGTTTGGGTACAGCATCGCACGACTGCATAATTGTCAGTTAAAGCGATGCCGTATCGCAAAAAATGGCCTAGTCGTTAAGGGAGAAAATCTTCCTGTCTGTAAGTGGTTAAATACAAGAGTCATGTGTATTCTTCCTTGACTTTTGGAGCGCTTCGTGTATTTCCCCCAGATCTGTGCAATAATCCAGCGTGAAACTTTGCAGCTGTGGAGCAGCTTCCTGTATTGATCGCTTGCTGACTGTATACTGTATATATATGGCAGCAAAGTGGCTCCCCTGTGCAGAATCAGGTACGTGATTCTGCACAGGGGAGCACCCACCCGCCCCAGTGTAAAAGTAGCCTTAAAGTGGATGCAAACCCGATTTTTATATTTTTTTTCAATTTAGGCTGGCACCTTTAACAGTATAGGATTTAATGTCATCCGTGCCCAGTCTTGCCACAAAGAGTTAATCCATCTCTGAATAATCCTCTTATCATATTTTTCAGTGAGATAAAAACAGACACAGAAATAGGATTCGGTTTCTCCCCCTTGCTGTGAGTGACAGGTGATTTACATATCTCATGCACCAGCCTGAGAGAGACATTCTGTGTTCTTCAGATCCCCCCCCCCCCCCTCCTTTCTTCTCCAGCTCTCCCAGGATTGGCAGCTCCACACCTCATCCCACTTTTCTGGGTTTTGTCTGGATGTTAGTGATCATAGCAGAAGTTCAGTGTAAGAAATACATTGGAGAAAATGCATGTTGACAAGGGGAGTGAAAAGGTGGGCAGGGAGTCTACTGACATCATGACTCCACCCACAAGCTCCGGACAACAGACCCACCCACAGAATCTGCAGTTTTTCAGGTCTCAGAGGGGAGACATTTGACAGGTAAGGATACATGCAGAAGGCCTTATCCTTATCCTTATCCTTATCTATCCTTATAGATACCCACTATGGCAGTAGTTTAGAAAGGATGAGAGTGGCTTTACATCCACTTTAAGCTTTGAAAATGAAAGGTAGGCACTGATTGGTTACCATGCACAACTGCCCCAGATTCTGTCTGCTTCCAGTTTGATAAATTCCCATCAATGTGCGCTGGGCTGGCCTTCTATAGGCGGTTCTCCGAGTTATAAACAAAGTGCCATACACAGAATGTAAGTAGAAAGTAACCTCTTGCCGACCATTTAATGCGGCAGGACGGCTTTCCTGCGCGATCCGACATACCTGTTCGTCGGTCTATGCCAGAAGGATAGCGGGTGTGGGTGCATGTGCGCCGTGGGTCCCGTGGACTCAATGTCCACCCACGAGCCGGGATCACTGTGTACAGAGACAGAACGGGAACTGCCTATGTAAACAAGGTGATTGCCCATTTTGCCTAATGACATGTCAGAGATCTTCTGTTCCCAATGATTGGGAACCGTGATCTTTGTCTTGTCCCAGGCAGCCCACCTCCCCTGCAGTTAGAACACACCTAGGGAACACACTTAACCCCTTGATCGGCCGCTAGTGTAAACACCTTCCCTGCCGGTGTCATTTTTAGGTTGATCAGTGCATTTTTTTAGCACTGATCAATGTAATAATGTCACTGGTCCCCAAAAAGTGTCATTTGGGGTCAGATTTGTCCGCCGCAATGTCGCAGTCCCGCTAAGAATCACAATTTGCTACCATTACCAGTAAAAACAATAAAAATAAATGAAAACCCCCAAATCTATCCCATAGTTTGTAGACACGATAACTTTTGCGCAAACCAATCAATACATGCCTATTGCGATTTTTTTTTCCCAAAAATATATATCGGCCTAAACTTTTTTTTTAATTGTCAGCCTTTTTTTGTCTATAGTGCAAAAAATACAAGCTGTAGAGGTGATCAAATACCGCCAAAAGAAAGCTCTATTTGTGGGTAAGAAAGGACATAAATTTTCTTTTGGTACAGAGATGCATGACTGCGCAATTGTCAGTTAAAGCGACACAGTGCTGTATCGCAAAAAATGGCCTGGTCATTAACCACTAGCCTACCAGCCGCCGCAGTTATACTGCGGCAGGTTGGCTCGGCTGGGCAAATCACCATAGCTGTACGTCCCTCCTTAAAGATGATGTAGCAGGTGTGCGCACTGCCATGTGTCTCCCAGGAGCTGATGCGCGTCATTTTGCCCGCCAGGCGCCCACGATTGCTTGTGACAAACACACAGATCCTGGTTCTCTCAGGTGAGAGGAGAGAGATTGTGTGTTCATACTAAGTATGAATACTAATCTCTCTCCTCCCCTAGTCAGTCCCATCACCCTACAGTTAGAACACAACCAGGAAACACAGTTAACCCCTTGATCGCCCCCTAGTGTTAATCCCTTCCTTGCCAATGTAATTTATACAGTAATCAGTGACTATCTTTAGCTCTGATCGTTGTATAAATTTCAATGGTCCTAAAATAGTGTCAAAAGTATCTGATCTGTCCGCCGCAATGTCGTCGTCCTGATAAAAGTCAAAGATCACTGCCATTACTAGTAAGAAAAAATAATAATAAAAATTACATAAATCTATCCCCTATTTTGTAGACACTATAACTTTTGTGCAAACCAATGAATATACGCTTACTGCGATTTTTACCAAAAATATGTAGAAGAATACATATTGGCCTAAACTGAGGAAAAAATGTTTTCTTTAAATTGGGGGATATTTATTATAGCAAATCTACAAAATATTGTGCTTTTTACAAAATTTTTGCTCAGGTGGTGATCAAATACCACCAAAAGAAAGCTCTATTTGGGGGTAAAAAAGGACATATATTTTGGGTACAATGTTACACGAGCACACAGTTGTCAGTTAAAGCAACGCAGTGCCGTATCGCAAAAATGGCCTGGTCAGGAAGGGGGCAAATCCTTCTGGGGCTGAAGTTGTTAACCACTTGAGGACAGCCCGGTCGCAATGTACTGCAGATGGGCGGCCCAAACAGGTACCGTGATGTACCAGTACGTCACTGCCTGTTTGGCTGAGCCAACACCCGCTGTGATTGTATACAGTGGAAGTTTGTCAGCAAGTCCCAGTGAGTGATTCACGATGCGGACCTGCTGATCAGCTGTGTGCAATCACAGTCCAGTGTTGACAAAGCAGGGATGAATTAGAGATCTAATAGTAAAAGCAGCACACTTTACACACATTACACATAGTTAGGCACACATTTAATCACTTGATCACCCTAGATGCTAACCCCTTCCCAACCAGTGTTGCTAATACAGAGACAGTGTATATCTTTATTAGGACTGATGACTATATTTGTGTCACTGGTGATGTCAGTGGCAGTTAAGCAGTTCCCCTTAGTGTCAGATTGCCCACCACAATCCCATTATAAGTCGCTGATCACCGCCATTAGTAGTATAAAAAAAATTCCAGTATATATACCATAGTTTGTAGGTGCTATAACTTTCATGCAAACGAATCAATATACACTTGTTTTTTTTTTTGTTTTTTTTTACCAAAGGCATGTAGCAGCATACATTTTGGACAAAATGTATGAAGAAATTTACATTTCTACATTAAAGAGGAGTTCCCCTAAAAAAAATAAAAAAATAAAAGTCAGCAGCTACAAATACTGCAGCTAATGACTTTTAATAATCAGACACTTACCTGTCTCAGGGTCCAGCGATGCGGGGGGAACAAAGCTACCACTCGTTCCCCCCTCTGCTCGGCGGCGCCGGCATTCTAACTGTGGGCACCCGGCTGTGGCCGCGTGTTGTAATTGGCTGCGCAGTCATCTGGTACCTGTCATGTGTCCCAGATGACTGACAGGAGGGAGGGGGCAGATCCGAGCCCTTCCTGTGCCAAGGGGAAGTGACGTCAAGAGCCCAGGCACTGAAGGAGGCAGACTACGAGGGACCCCCTAGCAACAGGCATTTAGAGTTAAAAAAAAAAAATTCAAATATTTTTTTCTTTTTTTTTTTTTTAGGAATTTGGATGATTTTTTTTTTTTTTATGTGCAACACCACTTTAAGTAGAAAATATTGTTTTTTTCCCCTCAAAATTTTCTGTCTTTTTTTTTTGTTTATATCGCAAAAAATAAAAAAAATCAGTGGTGATCAAATACCACTAAAAGAAAGCTCAATTTCTGTAAAAAAGAAAATGATAAAAATGATATAAATTTTGTTTGCGTACAGAAGGGATATGCAATTAGCAGACCTCCAGCTGTTGCTAAACTACAAGTCCCATCATGGCTCTGCCTCTGGCTGTCATGCTTGTGGCTCTAAGAGTCTTGCTATGCCTCATGGGAATTGTAGTTCTGCAACAGCTGGAGGTCCGCTAATTGCATATCCCTGGCGTACAGCATTGCATGACCGAGCAACCGCCAAACTGCAAAAAATGGCCTGGTCGTGAAGGGAGTAAAATCTTCTGGCGCTCAAGTGGTTAAACTAGCTCCATAGGGCTTCCTCTTCATCCTGCAATGTGACCAGAAATAATCTGGACTTGGAACATACTGTAATTGGTTGAAAACTCAAATGAGCAAATGGGGTCAGTGGAGAGTGAAGATATTTGCATGTGTGTACAGGAAAGTGAAAATATGTGATAATGATGAGAGGCTGCCTGTTGATGCATAAATGTGCTAAATTATATGGTTGACTGCTCTGTATTTTTGTCTCATCTCATGAGCCGACATTCCTTAGACCTTACTCTAAGTGGTCCATTAGTATAAATGTTCCTGGATTATAATGATTCTTTATGTTATATAATACATGTCAGCTGGTATTATTATAAAAAGTTGCAAATATATTGTCATTAGAGAGATGCTCAAAATACATTTTTACTTACCTTCGAAAACTGAGCAGGTGTAACCCACTCAGGAGGGATGTGGAAGTGGGCTGATGCCGAGTCTCCTAACACTACAATACCAATCGCATCTGTACCTAAAAAAAAAACATAAGACAAGTCACATAGAGACATCATGCAGAGTACAATGCCCTATCTTTTAATAAGCAGAATTATAGGCATATGCATTTTTGTTATTAATTCCCCACCTACACAACATTTTTCTAATTTATATCTTGTGGCTAAGCATTTTTGCTGGCCAGCGATGGGCTATTTTTTCATGTAATACTTTTTTAATGAAAGCATAATGAAAGATTCAAGTAATGAGCACTTGCAACAGTCTCGGTACAAAGCAATCACCAACAACAGAACTGGGAGATATGAGGTGAAATGATTTATCAGTTTAATGGAAAATCATTTTCTGTAAATGGTTGTTTGTAAAAAAATAAATAAAAATATTATCAATATAGACAACCGTTTAAAGCGCAGGACAATTATTCTCTAAAGCCCCATACACACTATCAGATTTTCTGCTGGTTTTTGTCTTCAGATTTACCAAAACCATATAATATGAGGTCAAATCTTAGGAGTTTCAATTTGTATGCAATCAGGCAGGTCCTTGTACTACATGGTTTTGGTAAATCTGAAGACAAAAATTAGCAGAAAATCTGATAGTGTGTATGGGGCTTTAAAGTTACATTGCTACTTTTCAAAGCACAGATGGTCAGAACCAAAGACTGATCAGCTGAAAATGACTATTCTAAAATAACAATTCTAAAATAAATTACTGCTGCTCACTCACTGATAATTTTTTTTTAAAGAAATTACATTTGTTGAAATCTATCCATTTTAAAGAAAGAAATAGTAATCAAGTATTTTAAAATGTGGATATCTATAAAGCATTGCTGGTGAATGTTTTATAATACATTTGTTGGCATTTCCCAAACATTTAGCATATAATAACTATAGCGAATGTTTGTAAAATGTCAGTAAATGATTGTATAAGGCCTGGTTACATAGTTACATAGTAGGAGAGGTTGAAAAAAGACATCAAGTCCAACCTATGTGTGTGATTATATGTCAGTATTTCATTGTATATCCCTGTATGTTGTGGTCGTTTGGGTGCTTATCTAATAGTTTTTTGAAACTATCAAGGTTCCCCGTTGAGACCACCACCCGTGGAAGAGAATTCCACATCCTTGCCGCTCTTACAGTAAATAACCCTCTACGTAGTTTAAGGTTAAACCTCTTTTCTTCTCATTTTAATGAGTGGCCACGTGTCTTGTTAAACTCCCTTTCACGAAAAACGTTTTATCCTTATTGTGGGGTCACCAGTATGGTATTTTTAAATTGAATTCATATCCCCTCTCAAGCGTCTCTTCTCCAGAGAGAATAAGTTCAGTGCTCACAATATTTCCTCATAACTAATATCCTCCAGACCCTTTATTAGCTTTGTTGCCCTTCTCTGTACTCGCTCCATTTCCAGTACGTCCTTCCTGAGGTCTGGTGCCCAGAACTGGACAGCATACTCTAGGTGCGGCCGGACCAGAGTCCTGTAGAGCGGGAGAATTATAATTTTATCTCTGGAGTTGATCCCCTTTTTAATGCATGCCAATATTCTGTTTGCTTTGTTAGCAACAGTTTGGCATTGCATGCCATTGCTGAGCCTATCATCTGCTATGACCCCCAGGTCCTTTTCCATCCTAGATTCCCCCAGAGGTTCTCCCCCCAGTGTATAGATTGCATTCATATTTTTGCTACCCATTATTTTACATTCTTCTACATTAAACCTCATTTGCCATGTAGTTGCCCATCCCATTAATTTATTCAGATCTTTCTGCAAGGTTTCCACATCCTGCAGAGACCTTATTGCCCTGCTTAGCTTAGTATCATCCGTAAAAACAGAAATTGAACTGTTTACCCCATCCTCCAGGTCGTTTATGAACAAAATAAATAGGGTTGGTCCCAGCACAGAACCCCAGGGGACCCCACTACCCACCCCTGACCATTCCAAGTACTCCCCATTTATCACCACCCTCTGATCTCGCCTTTGTAGCCAGTTTTCAATCCATGTACTCACCCTATGGTCCATGCCAAGGGACCTTATTTTGTACAGTAAACATTTATGGCGAACTGTGTCAAATGCTTTTGCAAAATCCAGATACACCACATCTAAAGCCCCATACACACTATCAGTTTTTTCCTTTAGATTTACCAGAACCATATAATATGAGGTCAAACCTTAGGAGTTTCAATTTTTATGCAATCAGGCAGGCCCTTGCACTACATGGTTTTGGTAAACCTGAAGGAAAAGCTCAGCAGAAAAACTGATAGTGTGTATGGGGCTTTAGGGCCTTTATCTAGATGGCTACTCATCTCCTCATAGAAGGTTAAAAGATTGGTTTGGCAAGAACGATTCTTCATGAATCCATGCTGATTACTGCTAATGATACCGTTCTCATTACTAAAATTTTGTATATAGTGCCTTATCATCCCCTCCAAGAGCTTGCATACTATTGATGTCAGGCTAACTGGTCTGTAATTCCCGGGGATGTATTTTGGGCCCTTTTTAAATATTGGTGCTACATTGGCTTTTCTCCAATCAGCTGGTACCATTCCAGTCAGTAAAAATTAGGAAAAATGGTCTGGCAATTACTTGACTGAGTTTCCTAAGTACCCTTGGATGCAAGCCATCTGGTCCCGGTGATTTATTAATATTAAGTTTCCCAAGTCTCATTTTAATTCTGTCCTCTGTTAACCATGGAGGTGCTTCCTGTAATGTGTCATGAGGATAAACACTGCAGTTTTGGTTACTGAAGCCCCCGATTCCCTTCCCTCCTGAAGAATGAGGAGAAGAATAAATTAAACACTGTCGCCATCTCCACATCTTTTGTAACCAGATGTACTTACTCATTCTTTATGGGGCCAAAATGGTCGGTAATCCCTTTTTTAATGTTTACATACTTAAAGAATTTCTTTTGCTTTTTTTTGCTATCCTCCGCTATCTGTCTTTCGTGTTCTATCTTAGCCGCCCTAATTACACCCTTACATTTCTCGTTGCATTCTTTATAAAGTCTGAATGCTGATGATGATCCCTCAACCTTGTATTTTTTGAAGGCCTTCTCCTTTGCTTTTATATGCATTTTTACATTGGAGTTCCATCCAGGACTTTTGTTCGCTCTTTTAAATGTATTACCCAATGGGATGCATTGGCTAATTGGCTCATTTAATATGCTCTTAAAGGATACCCATCTCTCACCTGTGTTCTTTGTTCCTAAGATTTTTATCCCAATCCATGCCTTCTAGCAAGGTTCGTCATTTAGGGAAGTTGTCTCTTTTGAAATTCAGTGTCTTTGTATTTCCCTTATGTTTCCTATTTGTGTGATTTATACTGAAGCCAATTGACCTGTGATCGCTGTTTCCTAAATTGCCCCATATTTCAACATCTGTGATCAGGTCTGTATTGTTTATTATCTGTATCTGTCATGGTTATGCAATAGAGTTCGTCTGCTTACCTGTCTCCATGTGTTCATCTCTAGAGACCAGCCGACCCTCACCTGACTGCTTTTGTAATCCATCCTCTGGCATGGCTCCACCCTAGCTCCTATCAGAGAACTCTATATTAATCTGTGCACTGCAGGCCAACCCTGCTGATCAACCTTTGTGTGTGGGCTTCCTGTTACCTGCCGTATGCTCTGCTGTTGTTCCGTTACCGACTTTGGTGTGTCCTTGACTATCCCTGTTTGCCTGTGATCCTGACCTTTTGGCGTGTCCCTGACTATTCCTGTCTGCTTGTGGCCCCGACCTTGGCTTTGTCCCTCACCATTCCTATCCTCCTGTTGCCTACTGTGGGTGTGAGCTGGGGGACCCTGGGGGTCGCGACCTGGAGCCAGTTGCAGCCAAGTCCATCCTCACCACTAGAGGCTCTGGTGAACACCTGCTGGCTCTTAGACTCCGCGCCCCAGGGAATCTTACGCTCTACCCCCGGTGGGATCCATCTTGGTGTTCTGGTGGCCCTGCCTTCCTGTCACCTTGACCCCCGTCCGCAGCAGTCAGTCGTAGGGTCCACAACCTTGCAGTGCATCCCTACGGTGTGCATCTGTCACCTGGCCTCCAGGTGACCTGACAGTATCTAGTTGGTGCGTCTACCATCTGAACCATTAAATTGTTCTTCAAGACATGCAAGACATTTAGGAACTGGCGAGCTTTAGACAAATGCGTGGTTCCCTCCGCCCAGTCTATGTCTGGATAATTAAAGTCCCCCATTATGATAACACTTCCCATCCTTGCTGCTAATCCTACTTGTGAAGGCCCTGCCTTCCTGTCACCTTGACCCCCGTCCGCAGCAGTCAGTCGTAGGGTCCACAACCTTGCGGTGCATCCCTACGGTGTGCATCTGTCACCTGGCCTCCAGGTGACCTGACAGTATCTAGTTGGTGCGTCTACCATCTGAACCATTAAATTGTTCTTCAAGACATGCAAGACATTTAGGAACTGGCGAGCTTTAGACAAATGCGTGGTTCCCTCCGCCCAGTCTATGTCTGGATAATTAAAGTCCCCCATTATGATAACACTTCCCATCCTTGCTGCTAATCCTACTTGTGATAGGAGATCCGTCTCCCCCTCCTCCCTCATGTTAGGGGGCCTATAGCATACCCCCAGTATTATTTTCCCCTTAGCTTCATCCCTTTGGAGCTCTACCCATAAGGATTCCTCCTCCCTAGCTCCCTTAGTGATGTCATCTCTAACATTCACTTGTACATTATTCTTGATATATAGGCACACCCCCCACCTTTTTTACCCTCTCTATCCCTGCGATAAAGGGTATACCCTTGAACGGTTACCAGTCAATCATGAAAGCTGTTGAACCAGGTCTCTGAAATTCCCACAAAATCCAAATTCTCCTCCTACAACAGCATCTCTAGTTCACCCATCTTGTCCGCCAGGCTCCTGGCATTGGTGAACATGCCACGTAGTTTAGACCGGTTGCATACTATCCTCTTATTGGGTGTTCTGAGATTACAACTAGGGTTTGTTACTATACTTACCTTGGGTTTATGTGCTTTAGTCAACCTACCACTAATGCTACCAATTCTACCCTCTGGAATACATTGACTATCTGCACCTCTGGGCCCTCCCCCCGTCGCCTGGTTTAAAAACCCCTCTAACTTTTTGGCCATCTTTACTCTCACCTGATCTGCACCCCCTCCTCATTTAGGTGCAGTCCGTCCCTTCTATAGTACTGGTGATCGACGAAGAAGTCGACCCAGTCCTCCAGGAACCCAAACCCCTCCTTACTATACCAGCTCCTCAGCCATTTATTTACTTCCCTAATCTCCCTCTGCCTTTCTGGTGTGGTTCGATGTACCGGTAGTATTCCTGAGAATACTACCTTAGAGGTCCTTATCCTCAATTTAGCTCCCAAGTCTCTAAAATCATTATTTAGGACACTCCATCTGCCTCTGACTTTGTCATTGGTGCCAATGTGCACCATGACAGCCGGGTCTTCCCCAGCCCCTCCCAGTAATCTGTCCACCAGATCTGTGATGTGCCGAACCCAAGCGCACTGTACACAACATACAGTCCAGTGCTTCAGGTCTTTGTTACAGATTGCCCTCTCTGTCCTTCTAAGAATTGAGTCCCCTACCACCAGAGTCTGTCTTTCCTTTCCCTTCGCTTCCCCCCACTCTCGCTGGAGGAGTTCTTCCCCCGGCAGCCAGGATAGTCCTTCAGCTCCAGCAGTGCTGGTCCCTGACTGGTTTCACCAATGTCACTTAATGAAGCTCACTTATTGGGATGCTCCAGCCTTGGATCGGCCTCCCTGGCACTTCCCCCTCTACCCTTGCTGACTGCCACCCACATACTCTTTCCTAGTACCTGCACCTCCCTGCATGTCTCTAGCCGCCTCTGTGCTGGCCCCCGCCGGCACCTGCTGTGCACACTGCCGACTCTCCTTTAGTATGGAGGGTCTTCTCAGTGCTGAAAGTTGCTTCCCCAGATTCAGAACCTGGGCTTCCAGGGAAACGTTGTGCTTACATTTTGCACAGCTGTATTTGCCCTTGATCGGATGATCAAGGAACGCATACATGCCGCAAGATATACACCGAGTAACATCTCCACGCGCATCGGGCATCCTACCTACCAATTTAATGAGGATTGGGATTATACCCTGTCCAAATTACCCAACAACTAGCTTCCTGACACTAATACTCAACAAGACAATACACAGGTACTCAAGACAATACACAGGTACTCGCTGACCCACATGCACTCGCAGACCCACATGCACTCGCAGACCCATGTGCACATACACAGTACACAAGTACTAACGATTCACACACTACTCAGACAACACTCAGGTACTCACAATACACAGGTACTACCCGACACTAATACTCAATACAGCCCACGTGCACTTGCAGCACTTATGTACTTACAATACACATTCACCCTACACAGGTACTTGATCCCTGTTATAACCTCTTGTTTTAAACTCTGTTTTTTAACTCATCACTTAGGTTGGATTCACACCTATGCATTTTTGGTGCTTTTTGCATTTTGCAGATTTGCACTACAGATCGTGTTCCATAGGAATCAATGTTAAATGGACTGTAGTGCAAATCTGCAAAATGCAAAAAGCACTAAAACTGCATAGGTGTGAATCTAGCCTTAGTTCAGTTCCACTTGGTCTAAGTTCCATCAAGCTCAAAGATAATCATACCTATGCCTTTTTTAGTGCCTTTTCAGTTTTGCAGAAACACACTACCGTCCATTTAATATGGTTTTCTATGGGTCACGTTCACATCTGTGCATTTTATGGAAAGGGCCAGGGACTTTTTTTGGTTTTTGGTTCCATAGACTTCAATGGATCAAAAAAATGTATTGAAAAATGCAAAATGCACCTGGAATATGTGAACTGGAACGTGCATAGGTGTGAACCAGGCCTAAGTGTTGGCCAGAACTTTCCACAGCACTGAAACTGGGCACCATAGTGCTGAAACTTTAACGTTTACCTTTTTTTTTTTCATATAATAATCTATCAACGTACTGTAGGTTAAACAAGATCCCCCCTACCAAAGCATTGATGTCAGAGGCTAATAGTTAATAGCCTTTTTGACACCCTAGTTCCCCAAAAAGAGAGTTCCTGCAGGGAAGCAGACTTGTGAATCATTGCGTAGTATGCAAGTAGGTGGCCACCCATTCCACCCACTCCAGTGGCTACCCACCCCAGGGAAATGGTATTAGGAGTCCTGTGGACTTGTACCTAGTTCCACATCCATCTGAGTGTGCAATTAAAATACTGTACATGTTAATGCAATTATGTTTCCCTTCCTGGAGCCAATATTAACTACAAATGCCAAATGAATGCCAAATGCTAAGTCTCCTTTTAGTGCCCATATATCCATACAATGGGGAAAAAACACTCCTCATTTCTGTTTAGTATTAGTTCAATATAATGAATTATGTAACATAAATGCAATTTTAAAATGTGTCCAGTGTGCCTATCATGGGCAGGAAATGTATCATTAGTCTTGTTATGAGCTTTCTAACTTGGGTATATTTTACCCATAGATTATGCTGACATTTTAAAAGAAAAAAAAACATACTTCACATGCATAAGGGAACAATAACCTGAATGACAGGGTTTTTTTTCAGTACCTTATACAGAGACATTTTATTCTACACGTTATATTATCTCTCTGAAAAAAAAAACTCAATGCAAAAATGGGGCTTCCTCTTTCTGACATATGATCCTCCAAAATGATGGTCCTTACTTCCTCTAATATTAACTGGAAAAAAACTCAAAGTGTCAGTTGAAACATACAGGGATATAGATGGCACTAATAAAATCATGGGTCAATGCACTGAGGTTTCTTTTCTGTTAGCTTTTTATTGTAATATATAAGCATATCTAAAACAGGATGTGTAAATGTCCTATTTGTTCTTTATGCTTTACTGGTAGCATCTTTGTTGATTAGTAGGTGTTTTTGCTTGCATCAAGTACTATTTTCTATATAATGAATGTGATTTAATTTTATTTGAAGCACAGGTTCACAGTGTTACTTTATCCACCCACTATACTATACCCCCTACAAAATGTCTAAACCGAGAATTAGAAACCCAGTCCAATATTGCTTTTGCTCTGCAATACCAACAGATGTTTTTCATCTCTTTTGGACTTGTGTTCCAATATCACCTTACCAGTAAAAAAATACACCAGCTATTGACAGACTCTAGGTTTTGATTTGCCTTACCTCCCATAATTCTTCCTCCATGCTATATTACCAAATCATATAACCGGTAAACACCTCTGATAGGTAATACAAACAACTTTAAATTAGTTGAGACTGCCCAAATATGTTTGTAAAAATTTGAGGGCCATGATTAGCAACGGTTCTGACCATGGTAAGCATTTTGAAAGTGTACTAATACAGTATTTTACACAAGTGAGTACACCCCTTGCATTTTTGTAAATATTTTATTATATCTTTTCATGTGACAACACTGAAGATATGACACTTTGCTACAATGTAAAGTAGTGAGTGTACAGCTTGTATAACAGTGTCAATTTGCTGTCCCCTTAAAATAACTCAACACACAACCATTAATGTCTAAACCACTGGCAACAAAAGTGAGTACACCCCTAAGTGAAAATGTCCAAAGTGGGCCCAAAGTGTCAATATTTTGTGTGGCCACCATTATTTACCAGCACTGCCTTAACCCTCTTGGGCATGGAGTTCACCAGAGCTTCACAGGTTGTCACTGGAGTCCTCTTCCACTCCTCCATGATGACATCATGGAGCTGGTGGATGTTAGAGACCTTATGCTCCTCCACCTTCCATTTGAGAATGCCCCACAGATGCGCAATAGGGTTTATATTTGGAGACCTGGTTGGCCAGACCATCACTTTTACCCTCAGCTTCTTTAGCAAGGCAGTGGTCGTCTTGGAGTTTGGGGTCGTTATCATGTTGCAATATTGCCCTGCGGCCCAGTCTCCAAAGGGAGGGGATCATGCTCTGCTTCAGTATGTCACAGTACATGTTGGCATTCATGGTTCCCTCAATGAACTGTAGCTCTGCAGTGCCAGCAGCACTTATGTAGCCCCAGACCATGACACTCCCACCACCATGCTTGACTGTAGGCAAGACACACTTGTCTTTGTAATCCTCACCTGGTTACCGCAACACACGCTTGACACCATTTGAACCAAATAAGTTTATCTTTGTCTCATCAGACCACAAGACATGGTTCCAGTAATCCATGTCCTTAGTCTGCTTGTCTTCAGCAAACTGTTTGTGGGCTTTCTTGTGCATCAACTTTATAAGAGGCTTCCTTTTGGAACGACAGCCACGCAGACCAATTTGATACAGTGTGTGGCGTATGGTCTGAGCACTGACAGGCTAACCCCCGACCCCTTCAACCTCTGCATCAATGCTGGCAGTACTCATATATCTATTTCCCAACCTATGGATATGACACTGAGCACATGCACTTAACTTCTTTGGTCGACCATGGCGAGGCCTGTTTTGAGTGAAACCTGTCCTGTTAAATCGCTGCATGGTCTTGGCCACTATGCTGCAGCTCAGTTTCAGGGTCTTGGCAATCTTCTTATAGCTTAGGCCATCTTTATGCAGAGCAACAATTCTTTTATTTAGATCCTCAGAGAGTTCTTTGCCATGAGGTGCCATGTTGAACTTCCAGTGACCAGTATGAGAAAGTGAGAGCAATAACACCAAATTTAACACACCTGCTCCCCATTCACACTTGAGACCTTGTAACACTAACATGTCACATGACACCGGGGAGGGAAAATGGCTGATTGGGCCCAATTCGGACATTTTCACTTAGGGGTGTACTCACTTTTTTGCAAGAGGTTTAGACATTAATAGTTGTGTGTTAAGTTATTTTGAGGTGACAGCAAATTTACACTGTTATACAAGCTGAACACTCACTACTTTACGTTGTAGCAAAATTTTATTTCTTCAGTGTTGTCACATGAAAAGATATAAAATATTTACAAAAATGTGAGGAATGTACTCACTGTTGTTAGATACTGTATAGTTCAACCTCTATATGATGATCTTTTTTTATTTTGTAGTAGATTGTGAGGCCAGTGTGTGAATGTGAGAGTGAATGAAATAATAAAGTCCGCACTGAAGCCTGTTGTTTCAATGTCCAACTTTATCATTGACCTGGTTGGTTTTGCACTAAAAATATTCAGAAATAAAACACCACACCTCTGGATCTGTGTATTGTAGACTGTTCATACATTGGCAGCTCAATCATGCGTGAATCGAACAGTGAACAATCAAAGGCTAGTTTTGTTAATATAATGAAATATTTATTGATTCTTCTAACATTTGACCAATTTAGGCTAGCCATTGACATTGGATGGCAGTTGAAACTGGAAGTGGGATTTGACCACTAAGTAGGAAGCAATGTTTAATTTTCAAATCGTATGAGATCAGAACGCTTGGTAAACAGCTAAACACACAGTTTAAATATATATGTTTGCTGGCCAGTTGTAATCTGCTAAAGGAATACAGATTCTTTACAACAAATATTGGATTTACAAAAATCTGCTAAAATATCCTGCTAGGCAGGTAAAACTCATATTTCATGGTTATGCTTTACGGCATCTTATGCCAATGTTATGTCTCTAGTCTGTTCATTAGAAAAATAATTTGCATCATCGTGCAAGGAAGGCAACTTAGGAAGCAGGAAAGCTGAACCTTTAGGAAGTTGTGTAACTATGTGGTGTGCAGAGGTATGCTTATGCGCTAAATAACTGAATGGAGGTCTATGCAGATACTCATATGAATTCTCTCACAGCAGCTGATACTTAAATAGCAGTATGTAATGAAGCTGGGCCTGTATTAAACATAGTTTGGCAAATTAACTACGTAGTTCCAAAAGGTACCAAATTTGTAACAAAAGTTCTTGCAAAGTTTTTCCGATAAAAAAAAATGCTAAATTTGTTATGATAGCATATAGGTTATGAATACAAACTTACGAATACTAATATGCCAGGCTCAAGTTGTTTATGTGCCCATATGTGTGCATCATACAAAACAGTAAAAAGAGGAAATGTATAATTAGTACCTTCACAGAATTTTTTCTCATATGGGACGCCATCTTCTGGATCAAAGCCCTTTAGAGAAAAGGTGAAAAGATAAACATTTTACCAATGTTCCACTGAATTGTATCTTACAATAAAACTAGAGTATTTTCATTTACAGTAACACATTTTTGTCACAAGTATTTTTGCATAAAGTTCCCAGATGTTATTGACTTAGGCCTCACTCATACAGTAGCTGAAGCCCAATCACCGTGAGTTGGCCATTGTTTGTGCGTCTGAAGCTGCCAATTGTTGCATGTGGGCAGTCCATGTCTATATGGATGCAACAGCTGCATGGACACAGTTGCTCATCCTAATTTGGCACACTGTCTGCATTTGGTCATATACTTGGGGACTAAAAACAAGCATCTATAATACAATTGAGGAGAAGTACACCTGATTGAGCCAAAGATGGAGAAGGATCTTGGTGCCCTGGTAGATCATATGAACTGGCACTCAAAATTGAACTATGCCCTATGAGGTCTTATTATTGCTTTATACAGGGGCAAGATTATCTTTTATAACATTATAACGGCATTCAGTGCTAATCAATAGGTTATAGAGCAAGCAAGATGTTTTCTTGTATTAAAAAAGGAGTCCTAGATTTAAGAGACAAGGGGAGAAAAATTATCTTGCCACTGTATGAAGCAATAAGACCTCATAGGGCATAGTTCAATTTTGAGCACCTGTTCATAAAAAAGGATGTTGTAGAACTTCAAAGAGTACAGAAATTAAGGCTATTGAAACTATACATTTGAATATATAATATTATTATAGAGACATATGACATAACAAAAAAGTAAATAAAAACTCATCAAAACCAATTACTTAGAAGGTTTAAAATAATTTCTGTTATGTCTAGGTTTTTCTGACAACTGCATGAAAAATAAATCTTAACTGTATTTGCGAAGTACTTTACTTCTGATTTAAGTTATATCGGGAGATTAAATTATACATACCGAAATTCCATTGCAATTTGAATCATACAGAGCATCCCAGTCTTCAGGTCTGAATGAAAATATGAACATAGATCGGTTAACTACATTCATTTTACAGCTCTCCTTGCCCAAGAAATGCAAATCATCGCTGTTACTAAGGTGCTATGTATTCCAATCACCAATGTATTGTGTTTTGATTAACATAATAAACTCATATAAAACCGGAACATCTGTTGCTAGAGTGGATTGCTCATGTCTTGTCATCCAAATTACAAAATTCAACAAGAAAAAAAAAAAAAAAGCAAAACTTTTTTTTGTAACTCTAATTATCATGGTGATTAGTATGGTAAGACAACGTCAGCTTGATAAAGCAAGACACATTTTGCAAAATTAAAGTCTGTTTTAGATTTAGAGAGAAAAAGGTGTCAGTTTATGATCATTGTAATAAACAGGTAAAACATTATAAATCAGGAAGCAAGGGACTATAAAACAGTTCGCAATACTAGATAACCACTCATAAATATAAGAGCATGATTGGCCATGAAAACACAAGCAGACCTCTAGAATATTTCTTAGGGATATTTACATAATCATGCACAGGTTGCGAAATTATGGTACAGGCTTATCTCTGGATAAAACAATGGTGAACAATGATGATTGTCCAAAACCTTTACATGACCAATTGCCATTTGCCCCTAGGCTTGTAAACAGGGGTCAAGTCCTGGGGAAAAAAAAGTGTGGGAACTCCCACCCAAGATCCACTCTCACCCAAAAAAATAAAAATGATACACTCATATGCATATATATTTCATAGAAAATACAGTGCAACATTTATTGTAAAGTGCCAGTTTACAAAAACAAAATAAGTTAACTTGTCAAACTAACAGAATAATAACCACAAGAACGGAGGGGGGACAGCAGAACGGAGGGGGACATGGAGGAAAACTGGAGGGGGACAGCAACAGAACAGAGGGGGGCAGTAGCAGAACGGAGGGGGACAGCAGAACGGAGGGGGACAGCAGAATGGAGGGGGACACAGAGAAAAACTGGAGAGGGACACGGAGGAAAACTGAAGGGAGAGTGGGGGACAGCAGCAGAATGGGGTTAGTGGGGGACAGCAGTAGAACGGAGGGGGAGTGGGGGACAGCAGCAGAACGGAGGGGGAGTCGGGGATAGCAGCAGAACGGAAGGGGAGTCAGGGACAACAGCAGAAGGGAGGGGGAGTGGGGGACAGCAGCAGAAGGGAGGGGGAGTGAGGGACAGCAGCAGAATGTAGGGGGAGTGGGGGACAGCAGCAGAACGGAGGGGGAGTGAGGGACAGCAGCAGAACAGAGGGGGAGTGGGGGACAGCAGCAGAAAGTAGGGGGGGTGGGGGGCAGCAGCAGAAAGGAGGGGGAGTGGGGGACAGCAGCAGAAAGGAGGGGGAGTGGGGGACAGCAGCAGAATGTAGGGGGAGTGGGGGACAGCAGCAGAATGTAGGGGGAGTGGGGGACAGCAGCAGAATGTAGGGGGAGTGGGGGAGAGCAGCAGAACGGAGGGGGAGTGGGGGAGAGCAGCAGAACAGAGGGGGAGTGGGGGAGAGCAGCAGAACAGAGGGGGAGTGGGGGAGAGCAGCAGAACAGAGGGGGAGTGGGGGAGAGCAGCAGAACAGAGGGGGAGTGGGGGAGAGCAGCAGAACAGAGGGGGAGTGGGGGAGAGCAGCAGAACAGAGGGGGAGTGGGGGACAGCAGCAGAACAGAGGGGGAGTGGGGGACAGCAGCAGAATGGAGGGGGAGTGGGTGACAGCAGCAGAACGGAGGGGGAGTGGAGGACAGCAGCAGTAAGTGTGGCTCTGTCTGGTGTGGTATCTGTGGCTGGCTGCTCTCTCTCTGAGGCGCTGCTCAGCCTAGCAACCAGTTACTCAGGCATATGCAGGACGCAGCTGCTAATGGGAACTGAGTTCCTGTTGTGGAAGAAGTACAGGAACTCCGTTCCCATGCATTCCCGCAGGACTTGAGCCCTGCTTGTAAGACATTGTGGCCGTTTGATGCCTTCTCATGGCCTTGGATAGGGAGAATATTCAAGTCAGGTGATGAGCATCTCATATTTATGGTTACCTTAAAGTGGTTGTAAAGTCAGTGCTCACAATTACTGCCAGCCCCCCTGCTATACCAAGCTATACTACACAGTATCTGTTTTTTTAAAATTCTGCAGCTAAATACCCTTTTCCAAATCACAGATATGCAGTTACGTGACCACCTGCCGCTCTCCTTCCTTGGTCTAAGCACTACAGCGAGAGGTGCCGAGATTCCCCTCTGATGTCAGCGTGACCGCATTTCGCCAATGTGAAATAAGGTATGCTGCAGAATTTTAAGTAAACGCATACCCTGTGTAGTATATCTTGTTATAACAGAGGGGCTTGCAGTAATTGTGGTCACTAGCTTTACTGCCACACGGAATAGTGGCAGGAGGGGAGGGGCAGGCTTGTTGATCGGCTCATACACTAGGAAGTGACAGGCAGGGAGGGGGGGAAGGAGAGAGGAAGAGACTCTAAACACAGCGGGATGACGGATGCACTTAAACTGACCATGGTATCATGGATCAGCAGCCATGATTACTGTGGTCAGCACACCTAGGGAGATACAGGAATAGGCAGGACCAACCAGGTATTTTACAGCATAGAAAGGGACAAATGACACAGCACAAGCACTATGTGGTTTAACCCCTTTGGGACAACCGTATGCAAATTTGCGTTCATGGCTGGAAGGGGTTAAAACTGGGTGATCACCCAATTCTAGTTTTTAGGGCCAGCAGTTGGCTTTTTAGTGGTAACAAACTATGCAGCTAAAAGCCACTCACTGTTATCTTAAGGAGCAGGAGGGGATGTCCCCCCTCCCACCGCCTTCCGCCGCTCTTCCCGGGCCTCCCATCCCACCAGAAGACCCAAGCCACCAGCAGGCGCATCCACTACCTAGCCTGAGACCCGAACAAAGCCAGATTCGGCTTTGATTGGGCCTCCGATGTAAAAAAAATCCCGGCAGCAACCTCACTTCCGGTTTACTCGGCTGCCAATGGCGCCGATTTAAAAAAAATTACAGTATTCAGAATAGCTGATTTTGGCAATCTGGTTACTTTTAAATGCAAATGTATGTTTACATCCCTTGTGACAGCAATAAAAGTGATCAGAATTCGTAAAAATAAATAAATAAAAGAAATCATAAACAAAAAAAAATGTAAAGTGCCCCCATCCCCACGTGCTCGCACAGCAAAGAAAAAGCATGTGTAAGTCACACCCGCGAATGTAAACAGTGTTCAAATCACACATAGGTCCTGGCCTTGGGAATAGCAGCAGATGACAGGCAGGTGAGCAGATACAGTGTCAGATTGCAAGAGGAGCCAATCTCAGGTACACGCCAGAGGTAGAGGAATGCAGCAAGCATAGTGAAGAAACCAAGGAGGGGGACCGGCTGATAGCTATAGCAAAAATCTGAGCCTGTAACTGAACCCATTTATATCAGTTTATTTACCTATAACTGTTAGTAGGTGATTAGTAGTGGATACCAGATATAAAATTGTATGGTATCCAAGGTAGCAGATCAGGATAATCAAGGAACAGGGACACTGCCAAAGTGTAAACGAAACCTTTGTTCAGGTATTGTATCAGTGCTTAAGGTTAGCTATAACTCTAGGGATGGGTGGTGTTAGTTGTGTGATGTAGCTAATTCTGTTGCCAGAAGATGGCAAGGGAACATGCCCATCCACTTGCACAGACAATGATTGCAAGAAAGAGTTAAGGGAACAAAGTCAATATCAGGATATAATAGTTAAACAGCCACTGGTGGCTCATTACAAAGTTTTTAACTTTCAATTGTTTTAATACTCCTGGTCCAGGACCCCTTTTTGAGGGGATTCTCACATTTTTTACAGATTTGATATACAAGATCAGGGGTCTCCAAACTGTCTTAACAAAGGGCACGTTTTCAGTCCTTCTGACTTTAGGGGGGGGGGCAGACTATGGCCAGTTGAAGTAGAAAATGCCCCAGCATCAGTAGGAGTAGACAATGGGGTTGATTTACTAAAAGCGGAGCGTCTAATTTAAGATTTGACAGTAAAACCTAGAAGTTGATTGGTTTCTATGCAGAGCTGCACAAGATTTTGCACACTCCAGTTTCAGTAAATCTCCCCCAATGTCTCAGGCTTGGTTGTTAGTGGGAGTAAAACAAATACATAGCACCTGTGGTCAGTAAGAGGAGGAATAGTGACCTACCATTGGTATTAGCGGGAGAAATGGTGCACCTTTATTGGTATGGGTAGGAGGAATTATGTCCCATTGTTGGTGTTAGTGGAAGGAATAGTTCCCCATCGTGGTGTCAGTAGGGAAATTATGCTCCACTACTGTTGTCAGTGGAAGGAATATTGCCCCATTGTGGTGTCAGTAGGGAAATTTTGCCCCACTACTGTTGTCAGTGGAAGGAATATTGCCCCATTGTGGTGTCAGTAGGGAAATCATGCCCCACTACTGCTGTCAGTGGAAGGAATATTGCCCCATCGTGGTGTCAGTAGCGAAATTATGCCCCACTACTGTTGTCAGTGAAAGGAATGGTGCCACAATGTTGTTGTTAGTGGGAGGAATATTGTCTCATGTAGTGGAAGAAATAGGGGGGGGCAGGATAAAGGCAAGCAAACGACCAAAGCTTGCCCATGGACCGCAGTTTGGAGAGCACTGTATAGGATGAACAAGAATGCTTGGTAACTCTTTATCTAGCGGAGGTCACCAATACATTGCTCAATATTAAGCAACCGATTCTGCAATGCATGGAGTTCACTGTTTGTAGAGCATGTGCCAGTTTTCCAAAATGCATGTTATTGCACAGGAAGGTTCTTTAACATGCACCTGCAACCTGTCCTTTCTCTCTATAGCAAAAGGAACAGTCCCCACCCATGATGCACCCAAACATCAACTTATGGGGGAGACTTGAGGGAAATCAGGGTGAATCCAGGTATTGTATGAACCCAACAAGGAAAGACAGATATCTTTCTGACCAATATTCTCTTTATGACAGTCCTAGGTCACTAAACCATAAGTTTCAGCACAGAAATAATTTACTGATGCTGTTTTCATACAATGGAGAAAAAAATAGAAATGACTCTGAATCTTAGCTGGATGGATATATTTATCTAAATTTCTTTTCATTCAGTGAAATCTTAAATATAAATCCAATCTTTGTATGTACTGTACAGCTTTAAAGCACATCATTCACATTGTTTTGTCAGCTATACAAAGAGCTAAAATTGTTCAAATTCTCTTATGTTTTTGAATCATGCTGTTTATTTCTATGGAAAAACAAAGAACAAATCTTGTTTGGAGGATGCTTTATCCTCAGAACACAATGGCAGCTCAGAAGGTAAGATCCACTGTTACATAAAAGTATAGCAGATGTAGAACATAATAAGAACACAGGTTATACAGGTAAATGCTCATGTAAATTTTTAGTTAATCATGATTTTTCTTTATTTTCTTATTCTTTTATGTGTAGTTATTACTTGTAGTTATGCAATACTTTAGATGCCAGGATAAAGCTGGTATTTCTTCACATTTACATATAAAAAGTGGCTACTATAAATAATTAAAGGTTCGAACATGGCAAACATTAAAGTGATATTAAACCTGCAGTTTTAAGCACTTTCATCAGCTGATTTAATCATTGACTGAGTATCTAGCTTTTTCATCTTCTAATCCTTGACTATGTTCCAATTTAGGCTGGTGGTATGACTGCTGCCCCGGGTTTACTCTTTCAGGGTGGCACCTTTTTTTTGATGCATCCTATGGCGCTACCATTGCATGCAGAGAACAGAGTTGTGTCTCCCTACATTGCATGCATCAATAGAAATGCACAGCCCAGTAGCCTAAGATGAAAAGGTGCTCCACTACTCCCCCCCCCGCTTCTCCAAACTAACAGGCTGGCTCAAGACTGCACTGTCCACTGTAAACTATTTCCTGTGAAGACTGAATTATAAATTGCAAGTGCTAGGGTAAGACATTTAACAAATAGTTCGCTGAGAACATTTATTTTATTTTGCTCAATCTGTTAAGTTAAAAAACAAAAAACAAAGATGATTTAATACTACTTTAAAATTTGGCATTTTAGTTGATTCATGGGACACAGTCTATCTGCTGAATGCTCATCTAGATATCTGGCCAGCTAAATCCATTTTCTTCTGGCTGCGGAGACCTTGAATACAAGCCTGTAAGGTATACAACATATTTTTTTTCTGGTTTTCTGCACAACTTTCTGCTCACTGCAAAATGGATGTGTAAAGAGGTTGCAGTTCATGAAAAGCCTGATGATTCTGGTAAATTTGTAAGTTTCAGAAACCTGTGAACTTTTGCATCAAGGACCAGTGTAGATTAGTTATGCTATAGTCCAAAAATATTCAATATTACAGGTTTCCAAAGATGATTATCTAATAGTTATGTATCCATACCAATTTGTATAATGCCTACAAATTATTAACATTAAGAGCCTGGGCCGGTAACCCATTGATGGCGGGATGTAGATCATGAGCAGGGCTGTGCCGATGCCCCCCCCCCAGCCTCTGCTGCTCTCCTTCTAATTGCAGACCAGTGTGAGAGGCAAAACAGTGCAGTGCGGTGGCACGGGAGCTGCTTTGCACGTTAATCAGCAGGTGATAGATTGCTAGACGGTCCTAGCTACCAATCATCAGCTTGTTAACATGAAAAGTTAACTCTGGCAGCTCCTGCTCTCCATCCAGCACTGTGCTGGCTCTCACTCTGCTCTGATGTACAGCCATTGTAAGATAGGAGAGAGTTACCTAAAAATGGCTGTGTGTTGTGAAGGGGGCAAATGTCTCTACTTGTGGGGGCAGAGAACACTTCAGAGGAGAGGAAACAGCTATGGAGGGGCAAAGGACACTACTGTGGGGGGTGAGATGGCAGAGGACACTACAGTGGGATGGAGAGCAGGGTACATTACTGGGGGGGGGGGGGGGCATGATGTGAAATGGGGCAGAAGACACCACTGTGGGGGGGGGGGGAGACAGAGGATACTACTCTGGGGGAGAGGGATCTGAAACTGGCTGGTACAGGCTGGTTGTACCCAAGTTGATTGATCGATCGATCAACTTGGGTACAACCAGCCTGTTGGATTTTACATGCAATTATTGGTTATAGCCAAGTAGCAGTAATCAATCTGTTCTCCCAACGGGGATAGCCCCCCCCCTTTCCGCTGAGAAAACACAATGGCTCAACGGGAGGAATTCCCCAAACACTGAATGTGTGCGTCATTGTTGCTCTTTTTTTTTTAAATCAAGCCCCCAATAAAAAGACGGCATTAAATGCAACCTGTCCATAGATACATGGTTAGAATCTCAGCCCGTCCATTAGTTTATGGTCGGATTTAGAGAGGTCTGAGTGGAAAAGCATCAGTACGCTGCTCTTCCCAGTGAATAACTGTGAAGGGAGGGGGGGGGGGGGGGTGTCAGCACTGGTCTTACCATTGGAGAACAGGCAGGCTGTGCTGATTTTTTAATGGAAGGCCATAACTTTATATTAAAGCGGAGTTCCACCCAAAAATTTTACTTCCGCTTTTTGGAATCCAACCCCCCTTCGGTGTCACATTTGGCACCTTTCAGGGGGGAGGGGGGAGCAGATACCTGTATAATACAGGCATTTGGTCCCAATTCCGGGCATAGATAGCCGCAGTATCCGCGGCTATCTATGCCATATCCGGCACACACAGGTCCCAGAAGACAGCAAGGACCAGTGGGATTGTGCAGTGCGACTCGCGAATGTGCAGTAGGGAACCAGGCTGTGAAACCGCAAGGCTTCACTTCCTGATTCCCTTACCGAAGATGGCGGTACCTCCACCCGAGAGCCGAGGGACAGATCGGCTTTGGGTGCCGACATTGCGGGCGCCCTGGACAGGTAAGTGTCCATATTTTAAAAGTCAGATACAAACAAACCTAAGGATAAAACGGGGAAAGTCAGCAGCTGCAGCAAAAAAATAAATAATTTGGCGGAACTCCGCTTTAAGGATCTGGTAGGTTAAAGTATAAATTAACCCAGTCACTAAGATCTCAAATAAGCTTTAACATAAAAAAGCTTAACTATAGTGTGCCTGAGATTAGGCAGCTCTTCTTGCAATGTTCAATTTTTGACGAACAACCAATGTTGTAATCCCAGCATCTTACACTATTCTGGTTCAGGAGTTTGTACAGAAGAGCTTTTGGCAGAAGAGGCTTGCAAAGTTTCTTCTACCAGTAAGCTCCATCTCCTAATAACCTTTTCTTCATTTTAACAGTATACTTCAGATTTAGAAGTATTTTTTTTTATATATGTAAATCTGCACTTTTTATTAAAATAATACCTGATGATCCTGCCATGAAGTAACTTGTTTTAGTTCTGCTTTTCCTGTGCACATAGGTCATGGTGCATGCCGTCCTGTTTTCTGTCCTCTGTCCACTATCTGGTCTCCTTTCTGCCTGGCCTCTTTCTTTTTGCACACTCAAGCCCCCATTCCTCTTCCAGACCATTTGCTGTCAGAGGGGGACCTGGGAAATCTGAAACCAGGCAGACTTTTCCTTCAAACGTGGCTATTGAGAGGGGAAGACTGGAGAGCGTAGGATGTTCTTCACAGGTAATGGCAAACTCTGCTAAAGTCCACAAAGCTCTCCACTGATACCATCTATTTGAAGATCTGGGATAGACTTGTCACTTTTATGACAGGAAGGGACTTTATTACTACCTCTGTCAGCCATCTCAGCAACAACTAAAATCAAGTGGGTGGAGCTTCCACTAGTAATCTAGTTCCTCAGAGCTGTGCTCAAGATCTATCCCCCTGGAAGATGACCTTTCCTCAGTGGGATCTGTTTGTGCTGCTGGACTTTCTTTCAAAACAACTATTTGCTCCCACAGAGAAGTGTTCTCTGTGGTCTCTGTGGGGTTTTACCTATAAGGCAGTCTCTCTCGTGGCAGTGATCTCTGGGAGGAGGGTGTCAGAACTTCAGGCTCTTGGAGATTCAGAAAGCCATATTGTATTCTTCAGAGTGGAGCTTCGTCTGGTGGAGCAGTTTATTCCAAACATGGCCACATTGTTCCAGTTATCAGAGACTTGGGCCTTGCTTAATTTTCTGGCATTAGAGAGGGGTGCCTTACGTGAACTTGATGTTTCCAGAACTTTGAAGAAATATCTCTCAGCCACAGTTTTGTTGCAGGCATCAGAAAAGGTGTTCATCATACCAAGTGTCAGGAATAGAGAAGAATAGAGGGAAATAGGCTATCTCTAGAACCTTGGCCAGATTGATTTTGAAGCTTATCCAAAAGGCATATAGGGCTGTAGGAGTTGACCCACCAGTGGTGGTGATGGCACATTCAACAAGGGCAGTTGTGGCATCCTGGGCAAGTTATTTCAATGTTTCCATGGAGGCAACATGCAGGGCTGCATCTTGGTCACCACATAATACCTTCCTGAAGCATTACAAGGTGGATTCAGGGATCTTGTCTATGGTGGATTTTGGGAGGCAAGCTATCAAAGCACCCTTTTGTTTAACCACCTCAATACAGTGCAGTTACACCCCCTTCCTGACCAGACCAATTTTCAGCTTTCAGCACTCTCACAGTTTGACAATTACTCAGTCATCCAACACTGTATCCATATGAAACTTGCGTCCTTTTTTCCACACAAATAGAGCTTTCTTTTAGTGGTATTTAATCACTAGTGGGTTTTTTATTTTTTGTGCTATAAATAAAATAAAACGTAAATTTTGTGAAAAAAATTCCTTTTTCTTTGTTTCTGTCATAAATTTTTGCTAATTAGTAATTTTTCTTCATAAATTTTGGCCAAAATTTATACTGCTACATATCTTTGGTAAAAATAACCCACATTAGTATATATTATTTGATCTTTGTGAAAGTTATAGAGTCTACAAACTATGGTGCCAATCACTGAAAATTGATCACTTCTGATCATGCCTTCAGTACATCAGGTTTATCTCATTTCTTGAGACACTAACAAGTCAGGAAAGTACAAATACCCCCAAAATGACCCCTTTTTACAAAGTAGACATCCCAAGGTATTAAGTAAGTAGCATGGTGAGTTTTTTTAAGTTGTCATTTTTTCCCACAATTCTTTGCAAAATGAAGATTTTTTTTTTTTTTTTTTTTACTAAATTGTCATATTATCAGGTTATTTCTCACACACAACATATGCATACAAAAAATTACACCCCAAAATACATTCTGCTACTCTTTCCGAGTACGGCGATACCACATGTGTGAGACTTTTACACAGCCTGGCCACATACAGAGCACCAACATTGATGTAGTACCTTCAGACGTTCTACGAGCAAAAATGACGCATCTCATTTCTCAACCACCTATTACACGTTTGAAGGCCTGGAGTACCAGGACAATGGAATTTCCCATAAAATGACCCAATTTTGGAAAGCAAACACCCCAACGTATAATCTGTGAGGCATAATGAGTCTTTTGAATGGTCAATTTTTTTCCAGAAGTTTTTGGAATATGTGGAAAAAAATTAAAACGCATTTTTTTTTACACAAAATTGTCAATTTATAAGATATTTCTAACACATAGCATGTATATAGCAAAAATTACACCCCAAAATACATTCTGCTACTCCTCCCGAGTATGGCGATACTACATGTGTAGGACTTTTACACAGCCTGGCCACATAGAGAGGCCGAACATTTCATAGTTTCATAGTTTCATAGTTTCATAGTTAGTAAGGTTGAATAAAGACACCAGTCCATCTAGTTCAACCTGAGTGTCTACAATTGTCCCTATCCCTGTACATTGCACACTCACATCAGTCCCTACCCCCAAGGAGCCCATAATCCAAGGTCCCCATTCATATACTAGGGCCAATTTTGGACAGAAGCCAATTAACCTACCTGCATGTCTTTGGACTGTGGGAGGAAACCGGAGTACCCGGAGAAAACCCACGCAGGCACAGGGAGAACATACAAACTCCAGGCAGGTAGTGTCGTGGTTGGGATTCGAACCAGTGACCCTTCTTACTGCTAGGTGAGAGTGCTACCCACTACACCACTGTGCCGCCCTACATTGAAGTAGTACGTTCAGGCGTTCTAGGAGCATAAATGATACATCTCATTTCATTCCTACCCATCGCACTTTTGAAGGTCCTGGACCACCAGGACAGTGAAATTACCCACAAAATGATCCCATTTTGGAAAGCAAACACCCCAACGTATATTCTATGAGACATGGGCTGCAAATAGGTACTCGGGTACTCTGATGGCCTGGTGACAGGTACTCGGGTACTCTGATGGCCTGGTGACAGGTACTCGGGTACTCTGATGGCCTGGTGACAGGTACTCGGGTACTCTGATGGCCTGGTGACAGGTACTCGGGTACTCTGATGGCCTGGTGATAGGTACTCGGGTACTCTGATAGCCTGGTGACAGGTACTCGGGTACTCTGATGGCCTGGTGACAAGTACTCAGGTACTCTGATGGCCTGGTGACAGGTACTCTGATGGTTTGGTGACTGCTATTTGGGTACTCTGAAGGGCGGTGACAGGTACTCATATGGACTGTGACAGGTACTCGGGTACTCAGATGAACTGTGACAGGTACTCGGGTACACAGATGGACTGTGACAGGTACTCGGGTACACAGATGGGCTGTGACAGGTACTCGGGTACCCTGATGGACTGTGACAGGTACTTGGGTACCCTAATGGACTGTGACAGGTACTCGGTACTCTAATGGACTGTGACAGGTACTCGGTACTCTAATGGACTGTGACAGGTACTCGGTACTCTAATGGACTGTGACAGGTACTCGGGTACCCTAATGGACTGTGACAGGTACTCGGTACTCTAATGGACTGTGACAGGTACTCTGTACCCTAATGGACTGTGACAGGTACTCGGGTACCCTGATGGACTGTGACAGGTACTCGGGTACTCAGATGGGCTGTGACAGGTACTCGGGTACCCTGATGGACTGTGACAGGTACTCGGTACTCTAATGGACTGTGACAGGTACTCGGTACTCTAATGGACTGTGACAGGTACTCGGGTACCCTGATGGACTGTGACAGGTACTCGGGTACTCAGATGGGCTGTGACAGATACTCGGGTACCCTGATGGACTGTGACAGGTACTCGGTACTCTAATGGACTGTGACAGGTACTCGGTACTCTAATGGACTGTGACAGGTACTCGGGCACCCTGATGGACTGTGACAGGTACTCGGGTACTCAGATGGGCTGTGACAGATACTCGGGTACCCTGATGGACTGTGACAGGTACTCGGTACTCTAATGGACTGTGACAGGTACTCGGTACTCTAATGGACTGTGACAGGTACTCGGGTACCCTGATGGGCCGTGACAGGTACTCGGGTACCCTGATGGGCCGTGACAGGTACTCGGGTACCCTGATGGGCCGTGACAGGTACTCGGGTACCCTGATGGGCCGTGACAGGTACTCGGGTGTGCCGTGACAGGTACTCGGGTACTCTGGTGTGCCGTGACAGGTACTCGGGTACTCTGATGTGCCGTGACAGGTACTCGGGTACTCTGATGTGCCATGACAGGTACTCGGGTACTCTGATGGGCTGGGACAGGTACTCGGGTACTCTGATGGGCTGGGACAGGTACTCGGGTACTCTGATGGGCTGTGACAGGTACTCGGGTACTCTGATGGGCTGTGACAGGTACTCGGGTAATCTGATGGGCTGTGACAGGTACTCAAATACTCTGATGGACTGTGACAGGTACTCAAATACTCTGATGGACTGTGACAGGTACTCTGATGGACTGTGATTGACAGGTACTATGAGGGGTGGTGACAGGTCCTCTTTATTGGGGGGGGGGGGGCAGGCAGGCAATCAGTGTGATTGGTGTACACTAGGCGGTAACGAGATGTTACCGAAATCTCCTCCTCACACACGATCGGTGTGGGAGGAGGACAACAACCCGGTAACATCTCGTTACCGCGGTTTGTTTACATTTTAGTGATCGGCTGTGAAAGGATCACAGCTGATCACGTGGGTAAACAGCCGGCCAATGGCTGTTTACTAGCGTCGGTGACGAGCAGTGTTCCCGGGGAACACGCCGCCACCGACGTGCATGCGCAGCGCGCTCACGATCGCGCGCATGCGCCGTGCACAGTTGGGGTGTGACCATCTGTGATCGCCCATGACTTCATCACGGCCGATCACGTGGTAAACAGCCATAACGAATGGCTGTTCACCCCCTTCGGTGGTGAGCGGTGTCTCCGTGACACGCCGCCACCGAAGAAACAGGGATGCGCGCGCACGATCGCGCGCATTCCCTGTTTAAACGGGAGGCCGTCATATGACGGCCTCCCGCCACAATAGGTGCGCCGCCTGGCCGTCATTTGACAGTCGGCGGTCGGCATCTAGTTAAAGAAGTCTATACTGATTTTAATTAATACACTGTGTTTTTACTTTCTCCATCAGCTCAGCCCCCCATAGTTATTACCTTTTGTATCACTTGACCCTCCCTTTTAGATTGTAAGCTCTAACGAGCAGGGCCCTCTAATTAGTCTTGTACCAAATTGTATTGTAACTGTATGTCTGCCTTCATTTAGTAAAGCGCTGTGCAAACTGTTGGCACTATATAAATCCTGTATAATAATAATATTAACTTTTTTTTTTATATTCCTCACTTCTATTTTTAATACTATGGCATGAGCATTTATACATAAATAGAAGGTATGATGGCAATTAAACATTGTATGTTTAGTATCATTTTAAATTTGCACGCAGGATATTTACTTAAAGAGGAACTTCACCCAAAAGGGGAAGTTCCACTTTAACCACTTTCAGACCGGACCAATTTGCTGGTCAAAGACCAGACCACTTTTTGCGTTTCGGCACTGCGTCGCTTTAATTGACGATTGCGCGGTCGTGCGACGTGGCTCCCAAACAAAATTGACGTCCTTTTTTTCCCACAAATAGAGCTTTCTTTTGGTGGTATTTGATTACCCCTGCGGTTTTTATTTTTTGCGCTATAAACAAAAATAGAGCGACAATTTTGAAAAAAACGCATTATTTTTTACTTTTTGTTATAATAAATTTCCCCCAAAAATATATAAAAAAACATTTTTTTCCCTCAGTTTAGGCCGATACGTATTCTTCTACATATTTTTGGTAAAAAAAATCGCAATAAGCGATTATTGATTGGTTTCCGCAAAAGTTATAGCGTTTACAAAATAGGGATAGTTTTATAGCATTTTTATTAATAATTTTTTATTATTATTTTTTTTACTAGTAATGGCGGCGATCTGCGATTTTTATTGTGACTGCGACATTGTCGGGGACCCATCGGACATTTTTGACACATTTTTGGGACCATTGTTATTTATACAGTAATCACTGCTATATAAATGCAGTGATTCCTGTGTAAATGACACTGGCAGTGAAAGGGTTAACCAGTGGGTGGCAGTGTAGGGGTTAAGTGTTCCTAGGGGTGTGTTACTAACTGTGGGGGGGTTGGGCTTTCATTTAGTGTACACTGATCTCTGCTCCAATCACATGGAGCAGAGATCAGCGTCACTAGTTGCTAGGCAGAATGGAAAAATGTTGTTTACACAGCATTTCCTCCATTCGGCCGCTCCGTGAGACGATCGCGGGGATGCCCGCGGCGATCGAGTCCGCGGGTCCCGCGACCGGACTCACGGGGGTCCCGACCAGCGCGGGAGCGCGCCGCTGGCGGCTCGCTCCCGATGGCAGGGCGGCATCGAATATTGGACGTACCTGTACGCCAATATGCCTGCCCGTGCCATTCTGTCGACGTACATCGTCGTGCGCTGGTCGGGAAGTGGTTAAGCTCTTCTCCTCACCCCACCACCACATTTGACATGTCATTTTTATGGTGGGAGAGCGGGTACCTAGTTTTGACAGGTACCCGGTACCAGTTCTTCTCTCCCCCTCCCTCGTCACGGTCTTCTGGAACATGTCACAGATCCCAGAAGGCTGATTCACCAAGCTGCATGCGCAGTGGGCAACTGGCTGTGAAGGCACAAGTAGCACAGCCAGCTGCCCACAGTTAAAATGCCTGTGCTGGGAACTCGATGGCTAGTGAAGAACTAGCCTGGGTGAGGATGGTGATAGATCCCTTGACAGGTTATTAAAAGTCAGTAGCTTCATGATTTGTAGCTTCTGACTTTTATTTTATTTTTTTCCAGAGTGAAGGACCTCTTTAAAATACATTTTTGTAATAAAAAAGCAAAATAAAAGAAACAATTTCTGCATTAAAATAAGCAAGGGCCCATTCACTCAATGTGGTGCATTTTTGCAGTTTTGCAGTTGCATATTTTCATAAACCGTGGCACACGGTTTATGAAAATATGTACCTGCACCATTTTTCAGCTGCGGAAAAGAAGAGGAGAGGAGTTTTCAGGTACATCAATGAAGATAAACTCACCTTCTGCCGGGATAAACAGATTTGTCTATGTCACTGCAATCTTTACCCCTCCAGTGATATCCTCGTAAAGACTGCAGAGAAGAAAAGCACCCTCTTATCAGTTACAATTTAATCACATTCGATCTATTTCCTAGGTTCTTTTAATCTATCTAGTAAAGTGTATTTGTTAAGGCTAAACTGGATTATTGTATATTTAAACAGGCAACTGTATTTGACTTGTATCAGCCTCTTGGAATTCTCTGTATAGCAGAGTTTAGACTGGGAATTGGAGAAGCAACACAAAGAGCCAATCAATTGCTTACTAGTGAACATTCTGATAGGGGGAGATGACAGGGAGGCTGTGGGCAGGGACAAGACCAAATTTCATTACTTAACTGCAGTAAAGAAAACCAGGTCTCTGACCTGGCTGTGCTGTGTAGATATCAGAAATGAATGAACTGGAATGCAAACCCTTTGACAGATCATCCATTTTCATGTATATTTTTTCTGTTTATGTAAGTTATTGTCTAGATTATACATTTAAAGTTTGGTGTTTTTCTTTTTTTTTTGTAAATTTGTTTTTATTAATAGTTTTTCAACACAAACAACACATACAAACACATGACCCAGAACCCCCCCCCCCCCCCTCCCACCCATACTCCTGTGCAGCCCCCCAGTCAAAAACAAATCACAGAACATATTCAGCAGCCGTATCCCACAGATAAAAACTAGCTCCCCAAAAAGTAATGATGCACCCTGACTCCGAATGCACAACAGAAAGACCCATAGAGCTCATAGCATCAATCTGCCCCGTGCACACATTGGCTATCCAGGAATCCTCTCCCCGCTCAGCAAACAAATTCAAAGTATCTTTGGCGGCTAGCCAGCCCTGCCACACTTTCTCAAATTTCTTGGAGCATCCCCTACTTAGGTACGTGGCCTTGTAAAGTGGAAGTGCTTTGTTAATCAGGCTTTTCCAATATGACACAGTAGGTGGTTCATGTTTTTTCCAATATAACAGGATGGCTTTACGCGCATAGAACAAAGACAGAGATATCATAGTCCTTTGTGCCCTTCTAGGAGCCAACTCCTCCACCAGCCCCAGCAAACAAACCGCGACCGTAAGAGGAATCGGCACCAAGAGGACTGTTTGTATGTGTCCGTCACTCCCCTCCAAAAGTCTCTAATCTGTGGGCAGTGCCAAAATATATGATCAAAGCCAGCTCTGTCCTCCGTACACCGCCAGCACCCCGCCGCACCCGTGCCATACATTCCAGCTAGCCTTGCAGGTGTGCAGTGTACCCTGTATAGAATTTTAAATTGAATAAGCCTATCTCTGGCTGACACCAGAGTCTGGAAAGGATAGGCCCACATGTCGTCCCAGTCCTCCCCCCCAAAGTCCGTCACCAAAGCACTCTATGTGTCCTTACATTTTTGTACCACACTGGGTCTGTCAACGAACAGCTCTTTGTAGACCGTGGACAAGGGCTTCAAAAGATCCCCCGTCCGCAGCACACTCTCCAGGGGAGACACACCCAGCTCCAAAGCATCAGAACCGAACTGAGTGAGGAAGGCGTGTCTCAACTGGAGGTAGCGAAAAAAATACCAGTTCGGTAGATTGTATTTCGTTTTCAGTTGGTCAAAGGTGTATAGCCTTGCCCCCCCCCACTATGTGCATGAGTTGTTTGATGCCAACCCTGGCCCATATCACTGGGCCAGGAATCGCACCAAAATGTGGCAGTCTGGGATTAAACCAGAGAGGAGTGTCTGGCGACCAGCACCCCCCTCTGTTCTTCATCAAGACCTGCGCCCTGTCCCAAGCTTGCACCGTTACTCGCATAGAGACCGTCAGGGAAGGAGAGGCCCCTGGACCCCTATACACCAGGTAGGATAGACTCTCATACGAGCCCATAAGGGCTGCCTCTAGCACCGTGGCGGAGTCCCCATCATCCCTTGTTAACCATCGCCTGACGACCACCATCTGTCCAGCTATAAAATACTTAAAAAGATCCGGTAATGCCAAGCCACCTTGACCCCAGGGCTCCTGTAAAACACGGAGACTTATCCTGGGATGCGCAGCGGCCCACAAAAACGAACTGAACAGACTGTTCACCTTTCTGGAAAAGGAGCAGGGAATCCAAACTGGCGTGTTTCGCAAAAAGTATAAAAACACTGGTAAAACTTTAATTTTTAGTAGGTTAACCCTACCAATCAGGGACAGCGGCAAATGTTTCCATGCATCCAGTTGTACCTTCACCTTGGCCAGTAATGGAAGAAGATTGAGAGACATATAGTCACCTATTCTTGGGGACACCCTCACACCCAAGTACCTGAACTCCTGCACCCATGCAATGGGAACCTTATCGGTCGCCAAAGCACGAGCCCCCCCGTCAATAGCCATAACGTTTGACTTTTCCCAATTGACCCGAAGCCCGGAGTATGTGGCAAAGGTGTCAAGCACCTTAAACACAGCCTCCAAGGAAGGCCCTGTGTCCTGCAAAAATAGAAGCATGTCATCCGCATTAAACGCTAAACATTCCTTGATACCCCCTATCTCCAAAGCTCCAACCTCAGGGGACCTCGGCAGAGCTATAGCCAGGAGATCTATCGCTAACGCAAATAAGGATAGAGACAGCGGGCACCCTTGACGCGTGCCCCTGCCCACTTTAAACTGAGAGGAGATTAAGGCACCTATTTTAATAACCGCCTGCGGATTGCTATATAGTAGAGATATCCAAGTTACAAAAACCTCCCCAAAACCCATGTGCCGCAGAACTGCTAGCATATACTGCCAGTCTACAGAATCTAAGGCCTTAGCCATGTCGAGGGAGACCACTACTCTCGCGCCCGTCCTGTCATGTTCGACCTGCAGATGAGTAAACAGCCTGCGCAAGTTGGTATCCGTAGACTTCTGCGGAATAAAACCCGTCTGATCTATGTCCACCAAGCTAGTGATGACTTGGGAAAGTCTGGTAGCCAAAATTTTGGTTAAGATTTTCAAATCTTGATTCAGCAGTGCTATTGGCCTGTAAGATGAACATGACAGGGGATCCTTGCCCGGCTTTGGCAGCAGAATAACCTGCGCCTCTAATAGGGAGTCAGGAAGACACTTGTGTTCAATACAGTAGTGAAAGAGACACTTTAGCCTAGGTACCATGTCCTCTAAATGTGCCCTATACCATTCAACACAGAAGCCATCAGGACCCGGAGACTTATGTGGAGGGAAGGACTTAATGGCCCTCTCAATGTCCTCTTCAGTTATATCAGCGTCCAACATGTCCCTGCCCCCCACAGACAGCACCGGGACATCCAGGGACGCCAACAACCCATCTAATTCTAGTGAACTGTAAGCCGGGAGGGGAGCATACAGGGTTCTGTAGTATTCCACAAAAGTGTCCAAGATAGCCACAGGATCTGTGAGAATGTCCCCCCGATCGTCTTTAATGCAAGGTATGTTAGTCTGAACTCTCTGTTCTGCTACCAACATAGCAAGCAACTTGCCATTTTTGTCCCCTTGCTCAAAAAGGGATTCAGCCAGCTTTGTCCTAGACGTGTGAGCTAATTCGGTATAGTGGAGTGCCAAAACATGCCTCGCCTTCAGAAGTTCACCATACGTGACATCCGAATGGCTATTAGCATGTGCCAGAGCACACACCCTCTCCCTGTCCTGCAATTCCTGCTCTTTCTGATTATGAGACCTGCGTGCCTGCTTAATAGCCGAAATATAGTGACCGCGCATGCAAGCTTTAAACGCATCCCACACCACGGTTGGGGCGGCAGTTCCTACATTATCCTCCCAATAATTACCAAAGTGTGGCGCAACCTGAGTGGACACCTCTTCTACCTCCAGCCAGCCAGGGTTGAGCCTCCAGCCCCCCCCCCCAGAGACCAATATGTATTGACAGTGGCGTATGATCAGACAAACCACCTGCTAAATATGTAGCTCCGCCCACCAGCTGCAACATTGATGCATTTGCGAACGCCAAGTCAATCCTCGAGAAGGATCTATGCGTTTTGGAAAGATGAGAGTAACCTCTAGTAGTAGGAACCCTTCCACCGCCACAATTCTGTCAGGGAAGCCGTAGCCGCCCAGGCAGAAAGGTCAGCCGATGCCACTCTAGATGCATTAGAGGAGTCCAGAGCGGTAGAGCGTATGGCATTAAAATCCCCAGCAATAAGGAGAGGGAGGTGCATGTAGGGCGCCAATTTACCCAAAAGATCATACAAAATCTGAGTCTGGAAAGGGGGCGGAATATAAACATTAACCAAGACCACCTTGTATGCGCTAATATCGGCAACTACAATCAGATACCTTCCTCCTGGGTCCGAGATCACACGATGTACGGTGCAGGGTACCGCCTTACTGATTAAAATTGACACTCCCCTGGAGTAAGTAGAGTATGTTGCATGTATCGCCAGTTGTATCCAGGCTCTGCATAAGGCCAGCACCCTGCTCCCATCCAGATGCGTCTCCTGCAGGAACACTACATGAAGACTAAGCGGTTTTAAGAAATGAAACATTAAAGCCCTACAGAATTTGTCATTTAGTCCTTGGACATTCCAGGAGACCACATTAATCATTTGTCCCGCCATCATCCCCCATTAAACCTGTCCGGCAGGAGACATAATACATAAAGTAACAGAAAGAAATACAGTTGACCCTGTGTGACATACGTGTAACCAAGCATATGAAAAAAAAAACTGACTTGGAGGGCTGCACTTACTAAAAACCCCACCCCCTGACCCCCATAAACTCCCTGCTGCTGTGTAGCAAACCAAAAAAAACGGTACACGCAGCTTGTCCCCAAACCGTGTCCTAAAACAGTCCTTGAGGGCATGACCATCATGAGGCCAAAAGGACCAGAAGACACAAAAAGAAAAAAGTTGACACCCCCCTAAAAAACAATAAAGAAGGTATCAAAGTGTCACCAAAATGAACTGTCATAAACACGGTGTCCGGTTTCCCGGAGCTCCCAACTCCGCTTCAGGACCCTTTGCTGCCACATCCGGACCTCATATGCCCCCCTCAGTGCCCAGGATTCGATGTGTCCAAGAGGAGAGCCAAACAGATACTGAGAGGAAGGGGCACTGCTCTGAACTATCTATTCATAGAAATGTACTTGTGAGGAGGGGGCAGCAACCTTCGAATTTCCCCCCCCCCACCCCAAGCCTGAGGGAGCAAACTTCCATGGCAGGGAAACCCTATGGTAGCACAACGGGTAACTCAACCCCCAAGGAGCAGACCGGCCAAACTCTTGAAGGGGGCCATAGCAAAAGGCAAAAAAGGCAAAAAGGAAAAAAAAAGAAAAAAAAAAAGAAGAACCAATCCCGCTGTGTAGTAATTAGACCATGCCCGGCCTCGCCTATCTCAGCGACTGGAGCCAGGCATCTGCTTCAGCAGGGGTATCAAAAAACTTCACCGAACCTCCGTGTTGTACCCGCAGCCGACTAGGATAGAGCATGGAGTATTTCAAATCTTTTTCTCGCAGCCTTCTTCTGATGTCCATAAAGGTCTTGCGTCGTCTCTGCAAGTCAGCCGAAAAATCAGGATACAGATGCACCACCGTGTTCTCAAAAGGCAGGGTCTGGTGTTTGCGCGCCTCGCGCAGAATACAATCCCGGTCCCTAAAATTGAGGAATCGTACCAGGAATGGCCTAGGTTGAGCCCCAGGTGGACCTCGGCCAGTGGATACCCTGTGAGCCCTTTCCACCACATATGTTGGGGAGACCTCGGTTAAATGAAGAAGTGATTTGAAGAAGCCCTCTGCAAACTCAGCAGGGCGCTCCCCCTCAGCTCCCTCCGGGAGGCCCAGAACCCTAACATTGTTCCTCCGCATGCGATTTTCTGCGTCGTCGGCTTTCGCCACTAAATTATGAACAGTGCACTGCAAAGCATGAATGGCTTCATCGTGGCGTCCTCCGTTGCCGAGACTCGTGATTCGGTTTCAGAAAGTCTGCCCCTAAATTTGTCCAAATCAGCTCTTATGAGATTGCATTCTTCCGCCAAATGGTCTATGCGGACCAGCAATGATGTTCTGCTTTGCTCAATTGCCGCAAGAATAACAGTGGTATCATTGGCTTGAGGGGTAGCAGGCACGGACGGAGCGGCCGCCTGCGGTGCCACCTGTTCCATATCTGCCATCAGCGCCTTGAATTGGTTCAAAAAATCACTAGGGCTCTGTGCAGGCTGCGGTGGTGCCTTTTTAGCAGCAGACTTGCCTTTGGAGGGCATGGAGGAGTAGGCAGACACACTGAGAGTATGTAGGGTGGTATACAGGCAGTGAGGTGCGCCCCTTTAAAAAATAGAGCAGCCACAGAGCGATCAAACAAACAGTCAGGATGAGGTACAGTGCAGCGCTATAAGTTTCTTAGTGTCCAAGTTCAGGAGGAGGATTCAGCAGAAACAGACACAGTCCAGCAGGTTGCATAAAGAACAGGATATGTCCCTTTAAGAAAGTCCAGCCAAAGACCAGTATGTGAGAGCAAACAGTGCTGACAAGAGCTGACACAGACCACAACCTCACTCCCACAGTCCCAGTCCTGGGGCACCCTGCAGCTGATTCCAAACTCTAAGGCTCACCTCCCTTCCTGCCTGGATTTCGGCCTCCACGCGCTCCAGGAGAGCTGCAGCCCCCGCTGCCACGCGGCCGGCCGCCTCAGCACGATCCGGACGCAGCTGCGTCAATTGCGGTGAGGGGTCCGGCCACAGCCCCCCAGTGCTCTTCCGCATGGATCCACTCCCTCTCGGCCCGCTCGTAGATGCGCTCCGCGAGCGCGGCACTCCACCGCGGCCGTCCCGGAGGCTTCACAGGCCTCAAAGATGGCGGCCGGTCTCCACCAGGCAGCTAGGCCGCAGCCGACCGGAGCTACAAAACACCGCCGAGCTCCAAAATAACCAGCCCAGCCAGTTCCGCGGATGGCCTGTAGTGCGGGGGGGGAGTCCAGCAGCGTCCCCGGGTCCGTTAGCAGAGAGAATGGAGTAGGATTTAGCAAGGATTCCTGGAGCTCATTCACTGTGCGTCCTCCCTGGTTCACATCCGGCCACGCCCCCCCAAAGTTTGGTGTTTTTCAAAGAATAATTTTTCTGTACCATCGCTCCTAAATCTCCCCTGCCGAACCGCTGGCAAAGTGCTGCTACAGCGATGCTTTGCGCGTGCTTTTAACCCTTTTTTGCCCACTAGCAGGTGTTAAAAGTGCCCCGCTAGTGGCCGAAAATGGCCGCTAAAATTACAGTAAAGCGCTGCTATTACCGCCGACGCGGCTCAGTGTGAAATGAGCTTACTGCAGTGTTTTTTACAATCTCTTCAAAACTTTCGTTATTATATTAAATATATAGATTTGAGCGAGCCAAGCTAGAGGGAACTCTCAGAGCTTAAATACAGTCTCCCTTAACAGCTGGTGAAATGCTCAAGTAGCACACTGTTTAAAATGTGTTAGCAGTTCCGTATGTTTGCATTGTGCACTTTAATCAAATTATTTAAAATAATTATGATGCAGAAATGTTTTGTCCATAAAGTTTCAATTATTTCTTAAAGCGGAACTTTACCCATAACAAGTTAGCAATGAGCATACATTCCACATTAATAATTATGCTACCAAAATCAGTGTGAGCTGTACATTTCCTCCAGCATTGCTCCTGTTTCTTTTTGTCTGAGGCTGCCATTTTGCTGAAGCCTAGAGCAGTCACTTCCTTATTGAAAACTCTCCCCTTTTCCTTATGCAGCGTACATGCCGCGACCGAACTTTCCGGCACACTAGGTCCGACGGTCTTCCCGATGGACTTTTGGCAGAGTTCCAATGGACTTCTTTCTGAACGAACGGACTTGGCCACACAGGAACGGACTAAGTCCATTTGAAAGTCTGTTAGTTTTGAACGTGATGACGTAAACGGGAGTAAACAAGGAAGTTCAACAGCCAGTAGCCAATAGCTGCCCTTGCATCATATTTGGTCCGTCAGACTAGCACACAGACAAACGGTTTCCCTGATTTTAGTCCGTCGGAATTGAGTCCGCCGGATAGATTTGAAACATGTTCTATTTCTAGGTCCGTCGTATTTTTTTTTTAAAACGATCGGACTAGCCCACACACGATCGGATTGTCCGATGGACTGATCCCATCGGACCTAGTCTGCCAGAAAATCCGATCGTGTGCACGCGACATAAGTCTCAAAAACTAGAGGTCACTTTCTGCAATTAAAGTATGTGCATTTCCAGCCTTGATCTTTTGTCTTGACACAGCTGGAGGGCAAGACTACAGTAGCTGACAGTGCTCAGGCTCATATCGCTGACACTGTGGACACAGAAAGAGGAGAATAGCAAGCAGGTAAGAGAAGACCCTATCCTTTTAAGTTTATCTCTTTTGTATCTCCCTGGAAGCAGAGTTTGTTCACCTCTCCTGCTTTTCTTTTCTCAATAATCTATGTGCCCTCGGCACAGTCTATGTCATTCCTGTTGCTCCCCCCAACATCAGTAAATCTGGAGGCTGTCAGCAAATCAGCCTCTAGTGGCTCACTGATTGTTGGCACAGTGTCGAGAATACAAGACAATTGAGGTTTTGCAGAGCAGTGAGGCAGTGCATCGCTGGATTTTAAACAGTATAGGCACTTATTTTTAATGTTTTACATACATTAGTTATACCTGAAAAAGGGGGACAGGATGAATCTAGCAGAACCTAATTTTCTGATTTAAGTTAACATCTGTTTGGTTAGAAGAAAAGTACAGTTTAACCACTTAAGCCCCGGACCATTTGGCTGGCCAAAGACCAGAGCGTTTCCTGAGATTCAGCACTGCGTCGTTTTAACTGACAATTGCGAGGTTGTGGGTTGGTGCTCCCCTTTTTTTCCCACAAATAGAGCTTTCTTTTGGTGGTATTTGATCACCTTTTCGGGTTTTATTTTTTGCGCTATAAATAAAAAAATTGTGCCAATTTTGAAAAAAATTCATTATTTTTAACTTTTTGCTATAATAAATATCCCCCGAAAATATAGAAAAAAAAATTTTTTCCTCAGTTTAGGCCGATATGTATTTTTCCACATGTTTTTGGTAGAAAAAAAATCACAATAAGTGATTATTGATTGGTTTTCGCAAAAGTTATAGCGTTTACAAAATAGGGATAGTTTTATGGCATTTTTGTTAATAATTTTTTTTATTAGTAATGGTGGCGATCAGTGATTTTTATCGGGACTGCGACATTATGGCAGACAGTTCTGACACTTTTGGTGTGATTTTGGGACCATTCACATTTATACAGCGATCAGTGCAATTAAAAATGCATTGATCACTTTGTAAATGTGACTGGCAGTTAAGGGGTTAACCACTAGGTGGCACTGTAGGATTTAAGTCTGTCCTAGGGAGTGATTCTTAATGTGGGCGGGGGGGGGGGGGGGGCTGTGTGTGACACAACACTGATCACCGCTCCCGATTACAGGGAGCGGTGATCAGTGACAGTGTCACTAGGCAGAATGGGGAAATGGTTGTTTACATTAGCATTTCCCCGTTCTTCCTCTCCGTGAGAGGATCGCAGGTATCCCCGTTGACTCGATGACCCGCAATTGCACTCACAAAGCCCCCATCAGCGTGTGCACGCGTCCGCAACCCGCCTCTTAAAGGGCAATGTACAGGTCCGTGATTCTGCCTGTACCTGCCCTTCTGCCGCAGTATATCTGTGTGAGGCGGTCGGGAAGCGGATATTTTCAACTGACATAAGAGGAGGTCAGCTCCTTTAAATATGGAGAATACAATGAAAATACATTTTATGTTTATTCAACTTACTGGAAAGATACTGAAGTTATCATGATCAAGATCTTCTGCTGGCTCTGACCTAGGATATTAGAAAAAATCATCACTATCATTAAAACATTAGAATACATTTACTGTAGTACAGTATCTCACAAAAGCGGGTACACCCCTCACATTTTTGTGAATATTTTATTATGTCTTTTCATGTTTGCTACAATGTAAAGTAGTGAGTGTACAGCTTGTATAACAGTGTAAATTTGCTGTACCCTCAAAATAACTCAACACACATCCATTCATGTCTAAACAACCGGCAACAAGAGTGCACCCCTAAGTGAAATTTCCAAATTGGGCCAAAAGTGTCAATATTTTCTGTGGCCACCATTATTTCCAGTACTGTCTTAAAGCGGGAGTCCGCTGGGAGTGCGCGTTTTTTTTTTTTTAAAAGCCAGCAGCTACAAATACTGCAGCTGCTGACTTTTAAAATAGTGACACTTACCTGTCCAGCGCGCCCGCGATGTCGGCACCCGAAGCCGATCTCTCGATCGTCTCTCGGGTGCTTCCGCCGCCATCTTGGGTATGGGAATCAGGAAGTGGAGCCTTGCGGCTTCATTTCCCGGTTCCCTACTGCGCATGCGCGAGTCGCGCTACGCAATGAGGATGGACCCGCTGCCTCTGGGATCTGTGTGTTTCCCAGCAGGCAGCGGGGGACTTTCGGAAAGGGGCGTAATCTACGCCCCTTTCCGCAGAGAGCTATCCAGGAAGTGGGTGCAGATACCTGTACTGTACAGGTACCTGCACCCCCCTCCCCCCTGAAAGGTGCCAATTGTGGCGCTGGAGGGGGGGGGGGATTCCAATGAGCGGAAGGTCCACTTTAGGGTGGAAATTGCCCAGGTTCTTTCACCAGCAGATTGTCCTGCAGCAAGGGACACACCCACAGTCTTTCTTTGCTTCAAAAAACAGTCAAGGGGTGTTATTTTTGTTGTTTTTATTTTTGTAGAAACTGGTATAGGATTGAATTGAGTGGAATGCTAAAAAAAGAGACCTGTGTACAGGCTGAGGACAGTAAACTCCTTTCTGAAAAGCTGAAGCAGAAGTCCTTGCAATAGCAAACTGTGGACTTGGTTTGCAATAGAAGCCATCAATAGCAGGCCTCTTTCTTTAAATAGTTACATAGTTAGCCTAGATTAACAAAGACTCAAGTCAATCTGGTTCAACCAATAAAAAAAACAAAAATTTTTTTTTTACAATCCCATACCCACAGTTGATCCAGAGCAGTGATCTCCAAACTGCAGCTCAGGGGTCAGATGTGGCCCTTTGCTTGCTTTTATCTGGCCCTTGGGGCACTATTTTCATCCACTGATACCAACAATGGGGCATAATCCATCCCCTGACACCAGTGAATGGATAGACTTCCTCCCAATGACACAAAAGATGGGGCACACTTCTTCCCAATGACACCAACAATGGGGCACTATTTCTCCCACTGACACCAAAGATGGGGCATTGTTTATTTCCACTAATGTCAGGACCTTTCCTACTCCCAATGCCCACAGCCCAGGTCCGCTAAAGTCAAAAGGACAGTAAATTGGTCCTTTATTTAAAAAATGTGGAGACCCCTGATCCAGAGGAAGGCAAAAAAACAGCAAAGCATTCCTTCCTGATCCCCCAAGAGGCAATCTTTAGAGCAGAGTCCCTTCACAGAACTCGATAGACTGAGATCTTCTGGACAGCAACCGAAGTTCTCTTTGAAAAAACACACAGCCAACTCTCTAACACCAGAGGGGTGGCAGCAGCCCAAAAGTCTTTAAGATATTTCAGCAGTCTTTACTCATAAATGCCCAGGGAAAGTTGGTTGCCTCTTTTCAACATCCATGCAACACCTTTCTCACAAACAGAAAAACACATGACAGTGCGGCCCTGGAGGGCAGCACGTCCTCTAGGCTGTGTTTTTCTGCTGAAGGAAGAGACCCAGAAGCTGTCTCTCAGAGTATATATCCAGGCTCCCAGCCACCTTCAGGGTCATCCTTCTTGGGATTGGTCAGGGCTGTATCAAATATTCATGTTGCTATTGCCATTGTTTCACACCTATATTCCAGAGAGTTCTCCAGTTCTCTGGAAACCAGAAAAAACAGTCAAAACTAGCAGCAGCTGAAACAATGAGCAGACCTACAGTATCTAATCACATGCTGTTGCACTGATTACAGTGGGCACAAATAACTATACCTAACACCTAATACCTACCTTCAGTAATGCTTAAAGTATAACAATAAAAATGAAATATTCTTTTAAATATCGTGCCTGGGTGGTCCCCTTAGTCAGCCTGCAAAGTAGCACATCTTTCCCATGTTTAACAGTACCGCAGAAAAATGTCATTTCCGAAGGAAAAAATGTAATTTAAAATTGCTTGCGGCTGTAATATATTGCTGTATCCCGGCAATATACAGAAAAAAATCATTAAAAAAATGGCGGGTATGGTATGTATATTAAGAGGAACTCTTTGTAAGCAGCCTTATATAGTGTGGGGCGTGGACTTAGTCCCCTTGAGCCATGATTGGCCAAAGCATGCAGGTCAGGTGCAGGCTTTGGCCAATTATCATACAGCAATGCATTATGGGGCATTCCGCGGCGCTCGACTTTCCCACGAATGCCCCATATATTCGTTTAGTTTTAGAACAAACACCGATGTTCAAGTCAAACTTACTCCCTACATAGGACCAAGATACAAATAAAATTGTAGATGTTCTCTGCAATGGTATATTCATTTTTGATGAGATACTCCCTAAGGGTAAAATACTTCTAAAGGAATGAAGACACTGCAAGTTTCCTTAGTAGAACACAGAGAGCATCAGCTGGTTTTAATGAGTGGAGATCCTCCCATTGAGGAATTAATCCTGTAAGGACATACAGTAGTAGAATAAACAGCTTTTGCTCCAGAACAGAAAAATGTAGGACTCTACAAAAAAAAACCCCCTTGCAATGTACATTGATCACCCATAGGGAATATTTTTTTTCTCAACAAAGGTGGAGTTAGCCCTTGTACACACGGTTGGACATTCTGCCGGAAAATGTCAGATCGGACCATGTTGTCGCATAATCCGACCGTGTGTGGGCTCCATCGGACTGTTTCCGTCGGAATATCCGACCGACAAAGTTTTACAGCTGGGCTATTATATGAGAATTCAGATCGGACAAAGTACCACGCATGCTCAGATCAAATTCCTAGACCAAAGCTATTGGCTACTAGCCTGAACGTAGTCCCGTCGTAACGAAATAACGCCATCACGTTACAAACTATTGGATTTTCCAACAACTTTGTCCGACCGTGTGTATGCAACACCATACAACGGACAAAATCCGGCGGAAAAAAGTCAGAATGTCCGACCGTGTGTACAAGGGCTTAGACTTTGAGTTAGCCAAAAAAAGGATATCACCTAAACTTCAAACTTTCTGCATTAATCAATTGCTAACACAGTACCATGCCCTAGTACTACAATTCCAGCCAAGAAGGATATTTCTGTTTTTGCGGGTGAGGTTTTATTAAATTATGGCTGTTGAGCTTGTCTAGGACTTATGCAGAATGAAGTAGCTGCCTCTGGGTCTACACATTCAATGCAAGAATGATCATTAGTCAGCCTGAACATGCCTTATAGAACAACGAGAAAACGAGAAGCTCTTGGGTATGCCTGTGCAGAACAATTTATCGAGTACAACCATATTCTAAAACAGTTACAAAAGCACCTAAATTTAACATTCACTTTTAAGTGCTTCTGGTTTCCCAAAAGATATTAAAGTCAAATGAGATTACTTTGAACTCCTGATCAATAAATTTTCCCTTAACGTTCTAAATTAGGCAAACAAGAATAAAACCTGTATAAACTGACAAAAACACACATTCCTTTGCGTCTAGAAAGTAATTGCCTTATCCCAGATTGTGTTTCCATTACCCCTACGCTATTAAGACATGCAGAGTAGAAACAATTAAGTAATAAGAAAATGTAAAGTACGTATTATACTTATCTTCAGGGTATTATTGGTAAATCTGACTGCACAAGCATCAGAAGCTGCAGAGTATATTTCACACATGTTAAGCAATTACAATTGTACCCAAGCTCATAGTGACTGTTAATAGCTAATGTTCTTTGCAGTGGACTGGAAGTAATAGGTACTCCCTTAGACCTGCTATCATGCTTTTGATCTGTCAACACAGATACTTACGAATCTATTGCCTCACAGATCTTTTTAAACACGGGAAGCGAGCAAATCTTCAACAGAATGTCGGAAACAATTTCCATGTTTTTCTACAAAAATTGAAGAGAGTTTATTGTTAATTATTTCATTTATAGGCAGGAAATTAAACATTGTTTTGTAAAATTTAAATGTAATTGAATTAAGAGATACTGTTGCAAAATGAAATCCAACTTGGAAGTTGTTCAACAAAAAGTTGTCATTTGCAGTATGGTCAAAGCAAAGCAAAACATGTTACAGGTCTTTGCTTATCACATTGTTCTTGTTATGCCCTGTACACACGGTCGGAAATTCAGACGGAAAAGGTCCGATCGGATTATATTGTCGGAAAATCCGATCGTGTGTGGGCTCTATTGGACTTTTTCCGTCGGGAATTCCGACTGAAAAAATTTGAGAGCAGGATCTAAAAGTTTCTGACAAAAAAATCCCATCTGACTTTTTCCGATTGTTTGTAGAGAATTCCGATCGGACAAAGTGCCACGCATGCTCAGATTAAATTACGAGACCATATCTATTGGCTACTAGCCTCTACGTAGTCCCATCCTATGCAACGGACGTCACCGCGTTCCGAACGATCAGATTTTCCGACAACTTTGTCCGACTGTGTGTATGCAACAACAGTTTCAAACAAAATCCGTCTGAAAAAATCCGACGGATTTTGTGGTCGGAATGCCCGACCGTGTGTACAAGGCATTATACAGAATGTAACTTTACCAGAAAATAGCATATATATTTTATTCTACAGAAGATTAAGTTTGTAAAGCCTAACAGCCATTTTTAAAAAATTTAGGATAGTGTGTAGAAGAGTTCAAACTTCTGTCAGGTTTTATTTTTATATGTAACCCTATTGGGAAGACTGCATCCTGTCCTTGTAACACTATCATTGATGTCACTACAGACAACAATAAAAGCACTCAGAAGATCTAACCTTTCTTTACTCTACTGAAAAAATGTGTTTATGCTTTTGTCTGTGCCCCAATAGAGACATTTCCTATCCCTTCCAGTTCTCACAAAGAAATTTGGGTACGGTACATTTTGCCAATAAGAAAACAGACAGCAATACAAAACTATTACTCATGAGGCCACCAAATAGCTGCCCAAACTTATCTTCCTGTGCCTTATAGTGAAGTGTTAGTAGATTGGATCCTCGAGGGTGAAGTTTCGGGGGTGTCTTTGTAATTGCAGGTATAGGCCCCCCCAATATAGATCAGCAGTAAGATCTTCTAAGATGGCAGCTTTCTCAGCTGGTCAAAGATTGGAAAACCCCTAATAGTTGACTTTTTAGGCACGTACAAGTGTCCAATATATAGAATGAAAAAATGTTTATTGAATATAAATGTTATAAAAAAAAATTTATAACAAGGAATGCATAGACAAACTAATACAGTGTGTATAGAATACAACAAACTCTAACGCTTAAAACACCCTACGCATTTCGGAGAAACTAAGTCTCCTTCTTCAGGGGTAGGTATAAAGCACAGAGGGCAGTGCAGCTTGACCAGCACAGAATTAGACACACCCAGAAGAGGAGAGGGCTGTGATGTGCAAAGAGAGAAGGGACTGCCTTATGCCACATACACACAATCGAATTGTCCGGTGTACTTAGTCCGGGAAACAATCCGGCGGATAGTCCGGCGGACTTTCTACCGAACGGACTTGGCCACACACGGACACACAGAAAGTCTGGCGTTTGCTAGCGCGATGACGTACAGCACGTACGACGGGACTAGAAAAAGGAAGTTCAATAGCCAGTAGCCAATAGCTTCCTTTTTCGTACTTACTTCTGAGCATGCGTCATTCTTAGTCCGCCGGACTAGCATACTCACAAACGTATTGTCTGCTGAAACCCAAGTCCGGCGGAAAGATTGGAGTGCAAAACTACTTTCTAAGTCCGCCGGACTTTACACTGGAAAAGTCAGCTGAAGCCCACACACGATCGAATTGTCCGCTGAAATGCGTTTCGGCGGACTAAGTACGCCGGACAATTCGCTCGTGTGTACGCGGCACAAGGGAACTGACTTTTCGAAAAACCAGCTTTGCTAGCAAGTTAAGAAGCACATTGCAAGTCAATAAAAATTATTTAATAAAAAACACTGCCATAAGCATTTTTAAATGTTCTGTGATTTAACCTGTAATTTTAAGGTTGGTGACTGGCCAGCATCCCTTTAAAGCAGATTACCTGGCCAAACAGAACACAGTGATCTACATGATGGACCATTCCAGGAACATGCCGCTATGGCTATTCAAGCATATAGATTGAACTGATTTGGGGGTTCAGCTTTACGTTAGCCACTTATTGTGACAGATATGGGTATCTGTTATTATAAGCTGAACTTCAAATGGTCAAAACACTGGGTAAACCACGACTGCTCTTTTTCTGAGAAACATTTTGTGGTATTTTACCAAACTGCAGAATAATTTGAGGGGAAATGCCACAACTCAGGTGTTATAAAATATACAGTTGTGCTCATTTACTTAAAAATAGATTTGTTGCAGTTGTGCATTTTATTGAATATGCAGCTCAAATAAATAAATAAATATGCAGAGAACAGAAATTCGTTAATGTTTAGCTAAATCAAGTTTTATAAATGTCCTTCAATGTATGTCACTTTTCAGAGTACCATAACTGTTTGGCTGTAAGTTTATAAGACATATAGGCTAGTTGTTGTGCAGAATTTATTGCAGAAACTTCCTGAAAAAGAAGGAAGAGTAATGTTCCACAGGATATTTTGCATATCGGAATGTGAAGTAAGCTTTTACACAATGCTGGCTGTGAGCTTAATGCTTAATTTTGCGGAGCTAAATGGCAGGTGTACTCTTATTAACATTTGCAGTAGATACGGTGTAGTGCACCAGGAAATCTATCTGCATTATTTTCCTATTATCTATTTTGTCCTTCAGAAAAAATATTACATAACATAAAAATAATAATACAAGCTGTCATCAACTATTCAAATTCAGTATCCTGTTTTCTGAGGATGTGCATTTTGATTTTTTTTATATTTCAGATTTATAGCAAAAATCAACAGGGATTCTGGTGAAAGTCTCTTGTCCCCTCATAGATCATACAATCATTTAATGGTCTTCTCCAGAATGGACAATTAGAAAAGTAGTAATTTCCATTTTAGAGCAGCCTTTCTCCCCAGGTTGCTAAAGGTTGCACTCCTATGCTCCCCTTTTCACATGGCGACAGCGTAGTGAATTGCACAAGGGTCCTGTTCATCTTTGGCTCCATTTTAGGTCCAAATTCAGGCACAGAGAGAAATCGCTCCACATTGACGGTGCAGAGAGAGAAATTGCTCCACATTCCCGGTGCAGAGAGAGAAATTGCTCCACATTACTGGTACGGACAGAGAAATTGCTCCACATTCCCGGTGCAGAGAGAGAAATCGCTCCACATTCCCGGTGCAGAGAGAGAAATTGCTCCACATTCCCGGTGCAGAGAGAGAAATCGCTCCACATTCCCGGTGCAGAGAGAGAAATTGCTCCACATTCCCGGTGCAGAGAGAGAAATTGCTCCACATTCCCGGTGCAGAGAGAGAAATCGCTCCACATTCCCGGTGCAGAGAGAGAAATCGCTCCACATTCCCGGTGCAGAGAGAGAAATTGCTCCACATTACTGGTACGGACAGAGAAATTGCTCCACATTCCCGGTGCAGAGAGAGAAATCGCTCCACATTCCCGGTGCAGAGAGAGAAATTGCTCCACATTCCCGGTGCAGAGAGAGAAATCGCTCCACATTCCCGGTGCAGAGAGAGAAATTGCTCCACATTCCCGGTGCAGAGAGAGAAATTGCTCCACATTCCCGGTGCAGAGAGAGAAATCGCTCCACATTCCCGGTGCAGAGAGAGAAATCGCTCCACATTCCCGGTGCAGAGAGAGAAATCGCTCCACATTCCCGGTGCAGAGAGAGAAATTGCTCCACATTCCCGGTGCAGAGAGAGAAATTGCTCCACATTGCCGGTGCAGACAAAGAAATCGCTCCACATTACCGGTACAGACAGAGAAATCACTCCACATTGTCGCCACAGAGAAAGAAATCATTCCACATTTCTGGCACAGAGAGAAATCACTCCACATTGCCGGTACAGAGAGAGAAATCGCTCCACATTGCCGACACAGACAGAGAAATCGCTCCACATTGCGGACAAAGATAGAGAAATCGCTCCACATTGTGACACAGACAGAGAAATCGCTCCACATTGCGGGCACAGAGAGAGAAATCGCTCCACATTGCCGACACAGACAGAGAAATCGCTCCACATTGCGGACACAGATAGAGAAATCGCTCCACATTGTGACACAGACAGAGAAATCGCTCCACATTGTGGGCACAGAGAGAGAAATCACTCCACATTGTGAGCACAGAGAGAGAAATCACTCCAAATTGCGGGCACAAAGAGAGAAATCACATTGTGGGCACAGAGAGAGAAATCGCTCCACATTTCCGGCACAGAGAGAGAAATCGCTCCACATTTCCGGCACAGAGAGAGAAATCACTCCACATTGCCGGCACAGAGAGAGAAATCACTCCACATTGCCGGTACAGAGAGAGAAATCGCTCCACATTGCCAACACAGAGTGAAATCACTCCACATTGCCGGTACAGAGAGAGAAATCACTCCACATTGCCGGTACAGAGAGAGAAATCACTCCACATTGCCGGCACAGAGAGAAATCACTCCACATTTCCAGCACAGACAGAGAAATCACTCCACATTGCCGGAACAGAGAGAAATTGCTTCACATTGCCAGCACAGAGAGGGAGACTGCTCCACATTGCAGTTTCTCTCTCTCTGTGGTGGCCAGTGCACCAGCCCGCAGGTTCATATTATGGGCATTGTGGGCCTGGTGCGGCAGTGGAGCAGGTTTAGGAGTGTCATGGATATGATGTAAATAACGTCATAGACCAGCTCTCCCCTTACTGGCCACTGTCCTGTGTCTCTAGGAGCCTGTGCTGGCTTGTGCCCAGACTTGGTCACAGCCGCACAGGTGTAATGCTAGGGAAGCCTGGCATTTGATTTACCAAGCCGTGTGTCGGTGTGTGCTCTTAGGTGAAGGTTTCCAAGCCATCAGAATACAGTGATTACTGCTCGCAGCTATAGCAGCCAGCAGTGATTGACAAAATGAAAAAGACACGCTGGTTGTACTGAAGTCAGTTGATATCGAATTCTGTACAACCAGTCTGCTCATACATAGATTGAAATTCTGGCAGTTCAGCAGACATTTCTATCTGTGTATGATGGCCACCAGTCTCTGGGTTTATCCTCAAATCTTCTGAAAGGGATGCTCCACTTAGGTGTAGAAATTCACTTTGAACTCCACTTTATTTCCATAACTCTCATTATGTATTAGATGTGCAGACAATAAGGTGAGAGCACATCTAATATCCACAGAGAGTAATGGTGGAGTTCAAAATGAACTGTGCCATTACCTGGAGGGACTGGCATTCAGGAGGTTAAAACAGGCAGGGAGGAAATAGATATCACCTTCTCACTGCCTGTCAAATGCCTCTGAAAAGTGACCTGAGCATTGATCGATTTTCAGTGGAGTGACAGTGCGTGCTGCGAGTAAAAGCCTTTTGGGCTCACACTGGAGTGCTGCGCTTTGGCTGCAGTATGGGTATACTCGCGGTTTTCCTTAGCCGCGGTCCCTCAGACTTTTTCGGTTGTGCTTTTTTTGCTGCATTTTCTGGAATTGCACCAAAGATCCAGCATGCAGGACTTTTTGTGCACTTTCAGAATATGCAGTAAAAATGTGCAACCTAATAGAGGTCTATGGGGCCAGGGACGCCATGCGGGAAGACTGCCACTACACCAGCACTGCAGCCAAACTGCAGCATGCCAATGTGAGCCCACCTCATACCACCAAGGAGGGCAACGTACTGTCACAGGCTTATAGAAACAGAACTCTTTAGCTGCAGAGAGGGGGAGGGAGAGAGATTTGAGGGACAGAGCAGGGAGGGAGAAGAGGTGAGGAGAAGCTCACTTGATTGGCTCACAGACAACACATGGGCTGCCCGGCGTGTGGGGGCGGGGAAAGAGAAAGCAGATCCAGCCTCTGACAGACATTTGTGTGGAGGTGGGAGTGGCTTTGCTAAGCTCTGTAACACAGACTGTCAGGTCTGTCACAGAACTCATTGTTGGCTTGCAGTGCTGACTCCGGCCGTGCCGCCACCCGAGCTGCCACACGCAGGCCAGCTCCAGACTGCGTATGTGCAGTTCTAAGCTGGCGACACAGCAGCCAAATTGTACAGGACATTAGAGCGGTCTGGGGGGGCAATTGCATCACTGACCCCACCCCACCCAGCCCGCCCCTTGACTAGACATGTTCAGAATGAAAAAAAATGTTTTGTTTTGTATCGTTTCGTATCATTATTTATATAAATTAATTTAGTTAAATTAGTTTCATTCGTTTAATTCGTTTTCTGAATTTGTTTCATTTATTCGTTTTCAAATCGATTCAAATTTTTTCGACTTTGAATTTGGAAAGTTTTCAAATCAATTGCGAATAGTTTTCTAATTCAAATAGTTTTCTAATTCAAACATTTTTTCAAATTTGAAAAGTTTTCGAATTCAAATAGTTTTTCAATTTCCAAAGAGAATAAAATAGAATAGAGAATAAAGGAATAGAATAGAAAAACTAGAATAGACTAGAAAAGAATATATCAGAAAATAAAAGAATATAATAGAGTAAAACAGAACAGAATAGGATAGAAAATAAAAACAGAATAGAATGGAATAGAATAGAAACGAATAGAACATAATAAAAAAGAATAGAATAAAATAGATTATAACCATCTGCTGAAATCTGAATAGAATAGAAAAGAATAGATTTTTTTTTAAATAGAATAGAAGAGAAATTATATAACCATTTTCCAAAATTCAAATAAAATCAATTCGAATTTGAAAATAATAGAAAAGAATAGGATAGAATAGAAAATAACCCAATAGTATAGAAAAATCTACAGAATATAATAGAGTGGAATGAATATATACATTTTTCTATTCTAATCTATTCAAATTCTAATTGATTCTATTTGAATTTTGGGAAATGGTTATATACTTTCTATTCTATTCTATTTTTTTAATTGTACACTTTTTTTTTAAATTTGTTTATTATATTCTTTTCTATTCTATTATAGTCTATTTGATTATATTATGTTCTATTCAAATGTATTCTATTCGAAATTAGAATTTCGGAAGATGGTTCTATTCTAATCTATTCTTTTCTATTGTACTCAAATTTGAATTGATTCTATTAGAATTTTGGAAAATTTTTCTATTCTTTCTATTCTATTCTATTTTTTTAATTCAATTTTTTTCTATTCTATTATTTTTTTCTATTCTATTATTTTCGAATCTATTCTTTTCTTTTGACATTTATTCTATTTGAAATACGAATTTCAGAAGATGGTTATATTCTTTCTATGTTATTCTATTCTATTTGTTTCTATTATATTGTAGTCTAGTCTGTTATTTAATTTTACTATTCTATTTTGTTCTGCTTTACTCTATTATGTTCTATTCTTTTATTTTCTGTTATATTCTTTTCTAGTCTAATTATTTTTTTTTTCTATTCTATTCCTTTATTTTATATTCTATTTTATGCTCTATGGAAATTGGAAAACGATTTGAATTCGAAAACTTTTCGAATTTGAAAACTATTTGAATTCGAAAACTTTTCGAATTCAAAAAGTATTCGAAAATAATTCAAAAACGATTTGAATTTCATCCGAAATTTGTTTTCGTTATTTTGGATTCATTTAAATTCAGTACTATTGTAGTTCGGAAATTCAGATACATCTGAGTTTTCGAAAAACCAAAATTAGTCAGAATTTTAATCCGAAACAAAACGCACATGTCTAACTGGGACCCCTTGACTGTATAGTACATTGTAATACATAGGTGAACTTAACCTTTAAAGACCAATGTTACCAATCAGCTTCCAGCTTTTTTGTCAAAGCTTAATTGAACAAGCTGTAGTTAGAAGTTGATTGGCTAGCATGCACATTTGCACCAGATTTTGCACTCTCCAGTTTTAGTAGATCAAGCCCAATGTCTTTATAGGAGGAATCGTTAATAAATATGGGAATTGAACACATTTTGTATTTGAAATCATTTATTGGTTTTGAAAATGTTACAAACTGTTTGATTCAGGGTTGAGTTACCAAATAGACTGTTCACTTTGCAAGGGAAGTTGTACTGTGCAAGGGAATTATCCTCAGTGCATAGTCAATATGGTGAAACTCTGCTGACTTCAATCATCTAATCATGTGCAAGCCCAAATGCGTTTTTTTTTTTTATATTCCATACACATGAGTGACTATTCTTTGCAAAATAAAATCTCATCACCTCTACTTAACTCTGGGGAAAATGCAAGTCCAACTTCCCTTGGAAAATGAACAGCCTTTTTGCCTTTGGTAAATCAACCCCAGTAGAGCACATTCATTCATCCATCCAAAATAATTTGAAGCAAATCTTTTCTTTTGCATTTATGCTTACCTTTAATGCATAGTCAGGTTTCTTTAACAGTCTTTCAGCTTGCTTGACTGATTTCTTTAATCCCATCTTAAAAGAAAACAAATACATATGTTCAGTTTTTGAACTTCCTTATGTACAGTATAAAGGACTATGTATAGCCATGTATATCTATCCAAATACTGTTCATAGCATATATCAATACACAAAAATGTTGGGGTGGATATTGTCACTGTCCGGTATAAATCATTTTGAACAATTTCCTACATTTTTCAGAAGAGGAAAAAGTAACTACTATGACTACTTTGTAGAAGGGCAGGGATGCCAAACCATTATAACAGCCCTCCCATAATCTCATTATTTTGACCATAAAACTGTGGCCTAGTATAACATCAGTTGGACAATATTGACCGCCTAATTAACAGCTACAGTAGTCTTCTTGCTTCTAGTCAATGTCTTGATGTTCGGGAGTCCTGCATTGTCCAATTATGTAGGTGGGGTTGGAACCACCCCGTCAGATCAGTTGTAGCTGTCCAGAGTTGGATGGTGACCAGAATGCAATGTATTATGCTTACTTGGAGGAATCTGACATGTTACGGTAAGGCTGTGAAACATCTAAACGTTAGAGGTGGATCTTCTAAAAGGGTTATGGGTGATCCTTCTCTGATGGCTGTGATGACTGATTATTAAGAACTGCTGCCCCTACCAAAACAACCTCCTAGGTCAGTGATGGCAAACCTTGGCACCCCAGATGTTTTGGAACTACATTTCCCATGATGCTCCACTACACTGCAGAGTGGATGAGCATCATAAGAAATGTAGTTCCAAAACATCTGGGGTGCCAAGGTTTGCCATCACTGACCTAGGTGGAGTATAAAATGCAAATGTAAAATTTAAAAAGGTAGGTGTGGCGCTGGTTAAATGACAAAAAAAAAAAAAAAAAATATATATATATATATATATATATATATATATATATATATATGTATGTGTGTGTATGTATATATATATATATATATATATATATATATATATATACACACACACATATAAATATCTATATATACACACACACACACACACACACACACACACACACATATATATATATATATATATATATATATATATATATATATATATATATATTATATAAGTGTCAGGTGCTCTTCAAAGTTGTGCCTTCGTGCTTCTTATAGTGCCCCCTTTAGGTGTTGCACTCACAGGAATTACTCAATCCTCCCAGGGGTATCTCGCTTCCACAGTATTTGTCACTGTACAGCAATATCTAGATCCGCGCTTTTGATGTCAATCTTTTCTTTACGCTTTAGATGTTACTCCACATCACTCACATGTAGGAAGGAGATACTCCCATAGCATAATTCCATATAAAAATGGGTTTATTTTGAATAAAACATACTCACAATGTCACTGTAAATATACAACTTATATAAAAAACAGGAAGACGGGACGATTCACGTTCTGCGGCTTCAAACCGGAAGTGACACAAAGATGCTAGAAGCTCTTTTCTTTTATTTATTGAGATTTACTTTCATAAAAAGACTTATCAGTTTCTGTCTCAGAAAGACCTCTAATGCCCCGTACACACGATCGGACTATCCAGCAGACTAGAGTCCGCTGGACATTCCACCCGTGTGTGGGCTCCGGAGGACTTTTTTTCCCCAAAATTAGAAAGAAGTTTTGACTCAAAATTGTCCGCCAGACTGAATCCGCCTGTCTGTGTGCTAGTCCGCTGGACTTTTGAAATGAACGGACTTGCCCACACACAGAGAAAAGTCTGTTCATTTTGAACGCGGCTCCAGGTAGATAGGACTAGTGCAGGAAGTCAATGTCGCCACCTCCATCGGCGAGATTGACACCTCGCTGGCCCGTCACCTGGTATGGACTTAAAGGGGAAACCCTACGCCGAAATAATGGCGTGGGGTTCCCCCCCAAAGTCCATATCAGACCCTTATCCGAGCACGTAGCCTGGTCGGTCAGGAAAGGGGGTGGGGACGAGCGTGCACTCAACATGGGGGGTGCTGTGGGGCCCCCCACCCCAAAGCACCTTGTCCCCATGTTGATGAGGACAAGGGCCTCTTCCCGACAACCCTGGCCGTTGGTTGTCGGGGTCTGTGGGCTGGGGGGCTTATCGGATTCCGGGAGCCCCCTTTAATAAGGGGGCCCCCAGATACCAGCCCTCCACCCTATGTGAATGAGTATGGGGTACTATCTACCCCTACCCATTCACCTGGTGAAAAAAGTGTAAATAAAAAACACAACACAAGTTTTTAAAATAATTTGGACAGCTCCAGTGGTCTTCTCTTCTTCCGTCTTGGGGGGTCTTCTTGCCGGATTCCTCCGCTATCTTCTGCTCTTTTACTAGCTCTTTTACTAGTGGAGGGGCCCGGCTTTCTTCCTCGTTGTCGCCGCCATCCGGGGTCTTCTTCCGACTTCGGGGGCTTGTCCCCCTCTTTGGGGATCTTGTCCCCCTCTTCGGTTCTTCTTGCCGGGCCTCTGCTATCTTCTTATAGCTCTTTTACTAGTGGTGGCCTGGTCTTCTGTCGCTGCCTTCTTCTCTTCTTCCGACTTTGGGGGTCTTGTCCCCCTCTTCGGTTCTTCTTGCCGGGCCTTTGCTTTCTTCTTCCAGCTCTTTTACTAACGTTGGCCCGGTCTTCTGTTGCCGCCGCCTTCTCCAGCATCTTCCGGGGCTGTGACGTCATATGGGGCGGGGTCACCATGTGACATCAAGCAGTGACCCCGCCCCTTGTCCCTATATAAGTCGCCGCACAACGCGTCCCTGTCATTGCGGCCAGAGAGAGTGTCGAGTCAACATCTCAAGGAAGAAGAAGAGAAGAAGAGAATGCGGCGGCTTATTAAAGGGGGCTCCCGGGTTCCGATAAGCCCCCCGCCCTCAGACCCTGACAACCATCAGCCAGGGTTGTCGGGAAGAGGCCCTTGTCCTCATCAACATGGGGACAAGGTGCTTTGGGGTGGGGGGGCCATGGCTGGTACAGCTCAGGAGGGGGGAAGCTCGCTCGTGCCCACCCCCTTTCCTGACCGGCCAGGCTACGTGCTTGGATAAGGTTCTGATATGGACTTTGGGGGGAACCCCACACCATTTTTTCGGTGTAGGGCTTCCCCTTTAAGTCCATACCAGGTGACGGGGCTAACGAGGTGTCAATCTCACCGATGGAGGCGGTGACATTGACTTCCTGCGCTAGTCCCGTCTACCTGGAGCTGCGTTCAAAATGGACAGACTTTTCTCCATGTGTGGGCAAGTCCATTCATTTCAAAAGTTTGGCGGATTGTCCACCGGTCGTGTGTGGGCAGGTCCACTCGTTCGGAAAGTCTGGCGGACCTCCGCTACAAAGTCCAGCGGTTAGTCGATTGTGTGTACGCGGCATTACAGACGGTTGTCAGGTAACAGTTGCTGGATCCAGTGGCAATACTGTGCATCTACATGGCTTTCACCCAACTGTGCTTCCTCCCATTTTCCCCTACATCTCTCTATTAAATATATAAATTTTCTTTTTTAACAAATACTGTAGCTGCTGACTTTTAAAATAAGGGCACTTACCTGTCCAGGGCACCCGCAATGTCGACACCTGAAGCCGAAACGTCCCTCGGTCCTCAGATGCTGCCACCGCCATCTTCGGTAAGGGAGTCAGGAAGTGAAGCCTTGCTGCTTCACCTCCTGGTTCCCTACTGTGCATGCGCGAGTCGCGCTGTGCAATCCAAATGGTCCCTGCTGTCTCTGGGGACCCGTGTGTTTCCCAGCAGACAGCAGCTGGGAGACGGGAAGTGGCATAGGTCACTGCGATCACAGCGGTGATATATGCCCAGAAGTAGGTGTAAATACCTGGTATCTCCACCTCCCCCTTGAAAGGTGCCAAATGTGAGACCGGAGGGGGGGGCTCCAAAAAGCGGAAGTTGCATTTTTGTGTGGACCTCCGCTTTAAGTTGACTTGATCCCAGTTCCATTTTATACAGGTGCTGACAAATGGCCATATTGCACTTGCACCATCCTATGTATTTTGGATCCATTATTTATGTTAAGGTTGTTCTTCATGTCATAGCCTGTTTCCACTGAAGTATAATTATCCGAGTCCACAGAGTTAACTTAATATGAGAAGCCTTGTTCTGTATGGGCTTGGTTCTAATATGAACAAAGCTGGCTGAAGACACTGGAAGCAATATGATTTTAATGATTAGGCACCCTTATGATATAAGAAATAAAAGCAAATGTTATATGATGGATATGTAGGCGGCCATTTCAATATTTTTTTTAGATGCATTGCCTCTGCATGATGTTGAATTTGCATTATGTGATTTCTTGAAATAACAATTGGGGAGATGTCAATTTATCACAGAGAATTGTTGTCCTTCCTGCATGGTTCTATGCAATTAGAGAGCTAGGAAGGCTAGAGGCAATCACATTGCCACTACATGTGTAGTACCTTGTATATTTGTTTATAATTTCTAATGTAAAATCGGTCATGTAGTTGTACTAAAGCTTTGTGATGATGGACTCAACAGCAGGATGTCAAATGTCTGCTACTAAATTCCTTTTTATAAGAATGAAAACTTTAAGCAGCAATTTATTTTGAATAAAGTCTGCAAAATTACTCGAAAATTGACTCATACCCACCTGATGTACCTACATGTTTCATTCCAAGCTGGCAGGATAATGAGGGAGCTTTAGACGTCTTCATTTATTAGAACTGTGAAATGTGTATTTCCAACTGGCATACTGTGGTGTCAGAGTAAGTGGGCATATTGCCCATTTATGCCAACTGTGTCAGTGATTAATCAAATGTTTGAAAGGGAAGACTCAAGGGATGTGTCTCGGTTGCTTTATAAGTTTGGCTGCCTTGCAATGTATCTTTCCATGACAAAACATATAAATTCATTTTCACAATATATTTCTGACAGAGGACCGCCTGTAGTGTTAAAAGTGCTTGAAGTCATTTTTGAAGGTTATTTTGCATTTTCCTTTTTAAAAGGCTGTGATAGCTGAACTGTTTATCAGGGAAAGTGCACAACTGTATACACTGTATGTACAGAAGTACTCTATGTGACTCACCATTCCGAATAAATGTACCTGACCTGTGTACAAGGTTTTTTCACTCCTTTTATTTCGTTTTTAGTCATTTATATTGAGCTTATGAATAATGGAACACGGTGCACACTGGTCCGTCAAATTGAATAAATGAACATTGACAAATTCAACATAAGAGCAAAGGTACCAGCTAGAATATGTCCTAAGTACAAGAATATTACAAAGCACACATCACTGTTCCTAAATGGTGGTGAGGCGTGGATGGTGGATCCCTCATTGGTCACATCTGTTTAAACCAGTCGGGGTGAGGCCTGAGGTCTCTAGACATGTCTAAGCCCTTCTACACACGGTTGGACATTCCGACGGAAAATGTCCGATTGGACCGTGTTGTCGGATAATCCGACTGTGTGTGGGCTTCATCTGACTCTTTCCGTCGGAATGTCCGACTAACAAAGTTTGAGAGCTGGATATAAAAATTTTCCGACAACATGATCCGATCGGACTTTGTCTAATCGTTTGTAGAGAATTCCAATTGGACAAAGTGCCACGCATGCTCAGATCAAATTCCTAGACCAAAGCTATTGGCTATTAGCCTGAACGTAGTCTTGTTGTAAATAAATAACGTCATCACGTTATGAACGATCGGATTTTCAGACAACTTTGTCTGACCGTGTGTATGCAACACCAGTTTCGGACAAAATCCGACAGATTTTGTTGTCGGAATGTCCGACTGTGTGTACAAGGGCTAAGACAGCCAAGCATTGTACCAAGGGCGAACCTTTCATTTTTAAAGGTTTTGATTAATTCCTGACTCTGGGAACTAGTCAGAATCTTCCATTGCAAAAGACCCCTCCACACTGCAAGGGTTAAGTTATTATTATGTCTAAAGGGTAGAAAGAGAGGAAGTATTATTTAGCCTGATCCCCACTCTAGTGCTATCCTCTTCTTCCTAAAGCTCCGGTCTGTGGTCCCTCAGCATCATCATATATTGTACAGTGCAATGCATCGTACGTCGAGGGGGCGAGCGTGCAACTGCAACTGCAACTGTGGGTAGCTTACAGAAGAGGCTGCACAGAATAATGTAAGTATTTCTCCTTATTTTGGCAGCCCTAGCCATAATGAGCATTTAACCCTTGCAGTGCAGTTGGGCCCACTGCCAGGAAATGTATGCTATGCCCAGGGTTGGGCTTTAAAATACATACATTTTAGTTCTAAAGGGTCCTGCATAAACCAATACAAGTCTTAAATCCAGTTACTATGTGATGCACAGGCCTCACAAAGTATATAAAAAAAAATCTTTACCTTCAATGAGTGAGCTAAAGCCTCCCTTATTTCTGCATCACATGCTCACCCAATACTTGTCTCTGTTTCAGAAACAAAGGCAGTTCTGTCAATCCAGAATGCAACGAGCTGTACTAGGTATGACTAGTTGCTGATTGACAAAGCTTGTGGATCAGCAGTTTGATAGCCACACACCTTGCAACATCTTCTTATCCCACTGCAGGGCATGCAGACACAGCCTACATGGGGTGACAATGCCGTTCTATGTTCAGGAGCAGTACAGCATTGTTGACACATCATCAAAGGAAGTGGACTTCATTGGCAGGATCAACAAATATTTGTGGGACTTTGCAGGATAACTAAGCGTGCATACACACTTATTATTAAGTGATGTAGCATATATTTTTAAAGCGAGGCCATACTGTGGGTCTACTTTAAATAGAAATCACCTATCTCTTTGGGATCTTTCTATGTAGTAACTGTCCCACTCACCTTCTCCCTGATCCAGTGGCAAGTCTCTTCTCCAGCACACGGTCACTGGCAATTCTTTCCAGGCTCCACCTGGAGCACCAGCACCATGGCCAATTAGCGATGCAACTGCCTTATAGGTCTAGGTGATGGGTTGCTCAGCGCTTGAGCAATGCATTTTTGCGCCTAAGCTAGGCTTCTGTGTCTCCAGTGGCTTCTGTGTCCTACAGTGTCCCCTTCTGTAGTATCCTTCATTGCCTCCATGGCCAATTAGCAAAGCCACTACCCTAAAGGACTAGAAGATGAGCTGCTCAGCACTTAAGCAATGCATTGCTGCACCTAAGCCAGGCCCCTGTGTCTCTAGCAACCCCTGTGCACTCCTGTGTCTTCAGTAACCCCAGCAACTCCAGTCACCCTGAGCTCCTGTGTTCCCAGTGACTCCTAAATCTTTAGTGATCCCTGTGCTCCTCTGTCATCCAGTGATTCTAAGATTTCTATATTACCCAGTGACCTCAGAGTATCCTGCATCTCCCACTGATCCTTGAGCATCCTGTATCACCCAGTGACCTCACACTACCCTGTGACTTCCATAGATGCAATAGCATCCTGTGTCACCCAGTGACCCCAGAGCATCCTGTCTCACACGGACAGGATGATCTAAGAACACCTGGATGATGGTTCCTTTTTGTACAAGCTCCAACTCTTGTATAATAATATATTTTACTTACAGCAACAACTAGAATGTACTGCTGGAGGAAGCATGTTGCCCCTGTTATATGCAGATCTATATTTTAACTATAAAGACCAACAAACAAGGTAAAGAAGATGGTTCTGTGATTTTTGAACTTTGGGGAATTATCACACTGTTTTCAACGCCTCTCAACATACGTCTACCCTTATAGCCTATTGTTAACTACAAGAGTTGACAGAGGATGATAGAAGAGGTAAACATTAAAAATAATGTCAATGGTTTGTTGATTGCTTCCTCTGCTGCCCTAGGCATAGGTCATCATAGTAAATAGAGCCCTGTGTCATCATGGTAAATACACCTTTAGATGAGTACAGGCTTACATTAAAATCTATTGCTAGGCCCCTGTTGGGGATATTTTTACATATTTCCCATTTAATCACCTGGACAAGTAGGGAGGGGAATTCTCAAAATAAGCCGCAGACAGCAATAAGAAAACCGACAGGGGTAAACAACAATAAAACAAGGATTTTGATGCAGTGTGCCAAGCCTCGGTGGGACCTCCCAAACTTCTAAAATGATCCTGATGCCTGGAGCTTTGCATTGTTTCTGAGTGGTTGTATATCAGTTGGCTGTGTAGTTGTAGTTGACAAGCATCATGCTACAGGGAAATATGACATAAAAGGGCGACCATATACCACGTGCTAGTGAATTCTATTTTTTTCTAGTGGTTTTAATCAAAATGTATAGATTTAATACATGTACAAATATTCCTTTGTTTGTAGTTTAATAAATAAAGCAATCTTTTTCATTTCACTTTTTCATTATTCTTCCATAAACTGTTACAGCAGCAGCTAAACTTGTTTGAAGTATTGATTAAGGCAGCAAATCTGTATTTATTTCAGAAAAATACGCATTACACAACGTCCATGGGTTATTACTTTGTTATTTATCTTCTTGTATTGCACATAACTTACATTGATTGTCCTATTTTATATGACTATGCTTTCAGTGGAAGTACTACTGCAGATGTGTCCTGTCTAGAATTACATTAAAACCTGTGGGCATAATGAGACTCAATATTGTTATGATTGATGAAACTACAGCTTGCAAAGCAGATGGCTGACAGTAATGCTAGGATGTTGTGTCTGGGGTTAAACTAATCCCCATGCTATTCTACATACAGTAAGTAGTACTGTAAGTATTCTCTTTACATTGCTTACCAATAAAAAGGAGCTTTATGTCTTTGTTCCCCTTCTTCATTTTATTAGCATATTTAACAATATTGTTAATTTGAGAACATTAATATTTAAGAGCATGTGGGTAATAGTTTAACAATGGGATTTTAATAAGAGCAATTGGAGTACACGAAGTGGTGGAGAGAAGAAAAAAAAAAAATCAAAACTGCACCAAATGTATATCCAGCTAAAACTTGTTTTTTAATTTTAGATTACAACCCCTGTTGTGTTTTACTGCTATCTGAGGTTCGTTAAACCATGGGCCACATCGTATATTTTACAAATATTTAGGGACTGAAAAATCAGATCTTCACCAGAGCCCCCCATTCATTATGGTCTCCACCAGAGTCTACCTTTACATGATGGTCCCCATCATTGTCTTCACTTATGGTACATCAGGTTTCCCACCAGATTCCCAATTTCATCAGAGTTTTCCCTTACATCAGGGTCTTCATCAGAGTCACCCCTACATCATGGTCTTCTTCTGTGTCCACCCTTACATAAAGGTCCCCATCAGAGGGCCCTCTGACATCAGGGTCTCCATCAGAGTCTCCCTTACTTCAGAGTCCACCCTTACATCAGGGTCTTCATTAAAGTCTACCCTTACATTAGGGTCTCCATCAGAATGTTTCCCTACATCAAAGTCCTCCTGAGTGCCCCTTACATCAGAATCCCCATCAAAGTCCCTTCTTACTTGGGAGAATGCTGAAGCAGAGACAATAGGCAACATCTGCTAACCTTAAAGTGTTACTAAACCCAGGATCCTGCATTCACTATATCTGGTCTCCCACATAACATGGAAATGCAATTATTTTGTAAATATAAACAGCTAAATACCTTTTTATCATCAGCAGTATATAGCAATCTTGTGACTTATATCAGTGTCTGGTTAAAGCTTGTGGGAGGAGTTTTCATTCTCCCCTGATTGTCCTATGAGGCTGCAGGTCCCCTGACCCTCTGTCTGGACAGTGCTGATTGGCTCTGCACTCTCCCAAGAAACAAACTCTCTAGAAATACACACCGAACTGAGCATGTGCAGCTTGCCTCCAAAGCTCTGTTCTGTCAGCAAATGGATTGGGGAGGATCAGAGAAGATAAGCTCAAACAGCCTTTTTACACAATGCAGAGGATTAGCACATCTTTTGTAGCTGGCTGCCTGAACCCAGAAGAGGCAGGCAGCTGAAGCGGTCCAGGATGGCAGCCTGAGACCAGATCTATGTCACCCAAATAGTGGATTGCAGCAGGACCTGCCTTGGTAAGTGTGTTTTTTGAAGAGATTGCAGCAATACAGTTGAGTGAGATTGCAGCAATACAGTTGAGGGGGAACACAAAAAATGGGGGTGGGGTGGATAAGCACCCCTTTAACTATAAAGGAGCAGCTCTTTTTTATTGAATAAAAAAATGGGGAGAAATACAAATACATCTATTACAAGTGAGAATTGTACAAATGTAAAGATATGACTAGAGCACATTGGTCAAGCATAAGTAAGACATTAATCAAATCTATAGTTAATACATTCAAAACGTTAGTGTGTTGTGATCAGCATGTGTATGTTGGCTATTTAACATTTCTGGTTGGGGGAGTAGTGTGGTTTTAGCCAGGTAGATTGTGAAAGGTAGAGTATTTTCATTGACTTTGCTGCTTTCTGCTTTCCCCAAAATTTGTTTTTAGTTATCAGTTTTGATGTGAGATATTTTGGGGAACTATTATCTGCAATGTAATTGTTTGCTTATAGATGTGTGTGTGTGACCAGCACACCATACAATTTTGATTTGATTCAATGTCCTATAAGGGGTAGGGGAGTGGGGTTGGGTTCTGAGAAGTTTGGGATAAAGGGTTCGGGTAGTGAGAAAGGCCACTAGAGACGTGTTGTGGGTGCTGGTTCTGTGGTTGTATAATTGCTATTATTGTGTGTGAGTCTTTGGGGAATATGTAATGAGTTTCCCTTCGTGTGGAGATAAGGTGTCTATTACGTCAACATTTTTTAATTTTTTAATTTGCTTAGGAGTAGCTGGCTGATCGGGTTTAAGTATGCAGCCTAGGATCATTTGCATATCTGGGTGGAGAATTTAGGTGTGCATCTTCTGCAGGTATTCCTCAGTGGATTTGAAGTGGATCCAGCAGGCCCAGTGATTAGAAAACTTGTGTGGAGAATTTCGGGTGATTGCTATGAGTTCTTCCATTTCTGCAATTTTATTTATTCTTTTATACCAGTCAGAAATAGAGGGTGTTCTAGGTGTTCCCCATAGAGGGGGTATGCACATTTTGGCTGCATTGACTAGCATCATAGCTAGTGATTTAAAGTATAGTGTATCATTTGGCCCCTGGAGATGCAAAAGGAATTGTGCAGGTGAGTAGTCCAGCGCATCTGTGGTGATTTTTTCCATTTGATTATGGACTTGCTTCCAAAAAATTTGGATGACTGGGCAGGTCCACCAGATGTGTAGGAGGTCGCCTGGTGCCTCTTGGCATCTCCAGCATTTGTTAGGGTGTGATGCGTCAAACCTGTGTAAAATGGAGGGGGTGCGATACCATCATGAAGCAACTTTGTAATTAGCTTCTTGGATAGAAACATTTATAGAGCTTTTATGTACTTTTATGTTTCTATATATTTCTTCCCAGTTTCTGCTAGTCATTTCTCTGTTAAGGTCTTTTTCCCAAGACTTGCAGGCTATTCCCTCATCAGAAAAGATACTTTTTGGAAAGACAAAACACTGCGCTATTCTTATATATATATAAGGGGTATATGAACAGCTGCTAACACAACATCAAGGTATGAAATATGACATGATAAGTATTATATAAAAGTGTAGCGCTTTAAAAACATGGCATATTTACTGCCAATATTACAATATGTTCAACAAATAATCTCAATGTGAACTGGTGCACACACCATGCAAAATACTATTTGCTATATACAATTATACAGCTAAAAAAAAAAATCAAAATCAAAAATCTGGGTAAAAAATAAAGACGTGAAAATAGAAAAAGTCTCTTAAATGTCCGTGTATGATTCACAAATATGTGAAAAAGATCCTACACCTCCTCCGTAGAAAGACCGTGCAGTCACCACGTGAGATCCCTCCACCAAGCGAAATGGGAGCTTACCGGATTTAGTGGATCCTACTCAAATTTATATTTGGAGGATCACATAAGCTTGTACATATATGTAGACTCCTTCGATATTGCACTTTCTAGAGGGATTTCAAATGTGGCTATTCCATTCAGAAAGATGACATATCTCCAGCCATATGGATCCACATGGATAATAGAGCACATATAAAGAGAAGCAGGGACCACACTCCGTTTTTCGTATAAATAATTTAATAAAAGGTTATTAAACTCACACGTATACAGAAGATTTAAGCACTTTCAATTTAAATTAAGGCTGCAGTGAAATCCTGACACGTTTTGTCATAAAAAGACGTCATCTGGGGATGACGTCTTTTTATGACATGTTCTAATTTTCCGTATTGTGATATTAGCTCTCTTGGCTTGGAGGGCTCTGGCTAATAGTTTTCTGCTTTTATTGCTATGTTTGTAAAAGAGTTTTTAGGATAGGATGTAGTTTCTCCTCGTCCTCTTTCCTAATTCTTCCCTTAGGTGGTTTCTAGCTTGTTCCAGGTCTTTTAGTGTGGTACGTGCTTTAGTGAGTTTGTGTACCTGTTCCAATTTCTGTATTTGATTTAATAAGGTGTTGATAGCCTCCTGCTGGGTACGCTTGCGGGCTGATGCGAGTTTAATAAATGTTCCTCTAATCACGCATTTATGAGTTTCCCACTGGGTTAAGTGGGATGTGTCAGGGGTGTCATTGTTTTTTTTCGCAACTTGGGCTATGTGTGAGGGATCTGTGATTAATGATGCGTCTAGTCTCAAGGTTTTTGTGTGTTGGAAGTAGCCTGAGAGTGTTATCGTGGCTGTGATAGGGTTGTGATCAGAAAGGAACATGGGTTCAATGGTTGCTTCAGATAGAAGTGGGAGGTCCATTTCCATGATAAAGAAATAGTCTATTCTAGAGTCGCGGTTGTGAGGTGGGGAGTAATAAGTGTAGTCTCTGTCTGTGGGATGTAGGGTATGCCAGGAGTCGTGCAGGAGTAGATCCTGTAGTTGGGGTTTTTATTTGTTTAAGAGCTTTAAAAGGAAAGGAAGATGCTCCGGTGGATGTGGCTTCAAGAGGGTTTAAAGCTACGTTAAAGTCTCCTTCAAGTATGAGACTGCCTGATTGGAAGGAGGTGAGGGCCATTGTTATGTCACAGAAGAAACTCACTTGCCCTGTATTAGGGCTATATATGTTAGCAATTGTAATGGGTTTTCCCTATATTGAGCCTTTGATAAATGTGTATTGGCCAAAGTCATCCATTTGTGAGTCTGATATTTCTAAGGGGGTATATGGTTGGATATTAAAATAGAAACCTCTTTTGTCTTAGCTAGAGTATTGGTAGCATGGAAGCTCATCGGAAAGTCTTTGATAGTTTAGGTACATGGCTAGTCTTAAAGTGTGTTTCTTGGAGTAAGATTACATTGGCTTTGAGTTTTCGCATGTATAGCAAGAGTTGTGATCTTTTTCCCAGAATGTTAAGCCATTTTACGTTGAGGGAGACTATTTTCAGTTTAGCTCTTGTAGAAGATGAGCTTGCAGTGGATATTCTGATGTTTGCTGTGTGTCTCTAGTTGAGGATGGGGAGCGGTGTGTAGACCTTCTCTGGGCAGTAAGGCTGTTGGGGGGGGGGGATAGAGGAGTGAGGGGTAGCTCAAGGGAAGAGGAGGGAGGGTTTTAATTGAAGGGTATTTGTGGGCGGGAGATGTTCTGACAGCTAGGGTAGACCCGCTAACCTGCCTTAGAGAGTTGGGTTGGTCAGAGACGATCAGCACAAGTCTGTAGCCTGTGCTGTTGTAGGGTGTGGTTGGACTGATGAAGATAGTTTTTAGTGATATACAATACGTATTTTTCCTCGTGGCTACTCTTAAGGTCTCTGAAATCAGAAGAGTATGTGGGAGTTTTGTCAATGGTAGGGTTAGGGCGTTTGCATGTGTGTGTTTTGGTGAGGACATGTGGAGGTGTTGCGGGTGTTTGTGCTTCTAAGCCATGGGTTATGATTGGTGTGTGGTGCTTTATGTGATAGCATAAAGGTTGGATACGGGAAGTGTCTTAGCGTGTACTGTCTCGTTTAATGAGAGTGACTTAGGGGTATTGCAATGTGCTTTGTGATAGAATTATTTATTGCTCCTATCAGTGAGATTGTTCGAGCATATTTAACATATAAACATTTTGTAAATAATAAACAGTATTTAAACTTGGTTTAAACTTGTCCACCTGGTAGAGTTGGACGTTGATTTGTAAGGTACATCGTATCTACCTTTTATTTGCTCTGAGAGTAGCGGATTGTTATTGGTTGAAGAGAAGCTTATGGTGATCTGGTCTTCCCAAATGTTTACTTATGTCCCGCGTACACACGATCAGAGGTCCGCCGGCCTAACCGAACGACCGGATCAGATCACACACGACCGGACTTTTCCAGTGGACTAGGTCTGGCAGGCAATCCGCCAGACTATGGCGGGAGTTCGCCGGACTTTTGAAATGAACGGACTTGCCCACACACGGAGAAAAGTCCGTTCATTTTGAACGTGGCTCCAGGTAGATGGGACTAGTGCAGGAAGTCAATGTCGCTGCCTCCATCGGTGAGATTGACACCTCGCTAGCCCCATCACCTGGTATGGACATAAAGGGGAAGCCCTACGCCGAAAATAACGGCGTGGGGGTCCCTCCCATAGTCCACATCAGACCCTTATCCAAGCACATAGCCTGGCCGGTCAGGAAAGGGGGTGGGGACAAGCGAGCGCCCCCCCTGAGCCGTACCAGGCCGTGTGCCCCCAACATGGGGGGTGCTGTGGGGAAGGGGGGGCCCTGCGGCCCCCCACCCCAAAGCACCTTGTCCCCATGTTGATGAGGGCCTCTTCCCAACAACCCTGGCCATTGGTTCTTGGGGTCTGCAGGCGGGGGGCTTATCAGATACCGGCCCCCCACCCTATGTGAATGAGTATGGGGTACCATGTACCCCTACCCATTCAGTTGGTGAAAAAAGTATAAATAAAAAACACAACACAAGTTTTTAAAATAATTTATTGGACAGTTCCGGTGGTCTTCTCTTCTTCCATCTTGGTGGGTCTTCTCGCCGGACTCCTTCGCTATCTTCTGCTCTTTTACTAGCTCTTATAATAGCAGAGGAGCTCGGCTTTCTTCTTCGTTGCTGCCGCCGTCCGGGGGTCTTCTTCTGACTTCGGGGGTCTTGTCCCCCTCTTCGGGGGTCTCGTCCCCCTCTTCGGTTCTTCTTGCCGGGACTCCGCTATCTTTTTATAGCTCTTTTACTATTTTACTAGTGGTCGCTAGGTCTTCTGTCGCCGCCTTCTTCTCTTCTTCCGGCTTCGGGGGTCTTGTCCCCCTCTTTGGTTCTTCTTGCCGGGCCTCCGCTTTCTTCTTCCAGCTCTTTTACTAGCATTGGCCCAGTTTTCTATCACCGCCGCCTTCTCTTCTTCTCTTCTTCTTCCTTGAGATGTTGACTCAACACTCTCTCTGCCCACAATGACAGGTACGCGTTGTACGGCGACTTATATAGGGACAAGGGGTGGGGTCACCGGGTGATGTCACATGGTGATCCCGCCCCCTTATGGTGTCATAGTCCTGGATGCTGGGACGGTGACATCATCAGGAGATGGGGTCACCATGTGACATCACCCGTGACCCCGCCCCTTGTCCCTGAGTCGCCGCACAACGCATCCCTGTCATTGCGGCCAGAGAGAGCGTTGAGTCACCATCTCAAGGAAGAAGAGAAGAGAAGGCGGCGGTGTCAGAAGACCGGGCCAACGCTAGTAAAAGAGCTGGAAGAAGAAAGCGGAGGCCCGGCAAGAAGAACTGAAGAGGGGGACAAGACCCTGAAGTCGGAAGAAGAGAAGAAGGCGGCGACAGAAGACTGGGCCACCGCTAGTAAAAGAAGACAATTTTGAGTCAAAACTTCTTTCTAAGTCTCTGGTCAAATCCGCCAGATAGTCAGATCGTGTGTATGGGGCATTAGTGAGAGTAGAATTTAACATTATCGTTTGGTAAGGGGAAAGGACGTACGCCCTGCAGCACACAAGAAACTAGTTACCATATACACATATATTAAGTGTAGGAGGATTTTCTAGGCTAGTCTGTCTGAACACAGTGGTTTCTAAACATTGTTCTAACACAGTTCCCACAAATGTTAGTTTCAGATATTATATTGTAAGGAGGGTTTCTCTGCCTATGGTAAAGCGGCTGCTTAGGTTAGGATCCATACAGTTTATTTACAGTGTTAGAGGAAAACCGTTCATGAGAGCAGGTCTTGGGTGCTGCAAATTTCTCTCGTCGGCATTATAAGACATCTGTGTTTAGCGTTCTCTATGTTCATGTTCGTTTACTTAAGGCACGTGTCCTCGATAGGATTTCAGGTTCATATGCTTTTTTGTTTATGTAGTGATCATTATCTAATCTTTGTTTAGATTTTTTGTCTAGCAAAAAACATTAGTGTACAGGATACATCTTATCCATCTCTTTGCTTGTTTTAAAGGTAACATATCATTGTGGATTGTATGATTGTTTATATAGGTATGTTCTATGTTTGCCATTAATTAGAGGGGGAGGTATAATTGAGAGTTGGCAGGTGGGTAAGATGTATGCCCTGTTGCGTAAAGGAGAGCAGGTATGGTACATCTGCCTATTACTTGTAATCAGCTTATCTATATCTGTCTAACCGAACATGGCAATATCTCATTGCTAAGCTTATACTTCTTGCTTTACTACTGGTTCAAGACATAGCAAGAGAATTTACATGTCCATGGTGGAGTAAAAGTTAAGATTTGGATCCGTAACCATTGCATATATAGTTCGAGGAATCCGCCTGTAGGATCGTTCCTCAGGTGTCTGCGTAATGTTCATGTCAGCACGAAAAAGTATGTACCCTTTCGGTGCGTATGTGGTTACAGAGGCGCAAATCTCCTAAAGGAGCTACAGGTATTGCCACTACCTCTGCCCAGAGGGCTGTGTATCAGTTCAGTAACAGGTGTTTATTATAATGTAAACTATTTACTCACTGAGATCATAGACTGTTTTTGTGGAAAGATCGTGGCATCTGGAGATGCTGGTTGCATTGTTTAATCTTTTCTAGCTTTTCTATGCGCCAGTGATGCTGGTACACTTCCTTCTCCTGGGGACCGACGGTTTGCTGGTGGAGGTGAGATGCAAGGGGAAAGTCGCCGTCTTCTGGTTGAGGGTAGATTTTCCCTGTGGAGGGCTTCCATTGGTTCCTCTTGTTGTTGGGCTTCACTGCGTGGGTCACAACTCCAGTCCGGAATTGCAACTGTTGGGATCCCCAGGTTTTCACAAAATGCATTAGCTTCCTCTGGGTGACGCAGAAGAGAGATTCTACCGCCTGAGCCCGCTTGTAGGCAGAAGGGGAATTTCCACCTGTATGGGATATTCCTGTCTCTCAGCACGTCCAAGAGCGGGCGCAGAGCTCTGAGCTTTTGTAAGGAGATTTGGGACAGGTCATGATGTTGTTTAATCTCTGTGCCCCGGTATGAGATGTGCCCCCTGAGTCTTTCTTGCCTCATAATTTCCTCCTTTATTCTGAAGTTGGTTAGGCATCCAATAACATCTCTTGGGGGGGGGGGGGGTCTGTATCTCTGCCCCTGGGGGGTAGCGCTCGGTGTAGTCATTGCATGTCTACAGGTGTGTCGGGCGGGCGGCCTAACAGGTCGTTGAAAACGTTTGTCACAGCTTGAGGGAGATGGTCTGAATTGATCGATTCAGGGAGTCCCTTGATTCTAATGTTGTGATGGCGGCCCCTGTTATCTAAATCTTCAATGTGTCTCTGTAAATCTCATATTTGTGTGGAGTGGGTGCTTAGGGAGTGCTGTGTTATATTTATTGAGGCCTCATGGCGATCTGTGATTTCCTCCACCTGCTCTAAGCGTCCTGCCACAGCCTGCATGTCTAATATTAGTTCAGATATTGCTGCTGACAAGGTGCTTTTGATGTCTGCAGCCACAGCTATGAGGTCTTCCATACTCTGGCTGCATGTGGCTGGGGGCTGGGGCTCACATGCTTGTGATCCCGGCTGCCTCGTGGGGCTGTGACTCACCTCCCCGGAGGCTTGCATTGCTGAGGATGACGCCCGCGTCTGGGATCTGAATATCTCCGGTATACTGCTGGTAAGTTGTGCATCGGGGTCCCACATTGAGCGGGAGGGGGTGGCCGAAGAATCCCCGGACCGTTTTGCCCATGTTTGCCGGTGCTTGTCTCCCTCCATGTGGAAAGAAAGACAGTGGAGTAGCAGAGCTAAGAGACTAGGCTGCCATCTTCAGCCGCGTCCAGGCCATGCCCCGGCACTTTCTATTTCTAGTGTTATTTGTAAAACCAGTGTAGATATAGGCTGAACACCCCCTGTTTGGTTTGCAGTAGAACTCTTGAACAGGGAAAAGTTCTGCTCCGAACCGTAAACTCCATTGAATCCTATGGGAGCTGAACACGAGAAATCAAAAGTGCCCATTTTGAAGGCACATATGCAAGTAATTGGCCATAAGAGGGGTATAGGGGTCTGGGTACTGCTGGGGAACATGTATCAATGCAATTATTATTTTTTTTTAAAGGATCGTTTTTTCAGGAGCTGTGATATTCATGATGCATGTATAGAATATGCTGCAACAAAACAGTAATTTCTAAAGAAAGAAAAATTGCCCAAGCACATTTAAAATGACTTGCGGTTATAATTGCCAACACCCGGCTTAAAAAAATTAAGAAGAAAAAACGGTGTGGGGTCCCCCCCCCCATAGCTTTGCGCAATAAAGGAGCAGAATGCACTTTGCAAACACAAACGCGCCAAAGGCTACACAGACAAGCAAATGGGGAAATGCCACACAACACCACGCAATACATACGCTTCAGATGTGTTTGTAGCCAAAAATGGTGTTAAAACAGGCAGTGAGGAGTCATTGCATCACTTCCACACTGCCTGTCAGTAGCTTCTGGAGCAGAATCCGGTTGGGTTTCTGAGGAAATGGTGATTTAGGCACATGTCTAAATATACCATAAAGCTGGCTATAAATACAGTAAATTGAATCTCAGGTGGTTCAGCAGGGACCGGCATATCTGTCTATGGGCAGGCTGGTTGTACCCAAGTTGATCCATTGATTTTTTACATGCAATTATTGTCGGTGGCTATAGCCACTAGCAGCAATCATTGTGCTCTGCCAGGCAGGAAGGCTCCCCACTGGCAGAACACAATAGTGCTGTGGGAGGAATTATCCCACCAACATTTATTGTGTTGATGGAGGAAAGGAGCGATTTTCTTTCCTTCCACCATGAAAATCACATAATCCATGGGCTGCTTAAGAATGAAGATATGACCTAACGTGGAGTTAAGCATCCTCAAGGCTGGAATGTGTACAATAACGTAATAGAATATAAGTCTATTCATCGAAAGGTCCAATATATGGGAGAGCATACGTGGTGGATAAATGTGAGAGATGTCAGGTGTCTCAAGCCACAACTGACCGTTAAGAACAAATAATAACACAATAAAAGAATGAGAAAACCCACACAAAACTGACAGAACAAAAGACAGATTGCCTGTAATATAACATCCTTGATCTCAGCTCTGCAAATCAAGAAGAATAACCACTTAGAAATAATGCAAACTTGGCTCCTCCAAATTCTCCTTTTAGAAAGACTACTCAGTTGCAGGATGCTCTGAATTCATGCCATCTGAAGACCTGAAGATCACGGGCATCCAATATTGTTTCGGACTTATCCCTTACATACAGATATTTCTCAAAAATCTCTTAATCTATTAGACAGTGGAGGAGCCGGAGGGAAAATAAGGTGATCCAGGGCAGGGTGCCTGATTACAAGCTTGTTTTACTTCTCTTTAATTAGTTGGTAACACTACAGCTGGTAAGTGTGTATTCTTCCCATTTGGTGGTGGTCTCAAAATTTGAACGTTTTACCTCATTAGTGATGGAGGTTTATTACATGTTTAAGAGTGTTTGAACACGGAAGAGGAGTATCTCTACAGTGGGGGGGGGGGGGTGTAGGGGACATTGCATGGGGGGGAGCAGAGAACACTACAGTGGGGGGTAAAGGGGACAGAGGACACTATATTGGGCGGGGCTGAAGGGGACAGAGGGCACTACATTGGGGGGGGGGCTGAAGGGGACATAGGACACTACATTGGGGGAAGGGGGTGAAGGAGATGGAGGGAGGACACTGCATGGGGGGCACAGAGAACACTATATTGGGGTGAAGGGGACAGAGGACACTGCATGGGGGGGGGCAGAGGACCCTACATTGGGGGTGGAGGGGTAAGAGGACATTGCTTTGGAGGCCAGAGGACATTTTGTGAGGGGGCAGAGGACACCACAGTGGGGAGGGGGTGAAGTGGGCAGAGGACTCTGCATTGGGGGGGCACAGAGGACACTACAGTGGGGGGGGTGAAGAGGACACTTCATGGGGGGGCACAGAGGACCCTACATTGGGGGGGGTGGAGGGGACAGAGGACACTGCATGGGGGGACACTGAGGACACTACAGTGGAGGAGGCTGTGAAAGGGTCAGAAGACACTACAGTGGGGGGGGGGACAGAAGAGGACACTACAGTGGGGAGGGGGTGCAGGAGAGAGAGGGCACTGCATTGGGGGGTGCAGATAATACTACAGTGAGGGGAGGGTGTGAAGGGGACAGAGGACATTGCTTTGGGGGCGAGGCAGTGGACACAAAAGTGGGGGGTGAAGGGGACAAAAGACACTGCATTGGTGGGGGTGCAGAGGATACTAAAGTGTGGGTAGGGTGTAAAGGGGACAAGGGACAGTGCTTTGGGGGGAGGCAGAGGACACTACAGTGGGGGTGCGTAAAAAGGGCAAAGGACAGTGCTTGGGGGGGCACATGACACTGCAATAGTAGGAGGGGCAGAGGACACTATAGTGAGGAATGTCATGTGAAGGGGGGCAGGACACTGCTATGGGGAGGCAGAAGACAGTATAGTATGGGGGCAGATGTTACTACTGTGGGAAGAAAACCACTGTGTGTGTGTTGGGGGGCAGAGGACACTATTGTGAGGGGAAAGATGTAAAGGGGAGTGGAGGACACTAGTGGGAGTAGGGGGGTGGACACAGGACACTATGCTGTGGTTTATTGGGCGCTTGATAGGTTCTTTTTAAAGGGCTACCCCCCCCTTCCCCCGGGATCTTTGATTTGCTTCATGTCGTCCAGGTAGATTACAACCTCTCAATGGTTGCCTACCCCTGCTTTAAATCTAGTTTTTGCTAATTATATTCTAGTTTCACAATTAAGAGCCCATGGGCTGACCAAGAGAAATCTAATAGATTCCTCCATCCAGGCTAAACTACATACACAGCTGTCAGAATACCCAAACAGTGACTACATCTGATTGGATACAGTCACTGTTCAGCCAATAATTTTCTTCCTAGCTGTCAAGCAGAGTGGTTTAGACAAGGTAATTTATAGCCTAAAGTTCTAAATCTAAATTTCTGCAGGAATCAGCTGAAGTTTGAGCCAGCTATAGAAGCCTTCAGTAATCTTTTTTTTCTTTATTTTTGAATTATTGACCCTACCAGTAACACTAATATTTCCTGATTTTGCCTTCAGAGCTCCTCCTCATCTTATTATCTTCTGCAGCAAATCCACTTTGCACTGCAAGTGCACATGGAAGTGAATTTGCTCTAAATCTAAGGGGTAGGTCTGAAATGACTGGAGGCTCTGCTGATTTTATCATCCAATCATGTGCAAGCTAAAATGCTGTTTTTTATTTTCCTTGCATGTCCCCCTCGGATCTACAGCGACTTTACTTCCAAGTGCACTTGCAGTGCAAAGTGGATTTTCCTTTAGTAAATAACCCCCACTGTGTATTTAATAGACTAAAAGGAAGCAAATAAGAGAAGGTCATTGTTAGGATTTGGATACACGTTAAGCAACATCTTACCTCTGGTTCCTTGTACAGGTGACAAACTGGATGGTGCGAGTCAAATTGACATAATTTCATAGTATGGCAAATTACATCAGCGTTCAGTTTAAAATTTAGCCTGAAAAGTAGGGTAATACAGAAAAATGTTTTACAAAATAGTTTGCTCTTTTGATTTTAGGACAGCTGGTTTAAGAATACACACTATGATTTATGACAGATGGCATTTCCAAGAAAGTGTTGCATTGTAAAAAATAGGTACTGCAACATGAAGCTTTCTCAGTCCCCCAATAATGTATTTTAAATACCAGAAGTATGACAATGACACATACACGGTTGTGTTACAATGAAAAAGCAACATGCTGACATAGAGGTCAACAATCTTAATATCCAGGCCTATACTGGATTATATCCAAGGAGACTAAAATATCTGTTGCCTTGTGTGACCTGCTTTAAAGCGGTAGTAAACCGTTAAAAATAACCCCCCCTCCTGCAAGACAATAGCACATTATGAAATACCTTAGAAAGAAGCCCCCACAGTGCCCCTGGTCACCACTGAGGGAGCTGACATGTTCCTTCTGCGTTTCTTCTGGGTTCGCTTGCTCCAGCAGCTGAGTAAAAATGACCAAGCGGAGGATACAACCGATTTAACTAAACCTTTTTTGTAAAAAGGTTCACTATTCACTTCCCAGATAGCAAGCAATTGTACTGCAAGTTTGAAATGACTTGCTAAGCTATTGCTAGTCTTGCCAGGATTCACAAGTTTGTTGCACAATTGCAGCAAGTCAGCATTGCATGACTCCAGATCAACTTTCTTTGCAAACATTCTGCAAGTCTGCTGCAAGTTCTGGTTCAGTTATATTGTACAATAGTCATCCCACCACAGGGGTCACTGTGACTGAATTTTCATGCTGTAGACTTGCAGAGCTCTTGCTGTAAACTCACCACTGTAAATTTGCTCTTGTTAGAGACTTGCCACGTAAATTTCCTACAAATTGGAAAAGTGTCAACTAGAACTTGTGCTTCAAGTACTCAGTATCTGGGTTAGCTATCTGGGTTAGCAAGCTGAATGTTCAATTTGCAAAGTATACAATTAAAACTGAACTGCTGACACAAAAACTTTCACTATATCTGGTTTCCCACAGTACACAGAACATGGAAATGCAATTATTTTAGTAAATATAAATTGCTAAATGCCTTTTCTCAATATATGGCAGTCTTGTGACTTAGATCAGTGTCTGGTTAATGCTTGTAGGAGGAGTTTTCATTCTACTCTGACTGTCCTATGAGGCTGCAGGACCCCTGACCTTCTATCTGGACAGTGCTGATTGGCCCTGTGCCGATCACATGCATCCTCCCAAGAAAAGAAAACTCTCTAGCAATACACACCAAACTGAGCATGTGCAAAGTGACTCCAAAGGCTCTGTCTTATCAGGAGGTGGTTAGGGGGCAGTGGAAGAAGGGGAGAATCAAAGAAGACAGCCTTTTTACACACTGCAGAGGATTAACCGGTTAAGGTTCCACAGTGAGTATCACAAGCATGATATTCTGTACACTACATATATTATATATGTATGTATGTATGTATGTATATATGTATACTAGTGAAGGGGGGTTGGATACAAGATCAGTCCTACTGCACAAGAAGAGAGAGACGCAGTGACTGTTTTTTTATTACAGGAAACTGATGTACAAAGGTAAAATTTCACACTGGATTTCCACACATATATGAAAAAAATACACAAAGGGATTGATTTGTTAAAGGCAAATCCACTTTGCACCAAAAGTGCACTTGGAAGTGCAGCCACTTTAGATCTGAGGGGAAGATCTGAAATAAAGGGGAAGCTCTGCTGATTTTATCATCCAGTCACGTGCAAGCAAAAATTTTGTTTTTTATTTTCCTTGTATGTCCCACTCAAGGTCTACAGTGACTACACTTGCAGTGCACTTATAGTGCAAAGCGGATTTGCCTTTAGTAAATAAACCCCAGTGCATCAAGATAAAAAAAAGGACACACATGCCTATCATACTTACTTGCCTTTACTTACTTTACTTGCCCTTGGGTTCAGTGTTTTAACTTCTGTTCACTTTGAATACCCAGTCATTTGTACTAAAAACCCTGTGTTTTAATGTCCTTCAATTGATTGGGTAGTCAAAGAGAACACAGGTTCACCTTGTCTACTAACATTCACTTTGCAAGAGAACATTCACTTTTCTATGGGGATATTCTCTATTGTTTTTAATTCAACCCATTGAAACAGGTCCCAGTTCATTAAACTTCATACTAGAAATGGGTTGGACTCGTTTTTAAGCACTTGGTTCGAATGCTAAAAGAAGGAAATAGATTTTATGGTTTAGAGTGTAATTAGCAAATTATGCAGATGTTTAAGTAGGGGAAGATTAGCAATTTTCAAATGTTGAAACATAAGTGTGAAAACAAAAACACAACCAAACCAATTCCTAAATTCCTACAACACGAAACAGAACAAAGCCGGTCTTATAGTACTCAGATTTGTTTATGAACAAAAACACTTACAGTCTGATTATATCAGGTCCAAACATGTCGACAATTAGTGTGCAGATTCCTCTTAAACCTTCTTTCTCTGAAAATAAGAGTAAAGTAAAAAATCTTAGATAGCATTTTAAATCCCTCCATTGGCTGCCACTCAACCAAAGAAACAAATTGAAGATTACAAAGCCATCCATAACTTGGCCCGAGCTACATCACTAACATGATCTCAAAATACCAACCAAGTCATTCTTTTCGTTCCTCCCAAGACCTCCTAGTCTTTAGCTCCCTCACCTCATCCCGTGCTCATCTTCAGGACTTCTCTAGAGCCTCTCCTATCCCCTAGAATGTTCTACCCCATTCTGTCTGACTAGCTCCTACTTTGTCCACTTTCAGACGATCCCTAAAAACCCATCTCTTCAGAGAAGCCCATCTGGACTCCAACTAACAACTGTACATTTATTTTCTCCATCAGCACATCCCCTCACAGTTATTCTCTCTTGACCCTCCCTCTTATGCCGCGTACACACGATCGGAATTCTCGTTGGAAAAAGCTCTGATGGTTTTCCCGATGGAATTCCGACAGAATTCGGCTCAAGCTGTCTTGCCTACACACGGTCACATCAAATTCCGATCATTTATAATGCGGTGACATACAACACGTATGACGTGACTAGAAAAAGGAAGTTAAATAGCCAGTAGCCAATAGCTTCCATCTCGTAGTTGAATCTGAGCATGTGTGATTTATGGTGTGTCGGAATTGCATACACACGATCGGAATTACCGATAGAACGTTTTTCCATCGGGAAAATTGAGAACATGCTATCAATTTTTGGCTGGCAGAAATTTGGACAGCTAAATTCCAATGGAGCATACACACGGTCGCACAAGCTCTCATCAGTCTTTTTCTGGCCGGAATTCCGATCGTGTGTACGCGGCATTAGATTGTAAGCTCTAAGCAGGGCCCTATGATTCCTACTGTATTAAACTGTACTGTCTACTCTCAAGTTGTAAAGCGCTGCGTTAACTGTTGACGCTATATAAATCCTGTATAATAATAATAATGTATAATATAGCAGACAAGGAATGGTGAATTGAGAATTATTATCTTGACCAAAGATATTAAGAGATTCAAGTTGAAGAACTTGATAAAATCTGTTCTATTCACAGAGGGTTTGGTCTTTTTTCCTTTACAAGCAATTCGGCAATTAAATAACTTTTCTTTTGCCCAAATGCAAACTCAATAGTAAGCTTATAAGAGATGAGCATCCAGACATCATGAGCCTGCTCACCATAATGGAGAATGAAGCAAAAGGATTAAAAAAAATTAGCTTGGTCAGGTAACCTTTTTTTGTGGTTCTAGAGTAGGTTGGGTAATTTTAAATCACAGCGGTCAAAAAGGCTGGATTCACACCTATGCATTTTTTGTGTTTTTTGCATTTTGAAGATTTGCCCTACAGAAGGTGTTCCATAGGAAACCATGTTAAATGGACTGCAGTGCAAATCTAAAAAATTGCAAAAAGCACTAAAACTGAATAAGCGTGAATCCAGCCTAACTGGGAGGGCAAAACCAACTCCAAACCCACTCACAAGCTACTTAAGGCCAGGTTCACACTTATGCAGTTGATGCATATTCCAGGTTCATTTTACATTTTCAATACACTTTTTTGATCCATTGAAGTCTGTAGAACCAAAAACACAATCTTCTGGTCCCTGGCCTTTTCCATAAAATGTACAGATGGGAACGTGACCTATAGGAAATCATATTATTGGACTACAACGTGTTTCTACAAAACTAAAAAATGCATAGGTGTGAACCAAGGCTAAATATTAAATGGCTAAGTCTGTTCAAATTTGTTTAAGTCTGAAATCTCACTAGTCTATGCTTAGGGCTTTTTTAATTAGCTTTAGGGATTATTATATGGTTGAATGATTTTAAATGATGAGAGTTGAAGGTGTTTTATTGTGAATAACTCCTTATGTTGTGTGAATATTGAACAGCCAGGAGACATTAATAGATCATTAGGTTTTTTCTGGTCTTTTACATTTTTTTTAGATTATATATGTACATTTCTGTACAAGTATGTTAAGGATCCCTTTATATTGGATTTCATTTATGGACAGATATAGTTGGTTGTTACATTTATATATATAATGCAAATAGTTACTAAAGCATGTATATGTTGAATGGTATAAATTATTTTTTGTTTCAAATCGGTTTATTGAAAATTGTAAAGTATTACAACATGACAGGATGAATAAGCATGACACAACATTCACAAGAATACACAATGTGGTTACAAAGAGTTTCCAAAGGTTTAACAGGTAATCCAGGTATTTATAACAAGCATGGCAATTTCAACTTTCGTGGGCGAGAGTTGTGATAACCTTGTATTAAAGTAAAATTTTTCCCCGGTCATCATATACCGCAGATGCATTGGGATGATAGTAACTGCTAGTCACCATGTTCAAGCTTCGATAATAGCATCAAAACGGGATAATTGTTGTTGGATGACCCGTACCAAATAACAAATATCAAGTGGCAAATCGCCCCCCTATATATATATCTTATATTTTCTTTGGAGCGGTGCGGGTCGTGGAGGGCTTCGGGTTGTTCACAATAGCGTTTTATATTGTGTGAATGGATCCGGGTGTAGACAAGGGCTACATGTACAGCACTCTGGACCTGCCCATGGACCATTCACCCCTAAAAGGATCTTGCTGTGAATGGGCGTGGGGCCAGTGATGTGTTGGGATGTTTGTTTTGTACAGCCGATGTCGATCCGGGTCCGTTCATCTATTGGTCCAGGTTCGTAAACCGAGCAGGGTTTTTTTTTTCCATGATAGCGATGCTTTGGATGAGTGGGCCTGTACTAAACCTCTGTGGTCTTGGAGTTGGTATTATGGGGATCCGGCTTATCTGGGTTAGATGGATGAAAGGTGTTTGGGAGTGAGTGTAGTAGAGGGTAACAGTGGTTTACAGGAGAACCCTGTCATCAAAGGCAGATTCCGATTGTCGCTATGTATTCATATCTGTCAGTATAGGATGGTTATGCCTGAGAAGTAGTACTGATGGAATCCTATGGAGAAATAATTTGTTTATTATACACCTTGGATGACGGCTTACGGAGTTGTTTTTGGTGCTCAGTCTGAGGATGTAGCTTTCCCTGTATTATTTGTGATTAAATTAGGGAAGTGCTGTAATCTAGATACTAAATTAAGCATGGGGGGGACTGGGAAGAAGGTTCTATACCTATATAGTTATTGAAGGAGGATGGTGGAGCAGTGTACATGAAGTGGTGTTGTATCTTGGATTGAGGTTTAATTTAGCAGCGTCGTACATTCTGCTGAGGTTCGGAAGTGGTGCCAACATGACCAGGCTTTCCAGTAACTAAGTGGGGTATCTTTAGATTCGTGAATTAGCTCTTCCATTTCGGCAACTCTGGTTATTCGTTTGATCCAGTCCGAAGTTGATTGGGGAGTGGTAGATGTCCATAGTGTAGGGATGCACATTTTTGCCGCGTTTAAAAGGTGTTGGGCTAGTGGGCGGTGATATGTCTTATTCGGGAGTGGGGTATGGTGTATGAGTATTTGTGCTGGTGAAAAATCTATGGGAAGTGTGGTGATTTTGGTAATAAGGCGATGCACTTCTTTCCAGAATGGTTGGATTCTTGGACATGACCACCAGATGTGTAGGAGGGTTCCTACGTTATCAGAGCATCTCCAACAAGTAGGTGGAATATTAGGATAAAACTTGTGTAATTTGGAGGGAGTTTTGTGCCATTTAGCAAAAATCTTGAAACCATTTTCTTGTACTGAGACGTTGGTGGATCCCTTATGTATGCAAGTATAAATGTTTACCCATTCTTCCTCCGTCTGGGATACAGATAGTTCTCTTTCCCAGCTGCGTGAAGCAATATTAGATTTAGGATTGTGTTCTGAGAAAAGGAGCGAATAGATGCTAGAAATAACGTGTCGTTGTGGTTCTGTCTTGTCACATGTCATTTCAAATGGGGTGAAAGACCTGGCGTAATTGGGTTGGAGCTGGTGGTGAGTCAAGAAATGCCTAATTTGAAAGTAAATCCATTGCGGGAAGGGGCGTCCGGATTTTTGTTTAGGGAGCTCCTGTAATGCGTGAAATTGCTCATTTGAGAAGAAATGTTGGGCGCGTACTGCTGGATGTGGCCAGTGTTCTGAAAGGAATGCATCCGATTGACCTGTCAGAAAGTCCGGATTGTGACGAATTGGGGTCAGGGGACTGTGGGTGGAAGAAATGTGGTGCATATGATAGGTCATGCAGAAAGCTTGCAAAGTACTGTCAATTAACGGGTGTTGTTTGCATACTTGGGGGACGTATTTCTGGTCCATCCAGGGTAATTGTTGTGTTGGTATCGGGGAAATTGCACTCTCTAATTTTGTCCAGGCTTTCGTGTGTGTGTACGTTCCAATCAACTATTCTAGCGAGGTGGCAGGCCCAGTAGTATTTCTTAGTCCAATGCCTCCTTTCCTTTTAGGCTGGGTCAATCTGTCGTAGCTAAGCCTAGGTCGCTTACCTTCCCAAAGAAAGTTGTTGCAAATGTTTCAGTATGAGGCAAAAAAGGCTTGAGGGAGTTTTATGGGTACCGTTTGTAGCACGTACAGAAGTCTTGGGAGGATATTCATTTTAATTATTGATGCCTTGCCAAACCATGAGAACAAACATGCTGACCAGGCTTTAAGGTCTTTTTGAATGTCGAGGAGGAGTGGGAGATGGTTGCTGGAATATAGATTTCTGATATTTGAGATTAGCTTTATTCCTAGATAAGTGATGGCTGTGCTATTCCAGCAGAATGGAAAATGATTCCGACACAAGTCTACTGTTTCTTTTCGTAGGGAGAGATTTAGGGCCTCAGATTTGGTGAAATTTATTTTCAAATTGAATAGGGTGTTGAATGTGGTGAAGTCTTTAAGGAGGTTGGGCAACGTAATATGTGGTTCTGTGAGGAATAGAAGGATGTCATCTGCAAAAGCAGCTACTTTTTGGGTTGTGTTTGCTATCAATACTCCTTTTATGTCTGGGTTTGCGTTCAGTCTCCTGAGGAGGGGTTCTAGGGTGAGGACAAAAATCAGAGGTGATAGCGGGCATCCCTGGTGAGTCCCGTTGGATATGGAGAAGGCGTTCGACAGTTGACCATTAACCTTAACCTGGGCTTTGGGAGAGCCGTAAAGGGCCATAATGTATGTTAACATGCGGTCTGGTAGGCCTATCTGCTTGAGGACTTCAAACATATAGTCCCAAGCCACTCTGTTGAATGCCTTCTCCGCGTCCAAGGAGAGGAAGAATCCCTGTTGATTGGAAGAGGACAACCAATTGTGGATATTGATAGCTTTAATTGTATTGTCTCTTGCCTCCCTCCCTGGAATAAAGCCTACCTGGTCAAACGAAACGAGATTGGGCAGTAGAGGCAAGAGGCGGTTGGCTAAAATCTTGGTGTAAATTTTTAAATCGACTTTTAGCAGGAAAATGGGTCGATAGTTGGTTACCAGGGATTCATCCTTATTTGGTTTGGGAATTACCGCAATATGGGCCTTTAATAGATCTTGTGGGGCGGGTTGTCAGGGGATAAGGTGTTAAATGCTGACAGAAAGCGTGGTTTCAAAATGTCAATAAAAGATTTGTAATAACTTGTAGTTAACCCATCAGGGCCGGGGCTTTTCCCGGGTTTTAGTTGTTTGAGAACAGTTTTGAGTTCCAGCAGAGAGAGGGGTAACTCTAAGTTATGGGCCAGTTCTGGAGACACAGGGGGTGTTCCATATTCCTTGAGGAAATCTGTGATGATCTAACGTCTATAGGAGTTGTCCTCTTGTGTGTTTTTGGGATGCCGGTTGTATAGACCAGTGTAATAATGGATGAATTGTTCGGCAATTTGGTTGTTTGATACAACCTTGTAGCCAGAAGGGTCCTTTAGGGCGTGGATAGATTTGGAGGCCTGTTGTTTATGGAGGGCTCTGGCTAATAGCTTGCCTGATTTATTGTCGAATTCGTAGAAGATTTTACGAGACAGGATATAGGATTTCTTTTGATTTGTTTATTTAATAAGTCTAGGAGGTCTTGTCTGGCCTGGATGAGCTCGGGGAGAGTGCCCCAGGCTTGTGAGATTTTATGTGCTCTTTCTAGTGTTCGAATGCGGTTTGTAAGCTGTGTGATAGGGGCATTCTTTTCTTTCTTTCGTTTGGCTGCTGCTACTATGAGTTCCCCACGAATCTTACTTTTATATGCTTCCCACAGTAGCATAGGGGAGACCTCTGGCGATTTGTTTTCTTTGAAGTAGAGAGTTAGGCGATGCAATAACAGGATCTGTTAGTAGGGATGGGTCTAGACGCCAAATTGGTGGTCCGTATGGGTTGTCCGCGAGTTTTAAGGGCATGGATATGGGGTGGTGGTCTGACAGGTACATGGGATCTGTAGAGGCCTCAATAAGACATGGGAGGTCCCTTTGTGATAGAAACAGGTAGTCTAGTCTAGAGTGTTTATTGTGTGGGGGTGAGAAAAATGTGTAATCTTTTCCCAGTGGATGTAGTGTTCGCCAAGAGTCAAGTAGAAAGAGTTCTTGTAGGTGTGATTTGATAGAGCGTAATGTTTTATACGGTAAGGAGGAAGAGCCTGTAGAGGAGTCTTGCAGGGGATTGAGGGGGGCATTGAAATCTCTGCCGAAGATAAGGATCCCTTCTTGAAAAGAGGAAAGTTTAGTCAGGGCGGAGTTAAAGAATGCTGCTTGTCCTGTATTTGGGGCATATACGTTGGCAAGTGTGACACGTTTGCCTAGTAATGTGCCTTTGGCAAAGATGAATTGTGCGTCCTTATCAATAAGGGTGTTGTCAATTTGATATTGGCAGTGTTTTGCAATGAGGATTGAGACTCCTTTTGATTTTGCTTTATGGTTGGTAGCATGTAGGACTGTGGGGAATGTGTGGTTAGAGAGTTTCGGAACTGAATTGGATTTGAAGTGCGTTTCCTGGAGGAAAACGATGTCAGCTTTGCTTTTGTGAAGGGAGAGCAATACCTGGGAGTGTTTATCCGGAACATTAAGTCCACACCTGTTCAAAGTAAGTATCTTGATAGAATCGTGTTTCTGGTGGGATATTTAGGTGGCATTGTGTGCGGATGGGGGACAGGATACGTAGTGAGTTACTGTGGGGTCAGCTGGTATTGACTGATTGCAATTATTGATTCAAGTGTGGTGAGAAATGTAAATTGGGTGTAGAGGTCAAGGGGGAGCCGGGATTAGGCAAAATAGAATAATATAGGGGGGGTTATTTAAAGTCTCACGTGTGCAGCTTGGGGGTTAACCAGGTAGTTCAGTGCAAGGGTTTGTTAGTGTCTGTAACTATTGATCCGGAGAAAAGCAAGAACCAGCTTGCAATTCCAGTGTAGGTATATAGGGTTATCTTAGTAACCTGTGACCGGATAATTTCAGTGGCGTGGGAAAATTGTATAATGTCCCTGAGGATTTCTCTCTGGAACACCACTATGTGGGGAGAGGACTCGAATCGAGTGAGGTGGAGATGGATCTATACTTCTCTCTACCCGCCGATCAAGGAGATTCAATGAAAGATTTATGTTTGTGCTTTCAGAGAGGCTAGGAGGATGCAGTCGTGCTATACCGAGGGTGTTGTGAATTGTTGGATTTGTTGGTTGGGGTTTGAAAGTTGTGGCTTTTAGGGCCAAGTTCCGATAGGAAATGACCCGTTAGAGATGAGGTGTTCAATGTACGATGGGCTAATTCTAGGACAAATCTCCATTCTGCTCTTATCGTGTATAACTGTCATTAGGATAACTTATAGACTCTAGAGTAGACCGATTTTGTCAGTTGATTCAGATCCCTGTGTCTGTGACTGTGATGGGTGTCACCCTTTTAACAGTAAAGTCTTAATTAACTGAACGAACTGAACTAACATGAAACTGAACCATTCAAACTAAGGAAAGGTGAAGTACACCGTTTTACCTATGCCTTACACGGGTTTGCTCGACTGCCGTAGGAGGTGGTAGTCTGATCGGGTAGCGCTGCACCATATGGGGTGTTTCTTGTGTGTTTCAAAGGGAAGGCAGTTACCGTGGTGATTGGGAAATGGGTTCTCATGTGCGTAGATGTCTGCCTAAGGAGGAACCAAACTGAAATTGCCTAATATCAATAATCAATGTTCTTGGGGTCGAAGAAATGAGCCCCTTTACTTTTGGTTCTGGGTCTATTACATGGCCTAAATGTCTCCATAAAGGGGTTGAGCTCCCTTGTGTGGGTGGTTGTGTTACTGAAGCCCCATACACACTATCAGATTATCTGCTGAGTTTTTCCTTCAGATTTACCAAAATCATGTAGTAGAAGGGCCTGCCTGATTGCATACACATTGAAACTCCTAAGGTTTGTCCTCATATTATATGGTTTTGGTAAATCTGAAGGAAAAACTCAGCAGAAAATCTGCGTATGGGGCTTTAGAGACACATAGGTCATGCAATTTCCGTGAGAGTCCCCCGGTGGGTGGTATGGGATTGAACCATATCCGGGGTGGTTTCTAAGCTTAATTTGCGGGGTTGATGCTTTGGAGATGGGTGGAAGTGATTCTGGGGGTCCACGAGAAGTACTACCCCTCATTCCTGGGGAAGAGGAGGTGGAGGTGTCATGGTAATGGGCTACTCAACACCCAGTATGCTCTTTACCCCTGAGTGTTTGCAGGTTGCAGATTGCACTAATCAATTACATGGGAATTAAGTGTTCGGTGTATTGGGGGTGGAGAGCCCCGTACGATTGGTAGTTTTCTTCCATCTGTTCTCCACTGCAGCCCCCCGTAACTAAGCCTACACCTACTATCAGGGATACTTAGAGGGCTACAGGCTTAAGCTTCACAATTAGCAAACCAGAGCAAACATGAAATATGCATTACGAAGGTACTTTATATCATATGTAGGGGGCCTCATAGACAGTCAGCTTTGGTCTGGATCATCACTGCCCGATAGGCTGCGTTTACTGTGTCGTTAATGATGAGGGACATATTAATGCTGGCAAGCAGTCCAAGGTGCTCGAAAGCTTACTTTCAGTGTGGATTGATCCGGACCTTTTGTGATTCTTTTATACAGTAGGAGTCCTCCTGTATGGTCTCAAAGTGTTACAGGAGCTAATGTCTGGGGTGGGACATTGGTTCTGGGTGAAGAGCATACCTTTTAGATGCAATCTTCGGCGTACCCCCGTTACCAGTGAGAGTAGCCTTACAGGTTGGTAGGAGAGTTCAGTATAATGGGAAAAACAGAGTTGGAAAGGGTGAAGGTGGAGGGTAGAGTACTTAGCTGATGGAGTCGTGGATGCTGTAGCATTCTCTGATCAGCGATCACAGTGGGCTCTCCTGGAGTGTGGAGCTTTCGATGGGCTAGCTCCATGATCTGACCCACGCTGTGCATGTTGAGACCTGGATTCCGATGGTGAGCGTCGTCATCTGGATCGGTGATCCTGATAATCCATTGGTTCGGTGCTTGTGTGAAAGGCTCTGGGCGTAGGTGGGCGAAATTCTGCATACCAGTCTGGCACTTCAGTGTAAGGTATTTCAAGCGTTTCACAAAAATTACGTAAATCTTCAGGTACCCTTAGCATCGGTTCTGCCTCTTGAAGTGGCCAACAGGGCGAAAGGGAACTTCCACCAATATGGAATTCCTTTGGAGCGCAGGACTTCTAGAATGGGGTGGAGTTCCCTTCGCCTCTGTAATGTTATGGTGGATAAGTCCCGAAAGAGGTTTATTTCTGCGCCATTGTGTGTTACCGGGTTGGTGGCAAAATGCGCTCTGCGCAGTATTTCCTCCTTTAGGTTGTAGTCGATCACACAACACACCACATCCCAAGGGGATCCAAATCTTTGCCTCTGGGGCGCAGAGCACGATGAATGCGCTCCATGCCTATCGGTGGGGACTGCTGTCGTTCTAATATGAAGTTGAATAGGCCGGTGACTTCTGCCAGAAGATGTTCTGCGTCGATTGACTCTGGAAGGCCTCACAGGCGGATATTATGTCCCGGTTGTCAAGGTCTTCCATATGACGATTGAGATCGCGCAGCTGCAATATGTGTGTGTCCACAATCTGGCAGGACCTCCGCAGTATGGAGGAGTGAGTTGTGGTTGTTTTTTCTACCTCCTGGACTCTTCCCGTGATCGCTTGAAGATCTATTTGAGGTCTGATATGGTGGTTGTGAGGGCTGCCGTTAACATCTCCTTTATATCTGCCACCACATATCTGAGGTCTTGCAGGTTTGGTTGGAGATGCGGGGTGAGTACAATGCCCTCCGCTGGTGTGTCTTGGAGTGGCGGCCTGTTGGTTGTGACTGACCTCGTGAGGAAGCCATGTTGCCAGAATGTAATGATTCTTGATTAAAGGTTATTGGCGCTACCTCCACCCAATTAATTTCAGTAACACTCTTTGCTTCCTCAAACCTTTTATGTCTATCTATCACCTTAACGTGTCCCCAGGGACTATGTGAATTAAACCCGTGTTCCGTATTTTATCTCAACAACACCCCATTTATCCAACACCTTAAACTCAAGGCAAAAATTGATTGCACCCCACTTTGTATCACCTAAGTGAGCTAGTGCCACTTATTTTACATATAGTTTCATTAATATTTAAGAATCTCAGATCAAAAGATATAGATATAAATACGAAAAATAAAATAAAAAGTGATTGGTAGAGGCCTCTGCCGTAGAAAAACCTAACCACAAACAAAAAGCCAAAAAACACAGAAAAAAAACACAGAAAAAAAGGGGAGAAAAGAACCCCAGAAATTTTAGTGTTTACCAGTGCCAAACCTCTTCCTAATTGGGGAAGAAAACTATCTCCAATTTTCATACAAATTCTTTGTGCTAGTTATTAAATATTAAATACACCAGATCTCCCTATATTAATAAGTGTAAAAGGAGGAAGCACAAGATTTCCTCATGCAGTAATATCCAAAAAAAAGTTATACAATAAACAAAAAGTCAAAAAAGACAAAATATGTGAAAAGTCCAATTACATCCAGTGGTCTATACACCAATCCACGAACATGTGAGAATGTGAAAGGGTCAAATGAGACCAATATATGTAAGAAATAAACAATATAAATATCATAAAAATATTTCAGTCCACATTGAGTCTTCTATAACCGTATCAATGCAATTACGCCTCTTCAGAATACAGGAAAGGTGACTTTCGTGAGATTGCCTGCGCTTTATTAGTGACTTTCGTGCTTGTTCCCCCTCAAGGATCCCCACTCACCAGATCCATTCACCCCCTAGGGGGTTATACGCCTGTAATCTGTATCCTATTTGTCCGAAGATTCCACCATCCAGTTATATCTTCAATGGGTCCTTCTCAAGGTCTTTTAAAGAGATGCAGGTAAGTCCTTATATCCAATAGTGATTCCTCAAATAAAAGAAAATTCCCTCATGGTGTAGTATTTTTGATTATAATTGGGAAAGAGGGGAGAACAGTCTGATATTCTTCTTTAAAAGCAGGTATTTTTAGTTGTGTAGAAATAGTAGGAGGCTAGTTTCCACTTAAAAATACTTTATTACAAAAAAAGCTTTATACAACACTCTGTGCAGAAAAAAGGGGTTTTTTTTTATGCAAGATGCAGTCTAACAAACCATGCATCAGCATACACCGTGTATAAGTTGTGTTATACGGCTCAAAAAGATGTAATGTAACAACCCTTTTTCAGCAAAAAAAGAGACAATATAAAATATAAAAAATAAATAAAAAGTAAAAAGAACAAATGCAAGATAAGGAAATATAAAGCACTGATTCCGGAGTGCAAAAATTTTTTTTTATATATGTACCAAAAATCCACCAGTTATGGAAAAAATAAAAATAAAAATAAAAATGAAAAACAGAATCACCTACGGCCCTTTACATAAGTCTGCAGAGTAACTGCACTTAATCCCAAAAAGCCCTATTCCCCCAGTGCTACAGTCCCCTTGCTACAGTGGGGTTAAATGGTGGTCTCCTCTGGGGGCCGTTTGTCAGGCTTAGTTTAGGTTAGGAATGGAGCTACGTAGGTAAAAAAGCCGAAAAAGAAAAAACATTAATGTTAAAAGAATTTTAAAAGGTTATCGGGCTTGTTCCCACTAACTTCAGCCCAAGTTCTCAACTCGCCGGTCCGCCGTAGAGACAAATCCCCTGAACGCGCGGCGTGCGTTCAGGGGAATTGTCTCTACGGCGGACCGGCGAGTTGAGAACTTGGGCTGAAGTTAGTGGGAACAAGCCCGATAACCTTTTAAAATTCTTTTAACATTAATGTTTTTTCTTTTTCGGCTTTTTTACCTACGTAGCTCCATTCCTAACCTAAACTAAGCCTGACAAACGGCCCCCAGAGGAGACCACCATTTAACCCCACTGTAGCAAGGGGACTGTAGCACTGGGGGAATAGGGCTTTTTGGGATTAAGTGCAGTTACTCTGCAGACTTATGTAAAGGGCCGTAGGTGATTCTGTTTTTCATTTTGATTTTGATTTTGATTTTTTCCATAACTGGTGGATTTTTGGTACATATATAAAAAAAAATTTTTGCACTCCGGAATCAGTGCTTTATATTTCCTTATCTTGCATTTGTTCTTTTTACTTTTTATTTATTTTTTATATTTTATATTGTCTCTTTTTTTGCTGAAAAAGGGTTGTTACATTACATCTTTTTGAGCCGTATAACACAACTTATACACGGTGTATGCTGATGCATGGTTTGTTAGACTGCATCTTGCATAAAAAAACCCCCTTTTTTCTGCACAGAGTGTTGTATAAAGCTTTTTTTGTAATAAAGTATTTTTAAGTGGAAACTAGCCTCCTACTATTTCTACACAACTAAAAATATCTGCTTTTAAAGAAGAATATCAGACTGTTCTCCCCTCTTTCCCAATTATAATCAAAAATACTACACCATGAGGGAATTTTCTTTTATTTGAGGAATCACTATTGGATATAAGGACTTACCTGCATCTCTTTAAAAGACCTTGAGAAGGACCCATTGAAGATATAACTGGATGGTGGAATCTTCGGACAAATAGGATACAGATTACAGGCGTATAACCCCCTAGGGGGTGAATGGATCTGGTGAGTGGGGATCCTTGAGGGGGAACAAGCACGAAAGTCACTAATAAAGCGCAGGCAATCTCACGAAAGTCACCTTTCCTGTATTCTGAAGAGGCGTAATTGCATTGATACGGTTATAGAAGACTCAATGTGGACTGAAATATTTTTATGATATTTATATTGTTTATTTCTTACATATATTGGTCTCATTTGACCCTTTCACATTCTCACATGTTCGTGGATTGGTGTATAGACCACTGGATGTAATTGGACTTTTCACATATTTTGTCTTTTTTGATTTTTTGTTTATTGTATAACTTTTTTTTGGATATTACTGCATGAGGAAATCTTGTGCTTCCTCCTTTTACACTTATTAATATAGGGAGATCTGGTGTATTTAATATTTAATAACTAGCACAAAGAATTTGTATGAAAATTGGAGATAGTTTTCTTCCCCAATTAGGAAGAGGTTTGGCACTGGTAAACACTAAAATTTCTGGGGGTTCTTTTCTCCCCTTTTTTTCTGTGTTTTTTTTCTGTGTTTTTTGGCTTTTTGTTTGTGGTTAGGTTTTTCTACGGCAGAGGCCTCTACCAATCACTTTTTATTTTATTTTTCGTATTTATATCTATATCTTTTGATCTGAGATTCTTAAATATTAATGAAACTATATGTAAAATAAGTGGCACTAGCTCACTTAGGTGATACAAAGTGGGGTGCAATCAATTTTTGCCTTGAGTTTAAGGTGTTGGATAAATGGGGTGTTGTTGAGATAAAATACGGAACACGGGTTTAATTCACATAGTCCCTGGGGACACGTTAAGGTGATAGATAGACATAAAAGGTTTGAGGAAGCAAAGAGTGTTACTGAAATTAATTGGGTGGAGGTAGCGCCAATAACCTTTAATCAAGAATCATTCCATTAATGCAGGTTGTTTAGTGCAGCCTTTGCATATCAGGGTGGCAGCAACCTCATAAAACAAAGAAAGCTTATACTTAATCTTTTAAACTAATAAGATAAAAATTAGATAGAAGAATTGTAACCAATAAAAAATTATATAGAACACAAGGTTACAGGTATAAACTAACACCTATACATACTCCTGCTGATCAAGACCTATTCCATAGGCGCGGCTTTACTTGTATAATGTTGCCAGAATGTGCTCGGAACATTTCCGGGATATTCTGTGAGAGTCTGCCAGATTCGTCCCTCTAGGACAGTGATGGCGAACCTTGGCACCCCAGATGTTTTGGAACTACATTTCCCATGATGCTCCACTACACTGCAGAGTGCCAGAGCATCTAGGGAAATGTAGTTCCAAAACATCTGGAGTGCCAAGGTTCACCATCACTGCTCTAGGACCTAGATCGAGAGGCAGAGGAACAACGGGATGAGGTTCCCATGTTTCTCGGGTGGTTTAGGGTGCTCTGAGCCTCCTTGTCGGCGTGAGCTCTCAAGTTAAGCTGCCATCTTCAGCCGAGGTCAGGCCACACCCCCAAATAGAGCTTTCTTTTGGTGGTATTTGATCACCTGTGCAGTTTTTCTTTTTTGCGCTCTAGCAGCCACTGTCTATCATAAATGATATTTAACTTGTCGGTGATTTAAATGAGCTTGCGAATACACACACCTCCTCCTTGACCTGAATCCATCTCTATGACTATTTCTGGAAGGGTTGACCACGTTGGAGGGATGATCCATCAGGTAGAGGAGATTAAGATGTATTGTTTGTGCAATAAAAGTTGCTTAAGGAAATGATATTACCAGTGTGCGGCCCTTTGTTCCTTTTTGAAGAATGCAATGTGGCGTTGCTTAGGGCTATGTGTCAGATATAACCATATTTACATGAACAAGAAAAACAGGTTTAAGCTAACCATTATCCCTATATGATGGTGAGAAGTGCCTGTCCTCACAATGCATATTTTAAAACAGTTGTTTTTCCCAAATTAGTCTATTTAGTGCATAAGTCATGCAAGCCTGGCATCTTAGCGGTGTTATCTTGAGGGGAACAATGTCTATCAACATAACCTTCCTAGATTTCAAGGGTTTTACACCAGGTTGATGTGTGAGGAAGGCAAAACTTTTTTTTTTTTCACCCTCTCTCTTTGTCATGTTTACCATTGTCACCAAAAGTGAAAGTAAAAGAAAATGGCAAGTAGGTAGGGCCGAACAAAAATGTTGACTCCTGGTTCCATGATAATATCATGCTCTATGACACTAGTTAGCCCTGGCAAGTCTGAAAGTTTTTCTTTTTTTTCTCTGCGAGAACTCTTTGGCCTACTGACTTTGGATTTTAGACAGGGTATTTGCTACTTGGACACTCTCCACCCCAACCTGAGGCTCAAGTCTTTCAGCAGAAAGGGAGGTTACATGGTATATCTGATACGGTTTCCTCTTGCCTGGTTGGTGGACTCTATAATTTACCTCTCCAATTTTTTCCACAACTTCAAAGAGACCTTGCCATCTGGAAAAGAATTGACTTTCCACAGTGAGAATCAACACCGCTACTCGATCCCCCACTTGGAAGTGCCTTATTTTAGTGGCCCTATTATAGACCCGGCGTTGGGCCTCCTGGGCTTTTTGCAAATGATCCTTGACCACTGGTGTCATGGTTATGATCCTTTCCTGAATTTGAAAGAAATATTCAAGAAAACTCTTATGCTGGATAGGTTCAATTTCCCATTCCTCTTTAACAAAGTCAAGTAGTCCGTGAGGTCTCCGCCCATACACCAATTTAAAAGGCGAAAATCCCATGGAGGCCTGGGGCACTTCCCAGATAGCAAGCAGGAGAGCTGGTAACAGGTAGTCCCAGTCTTTCTTGTCTCTTTGTACCACTCTGAGGATGGTAGACTGATGTTCGCAGCTGTTTAATCCGGAAACAGTTTGCACACATCGGCCATAACCCTCAACATAAACAGAGTGCCCTGGTCCGTGAGTATTTCCTTAGGAAAACCAGTCCTTGTAAACAACTGGAATAATTCCCGGGCAATAGCCTTGGATGAGGTATTCCACAGGGGTAATGCCTCAGGATATCGGGTGGCATAGTCGAGGATCATCAGTATGTAGGAGTGACCTCAAGCCGACTTTACCAAGGGACCCACTATATCTATGGCTATCCTTCTGAAGGGGACCTAAATTATGGGCAGTGGGACCAAAGAACTCTGGAAGTGAGTCACCGGGCGGTCAACTGACAGGTGGGACTAGAGGTACAGTATTTCTTTACCTCTGCTTTCAGACCTGGCCAGTAAAACCGGTCAGTCGGTCAGTCATCCTTGCCTCCTTTTTCTCAATTCCCAGGTGTCCCCCTAACACATGGTCTTTGGCAAGCTCAAGAACTTTTCGCCTATACTGTTGGGGTACCAACAATTGCTCTATCACATTTTCTCTCACTTTGTTAACCCAATAAAGCAATTCATTACATATTGCAAAGTGTGGCCATTGCTCATTCGCACTTGGTGAAACCCGTTTACCACAACAACCTGTTCCCGTGCCAGGGCCAAAGTGGGGTCCTGCATCTGCGCTGTACCAAATGCCCCCTAGGAAACACCCAAATCCGGAAGGGCAGGGGTAAAGGCCACTTCCTCATCCCCTTCCCCCAGCATTACCTGAAGTATAGAAGTCCCCTCCCCCCTCAGTATTCAGGTAGGTCTGTGAACCACATGTTTTGACATCCTTAATGGTATCACCATTAACCAAATAATTAGCAGTTTCATCATCTGGACCAACATTCATAACATTTGGCTGTTCAGGGTCATCAGCAGGAATAGAGGGGTTAGAATCTCCCCAGTCTCTGGAGCATTCATGTAGTTCTCCTTGTTCCCACAGTTTTGCAAATAATGGGCAGTCTTGTCCTGTTATAACATCATGCACCAAGTTCTTCACCACCACCACCTCTTGAGTACCAGTGCCATGGGCTGTGGAGATGGTCACTGAAATGAGAGGGTACTCTCTAAGGTCCCTGTGAATGCACACAACCCATAAAGTTTTACCTATAAAGTTTTGTATACCAGACCGATCCTCCCAATTACTCTGGTATGAACCAGGGTCACCATGCTTTATGGGCATAAAAAGACCCCCTCTGGAGAACCCAGCATTCCATGGGCTCCTCTTGCAGTGGGCAGTGTGCCGGGTATGACCCCAGGAATGGCTGCCAACATTGTACATCCCCTCTTCTCTGAACAGGAACATAATGCTGAGGAGTGTTTGCTCCAGGGTAACCTTTTCGAAGGGTGGTAGTTGATCGAACAGGCCATGGCAGACTGGGCTCTTGGCTCTTGGTAGGGCCGAGCAGATCCTCCACCACTGTATATCATTCCACCATCCCAACAAGGAGGGTTCCTGTTTTGGGGTCTCCATGGCTGACCCTCCATTGAAGGTTGTCTGGCAGGGACCTTAGGTATTGGTCCAGCGCGACCCACTCCGCGATTTGGGGGTCAGACAACACCTTGGGCTGCAGCCATTTTTTTTACCAGTTGCACCAGGTCATGCATTTGAGACCAGGGGGGCCGATCTGGACAATACTTCCATTGGTGCACTCGTTGGACCTGAAGGGCCGTAGCCACCCCCAGGTGAGCCAGAATTTCTGCATTTAGTTTTTGATAGTCTTTAGCGTAATGCGGTGGCAGATCAAAGTAGACTTTTTGAGGATCTCCGGTGAGGAAAAAAGCAATGAGGCTGGCCCACTGGTCCTGAAGCCACCTTTTTCTCTCTGCTGTCCTCTCAAATGTAGCAAGAAATGCCTTTACATCATCACTCAACTTCTGCAGAAAATGGCTCACCCTCACGGTCACCTGGTTGCCAGGGGCAACAGCCGCTTGCTCACGCCACTGAGAAAGCTGCTGCACTGCTTCTTGTAAGGCAGTCACCTAAGCCTGCATAACCCCTTGCTGGGTCGCCTGCTGGGCTGCCAAGCTCTGATTAGCTTCCTTGTGGCACGTCTACGCTTGCTTATTAGCCAGGGAAAGTTATTTAACCACTTGAGACCCACGCTATAACCGAATGACGGCTACAGCGCGGATCTCCTTTGCCGGGACTACGTCTATTGACGTCGTCCCGTGCACGAGCGGCCTGCGTGCCCCCTGAGGGGCGTGCGCGGTGCGCTCTGTGATCGGTGAGTCTACGAGACTCGCCTGATCACCGATCCGTGCAAGGGGTCGATCCCGACCCCTTATCACGTGATCAGCTGTCAGCCAATGACAGCTGATCATGTGATATAACGGAGCCGGTAATTGGCTATTATTCCTCCTTGCGCTGACAGCGCGAGGAGAAAAAAAAAAAGCCGATCACCGGCCAGCCCTGCCAGTGCCCACCTGCCCCCTGCCAGTGCCCACCTGCCCCCTGCTTTGCCACATGAATAAAAAATGTGTCCCCCCTGTCAGTGCCACCCAGCAGTGCCCATAGTGCCACCCAGCAGTGCCCACAGTGCCACCCAGCAGTGCCCACAGTGCCACCCAGCAGTGCCACCCAGCAGTGCCCACAGTGCCACCCAGCAGTGCCCACAATCTGCCTCAACAAAGGTGCTGCACCCCAGTGCCACATATCCGTGCCCAGCAGTGCCGCCCATCAGTGCCCATCAGTGCCCAGCAGTGCCGCCCATCAGTGCCGCCCATCAGTGCCCAGCAGTGCCACCTATCAGAGCCACCTATCAGTGCCACCTATCAGTGCCCATCAGTCCCATCTATCAGTGGTACCTATCAGTGCCCCTTAGTGCCACCCATCCGTGCCACCCATCTGTGCCACCCATCCGTGCCATCTTATCTGTGCCCATCTTTGCCCATCAGTGCCGCCTTATCTGTGCCCATCGGTGCCGCCATATCTGTGCCTATTAGTGCCGCCTTAACTATGCCTATCAGTGCCCACCAGTGCAGCCTATCAGTGCCCACCAATGCAGCCTATCAGTGCCCACCAATGCAGCCTATCAGTGCCCACCAGTGCAACCTATCAGTGCCGCCTCATCAGCGCACTTCAATGAAGGAGAAAAATGACCTGTTTGCAAAATTTTATAACAAACTATTAAACATGATTTTTTTTTTTTTTGCATTTTTTATTGTTTGTTTAGCAAAAAATAAAACTCCCAGCTGTGATTAAATACCACCAAAAGAAAGCTCCATTTGTGGGAAAAAAATGATAAAAATTTCATTTGGGTACAGTGTTGTATGCCCGCGCAATTGTCGTTCAAAGTGCATGAGCGCTGAAAGCTGAAAATTGGTCTGGGACTGAGGGGGGTTTAAGTGCTCAGTAAGCAAGTGGTTAATTAGCTCCTCCATCGGTTCAGCTTTCAGGGTTTTTACAACTTCAACCCAGGGCATAAATCCAATGCACTGTCTCTTTAAATGTAAGTCCAATGCAAAAAAATAATAATAATATATATATATATATATATATATATATATATATATATATATATATATATATATATATATTATGCTTATGCTTATACTTATGCCTGTTATGCTGTCCTGCACCTCTTCCTGCGCCAGTTGTAAAGTTCGGGAACCAGCTAGATCGCAGGACACAGGCTTTTCAATCAAAAGGAGGTTTATTAAACTTAAACAGCTTCACAGCAGCAAAAACAACAGAAAGAAATTTCAGAGCTGTTGCAGTTAAACAGTCCTTAATTTGTATTGCAGGTAACTTTCCCTGCTAGTAGGTTTCCAGGCAGGACACTGCTGTACACTTTCACAGCTATTCACTGTCCACCATTCACCATTCACCATCCACTGTCTCCACTATACTCCTCCACATCCACCTACAACTTCCTATCTTGTTTTAAACCCACTTCCTCTGACAGGTGAGTTAACCCATTTGTTCCCTTAAAGGGACAACAGTCCAAACAGTGATGAAATATAGCATCCTTCCAGGACCCAGCCACGGCGTCCTGTACAACACACATACTTTTTATGCTACTATTTGCAGCTTTACCAATCTGCCACCATCTTCTCTGCCCTACAATGGCATGCTTTCTTGTTGGAGCATTGGCCATACATTGCTGAAGCCTTTTTTAATGCTGATGCACCAGAGCACAAAGCAATAGATTCCATGAGCACATCTGAGTATTGAGCCATTCAATAAACTACATACTGTCCATACCAGACATCAGGGAATGCTTGATAGGTGTTGCTCTCCCTATTACGCTGACTGGTTGCCAGGACTTTAGACATTACAGTTACTGCTGGATGCTGTAATATTTGTCATCATCGGGGGGGACAAAACTGTTGGTAGTTACACTACTATTTGCCATGATCATTCCCATAGCACTTTGCCCGTTTATCTTATAACTGTATATGAACGCAGTGCAGCCAAATATTGGAACAATTTGACTTGTAAATAAATAAATAAATATATATATATATATATATATATATATATATAGTCTGTTATATTGCATATTAAGTGATATTTTAACTGGCCAAATAACACTACTAAAGTATTCCATTGCTTTTTCATTTACAGACCTGGAAGGTAGCTACAGAGTAACTCCATGGCAGTTTTTGCTGAACTGTTATGAATCTGAGAAAGCTGTTCCACAAGAGACACTGTAAGCACACAACCTGGAAGAGAGAAACAAAAACATAATTTATTTAATTAGTGAAAAATCGTAACACAGGGTAAAGCACAAGTTATTGACGTGGCATCACATCCAATGAGTGCTAGCTTAAAAAAAAAGGGAGGACTTTATAGGTTGCCACCAACTCGAGGCAGCATCTATTTTCCGGGGGCCAGTGTGGTTACAAATACATGTGGACTGGCTGTTGATACTTCTTTTGGTGGTCACTGAAATTTTATACTGTCCTTGGGGGTTCTTTGACAGCTGTGTTTGGCCCTGGTACACCCCCCCCCCCCCCCGGTTTTGGGATAGCCTGGACTCCTCTGCTAGGATTGAGCATCTCTGAGCCCTTTTTTCATTCTTTATATTAGAGTAAAAAATGCATAGTATATACCGCGCTGTCCCTTTAAATTAGATTAAACACAAGCAGCCAGCACAGCAGAGGATCAATATGGCAATAAATAACATAAAATAAAATAAAATAAAAAAGTGCTGAGAATACTTTAATATACACAAATGAAGAGTGCAATTAACAATAACACAAACGCGACAGCCATATATCAAGTGAGGTACTTCACAGGAGTGGGGCTTTGTGCGCCCGCATCGCTGGACTGTGGGAGAGGTGAGTGTCTGATTATTAAAAGTCAGCAGCTACACTTTTTGTGGCTGCTGACTTTTAAATGGGTGGAACTCTGCTTTAAAGCCCAACAGACATTTGTTTTTTAAAAATACCCCCAGCAGCATCAGATAGATAGCAAATAGCTGAAAATCGTACCTCCTCTGACACTTGCCCTCTCAGTGGTTCATTTCCACCACTAAATGTCCTTAGTCTAGCCCAACATGATTCAAAATGTAAGACTGAGGACATCTCATGAATGTAGGGTGTGAGGATCCAACCCCCCACTTACAGTATAATGATGCAAAGAGTGGTGATTTCTGTATAATTGAGGAATGCCTAGTGTTGGAGAGGGGGCAAAGAGGAAGAGGTCCCAAACTTTAATGTGACCAGGCTGAAGACATCTGGAAAAGGTAAGAAAAAGAAGATGAAAAATGCATACAGGGGAAAAGGAGTTATTAGGGGCAGGGGGGGAGGGGGAGGTATGCCCAGAATTGGGCTTTAAGTTTCAGTTTTTATTGAGGTTTATTGTTTGTTTGTTTTTGCCTTCCTCTTGATCAACTATGGTTATAGGATTGTGTATATAGAGGTTTGCTATTTGCTTGTTTTTTTTCCTATTGGCTGAACTAAATGGACTTGTGTCTTTTTCCAACCTGAACTATATAACTTTAAAGCGGAGTTCCACTGACATGCTGGCATGTTGTTTTTTTGTTTGTTTTTAAACATTTGAGTTCAAAACATTAACATTTAACACTCACATCTTTTTAAAATGTTGTTCCCCGTTCGCATATTGCTTGTGGGCATGTGAAGCCCACAAGCATAATGTTCTGGGCAACGGTGCAGATGAGTGACCAGCATGCACCGCCCATTCTCCCGCATGTGCAGTTTGACCATATCTCACGTTGCCATCAAAACAGGTGTCTGCCCACCCTGTTGTGATGGCAATGAAGCCCTTGGTGCTGCCCACTAACTCCTGGGAAATTATGACACACATTTCCCAGCACTAGCGAGCACGGGCGCCAAGGGAATTGGCATCAGGTGCCAGGGAGAGGAAGAGGCAGATTACAAGGCACCCCTTAGCAAAAGCCAGGAAAGAGTAAGTAAGGGAAAAAAAAAATTCCAAATGTTTTTTTTTGCTGATGAATACTGCAAAGTAAAGTTTATGGGTGGAACTCTGCTTTAATATCAAATGTTATTTACTGAATTAAAGGCTTAAACTAGATATTTACCCTTAGGGGAAGATTTACTAAATTTGTAGGTTTTCACCATTATTATGCTGAATTCATGTCAAGCTCAGGAGAATTTGAAAAAAGAAAAAGAAAATGAACCTTAGCCTGATTGGATATTTTATGTGAACACTGGCCAGGGTGACAATAACACTCTTGGTAAATCAGCCTTAGCATTACAGCTAGTGTACATTGGCTTTTCAGATGTGTTTACCATGGACATTTAATATACGTATTTATCAAGATGTATGAAGAAATAAAAGCAAAGTGCAAACTAATCTCAAACTGTCCTTCACTGCTCGAATGTCCTTGTAAACTAGCTGTTAATGTTCAATGCCAATATGTGATTTTTCTACAGAAAACAAACGTTCAAGTACAGTATACAGCATCTAAACCCAAGAAAAAAATGCGATAAATTGCAGCTTGCCAAATGTGGGGGTTGCATGTTTTTTTTTTTGGCTAAGGCTGGACATACACAGAGCAAACGTGTTAGCCATCTGTGCACATACTTTTACACATTCTAGAAGTAATGTATTTAAAGTGAATGTATAGAGTTTTTGTACATATATACTGTGTATATATATATATATATATATATATATATATATATATATATATATGTAACGGCGGGCTCCTGAAGAGCACGCACTATGTTTTTCAAAGTTAAAACTTTACCCAAACTACAGTTTTGGTTTGGGTCTATTTGCCTAAATTTGACTTCTGTGTCAGTCTGACTGGACTGTGAGATGTTCAGCCTGGCCGCAGGGGGCACTGTCTCTAGTGGCAGGCGTGGAACTATGGTCTGGTCAGGCGCTTAGGTCAGTGGGAGTGGCCCTCTCACTGTGCCCTCTGGGAGAGGATATTTAAGATACGGACGTCACGTGGTTCAGGGTTCCGGTGCAGTATGAAGTGCTGATTACATGGTCCTGGTCCTCCTGATCAGCCCCCAGGAAGGCTATGGCCTGGGGTGCGGTTCCACCCGACTTTAATGCCTTGGGGCTGGAAACTAGAGGAGGATTCTGAGGTGGATGGGTGTCGTTTCCGGTCCGGGAGAGACCCATTGAACTTTGAGCATTCCAGGGGAGGACTCTTTAGAAGAACACCACGTATGCGGGTTTTCTTAACAAGAGCCTGGAAGGGCTGAAGTAACCGAGAGAATCAGGTCTTGTGGATATCGCCAAGTAGGCTGAAAGATCCAGGTATCCTACAAGTGTTCTACAGCTTAGTGTCAGGTCACCTAGAGCCCAGGTGACAGATGCACACCGTAGGGCTTAGGAGTGCACCGCAAGGTTGTGGACCCTACGGCTGACTGATGCAGACAGGGGTCAAGGTGATAGGAAGGCAGGGCCGCCAGAACACCAAGATGGATCCCACCGGGGTTAGGGTGTAAGATTCCCTGGGGCGCGGAGTCTAAGAGCCAGCAGGTGTTCACCAGAGCCTCGAGTGGTGAGGATGGACTTGGCTGCAACTGGCTCCAGGTCGCGACCCCCAGGGTCCCCCAGCTCACACCCACAGTAGGCAACAGGAGGATAGGGATGGTGAGGGACAAAGCCAAGGTTGGGGCCACAAGCAGACAAGAATAGTCGGGGACACGCCAAAAGGTCAGGATCACAGGAAAACAGGGATAGTCAGGACATGCCAAAGTCGGTAACAGAAAAACAGTAGAAGAGCACACGGCAGGTAACAGGAAGCTAACACACAAAGGTTGATCAGCAGGATTGGCTAGCAGTGCACAGGTTAATATAGAGTTGTCTGATAGGAGCTAGGGTGGAGCCATGCCAGAGGATGGATTATAAAAGCAGTCAGGTGAGGCTCGGCTGGTCTCTAGAAATGAACACATGGAGACAGGTAAGCAGACGAACTCTATTGCATAACCATGACACTTAGTTTCCTATGTTTTCTGCAACAACGTCGTGATAAAGACTTTGTTCCTGAGTAAGCACCTTGTTGGCTGCTTGGCCTTGTGAGAGAGGGACTGTCCAACCTGAGTGTTCATCCAGCTGCGAATGGCTATTCTCTAGATGCAGTCAAAGTAAGCAAGTTCCTTAACGTTTATAGACTTTGACATTGAGAGTACCTGAATTCCTTTCCAACCCTCTGATCCCAAGTTAAAAGACTGTTCAATGGTTGAAGTTTGCAAATAAAATCCATTCAATTGGATCTATTGTCAGTCTCAAGTTACTGGGTCATCTACCACGGGACATCCCCTAGACGTGCAACAAGGAGAAGCGGTAATGGTAAGCCGAAAAATAACCAGCAGCTCCTTCGGGGGTTAGTGCTACATATATATATTGATATATAGCGCTATCCCCACAGGGGCCACTGGAAGTTAGTTGCTTGTCCCCATTGGTTGACACCTCTCATATATTAGGTTCTGACATACTTCAAGCAAACATAACATAAAAAGACACCAATGATTAGTAGGAGAAGTCAACACTTTACTGAAAAGGTTAAGGCCAGCCATACATGGAGCAAATTTGTCTTGATTCCCCCATCAACACAGACAGCTGCTTGCAATAATCACATGCAAATCAAGCCGGCTGGTTGTACCCAAGGTGATCAATTAATCAACTTGGTACATTCAGCCTGCCCATTAATGGTTCAAATCTCGGCCAGTTTCCACTGATATTCTGTTTCTGCCAAAATTCGAATTGTATATGGTGGACCTAAATAGGTTTTTTGCAGGTACAGGAACAAACGCTGCCAAAAAATCCTGAGTGCTTGTAACTTCCTGCATACTGAACTGAAATCTCAAACATTGTTATTACTCTTTTCAGCTATGTTTTATGAACTACAAAACCCCTCTGCCCCTATGTAATGGAAATGAGGAAGTGTTGGAACTTCAAATAAAGAGAACAGCTTAGGGTAACAATGCTTCTTCTCCATTGATAAAGTACAGTGAGAGAGCATTGACACCCTAAAACGTAAATGAGTTACTTCCAGGATCACCAGGGATAAAGAAAAAAAAACCCTGAAAAATGAAAGCTAATGCAGTCATCACATCTAAGACTGTGTCTGTGTCAACATGCTGTTGTAGGATATAGCATAAAGTTGGCCCATTGTAATTGCCTTTTGATTAACCAATAGCCAGGAGTCAGGGAAGAGTTAGTAGAGAAAAGTAGCAGTTCTGTCCCTGCAAGCTGAGTGCCATTCTGGGTAAAGATATTAAGAGGATGGAGAACTGGCTTAGTTAGTTAGTCACCATTGGTGAGTGATTACCGTATTTTCCATGTGGGTGCAACAGCAAAGATCAGCATGTGGGCAGGAGCCTATATTTATTTATTTATTACTGGTAGTTATATAGCATTGTCATGCTTACGCAGCGCTTTTACATACATATTGTACATTCACTTTAGTCCCTGCCCTCAAGGAGCTTACAATCTAAGGTCCCTAACTCACATTCATACATACACTTATTAGAACAGATTTGCCTACCAGCATGTCTTTAGAGTGTGGAAGGAAACTGTAGTACCCAGAGGAAACCCACACAGGAACATGCAAACTCCATTGGAAATAGAACCAATATATCCTTGTCTTCCCCCCTGAGGAGGGGAGGCGGGTGGCGTAGATGTAGAGATTTGTACTACTGGCATCTCCAATGAGAATGCTGGAGTCTGGGACACCCCTCCTGTAGCTACAGGCTTCTCATTTTGTGTATGCTGTCTGGGCTGTCTGTATATCTGAATTGCATTGTTCCTTCTGTATTTTGCTAACAAACTGTTTAGAACTAGTGATGGACGAACTTCCGACGGGACGTTTCGCGAACGCGAAACGCGAACGGACACAAACGTTCGCGAAAACGACCGTTCGCCGCGGGCTCCATTGACTTCAATGGGAGGCGAATTTCGCAAACCTTTAGGTCGAATTTGCGGCCACGGGGTAATTATTAGGGGGTAGCACGTAGTCCCACCACCTGGACAATAGCATAATACATGTATGAGGTGAATTTGGGATCGATAACTACAAGCATTTTTTTTTTATTTGGGAAATTGTTCTGACAATTCAGGACTATGGAGCTAATGAAGGCAATGGAGGAGAGGGAAGGTCAGGGACCAGGGTAGGCAAACAAGAGGGTGCAGGAGATACAGAGCACTGACAGCAGCACCGTAATACAGAGCACTGACATCAGCACCGTGACATACAGCGCTGACAGCAGCTCCGTGACATACAGCGCTGACAGCAGCTCCGTGACATACAGCGCTGACAGCAGCTCCGTGACATACAGCGCTGACAGCAGCTCCGTGACATACAGCGCTGACAGCAGCTCCGTGACATACAGCGCTGACAGCAGCACCGTGACATACAGCGCTGACAGCAGCTCCGTGACATACAGCGCTGACAGCAGCTCCGTGACATACAGCGCTGACAGCAGCTCCGTGACATACAGCACTGACAGCAGCTCCGTGACATACAGCGCTGACAGCAGCTCCGTGACATACAGCGCTGACAGCAGCACCGTGACATACAGCGCTGACAGCAGCTCCGTGACATACAGCGCTGACAGCAGCTCCGTGACATACAGCGCTGACAGCAGCTCCGTGACATACAGCGCTGACAGCAGCTCCGTGACATACAGCGCTGACAGCAGCTCCGTGACATACAGCGCTGACAGCAGCTCCGTGACATACAGCGCTGACAGCAGCTCCGTGACATACAGCGCTGACAGCAGCTCCGTGACATACAGCGCTGACAGCAGCTCCGTGACATACAGCGCTGACAGCAGCTCCGTGACATACAGCGCTGACAGCAGCTCCGTGACATACAGCGCTGACAGCAGCTCCGTGACATACAGCGCTGACAGCAGCACCGTGACATACAGCGCTGACAGCAGCTCCGTGACATACAGCGCTGACAGCAGCTCCGTGACATACAGCGCTGACAGCAGCTCCGTGACATACAGCACTGACAGCAGCTCCGTGACATACAGCGCTGACAGCAGCTCCGTGACATACAGCGCTGACAGCAGCACCGTGACATACAGCGCTGACAGCAGCTCCGTGACATACAGCGCTGACAGCAGCTCCGTGACATACAGCGCTGACAGCAGCTCCGTGACATACAGCGCTGACAGCAGCTCCGTGACATACAGCGCTGACAGCAGCTCCGTGACATACAGCGCTGACAGCAGCTCCGTGACATACAGCGCTGACAGCAGCTCCGTGACATACAGCGCTGACAGCAGCTCCGTGACATACAGCGCTGACAGCAGCTCCGTGACATACAGCGCTGACAGCAGCTCCGTGACATACAGCGCTGACAGCAGCTCCGTGACATACAGCGCTGACAGCAGCTCCGTGACATACAGCACTGACAGCAGCTCCGTGACATACAGCGCTGACAGCAGCTCCGTGACATACAGCGCTGACAGCAGCACCGTGACATACAGCGCTGACAGCAGCTCCGTGACATACAGCGCTGACAGCAGCTCCGTGACATACAGCGCTGACAGCAGCTCCGTGACATACAGCGCTGACAGCAGCTCCGTGACATACAGCGCTGACAGCAGCTCCGTGACATACAGCGCTGACAGCAGCTCCGTGACATACAGCGCTGACAGCAGCTCCGTGACATACAGCGCTGACAGCAGCTCCGTGACATACAGCGCTGACAGCAGCTCCGTGACATACAGCGCTGACAGCAGCTCCGTGACATACAGCGCTGACAGCAGCTCCGTGACATACAGCGCTGACAGCAGCTCCGTGACATACAGCGCTGACAGCAGCACCGTGACATACAGCGCTGACAGCAGCTCCGTGACATACAGCGCTGACAGCAGCTCCGTGACATACAGCGCTGACAGCAGCTCCGTGACATACAGCACTGACAGCAGCTCCGTGACATACAGCGCTGACAGCAGCTCCGTGACATACAGCGCTGACAGCAGCACCGTGACATACAGCGCTGACAGCAGCTCCGTGACATACAGCGCTGACAGCAGCTCCGTGACATACAGCGCTGACAGCAGCTCCGTGACATACAGCGCTGACAGCAGCTCCGTGACATACAGCGCTGACAGCAGCTCCGTGACATACAGCGCTGACAGCAGCTCCGTGACATACAGCGCTGACAGCAGCTCCGTGACATACAGCGCTGACAGCAGCTCCGTGACATACAGCGCTGACAGCAGCTCCGTGACATACAGCGCTGACAGCAGCTCCGTGACATACAGCGCTGACAGCAGCACCGTAAGCAGCCCCAGGAGGAAGTCAGCACAGCACAGGGATGGTGTGATCCCCTCATAATAAGAACCCCCAGGAGGAAGTCAGCACAGCACAGGGATGGTGGGAGCCCCTCATAATAAGAACACCCAGGAGGAAGTCAGCACAGCACAGGGATGGTGGGAACCCCTCATAATAAGCAGCCCCAGTAGAAATATGACACCGCTCAACCTCTTCAAAGAGGAGGGTAGGGGCATATAGTACGGTGTGCTTTTTTGGGTCAGGGAAGTGAGCCAAATGAATTAAGAAGGTCTGTGTGCTTGATTCCAAAAATTGTTTATAGACATATACATGGTCTACTGATCACATGTGTTGAATTCCTCCGAGATCCATGCCTCATTCATTTTTAGAAATGTGAGGTAGTTAACACTGTGGTGAGCTAGGCGAGTACGCTTATCGGTCACAATCCCCCCTGCTGCGCTGAACGTCCTTTCGGACAGGACACTGGATGAGGGGCAAGCCAACAGTTCGATTGCAAATTGGGCAAGCTCTGGCCAGAGGTCAAGCCTGCCCACCCAGTAGTCTAGGGGTTCATCACTCCTCAGAGCGTCCACATCGGCCGTTAACCCAATGTAGTCGGACACCTGACGGTCTAGGCGTTCCCTGATGCTGGATCCGGATGACACCTGTCGATGGGTCGGCTGAAAGAATGACCTCATATCCGAAGTCACCAACACATCTTCAAACCGGCCTCTTCTTGCAGGCGCTGTTGGATTGGTACCCGCAAATCCTTCTCTGGGAGTGGGAATTGCTCCTCTGCCAGCGCACGCAAAAGCAGAATGCAGCATTTCTCGAAGCAAGGCCTGGAAGTGCTGCATTCTGACAGCCCTCTGCGACGGCGGTAACATTTCCGCCATTTTGTGTTTGTACCGGGGGTCTAAGTACGTTGCCACCCAGTACTGGTCCTTGACCCTCATGCTTTTTATACGGGGGTCCCTATTAAAACACTGGAGCATGAAGGCCCCCATTTGCACTAAAGTGGAAGCGGTGTGGTGGCCTGGCTCCTGCTCATCATCCAGGATAATGTCGTCCTCTTCATTCTCCTCTCCCCATCCTCGCACAACAGGGATCCCAGAAAGGTTTAAAGCATGCTCTTCTTGCTCCTGCTCATCCGCCCCGGCACCATCCTCCTCTGACTCCTCATCAGACTCCTGTTGTTGACTTGTCTCAGATAGAGTAGCCCCCCCTGGGAATTCATCCAGCATTGCGACTTCCTCATCTTCCCGCTCCTGCTCCTCCACAGCCTGATCAATGACACGACGCAATGCACGCTCCAGAAAGAAGGCATAAGGTACCATGTCACTGATGGCGCCATGGCTGCGACTGACCAGTTTGGTGATCTCCTCAAATGGCCGCAGAAGTCTGCATGTGTCGCGCATGAGCAGCCACTGGCGCGGTGAAAAAAAACCCAGCTCCCCAGAACCGTTTCTTTCGCAGAGTTCATACAGGTAGACGTTAACTGCACGTTTCTGCTGGAGCAGCCTATCAAGCATATAGAAGGTTGAGTTCCATCGCGTCGGGCAATCGCAAATAAGACGTCTGACCGGCAGATGGTGTCGCCGCTGAATGTCAGCAAGGCGAGCCATGGCCGTGTAAGATCTTCTGAAATGGGCCGAGATTTTCCTTGCCTGCCGCAAGATGTCCTGGACCCCAGGGTATTTGACAAGGAATCGCTGCACGACCAAGTTTAAGACGTGTGCCATGCACGGCACGTGCGTGATTTTGCCCTGTTTCAATGCGCTAAGCAGATTGGCACCGTTGTCACACACCACTTTACCAACTGTCAAATTGAGCGGTGTTAGCCACTCATCTGCCTGTGAACGCAAAGCTGAAAGGAGTGCCGGGCCAGTGTGGCTCTTTGCTTCCAGGCACAACAGACGCAGCACGGCATGGCAACGTCTCACCTGGCATGTGGAATAGGTTCTGGGGAGCTTGGGCGGTGCAGTGGAAGAGACGCTAGCAGCGGAAAAGGAGGAGGCAGCTGAGGAGGAGAGGGAGGAGGATGGAGTAGGAGGAGGAGAAGAAGAGTCAGGCCTGCATGCAATCCGTGGCGGTAAAACCAAATCTACACGGGTGCCACGGGTTACATGCTTGACGGCCGTCAGAAGGTTCACCCAGTGGGCAGTAAAACTGATATACCTTCCCTGCCCGTGTTTGCTAGACCACGTGTCTGTGGTCAGATGTATCTTGGCACCGACACTGTGTGCCAGAGATACATTCACTTGCCGCTGAACATGGCCATATAGCTCTGGGATGCCCTTCTCTGAGAAATACTTCCTTCCTGGGACCTTCCATTGTGGTGTTCCAATGGCCACAAATTTGCGAAAGGCCTCCGAGTCCACCAGTTTATATGGCAGTAGTTGGCGGGCTATGAGTTCTGACAAGCCAGCCGCCAACCGTTGGGCAAGAGGGTTATCCGGCGTCATCATTTTTTTACGCTCAAACATTAGGCCCACGGAAGCCTGCCTTTTTGCAGAAAAATGTGAGCTTGGCGTGATGGAAGGTGGAGTGGAGGACAATTGTGAGGAGAGAGGAGAAGGAGAAGTAGAAGACGAGGCTGGACGGTGAGAGCCTGCAGTGTGGCTTTGTGTGTTCCGTTGCTCCCACTGGGCTCGGTGATGGCTGCTCATGTGCCTTCTTAAGGCGGTCGTCCCTAGGTGAGTATTGGGCTTACCGCGACTAACGCGTTGACTGCAAAGATTGCAGATGGCAACGCTATTGTCAGCAGCGGACACGTTAAAAAAAGCCCACACTGCGGAGCCATGTGCCGGTGTCCTGGGAGCGCCAGATGTGACCGTACATGGTCGATGACTCGCTCCTGATACATTTGCAGTCTGCTTTGTCCCTGCTGTGCAATGTAAGTCATTGCTGCTTCTCCTCCCTATCTGCTGGTCCATATCTCCCTCTGAACTCCCCTCCTCTTCCTCTCTTGTGGGCACCCACGTGACATCACTAGACACGTCATCATCAACGTCACCTTCCCCACCGCTATAAGTAGAGTAGGCAGCAACACCGGGGACCAACCTCCTCCTTGGGCTGATCTGGGTACTGGCGTCAGACTGCTGAGTAGCGCTTGTTGCTACCTCCTCTTCCTGATCCAATACCAAGAGTGGCTGCGCATCAGAAATGTCCTCTTGATATGGATCGGAAAATAATTCCAGTGACTCAAGCGGAAGGTATGTGGTGGTGGTGGTGGTGGTCGTGTTGTTGGTGGTAGTGTCTTTGGGGGTGCACATAGCAGAGAGTGAAGAAGAGGGTGCAGATCGAGAGGATGAGGAGGGTGCAGAAGAGTAAGGCTGAGCGAGCCACTCAACCAAGTCTGGTGCATCCTTTAAAGTAATTGAACGCACCTTCTGCAACTTCCCACTTTGGCTCAAGCCTGTTGCTCCTGCCCTACCCCTACCACCCCTGCGGAAGGGCCTGCCTCTTCCTCTGCATGTCATTTTTTAAATGACCCTGTGACAAAACTCTTAGTCCCTATACCGCTGAAGGACTGCTGCAGTATAGGTGAGCGGTCAGCAGTGGTGCACGTCAACCCTATCTATTGTGGACCTATAGCGGTCCTTACAGAACAGCAGACTGTACCGCACTCAAGCCTATGTACCGTAGCACCCTATACCAAGTTACCAGTCCTTATAAGAACTTTTGTGGACCAAGCAGGTTGTGTATTAGTGTTTAGCAGACTGTACGTCAGTCCCTATACCGCTGAAGGACTGCTGCAGTATAGGGCAGCGGTCAGCAGTGGTGCACGTCAACCCTATCTATTGTGGACCGATAGCGGTCCTTACAGAACAGCAGACTGTACCGCACTCAAGCCTATGTACCGTAGCACCCTATACCAAGTTACCAGTCCTTATAAGAACTTTTGTGGACCAAGCAGGTTGTGTGTTAGTGTTTAGCAGACTGTGCGTCAGTCCCTATACCGCTGAAGGACTGCTGCAGTATAGGGCAGCGGTCAGCAGTAGTGCACGGCAACCCTATGTATTGTGGACCGATAGCGGTCCTTACAGAACAGCAGACTGTAACGCACTCAGGCCTATGTACCGTAGCACCCTATACCAAGTTACCAGTCCTTATAAGAACTTTTGTGGACCAAGCAGGTTGTGTGTTAGTGATTAGCAGACTGTACGTCAGTCCCTATACCAATGAAGGACTGCTGCAGTATAGGGCAGCGGTCAGCAGTAGTGCACGGCAACCCTATGTATTGTGGACCGATAGCGGTCCTTACAGAACAGCAGACTGTAACGCACTCAGGCCTATGTACCGTAGCACCCTATACCAAGTTACCAGTCCTTATAAAAACTTTTGTGGACCAAGCAGGTTGTGTGTTAGTGTTTAGCAGACTGTGCGTCAGTCCCTATACCGCTGAAGGACTGCTGCAGTATAGGGCAGCGGTCAGCAGTGGTGCACGTCAACCCTATCTATTGTGGACCGATAGCGGTCCTTACAGAACAGCAGACTGTACCGCACTCAAGCCTATGTACCGTAGCACCCTATACCAAGTTACCAGTCCTTATAAGAACTTTTGTGGACCAAGCAGGTTGTGTGTTAGTGTTTAGCAGACTGTACGTCAGTCCCTATACCGCTGAAGGACTGCTGCAGTATAGGGCAGCGGTCAGCAGTGGTGCACGTCAACCCTATCTATTGTGGACCGATAGCGGTCCTTACAGAACAGCAGACTGTACCGCACTCAAGCCTATGTACCGTAGCACCCTATACCAAGTTACCAGTCCTTATAAGAACTTTTGTGGACCAAGCAGGTTGTGTGTTAGTGTTTAGCAGACTGTGCGTCAGTCCCTATACCGCTGAAGGACTGCTGCAGTATAGGGCAGCGGTCAGCAGTAGTGCACGGCAACCCTATGTATTGTGGACCGATAGCGGTCCTTACAGAACAGCAGACTGTAACGCACTCAGGCCTATGTACCGTAGCACCCTATACCAAGTTACCAGTCCTTATAAGAACTTTTGTGGACCAAGCAGGTTGTGTGTTAGTGATTAGCAGACTGTACGTCAGTCCCTATACCAATGAAGGACTGCTGCAGTATAGGGCAGCGGTCAGCAGTAGTGCACGGCAACCCTATGTATTGTGGACCGATAGCGGTCCTTACAGAACAGCAGACTGTAACGCACTCAGGCCTATGTACCGTAGCACCCTATACCAAGTTACCAGTCCTTATAAAAACTTTTGTGGACCAAGCAGGTTGTGTGTTAGTGTTTAGCAGACTGTGCGTCAGTCCCTATACCGCTGAAGGACTGCTGCAGTATAGGGCAGCGGTCAGCAGTGGTGCACGTCAACCCTATCTATTGTGGACCGATAGCGGTCCTTACAGAACAGCAGACTGTACCGCACTCAAGCCTATGTACCGTAGCACCCTATACCAAGTTACCAGTCCTTATAAGAACTTTTGTGGACCAAGCAGGTTGTGTATTAGTGTTTAGCAGACTGTACGTCAGTCCCTATACCGCTGAAGGACTGCTGCAGTATAGGGCAGCGGTCAGCAGTGGTGCACGTCAACCCTATCTATTGTGGACCGATAGCGGTCCTTACAGAACAGCAGACTGTACCGCACTCAAGCCTATGTACCGTAGCACCCTATACCAAGTTACCAGTCCTTATAAGAACTTTTGTGGAACAAGCAGGTTGTGTGTTAGTGATTAGCAGACTGTACGTCAGTCCCTATACCAATGAAGGACTGCTGCAGTATAGGGCAGCGGTCAGCAGTAGTGCACGGCAACCCTATGTATTGTGGACCGATAGCGGTCCTTACAGAACAGCAGACTGTACTGCACTCAGGCCTATGTACCGTAGCACCCTATACCAAGTTACCAGTCCTTATAAGAACTTTTGTGGACCAAGCAGGTTGTGTGTTAGTGTTTAGCAGACTGTGCGTCAGTCCCTATACCGCTGAAGGACTGCTGCAGTATAGGGCAGCGGTCAGCAGTAGTGCACGGCAACCCTATGTATTGTGGACCGATAGCGGTCCTTACAGAACAGCAGACTGTAACGCACTCAGGCCTATGTACCGTAGCACCCTATACCAAGTTACCAGTCCTTATAAGAACTTTTGTGGACCAAGCAGGTTGTGTGTTAGTGATTAGCAGACTGTACGTCAGTCCCTATACCAATGAAGGACTGCTGCAGTATAGGGCAGCGGTCAGCAGTAGTGCACGGCAACCCTATGTATTGTGGACCGATAGCGGTCCTTACAGAACAGCAGACTGTAACGCACTCAGGCCTATGTACCGTAGCACCCTATACCAAGTTACCAGTCCTTATAAAAACTTTTGTGGACCAAGCAGGTTGTGTGTTAGTGTTTAGCAGACTGTGCGTCAGTCCCTATACCGCTGAAGGACTGCTGCAGTATAGGGCAGCGGTCAGCAGTGGTGCACGTCAACCCTATCTATTGTGGACCGATAGCGGTCCTTACAGAACAGCAGACTGTACCGCACTCAAGCCTATGTACCGTAGCACCCTATACCAAGTTACCAGTCCTTATAAGAACTTTTGTGGACCAAGCAGGTTGTGTATTAGTGTTTAGCAGACTGTACGTCAGTCCCTATACCGCTGAAGGACTGCTGCAGTATAGGGCAGCGGTCAGCAGTGGTGCACGTCAACCCTATCTATTGTGGACCGATAGCGGTCCTTACAGAACAGCAGACTGTACCGCACTCAAGCCTATGTACCGTAGCACCCTATACCAAGTTACCAGTCCTTATAAGAACTTTTGTGGAACAAGCAGGTTGTGTGTTAGTGATTAGCAGACTGTACGTCAGTCCCTATACCAATGAAGGACTGCTGCAGTATAGGGCAGCGGTCAGCAGTAGTGCACGGCAACCCTATGTATTGTGGACCGATAGCGGTCCTTACAGAACAGCAGACTGTAACGCACTCAGGCCTATGTACCGTAGCACCCTATACCAAGTTACCAGTCCTTATAAGAACTTTTGTGGACCAAGCAGGTTGTGTGTTAGTGATTAGCAGACTGTACGTCAGTCCCTATACCAATGAAGGACTGCTGCAGTATAGGGCAGCGGTCAGCAGTAGTGCACGGCAACCCTATGTATTGTGGACCGATAGCGGTCCTTACAGAACAGCAGACTGTACTGCACTCAGGCCTATGTACCGTAGCACCCTATACCAAGTTACCAGTCCTTATAAAAACTTTTGTGGACCAAGCAGGTTGTGTGTTAGTGTTTAGCAGACTGTGCGTCAGTCCCTATACCGCTGAAGGACTGCTGCAGTATAGGGCAGCGGTCAGCAGTAGTGCACGGCAACCCTATGTATTGTGGACCGATAGCGGTCCTTACAGAACAGCAGACTGTAACGCACTCAGGCCTATGTACCGTAGCACCCTATACCAAGTTACCAGTCCTTATAAGAACTTTTGTGGACCAAGCAGGTTGTGTGTTAGTGATTAGCAGACTGTACGTCAGTCCCTATACCAATGAAGGACTGCTGCAGTATAGGGCAGCGGTCAGCAGTAGTGCACGGCAACCCTATGTATTGTGGACCGATAGCGGTCCTTACAGAACAGCAGACTGTACCGCACCCAAGCCTATGTACCGTAGCACCCTAGACAGACCAAGTTACCAGTCCTGATAAAGAGCTTTGTGGAACAAGTGAGTTGTGAATGATTAGCAGACTGCAGCAGAAGGGCAGCAGTCAAGTATAATATTCTTTCTATATTTGGAAGAAAGAATATTATACGTGTACAAGCCTATTACCGTACCACTGATACCAGTCCTGAAAAGAACCTTTGTGGAACTAATAGTAACAGCAAGTCTTTAAAATTATCCTCACTGCCTGACACACTGCTTCCTGCCTGTCCCTATACAAATTGGCAAAAAAGAGTAGGCTGGAACGATTAGCTGGAACAGCTCTTTTGTGGACCTGATAGTAACAGCTAATGATGATGATGATGATGATGATGAAGAAAGACTAATCTGGCTGAGCTGTCCCTAAAATAGCAGCATACAGCGCTCTGTCCCTTTATCTAAACTGACAAAAGAAACTCAGGCTGCTGACCTAACACCTATACCAGTCCTGAAAAGAACTTTTGTGTACCAAATAGCTAGCGTTTTCTCTGTCCCTACTCCACACAGGATCCTTTCCCTACAGTGACAGAAGAAAGAATGTAAAATGGCCACCGGATCGGGTGTATTTATAGGTTAGGGGGAATGTCCAAGTGTCCATGAGCTGTCATGTCTCAATTGGTTGTCCTGTAACACATGATAAACGTGTCACGAAAGGTTAAAGTTCTTGTATACATTAAACACGTAAGTCCGCCGGGGCGAACGACGGAAAAAGGCGTTCGAACCCGCGGACGGCGAAAGTCGGAAATTCGCCGCGAAACGACCGCCGGGCGAACCGTTCGGCCATCACTATTTAGAACCTTAAGCTGTGTGCTGCACCTATCAATCTAGTATCAAAATAGACTTCTTGTGTAGACTGCTCCTTCCTCAATTTGGGGACATCTGGAAATGGCTCTTTGCATTGGGGTCATGGTGGGGTCTATTCCCAGGACAGGTGTGAGAGTATTCTAGGTAGTGCTGGTTAGGCAAAACTGTCTTGCCCTGCAGGTTTTCCCTAGGTAACGGGTACTTTGATCTTGAGGGCTCCATGTTGAAGGTTCTGAGGGAGGCCACTCTTGGGCCAGGCAAGAATGGGTTTAAGAGTGGATATGTTCCCCTAATACCCAACACTGTTTATACAGACATAGATGCAACACTAATTCTAATCTATCACACTGTGATTACTAGTTCTGCCACTAGTTGTTAGTATGTGTTATGTTTAATCCTTGTATAATGTAATTCTGAGTGGAGCTACACGGTTACGATGTCATTTCCTGTCTGTGTTCTTTTGTTTCCAATAGAATAAGAAAGGCTCAGCCATATGACCAGCACCACCTTGCCTGGTAAGAATAACATCTGAAGAAGCTTTCCAACAAAATTAAATTAAGATTCATTGATTTGCATTGATTGAAGTGTACTGTGACATCACATCAAGTTGCTGTGCCCTTCATACCACCTGCTAGATCTGGGTTGAATCTTAACGATTATGAAATAAATTGGCTTTTGAGCCTCATGAATATAATAGCCTCAGTGGTGGGTGGTGTCTACTGCAGTCTGTTCTTAAGAAAATATCACAGAATATAAAAGTATATACCAATAATAAATACAATTAAAACTAGGACCTTCAACAGGTCGACATCCTAAAGTACACAGGAAAGCCTTATATGGTAATAAGGTACATTTCATTTGTTTTTCAATATATTTTCAAATAGCATGTTTGTATGACTAACATTAAATAATGAATATTCAAAATATAGAGCTCAGAGAAGAATTCCTAAATGTTAATATTTTAATGCAGCATGTGGTTAACCATGCTATCTTTAAATTAATGTGTTTATAAAAGACTCAGGATTCCATGAATAAATTGTTAGCAGCAAATGAAAAGTAAACTGCATTCAATAACTGCTTCAAAGAAAAAAGTAAACATACCAATTAAATGATAGGTCAACAGTCTACTGTTCTCTAATCCGGGTCTATAATATTATTATTTTGTATTAGCAGCTTGTACTATTTTTGCACCGAATTTAAATGATATTTCTTGATGTTCATGAAGCTAGTACTGTTCAACAAAGTATCAGAATAATATTCTTGTGGACTGTATAAACAGAATCCTACATACTGTACCAACAAACAATGATTTACGCTAAGTTCGCACCTTAGGTATTTTGCGGCCCATGTTTGCGTGGTCATGGTAGCCCGATCAAATGAGTGGACTGACTTGCCTGTGTTTCCGCAAAACGAAGGTGCATGCACCTTTTCAACAAAGCGGGAGCAGGGAAATTGCATGGTCTTTTTGACCAAGCAATTTCCATGCGGTTGCCACACCCGCAAACGGGTTTGGGGCTGAGATATGTGGGGGTGACAGAATGAATGGCAGCCCTGCGCATCTCCTAAGAACATTTTTGCAATTTGAATGCGGGTGGTTGCGGGTGCGGGAACAGATGCGATTCCCAACCCTGCAGCCAAATGCAGTGGTGTGAATCAATCCTTCAGCTGGCCATAGGCCAGTAGATTTTTGACAATTTATATGAAAATATGTGTGAAAACTCTCAGTACATTTGATGACTTGACAAATGTCCTTCAAAATTTTGTTTGCTTTTAACATTTTATTTTGAAGTGAATGATGATCTTTCCTGAACAAAAACAACATACGCTGTTTGGAAAAAAATTATAACTTTTTGGAATTTTCTGGTCACTGCAAGGAAATGTGAAAATTAAAAAAACTTTATTAAAACAAAGATTATGGCGGGTTTCAGTCAAAACTAATATCACCTCCTCAAAGCTTACTGAGGGGCACCACCAATCCAAAAGGAGCAATCTGGCTACTTCACCGGCAACCAGAGGGTCTGAAAGCTGCTGTACACTTATAGACCATTATGGTTAATGATGGTTGGTTTAAGATAAAATAAAAAAAAATTAGCCCTTAAAAGAGAAGTACGGCCAAATATTTTTGGGCCATATTTTACTTATGGGTCACACGAGTGCATTTACTCTTGCTCTCTTGTGACCCAGAATCTGCTAAAGCCTGATATCAGCTCACATCACAGAACCACTCCATGAGAGGGTTCTGACCATATTGTCAGGACCCACCCATCTGCCTGATTGACAGCTGGCTCCCGCTCTCAGTGTGTGGCACGGGCTCCTGCATGGAGATGAGTATGTATCTTTAAAGACAAGAAAAAAGGTCATAAGAGGTGAGAATGTTTAGGTGGCAATAACATAGACTACAACATAAAATTCAATTTTTCATTTGGAATTGAGTATCCACAATGTAGTTGTTAACAAATGGTTATCATAGTGTAGTAATCTCAACGTGTTTTGCCAACTTATAGGCTTCCTCGGGAGATGTGTAGTGCCACATCTGTGCAGATAAATCAAACACATAAACCAGTACACGTACAGCTATATCTTCTGTGAATTTTTTTTTCTGCTCTTTGGATTGGTTTTCAGCTAGTTGTATTGAAGTGCTAAGATGCCCTCCACCAACCTTTTTGATATTATTTATAATGACAGATGTATTATCATTAAAATGTGTGGAATACACTAATTTCTCTCATTATTCAAGATATAACTGTACATGTACTGATTTATGTGTTTGATTTATCTGCCCAAGTATTACATATCTTTGAGCATTTTTCTTGTCTTTGAAGATTTATATGGGATTCGGTGCTTGTGAGCTCTCCTCTGATCAAGTCCTTCCTATGGGAGTATGTATCTTTGTTTTTGTAAACCTCCTTTAAAAAATAAAGTGGGACACATGCTGTATATGGAAATATTAAATGCATTTAATTAAGTCTAGGGTTGATGACCCTCAACAATTAGCACTGAAATACAACATGATAAAATTGTAACCAGAAACTAAACATTCTTTTCCTCCAAATATGGGAAAGTTTTGGGACTTTCCTGAACAGGTGGTCATTATAGATGATATTATCTGCAAAGAAAAAATGTCTGTTTCTAATCTCATGGGAAATGAATTGAACAAGACAACGAGGGCACATGCGAGTTGAGAAATGTGAGGGATACTTTCTAATATAATGAATGCTCAAATTAAATAAATGTCTCTCAGATGATCCCTTTGCTTACAGAATTGTGCTTCTAATGCTGCGTACACATGACCAGACTTTCCGCCAGACTAGGTCCGATGGTCTTCCCGACTGACTTTTGGCGGAGTTCCGATGGACATTCCAAACAAACTAAGTCCGTTCGTTTTGAGCTTGATGATGTAAGACGGGACTAAAAAAGGAAGTTCAATAGCCAGTAACCAATAGCTTCCCTTGCATCGTATTTGGTCCATCGGACCAGCATACAGACGAACGGTTTTCCCGATAGGAAAGGATAGGATTCGGACAGAATTGAAACATGTTCTATTTCTAGGTCCGTCTGATTTTTTTTATGAAAAATTATCAGATTAGCCCACACATGATCGGATTGTCCGTCGGACCTAGTCTGCTGGAAAGTCCAGTCGTGTGTACACCAATGAGTCCATATTCATGAAAATCTGATATACACTTCCCTCATAAGCATGACAAAAAGTTGCATCAAATCTTTGTGTGCTATACAATGCAAGCTATCTTTGTTGAGGTCTATTACAACGGCTTTATTTATTTTATTTGTTTATGTGCACCTTTAGTAAAACACCTAAACATCCATTGCAAGGTTTTCCCAGCCATGGATTTCAGAAAGGCACAAAGGCCCTCAGTTTTAGAATTTAAAGAATTTTAAGAATTGGTGGGAAAGGGAAGCCAGCTACACTGCAGGGGGAACAAGGGGGGCCCCAGGCACACAGGGGGAATCATATGTGGGCAGCATAGGGAGGGGAATCAGTGCGACGGGATGGGAGGACAGTTACAAAATGATGCACTGTGTCTGTGTCTCTCCCTCCAGCAGCTGAAAGCTGGTGGGAATGAGAGGGGGAGAAACCAGCTTTCATCTGCTGGAGGAAGGGCTGCTTTGTAGGGCTGATCCTGGGTGCACGGGCTGCCTCTGAGGGGAAGGGGGGTGAGCACCACCGTATTACACCTAGAGGCGATTCAGTTCGCATTGTGCGCTATATAAGTATTTCATTCATTCATTCATTCATTCCTTCAGCAGGGATCTCCCACTTACCCGGCATGGCCACTGTCACACTAAGTTCCTATGATGGATGTCACACTGGTCCAATGGTGTGACACCAGGTAAGCGGGGGAACCTTGCTCGGTGTAATCCAGTGGCTCTCCTCTCCCCATGCACTGGCAAGGCTGTGCTGATGGGCACTGGTGTGGCTGAGCTGATGGGCACAGGTAAGGCTGCATTAATGGGCATTGGTAAGGTTGAGCTGATGGGCACTGATCAGGCTGCATTGATGGGCACTGGTGAGGCTGTATTAATGGGCACTGATCAGGCTGCATTGATGGGCACTGGTAAGGCTGCATTGATGGGCACTGGTGAGGCTGCATTGATGGGCACTGGTGAGGCTGCATTGATGGACACTGGTGAGGCTGCACTGATGGGCACTGGTGAGGCTGCATTGAGCACTGGTGAGGGTGCATTGATGGGCATTGGTGAGGCTGAGCTGATGGGCACTGATGAGGCTGCATTTATGGGCACTGGTGAGGCTGCATTGATGGGAACTGATGAGGCTGCGCTGATGGGCACTGGTGAGGCTGCGTTGATGGACACTGATGAGGCTGAGCTGAGGGGCACTGATAAGGCTGTGCTGATGGGCACTTGTGAGTACTCTTAAATATGTTTTAAAACGCACAGTTTTCCCTTTTATGAACAAGAAAATAATGATGTTATGCTGTGGGGCTGGTATAATAATGCTATAGGGCTGGTATGAAATTATTTCCAGGGCTAGTTTTTATTCCCAGTCTGGCCCTGATAATGTTATGCTATTTGTTGGTTGGGTGTAGCTAGACTCATCTTGGTTCCGATATGTGGTCAATATGTAATTTGATGCAATAATCATGTACCCAGTGTTCTGTGTTTAAAGTATAACCACAGAAAACATCACAACTAAACACTACAGATGCATTTATGTATTGAAGAAAATACATTGTGGTAAAGGCATAGATTTAAAGGAAGCAAGTAGACCTGTGACATTATAGGAAACACAACAGAAATCACGTCATTAAAAACAAAGCTGTTTTTCATTTTTCCAGCTCTTAGTTACATTAGCAAGGTAATTCTATCAATCTCTTCTGAAATGTTGATATCCCCATTGGTGGTATTTTTAGGGCGATTTAAAGGTCATTACAACTCTTTAAGCTCACTATATAAACTCATTAAACCTTTTTATTTCTTGAGAAAATAATTGCAATGACCCAAGTAAATGGCAAATTAATTGAACACAATTTAGTTGCTTCACTGGAACCTACACTCAAAAATGAATAAAACAGTGTAGCAATTTAATCATCAGGGCATGATGCAACAGTTTTACATAGATCACACATAAGGAGATTGCATAATTGGACTGTTACACGTGTGGTGAATTTAAGACACCTTCCCTCTTTTTCGAGCATAACCTAAAGTTGCCCTCATATTTCAATGTATAATGTTCTTTAGATTTGCAAAAAATGACGCAGTGTGTGAGGGTCTACATGGCTGGATATTGCATGGACTATTTAGATAGACCATCATAATACATAGTTCTTGGCAAATACATTATAATGGAGATCGTACCATTGTTGTACAACCACCAGATTCGACTGTGATATGTGTGGTCACCTTTATGCTATGAGGGTATCATAGGTTTCAATCAAGGTTGGAATCATTAAATATCCTTTGGAATTCCCTTATCCTGGAACAATACAGAAGGCTGAAAAGCTTTTAATGGCTTAAGTTGACCCATGACAATCTTGACAATGTTATTGGATAATTTTCTTTGAAGCTTAAGTTTATCTAAGTCCAAAAATACCTTACCGCTATAGCCATATCTCTTATTTGTAGGTTCACACTAGCTCAGTTTCACCATGATGCATTTTTTAGTGTGTTTTTGTAGTACAACGTTGCATGTTTTTGACGTGTTTTTCCTGCATTTTTGTAGGAGATGTAGGCTAGATTTTGGACACAAAAGGGCACTAAAATGCGCTTTACATGCATTGTACATGTGTTTTTGGTACATTTCCATTGAAGTTTATTCGTTCAAAATCACACAGCAACAGCACCTGCACGTTTTCGCAAAACATGCTGCAGATGTGCTGATTTTACGTGAATGGGCAATATAGAGTAATGGGATTTCCACTGTCCTGCCGTGCAGTACAGCAGCAGCTACATAAGAAAATGCACTAGTGTGAATGGGGTCTAATGAAATATGTCCCACATTGTGCAGGTACAGTAGCTGGATACTGGGAAAGTCTTTACTGCACGGATGCTGGTTAACAGCTTTGGGTCTTCGGGCAGAACAGCAGTACAGATGGTCCGAGAGTAATATTTCAAAAGTCAGACACACAGGACTCTGCCCATCTTTGACCTGAGCAAATCACATCCATCAGTAAAGCGTAGGAAGAATGAGAGTGCCACACTATTATCAACACCCCACTAAGAAAGCCAATACAATTGAAGGGCTCAAAACAATACTGTGAAGATAAAAAAATGAATAAACATAGTGCACAGAGCTCATATTACCTATGATACAATACTGTACACTCCTTTATGAGGACATAATTGCTCTTATTATTTAGTTTTTCGCCATTATCATGATTACGATACATTTTTGTATTTCACAAATAAATGTCCGGATTTTGAATCATTGTGCTTTTTGTGATTCTATCTGCAATGTTATACTTGATATGAGTGTTATATTACATACATTCTGTCATGATTATTAATGTTACCTCTAAGCCCTTGTACGCACGGTCGGATATTCCGACGAAAAATGTCCGATCGGACCATGTTGTCGGATAATCCGACCCTGTGTGGGCTCCATCGGACTGTTTCCGTGGGAATATCCGACTGACAAAGTTTTAGAGCTGGGCTATAAAATTTTCCGACAACATGATCCAATCGGACTTTGTCTGATCGTTTTTAGAGAATTCCAATCGGACAAAGTGCCACGCCTGCTCAGATCAAATTCCTAGACCAAAGCTATTGGCTATTAGCCTGAACGTAGTCCCGTCATAACGAAATAACGTCATCACGTTCTGAACGATCAGATTTTCCGACAACTTTGTCCGACTGTGTGTATGCAACACCAGTTTCTGACAAAATCCGTCGGACAAAATCCAATGGATTTTGTTGTCGGAATGTCCGACCATGTATACAAGGGCTAATACTGTATGTGCCTTTATGTTTATATGACACTTTCTCTGAATTAAAAGAGAAGTGTGTGAGAGTCTAAAAAACCCACACATACATACTTACCTCTCTGCTGCAGCATCGGTCTGATGCTGCAGTGGTCCCCTGCTGGCTCTAAGCCTGAGAACCGAGTGATCACATGATCACTGATCACTCACTCAAATTTTGGCATTCACCCAGTAAGTAAATCAATTGCTCATCCAGATTGCTATTTCCCAAGTTCTCACACATCATCTCCTCCGCTAAATGCTACCCAGGTGGACGTAAACAGTTAGAAGTATAATCGTGAGTCCTGCCACCGCCAAGCATTCTACTAGGTACAGCAGTTAGAAGAATTAGTGCGGGATATACAGCCTGAGCACTGAGTGATCACATGACCGTGGAAACCTTGCAAAAAGATCTGAACAAATTAATGGGGTGGGCAACTACATGGCAAATGAAGTTCAATGTAGAAAAACGTAAAAAAATGTATTTGGGTAGCAAAAATATGAATGCAATCTATACATTGGTGGAAGAACCTCTGGGGGAATCGAGGATGGAAAAGGACCTGGGGGTCCTAGTAGATGATAGGCTCAGCAATGGCATGCAATGCCAAGCTGCTGCGAACAAAGCAAACAGAATATTGGCATGCATTAAAAAGGGTATTAATTCTACAGATAAAACGATAATTCTCCCGCTCTACAAGACCCTGGTTTGGCCGCACCTAGAGTATGCTGTCCAGTTCTGGGCATCAGTCCTCAGGAAGGATGTACTGGAGATGGAGCAAGTACAAAGAAGGGCAGCAAAGCTAATAAAGAGTCTGGAGGATATTAGTTATGAGGAAAGGTTGCGAGCACCGATTTCAATTATTTCAATTTACAAATAGCGTACTGGTGACCCCACAATAGGGGTACAACTTTTTTGCAGAAGGGAGTTTAACAAGACTCGTGGCCACTCATTAAAATTAGAAGAAAAAAGGTTTAATCTTAAACTACATAGAAGATTCTTTACTGTAAGAGCGGCAAGGATGTGGAATGCCCTTCCATAGGCAGTGGTCTCAGCGGGGAGCATCAATAGTTTCAAGAAACTATTAGATAAACACCTGAACGACCACAACATACAGGGATATACAATGTAATACTGACATACTGTATAATCACACACATAGGTTGGACTTGATGGACTTGTGTCTTTTTTCTACCTCACCTACTATCTAACTATATATATATATATATATATATATATATATATATATATATATATGACTGCTATTTACTCAGTTCTTGGTTTTCTCTGAGTAGAGAGGGGTGACTTCTGTAACCAAGAAGAAAAGTATGGCCAAAAAATCTACAGTGACTGCATCTGATTGGATAATAGGATGCAGTCACTGATCATTGAGTTTTGAAGCCTTCTTTTGTTGAGCGGGGTAGCGACAACAGGGCTACCCATGGTTCTAATTTCAGCTGATTCACAGGAATCATACAAGGCCAGCTTAAGTTGTAGCTAGCTAAACAAATACATAAGTAGTGCTTTGCTAATGAACAATGCATTCTTTGCTATGTTTTGGTTCTTATTATAATACTGTACATCTTGTAGAGTATTTTTAAGTTATATATATGAAATACCCATGCCCATTTTAAATAAATGTCCTACCCCTAATCAAAGTACATTTTCTGCCTACAATTTCTTGTTGGATTCACAGTATAAAAGGTGTTGCCACAAAATATTGGGCACTATGCAGCTGCAGGGAGACTAAAGGCAACATGATGACTAGTCCTTTGCCCTCTGACTGCATTTTTTTTTGGCACAGCTTTAGCAGTTCAGATCCTTATTAAGCCCAGAGCCAACCAGCACCGAGGCTACCATACCTTGAAGCTGCTTAGCATCAGAATCTCTTTGAAGTCTTTTGAGGTAGACAGTCATAATTTCAGCCTAACTGAAAGGTTTTCTACTGACTGAACTAAATCCCTTTAAGAAGATAACAGAATAATAATTTAGACATATAGAAGTGGAGGGAAACATTAAGTACAATGAATTAACTTAATTAATGCAAATATATTTAGGCTATAAAAATCCAGCCTTTAATGCCAAAAGATGTTTTTTTTCCACTTCAGCCATCTGTGAACATCCTGTTACAAATTTTACAAGTAATCTATTTAAAGAGAATGCATAGAGTTATACAAATATATATATATATATATATATATATATATATATACTACCCCCACAGGGGCCACTTTAAGTTGTTTGTCCCCATTGGTTGCCCTGACCTTGCCGGCCTCATGACACCTCTGACTTACTGGGTTTTGAGATACTTCAAGCAAACATAAAATGTAAAGACACTAATAATTAGTAGGACAATGGAGCTGTCCTGTGTCTGTATGTGAACGCAAGTTTTCCGGGACTCGCCGCTACTGCCTGCTGAAACAATTCTATCGGGGGAGCGGTGAGACATGATTTAGCGGTGCTGGACACACATGATTGATATTATATGCAAAGAGTCAAAGTGTTTACATTGTAAGCAGTATTTTATTGTGTGTGTGGAGTGTGATTGATTAATTAAACAGGTTACACTATGGATCCTTCTGTGTTTGTGTTTTCTGCATGACATTGCTAATGAGATCTGAGTGAAAGTGAGCCTCCAGCTGATGAATACCTTAATGGGCATTGTTTCTACGCTTTGATAATCTGTTTGATCAAAACGAATGGTGACCTGTGAAGCGCTTGATATTTACCCTTAAGGGGGTAAGTGCATAACCAAGGGGGGTGCACAGAGCACGAGGGTTCTCCTGCCTGTTTGCTGTAGTGTGGACCTACCGAAAGGATTTCTCTTATAATCTGGGGACTCTGTTGAGCACTTCTCGCACTTTATGAATTACGGTCTTGGGGACTTCATGGACTTTATGTTTCCCTTTTAATCCTAATTTTTATTTGTAAGGTTTAACAGTGTGTATGAAATGTTATCACAAATATTTTATGAATTATTAGATAATTATCAGCGTTGTTAATATAGTAATGCTTTTTATGACTTTGGTTGAAATATTATAGCTATATATATTGTGACAGTACAGTTCCCTGCCCTAGTAATTGTCGCCCAGGGTTCTCAACTAGGCAGGTTGAGGGGCTCCAGGAGTATTTAATGTGGAGGAATCTATTTTATCAGTTTCCTCCAAAGTTTGTAAAATCCAATTGGGGACCTGGAGCCCGGAGATTCCATAGCGTTATGGGTGGGATGGAATCTCCAATCCTGGGACCGGGTTTTTGGAACAGCCAGGAGTCTGGCTGGTTGATTGAGCAGGTGGGTCCTGGGCTAATAGCAAAGTTAGGATTAGGGTTCTGGGCTCCACACAGAGAGACAGGAGGTCTCCAGGAGTCCAGAGAGTGCAGGTGTGCACTAGAGAAAGCCAGAGACCCAAGTCTGAGGATCAGAGCAGTGAGGGGCTGCTTTCTAGATAGACACTGTGTGTGTTAAAGCTGTGCGCATCTGAGACAAATGAGAGTCTGAAGTGGAAGGCCTGAGCAGCAAGGAAGCTGAAAAGAGGTACAGTAGTTGTGCGGGAACCCTGTTATATGGCCAAGAGGGCTGAATTGTAAAGCCTAGGTGGCAGTGCTGCTGGAGAGAGCCAGGTGGCTTGGCATTTTTCGTGTATTGTTTTTTTTGGCAGAAGAACCCCTGTGTGGGCAACCAAGTGCATGTATGAACTTTATGTTGTTCCTTTTTAATAAAAGTGGGCTACCATGCCCTTAAACGAAAGTTCCTGTTCACTGTGAACTTACTGAAAAGGCATCTGCCACTGAGTTAAACATCCCCCAATGTTACAATATATATATATATATATATATATATATATATATATATATATAATTAGTAGGTCCAGGTGACCGGACTACATGTCCCACGATCCTCTTCTATCAGTGAATGGTCGTTTTCCACTGCATTCAGGAAGTGGTGTGATTATTCTTCATGTCGAGTACTAGGGGGAAAGAGTTCCACGCATAGTACACAAAGGAGTGTCTCTAAGTGAAGGTAATAGTGCAGTCAGCACTTGGCTACATATATATACAATATATATATATATATATATATATATATATATATATATATATATATAATGTGTATTGTATTGTGTGTATTGTATAAAGCTTGGCCAAAGAGCCTTGGATGTGATGTGGGATACCACGTATATGCTTCCAGGTCTGTGATGGTTTATCCAACAAGCTCTAAAAGGAAGTTGGTCTGGTGAACAGGATCATGGATCCAGCTTGTTTGAGCTCTGGAGCCTGGTCAGGAAGAGTGAGGGGGAATAATGTTACCTGGCTGGAGTATAAGGTGTTTACAACTGGAAGCACATGTTCTAAGTGAGGTTCCTGTCCATTAAGGGAAACTGATAAAGAATATATGAGTAGTGCTGGCTGGATAGTGCTATGTTTTTGTTGGTGCTAGATGTGTCCCTTCGAGTGAAGTATTTCTGTTACATGTTCTTTACATGAATTAATGTTGGTCAAAAAGCTTTAGAGCAGCATAAACTATTTAGGAGGGTTTTTCTTTATCTCTGTGTAGCGGCGGGCTCCTGAAGAGCACGCGTTATGTGTTTTTCAAAGTTAAAACTTTACCCAAGCTACAGTTTGGTTTGGGTCTATTTTTCTAAATTTGACTTCTGTGTCAGTCTGACTGGGCTGTGAGATGTTCATCCTGGCCACAGGGGGGCACTGTCTCTGGTGGCAGGCATGGAACTATGGTCTGGTCAGGTGCTTAAATTACTCTTCTTTCAGACCCAGGTCAGTGGGAGTGGCCCTCTCGCTGTACCCTCTGGGAGAGGGTATTTAAGATGCGGACGTCACGTGGTTCGGGGTTCCGGTCCAGTATGATGTGCTGACTACTTGGTCCTGGTCCTCCTGACCAGCCCCCAGGAAGGCTATGGCCTGGGGTGCAGATCGACCCGGCTTTAATGCCTTTGGGCTGGCTAGCCCGAGGCAGCGAAACTAAAGGAGGATTCTGAGGTGGTTGGGTGCTGTCTCCAGTTCGGGAGAGACCCAGTGTACTTCAAGCATTCCAGGAGAGGACCCTTTAGAAGAACAACACGTGTGACTTTGGTTTTCTTAACGAGCCTGGAAGGGCTGAAGTAACCGAGAGAATCCGGTCTTGTGGATATCGCCAAGCGGGCTGAAAGATCCAGGTATCCTACAAGTGTTCATCCAGCTGCGAATGACTATTCTCTGGATGCAGTCAAAGTAAGCAAGTTCTTTAACGTTTATAGACTTTGTGTCATGGTTATGTAGTAATCTTCCTCTGTTTGCTTACCTCCGCTTATGTGTTCAGACTAAGAGGCCAGCCACTTCCACCTGGTGGTTTTTATAACTCTCCTCTAAGCATGGCTCCACCCCAGACCCTATCAGGGAACCCTATATTAACCTGTGCACTGCAAGCCATCGGTGCTGATCAACCATTGTGTATCCATTGTGTGTTTGGCTTCCTGTTTCCTGCTTGCCGTGTGCTCTATGTTTGTCTCTGTTACCGACCTTGGCGTGTTTTCAACGATTCCTGACTGCTTGTGACCTTGACCTTTTGGCATGTCCCCAACCATCCCTGTCTGCCTGTGACCCTGAACTTTTGGCGTGTACTCTGTTGTTCCTGTCTGCTAGTTGCCCTGACCTCTGCCTTATCCCCTTACTATCCTTGTTGTTCTAGCCTGCTGCTTCCTTCTCCTGTAGTCTACTGTGAGTGTGAGCTGTGAGACCCTAGGGGCCACGACCTGGAGCCAGACTGCAGTGAAGTCCATCCTCACCACTGGAGGCTCTGGTGAAAACCTGCTAGTTCTTAGGCCGCGTACACACGGGCGGATTGTCTGCCCAACTAAGTTCGTCAGACAATCCGACAGACAGTCCGTTCAAACTTTTGAATGAACGGACTTGCCCACACACGGCACTTTTTGAGCAGACTAATACAGCGGACTAAGTCCGCCATACAATCCGCTCAACTTTTGAAATGAACGGACTCGCTCACACACGCGGAGGAAAGTCCGCTCATTTCGAGCGGGTATCCAGGTAGGCGGCCCCCCCTTCCCCAAGGCACCCCCATGTTGAGGGCACGCGGCCTGGTACGGCTCAGGAGGGGGGGGGGGGGCGCTTGCTCGCCCCCCTTTCCTGGCCGGCCGGGTAGCGTGCTTGGACAAGGGTCTGTTGTGGACTTGGGGGGACCCCCACGCCGATTTTTTTCTGCGTTGGGGTTCCCCTTTAAGTCCATACCAGGCGGCGGGGCCCGCAACGTCTCCGTCGCGGGCCCCGCCTACCTGGATACCCGCTCGAAATGAGCAGACTTTTCTCCGGGCAGGAAAAGTCTGCTCATTTCGAAAGTACAGCGGACTTGCACACACACGGGCGGACTGTCCGCTCAAACCAAGTTTGGACAGACAATCTTACGGAAATTCCGTAAGACTTTGTTCGTCAGACAGTCCGCTGAAAAAGTACGTGTGTACGCGGCCCGAGACTCTGCACCCTGGGGAATCTATGCTCTAGCTCCTACTGGGATCTGTGTTAGTGATCCAGTAGACCTGTGTCTTGAATCTCCCTGGGTACAATCCGCAGCAGTCAGTCCTAAGGCCCACTACCTAGCGGTGCACTTCCAACTCCTACGGAGTGCATCTGTCACCTGGTCTCAGGTGACCTGATACTTTGACATTGAGAGTACCTGAACCTCCTTCCCAACACTCTGATCCCAAGTTGAAAGACTGTTCAATGGTTTGAGTTTTTTCAAATAAAATCCATTCAAGTGGATCTATTGTCAGTCTCAAGTTACTGGGCCATCTACCACAGGACATCCCCCAGATGTGAAACAGGGAGAACAGAAGGTAACTGCAAGCCCAAAAATAACCAGCAGCTCCTTCGGGGGTTAGTGCTACATCTACATGCCATTTTATTCCTGATTTAGTATATGGATTTCTAGACATGATAAAGGGGGATGCACTGTATTTCGGCATTTGTTTTCTTTAAGTCTATTGTTCAGGATAAAAAATAAAATAAATGTAATTGGCTGATGTTTATTATTAATGTAATATAGATATACTGTTTGAAATTAATAATGCTATAGCTTTCATTTATAATTCAGTTAGCACGAAGGATGCCAGTGCTGTGGTGAAATGTGTTTCATAATGAAACCCTTTTATTAGAATAGTGAGTAGCTTTCCTATAACCCACTAGAACTGCTTAGCAACAGATATACCAACAAGACTTCTTCCACCAAATTATAAAACTAACATGGCATACTGTATTTATGTTGTAAGTAAGCATCAGCAGCACTTCTAAGTGTGATTATAGACTATTTCCTCTATACTTCGCATGAAGTTTGTTCAGCTTTTCCACTCTGGTTTCTCTTTTGCATTGCACCACACACATCTCTGCCCAGAACTCGTTGTAGCCTTCAGGCACAGGAAGACAAGCCCCTAACTGCATGTAGAGGAACTCAATTTTTAGTGCTTACGGTCTGCGGTTAATCAGTTGCGTAGCTTTAGGGTCTCAGTATAAATTCAACAACAGCTATAGGCTTGTTGGAAGGAATTTGAGCAATTTACTATTTTCTTATATGAGTTTAGAGACTTAATGCAGATAGGCTACAGATGCAGACTGTTCTGCATCAAGGTCTCCAGCTATTCTACTGTCTTGTGCCCAAGATATCTTAACCTGCATTACATACAACAGGGGGACCACCAAAGGAACCATGTGCAAGAACAGTTGTTCAACTACTGCCTAAATATGAATTATTTGTTGTGGACAGATAGGCAGACATACAGACAAAGATTAATCTTTGTAATACCATGAACTCTCCTCCGGGTCCATAATATGCAATTGGGGTAAGACAGTAAACACTCCCTATATTTCAATTCAAAATGTATAAGGGGTCAAGAGGAAATGGTAGAGGCATATTGCATATCTTGTGGCTGCTCAAGCAGATGGTGATTGGGGAACAAAATATCCATGTCACATCACTTTTTATCCCACGTGCCCGTAAAGGAAAGAGTATCCTGGTCTCTGACAGCGAGAAGAGATCCTAGCACCTGCCTGACATTTAGCATCTCACAAAAGTTAGTTCACTCTTCACATTTTTTGTATTTCAATATGTACTCTGAGGAATGTTTCCAACACCTTGTTGATTCTATGCCATGAAGAGTTAAAGCAGTTCTGAAGGCATAAGGGGGTCCAACCTGGTAGTAGCTAGGTGTAACTAATAAAGTGTCCGGTGGAGGTATAACACACATGTCCTACAAAAGTGATGGCAAACCTTGGCACCCCAGATGTTTTGGAATTACATTTCCCATGATGCTCATGCACTCTGCGGTATTGTTGAGCAGCATGGGAAATATAGTTCCAAAACATCTGGGGTGCCAAGGTTTGCCATCACTGCCCTAGAATATGCACTATATACTAGGTGGGACCAAATATTCTGAACAAAGAACACAGAGAAGTGGATGTTTTAAATAATGGCATTCGTCGTTGCATTCCACGAAGTAACAAGTATAGATGAAAGTTAAACACACAGTAGCTAACAGTGAGTACACCCCTAACGTTTTTGTAAATATTTTATTATATCTTTTCATGTGACAACACTGAAGAAATAACACTTTTCTACAATGTAAAGTAGTCAGTGTACAGCTTGTATAACAGTGTAAATTTGCTCAAAATAACTCAACACACAGCTATTAATGTCTAAACCGCTGGCAACAAAAGTGAGTACACCTCTAAGTGAACATTTTGGGCCCAATTAGCCATTTTCCCTCCCGGTGTCATGTGACTCGTTAGTGTTACAAGGTCTCAGATGTGAATGGGGAGCAGGTGTGTTAAATTTGGTGTTATCGCTCTCAGTCTCTCATACTGGTCACTGGAAGTTCAACATGAACATGATTTTTTTTTTGTGGTTGAACTGGATGGACTTGTGTCTTTTTTCAACCTGACTAACTATGTAACAATGACACCTCATGGCAAAGAACTCTCTGAGTATTTGAAAAAATAATTTTTCTCTATATGAAGATAGCCTGGGCCAGTGATGGCGAACCTTGGCACACCAGATGTTTTGGAACTACATTTCTCATGATGCTCATACACTCTGCAGTATAGTTGAGCATCATGGGAAATGTAGTTCCAAAACATCTGGGGTGCCAAGGTTCACCATCACTGGCCTAGGCTATAAGAAGATTTAACAGGACAGGTTCAACTCAGAACAAGCCTCACCATGGTCGACCAAAGAAGTTGAGTGCATGTGCTCAGTGTCATATCCAGAGGTTGTCTTTGGGAAATAGACATATGAGTGCTGCCAGAATCGCTGCAGAGGTTGATATGCCGCACACTGCATCAAATTAGTCCACTTGGTTGTCGTCCCAGAATGAAGTCTCTTCTAAGGATGATGCACAAGAAAGCATGCAAACAGTTTGCTGAAGACAAGCAGACCAAGGACATGGATTACTGGAACCATGTCCTGTGGTCTGATGAGACCTAGATAAACTTATTTGGTTCAGATGGTGTCAAGCATGTGTGGGAGCAACCAGATGAGGAGTACAAAGACAAGTGTGTCTTGCCTACAGTCCAGCATGGTGGTGTGTCAGGTCACCTGAGTCCAGGTGACAGATTCACCCCATTGGGGTCTGGAGTACACGGCAAGGTAGTGGACCCTACGGCTGACTACTGCGATGGAGCTCTAGGTTATACAGGAGAGCAGGTACTCTGTAGTACCAACATGGATGACACTGGGATCTAGAACATGAGATTTCCCAGGGCGCGGAATCTAAGAGCAAGCAGGTGTTCACCAGAGGCCCCTAGTGGCGGGGATGGTATTAGCTGCAGTCTGGCTCCAGGTTGCGATGCATAGGGCCTCCCAGCTCACAACTACAGGGAGGTAGAGAGGAAGCAGGAGACTGCGACAACAAAGGATAGTCGGGAGATAGCCATAGTCAAGAACAAGCCAAGATCAGTAACTGGAATCAGACATAGAACACAGAGCAAGTAGCACACAGAAGCCAAAAACACAATATTGATCAGCAGGGGTGAATTGCATGGCACAGGTTCATATAGAGTTCCTTGATAGGGGCTGGGGTGGAGCCATGCTTTGAGGAGAGATTACTTAAGCAGCCAGGTGAGAGTGCCTGGCCTCTTACGCTGAACACATGGAGAGGTAAGCTGACAGACAAACATTACTGCATATCCATGACATGGTGGGAGTGTCATGGTCTGGGGCTGCATGAGTACTGCTGGCACTGGGGAGCTATAGTTCATTGAGGGATCCATGAATGCCAACATGTACTGTGACATACTGAAGAAGAACATGATCTCCTCACTTCAGAGACTGGGCTGCAGGGCAGTATTCTAACATGATAACGACCCCAAATACACCCCCAAGATGACCACTGCCTTGCTAAAGAAGCTGAGCGTAAAGGTGATGGACTGGCCAAGCATGTCTCCAGTATCTGTTCTCAAATGGAAGGTGGAGGAGCACAAGGTCTCTAACATCCACCAGCTCTGTGATGTCATCATGGAGGAGTGAACAAGGACTCCAGTAGCAACCTGTGAAGCTCTGGTGAACTCCATGCCCAAGTGGGCTATGGCAGTGCTGGAAAATAATGGTGGCCACACAAAATATTGACACTTATTTTGAGGGGACAACAAATTTACACTGTTATACAAGCTGTACACCCACTACTTTACATTGTAGTAAAGTGTTATTTCTTCAGTGTTGTCACATGAAAATAAAATAAAAATGTGAGGGGTGTACTCAATTTTGTGAGATACTGTATATCAAGTATAAATGGGCCGAGAGATTCATTGTTCAGCTGCACAGACTGCACAAATGTTATGTCTACCCCTGGTTACCCCAAATACAGTGATGCCCAAAATCATACTAACTGACATTTGAAATGTGTTGATCTTGAAATTGACACAGATCACATATGACATACGATAACTCCTTTTCAGGGACATTTTTCTGTGCCTAGATATTCTGAACCAAATTATGTGGTTAGTAGAGGGTGTGGTTGAGCATGTGCTGTTTAATCCCTTCCTGCCAAGCATATGCATATATGAGGCTGCAGGCATCATTCTGGTACCATTTTTTAGAGCGGGCGGTCGGCTTTCCAGGCATAACAACCGATGCGGCTTAAAGCCGATTAGTTGTTATCCCGGAGGAGCGGGAGGGGACATCCCCGCTCTTACCGGGCCTCCTGTCCCACCGGGAGACCCAATCCTTGATCTGCCACTTCCAGTGGATAGAGACAGACTGGCACAAAGCCGGAAATGGTTTTGTTCCAGTCTTCTCTCTGTAAACACGGAAGTGACGTCACAATGTCACTTTCGGTTTACTCAGGTGCAAATGGCGCTGTTTAAAAAAAATATACAGTATTCAGAATCACCGTTTTCGGCGATCTGAATACTTTGAAGTGCAAAGCAGGGATTTGGGGTCTTTTAGACCCCTGATCCCTCCATAAAGAGTACCTTTCACCACCTATTACCGTCACAAGGGATGTTTACATTCCTTGTGAAAGCAACAAAAGTGATCAAAAAAATAATTCTAGCACTAGACCTCCTCTGTAACTCTAACCTGGTAACCGTTATTTTTTTTTTTAAATATCGCCTATGGAGATTTTTAGGTACCGCTGTTTGTCGCCATTCCACCAGTGTGTACAATTTTAAAGCATGACATGTTTGGTATCTATTTACTCGGCGTAACATCATCTTTCATATTATACAAAAATTATACAAAAAAATGGGCTAACTTTACTGTTTCATTTTTTAAAAATTCATGAAAGTGTCTTTTTCCCCTAAGGCCGGGTTCACACCACTGCGATGCGGGAACGCCGCGAATCCGCGGCGTTTTCCCGCATCGCATTACTCCCGCCGGCAGTTCACACTGCCCTATGCGGACGGCTGGGAGTGTCAATGATATGTTAATGACACCCCCAGATCCGTCCGCATATCGCAGTGCGATCTGCCGACTCGCACAGGAATCGGATCGCATGGTGTGAACCCCCATGCGATCCGATTCTGTTGCGGACCAAAAAAAGGGTCCCGTGCGAGTTTGCTGCGGGAGCGATGCGAGTTCAGCCATACTATCTGTATGGCTGAACTCGCATCGCTACGGAGATCGGATGTGATTTGCGGTGCGAATCACATCCGGATCTCCCCCCGCAGCAGTGTGAACCCAGCCTAAAAGTTGTGTTTAAAAGACCACTGCACAAATACCGTGTGACATAAAATATTGCAACAATCGCCATTTTATTCTCTAGATTCTCTGATAAAAAAATATACATAATGTTTGGGGGTTCTAAGTAATTTTTCTAGCAAAAAGTACAGATTTTAATTTGTAAACACCAAATGTCAGAAATAGGCTTCGTCATGAAACGGATAATATGTGTTGGTGCTATATAAATATGGTAAAACATGTAAAGAAATTAGTTAATGTCGGTCACTAAGTACAAGTGCTTTATATGATCATATATTCCAGTTTACTGATCCATAGTTATGAATTGTTCACATTGTTACAGCTCATACAATATACATATTATTTACAATATTTAATAATGTATCTAAAAAAGATTCTACATTTTTGATTTTTTTTTACATACTTGACTTGGTTATCCTATATCTCTAAATTATGAATCACAAAGCGCAGAGAACTTCTGAATATGATGCATTTGTTTGAAAGGTGGGTTAATAGGAAATAGCTTGTTACCTATAGAACCGATTAGTTTCCTGTCATCATTTCTACACTCCACGTTTTGAAAAAGGCACCAGATAACTGGAACCTTCTGACCGTAATCAACAGAATCACTCATTGATGATACAAATCTGACTTGCTGCCACAGTTTCAGTGTATCTGAAAGAGTTAGCCATTCACTAATTAATTTTACTTGATTGGACTTGCTCATAAAACTCACCTTTTTTTAAAATGCACTTAATAATTCCCTTAGGGGAATAATAATTTCCTTAGGGAATTGATCACAAATAATAAATAATTATTTCACAAATAATAAGGGAATAATGACTCCCTTAGGGAATTGGTAACAAATATAGAATGTGGACAAATTGAAGAACTTCAAATGACTCTAATAGGATGTCTAGCAGAAACAAACTCACATCTAAGAAAACAGGATATACAATACTTTTTGTCGATGGCTAAAACACTGTCAATGCATTCCTGATTTGTTCATACAATTATTATTATGTATTAGTACACCATTTTAAACCATAAACCATAAACAATATACATTTTTAGAAAATAATTGACACATTTTTTTTTTCTCAAAAATACATTTTAAAAAGCAGTGGCAGAGTAGAATAGCTATTACAAAAGAAACATATAACTAAAAAGTCTGGACGTTGTTGTCAATAAAACACGAAAATGAAAATAAAAAAACTAGTGGAGGAAAAAGAATAAATGATCTTCAAAACCATCCATCCTTAAATATAGCAAAAAGTAAAATATTTACAAAAAGTAAAAATTTCACATCGAAACTTAAAACTCTGCACCAAGTGGAATTATAGACAACACAGCCCTAGAGAAAAAACTATACTTTAAGCGATTAACATGTATTTTGAACATCCTACTGTATATCTTTTCCCTGACAATAATTGGGCAACACACACTTTAACCTGGATGAGTTGTATCCCTACTAATAGCTTTTGCCTGCTTTTTTAATCGGCTGGCATACGTTGTATACAAATTTGGTTGATCTGTACCTATGGTCCACTGTGCCGTTTTCACCACAAGAGACAGGCACTAGTTGTCCACCACCCTGCAGCAGAAATACCTCAATGATAACAATTGACCAGAAGTCTTCAAGAGGAACTAAACCCTCCTATCCTTAACAGCCAAGGAAGCTGTTATCTTAGGCTTTGTTTGATCTAAAGTTGCATTTGATCGCTTTACTGTGACTGTGACAGTTATCATTCACACTATGCCTTGAATGTAACTGTATCATCTTCTAAAGCAAAATAATCTCTGTTTGTAGGTAATAAACCCATATGATTTCCTGTCTGAGAGCTACTCACAAGTTAAAGAAGGGTGGTGATTCTGTATGAACTTGCATATATTTAGATGACTCGTCAAATATATTAGGGGTGTAGTCCCCTTGTCTTAAACAAGGGCTACTAGCCAAATTTTGTGCTGCTACATAGTAAGTAACCCAGCTGATTTATAGTTTATTTGTTCATTTGGTTTTCCCCTAAATCCAGTATAGCTGTGGTTCCTCCTTTTTGCCAGTAGGTGTCATTGGTACCTTAGGTATTAGTATGATGGGCTGCAGTGAAACTGGCTTATGAATATTAATACTTCTCTTAACCAACCCGTAAGAGTTTACTGACAACTGGTGCATGCTGGGGGGTGTATAAATATTTGGAGAGGCCAAGTGATTGGGTCCTCCTACCCAGACCTTGGTCTGGTGCGATTGTGTGAGAAACAGCTGTAAATATGCCACATGCTCAAGGTTCTGAGACTTGGGAGCCTGACTGAAGACACAGAGGGATCTGTCAAGAACCTGATATGAAGTACCAGAAGTTACTCTGCCATAGGGGGGAGCAGTGCAGAGCCTGGGAGAGCTTCAAGATGGACTTATCCAGTCCAGCTGTTGCTAAGTAGGTACAGAACACTGGGTACTGCTTAAAGGCTCTTTTTTTGTACTGTTGCCTGTTTTTGGAGGCATCTGCTAGTCCACTTGTCTGCTTTTTTTTGGGTGTCCTGAGCCCTTATCCCTCTCTTCCAAGAATGTTATTGTTTGAGCAATAAACCCTTTCTTTTTTTTTGTACTAAAGTGGCTGGCGCCTATTTGTTCACATCCCAAAATGCCAAACAACCTACACTCTGAGGTTAGCCCACCCTGTTTCTGGGGGTCACCACCATGCCTCCGAGGGCCAGGGGCGTGCTACATGGGTCACTGTTGATATTCATGACAATTCAACCGGATGAAAAACAGACTGAATTGCCAGATCAGCATGCCATATGTACAAAACTGATGGTTACACCAGGCAGCAACATAATTCTGGGGCATGGATAGTCTTGTGGAATTCAGTCAAGACCATTTATCTTAGGGTGAGCAGAGAGGGGAGAATGCCTGCTAGATATTCTGTAACAGAGATATTTATACAGGGAAGAAAGCATATATATGATTGACCAACTGCATTTACAAACATTAGAAAGCTTGGCAGACCTTTTTTGGTCCATGCCTCTTCCACGGAAGCCAGACGATAGGCTGGCTTTTGTCAGACCAGCTGCAGTACACATGGGCCGAATGTCGGCCGGTTTCTATTTAAGCTGATGCTACCCAACATTTGGCCCATGTATACTAGGCTCAACTTTCCTGTTTTAGCTACCTCTAAGTACTTAAGAGTTCATAACACAAAAGTTAACCAATGAATGCAGTCCTATTTTATACAGCTTTATTTGATATTCAGGTTCATTTCTTTATCAGTAGACAACAGCATACAGTACTTTTTCATGCCTAAATAATTCACAAGGGTTGTGACATTAAAACCAGTTGGGATGTCTGAAGGAAAAAATAGTTTTTATGTTTAAAAAAAATATTGGAGGCAAAAAGGTCAAGTAAAATGGAAAAGAAGGTTGGTTGTGAAGAGTAGAATCTCTATGAATGCAATGCTTTTCAAATTAGAAAGGACAGTATAGAATCTTCTGACATCAAGGATACAAAGGACAGTTTGCTCAAGGATAGGTCAGAGAGAGGAGATAGTACAGATGAAAGAGGAAGATTCAATTATAAAAGGATGGACTAAATCAAAGAATTGAGAAATAAATCGATCAAAATTGCAGAAGTGAACCGTTAGAATTTATGACAGGACAAACAGGAGATAAGTTGCGTTCAATGAAAATTTCAGGAAGTGTTCTTATGATAAGACACCTGAAAAAACTTTGTAGGGAGTTAAAATACTCAGTTAAGATTAATGATATACTGGTAAAATATACTATACCGTATATACAACAAAATCTCAGTTGCAGCACTTTAATGAGTGCATTCATAAAAAAAATAATCTTATGCCGCGTACACACGACCGGACTTTTCGAGGGACTAGGTCCGACGGTCTTTCCGACGGACTTTCGGCGAAGTTCCGACGGACTTCCGACGGACTTCCCGAATGAACGGACTTGGCCACACACAATCACACCAAAGTCCGACGGATTCTAACGTTATGACGTACGACCGGACTAGAATAATGAAGTTAATAGCCAGTAGCCAATAGCTGCCCTAGGGTCGTTTTTTGTCCGGACTAGCATACACACGAACGGATTTCTCGGTCCGGCGGAGTTCCGGTGGAAAAATGTAAAATATGTTCTATTTCTAAAGTCCGCCAAATTTTTGTCAAGCAAAGGTCTGATGGAGCCCACACAAGATCGAATTTTCCGACGGACTCGTTCCGTCGGACCTTTGGTGTCAAAAAGTCCGGTCGTGTGTACGCGGCATAACAGTTTTTTTTATGGAAAGGCATTCCAGGTAACTATATTTTCAATGCAGTACTTTTCCTTCACATGCTCTCTAATGTTTCAGCATGACCTTATGTTCATTCATCAAGCTTACATTTCTCTTCCCACATGCAGTTAAAAGATTCTAAACCTTTTTGTCAAAGTGACTCATATAATCAAAAAGAAGCCTGCTATTTAGGACAGAAACGTTCCCTCTTAATGACTGAAAACTATTTTCCTATTACATCTCAGTAAAGCATACAGGCATATTTTTTTACACAAGAAATATACATTTCATTTACATTTTTTTTTTAATGTTTTCCTTTGTTTGTGGCAAGGAAAAGCAACTGAATAAAATCATCTTCGGATATTTATTAAATACTGTAGAAAAGGACACAACAAATACTTTCTTTTATTTTAACAAGATGACCTTTACAAATCTGATGCGCTTTTAGTGGAACCTTGATAAATATTGAATGCTCAATACGAGACAGCAAAAAAAGCTGATTTATAATATAAAAATGGTCTTGTGTTGTGAGATTTCAGATGCTGCATACAGTATGTACTACCTAATCCAAGTGATTTAAAACCAAAAGCATTTAAAAGGGTTTTCAAGGTTTAAAAAACGAAGGATTAAACATTAACGTGAAACTCCAGGCATACGACTAAATACACAGGGGCAATTCAACAAAGCCCTATTGATGCTTTAAAATGGTTTGTACCAGAATAAACTTTTTCCACCTCGTTTTGGTAACTTTACTGGCAGATCTAGTAAATTCAGGTAGCCAATGAAACTGGAGATTATTCCCAACCGTAAGCCCTTGTACACACGGTCGGACATTTCGACAACCAAATCCGTCGGATTTTATCTGTCGGATTTTGTCCGTCGGATCTTGGCCGAAACTGTTGCATACACACGGTCGGACAAAGTTGTCGAAAAATCTGATCTTTCAGAACGTGATGACGTAATTTTGTTACGATGGGACTACGTTCAGGCTAGTAGCCAATAGCTTTGATGTAGGAATTTGATCTGAGCATGCGTGGCACTTTGTCCGATCGAAATTCTCTACACATGATCGGAGTATGTCCTATCGGACCAGTTTGTCGGAAAATATTTCCAGCAAGTTTGAAAATTTGGTCCGACGGATATTCCAACGGAAACAGTCCAATGCAGACCACACACAGTCGTGACGTCCTGGATTTGAAGTGGAGATGTCTGGCAGGCATCATCTCAATATCTTTATTTTCAGCTGATTAGCCACTGGATGGCTAATATATTTTTATTTTCAGCTGTTTAGCCACTGGATGGCTTTTACAGGCAGTGGGAGAAGACACCCCCTCCTGCGCCCACCGGAACCTCTCCGGGCTCTCCCGTATGATTGGAGAGCCCGGGATCTGATCTGCCGGTGTCTTACCACAGAGCTGGCCGTGGACCAGAGCTCTATGATCCTGGGAGGCCAGAACCGACCTTCTGGCTCCGGCAGATGTAAACGCTGCCATTATTTTCATGCAAAGCAGAGATCAGTGTTTCTTTGTTTTTTTTCATCTCATGCTTTTCAGGTTAGAAGAGATAGATGGGTTATTATAGACCCCAGATGTCTCCATAAAGAGGACCTTTCATGCCTTATTCCTATCTCAAGGGATGTTTACATTTCTTGTGATAGGAACAAAAGTGATAAAAAAAATAAAAATAAAAATAAAATAAAGAGACAGTGGGGTTGATTTACTAAAATGGAAGCGTGCAAAATCTAGTGCAGATTTGTATGGTTGCCAATCAGCTTCTAACTTCAGCTTTTTCAATTAAGCTTTAACAAACAATCTTGGAAGCTGATTGGTTTCTGTGCAGAGCTGCACCAGATTTTGCACTCTCCACTTTTAGTAAATTAACCCCAGTGTAAAAATATAAATAAAATAAAAAACAATAAAACTTTTGTTAAATCATCCCTGTCCCCTCATGCTTTCACGCAGCAGCGAACACATAGCAAGGTCACATCTGCATATGTAAATGGTGTTTGTACCACACATGTGAAGTAATCGCACTAATGTTATAGCAAGAGCAATAATTCTAGCACTAAACATTCTCTTTAAGTCTCAATTGGTAACCTGTGAAAATTTTTAAAGCTTTGTCTACGGAGATTTTTAGGTACTGTTGTTTGGCAAAATTTTGCAAGCGTGCACAGCTTTAAAGAGTGACATGTTAGGTATCTTGAGTCACTGCTAAAAAAATATATATCATATATATAATGTTTGGGGGTTTTGAGAGATTTTTTCTAGCAAAAAAATACTTTTTTTTATTTTTACATGTAGGGGAGAAATGTCAGAATTTGCCTGTGTGGGAACTGATTAAGACCACACATAGGTTTGTGTAAAAAAAAACAGGCAGAGTGCCTGTCTCTGTATGCTGTTTAGAAGGTGACATATTTGCCACCATGCTCCTTCCCCACGTGTCACTGGTTGTTAAGGATGTTGTCGGCTTCACAACCGACAGCCTCCTAGCAACTAACCTTTCCCTGGTGGGGAAACTGAGACACTTGTTCTCCATTGGGTCTGGTTTCTCCTTGTACATGGCATCAGGCGTTGTATGGATTCTTGAATCGACAGAAAGGGTGTCTGTTGGCCAATAATCTTCCCACTTCCTGCTTCAATCACAAGGGGAGCGAACCTAATGGGGAACTCAACTTGCCAATTACGCTGTCAGCATCGGTCACTGTCAGCCTCATTGATTGCTAGGAGGCTGTCAGGTGTACTTCCAACAGCATCCTTAAAAACCAGTGGCAGATGGGGAGGGGGCAATGGTAGCAAATATACCACTTGCTGCACAGCATACAGAGTCAAATGTGGTCTTTATCATCTCCACCCACCCAGCTGCAAACCTCCTTGGCACAGTGGTGTCTGTGTGACAGCTGCACTAGAAGGAAGTTGGCTCAGCTGTAGATTTCATAGATACCCTTTATGAATTCCCCTGACAGTTTAAATATGTTTACTGTTTTGAAATTCTGTGCAGTCAATCTCGTGATTAAGGGCTCATTCACACATGTGGTCTGGGCAGTGGTAAAATCTAACACAGCAACTTGAGGGGGTTGTACACAGGCCATGGCAAACATTATACCCCCACCACAAAAGGCGGACAGTACCAACGCTACTTGTGACCCATTCAAATTAATGGAGCCACGCAGCAACCACCCTGCAACTGCGTACAATGCAACTAGCGCAGGTTTTTCAGAGTTAAAACAAATAGTGAGCCAGCGACATATCACCTCCCAGACACCTGTCACCTATTTATTGGTACAATACAATACAAATTAGGTACTCACATTAATCAATGATATACAGGCAAAAATACAAACGAGCAGCGAACTCGTGCACATCGCTTCCGGTATCTTGTTTCCTGACGCGTGCTCGTCGCGGTCACATGACTTCATCAGGGGATAAACTGAGATAGATGATATTGTGATACTAAAGTGTGTGAGTAAGGAGATGTTTCTGCAGCAACCTGGTGCAGCAAAATGCATTTTGATTGATTTATTGTATTGTACCAGTAAATATTTAAAAATGACTACACTATCGAGCATCCCTCTTGCCCTGTTTGTGAGGTTCACCTACTTCAGCGATTGTAGAGGAGACACCGCATACCCGCTACAAGCGAATTTAAAGAGATACCTCATACGCCCATCCTGGGGACACACAAGGGTCCCATCACACAGTTTGTTTTCATGCTGTAACCTTACAGCAGTAAGGTAAGGGGACACCTATCCATTTAATCACAGAGAAGGGGAGGAAATCATCCATCACCAGCACTGCATTGCAGCAATATTTACCAGCACCAGCACTTTATTTGTGATATTTGTGGCCACCTGAAGCTTGCACAGTCTTGCAATTACTTGCATGGATATTATTATTATGTTAACTACTGGCACCAGCACTTGATATACTTTATATTGGATCACTATAAGTTTGCACTTTAATACATTTTTGCAATACCTCTGCACGGACAGTTATGCAGATTATCTTATGGACTGTTTCTTCTCATAATTTACTTTAATCAAATGTTTTTTATTAGCACTCATTAGCACTTTATACTTCAGAGTAATACTTGAAAATATTTTGTTTGACCTTTTTGCAGGAGAAGAGGTTCTTTCACATAATTAGACTGCGACCTTCTTTTTTCTCATTTTATTTTTATGAAATATTCACAGTTATTTTATCTGCGCAATTTATGTGCACTAATGCCTCTCATCAAATAGTCCAATACCTCCCCACCCACTCCCACACCCTACTTCCCTATATAGCGCAGCACTATTCTATTCTTGATGTTCCTATATTTGGGTCTGGATACCCCTTTCAGTGCATGCAGCAATGTCCATTCCCCCGTATCTGATTGGTTGGCGCAGGGATATTTTATTTCATTATTTATGTCTCCTCTTTGCCTTTAGTCTTCTTACTGGACAGTGAATCAACATCATTACTTTTACCAACGCCAGACGCCAACATAAACTGAAAAACATAGAAACAGAGATATCACAACTTAGGGATCAACTCATACCATTTAAAGAAACAGCAGAATATATAGATAGGGAGAAGATTTTACAAGAACACATAAAAAAGTATGATAAGGAAATACAACAAAAGAAACAAAAGAAATTTAAGAGGGATGTGCTGGATTACAAAAACCAGCAGGTTTACAAATGGCAAATAGAGGGCAACTATAACGAGGAAGACAATGAATTATCCATAATGGAAGAATCCAGGGAAAACCCAACCCAAGACACAGAACAGGAGTGGAACCAACCCACACACACACACAAGATGGAACAGTAAGAAATGACATTCCACATACACCAGGGTATAGGAGACCCAAAGGGAGGACAGTAGGGGAATATGAGCAAGACAGATATAGGGGAAATCACACTCCCTATACACCCAACATTCCGAGACATCACAACAGATACTCCCCTCTAAGGGAATACCCACAATACACCCCATTTAGAAACCGGAGATTTGAAAGAGATTTTTTTCCCAGGGGACAGGAACACAGACCACCAGGCCCGAGAGATACGAGACATGGTCCCCAGAGAGAATGGAGACCTTTCCGATATCCAATAAGGAATCAACAGTACGGGCCCCCCAGAAGAAATGGTGGATGGAATCCGAGATGGACCAGAGAAGACAATACGAGGAGGAACTATGGGGGAAACGGCCATCATCGGAATCAAAGAGGGGAAGAAACACACTGGACACAAGACAGAAGAGCAGAAAACGCATACGAGGAAAGAGAGGAGGCCTCCAGAAAAAGAAGAAGGGAACAATAGGGGAGGGCATTTATAATTTAAGTAAGGTGGTTTTTACGGAGGAAGAGCTCAGGGTGCTGGACATGGGCTTAAAGTTTGCCCCAGATAAGGGATTAGATAAATTTGAAACATATATAGACCTCCAAAGATTTGTGAGGAAACTTAACATCAAAAAATTTTTTGCAACCAGGAATCCCCACACGAAGGAAGATACTAACACATTTTACCAACACTCGCAATTAAGAAATAACTCAACCTTCAATCCCAAAGTCCAGCAGGATGAAAACATTAAGGTCTTTAAGAAGATGGTCGAACACGACTTAAGGAATATAGAGGGGAGGAAAACCAAAGGAAAAGGAATATGGGACACCATCAAATCAATAGAAAAGAGAAAGGGGATCATCATCAGACCTGCAGACAAGGGAGGCGGCCTTGTCATTTTGGATAGACAAGACTATGAGAAAGAAATGGAGAACTTGTTGAATATACCTAACACATACAAGAAGTTGAAGAAAAACCCGAAATCAGAATATGAAACTAAACTTAAGAAATATATCAAAAAAGGTAAAGATCTAGGCATTTTGAATAAAAAGGAGGTAAGATACCTATTTCCAAAGGCGGCAAAGACCCCAGTTATTTATTACGTCCCTAAGATCCACAAAAATCAAACTCACCCACCCGGGAGACCCATAATAAGTGGAATCGATTCTTTGTTTTCCAGGCTAGGGGCATATGTGGATGGTTTCCTACAGCCCCTGGTGACAAAAGGAAGGTCATACTTAAGGGACAGTAAGCAATTACTAGAGGACTTGAATGGAACCCCCATTAGTGAAAGTGACATACTGGTGACGATAGACGTGGAATCGCTATACACAAATATAAAACAAGAGGATGGCATCAGCAGTGTCGAGTGGGCATTACAACGACTATCGGATTTAAAACAGGAGCAAATAAAATACATCATTGAAGGTCTAAGGATGGCAATGACTTTGAACTATTTCTGGTACAATGGAACTTTCTATACACAGACGAAAGGCGTGGCAATGGGGGCAAAGTACGCTCCAAGTGTGGCGAACTTGTTTTTGAACCGATGGGAGGAAGAACAAATCTATGGAGTGCATAGGCAAAATTTGAAATTTTACCGTCGATATATAGACGATATTGTATTGGTATGGGGAGGCACGGTAGAACAACTGCAAGACTTTTTTGGAGAAATCAATGACAATATATATCACATTAAATTCACAGGAAAGTTTAATACCCAGACTGTAGATTATCTGGACCTCCAAATTTACAAACATGAAGGAAATCTTGGCACCCGCACCTTCTTCAAGACCACGGATCGCAATGGGTACATTCCCACAAATAGCTGCCACCATTCCAGGTGGCTAGGGAACATACCCAAAGGCCAGCTTCTACGGCTATACAGGAACTGTAGCAAAATTGACGACTTTGATAAGCAGGCGGAAATCATCATCGAAAGATTTAGGAAGAAAGGATATAAAGAAGAAAATCTCCGTAAATTAAAAAATGAAGTAAAACATATGGATAGGAAAAAATTAATTGAAGGCAAGAAAGTAAAACCAAAACAAAACCTCCATAACATCGCGTTCCTTACAGGGTATAACAGACAACACAAAGATGTGGAGCGTATCATCAAAAAACACTGGCCGATTTTACAAGCAGACAGCTCACTCCAGGCCATGCTGCCGAACAAACCACGGTTCATCTACAGGAGGGCTCCAACACTCCGAAACAAATTAGTAAAAAATGTGGTGGACCCACCAAAACAAATAAGAATCTCTGAGACCCTAAAAGGATTCTATAAGTGCGGAAACTGCCTCCCATGCAGAAATAGTAAAAAGACCGAAAAAAAGAAAACTACTTTTAAATCCACCTCTAATGGAAAAGAATACAAAATCAAAGAATTGATTACTTGTAATAGCTCCCACGTCACTTACGTCATTGAATGTCCTTGCCATAAGCAATATGTGGGAAGGACCACCAGGGAGTTAAGAGTCAGGATAAGGGAACATATTGCCAGGGCCGCTGATAGAAATCATGGGGCCCCGTACAGCCTACCTGATGGGGCCCCCTTCAGCTCCACCCCTGGCCCCGCCCATGGTCCCTCCTTCAGCCCCGCCCCATCCCAGCCCCTCCCCAGACCCCGCCTTGAAACAACGCGCAGGTTTGTCTACAAGCGATAGGCATGGCTGGCACTGTAGCACATTACGGCATTGGCGGCATGGGTGACACTGTCTGTAGCACATTACGGCATTGGCGGCACAGGTGGCACTGTCTCTGCAGGCAGCACATGCGTTATGGGCCATAAAGCATGTGCTACCGGCAGACAGTGTCGCCAATGCTGTAACGTGCTGTAAACAGTGCCAGCCGTGACACTAATGGCATAACGCATGTGCTACTTGCTGACATAATGCCATTGGCAGCATGGATGGCACTGTCTCTGCAGGCATCACATGCGTTATGACATTAGTGTCATGGGTGTCACTGTCTGCAGCACAATATGGCATTGGCGGCATGGGTGACACTGTCTGCAGCACATTACGGCATTGGCGGCATGGGGGGCACGGTCTCTGCAGGCAGCACATGCGTTATGGCCCATAATGTATGTGCTGCCTGCAGAGACCGTGCCACCCATGATGCCAATGCCATATTCTGCTGTAACAGTGCCACCCATGCCGCATGCGTTATTGCCCATAACGCATGTGCTACCTGCAGACAGTGCCACCCATGCTGCCAATGGCATAATGTAAAGATGCTGCTGCTGCAGTAGTAGTAGATCTTGAATCCACCCCCCCCCCCCCCCAAGCAAGCACACACCTGTGTTCTGTGTTAGCCGGGCCCCAGGAGTCACTTCTTCCTTCATCCTGTTGCTGGTGGCTGTCTGGACTGGAGTGCGAGTGTCCACAAAAGTTTCCAGTCAGATGCCAGATCGATCTGCTTCTTTTTTTTCTTCCGGTACCGGCGCTGGTCTCTCTGCTTTTTCTCTGGCCGAGTGAAGAACATAGCAGAAGGGGAGAAATCACTCCGCGCCACTCCGCCGGACACTCCGTGTCCGAAATAGAGAAAATAGTCCCTCCCCCTGCCTATTGAGCTATTGGCCTAAAAAAAATGTAAAAAGAACAGCAAGAGGTGGGGGGGGGAGAGAGTGTTCAGTTGGATTGGTGTAGTTGATAGTGTTCAGTCAAGGTGGCTGGGGTTTTTTTTTTTTTTTTTTAACATTAGTTAGGTCTCTGTTTAGGTTGCCCGGGCCCCCCTGCTGGCCGGGCCCAGTACAACAAGGCCAGTTGTACTGGCCTATCAGCGGCCCTGCATATTGCAAACATCAAAAAAGGCTTCCAGAAACACAGTGTTTCCAAACACTTTAGGGATTTCCATAATCGGGACCCTGGACAAATGATTTTCTATGGAATAGACAAAGTAAGAGGCCACTGGAGAGGGGAAGACAAAACGATCAAAATATCCAGGAACGAAACGAAATGGATTTTTAATTTAGATACCCTCCAGCCAAGGGGAATGAACATAGAATTAGACCTCAATTGCTTCTTAACTAACTTTTAATAGTGAACTGCTTGCCTCAGCATTGGATAATGCTGGACGAATATTCCGTAGTCGAATGTTATCCATACACATACATAATGTTACAGGATCCCGACAAGACCTAACCACATATATAAGTAGCCTATCTACCCCAACACAAGACAATTCATGAACCTCATGGCCCACACTTTTGGGTTTAGGTCGAATGTTATTCATTCAAAATACATTAGATGTGTCAGAATTACAACAAGACTTATCTAAATTATCTAAAAGTTTCCCTGTTGGAACCAAACACACAGTCACAAATATCACAATCACCTATAGGACGATGCTAAATAGACCTTCTTAGTACCTCCATATACATTTATATCTTTTTAAGAATTTTAATTTAATTTCTCCCCAAAAAACTCTCCTCTTGAAAAACTTTCCTCTGGAATAATTTCTTCTTTTATATTTACATATCAGTATGCATAAAAAAACTTTTTTAAATATAATAAAACCCCTTAAACGATGTCACATAATTTTTATAATTTTTATAATTTTTATAATTTTTATAATCTTTATAAATTTTCATGCGTTTTCTTCAGTATTAATGTGTACCCCCCTTTTTTATGTATGAATTTTTATGTAAGAATTTTTTTATATATATGTATGAATTTTTTATATATGTGAATTTTATATATGTATTCTTATACATATATTTATTTTCTTATTGTCATTTTTGTTTTCTTATTCAATATTCCCCAGATAGAAATAATTATAAACGTCCGGTTAAATGGGAAAAGACTAAGGAATGTCATCTAAATTGAGTATGGTCTATGGGTAGGCTGCAGTGCTCCAAGGCTAATTATATCTGTCTTCCCTAAGGGCACTAGGGGGAGCAATTGTATTCATCCCCAGCAGAGTAAGGGCATCCCACACCTAAAATGGCGCTGCTAGTTCAGCGCAGGCGTAGTGGAGCACTGCACCCTATTTAAGCAATAAGGTGCACCAATATGGCCGCTCCAGAGGACGTCGTAGTGACGAAACGCGTAGGGCGTGGCCACGTTGTGTGCACTCGTTTGAGACGAACGGCGGAGTTTTTCCATACGCATATGCTTTTAATGTAAAATGTGAGTAGATTTTAATACTAATAAACAAACGATTTGGTTAAGAACGTATTACACTATGGATATGTCTTTCCTTATATAATTAACGTTGGATACCATACGGACGGAATAACGAAGCTTCACCCAGTGCATCAGCAGCAGCCAGAGAGCGACACAGTGGCTTACATTGTGAAGGTCCATCCAGCCCCACAGGGGCATTAACTCTGGTGAGAGCATTTACACACTATAACACTGAGTGGCGCACCGGGGATGAAGTTCTCTAATTGAAAGCCCGCACTATTTGCACGAGTGAATCAAATACTCCCTATTGACTTTTTGTAACAATTACAACAATAATCTGAAGAGGCAGTATTATCAAGCCAAATATTAATTTTGGACTTATATTGGACACAGATGCGTCTTCATGCGATTATTGGTTGAAAATATTTCAGACCCCTGGTTGTTGTGATCCTTAGTTATTGTCTATTTGCACATTTTGCGTCTTCATGCGATTTTTTGGCTGAATCATTTCTGATCCTTGGTTGTTCTGACCTTTAGTTGCTTTTTTGCATATTTTTTGCACATGTTTGCACAATCTGTTTTAAACTAACATATTGTCGAATACTAACATTATTTCCACTATTTTGCACATTTAAAGAGGAAGTAAACCCTGATGGGTTTACTTCCTCTTTTTTTCCCTGCAAAGGTAAAGCATAATGGACTACTATGCATCGCATAGTAGCTCATTATGTGTCACTTACCTGACACAGGAGCCAGCGAAGTCGCTGCTGATCCCTGTAGTCCGCCGCATCCATGTTGCTTGTGGCGTCTCGCAGCTCCGACGAATCACAGCGGCGCAACCGCGATGACGTCACTCCCGCGCATGCGCACGGGAGTCGCGCCTCGCAGCTCCGCCACTGTCATACGGCGAAGCCGCGATGACGTCACTCCCGCGCATGCGCACGGGAGTCGACAAATTTGGCAAATCCATTCTTGGATTTGCCGCATTTAGTGCGCATGCGCGCCGCTGTCTACGGCGCATGCTCCGTAGACAGCGGTGCCCATTTTCGGGCAAATATCTCCTAAACCATATAGGTTTAGGAGATATTGCTTGGACCTACAGGTAAGCCTTAATCTAGGCTTACCTATAGGTCCAAGTTGTTTGGAAGGGTTTACTTCCTCTTTAAATGAATATTTACATGTTTTTAGTAGGTTGATACGTATAGGATTATTTAACACCCATTTTTGATCTTAATTATAATGGAACATGAATGTTGACTCCACATTAATCACACACAATCTTCTTTGGATAAAATTGCTTTAGGATATCTCTGCACGGTATCACCAACAGTTTTTTCTTTTTTCTTTTTCTTTTTATATATAAAAAATAAACACTAGGTTTTGATAAGTTAACTCATCTCATCACTGATAGGGTTTAGCGCCATAACCTTTTTATTTCACAATCATTACTTTTGTCATTTACCTTTGTCATCTAAACCTGGACATACACATACAGTGGTGTGAAAAAGTGTTTGCCCCCTTCCTCATTTCCTGTTCCTTTGCATGTTTGTCACACTTAAGTGTTTCGGAACATCAAACCAATTTAAACAATAGTCAAGGACAACACAAGTAAACACAAAATGCAATTTGTAAATGAAGGTGTTTATTATTAAAGGTGAAAAAAAATCCAAACAATCATGGCCCTGTGTGAAAAAGTGATTGCCCCCTAAACCTAATAACTGGTTGGGCCACCCTTAGCAGCAACAACTGCAACCAAGCGTTTGCGATAACGTGCAATGAGGCTTTTACAGCGTCCTGGAGGAATTTTGGCCCACTCATCTTTGCAGAATTGTCCTAATTCAGTTACATTAGAGGGTTTTCGAGCATGAACGGCCTTTTTAAGGTCATACCACAACATCTCAATAGGATTCAGGTCAGGACTTTGGCTAGGCCACTCCAAAGTCTTCATTTTGTTTTTCTTCAGCCATTCGGTGGTGGACTTGCTGGTGTGTTTAGGATCATTGTCCTGCTGCAGAACCCAAGTTCGTTTCAGCTTGAGTACACGAACAGATGGTCGGACATTCTCCTTCAGGATCTCTTGGTAGACAGCAGAATTCATAGTTCCTTTTATCACGGCAAGTCTTCCAGGTCCTGAAGCAGCAAAACAGCCCCAGACCATCACACTACCACCACCATATTTTACTGTTGGTATAATGTTCTTTTTATGAAATGCAGTGTTCCTTCTACGCCAGATATACTTGGACACACACCTTCCAAAGAGTTCCACTTTTGTCTCATCGGTCCACAGAATGTTGTCCCAAAAGTCTTGGGGATCATCAAGATGTGTTGTGGAGAAATTGAGACGAGCTTTGATGTTCTTTTTGCTCAGCAGTGGTTTTCTCCTTGGAACTCTGCCATGCAGGCCATTTTTGCCCAGTCTTTTCCTGATGGTGGAGGCATGAACGCTGACCTTAACTGAGGCAAGTGAGGCCTGCAGTTCCTTGGACGTTGTTGTGGGGTCTTTTGTGACCTCTTGGATGAGTCGTCGCTGCGCTCTTGGGGTAATTTTGGGCGGCCGGCCACTCCTGGGAAGGTTCACCACTGTTCCATGTCTTCGCCATTTGTGGATAATGGCTCTCACTGTGGTTCGCTGGATTCCCAAAGCTTTGGAAATGGCTTTTTTTTCACCTTTAATAATAAACACCTTCATTTACAAATTGCATTTTGTGTTTACTTGTGTTGTCCTTGACTATTGTTTAAATTGGTTTGATGTTCCGAAACACTTAAGTGTGACAAACATGCAAAGGAACAGGAAATGAGCAAGGGGGCAAACACTTTTTCACACCACTGTATAGATTTCTTTAGAACTCTAACCAATTCCTCCATTCACACTAAGGCCCCTTTCACACTGGGGCGGTGCGGCCGTCGGCGGTAAAGCGCCGCTATTTTTAGCATCGCTTTACCGACGTTTTAGCGGTGGGTGGTCTGCGGGCGCTAGCGGGGTGGTTTTAACCACCGCCAGCGGCCGAAAAAGGGTTAAAACTGCCTGCAAAGCGCCACTGCATCAGCACTTTTCTGGCGGTATAGCCGTGCTGTCCCATTGATTTCAATGGGTCGGAGCGGTTTTAGGAACGGTGAATACACCCCTCCTTCAAAGATGCGGCTAGCAGGACTTTTTTTACCGTCCTGCTGGCGCACTGCTCCAGTGTGAAAGCCCTCTGGCTTTCACACTGGAGTGAAAGGGGCCGTTTTTTTCAGGCGCTACACAGGCGCTATTTTTGGCGTTGTACCTGAAAACCGCCCCAGTGTAAAAGGGGCCTAACAGTGCAGATGAACAGACCCTCTTTGCCAGGCTATTACATTTTGACAGCCCATGGTGCCTGTGTCTTACAGAGCCTTCTAACTCCTCTTGTCTTGTTTTGAATATGTGTGAGCGGCTGCAAATAGCTGAGGAAGCTGTCAGCTTCTCATTGCTTTTAATAGAGCTGCTTTCTACAGCCAAACGTTGGGACCCCCACTGGGTCTCCTACACATATTCGCATACAGACCCATTTGTGAGTATGAGAGGGCTTATAGAATCTGCCCTAAGCACTAGACCATAAGTGGTATTATAGTAACTACAGCCCTGCATCTACAACTTGGGCATTTTAGTCTGGCTAAAACCAGAATGTTACTTCTATTATGTCTGTGAAGAAAAACACCTTTGGATATGATTTATGTGCTCACAAGGGTCATAAAAAGCTGTATCAGGTGAAAAGATAATTTAATGAATTGCAGGGTGACTACACTGCAACACAAACAATACGCTCTGCAATAAAATCACCAACACTGAGAGCCATCAGCTGCAAGGTACCACTGAACTTTAGCTTTGAAATATTTCCCTATCACCCCATTCAGGGCCATCTTTAATATTGATTGGACCCTGGGCAAAAAATCCCCCCCCCCCCCCATGTAATTTCACTCTCCACCTGCTCTGAGACATACAATAGCTAGACTTAAAATCAGTTTACTGCATCAGATCAGGCAGCAATTGCGATTGGTTACCATCGGTTACAACATATCATTACTGCTTACTGACTAGTTGCTAGAGGCTACAGCACACATTACGGCTCACTGATTAGTTGCTAGAGGTTACAGCAAATGATTTCTGCTTAATTGGTTGCTAGAGATTACTGTACAGTAATACTGCTCACTGATGGGTTGCTAGAGGTTACAGCACATCATCTCCTCACTGCAGGGGGGCAGGATCTATATATGAATGCCGCCTTTATTTACATATCAATACCACTGGCTGCCATTTATTTACATGTAAACACAGGGTCTGCAGGTGAGTCATCTGTGCACAACAATAAGGCAGAGCTGGCCAGCATCAATACCAGCAGTTCACACTGAGATATAGGGACACAGCACATGACTAAAACTTTAAAATACAAGGGAATTTAAACTGGGATAGTTGGCAAGTATGAGGCAGCTGATTTGGGCCCCACAACAATGACAGGGCCCCTTTTGCCCTGCCTTAAAGACGGCCCTGTTCCCATTGTAAAAGATTACTTACAAAACTGAAAAATGCAGATATTACAGTTTATGGGCTTTTTCATACTTGTGCAATGCGCATTTCAGGTCACACAAGGATTTCCCTGAACTGGAGTACATTCTCTATACAGTATATTTCTCTGAATGATTCCACTAGCAGACATAGGCAGAGTGGCTTATTCCATAAAACGGGTGTTTAGCCAACATCATAATGACTTTCAGTGCCTTGCAAAATTATTTCTCCACCCCCCTCCCCCCCCCCCCCCCCCCCGGGCATTTTTCGTGTTTTGTTGCCTCACAACCTGGAATTAACATGGATTGTTTGAGGATTTGCATCATTTAATTTACAGAACATGCCCATGACTTTGACTTTTTCAGTTATTTAGTCCTATTTATTGATTGCCTCACAATAAAAAAAAATTGTCAATGTGCATAACTATTCACCCGTCTAAAGTCAATACTTTGTAGAGCCACCTTTTGTGGCTATCACAGCTCCAAGTCGTTTTGGATAAGTCTCTAGGAGCTTGCACATCTTACCACTGGTATTTTTGCCCGTTCCTCCTTGCAAAACTGCTCCAGCTCCTTCAAGTTGGATGGTTTGTGCTTGTGAACAGCAATCTTTAAGTCTGACCACAAATTTTCTATTGGATTGAGGTCTGGGCTTTGACTAGGCCATTCCAATACATTTACATGTTTTCCCTTAAACCACTCAAGCGTTACTTTAGCAGTGTGTTTGGGGTCATTGTCCTGCTGGAAGGTTAACCTCTGTCCTAGCCTCGAATCACACAAAGAGTGGTACAGGTTTTTCTCAAGAATATCCCTGTACATAGCACCATCCATCTTTCCCTCAACTCTGACGTGTTTCCCAGTCATAACTGCTGAAAACATCTCCACAGCATGATGCTGCCACCGTTTCACTGTGGGGATGGTATTCTTTGTGTGAAGTGATGTGTTGGGTTTGCGCCAGACATAGCGTTTTCTTTGATGGCCAAAAAGTTCAGTTTTAGTCTCATCAGACAAGAGCAACTTCCTCCCTACATTTTGGGAGTCTCGCAAACTCAGAACGTGCCATTTTGTTTTTTGCTGAAAGTAATGGCTTTCTTCTGGCCACTCTGCCATAAAGCCAAACTCTATGGAGTGTATGGCTTATATGTCGTCCTATGTACATATAGTCCAGACTCTGCTGTGGAACTCTGCAGCTCCTTCAGAGTTACCTTAGGTCTCTGTGCTACCTCTCTGATTAATGCCCTCTTTGCCCAGTCCGAGAGTTTTGGTGTGTGGCCGTCTCTTGGCAGGTTTGCTGTTGTGCCATGTTCTTTCCATTTGGTTATGATAGATTTGATGGTGCTCCTAGGGATTATCAAAGAGTTGGATATTTTTTTATAACCTAACCCTGGCTTGTTCTTCTCAACAACATTGTCCATTACGTGTTTGGAGAATTCTTTGGTCTTCATGGCAGTGTTTGGTTAGTGGTGCCTCTTACTTAGGTGTTGCAGCCTCTGGGGCCTTTCAAAAAGTGTAATGTAATGACAGATCATGTGATACTTAGATTGCACATAGGTGGACATCATTTCACTAATTATGTGACTTCTGAAGGTAATTGGTTGCACCAGAGCTTTTTATGGGCTTCATAACAAAGGGGGTGAATACATACGCACATGCCAATTATCAGTTTTTTATTTCTGAAAAATAGTTTTATGTATATATTTTTCAAATTTTACTTCACCAGCTTAGACTATTGTGTTCTGATCCAGCGCATATAATTCAGATTAAAAAAGCATTGAACTAAAGGCTGTAATGTAACAAAATGGGTAAAAAGCCAAGGGGGGGGGGGGGGGGGGGTGAATACATTTGCAAGGCACGGTATGTCCTCAGTTTCTTTCTCTGTCACAAAAATGAGACCCCTGATATTTTATTCAAGCCAACCCCCCTTCCTTTACCAGCCTTGTGAAAAAAATGTAAAACATTTTTTTTTAAATGTAAAAAAAATACAAATTTGTTAAAAAATTACTTTAAAACTCAAATATTTAAAAAAAAAAAATGAGGGGCTTATTCGCATGGAATTTATGGCCCATACAGTGTGAATGGGCAATTTGTACTGCTTGTTACTCTATGGGGACGCAGGGACTGTACAAACACTGTGGGTCCTAACTTGAATGAATTTGTATGTGTTCAGGACCATACACCTGCAACCACAAGGCTGTCAAGTTAGAACCTGTGGTTGTGTTCATACAGCCACTGCATCCCCATAGCACATCATAGGCTTCCTGCACACAGCTCCAGCCACATAAAACAAAAACAATTTTGATTCATACTGTACAGGCCACAGCGTCCATGTGAATAAGCCCCAAGACTTCATTCTCACGCAAAGCTTTGCTTATTAACTCTATACAGTTTTATATGGTAGATTAGGCTCAAATTCCTTACAAAATATCTCTCATGCATGGCATTGGTTGTATAGGCATGATACAGAGGAAAACTGATTAATCTAGAAACATGTAAGTTAGGCTTTACTCGGATAGATACCAGTCTTCTGAGATTACCCTAGGTGACCTATGCACAGTCTAATATGCTTCTGGATGCTGCAAAGCATCATGCATTATAAAGCAGACTACTTAAGTGTGCGGGTGTGTGTACTGTTTCTCACTCGCTTGTATACTACATGATAATAAATAACAGTTTTTCAGAGAGAATAAAGGCAGCCTTATGCATTTTGGGAATACTATAAAAAACAGAATTTTGGGCACCTTCTGACATTTGTTGGCTTGCCACAGATCGCTGTCTCTAATTATGTTGACATTTTGCTTTGGGAGGGTTGGAAGATATCTTCTGATCATGGATTTATAACTGACAGGGTCAGAGCCCAGATAGATTTTCATGAGATGTCATTAAACATCACCGGATAGGATGACTGGATGTGTGTGTGTGTGTGTGCGCAAGTTTCCTTACCCAGCATCTTGAAATGAACATACTTAGAATATCACAACGATGGATGTTTATTTGTAGTATGTCTTCCATTTCCGTTGATTTAACTTCAAGGCTGTTTGCAAGTCATACTTATTAGGTGATGCAGTTCAATGCAAATGATTATGGTGTCCTACAATGTCATTTCTGTGGATGGTGGATAGAAAAACAAAGACCAGTGTCCCAGCCATCCACTGCATTCTACTGCGTATTATTATTATTTGAGGTACTTATATAGCGCCGTCAATTTACACAGTGCTTTACATATGCATTGTACCGTCACATCAGTCCCTACCCTCAAGGAGCTTACAATCTAAGGTTCCTAACTCACATTCTACATACTATGGCCAATTTAGACAGAAGCCAATTTACCTACCAGCATGTCTTTGGATGGCCACCAAGATCCATTCTACTCATCTGGTGAATGCTCTTCCAGCAGAGGAAGCAATATAGGTTAATGGCAAGCATAGACTGAACATTGTATTCAGACCGGTGTAATACACTGCTATGCTCCAGTGCAGAAGTGTAAACATTGGCTCAGAACACACTTTCCTATTTAGGCAGCATGTGTCAGAAGTTGAAAACACATGCTAAGTACTCCACCCTTTAGTGTCTATGTCAGTCAGGTTAACTATGTCAGCAATGTCAACCAGGGTTTCTCCAGAGGCTTCTAGGGGTTACATGAGCTCTGACTGACTGACCTCTCATTTATTGGTGCCTGCATAGTTCTGTGTAACACTAATGATCTTTTTAGCTGTCTGTAATGGTGACCATGTATGCTTAATTATTTTTATCTAATCTATTTTTAATTTGATTTAAAAATGGCATCCAATAACAATCAAATAGCTATAACTCCCCAACCCCCCAAATTTGATTAAACTGAATCATTTGTCCAGGCAGAAAATGATCGATCATTCAGCATTGAGCAGCAGCATTGAGATACTTTGTTCATCGTAAATATATGATCTAATTTAATTTAATTGATTGAATTATGAGAATACAGAGAGATCTGATCAATAACTTATGATCATATATTAACTGTTGATTGAAATCACTTCCCCACATGTGGCTTATCAATGAAATAGGCTTTCAACTATAGATTAAACATTCCTATCAGAAGAGTTTGATTGGAAAAGAAATCAATCATTTATCAAAGTAGATAAGGCCACTATTAGCGTGGCATTCTGACCACCACTGTTAGGGGGACATTCTTCCTACTCGCTACCAATATAAGGGCACTGACCCCTCAATAAATTCATTTTAGCAGGGTTCCCAAAGACCTACAAATTAGTTCCTCTAGGGTAAGGTTAAGAAAGGCTGGTCTGCGTGAACATAGTCTGACATGGCTCCTGCATCGTGTGACCACTGTGATTGGCTCCCATCCCCCTGGCTCCTGATCAAAAGCCTTGACAGAGATTTATCAGTAGCAGCTCAATCAGTGTGCTGGGAGCATGCAGTAATTGTACTCTCAGCATACAACCTTATTCCGCCATGGATGCATATAAGCAATGGTTGGGCAATAAAGCCCACTGTTCTCGCTGCCACAAAAAGGTTAAGAAGCTCAAAACTCAAAAGTCCAATTCTTACCAGTGGTGGCTGGTGCTAAAAAAATTTGAGGGGGCACAAAGAGCCTCTCCAGGTCCTCATTCACCATGGTGACTGCTCCCCTGATACCGCTCCTCTCCATGGCTTCCCCTCCACGGCTTCCATTTTAACCCAGGTCTTCTTTACGGGTTCCAAATGTTCAGCCTCCTGATTGGCCGGGACGAGAAGCCAGAAACCAGAGGTGATGCGATGCGAATATTGAGTCAGTAAAATCAAAAGTGGAAGGGTTTGGGGCCCAATGCTCTAATCACATGCTTGTCAAAAAATGATGGGCATAACAGAGACCCATTATCGCCCACACAGTGCATACAAATAGAACAATTTATTTTTAAATAATGATAATATTAACTTTAAGATGTTAAAAAATGTTAGTCATTCTCATTTATTTAAAAATAAAATGTTCTTTGATTAGCTTTCCCATTTGTCAAAACTTTGGAAGGGCAACATCCCTGTGCCCCTTATGGACTGGCAACCACTGATCCTTACTGCTTTGGGATGATTTCCTCTCACTTCCTGTCCTGGTGACAAAGGATTAGAGACAGAAAGTGATGCAGATTCTATTTTTTTAGGTTTGAGACCCCATTTCTCTAATTTCTTGTCTAATGTCACAACTGGACACCTGCAGCAAAAAAAATAAAAATAAATAGAATTTGTGTAAACGATTTCCTACCTTATCCAAAACTAAAAAGGAAAATGTCTATACATACACTTTAAGGACTTCCTACTCCACATGGAAAATGGCAAGGATATGAATCTTTACAAAGTTACCTTTGAATATAACAAAAACACTTGTACGTACCTAGACAAGCGACTTCATCAGTGGTGACTTGTATTCCTCTCACCTGCACTTTATCATGGTGAAAAAAGGACTTTGCGCTACTATTCTGAATTAGTAAAATCAAAATCCCCATTAGCAGAGTCAGGGAAAGGACTTGTCTCTGTCCATTCATTTTCTCAGCCTTTGGCAGTGCAGTGCAGTCACAAGCTGGGCTGGGGCTGTCAGATGACTAAGAGAAGGAAATCCACGCTGAAATACAGCACATAACAAATAGGTTTCTAGGAAAGAATATGAACCAATATCCACGTCATGCAGTTAGGTTGTGTCCGTCTTCAGATCAGAAAGTTGAAATGATGTTCTTGGCATGTTAAAGTAGCATACAATAAAATTACGAGGCAATACTGAAAAGAAAAAACAAAAGCAAACACCAGAGATTTTCACTTCCTACATCACTCAAGTTTCTGTGTGTCACTCATGTGACTGTGTACAAAGTGTTCTCTGTCTTACACAAACATGAAGGAAGTTGCATGTTCAGCTTGTTAGGTCTCGTAAGTGGGAGGGGGACTGTGGGTCACTTCAAAAATGTCACTATCAGATAACAACAAATACAATTAACGTGCTGAACTAATTAAATATCTTACAATTAAAAATTGAAATAAACTGAAGGGGAGGGAAATAGCCCAGTGATTTTGCATCTTTAACATGTTAGATGGCAGCTTTAACCACTTCAGCCCCGGAAGGATTTACCCCCTTCCTGACTAGAGCACTTTTTGCGATACGGCACTGCGTGTCGCTTTAACTGACAATTGCGCAGTTGTGCGACATTGCACTAAATCAAAATTGATGTCCTTTTTTTCCCCACAAATAGAGCTTTCTTTTGGTGGTATTTGATAACCTCTGCGGTTTTTATATTTTGCACTATATAAAAAAAAGAGCTACAATTTTTAAAAGAAAGCAATATTTTTTACTTTTTGCCATTATAAATATCCCCCAAAAATATATATAAAAAAAATTTCCTTCTCAGTTTAGGCTGATATGTATTCTTCTTTTTTTTTTTTTTTTTCCATTCAAAATTTTTTATTAGAAATAGATAATGGTTACAGTAACAGAGCACGTAACGTGCGTGCAAAAACAGTACAGTCCAGAGCATAGCACATATTAAAACATATCACAGACATTATGCGTCCGATTACATCACGTTTCCAGGTTGAGTTTCTGGAGAAGAACATACTCACACCGTGGGAAGGTCTAACCTTCTGCTATCATGTAAAAAGTAGCCTTTCCCTTTCCATCCAATCAGCTGTCATAAGTATCTTTAACATGTCTCGCTGGAATAGTCTTAAGTAAAAAATCTTCTGTCATGTCTAATAAGTAAGGTAGGGTTCTGTCCTAAAGTAAGTCAGTCATCTCGCATGAGGTCGTTTGTGGGCAAATTGTTAGACCGTCCAAATTATTATAGTCGACTGGAAGTGAAAAATGAGTAGTTGAGTAAGTAGGAAGGGTTATCTACGTAGGTAGAAAAAGGGAGAGAGGGAGGGAGGAGGTAAAGGGAGGGGGGGGGGGGTAAAGAGAAAGAGGAGCATTAGAGGAGGGAAGGATGTAAGGAATATGATTGCCTCTCCGGCCTCCGCCGTTCATAGCACTTGGGCCTAGCCTATCTGGGTCTCTGTGTTTCTTGTGTTGCGGGTGGGACCGAGTAGATCCCAGCCTGTCTTAGACTAGGAGGAGGAGGGGTATTGTCTATGTGTTCACCCAAATATAGCGTGCGGGTGTCAGTATACTGGTCCTTAATGTAGCGCTATTTTCACTACTTAACTCATGGATCGCAGGCTCGACTATTCTTCTACATATTTTTGGGAAAAAAAAAAAATGCAATAAGCGTATATTGATTGGTTTGCGCAAAAGTTACAGCTTCTTTTTATCGTGACTGCGACATTATGGCGGACACATCAGACACTTTTGACACCATTTTGGGACCATTGTCATTTATACAGTAATCAGTGCTCTATAAACAAAAGAAAGCTCTATTTGTGGGGAAAAAATTAATTTGGGTACAGTGTTGTATGACCACTCAATTGTGATTCAAAGTGCATCAGCGCTGAAAGCTGAAAATTGGTCTGGACAGGGGGGGGGGGGGGGTTTAAGTGCTCAGTAAGCAAGTGGTTAAAGAGGAGCTCCAGTCTGGAAAAAAAAATGTAAAGTTAGCAGCTAGAAATACGTAGCTGCTGACTTTCAATATAAGAAAATGTACCTGTCCCAGGATTCTGCGATGTCAGCACCCTGAGCCGATTCATCAATCGGCTTCAGGTGAAGGCGCCCGCATTGTAAGTAAAGGAAACCAGCAGTGAAGCCTTCAGGCTTCACTGCTGGTTTCCTACTCCACATGCCCGAGTCGCGTTGTACTTTCCAAATGGTCCCGTCATTTTCTGGGACCTGTGTGTGTCCCAGAAGGCAGCGGAGGAAAGAAGGAGGGCCCGGAAATGCTCATAGATTGCCGTGGTGATCTTGCCTGGAATTAGGAGCGGCTACCTGTCAAAATAAGGTACCTACTCCCCCCCCAAAAAGTGTCAAATCTGGCAGTGGAAAGGGGGGGGGGGTGCGAACAAACAGAGCTTCCTCTTTTGGGTGGAGCTCCGCTTTAAAGTATATCTGGAGGCAAAACTTTTATTTTAGTTTTTGACAGAGTCAAAAACTATATTTGCCCTGTTTAATGTTATCACCAAGTGAAAGAAAATCCCATATTAGGATAAAAGGTAACATTTTCCAAAGGGAGAAAATAGTTCTGGTGACAACCAGGGATTCCCTCTTTTTGGAGGAATATCCTTTCACTTCTTGTTGTGGCTATGTTACGGTAATTCTCCCCAATAGAACACAGATGGCAAAAAAAAATGATGATAGGGGTTATAAACCTAACTTACTATCAAAAAATAAAAGTGAGAGGACTGGGATGGAGCAGTCTGGAATGGATGTAGAGCCAGTATGGAGGACTGTGGTGGCACGGCAGGAGAAAGGGGCAGCTGCAGCCAGGAGGGCTGCCAGTGCCTGAAGGGGTGGTACTGGGAGCAGTAGCCACAGATAGGACAGCTAGCACCAAGACTTCAATGTTTTTGGCTACACCATAGGGGCTCACAGTCCCTGCCTGCAAAGGGCATTCGTCTAGAATCGGCTGAGGCTGTGCTAAATCTGAAACTGTGATAGCTGGTCCTGGGAGTTGTTGTTTTGCAAGCAAGTCTGTGCTGGAGGTAGAAGAGGAAAGTGTGTATAGTCCCTGTGGGAATCCCATTTCTACCCTTCCCTATCCAAGTTCAATTATCCTAACTGAAAAAAAAAAGAAAAAACAAAGCTGCAAGGACTGCTTCTTGTCTCTAAAGTGAATGGAAAATGTGTGTGCCTGGCTGTGCAGGGTGGGAGACGACTGCATTCACCAGCGGCCCCTACAGGGGTAGCGCTACATATAAAAGATTTTTATTGTTGTTATTCTGCAACCCTAGTGTCATATGCAAGGCTATGAATAAGGCCAGATAGCTTAAATCACCTTCCTATCAAAGCACAACAAAGTCCTTTAACTTTCTTAACTTAATTTGTAAAATAACAGCAGAGAACTTGTAGATGAGTTTGTAGATGTTGTAGGGTGTTAAGAGAGAGCTTCTCTATGTGGAATACTTATCCAGGAAGGAGGTAAAAAACAGAATCCTAACGCCGCATACACACGAGCGGAATGTCCGACAGAAAAAGTCAGACGGGAACTTTTCATCGTATATTCCGATCGTGTGTATGCCCCATCTGGCTTTTTACGTAGAAAATTCTATCGGGAAAACCGATCATGTGTATGCTGTTCCGACAGACCAAAAACGACGCATGCTCTGAAGCAAGTTTGAGACGAAAGCGCTCGGTGTGGTAAAACTAGCGTTTGTAATGGAGCTAGCACATTCCTCACGCTGCTAATTCTGTGATCTTTTAATGCAGTGCATTCTTTTCTTCTTTTAATGCTAGAAGAATTAAGTTGTTTTGCTGCTCATATTCACACAGAGTTCTCACAAACGTATTCCTTCATTGTTTCTCCTGATCTCATGAATAATATTCTATTTTTTTAAATCACGATCTCCATAATAATGTTTACAATTAGTTTTTATAGTAATCTTTTATTTTCTTTAATTTTATCAAGATCTCCTTTTTTTTGGGGATTATTGAAAAAAAAATTTCTAGTGATCTCCATATATCTTTTTTTTTTGGTGTGTCAAGTTACCACAATAAAATTATTAGCATGTATTTTTATTAACCTCAAGGAGGTTGGTGTCCCTTGTTAATTTGACATTGTCTTTTAGAAATGTACCTGCCTACTCACAAACAAACTGTCCTATTTGAAGAAAAACACATAGGAAAGTATTTTCAGAAAATAAAATCAATTTATTCTGGGTAACAAAATAAAGAAGGAGGCAACGCTGGAGAAACTTTTGGAGTTCGCAAAGCCTTTTGGCCCCCAGGGCACACATAAAGTCTGTGGAAAAGAAAATTGTTAGCTTGAGGAGTCCATATAATTTGGAGCACAATCTTGTCCAGGACTCCCAGAGATTAGGACCAGCAGCAGATTACATACCGTCCCCAGGCTATGGTACTAGAACAGCCTGCGTCTTCTGTCAGACCAGACTGAACCCATTCTAAGTTTTGATTCAAGCTTCCACCAGCACCAAAATTAAAGGCACCTAATCCCAATTAAAGTATTTAATAAATAAAGAAACCAAATGCTGGTGGAATTTTTTCGGTGCAAAATTTAACAAGAGAAAGTCATATACATAAAACAATTTTTATTTTCCCATAATAAAATTTCACACATGCATGTGCTACAAAAGATATCCTGGTATACAAAGATTACAAGGCAATGGCTGGTCCATATAATGGAAGTATTTTTGAGGTACTTGATTATCCCGACATGTTTCGCAATAGCTTCTTCGGGGGATATACAAGCTAATAGTAACAGAAACATAACGTTATTTTAAGTAAGCACAATCATTTAAATATATTCAATACACACTTCAATCATAGCGCTTTTAGGTATGAATCTCCAAAATCAAGGCATCAAGGGGGCGCTTACCCTCCCTCCAAATCCACCGTCCTGTGCAAAGCACCAATCTAGATGTAATTAGCGGTGTGCAGGCCCACCTGATCATCAGCTGACTAAAGAAATGGCTCGGGGGGGGCATAGATAGGAGCCAGTCTGGACAGTAAAAAAGAAATACCAAGTATATTTCAGATTTATAAGACTTTAAGTTGTCTTTACAGTAATTAATTTAATTTAATATCTCTTTTAATAATAAGCCAAGGGGATAAAGGGAGGGGAGGGAAGGGGAGGGGGAAGAGGAGGGGAAAAAAAGGGGAGGGGGCGGGAGACGCTATCAAGCCTCTATATTAGATATACTTCTCAGAAAGATATATATATGGTATAACAAATTTATCATAATATACTTGATATAGGCTCATATCCCACAAGGGAGACATCCTAATGGTCTCAATAATTCAGTCAAAAAAGAATAGTCCAAATAGTACTTACTAGTGCAAATGATGCTATCAAGGTGCTATTGAGGGTGCAAATAGAACATCAAGCCGGTATGCTTAGTAAGGGTTCAATGCATACAAGTTGCGGTGTGCTGTTACTGCAATACAGCTCAACACCCAAAGACCAGCAACTCTTTCGCTGGGTGCCTATAAGTATATAAGATGTAATATGTATTGATATACAAAAACTAAGTAGGTTAGGGTATACAGCAAGTATAGTTTTCAATTAGGAGGAACTTACATTGAACCACAGACCGCATATAAAGATGCCTCAGAGTTTCCACCAGTGCATCTGGCTAGATAGAGCCAGTCTAAGTACTCCCATCCATCAAGCTGGCGTCTGACGTCACCGGCTTGACGCGGACACGTGCGACGGCACAGCGCATGTCCAAGGAGGGAAGGAACAGGAGAGAGGACTACAATACCCATAAGGCCATTAGAGCAGTAATGGACCTTACGTAGTCACGTGATAAGAATCACTGAATACCTGGGCAGTACATAGCTCGAATGGGAGAAGAAAAGGCCGCATCTTCCTACACGATCACCCCAACGAGCATATGTCCGACGCCGTCATACTAGAGGGCGCTCCGATGGGAATACTCCCATTTGGAGACGCCCTGGGTGTCCGTATGACCACCCAGAATGCCAAAATCCATCTACCAAATAATCAAGGGAGAAAGTAGCATCATTTGCATAAATATCAGGACTGTTGGACAGATTTTAAAAGTGGAGTAAGGGGGAGCTTCGCCTCCCGGAGGCAATAAGCCAATAGGTCAGAAGGGGGACCAGAGACATTCCGACCATAGGGCAAATCGCCAAGGGCCAAGAGTATGGAGAATCACACCAAACAAAAACATTTATAAAAACATACATTTAAATTATTTAATCAATTATTATACAAATGTATCCAATAATTATTTTAAATAAACAAGTAACAAACACAAAACAAAACAAAACAAAAAAAAAAGGGAAGAGCTCAAAGTAACAAAGGAAGGGGATGACAAGTATTATGTCTCCCCATTTACCCCCCAAAAAAGACTGAACCCAGGTCATCTCTTTCTTCTCTTCACTGCAGCCTTCCCTCCACGCTTCCCTGCACCCTTCCTTGCAGCCTTCCTTGGAGGCTGTACCTCTGGTGGTGGACTTATGGCAGGAGGAGGATAAGGAGGAAGAGGATGGGCTTGCTCATATATGTGGCTGCTCTCAGTCAACTAGCGCCTCAATCCCTTCTGAAGGGACTCAAAAATAATTCCCCCACAGAGGAGGCATTAGCCCTCCTCCAATTTCAGCAATCTTGTGGCTAGATAGCAGCCATAGGCCTCTACAGCGTTGGGGGGGGGGCTCCTGAGGATAGCGCTTTGCTTCCCTAATGATGCCCAGTGCTGCCTCCTCCATCACCGTCCCCTTCCTGGGCCTTTTGGTTGTAAGGCAGAGGGGAGGCACCTGGGATTGGGTGAGGCTCCTACTGGGCCCAGCCACCTCCTGGCTGACACTGGGCCCACCCTCCTCCTGGCTACCACTGGGCACAGCCTCCTCCTGGCAGCCAATGGGCATAGCCTCCGCCTGGCTGACACTTTCCAGACCCTCCTCCTGGCTGAGCTCATACTGTATATAAAAAAGGGACATAGTTTGAATTTTTTGCTTCATCAATCACACACAATTTTCAGCTCATGACTTGCAAATTGAATGTTAATAAATAGAAAAGGCTATAATTCTGAGCCCAACATTTTTCATTCTTGTCCCAAACTTTTTTGGCCACGTGTGTATTGATTTGTATACATCACTTTTTTTTAAATTATTAATTTGTTATCAATTATAATATCTAGTTAACATCATTAATATTTGGACAATAAATATGTCTAAAAATGATATACCTGACTCCAGCACATCAACTTCTTCCAGGATGGAAGGTCTAGGTTGTTCCCCGTCAGCCTCTGCTGGGGTTGAGGGAAGGGTGGAGGGAAGGCTGCAGGGAAGGGTAAAAAGAGATTCCCTGCCTTCAGTCTGGTCATCCAGAAACCGCAGTTTGTTTAAGTACAACAGCCTGGGGACATACACTTGCGCTACTGATGCTCTTGATGGGAGCAATTTCTGGATCTTATGTTCCTTCTTATACATGTTCCTCAAAATCGGAATTTTCTTTTCCAAGAAAATGATGGTTGCATCAGGGACCCGAGTCTTCACAAATTCCAGAAGTTTCTTCAGTGTTGACCTCCTGGCTTGTTTATTATAATATAAGCTGTGTTTCACCTCCCACAAATTCCTCATCTCCCTGTACTTGTCAACGAAACTGGCCATAAATTCTGGGTCCTTAAAGTGATTCATATTTTCTGTAAGACAATACACAAGACAAAAACACTAATGTCAGCCTAAACTCTCATAATCTTATCCCAATATAGGCCTCAATCTTGAAGCAGTATAGGCCACTGATGTACCAAAGTTAAGATTTTACCTTCATTAGAACGTTCGACCTCCTTCCTCAGCACACCGAATGTACGTATGACACACGTGTGTTACTTTATATATACTGCTCATGCGTCGCCCGCCACCTGACGTTCTTTCTAGTCTATTCTCTGTCCTTTCTCTTCGGTGCGCAGTAGGAGCAACATGGCGGAGACAGAGCAGGTGTCTGTTAATTAACAAGTTAATTAATGGAGGCAGAAACGTCCAGATCCCGGAGGTGATGATTTAAGGCTACAAATATGTCCTTTCTTGAGATGGTGGAGATGGTGGACATCTTGACGACGACCGACTATGATGGGAAGAATGGATCGTACCTAAACCCGAATGTGAGAAAGGCCAAAATTATGATGAAAGTTGTGAAGAGTCTGCACACAAATTTTGGGGTACGATGAACAAAGGAACAAATGAGGAAACGCTGGTCAGACCTGAAACTGAGGGAGCTGGATCAGTACAGAAGGATCAAGAGAGTGCTTAGAAAAAGTAAGTATATGTCGTGTGTTCCGATTCATTATTATTACTTGCATGCTGCGCCATGTGATTTTCTTTACTGTAGGACATTTTAAAATGGCAATTTTTAGGTTAGTGGGCACAGTAATCGGTCATAGGAAACATTGTTCGCTCATTAAATAAGATGTTTTGGGCAGATACAGGTTAAATACATTTGGTCATGCCTAAATATCTGTGTTCTAAAGTATACCTTTTGTTTCATTCTCATACGGGACCAAAGACTTGGAGGGCATCACTCAACAGAGAACACCAGGAACCCCCCATCTGAGAAAGAAGGGAAACTCCCAAAAAACACCACACCCCGAGGATCTGGAGGAAGGAGAGGTGGAGGAAGTGGGCGAACTTGTCACCACAACAGGTGAGTGTCTAACACCCCAGCTTCAGGTAATATATGCATGCCTGCATATTTATAATACATGTTTTTCCTAAAATTTTTAGGTGATTTACTGGTTGTGGAAGAGCAAGCTCCAAAATTCACAAGTGCAAGAGCACAACTCCTAATCCAGGACATCATGACATGGAATCGTGAAATCGACATCATAAGAAACAAACTACATTTTCTTGAACAACAAATGAAGAACATGATTGATGTGTTGGGGAGAATTTAAAAGTTCTTCAAATACAAACATTTTAATTATTGTTCTAAATAAACTTTTTTTTAAATTAGTAAAATCCAAATTTTGAAGATGCACACAGTGAATCAACATGTGCTATCTGCTATCAGGGGATTTCAATGTATGCATTTTGTGGGTGCAACCCCTTCCTCCCAAATGAAGAAGGTGAGAGGAAGGGTTTTCACCCTCAAAACATGTCCATTGATCCCCCATGATGCAAGATAGCACATGTTGACATTAGGCAATGGGATCAGGAGGGAAATACCCATTTTGACTCCAAAATTGTGTGCATCTTCAAAATTTGGCTTTTACAGGGGTGATATCAGCCCATATATCCAGACATTTAAGACATACTATAATGTCTGATATTACCTTAAGTTGAACTTTGTAAGTTCCAGAATGGGGTGGTGGCACAATGTGGAGGTGCTTACCATCTGTAGCCTCTTCCACAGTTGGGAAAGTCCCAACTGTCGGCAAAATGGGAGGCCACAGTCTGCCATTCCTGTGGCGTTGAAGAGAACTGTAGAGTTGAAACAGAAAAAAAATATAAGTATATAAGGTGTGGTCATGTGAAGGCAAGACAGTTTCAGTGGAATTCCATCAGAACTCCGTCGGAAAAACCTTCAGAGTTTATTCCAACAAGAAAACTGGTCATTTGTACAGGGCATCATTGCAAGATTTGTCAGGATGTACTTACAGAGCCTTCCATGAGTAAAAAAGAACAGGGAACAGTAAGGTTGCCACATTTTTCTTCAAGCCAAACCCTAACAATTTAGTAGCACACTGAAATTTCAAATTCAGACAAGGATGGGGAGGGGGGAAAGGAATGGAATGAGACTTGCAGAGACAAGGGTGCTTGTTGCTCTATAAGGTGAGAGAGGTGGATGAAGGTGAGCAAGGAGGCAATTATCAGGAGAGGACCAGAGTCAGTGGTGAGCAGTTCTGAAGTGAGATGCCCCATTGCTAGTGGGAGTGAGAGATCAAGCAGCATGTAATGTGAATGAAAGACAGTAAGGTTGTGTTACAGTGGAGTTGGACCAACGCATGTATGGATGAGGAGCAGGAGAGGCTCGGGGAGCAGCCAAGTGAAAAGCGAAACAGTGCAGGGGTGTGGGTAGAGTGTAAACTAAAAGTGCTGATGGAGAAGGGACATCTGGGGGTGGTTAGCGCCTGATGGTGCAGAGAGAGGGGGAGAGCTGGTGGCCAGTATAGGGGGAATCCCAATGAAATTATGTCTGAATAATGTGTCCAGGTTTCAGGTGGACTAAAACCCAGACACATGATTTAAAACCCAAACTGTCTGGTGAATCCCAGACAGGTGGCAACCATAGGGAATAGGGCTAAACTGGAAAGGGAACAGGGAGAAACTAACTCATGAATTTAGACAGGGAGAGTGGGCTAATCCATTCTCTCTACCAGAGAATTGAAAGGTTAATATGTAATCCAGACTCTGCAAAAAGAGACAGGGCAAATAAACTAGGGACTTTTGTTCTATGATAGTTGCCAATGCTTCGGTTTAGTTCACTATAATTTACTATATTACCTATGTTGTTGGACTGAAATGAAGTTTAAACATGCCATCCATGTGTGATTTTGCTTTGTTCAGCCTACAGGGAGCTACCTAGTAGATTCTTCGGTCCATGTTAACAGTGTGGATAGACAAATATAGACAAATTCCCCTTTCAGTTCTATTGTCACCAGCTGTCATAATGCCTGAATATTGCCTGACACAGGTGCTGTTTGGCTGACAAATGTGTGACAGGTACCTTCGACAAAACTCAATTCAATTATTCAATTTTTCAAACAGAGCTTTGCCAGCAAGGCCATACACTGCTCAAATTTCAGCTAAGCTAGTAGGTATCAGATGCAATCTGAGCAGTGTATGTCCGGGTTTACTTTACTTCTAGATACTAATCAAAACTTCACACTTCACTGTATTGAATATCATTGGCTGTTCTGCATTTTGCCTGTTTTATTGCATAAACATAAAAAAAATGTCTCCCATACTCACCATTAGTGCTGAGCCAATTTGCACTGGGTTCAGTTCAGCAAGTGTTCTGCAAACTTCAAAGAAGTTCAAATGCCAAACTCGAACCCGATTGAAACAAAATAGTAGCTAACTTTGTCAAGTTAAAAATGTAAATTTTCTGTGCTAATAGGCAAGGGGTGTCAAAAAATAGTATGGGTGGACGGTGGTAGGCACTGCCCAGGCTAACAATGCAAAAAAATACATGCAGCCAGTAGCAGAGTTTTTTTTTTCTTTCTCACTGACATTTACAAAGTAAAAAAGATTTAAAATTGCTGGCAAGTGACACGACTGGGCTTTCCGGCAGAAAAGGTCAGACGGTCTTCCCGACGGACTTTCAACGGAGTTACGCCGGACTTCCAAATGAATGGACCTGAGTGCCCACACATGAACGGACAAAAGTCAGTTCGAAAGTTGGTTCATTTTGAACGTGATGATGTACGACGGGACTAGAAAAGGAAGTTCAATAGCCAGTAGCCAATAGCTTCCCTTGCGTCGTATTTGGTCCATCGGACCATCACAGCCGCCTGTCAGCACCCATCAGTGCCGCCTGTCAGTGCCCCCTTTCAGTGCCCGTCAATGACAACCATCAGTGCCACCTATCAGTGCCCATCAGTGCTGCATATCAGTGCCACCTATCAGTGCCCATCAATTCTACATATTAGTGCCTCCTCATAAGTGCCACTTTATCAGTGCCAACTCATCAGTGCCCATCAGTACTGCCTCATTAAAGCCGCCTCATTAGTGCCCGGGGAAAACAAAATTTTATGACAGAAACTAAAAACATTTTTTAGTTTTTTTAGAAAAAAATAAAAACCGCAGAGGTGATAAAATACCACTAAAAGAAAGCTCTATTTGTGGGAAGAAAATGATCAAAATTTACTTTGAGTACAGTGTTGTATGACTGCGCAATTGTCATCCAAAATGTGACAGCGCTGAAAGCTGAAAATTGTCCTGGGCAGGAAGGGGCGTAAGTGCCTGGTATTGAAGTGGTTAAACTTTCAATGTTTATTCACTGTAAATGTAATTTGGGCTGTAGCCCATCCTACAGCAAGAATGAAGCAAATATTTTTTAGAACGTCCCCCAAAATGCATACCAGACCCTTTGAGCTCACACAATAACTGATTGAGGAAATCCATACAAGACCCTTGTGTAAGGTCTCCCTAATAATCAACAACAGACTCTTAACCCGAGCTTACAGCAAGGAAAGGTAGGAGGATGAGTGTGCACCCCCTCTTAAATCATAATAGGCCACATGCCCTCAATTCGGGGGGAACAAGCACCCTGTTGAGGAAATCAGTGGCATTTTCCACACAACCCTTGGTTGTAGGCAGGGCAAAAGGGGCAGCTGCCCTGGGTCCTGTCATTGTGTGGGGCCCAAAGCGTCTGTCTCATACTTGCCAACTATCCCAGTTTAAATTCCCTCATCCCTTGAGGTTTTAGTCCTGTGCTGTGTCCCGATATCTCACTGTGAAGTTCTGTTACTAACCAGCTCTGCCCTATTGTTGTGTACAGATGACTCACCTGCAGACCCTGTGTTTACAAGTAAATAACCTGCATTGCTATGTAAATAGCAACTGTGTCCATATGTAAATAGTGGCGGACCAGCAGTTTACATATGTAGAAGAAAAAGAGAACATTGGGACTTTAAATGAGGCGGTGACTGGGAAAGGTCAATTGCCTCCATCCCTATTTGAATAAAGCAATCAGGATGACAGGGGGTTGGGACTTTAAATGAAGCAGGCAGGTGTAAAACATTTAAATTTATTGGAAAATCAATGGTAAGTTGCATGGGGGTAATCATGAGTACACAAAGAAGACCAATATATTCCATTCAATGGATAAACATACAGCAATAACAATTGACCACTAAAAATACAAATCACATATTACAAGTGATCATTAAGTAAGTAAAACATATAGTTGGCATAAAACATGGCATATAGTAGCTCTATGCATTTCGTGGATTCATCCACTCTTCAGGGGCATGCATGTGGAAAACTGAATGCTGTAGTATAATAAGAATATCTGTTAGGTCTGACCCTGTCACGGAAAGCATAAATTAAAATAAAGTAATTAGAAGTAATATTGGCTAGAATAAACCCCCCAAAACCACTCTCAAAAGTACTTACATTATCTATATCTATGCAGTAGCAATGTACCAAAATTAATCAGAATAACCCCATATGGGTATCACTGGTGGGAGCTGAGGTGGTTAAGGCAGACCAGGACTGGACAAAGATGGTTTCCAAAAAAGGAAATTCCAAAACGTAATCATGGTCAACAGTGACCATATGTGCTAAGAAAAAAAAGATTGTAAAATAGGTTGGAAGATCATATTATGTGGTACAATAGGTCATCTGTCCTGAACTTGGTAAAGGATAGGATAATGAGATGCTAATGAGTGTATAGGTAAGGTTAACTTAGTGAGAGTAAAAAGTTGGAATGATTGGAAAAGTGAAATACATAGAATATTTTAAGAAACCATATCAACCAAAGAGATTAGATTAAATAAAATAGAAGTGCAGCATAAATCAAATAGTGAAAAAGTGAAGATCAAATTACCTAACAGACACTTCAGTGTTGAGTGATCCACAAAGTGTGCAGATAGAGGGCTGGAACCACCATGTGAGTCAATGTGCCCCAGGAGATTTATAAGGGCTAGTCTGCCACACCCACCAACGTCACGTGGGAGCAAGCACTAAGGAGGATAGGCAGCTGCAGCTGGGCGGAACCGCCCCCCAAGCAAAACAGTGACAGATTATTCCTCCACCTGGCTAGATGTGAAAAGTGATGGAAGGCGGCGGCGCCAAAGACATGGCGCAGCAGTTCCAGCACACAAAGCGTGATGTCGATGCATAGTGCAGGGCGGTCCGCCCACCCTATAGAGAGGGGAGGAGGAAGGCCCGCGCTACGCCTCACAGCTCCCAAGGTGATGGAGCGACTGCTCCTATCTAAAACATGTGACATATGCAACTGCCAGGGATATTAGCCTATTTAAAATGGGGGTGGGAGGTAAAAAGGGGCCCCATCCCATGGCGATTAGCCCGGTGGAAGGGGGGGGGAATTCCTAAATTAGATGATCTAATCATTACATGGTATAATTGGGTATTAATCAGACCTAAAGTGATATAACCAAGCGCGCTTCCATCCCTAATTTATTTAGAAGAAAAAGAGAACGTTGGGACTTTAAATGAGGCGGTGAGGTCAATTGCCTCCATCCCTATTTGAATAAAGCAATCAGGATGACAGGGGGTTGGGACTTTAAATGAAGCAGGCAGGTGTAAAACATTAAAATTTATTGCAAAATCAATGGTAAGTTGCATGAGGGTAATCATGAGTACACCAAGAAGAAAATATATTCCATTCAATGGATAAACATACAGCAATAACAATTGACCACTAAAAATACAAATCACATATTACAAGTGATCATTAAGTAAGTAAATCATATAGTTGGCATAAAACATGGCATATAGTAGCTCTATGCATTTTGTGGATTCATCCACTCTTCAGGAGCATGCACGTGGAAAACTGAATGCTGTAGTATAATAATAAGAATATCTGTAAGGTCTGACCCTGTCACGGAAAGCAGAAATTAAAATAAAGTAATTAGAAGTAATATTGGCTAGGATAAACCCCCCAAAACCACTCTCAAAAGTACTTACAGTGATTTGTATTTTTAGCGGTTAATTGTTATTGCTGTATGTTTATCCATTGAATGGAATATATTGGTCTTCTTGGTGTACTCATGATTACCCTCATGCAACTTACCATTGATTTTCCAATAAATTTAAATGTTTTACACCTGCCTGCTTCATTTAAAGTCCCAACCCCCAGTCATCCTGATTGCAGTTTTCATATGTAAATAAAGGCAGTATTAATATGTATATCATGCCACCCTGAGGTCATATTCACCATCATCTACACCCACTGGGGAGATAAAGGGGCATGCTTAAAAGTCCTGCCTACAAATGTGGTCATTAAGCCTAACATCAGCCTGTTCTGAAAAGGTAAGCAAATTAGTGGGGGGGGGGAGGGGGGCGTAATGTGGGGTGTGAAGAGGTAGGCAGAGAAGGAATTACAGTCTGGAGTGCACAGGTGAGCAAGGAGGGGAGGTATGGAGTTAAGGAAGGTGGGTGCAAAGATGAGCAGAGGAGGCAGGAAGAGTTAAAGGGGAGGGGGTTTGAGTGGAGAGGATGGGGGGGCGTTTGGGGTGCAGAAGTTAGCAGGGGTTTTAGGATGCAAAGTTATACTGACAGGATGGGTAAAGATGTAGGTCATGTGTAGGGCAGCCCATTCTTTTAAAGGGGCTGCTCTATGTGCTACAAATGTGGAAGAAAATCCCAAACCCCTTTTCACACGGTGCCAAGGCACATGTGAGCAGATGTGTAAGGGTGTCATTAACAATTAATGGCACTGCTGTGTATCTGCTAAAGGGTAGCACATTTCTGTGCTGTCACGAAAGCAATTTTGCATTTGCTCCGAACACACACAAATGTAAACGCAGGCTAAATGTCTCAGTTACATTGGTGGTCAGTGTAAAACTTCTGATTACATTGGTGCTTGGTGTAGAATCCTTTCATTCACACTAATGGTCAGTGTGAATGCACCACTTACATTGGTGATCAGTGTAAATGCCTCCTTACATTGGTACTGTGAATGCTTCTATTACATTAGTGGTCAATGTAAACCCCTATTACATTAGTGGTTAGTGTAAACCCCTATCACTGATCTCAGGAGTCCTAGGATTCCTAGGAGTTTTCTGTCTATTAATGGGTCCCCTCACCTCCCCAGTCCCTGGTGTGCAGGCAGTAAGGATATGATGCACAGTAACCTCTAGCAACCAATCAGTGAGCAGTATTGATGTACAGTAATCTCTAGCAACCAATCGACAAGCAGAAATCACGTGCTGTAACCTCTAGCAACTAATCAGTGAGCTGTAATGTGTGCTGTAGCCTCTAACCAGTCAGTGAGCGGTAATGATACACTGTAACCTCTGGCAACCAATCGCAATCACTGCCTGATCTGATTCAGTAAACTGACTTTGAGTCTAGCTGCTATTTATTGTATGTCTCAGAGAAGGTGTAGAGCAAAACTGCATGGGGGGGCAAGAACATTTTTGCCCAGAGTTCAATCAATATTAAAGACGGCCCTGATTGTAGGTGTCTCTGTCTGTGAGCAGGGGGCTTTTTGGAATCTGGAAGCCCCATTTAACAATATAGGGGGCACCCAGGTACATCTCCACCATGTGAATGAGTAGGGATACTATGTACCCCTACTCATTCATAAAAAAATAAAAAGTTGCAAACTAGAAATAAAGGCACCCAAACAATTTATACGTTTTTTTATTAAAATAATAAAAAATCCCCCAAAAATGTCCCTCATTGTAAATCCACCATCAATCACATTGTTCAGCAATGCAGATCCACTTCAGTCGACCTGCCAAAAGAAAAAAAACAGCTGTTGAGACAAAATGCACTTTTTTGCTTGTCACCTGCCAAATGGAAAGTCCGGTGTATGACAGCTGTTATGTAAAAGGGTGTGGAGTCTTTCCAAGACAGTGGAGTTTCCCCATAACAAAAAGTGTGCTATTAAGAAAGTGATACAGTTAAAAAGACATTATAACCAATAATAAAAACATGCATTATAACCAGTTTGTACATCATCTACAGGTATGAATGCTGAAATTTGGGAATAATGGACTTCGTAGGCACATGCAGTAAAAAAAAAATAACACATTTTAATAGTTCACATAAAAGTCATACATATAAAACAAATTTTTTTAAACGGTATGGGACACAGTGGTTTATCCTAGAGGATATACTTGAGTCATATACTTCCTGTAGAGCAATGCTAAGAAAATGCCCACACTGAGATGTATGTATTCCTCTTGGTTGTTCCCACAGTCCTCGTAGATTAAAAAGAATTGCTCGCTCTACATGTTTCATGATCTGAACTGTAGCTTCTTCAGGAGATTCAATATTTCTAGTTAGAAAGGCGTACTTTAATTAGAATACAGTACACATTTTTTTGTACCAAGATACAAGTGTGCATGTGTATACAGAACTATACATGAACTCACCAATAGTATGGTGCTTAAACAAAGAGTTTCAGCACTCACCTACGACAGGAGGATTGTGACCGCAGGATGACCCCTCCAAAAGGAGGTGACAACTGGGGACACTGGGCGATAACCATAAAATTCTTCTTCCTCTTTTTGTCAAATAATTAGGGATGGAGGCACACGGCGGCATTACTAATAGATATATTAATTTATATCACATATAGCTGCTACTCAGCTGTTTCTACTTCTATTTTTTATTATCTGTTTTTCAATCGCTCCTATATAGAAATAATAATGGTTGGATATTGCAGGGCCCGAGTCCTGTGGGAACGCATGGGAACGCCGTTCCTGTACTTTTTGCACAGCAGGAACGATGTTCCCATTAGCAGCTGGGCCCAGTCCAGCACGCAGAGTTAAGCCTGGCCGCGGCCAGTATGAGGTGTGCGATGGCTCCTCCTCCTCTCTCAGGGCCGGTCCAACTGCATGTGCATCTCCATGCTACTTCTGGGTTTCCTCACACTGGGGTCGGCTAGGTACGGCGGTGGGGAGGAAGTTTTTGGCGGCCGTGCTGCGAGACCTGGCTGCTTCGGAGGGATGCATGAGACTAGAGAACAGTAGGCTGAGCCGGGAGGAGGCAGAGGGTGAGCTGTGTGAGGCATTGCTGCGGCTACTGGGGGGAAAGTGAGGCTGGTGCACAGAGAGCTGTGTGTGTGTGTGTGTGTGTGTGTGTGTGTGTGTGTGTGATGTGGGGGTGATTTGGGTGCTGCTGTGCACGGTATGTGCTGTGTATTATATGTTACTGGTCACACTGCTCCCCCCTCCCTGTCACACTGCTCCCCCCACCCTGTCACACTGCTCCCCCTCCGTGTCACACTGCTCCCCCCACCCTGTCACACTGCTCCCCCCATCACACTGCTCCCCCCTCCCTGTCACACTGCTCCCCCTCCCTGTCACGCTGCCCCCCCCACCCTGTCATGCTGCTCCCCCTCCCTGTCACACTGCTCCCCACCTGTCACGCTGCTCCCCCTCCCTGTCATGCTGTTCCCCCCTCCCTGTCACACTGCTCCCCCCTCCCTGTCACGCTGTTCCCCCCTCCCTGTCACACTGCTCCCCCCTCCCTGTCACAAAATATATTATATACACACACATTTTTTTTATTTTTAAGGCGGGGGGAATCTTGGGTGAGTTCCTAGACTTCTTTTACCAGGACTTAACCCCTGGGACATTGTATTCACACATTCCCAGCTATTTTGATTACTCGTTCAACATGTGCACATTGGTGATTTAGGCTATTGTTTGTCACGTGGCCGTGCTCTTCCTGTTATGTTCAGGAGCTGCAATGTGCACTGGGGCCTCCCCCCCCCCACCCTGTTCTGACATGGGGTGGACGTGGGCTCTGACAGTGCACATCAACGTCACTCTTTCCATGCTGGACGTGTGGTGTCTCCTTGGCGCACCACAGCGCCAAGGAGATTTACAACCTCCAGCGCTTCAGTGGTTTGGTTTGGCGCCTCCTGCTAGGTGGCTTGCGTGGCTTGGCTGCCAGCTTGTTGACGCCTCCCTCACCCCCCTTTGGGCTGCTGGAGCATGACAATGGGGGCTGGGCTGTGGCAGCGCTCCCTATATGAGCCTCTCCCCTTGTTGGGTCCCATACACATATTTTTTCATATCACCCTCCCTTGTGGAATATCACGCTCCTTGGCTTTTTTGTCTTTATTACTTTGCAGTAGGTAACTAATCTCTTTCTCACCATTTTCTAATCTATCTGCTCTCTATCATCCCTTGCTCCTCCTTTTTCTTTCCTTTTCCCTCACTCCTGTGTTTTTCCTCTCTGCTTTTTCATTTTTCCCTTTTCCCTTTTGCTCCTTATTCCTTTACAACTTTCATTAATTTCAACATACACATTTTGTAGTCCACTTATACAATTTTTTTCACATTTTTTACAGAGGTCTGCCTATTGGAGCTACCCTATGCTGCATAAACTTGTGTCATTTCACACACTCTGACCCACTCGGGGCGCTGTTTGTGTTTGGTTGCTGTCGCCCTGTATAGCCCCCTCAGCTCCAGGATGTGGCATATTTAGCTGGTCTGTGACTCTCATGGCTGAACCACTGTTGCGCAGATGTGTACGTAAGTTTGTGGGCCAAATGTGTATACAGTGGTGTGAAAAAGTGTTTGCCCCCTTCCTCATTTCCTGTTCCTTTGCATGTTTGTCACACTTAAGTGTTTCGGAACATCAAACCAATTTAAACAATAGTCAAGGACAACACAAGTAAACACAAAATACAATTTGTAAATGAAGGTGTTTATTATTAAAGGTGAAAAAAAATCCAAACCATCGTGGCTCTGTGTGAAAAAGTGATTGCCCCCCTTGTTAAAACATACTATAACTGTGGTTGTCCACACCTGAGTTCAATTTCTCTAGCCACACCCAGGCCTGATTATTGCCACACCTGTTCACAATCAAGGCATCACTTAAATAGGAGCTGCTTGACACAGTAAGGTCCACCAGAAGATCCTTAAAAGCTACACATCATGCCGAGACCCAAAGAAATTCAGGAACAATTGAGAAAGAAAGTAATTGAGATCTATCAGTCTGGAAAGGGTTATAAAGCCATTTCCAAAGCTTTGGGAATCCAGCGAACCACAGTGAGAGCCATTATCCACAAATGGCGAAGACATGGAACAGTGGTGAACCTTCCCAGGAGTGGCCGGCCGCCCAAAATTACCCCAAGAGCGCAGCGACGACTCATCCAAGAGGTCACAAAAGACCCCACAACAACATCCAAGGAACTGCAGGCCTCACTTGCCTCAGTTAAGGTCAGCGTTCATGCCTCCACCATCAGGAAAAGACTGGGCAAAAATGGCCTGCATGGCAGAGTTCCAAGGAGAAAACCACTGCTGAGCAAAAAGAACATCAAAGCTCGTCTCAATTTCTCCACAACACATCTTGATGATCCCCAAGACTTTTGGGACAACATTCTGTGGACCGATGAGACAAAAGTGGAACTCTTTGGAAGGTGTGTGTCCAAGTATATCTGGCGTAGAAGGAACACTGCATTTCATAAAAAGAACATTATACCAACAGTAAAATATGGTGGTGGTAGTGTGATGGTCTGGGGCTGTTTTGCTGCTTCAGGACCTGGAAGACTTGCCGTGATAAAAGGAACTATGAATTCTGCTGTCTACCAAGAGATCCTGAAGGAGAATGTCCGACCATCTGTTCGTGTACTCAAGCTGAAACGAACTTGGGTTCTGCAGCAGGACAATGATCCTAAACACACCAGCAAGTCCACCACCGAATGGCTGAAGAAAAACAAAATGAAGACTTTGGAGTGGCCTAGCCAAAGTCCTGACCTGAATCCTATTGAGATGTTGTGGTATGACCTTAAAAAGGCCGTTCATGCTCGAAAACCCTCTAATGTAACTGAATTAGGACAATTCTGCAAAGATGAGTGGGCCAAAATTCCTCCAGGACGCTGTAAAAGCCTCATTGCACGTTATCGCAAACGCTTGGTTGCAGTTGTTGCTGCTAAGGGTGACCCAACCAGTTATTAGGTTTAGGGGGCAATCACTTTTTCACACAGGGCCATGATGGTTTGGATTTTTTTTCACCTTTAATAATAAACACCTTCATTTACAAATTGCATTTTGTGTTTACTTGTGTTGTCCTTGACTATTGTTTAAATTGGTTTAATGTTCCGAAACACTTAAGTGTGACAAACATGCAAAGGAACAGGAAATGAGGAAGGGGGCAAACACTTTTTCACGCCACTGTATATGTGGGTATTTCATATTCTACGTTTTCCCACCTGTTCTTTTAGATTTTTTTTAATATGGTTGCTTTTCCCATTTATAGATGATCACTACAATTTTGCTCCTGATCAGTGGCTATAAGGTCCTGAAATGTGTAGGGCTTACAACTACTGATATGTGTATACAAATATCAACTATGTATGGACGTTCCATCTAGACCTGTTCTTTTTTCTTATTCCCAATAAGTGACATTTCGGTGGGTCACCAATCTGTATAGATATTAATTACTAAGAGTGTATTATATGTATCAAATTCTCTATGTATCCCTAAATATTTCCTTGTTGGGTTGTATACTACTGTGCAATATTAGATTCTAATGCAATATAAAATATTGATATATAGCAAAATGCATTATCATTAAATATGTAAAAATATGACTATTTGAATCTATTAAAGCTGTTCTTTATTCAATTTACTTATCTGCTTCCGTGTGCCTCATACATGCTCTCTTTTTCTAAATGACTAATATTGAACTGGGATGGAGGAGGGCACTTGAATGGCCCATATTGCCTCATTGAAAGTTCCAAAAATTCTTCTTCCTCTTTTTGTCAAAAAAAAAATAGCTGTTGAGACAAAATGCACTTTTTTGCTTGTCATCTGTCAAATGGAAAGTCCGGAGTATGACAGCTGTTATGTACAAGGGTGTGGAGTCTCTCCAAGGGAGTGGAGTTTCCCCATAACAAAAAGTGTGCTACTAAGAAAGTGATAAAGTTAAAAACTGCGTTATAACCAATAATAAAAAAACATGCATTATAACCAGTTTGTACATCATCTACAAATACTGAAATTTGGGAATAATGGACTTTGTAGGCACATATAAAAATAACACATTTTAATAGTTCACATAAAATGCATACATATACAACACATTTTTTATAAATGGATATGGGACACAGTGGTTTATCCTAGAGGATATACTTGTGTCATATACTTCCTGTGGAGCAATACTGAGAAAATGCCCACACTGAGATGTATGCATTCCTCTTGGTTGTTCCCACAGTCCTCATAGTTTAAAAATAATTGCTCGCTTTACATGTTTTGTGATCTCAACTGTCGCTTCTTCAGGAGCTTCAATATTTCTAGTTAAAAAGACGTCCTTTAATTAGAATACAGTACACAATTTTTTGTACCAAGATACAAGTGTGCATGTGTATACAGAACTATACATGAATTCACCAATAGTATGGTGCTTAAACAAAGAGTTTCAGCGCTCACCTATGCCAGGAGGATCGTGATCACAGGATGACCCCCTCCAAAAGGAGATGACAACTGGGGACACTGGTGCTGGGCGACAACTATAAAATAGGCACGTGTCAGGATGTGGGGATGTAAAAGGTAACTGAGCATAAAGAGTATTTAAATAAGTATTAACAATTACTTTAATTATAATTAAAATTTCAATAAGCTATAATGCTCGATACTCACATATCGATTGATAGGTAGCCACTAGTGTTCACATCGCCTTAAACAAGTACTTTCCCAATCTATACAAAAAGAACAAAACAAAAAACTTTAACCAAGTGATGACACACTTTAAGAAGTAACTTGGGATGAGAAAGAAAGATGGTACCTGACAGCTAGAAGGATTCTGTTGTGGTAGTGTGTGCACATACACAGAGAGTGTGCACACATCTTACACCAGCAAGCTTTTACATTCACTTCCTAAAGGGCAGAGGAGACAGGGATGCCATGAGGACAGGGAGGATATATACACACACTGGTGCAAAACTACTTAGCTGATACCAGAGCGTGGTGCATGGTAAAGTACCTGGAATTGTGGTGGTTCTGGGTCCCGAGTATGGGGCTGCTTATTTGCTATTCCACGGGGTATGGTGGACACCTCCTTCCCTCAGGACGCCTGGAGAATGATGTCCTATCCTCGCTATTTGTACACCCCAACTGAGCTCAGTCAAACTGGCATCTGACATCACTCAGCCTGGCTGCAGGCGCACTGCACATGCGGCAACGGGCACATGTGCACTAGAACAGTAGCACTAACACTAGCATGCACAGACGGTGGGCACTAGGACCAGCGCGTCTGATATTCTAGTGCGCATACGCTCATTGGCGCATGTGCAGTGCACCAGCAGCCGGGCTGAGTGACGTCAGATGCCAGTCTGACCGAGCTCAGTTGGGGAGTACAAATAGGGAAGATAGGACATCATTCCCCACTAGCGGGCTGACACTAGCACGTTGAGAGCCACGGCCATTTGAACATCATGATGCACTTGTTCCTGTACTAAAGTTTAAGTTGCTACGAATAACATTTTTTATACTACTTTACGGGCTTCACTATTGGCTACATTATCTTTTCATTGGGTATCGTTGGCCATCTGGGTAAATGTTACTCATCCCTTGTGAGAGCTAAAAGAAGTCTTTGCTGTATGAAAATGTCTGACAAATAGCCACAATCCTGGTTGAGATTCCACTTAAAGCTGAAGAACGGAGCTGTGATCTTGGTCGATTTTTTTACATGTCTGCTTTTTTCAGCTGCCTGGTAAGCAGATTTCCACATGGTGCGATGTGCTTTCTTAAACACATTGAAGCTGGTGACGGGCTTATCAAATCTCCCTTCTTGGATTTACTTCTCATTTAACGCCACATGTGAACTTTTAGATAACTATTTATAATCCAGTGATTGATCCTCCCACACTTTTTATGGAATAATCTTCCAAAAGCATGCAGAAGCAATCGGCCACTCGGTTTAGGAGTAAACCTGATCATACCTAACAATGAACTACAGCTTAGTTGTATATAGCAAAGCAATATACAGTACTAAATGTAACCAGTCTGGGGCAGGAGCACTTAAAGAAAACTTGATTATTTTGCAGATTACCAATTTTAAATGTGTTGGCTGCATTCATTTTTTTTCACCTGGTGACCCAGCCAGTAAGTCTGTTATTTCTCAGCTTACTTTAACAGACCAAGCTGTCCAGAGAAAGCAGCATTTGGGGGGGTAGAGACAAACCATTTTCCACTGACAGGAATGGTGTCATTTTATTTATGTAAAACCTTTATCCCAAAAGGAAACAAACTCTTGCTGTAACTGCTTATAAAGTGTTAGCCAGACGTCAGCTTCAATTGGTTAGTCAAGTCCATCCAAATCTGCTAGTCTAATGCCTTGTATACACGGTCTGAAATTTCAAATGGAAAAGGTACGATCGGATTATATTGTCGGAAAATACAGCCGTGTGTGGGCTCTATCGGACTTTTTCCATCGGAAATTCCGATGGAAAAAATTTGAGAGCAAGATCTCAAATTTTCCGCCCAAAAAAATCCGATCTTACTATTTTTGATCATTTGTAGAGAATTCCGATCGGACAAAGTGCCACGCATGCTCAGATCAAATTACGAGAGGAAAGCTATTAGTTACTAGCCTTTAGTCCCATCATAACAATCGAATGTCATCACGTTCCAAACTATCAGATTTTCCCACAACTTTGTCCGACCGTGTGTAGGCAACATCAGTTTCGGACAAAATCCGTCTGAAAAAATCCGACTGATTTTTTCATCGGAATGTCTGACCGTGTGTACGGGGCATAACACTACCCTCTCCTCAGACTGATTAATGCTTCTGTCCAGGGGTGGCTCAGTTGCTTCTCCATCCAGAGTGGAGCCATTTTAAGAAAGGAAGTGTGTTACTGGCTGGGTCACTAGGTGAAAATAAAGGAAAAAAAAGCCTAAAAAAGAAAGCTAATGCTGCTACCACATTTAAAGTGTCATTAGACCCACATAATTAAACACTCGAAAAACATGCTGTTCATACATGCTCAGAGTGACAGTCTACTCCCTCCCTCCTCCTCCATGACCACTAAAAAGCTCTACACTATGGGGTTGGGATATTACATGTTGACTGAAGTAGGCATTGCCATCCTGTTATTCTTAACACATAGAAACAATATACATTTTTGTTTTTGGGTTTAATACTGCTCTAACATTTGAAAGTGTTAAACTGTTAAAAGTGACTTATCTCATATATGAGATTAATTTTATTGGCAATTCCTCTTGGAACTAAGTAACTAAAGTAAATAGAAGGATCGAAGTAAAACGAAAGAATAATTGTTGGCCACTATATCCGAATAAGGGGAACTATAGTTTTTTTTCAAAAGTAACTTCAGTCCTACATTCCAAATAACTATTTAGTTACTATAAAACATTTTAATTGCAACTAAGTCTGTGACCTATATCACCTGTACAGTATATAAACCTAAAAAAAGTAAAAGAACAAGGTGCAAACTTATTGTGTAGCACACTTGTGTCAAAAACAAGGCCCAAGGCCGAATCTGGCCCCCAGACCACTTCATGTGGTCCTCGCACCCAGGACTTTCTCTCAGCCGTAACGTGGCAGAACCTCTAATCTCTGGACTTTGTATGTAGTGCACTCCTCAAACCTGCAGTGAGTACATAGCGAATCTCTGAACTCAACACCATGTAAGTGGCAAACCCCTGAACTCTGCGGTGGGGCGTGGTTGAGTTCCTGCACATATTCTCTGGAAAAAAAAGCCCTGGATAAATTTATATAGTCTTCCAGATACAACCAGCCCTTTCATATACCAATTAATGATTACATGCATTATTTTTTATTATTACTATTATTATTATTTAGTCCATGAGAGGACAGGTTGGTTGATTATTTATTGCCTATTATTTATGATCCATTGGAGCTAGGTTATCTGCACTGGTGTTAAGAGCTGTGTTTTCTGCACTGCAGATTACATTTCTATTTACTATTAGTATATAAACCTAGTTAAATGACTGTTAAAGCATAGTTTACTGCCATTATGTCATATAAAACATGTGAAACTCAAAGGTCAATGAAGTCAGCAAAACCCCACAATGCTAGGAAAAAAATGTTTTTCTTTGTTTTAACTTAATTATTAATTATTAATAACCACTTCCCGACTGGCACACAACAATGTATGTCAGCAGAATGGCACGGGCAGGCAAATTGGCATACAGGTATGCCCATTTGTAATTAACACCCTGCCATCGCATACGTGCCGCTGGCAGTGAGTCCCCCGTGAGCCCGGTCGCAGGTCCCGTGGACTCGATCGTCGCGGGGATACCCGCAATTGTCTCACGGGAAGGCTGAACGGGGAGATGCCGATGTAAACAACATCTCCCCGTTCTGCCTAGCAACGAGTGACACTGATCTCTGCTCCCTGTGATTGGAGCAGAGATCAGTGTTCACTAACACACAGTTAGTAACACACCCCTAGGACACACTAAACCCCTACACTGCAACTCTCTGGTTAACCCCTTCACTGCCAGTTTCATTTACACAGGACTTAGTGCATTTGTATAGCACGGATTGCTGTATAAATGACAAAAAATGTGTCAAAAATTTCCAATGTAACCGCCATAATGTTGCAGTCACCATAAAAATCGCTGATCTCCGCCATTACTAGTAAAAAAAAAAATATTAATAAAAATGGCATAAAACTATCCCCTATTTTGTAAACGCTATCAATTTTGCGCAAACCAATCAGTAATCGCTTATTGCGATTTTTTTTAACCAAAAATATGTAGAAGAATATGTGTCTGCCTAAACTGGGGGATATTTATTATAGCAAAAAGTAAAAAATTATGAATTTTTTCAAAATTGTTGCTCTATTTTTGTTTATAGCGCAAAAAAAATTAAAACCGCAGAGGTGATCAAATACCACCAAAAGAAAGCTCTATTTGTGGGAAAAAAAGGACGTCAATTTTGTTTGGGAGCCACGTCACACCACCGCGCAATTGTCAGTTAAAGCGCTGCAGTGCCGAATCGCAAAAAGTGGTCTGTTCTTAAGCCAGCAAAATGGTCCGGGCCGAAAGTGGTTAAAGACTGTACTGAGTTCTATGCTCTTTTCATTTTGTGTTTTTTGAAGTTTTCCCCTCAATTTAGATAGATTTCCTTGTATACAAAGTTCACTTTTATTAATGAAAGTAAACATGTACTAAATGAGTTCTGTAAAAATATGCTACTTCCACATATGGTAAATACATGTACTATATGCTCCCCCTGACCTCCCACACCGAGCAGCCAATTGCTAGATCAAAGCATTGCAAACAGGGGCAGCCAGGACGTTACATTCCTTTGGATTTCTGTAGGCTGCAGTGTTGGATTGGGGTGGTGCGCAGTGCTGGCGAAGTAGAACCACAATTGTGGGGATGTGCAGCATGGTGTAGCCATAGTAAACAAAACCTGTATTAAAGATAAAGTTTGGCAATTCACAGCAAGCCTGGTGGGAGGACACCCAGCCGGGAAGACTCTCAGGCCGCGTACACACGCGGGGACTGTTCGCCCAACTTTGTCCGTCAAACAGTTTCGGCAAACAGTCCGCTCAAAATTAGCATGGACGGACATGGCCACACACGACGGACGAACAGTTTGCTGAAACCGTGCGCGATGACGTGAACGGCACGTACGACGGGACGAAAAATACGACGTCCTATACACTGCATTATAACTTTCGGCGTGTAAATCCTTTCTGAGCATGCGCGGAACTTAGTTTGACGAACAAGCCTACACACGAGGGGACTGTTCGCTGAAACAAGGTTTCAGCGGACAGTTTTTCGGAATTTCCGAAAAACCTTGTTCAGCGGACTGTTCGCTGAAACTGTCCGCTGAAAGCCCACACACGAGCGGACTGTTTGCCGAAACACTGTTCAGCGGACAAAGTTGGGCGAACAGTCCCCGCGTGTGTACGCGGCCTCAGAATGCAACAGTGATATGTAACAGAGCAAGTCTTGGATATGTCGACAGCATCTGTCCTGAGGGGTGGAATGCAGTGTGGTCAGTCCATGCCCAAATAGGGGGGTCTCCAGGAAGGATGGCGTGTCTCTATTCTTTCCTTACTCAACTGGAACTTCTCCCTGGCACCAATCACTGTTCTGATAGACAGGTGATCTGTACGTACACTATACACACTTAAATAGACTCTGCCTTACCCAATATGGCCATCAGAGTCACATGGGGTGGCAGCATCCAATCCACGGCTTTCCCACTGACCCAAATAACCTTAGAGCAGTGGTTCTCAACTCCTGTCCTCAGGACCCACTTACAGGCCAGGTTTGCAAAATAACTGAAATTCATCACAGGTGATATCATTTGCTGTTCAGTGATTGGAGTATTTTAGTCTGCATCTCCCCAATGTAATAGTTAAAATCTGGCTGGTTAGTGAGTCCTGAGGACAGGAGTTGAGAAACACTGCCTTATGCCGCGTACACACGTAGCGGACTATCCGGCGGACTTAGTCTGGCGGACTTCCCGCCGGACTGTCCGCCGGACTTTCTGAACGAGCTACTTGCCCACACACGGCACTTTTTCAGCGGACTAATACGGCGTACTTTTGAAATGAACGAACTCACCCACACACGCGGAGGAAAGAGAAGGCGTCGCTGGCCCCGTCACCTGGTATGGACTTAAAGGGGAACCCCAACGCCGGGTGGGGGGCCGGTATCCGGGGGCCCCCTTATTAAGCCCCCCGCCCGCAGACCCTGACAACCAATGGCCAGGGTTGTCGGGAAGAGGCCCTTGTCTTCATCAACATGGGGACAAGGTGCTTTGTGGTGGGGGGGTCACGCGGCCCCCCTTTCCCCAAGGCATCCCCGTGTTGAGGGCACGCAGCCTGGTACGGCTCAGGAAGGGGGGGATGCTCGCTTGTCCCCCCTTTCCTGGCCGGCCGGGTAGCGTGCTCGGACAAGGGTCTGATTTGGACCTGGGGGGGACCCCCACGCTGATTTTTTCGGCGTTGGGGTTTCTGTCCATACCAGGCAACACCTTCTTCGCTGGCCCCGGCTACCTGGAGACGCGCTCAAAATGAGCGGACTTTTCTCCGGGCGGGAAAAGTCCGTTCATTTCAAAAGTACGGCAGACTGGCACACACACAGCCGGATTGTCCGCTGAAATGCGACTCAGACAGAAAGATTGGAGTGAAAAACTACTTTCTAAGTCCGCCGTACTTTTGGGTAAAAAAAGTTCACCGGAGGCTACACACGGGGGGATTGTCTGGCGGACTTGAGTCCGCTGGACTTTTCCACCGGATTGTTTGATTGTGTGTACGCGGCATTAGAGGAACTGTGTTCCTCTTAACTTCCTCTCCCTCTGCAATGCCACTGCACCACCTGTAGTAGAGAAAGTATACTGTACCTGCCTACATGCTTATGGTGTCTGCTGCACAACAGCCTTGCTACTTTAGGGAGTTGGGAATTGTACAGACTTATTTTATATTTACTTTTGTGATTGTGGAGTTTGGAATATATCAAGAAGGAGTTTGAATTGATCTCTATAGTGTTAATCCATGCTCATTGCAGCCCTATTGATTCCCTTGTGGACAGTTGTAGTCCGCAGGACTGCTGGAGGCCATCATGAGTAAAGTTCAACATGGCAATGAATGGAGCTATAGCAGGCATTTGCAGGATGAAGAGTACACGGTAGCAATGCTTTCTAAAGCAAGGCTATGTGGCTTTGGCCAGGGCTGCAAAGTGAAGATCGCTTCAAAGACAAAGGTAAGTATATATTTCTCCAGGTGTACTACACTCAATGAGGTGGGCATGCCTTAATGTGGTTGTAAACCTCAGACATGAAATATGAGCAAAGCATGTCACTTAACCACTTCAATACCAGGCACTTTCGCCCCTTCCTGCCCAGGACAATTTTATGCAGTACTGATGGGCACTGACAGTCGGCACTGATGGACACTGACAGGGGGCATTGATGGGCACTGACAGGCGGCACTGATGGGCACTGACCGGTAGCCCTGATTGGCACTGATAGGTGGCCCTGATTGGCACTGATAGGCGGCACTGATTGGAGCTGAATGATGGCATTGATGGACACTAATAGATGACACTGATGGGCAGCACTGATTGGGCAGGTATTGACAGGTATTAATGCTAGGCACTGATTGGCACTGTGATGGACACTGGCAATGTGATGGGCAATGATTGACACTGTGGTGGGCGCTGGCAGACTTTATTATTGGGGCACTGCTGGGCACTGATTGGCAGCTGATTGGCACATCTGATGGGGCTGTGCTGATAATCAATGTGCTGATTATCAGCACAGACCCCCCCCCCCCGTCAGGGAGAGCCACCGTATGGCTCTCCCTGTCAGTGCGAACCGAGGAATGCTGTTTACTGGCACTTCTTGGTTCTCGGGATGATCAGCTGTGATTGGTCACAGCTGATCACGTGGCAAAAAGCCTCTGTCAGAAGCTTCCTATCACGGAGATGTGGCGTGTCAGACTGACACGCCACACTCTTGATCGCCGAGCTGTGCACCCTCGCGGGCGTGCATCGGCATGTTATCCTTCTGGACACCCAGTTAGGATAATAGAACCACTTTCCGGCAGTCATTCTGTTATAGGCCGGGCGGGAAGTGGTTAAAAGAGTGTAATTGACTAAAAGAAGAGAACTAAGGGGGTCATTTACTATAGCGCCGTGTGCTAATTAGTACTAAAACGGTATTCACCATAGCACTGGTGCAAAAATCCTCTCAAAAACAAATTTACTATAGCTCCCTGAAAACAAATCACGCCCAAACCCTTACTCTTGTTAGTACCATGACTATTGCACATGGAAATTGCCTAATTGTCTAAATGGTACTGAAATATGCAATATATTGTTTAACCACTTCAGCCCCGGAAGATTTGGCTGCTCAACGACCAGGCCATTTTTTACGGTTCGGCACTGCGTCGCTTTAACTGACAATTGCACGGTCGTATGACGGTGTACCCAAACAAAATTGACGTCCTTTTTTTTCCAAAAATAGAGCTTTCTTTTGGTGGTATTTGGCCACCACTGCAGTTTTTATTTTTTGCGCTATAAACAAAAAAGAGCAACAATTTTGAAAAAAACACAATGGGAGTTATTTACGAAAGGCAAATCCACTTTGCACTGAAAGTGCACTTGGAAGTGCAATCGCTCTAAATCTGAGGGGTAGATCTGAAATGAGTGGAGGCTCTGCTGATTTTATCATCCAATCATGTGCAAGCTAAAATGCTGTTTTTTATTTTCCTTGCATGTCCCCCTTTACTTTCAAGTAAATAAACCCCAATATCTTTTACTTTTTGCTATAATAAATACCCCACATTTTTTATTTAAAAAAAACTAATTTCTTTCTCAGTTTAGGCTGATATGTATTCTTCTACATATTTTTGGTAAAAAAATCACAATAAGCATATATTGATTGGTTTGCGCAAAAGTTATAGCATTTACAAAATAGGGGATCGATTTATGGAATTTTTATTATTATTATTCTTTTTTTATTAGTAATGGCGGCGATCTGCTGATTTTTATCGGGACTGCGACATTATGGCGGACACATCGGACACATTTTTTAAACCATTGACAATTATACAGCGATCAGCGCTATAAAAATGCACTAATTACTGTGTAAATGTCACTGGCAGGGAAGGGGCAATCAAGGGGTTAACTGTGTTTCCTATGTGTGTTTCTAACTGTGGGGGGATGGGACTGTCTAGGAGGAGAGAGCGATTGGTGTTCATACATAGTATGAACACATGATCTGTCTCCTCTCCCCTAAAAGAACACACACACAGATCCCGTTCTCACTCTGTCGCGAGCAATCGTGGGAGCACTCGCATCAGCTCTGGGCACATGCTGCGGGCGTGGGCCCTAGTGACCAAAAGGAAAAGCGACATAAGGTAACGTCGAATTGCCCAGCCGAGCCAACCTGCCGCAGTAAAACTGTGGCGGCTGGTTGGCAAGCAGTTAATCACTTTAGCCCCAGAATGATTTGCCCCCTTCCTGACCAGAGCACTTTTTGCGATACAGCAATGCACCACTCTAACTGACAATTGCGCAGTCATGCGACGTTGTACCCAAACAAAATTGTCCTTTTTTTCCCCACAAATAGAGCTTTCTTTTGGTGCTATTTGATCACCTCTGCAGTTTTTATTTTTTGTGCTATAAACAAAAAAAGAACGACAATTTAAAAAAAAAATTTTTTTTTTGCTATAATAAATATCCCCCCAAAATATATATAAAATTTTTTTTTCCTCAGTTTAGGCCGATATGTATTCTTCTACATACTTTTGGTAAAAAAATCGCAATAAGCGTTTATTGATTGGTTTGCGCAAAAGTTATAGCATCTATAAAATAGGGGATAGATTTATGGCATTTTTATTATTTTTTTCATTAGTAATGGCAACGATCTGCGAATTTTTTTTATCGTGACTGCAACATTATGGCAGACACATGGGACACTTTTGACACTATTTTGGGACCATTGTCGTTTATACAGTGATCAGTGCTATAAAAATGCACTGATTACTGTGTAAATGACACTAGCAGGAAAGGGGTTAAACACTAGGGGGCAATCAAGGGGTTAAGTGTGTCCTAGGGAGTGATTCTAACTGAAGGAGGCTCACTAAAACATGACAGAGATCACTGCTACCGATGTCAGGGAGCAGTAGATCTCTGTCATGTTGCCAGGCAGAACAGGGAAATACCTTGTTTGCATCTCCCCGTTCTGCAGCTCCGTTACATGATCGAGGGCCCCCCACGGATATAGAGTCTGCGAGACCCGCAGGCACGGTCACAGAGTACGCGGCGGGCGCACACCCACAATGCCGCAATTTAAATGGGACGTACCTGGACACCCATTTGCCCAGCCGTGCCATTGTGCCGACATACATTGTCAAGGGCTGGTCAGCATATGGTTAAAGATAATCTGCTTTTAAACTGTGTGCTTTTTAAACTGCTTATCTACACTGAAATATCTTTGAGGCTAGGTTCCCACTGCTGCGATGTCCATGATCGGATGTGATTCGCACCACACTGCAGTGCAAATCACATGTGATCTCTGTGCAATGCGATTTCAGCCATACAGAAGGTATGGCTGAATTTGCATTGCATCTGGCCCAAATTCGTACAGGACCCTTTTTTGGTCCGCAGCAGAATCAGATCGCATGCGATCCGATTCCTGTCCGAGTTTGCAGATCGCACTGCAATATGCAAACTGATTTGGAGGTGTCATTAACTTTTAACTGACACTCCCAGCAGTAGAGTGGAGGAGATATGCGATGCAGGAACCCGCAGTGGATTCGCAGCGTTCCCGCATCGCAGCAGTGTGAACCTAGTGTAATAGTCTGAGAAGAGATAAATTCCCCGTCTCTTTACAACTAGGTGCTAACACAACTGAGCATGCTCAGACCTGCAAACTACTCTCATTTTAACTCCCATTTTTTACCAAGAGTTATAGTAAATACCAAAATAAGCGTTTTTTAGGAGTGAAAATGAGTTGTGTAGCCCCATGCAAGTTTCAGCCAGTGATTCTAAGGGCCGGTTCACACTGCGGGCGATGCGAGGCAACACCGACTTGCCTCGCCGCGACCTGCCGCGACCTCAGCGGCGATTTGCAAATGACTTCTGTATAGAAGTCAATGCAAGTCGCCCCGAGGTCGCCCAAAAGTAGTACAGGAACCTTTTTTCTGAGTCGGAGCAACTCGAGTCGCTCCTCTCAGAACGGTTCCATTGTACAGAACGGGGGCGACTTGTCAGATCGCGGCGAGGCAAGTCGTGTCGCCTCGCATCGCCCGCAGTGTGAACCGGCCCTAATGGTACAATTGTAACTTCCCCAAATAAATCCTTTTCATGTTGAGATTAAATGTATCTTTCTCTTAAAGAAATTGTTATTGCAACAATGTTGCTTATTTTTAATCTATTTTGTTTTTAAGAATGATAGAATGTGTAATGTTTTCATGTTTTGGTCAAATATATTTTTCTCTGTCACTTACACTTGTTGCTGTTCGTCTCACAAAAATCTTTACCCAAACTCACACAGGTGTCTTTACAAACCACAAACAATGCTGGTGGAAATTTAAAATGAGTCTCAATTTTGTGTGTTTTTTATTATTTCCATATAATCCTAATTTGAGCCCAAAAATTGTGATATGTGTACCAACATCAAAAATAAAAATGTAATTCCCAAAAATCAGAGGGTGACATCACTATTCTACACTAGGGATGAGCCCGATGTTCGAGTTGAACGTAAGTTCAAGTTGAACATTATGTGGTGTTCGCTGCAAATTCGAAAGCTCATTTTAAAGGCTTATATGCACGTTATTGTCATAAAAAATGTCTGGAGACCCGGGTCCTGCCCCAGGGGACATGTATCAATGCAAAAGAAAGTTTTAAAAACTGACGTTTTTTCAGGAGCAGTGATTTTAATAATACTTAAAGTGCAACAATAAAAATGAAATATTCCTTTAAATATCATACCTGGGGGGTGTCTATAGTATGTCTGTAAAGTAGCGCACATAGAACAATACCACAGCAAAATTACATTTCTAAAGGGAAAAAAGTCATTTAAAACTGCTCATGGCTGTAATGTATTGTAGGATCCCAGCAATATAGATAAAATCATTGAAATCCCCCCCCCCCCAGTCCATTACCAGGCCCTTTGGATCTGGTATGAATATTAAGGGGGACCTCTCACAAAAAAAAGAGATTGTTGGGGTATTCGCTTTTCTTTGACAGCACATGAGAGTGCAGAACACTTAATAGGTTCCCAGTGCTGCCCTCTTTCTCTCAGTCTGAATACATGTGTACTGGTGTTGATCAATGACTGTTTACCCCTCTGCAGCAGCCCACAAAATGTGAAAGTCATCAGCCCTGAGAACAGGCAGGAGAATGACAGCCTCCAGTTTTACAGCTTGACACCACCATGCTAACATGTCTGCTTTGACAAGAATGGAATGAATAAAAGCACAAATACCTATCATGGAAGGTTAGTGTGCACTTTTAAAAACAACTTTTAACAAGATTTAGATTCTTCTGTAATTAATTCTTGACAAATCTCAGTGACAGATGTGCTTGGGAGCTACATTTTCATTTCCATTTCCTCCTGAATGCAGGTAAAAGGAAACTGAAAACTTCTGTAAAAAATATTTATAATAATAAATTATATACTTAATGAAAATAAATATCTTGAAATTTTATATTTGTAGCAATTTTAGAATTTAGAAGTCTGCCCGTGCGGCTGTGTTATCTGTTACTCATGTTCCTTAATAAAATGTATCAGTATATTTGGAATGTGATTGTATATTACAATATGTGATAATATATGGATCATTATTGCAGTAAATTGTTATTAAAAAATGTTCCCTTATTGTTATTTTCTCTCCCCAGTATTCGCTGCACACCGGCTCATTGTTTACTCCACAGTGAAATGCACCCCAACACACACTAGCATTACTTCACAGTATACTTACCTGAACCGATTTTCAGATAATTTATTATATATTGAGTTCTTGGTAACAATACTTTGAATAAAAGATAATCTTGTCATTACGTTGTGGAAAAAATTTAGATTTTTTTAATGATCCTGTTGAACAAGAGACTTTTGTAAAGTGAAATTCTGATGTATGTGTTGCAACTAGCTCTAATAGAGGGGAATATGGAAGTAATCATAGGCAGTCACTACCAGGGAAGAAATGTACGAAACTTTTTCTTGTAAAAGAGGATCACTTTGACTGAAAATAATTATTGGAGCCAGTGCCATTGACGCTCTAGCATAAAATCTTGAAATTGGGACACAGAAGTGTTTTTTTTTCTTATGCTTTGATATATCCATGGAATTGAGTCACAAAGATTGCCATGGGCTTATGCAGCAGCCATGGCAAATCATTACAATGCCTTTACATCATCAGCTATGGATTTAAAAAACAGTTTTCATCCAGAAGTATATTACTTTAGGCTTTCTGTATTGTTTTGTAGCGTACTAAAATAGGGGCTTTGAGCAGAACAGGAATGCTACCTCAAATACATTTATTGAACATGGATAGAATAAACAATGGTAAAAGTAAAAACAAGAATCTAATCCTATATAACAGTAATAGAGAGAACAGTAATTAATAAAACTTGCTAATCTGGAAGTTTATAGCCAATAAGTAACAGTTCTGATAATAGTGAATATAGATTACTCACCATAGTGAATCTAGATTATGACAATAAATGATTACTGCTTGTATTTTATTATTTTAACAATAGTGATTAAGACTATTATTGTCAGTATTAATATCAATATTATTAGTATTATTATGCCATTATTATCATTCAGTTTTCATTTCTTATTTTATTGAATTATTTTCCTTTCTTTTTTTTGTTTAGTTTTACATCTGTACAATCAGATTTTACAATGTATGTTTCAATTTATGCACATACCAGTTTGAGAGTGTTTTTTTTTTTTTTTCTTTTTATTAGGTTAGCATCCCATCCATAATGTGTCATTTTAATAATAGCATTGACTATTAGTATTAGAATTAATGTTATTATTATAATTATCATTTTTTTTCTTTTTTCTTTTTTTTTCAGCACCCATATTCTTATATTTGTTCAGCATTCATGTTCTCTTTTTTATGTACTTTTGTTGACAGTCTCATTATTCTCATTCTCATTTTAATTGTGACCCCATGGGATACCTTGTATTGATGTCTGAGTGACATGATAATCTCTTTATTGACTTTCTAGCCCTGAATAAGGGGGCACGTATATCCATGAAACGTGTTGGCTAAATCTTGAATTGTACCCCTGACCTTTAACCACTTCAGCTCCGGAAGGTTTAGCCCTCTTCATGACCAGGTCATTTTTTGCAATATGGCACTGTATTCCTTTAACTGATAACTGGGCAGTTGTGCGACCCTGTACCCAAAATAAACTTGATTTCCTTTTTTCCTCAGAAATAGAGCTTTCTTTTACTGGTATTTTGATCACCTCTGCAATTTTAATTTTTTGCTCTATAAACAAATAAAACCCGCCAATTTTGAAAAAAAACAATATTTTTTATTTTCTGCTATAAAACATAGCCAACAAAAAATGTTAAAAATTAAATTTCTTCATCAATTTAGGCCAATATGTATTCTGCTACATGTTTTTGGTAAAAAATCCAAACAAGCATATATTGATTGGTTTGCGCAAACGTTATAGTGTCTACAAACTATGGGATAGAAATAGGGACTTGTTTTTTTACTAGTAATGGCGGCGATCAGTGATTTTTAAGGGGACTGTGACATTGTGGCAGACAAATCTGACACTAAGTGACATTTGTTGGGGACAAGTGACACCGATACAGTGATCAGTGCTAAAAAATATGTACTGTCACTGTCCTAATGACACTGGTAAGGAAGGGGTTAACATTGGGGCAATCAAAGGGTTAAATGTGTCCCTAGGGGGTGCTTTCTAACTTTTGGAGATGTGCTTTGACTAAAGGAAAACAGAGATCTGTGTTTCTGCTTAGCAGAAACACAAGATCTCCACCTCCCCCTCTTGCAGAACGGCGTTCTGCCTTGTCTACATAGGCAGACTGCCTGTCTGCCTCTCCCCGAACGAGTGCCAGGTTCCCGGCAGACATAAGCTCTGCCAGACCCGCTGATTGGCTCCCGCTGTGTCCAGTCCCAGCAGGAGTGGGTATCCGGGGGCACACGTGCGTGCCCCAGACCAGGAAGAAGAAATCACGCACAGGTCCGTGATTTTGCATTTAAGGGCCACACTGCCACAGTATATGTACGTGGGCCGGTCCTTAAGCAGTTAATGGAATAATGTTTTATCTGGACCTCTTAGCTGTGGCATGGCACTTACATTTCAACCCTTCTAGAATTATTTAAATGACTGCAGTGTATAATAGTGTGTTCAAGAAAGTCCAATCAATTCTAGTGCACTGGAACAATGGGAACACATACAACACTTTCTAAGTAAACCATTTGGGCTGAAGTTCCTCCTTTGATGAATTTCCACTATCCAACCGCTCAGTCTCACATAGGCCATAAGGTAGCAGTAGTGATCCTAGGGCCAGTGCCATAGTCAATAAGATGAGACCCTTTAGGTTGTACCTTGCTGGCATTTTCTCAATTTACTGGCCAGCTATGAACGTCTGGTAATATAGAGCACGCTAATCAAATATGCATTATGCAGAGCTGCCGAGGGAAGCTACACACAGGGGTGCTTCCTTACATGTCCCCCATGTTGGGACATGTGACCCTATGTGTCACGAACCAACACAGGTAAGACATATGGAAAATGCCCCACCCAGTATATAGCTTCTGTTCACAGCCTTGTCATCCAACACATCTGCTCAGCATGCTCTTCTTTATATTAAATATGCTGAAGACCAGAAGGAACCAACCTGAAACCACTTAGGAACAAGGATCTATTTGTAGTTGTTACCCTGGCTCCTACTTCACTATCTGATGCCCATAATGACTGTGCTAACCACTAAGCTATAGGATATAATAAGTTCAGGCAGCTAGCCACCGACGACTGAAGCTAACTTGAAGGAAAGACAGTTTTATCTCTACAGGAATGTTAGATTAGTATTATTTATTCTGTTTTTCACTATGCAAACAGATAATATGCATAACGATTCAGCGCTTCCACTAACTCTTCCCTTATTACTTAACCCTGATGCCACGTACACATGACCAGACTTTCCGGCAGAAAAGGTCCGACAGTATCCCAACGGAGTTCTGACAGACTTTCGACGGAGTTACTACGGACTTCCGACTGAATGGACTTGCCCACACACGAACGGACCAAAGTCTGTTTGTTTTGAACGTGATGATGTACAACGGGATTAGAAAAGGAAGTTCTATAGCCAGTAGCCAATAGCTGCCCTAGTGTTGTATTTGGTCTGTCGGACCAGCATACAGATGAACGGTTTTCCCAATAGAAATTGATTCCGTCAGACAGATTTGAAATATGTTCTATTTCTAGGTCCGTCTGAATTTTTGAAGACAAAAGTCAGATGAAGCCCACACGAGATCGTAATATCCGACAGAATGATTCCGTCTGACCTTTTCTGCCGGAAAGTCCGGTCAAGTGTACACGGCATTACAGCTGCTATAACCACAATTATGCATTAAAAAGACATAGCGCTCCTAAAATTAATTATTAAATCAAAAAATGTATGGGATTTTTAAAGGTTTATAAGCTTTGTATGCATTAATGTGGTTTATTTATTTGAATATTTTTTTATTTTAGGATTGCTGTATCATTGTATCACTATTTATTCATGTATTTATTTTTTTAGCTCTATACACCTAATCATTGTAATTGGCACCACCTTCATGGGTTTCTCATGCTTTGGGTTTCATCAGATGCTTGATTTTACTGCCAATAAAAAAAAAAAGATGTTTGAAGGAGTGCTATGCTAGGTCTAGGTTACAAAGTCTTTAAATTACAACAATACTATGCTATGCTGTTAGAGGAGTCTGTTAGTAGGTTGTTCTGCAGTTTCTCTCTGCTGTGTGGGCTTTCTACTCTGTGAGTGTTTTCTGTTCTGTTGAGAGGTTTTCTGCAAAACTGTTATCTTCAAACCGCAGCTCTTGGGTCTCCTCTTACTCTGGCGTACAGTAATCTCACATCTCTAAAGTATCTGGACATCCTGTAATGAGATGCTAGAAAGAGTTTTTAGTCAAGGACAAAATATTTAAACAGAGGACAGGTTTATAACTGATTTGTAGTTGGGGATGGGTCCAACTTGGGTGTAGTGGTTAGCACTCTCACCTAGCAGTAAAAAGGGTCACTGGTTCAAATCTCATCCATGACACTACCTGCCTGGAGTTTGCATGTTCTCCCTGTGTGGGCTTCCTCTAGGTCAGTGATGGCGAACCTTTTTGAGCTCGAGTGCCCAAACTGCAAACCAAAACGACTTATTTTTTTCAAAGTGCCAACACTGCAATTAAACCTGACTAACGAGGTTTTAGTTTAGAAAAAACTATTCGTACAGTCGTTTCACAATGACACTAATAATGACCCCCCCCCCCCCCTTTTTTTTTTAGATAGAGCAGTGCCGCTCTAAGAGTAGTAAGTTAGTTAAAAAAGGCTTTATTCAGTTTATGGGCAGAGTACTGCAGAGTATTGCATAGTATGGGCAGAGTACTGTAGAGTATTGCATAGTATGGGCAGGGTATTGCAGAGTATGGGCAGAGTATTGCATAGTATGGGCAGAGTATGGGCAGAGTACTACAGAGTATTGCATAGTATTGTCATAGTATAGGCAGGGTATTGCAGAGTATTGCATAGTATTGGCAGAGTATTGGCAGGGTACTGCAGAGTATTGCATAGTATTAGCAGAGTATGGGCAGGGTACTGCAAAGTATTGCATAGTATTGGCAGAGTATGGGCAGGGTACTGCAGAGTATTGCATAGTATTGGCAGAGTATGGGCAGGGTACTGCAGAGTATTGCATAGTATTGGCAGAGTACTGCATAGTATTGGCAGAGTACTGCAGAGCATTGCATAGTATTGGCCGAGTAAGGGCAGGGTACTGCAGAGTATTGCATAGTATTGGCAGAGTAAGGGCAGGGTACTGCAGAGTATTACATAGTATTGGCAGAGTACTGCAGAGTATTGCATAGTATTGGCAGAGTACTGCATAGTATTGGCAGAGCACTGCAGAGCATTGCATAGTATTGGCAGAGTAAGGGCAGGGTACTGCAGAGTATTGCATAGTATTGGCAGAGTACTGCAGAGTATTGCATAGTATTGGCAGAGTACTGCATAGTATTGGCAGAGCACTGCAGAGCATTGCATAGTATTGGCAGAGTATGGGCAGGGTACTGCAGAGTATTGCATAGTATTGGCAGAGTATGGGCAGAGTATGGGCAGAGTATGGGCAGGGTACTGCAGAGTATGGGCAGGGTACTGCAGAGTATGGGCAGAGTATGGGCATAGCATTGCATCTCACTCCCTCTTCCCCTCTCCCCTCGCACTGTAGGGAGAAAGATTCTGGGAGGGCGTCCATGGACGCTCTACCAGAATAAGCCATCTTTTGCCTATGGCCCGGTCGGCAATTGGTTATAACACTCACATTTGAGTTGTTGAAATCAGTGCGGGGTCAGGCTCCAGTCGCTCCGGTGGTGTCCGTATGTCAGATTTCCCACGCAGGCACGTCAACAGGTGCGTCAGATGTTTGAGAACGGGGGGCGTGGCTTCAGCGTTCGGAGCATGCACCATGCCCACTCGGACACGTCACCGCTATCCCAAGAGGACTGTGGGAAATGTAGTTCACGGGAGCGGACTAACGATGACAGTGTAATTGTCACGGCGTGCCCACAGAGACGGCTCAGCGTGCCGGCAGCGGCACGCGTGCCATGGGTTCGCCATCACTGCTCTAGGTACTCTGGTTTCCTCCCACACTCCAAAGACATGCAGGTAAGTTAATTGGCTTCTGTCCAAAATTGGCCCTAGTATATGAATGGGGACCTTGGATTGTGGGCTCCTTGAGGGTAGGGACTGATGTGAGTGTGCAATGTACAGGGGTAGGGACAATTGTAGACACTCACTCAGGATGGACTGGCGTCTTTATTCAACCCTAGTAACTATGTACATTTTACAGAGGGCCCCGCACACACGGGGCACGTTCCATTGAAGTGAGGAATCTGTCCACTGATCCATGCTGAGCAGGCAGATGGCTGTTCCATGTCCGCTCTGCTTATGGAGAGTGGACACACAAAGCCCGCTATGGGCGGTTGGATGTAAATGGACCACCTGTCTGTATACACCCAACTGCCATCCGATCCACCAGATGAGGAACGGATCCCCATCTGCTTGCTTTTAGCGGTCAGGATTAGATCGGATGTCTGCGGGTGTCAACAGACACATATCGATTGACACCCACCACTCCATGGAACAGACTGAAAGATCCGCTCGTGTCCATCTGAAAAACTGACAGGCAGACCGTATTGGTCTGCCCATGTGAAAGGGTCCTTAACCATAAGTAGGGTTAAAGTGTATCTCCAAGCAAAACCTTTTTTAATTTTAGAGTGGTGAAGGGCTAGTTACTCTACAAAGTATACAATTAGAATTAAAATGTCCCAATTGGGGAGATTCATCTGTCTATTCGTCTGGTACCAATGAGTTGTACCCAGAACAAGAGGTAAAGGAAAAATACTCAATCCCAAAGAAAAAAAAGTTTTATCTATACATCCACTTATCCACTTCAGCACCAGAAGAATTTAGCTCCTTCCTGACTGGGCCATTTTTTGCGATACAACACTGCGTTGATTTAACTGACATTTGCGCAGTCGTGCAACGCTGTACCCAAACAAAATTTACGCTTTTTTTCCCCGCAAATAGAGCTTTCTTTTGGTGATATTTGATCACCTCTGCAGTTTTTATTTTTTGCACTATAAACAAAAAAAGAGCGACAATCTTGAAAAAAACACAATATTTTTTACTTTTTGCTATAATAAATATCCCCAAAATATAGATAAAAAAAAAACATTTTTTTCCTCAGTTTAGGCCAATATGTATTCTTCTACATATTTTTGGTAACAAAAATGGCAAGAAGCGTTTATTGATTGGTTTTGCAAAAGTTATAGCTTCTACAAAATAGAGGATAGTTTTATGACATTTTTATTTTATTTATTTATTTATTTTTTCATTAAAGATTTTTATTGAACATAAGTGATAATACAGATCATTGAGGTACAACCATACAAACAAAAGGGTACAGTGACGGATGTACAAACATGTCATACAGATTCCAGAAATAAAGTCATTACAAAAGAATACCTTAGCAGTAATAACTGTAAGCTGCAGAGGATATAAAGCGAGATTTACAAGAGAAGCTTGTCTTAAATGACCTCAGATAATGGTTGTAAACACAGTGCAAAAGGGATTTTCGTCTTCCGTACTCATGGATTCGTGAGTGTATGTCACCAGGATCCCGATACAGATTCTTATTTAGAAACATGCATCACGAAAATCAGCAATGTGTGTTTCGAGAATAAGGCCGCGTACACACGCGCGGACTGTTTGCCCAACCTTGTTCGTCAAACAGTTTCGGCAAACAGTCCGCTCAAAATTTGCATGAGCGGACTTGCCCACATACGAGCGGACTGTTTCAACGAACTGTTTGCCAAACAGTCCGCTCAACTTTTGAAATGAACGGACTCGCCCACGTAAGGCGGAGGCAAATCCGCCCATTTCGAGCGCGTGTACAGGTAGGCGGGGCCCGCGAGGGAGACGTCGCGGGCTCCGCCGCCTGGAATGGGCTTAAAGGGGAACCCCAAAGCCGAAAAAAATCGGCGTGGGGGTTCCCCCAAAGTCCACACCAAACCCTTGTCCGAGCACGCTACCCGGCCGGCCAGGAAAGGGGGGCGAGCGAGCGCGCCCCCCCTCCTGAGCCGTACCAGGCCGCGTGCCCTCAACATGGGGGGGTGCCTTGGGGAAGGGGGGGGGCCGCGCGGCCCCCCCACCCCAAAGCACCTTGTCCCCATGTTGATGAGGACAAGGGCCTCTTCCCGACAACACTGGCCGTTGGTTGTCGGGGTCTGCGGGCGGGGGGCTTATCGGAATCCGGGAGCCCCCTTTAAGAAGGGGGCCCCCGGATACCGGCCCCCCACCCTATGTGAATGAGTATGGGGTACAATGTACCCCTACCCATTCACCTGTGAAATAAAGTACAAAAAAAAACACAACACAGGGAAAAAATATTTTATTGCACAGCTCCGGGGGTCTTCCGTCTTCGGGGGTCTTCTCGCCGGACTCCTCCGCTATCTGTGTGTAGCTCTTTTACTAGCGGAGGAGTCCGGCTTTCTTCCTCCCCGCCGCCGGCCTCTTCTCCCGACTTCGGGGGTCTTGTCCCCCTCTTCGGTTCTTCTGCCGGGCCACCGCGCCTTCTTGTAGCTCTTTTACAGGCGGTGGCCCGGTCTTCTGTCGCCGCTGCCTTCCGTTCTTCTGTCGCCGCCTTCGGTTCTTCTGCCGGGCCACCGCGCCTTCTTGTAGCTCTTTTACAGGCGGTGGCCCGGTCTTCTGTCGCCTCTGTCATCGCCGCCGCCTTCCGTTCTTGTTCTTCTTCTTGTTCTTCTTCTTCTTCTCCTGGAGATGTTGACACGTCGCTCCCTCCGGCCGGAATGCCAGAGCCGCGCTGTGCGGTCACTTATATAGTGACAATGGGGCGGTGTCACATGGTATATGTCACATGGGTTGGTCACATGGTGACCCCGCCCCCTTACGATGTCATAGTCCCCATGTGACATCAACCCATGTGACCAACCCATGTGACATATACCATGTGACACCGCCCCATTGTCACTATATAAGTGACCGCACAGCGCGGCTCTGGCATTCCGGCCGGAGAGCTCGTCGAGTCAACATCTCCAGGAGAAGAAGAAGAAGAACAAGAAGAAGAAGAAGAACAAGAACGGAAGGCGGCGGCGGCGGCGACGACAGCGGCGACAGAAGACCGGGCCACCGCCTGTAAAAGAGCTACAAGAAGGCGCGGTGGCCCGGCAGAAGAACCGAAGGCGGCGACAGAAGAACGGAAGGCAGCGGCGACAGAAGACCGGGCCACCGCCTGCAAAAGAGCTACAAGAAGGCGCGGTGGCCCGGCAGAAGAACCGAAGAGGGGGACAAGACCCCCGAAGTCGGGAGAAGAGGCCGGCGGCGGGGAGGAAGAAAGCCGGACTCCTCCGCTAGTAAAAGAGCTACACACAGATAGCGGAGGAGTCCGGCGAGAAGACCCCCGAAGACGGAAGACCCCCGGAGCTGTGCAATAAAATATTTTTTCCCTGTGTTGTGTTTTTTTTTGTACTTTATTTCACAGGTGAATGGGTAGGGGTACATTGTACCCCATACTCATTCACATAGGGTGGGGGGCCGGTATCCGGGGGCCCCCTTCTTAAAGGGGGCTCCCGGATTCCGATAAGCCCCCCGCCCGCAGACCCCGACAACCAACGGCCAGGGTTGTCGGGAAGAGGCCCTTGTCCTCATCAACATGGGGACAAGGTGCTTTGGGGTGGGGGGGCCGCGCGGCCCCCCCTTCCCCAAGGCACCCCCCCATGTTGAGGGCACGCGGCCTGGTACGGCTCAGGAGGGGGGGCGCGCTCGCTCGCTCGCCCCCCTTTCCTGGCCGGCCGGGTAGCGTGCTCGGACAAGGGTTTGGTGTGGACTTTGGGGGAACCCCCACGCCGATTTTTTTCGGCTTTGGGGTTCCCCTTTAAGCCCATTCCAGGCGGCGGAGCCCGCGACGTCTCCTTCGCGGGCCCCGCCTACCTGTACACGCGCTCGAAATGGGCGGACTTTCCGAGCGGGAACAGTCCGCTCATTTCGAAAGTACAGCGGACAGGCCCACACACGGGCGGACTGTTCGCTCAAACACAGTTTCAGCGGACAGTTTTTCGGAATTTCCGAAAGACTTTGTCCGTCCAACTGTCCGCTGAAACTGTCCGCTGAAAGCCCACACACGAGCGGACTGTCCGCCCAAACACTGTTCAGCGGACAAGGTTGGGCGAACAGTCCGCCCGTGTGTACGCGGCCTTAGGGTGTGTAGACGTCTGTCTGGGGATCATTCTAGCGTCAGGTGTATCTCTTGAGTCTTATGTTCGGTAGATGCTATTAGGTAACCAGACCAGCTGGTTTCTTTAGTTGTACCTACTAGAGGAGTAAATGGGAGTGGGAGTTGGGAGGGGGGGAAGGAGGGGAAGGTGGTGTGTGAGGGGAGTCTATTACATTAAAGATTTGAGTTTGTAAAGGAGTTTCCCCCAAAAAAATTTTTGAGTGAGGAAGCAAATGGGAGAAAGGAAGGGGATGAAGAGACCGGGCCCGTCCGGAGGGGGCACATGCCGCCAATCTAGCCCCGGACTTAGACCAGTCTCCCCCACCCCCCCACGTTACAGATAGGTGCAAAGTCCAAAGGGGAGAAGGGATGCGCTTGTTCAGTTGGTATGTAATTGCATAGTGCGTTTGTACTCTGGGGTCGTCTTAAAGTGGGACCAGCAGGCCCAACGTGCATTATGTTTAGTGATGGTCTCCTGGGAAATGGCTATGAGTTCTTCCATTTCAGCAGTTCTATTAATCCTCATAAACCATTCCTTGATTGATGGAATCTTAGATGTGCCCCAATGAACAGGGATGCACAACTTTGCTGCATTTAGCAGGTGCATTGTTAAAGACCTAAAATAAGTGCGTCTAGATAAGGTGGTATGATGGAGTAATAGTTGTGCTGGGGAGAATTCCAGAGAGTATGAAGTTATTTTAGATGTTAATTTGTGAACCTCCTGCCAGAATTTTTGGAGTGTGGGGCACGACCACCATATGTGGACATGAGAGCCCGGATCGGATTTGCATCGCCAACATAGGTTTGAGGTGGCCGGCGCGTATTTGTTGATGAGAGTTAGGACTCTATACCAGCGATTGAGAATTTTGTAACCGTTCTCTTGTGTGGACACGTTTATTGAGCCCTTGAGAGTGTATTCAAATATTTGTTCCCATTGGTCTTCTGTGATGGAGATCGCAAGCGCCTTCTCCCAATAATGACAGTTTTTACGTTTCCTTGGGTGATTACTAAAAAGGATCTGATAAATGTATGATATCAAGTGTCTTTGGGGTACAGACTCCGAGCATAGAGCTTCAAATGGAATCAGAGCTCTGGTCCAATGTGTTCTATGTTGAGGGCTAGATAGGAAATGCTTAATTTGTAAGTAAGGCCACAGGGAAAGTTTCTTGTCCTTCATTAGTGTAGCTAGTCTTTCCCGAGACATGAGGGAGTTTCCCTGGAAGAAGTGCTTAACTCTCATGTGAGTGTGTGGCCACCCAGAGGCCAGAAAATTCAGGGACATTCCCGGAGGGAAATCCGGGTTGGTTCGGATTGGTGTCATAGGTCCCGGTATTGTGGCTAGGTGTGATTTGGAGCATGCTTTGTGGAAGCAACGCAGAGCGGGGCCTATAAGAATGTGTGTGGAAGCTGTGAGCGGGATACGATTGGCTGGTAGCCATGGAGCTGTCGCTAGGGGCATTTCCGCTAATTGGTCTTCTAAGTCTACCCATTTTTTAGTAGATGCATGAATGTTCCAATCCACTACTCTAGTGAGCAGGCAGGCCCTGTAGTAATTTGGCAGGTCGGGAAGACCTATACCCCCTCTAGACACGGGAGTTGCCAGAAGTTCAAATTTTATGCGGGGGCGTTTGTTGCGCCAAAGGAATTTGGAGCATAGGGTTTTCAGCGTAGTAAAGAAGGCTGGTGGAATATGGATTGGAACAGCCTGCATGACGTAAAGAAGTCTGGGCAAAATATTCATTTTAAGAACTGCAGCCCTACCGAACCAGGAAAATGAAGGGTTGTCCCAGTTAAGTAAGTCTCTCTTTATTGTACGTAGCATTGGCAAGAAATTCAGAGAGTACAGGTCAGTCAGTTGTGTTGGGAGTTGGATCCCAAGGTACGATATGGCCTTGGCATTCCAAGAGAAGGGAAAGTTGGCTTGGCATAGTTCTACTGTTACTGTTACCGCTGGTAAGGAAACATTTAAGGCATGATATTTATCGAAGTTTATTTTAAGATTGGAAATTGCTTGGAAGTCCCTTAAATCCATCAAGAGGTTAGGGAGGGAAATATGGGGTTCTGAAAGAGAAAGTAAAATGTCGTCCGCGAAAGCAGAGACTTTGAATTCGCCTTTCGGGGTAACAATACCTTTAATGTCAGGGTTGCTACGGAGACTGTTGAGAAACGGCTCTAGGGTGAGTACATATATGAGTGGCGATAGGGGGCATCCTTGGCGCGTCCCATTCCTGACCGGGAAGGCATTCGACAGGTGGCCGTTAGCTTTCACTTGTGCTGTGGGATGTGCGTAGAGTGTGAGAATCAGTTTGAGCATCTTGTCCCCTAGACCTATCGATCTAAGGGTCTCAGACATGTAATCCCAGGCCACTCTGTCGAATGCCTTCTCCGCATCTAAGGATAAGAAGAAGCCTTTCTGATCGGAAGACTTTAGGTAGGAATGGATGTTAATGACTTTGATAGTGTTATCTCTGGCCTCCCGGCCAGGAATGAAGCCTACCTGATCAGGGGAGATGAGACGCGGGATCAGCGGGAGAAGGCGATTGGATAGAATTTTGGCCAGAATTTTTGTGTCCACGTTAAGGAGCGAAATTGGGCGGTAGTTCGTAACTAAAGTGTGGTCTTTCCCATCTTTCGGAAGCACAGTTATGTGTGCCTCCAAAAGACGATGTGAAGGAGTATCTCCTAATGTAATGGAATTTAGTGTGGTTAGGAGAGGGCCACTGAGGTTGTTCAGGAAGGTTTTGTAGTATACTGTGGTGAATCCGTCCGGGCCTGGGCTTTTGCCATTTTTCATTTGCTTGAGAGCTTGGATGAGTTCCTCCCCGGAAATTGTTTTTTCCAAAGAGGTGTCTGTTTCTTGGGACATTGGTTTGGGTGCGTACTGGGTCAAGAAGTCCCTAATAGCGGATGTCCTATGTTCCTGTGGAGTCTGTTGGGAGTTCTGGTGGGCTATGTTGTAAAGGGTACGGTAATATCGTTCGAAGCATGCTGCTATATCTCTGTTATTGGTCGCTAAAGACCCATCAGGGTTCCTAATCTTTGGAATCGTTTGTGAAGCTCTCTTCCCCTGCAACGCTCTGGCTAAGAGTGTTCCATTTTTATTACCATGTTCATAAAATAACTTACGAGAAAGTGTAAGTTTTTTTTCTCATTTTCAGATTCAGTTCATCAAGCAGGAGAGATCGTGCGTGTGTGAGATCTTGCAGAGTCAATGTAGCCTGTGTTTTTTTATGTCCTGCCTCCAACGATTTAATTTGCGCTAGCAATTCTCGGATGCGAGCTTGTTGCAGACGCTTACGTTTGGCTGAAAGCATTAGGAATTCCCCCCTAACTGAACATTTGTGAGCCTCCCACTGCGTGATGGGGTGTGTGTCTGGTGTGTTATTTATGCGGAAGAATGAGTCTAGATATGATTGTATGTGATCTAGGTTGGCCTGGTCTGTCAGTAGTGAAGGGTCTAGGCGCCATATTTTGGAACTGTCCAGTGATGCCGGTAGTGTAAGTGAAATGGAAATGGGGTGATGGTCTGAGATATACATAGGTTCAATGGTGGCTTTGGTTAGGAGGTGTAGATCCTGTTGTGAGATAAACAGATAGTCGATTCTGGAATACCTCTGGTGAGGAGGAGAGAAAAATGTGTAGTCTTTTCCATCAGGGTTAAGAGTACGCCAAGAGTCGTGTAGGAGTAGGTCATGTATTTGTGATTGGATCTGACGCAAGGCTCTATATGGGATCGAAGAGGTCCCCGTTGAAGAGTCGAGTACGGGATTAAGGGGTGCATTGAAGTCCCCGCCTAGAATAATTAGTCCCGATTGGAAAGAGGATAGAAGAGAGGCTAGTTTGCGGAAGAAAGGGACGTGTTTCACATTAGGTGCGTATACATAGGCCAGGGTAACCGGCCTGTTGTGTAAATGACCCTTGACTAAGAGGTATCGGCCTTCTGGATCTGACAATGAGTCTGTAATCTCCAAGGGGCAGTTTTTCGCCAACAATATTGATACACCTTTCGACTTAGCTAGGGGGTTCGTTGCGTGGAATGCCGTAGGGTACTGATAATTTTCTAATTTTGGTATGTTATTAGATCTGAAGTGTGTTTCTTGTAATAGAATTACGTCAGCTTTGTTGCTTTTCATCATCGTGAGAACCTGCAATCGTTTTTCTGGGGTGTTTAGCCCCTTTGCATTAAGGGAGATTATTTTAAGCGTGAGAGGGTTCGGTGTGTTGATGGGAGACATGATGTCGAGTGTGGTCAGAGGTAGATAGGAGAGATTATTATTATCTACCGTGATTAAGCGTCAACTTGAATCGTGTTGTGACTACACGTAGGAGGAGGGGCGCACGTATGAGGGGGTATGAAGAGGGGGGAAATATGCGGGATAAAAGGGAGAGAGAAGGGTTAAAAAAAAGGGGGGGGGAACCCCTCAAAAGAGAGAAACTCCCTGGGAGGAGGGGATCGGGACGAAGGGAGTGTTAAACCGGTGGAAGAGATAGGCCTGCTATTCTTCCCGAAACAGTCTGGGGTTACCGGGTGAGTGCAGCAGATATACCGAGTCTGCTGTGTGGGGGTTGCAAGGATCGGTCGTGTCAAGCCTCGACCCGTCTCAGAGGACCGATGTGTGTATGTCAGAGGATGGTCTAAGTGTGATGTAGGGTGAGTGGAGAGAGAGTCTTTCAGTGTATCAGCGGGGCACACTGATAGAGTGTCAGAGCATGTCAGAGTCGATGTCGAGAGGAGGAGCCATTTTATCGTGACTATCTACGAACAAAAACACAAACATAGGCGTGTGACAAGAAAACCTAAAATGATAAGAAGGCGGCCCTGAACTATTGGTCATGAAAGCAGCCGCAACAAGTAATTGAAACCTTAACCAAAGATAAACGAACCAAGAGAGGAAGAGCACATATATGTAATTGAATCAAATTAAGCTATGGATCTGCACAGGAGTAGTATATACCCACACGGGTCGCCACAATAGGGGAAGTGGGAACATGACCCAGAAGTGTCTCACTGGTGTGCACTTCCTCGGAAATTGGAACAGGTGGTGCGCTGGTAAATGTGGGGATGTGTGCTGAGGTCAGAAACCTTTAGTGTCGCGTCCAAAGCGTGAGTCTAAACTAATGTTGGAACAACAATTCTCTGCGATGTGATTCAATATGTGCCCTCAGGGAGTAGATGATTCGTGCATATGGTCTCTCAGCGGTCCGCCAATACATACATGAGGGTATATGAAGCTCTGCAGGACAAGAGGGGGTACAGCGGCCATGACTATCTGTAATGACTGCTAGGGAGGCAAGAAGAGGCTCTTGCTTGGGGCTTGGGCATGGAGGCGGGTTGGGAAACCCCCCCCCCTTGGTTGGGATGTGGGAAAGCCCCGATGGGGACCAGAAAAGTCTCCGCTAAAACTCTTAACCCCCCCCCTCAGAAGTTATGAGGAGGGGCACAAGATGTGGTGCTGGTCCCCCCCCTGTCCTGCGCAATCAGGGAAATACACAAATGAGTATAAACATATATATACTTATTGAGCTGAACATGACTACACTTGTAACATGTAGCAAGTCTAATCAAATACTCTGGCGGCAAACTCAGTTATTGTCCCATACCCCATCTCGGTGCGGTTGAATCCGGTATCATCCCGAAGTGTTGGCAGATTGGTGGAAGTCCTGCTGCGTTATATCTGTGGGGAGCGTTGAGATGCTGTGATGTACTGAGATCGTAGGGTAACATGTCCTTCTGTTAGAATGGGGGAGGGGTGAGACTCCTTAAACTCCGAAGCTCCGGGGCAAGGGCGGATGTTCCCATATATGGAGTAGAGTACCCAAGGGGTCGATAGTAAGAGAACATGTGGGAGGAGTCACCCCAGCTCCAGGTTGGCCCAAGACGAGGTATGGTACCCCTTTTGTAGACAAAATACTTTTTGGATAAAAGCTATTGAATTGCCATCACAAGTAAATATATAAATAAATTAAAAGCCAAATCATAGAATCTTGGGTGCCTAATACATAGATTCGAGAATAATTCCCAGACATCAGGCGGTCTCCTTGCTGGCTGGAAGCGACATCAGTAAAGGACATGAGAGCCCGGGTGAACAGATACTCCTGTGGGTGTAGGCCTTAGGATGAAGAAATCACAGAGAGCAGAGGTAGCCGAAGATATTCAAGTAACCATAAACTGATATGAAGTACGGAGTGAACACTTCTAACCAATAACTATTTTACCATAAGGTTGTAGACTTACAGTTTGTGGCAACGCATAATGGGACAAAGTAAGTCTGTGGATCCATTGCTGTCAGAAGTAGGAGTATGCCCCTCTCAGGCCTCCTGCCGAGGCCTTCTGTGGACTTGCGATGCTGAGGGGCTACCGTTTGCCCGGGGAGGCCTTGCCTGAGGCGGTGGTGAGGACAGAGGCGACCTCTGGCGACGATGTCGCTGTGCGTTCCAGTCCATGGCATCCTCTCCCTGGTCAGCAATCCGGGGAATTGAGCTGCGATGTTCGTTGTGCCAATCAGGCAGATGTGGGATAGGCACATTCAATATGTTGCAAAATTGTCGCAGGTCCTCCGGGACCCGGAGGAGGGCTGTGCGACCCATCACTGAGGCGGATAGGCAAAAGGGGAACTTCCACCTGTAGGTGATATTTCTCGCTCTCAAAACATCCAATAGGGACGGAGATCTTTCCGATGCTGAAGGATAATTGGTGACAAGTCCTGAAAAAGCTTGATTTCAGAGCCTTCATGTAGAACCTGCCTTCTCTCCCTTGCGCGTCTGAGAATTTCTTCTTTCAGGGGAAAATTCACAAGACAGCAAATGACATCGCGTGGTGGATCCGTTTCTCTACCCCTGGGACGCAGAGCCCTGTGCATGCGTTCAAATTCTATTGGTGAGTCAGGAGGTCTATCTAGCAAACCATTAAAGATTGCTTGAACGCATTGTTGAAGGTTGCTGGGATCGACATTTTCAGGCAGGTTTCTGATCCTTATATTGTGTCTCCGTCCTCTGTTCTCAAGGTCCTCTAAGTGCCTACTCATCTCCCTGATTTGTATGGTATGATGGTCCGCGGTTCGCATCACTTGCGTAATGGCGGTTTCCTGCATGTTGGTGACCTGCTCCATCCTGTCTAAGCGTGTGGCCATAGCCTGTACATCCAGCCTGAGGTCTCCAATAGCCGCAGCCAGTGTGCTCTTTATATCTGAGGCAATTGACTGCATGTCATGTAAGAACAGTGGCTGGGCAGCGCTGGCTGTATTGTGCGCTGTATTGTGCGCTGGGCTGGGCTGACTGATAGACGAGCGCTCCGGGCTGGCATTACTAGAGCGCGCTGTCTGAGATGCGGCCTGTGTGAGTGGCGGCGTGTCCCGCTGCTGCGGCCTGAAGATCGCGGGAATCCCGCTGTTATTCTGGCTCTCTCCACCCCGCGGGGACCGGGACCTCGGCGCAGAGGTGTTCCGGTCTCCCTTACCCATGTTTGGCTGAGGTATGTCCTCCGTGTAGCTCGAAATTGTCCTCGGAGAGCGGGAGCTTTCTCCTCAGGCGGCCATTCACGTCCGGCCTATGACATTTTTATTAATATTTTTTTTTTTTTACTAGTAATGGTGCTGATCTGCTATTTTTATCATGACTGCGACATTATGGCAGACAGATTGGACACTTTTGGCGCTATTTTGGGACCATTAACATTTGTACAGCAACCAGTGCGATTAAAAATGTACTGATTACTGTATAAATGTGACTGGCAGAGAGGGGGTTAATCACTAGGGGGAGTTGCAGGGGTTAAGTGTGTCCTAGGGAGTGATTCTAACTGTGGGGGGGAGGGGGTGGGCTACGTGTGACATGACACTGATCACCACTCCCGATCACAGGGAGCTGTGATCAGTGTCCATGTCACTAGGAAGAATGGGGAAATGCCTTTTTACATCAGCATGTCCCCGTTCTTCCTCTCCGTGAGATGATCGCAGGTATCCGCGCGGACATCGAGTCTGCGGGACCCACGATCACATTCACGGAGCTCGCGCAGGTGCGCGCACCCACAATGCTGCATCTTAAAGGGCAACGTACAGGTAGGTTAATATGCCTGTACATGCCCTTCTGCCAACATATATCGGCGTGAGCCAGTCGGCAAGAGGTTAATTGAGCACACTAAAATAAGGAAGCCGATTGGCTGCCATGCACAGCTGCACCAGATTCTGAATGCTCTAGTGTTAGTAAATCACTGCTCTCTGTTCTGCCCCTTGAGTGCTTACTGGAGCTCCGGGCTGGAGAGGGGGCAAAACCAGCTGGCATGCAGAGAGGCTGAGCCAGCTGCTGATCAGGCATCTGGGTGGATCCTGATATTATTGCTGGGACTTTTCCAGAGCCTAGAGCAGGCTTGAGCTTGCTATCAGCTGATTCTGGGTCACAGGAGAACACAAGTAAAAGCACTCCTGTGACCCACAAGAAAGGACAAGCAAAAAAAGTTTTGGCCGTGCTTCACTTTTAAAAGGAAATTACATTTTGAAAACCTTTGACATCCACCTAGTCTCTGGTGGTATTATTGCATCTACTGGCAAGATATTTCCTATGAACATTTGTATGAACATCTACCAAATTATGATCAGTTGTATGTATTGCTCTTATGCAGTAAGGCTGCATAACAAATGTGTTTTTTATTCTATGTATTTTCACAAATTAGTGGCATTGTCAAAGCTTAAAACACCCATGTTATCAGCATGCTGGAAAGAAAGACCTGGGATTCCATTCATTCAGTACTTCCACCTGCACATTGCTTCGATCAACATCACTTACACCTATAATTAGGATACATTTATTTGGGCTTTGAAGGTGGAAGACTGAGGGATAACATGTTAAAAATCCTCAAGGTTTTATGGAATTGAGCTTTAATGCGAGTGATTGTTTTCTTTTCTGCGCAGTAATTAGATAAGAGTAAAAGAGAAACTTTGATTGCTCACAGGATTGTTGAGGCCTGGCATGGAACCCAGGGCAAAAAGACTTTCTTGATTCTCCAGGGGTAACAAAGTAAGAAGCTCCTGTAACAGGTAAGGGAATTACAAGAATGATCAGACACAGGATAACTCTAATTTGAACTTTTCTGAACAGGTGCCGAGTAAGATTAACACTGCAATCAGGATCAAGATGGCAAATTGGTGTGCCTACAGTACAGAACAATATTGAACCAATCATGAAGCTGTACAAACAGGAGCTCATAAGAGCAGTGTCTGTGTGACTCAGTTAGGAGACTAAGTGGCTGTACAGCACAGTCTCTATAAGGCTTTGTAGCCACAGATACTTGAAAACGACCGCGTGTCTTTCAGCAAACAACACAGTACATAAACAGCTACAGTATTTGCACTTAGCTTCTATGATGATGTATTTAACGTTGATGTCCAGGGTAGGTCTGGGTACACAGGTGAACAGCTGGAGGGATCGCTGGACAGGCACCACAGGCAAACAGCTGAAAAACTGCCTGGCCTGGTACCACAGATGATCAGCTAATTACACAGAGCTCCTCCAGAGCAAGTCGGCAACTGTGGCGGGGGCAGTGGTGGGAGAACAGGTTTGGTGAGAGGACAGGTGCACTTGTGCCCCTGACCTTGTGGCTGGATACTGGATAACAGTGGGGCCTACTGCAGCACAGGGGCCTGGGTAGTCATGGGGGCAAGGCATTGCAACAAGTACAAAACAATGGCTTCCTGCAATGCGTGTATATTGTGATGAAGTTGATACATAAGGGATCATGGCAGTCATGTGAGTGTCTGGAGAGGAGCACGAGAGACTGGTGGGGTTTGGGTTCTGCTCTACGCCCCCCATCCTGTAACATTTAATCACCTGAGAAAAGAGGAAGAGGAGATGGCAGGGTCTGTTGGTTCCAAGTGGGAACTGAAGTGTGAAGAGTTAACTAAAGGGTTGATAGTTTCTAATCTGCCCTCTAGGGAACGAGCTTCCTGACTCTGTGGGCCCAGCCTATATGTGGACTACATAGGGGACAAATTGCGTTAACACAGGGCACACATGGCAAGACCCACAGAAAATGTCCTAGAAGCAGGCACCCACTCACATAATGACATAAGAAACAAAATAAAATCTAATGCTTAACATATTTATTCCTTTGTGACAAGGGCACGTTTTCCTATTTGCAGCATTTAGATTCTAACTGTTAGAAACTTTTTCATTTCTTGGTTTATTAACATAAAAATTAGGTTATCTGAGATAGATAAGGGTTTTTTCCAGTAGCATTTATTCAAAATTAACATTTTAAGTTATGCTTGATATTTTGGGAATAACCATGGAAAAAAGGCAATTTATTCGTCCTGATTTATGTAAAAAAAAAAGTAAATGAATGCTTTATTCTCTGTTTGGGGTAATTACTCAAAAAATGTCATATACATTTCGAAAGTGTTATTTTATAAAGGTTACTTAATATATAAAATAAAAGTTTTCTGTTTTTGTTTTAGATTTTATACACTTTTCTCTGCAAAGTAGAACAAGCAGCATAGTAGCATACAGGAGCAAGTTATCATTGGGAGCTGTTTTGTCTGGGTTCAATGGGGTTGATTTATTAAAGGCATACAGGCTGCTCACCTTGCAAGGGAAGTTGCATTTTTCCAGGGTATTCCCCTCACAGCTTAGTGAATGTAGTGAAATTTCACGGCGCAAAGAATACCCAATCACACGCAAGAACATTTTAAGAAAAAACAGCATTTTTGCTTGCACATGATTAGATGATGGAAGTCAGCAGAACGTTACTAAATTCACTAAGCTCTGGGAAATTTTCCTTACAAAGGGCAACTTCCCTTGCCCCAATGGTGCAAAATGGGACTGTGTTTAACCAGGGTATATCTACAAAGTTTTGCAGGAATGCCTGAGGCCGCGTACACACGCGGGGACTGTTCGCCCAACTTTGTCCGTCAAACAGTTTCGGCAAATAGTCCGCTCAAAATTAGCATGGACGGGCATGGCCACACACGACGGAGGAACAGTTTGCTGAAACCGTGCGCGATGACGTGAACGGCACGTACGACGGGACGAAAAATACGACGTCCTATACACTGCATTATAACTTTCGGCGTGTAAATCCTTTCTGAGCATGCGCGGAACTTAGTTTGACGAACAAGCCTACACACGAGGGGACTGTTCGCTGAAACAAAGTTTCAGCGGACAGTTTTTCGGAATTTCCGAAAAACCTTGTTCAGCGGACTGTTCGCTGAAACTGTCTGCTGAAAGCCCACACACGAGCGGACTGTTTGCCGAAACACTGTTCAGCGGACAAAGTTGGGCGAACAGTCCCCGCGTGTGTACGCGGCCTCACAGATAAAGCCTTACATCAACTACTGAAATTATGAGGTTAATTTAAAAATGAATATCTTTCTTCTTATTGCAAAATATATAAAGCCCAAATCTGTATACAGAAATATTAGAAAATAAATCCTGTTGTCAGCAAATGGCTGTTCTATCTCCAAAATCGAATTACCTGTTTTGCTTCGGAGAATGTTTTGAAAAAAATTACCAACATGAATTTAAATGTGCATTGTTTAGCACCTTACACCATTTTATTGGCAGGTGTTTTAATGAATTTTAATTTTGGAAAGGAATAAATTCAGTTTACATACTAACTTAAAAAAATGAAACCAATAAATAAATAGCATGACAATAATGACACAAAAAAAATGACAGTTAAATAGTTCAGAACTAGAACAACCTCATTAGTTGCTTCAGGAAAAAAACACCTACAGTATATGTGTGTGTGAAATGAACAGGTTTTGCTAGCAAAAACCACACAAGAATTGCTAAATGATTAGTCATGTGAGTAATAACAAAAACCCCAGTTCAAATAACATTTTCACATTCTTTACTAGCTGGGTAAATGTAGGTTGCTGTTGAACTTTAATGTACAGATTGTAGAATCTGTATATTAAAGTACAGAGGTAAAATTTCCAGAAATTTTGAAGCCATGGGAAAAAAAATGGACATTTTCGGAGAAATTGAAAAAAAATTCAGTGTGAAGTCGTTTTATACATTTAAAATAAATGTGTTACACTGGGAACCTGAAATGCAGTGTATATAAAAATGTTTGAAAAAAAACTACAGCTTTTTCAGTAAATAAATTAAACTTGCTTTTTTAAATTGTATTTTTTTTTTATTACAATTGGAATAAGAAGGACTGTATGTAATAAGAACATTTGAACTATACATGAGAACGGGTAACCACCCCCTTTATTTTATAATAATTCAAATGCTTCCTGCGAATATGCATTTTCAGGTATTAATAATGCTGATCCAGAAGTAAATATTGCTCTTGCAAGAGCTTGATCAATGTAAAGTTAATAAAAGTGCAGCGTTAGAAACACATATCAGAATAACCTGTCACCATAAGTATTCATGTGAAACTCCCAAAAAATTTTTTTGAATGTGTGGAAAAAAAAAATAATGAATAAATTCTCACTGATAATGAGTCTGTGCATAAAAAACATGAATTCACAAATAAAGGGAATCCAATGTGTAGTGAGTCCACAAAATATGAACAAAGGTATGAACCAAAAGTTTATAACATCCTCATGGTATCAAGAGTGAGAACAATTTGTGAAGAAAGTTGCAAGTAGAGAGTCCACCACCAATTAGATGAAGGCTTACCAGGATACTTGGACCCAAAAGGGCATACACCCAATGAGTCAAAGAGACTTGTGGTGATGTACACCAAAGGTAAGGGCATCAATGCAGGCAACCTCTGATATATCTTAGGTGTTCCCCCAGATCTTCTGATGCCTCTCAAAGGTGGTGACCTCCAGAGTAGATGCTTATGGAGCAGAATGGATAAATTCTCCCATGCATTCATATCTGATCCATCTGGAGAGAATTCCATGGTACTAGAGCCGGAAGAGAGCCATCTCCAGGAGGAGGACCAGGTGGTTGTAGAGGACAGATTCTCGGGTATCCATGTGAGCCAGACTCGGGAACATCACAAGCTCGCAACCTAGATAGAAGCAGAGTCAAGCGAGAAGGCTTACGTCACTTCCGCCATCCGGTGCACAATAGGAGGGCATCTTTCCTCCTTCTGACTCCCATCCACCAGCTCACCTTACAGTCCCCTACACCCACCCGATCCTTGGGTTTGCTTCTGTAGTGTGTTTGTTATAACTTTTTATTATTATTTTTAGTAGCACAGCATCATTTTCTGTTGTTTTATTAGAAGTTTAGGAACACATTAGGGTGCTTGCAGCAGCTCTCTTTTTTTAGTTGATCATCTGGCAGTTTTTACTTGTCTTTTAGCCTGGGATCCTTGCCATAATTGAACAGCTGTAGCTTAGCACAGCATGCCTTCCCCACATTCTGGTTTCTGATCACAGCTTCTAGGCAGGGGAGACAGGAAAGAAGGAAAGAGAGAGAGAAAGAGAGAGAGAGAGAGAGAGAAAAAGAAAGAAAAGGAAAGGCAGGAAAGGCCAGTGTCTCCCCTGCCTATGCTAATCCTTGAGGAAGTCATGTAACTGGTGACGAAACATGTCAGAGGTATTGAGCTAAGTAGGAAGTGATTCCCTGATATCTGGTGTACTGTGTTGCTGATATCTTGGATTCTTAAAGGGGACAAGCTATATATCTATGTGCACAGATTCTAGTGCATGAAAAAATGTGCGTGTTTTTAAGGCAATTTTAATAAAACCTGAAGCTTTTAAAACTAAAAAAATACTATGACAGTTTATTTAAATAATTTTTGAGCCATAATCCATATATTGAAGAGCAGTGATCCCATGAGTGCATGGCTAGCTGTGGATGAGATTTGGAGGATCTGAGGAGCAGATAGCCATGGGATAAGACCCCTGGAAGAGAAAACGCGCATTAGGACCTGTGAATAGGTCTGAATTTAAGGTGGGAGCATTTACTGACTGGTGGTGGATCGCAAGCTCGCTGTGGACACATGCAGCTTTCCAGATTCCTGTACTGGACGTTTTACTGACAGTTTATCCTTTTGCTGCATACTTTTCACAAAATGAAGACTTTTTTTGGAGAGGTTTCCACCACTATTGCACTTTGGATGGGTTTTGTTTGTTTAGATTGTTACAATGAATTTATTATATTTTAGTTATTATTATGATGTGAATTTTTGCACTTGCAGTGCATTTGTATTGCAAATATCTATAGGAGGGGCTTCCACCATCCCTGCTAGGTTTTTTTATTTACATTTCTTTTCATTTTGATGTGTATTACATGTGAAGTTACACACCACTTGAATTACAGCACTTGAAGTTATTTGTATTGCAAATATCTACAGAAAGAGTTTCCACCTTTCCCATTCAGTGAACTTTTTATGTTTTTTTAAGTTTATGTGTATTATATGTAAAGTTACATATCACACAGATTGGTATTGGGGTAATATTGACGTTTATTAAACTTACTATACAATAGAGGGTTCCACCATTATTGGTAAGGTAGTGCTCTATAGTTTCCAGCGCCGCTATGTGCTATTACTGCGCATGCGCGACAATGGGGGGTGCATTCTGGGAATACAGCAGCGCCGTATCCCGGAAGAATATGCTTGTGGGCCTCTCCTGCCCACAAGTAAGATGGGAATCCCTAAGAATGAAAAATCAAAGGTATTTTTTACCATACTTATCTTCTAAAGGCAGCGCTAATGACAAGAATTAGATTTGATTGATATGCATTATGCAAGAGTACTAGTTATTTAAAACTAGGAACTCTGCTTTAATGCAAACCTTGGCAATTAAACTTCCACCTACATTCTTCTCCTCATTTAAGAACGCCTGCACTACTTTCCTATGGGCTAACATGCGACCTAGTCTGAGCCATGACCGACTAACTATACTGATACTTAAATGTAGCATAGGCCTCCCGGACATCTCTAAATATCATTGAGCGCAAGGATAATAGTTTGGAATATATGCTCCGCAATCAAGGATTGGGTTCATTTGGAACACTCTTTTTTCCTCCCTACCCTTACAGCAGCTCCTTTGGACAGCCCAGAAACACATATCGCCACCATGCAAATCCTACCCCTTAATAGGTAACACCTTACACATCTTTAACCATTTAAGGACCGGAAGGATTTGTCCCCTGGCAGGCCATTTTTTGTGATATGGCACTGCCTCGCTCTAACTGGCAATTGTGCGACTGTACAACGCTGTACCCAAACAAAATTGATGTCCTTTTCTTCCCACAAATAGAGCCTTCTTTTGGTGGTATTTGATCACCTCTACGGTTTTTATTTTTTGCACTATAAACAAAAAAAGAACAATATTATATACTTTTTGCTATAATAAATATCCCCCCAAAAAATGTAAAAAAAAGAAAAAAAAAGAAATTTCTTCATCAGTTTAGGCCAATATATATTCTTATACATATTTTTGGTAAAAAAAATCGCAATAAGTGTATATTGATTGGTTTGCGCAAACGTTATAGCGTCTACAAAATAGGGAATAGATTTATGGCATTTTTATTATTTTTTTTTTACTAGTAATATCACGATCTGCCATTTTTAGTGGGACTGCGACATTGCGGCGGACAGATCGAACACTTTTGACACATTTTTGAGACCATTAACATTTATACAGCGATCAGTGGTATAAAAATGCACTGATTAGTGTGTAAATGTCACTGGTAGGGAAGGGAGTAACACTAGGGGCGATCAAGGGGTTAAATGTGTTCCTTCGTGTGTGTTTCTAACTGTGGGGGGGTGTGACTGAGAAGAGGAGGAGACATGTTGCTGTTCCTGATTAGTAGGAACAGACAATCTGTCTCTCCTGTCCTGTAAGCACAGGGATGTGTGTGTTTACACATACATCCCGTTCTGGCTCTCATGCCCAGGATCATGTGTGGCCAGCAGTCATCCCGGCCTCACGCATCGTGTCCCCCCGCGGTGCAGCGGGCGCGCGTGCCTGCTCTAGCTGTTTAAAGGGCCGACGTACAGCTACGGCGATTTGCAGGAACAAGCCAACCTGCTGCAGTATAATGACGGCAAGTGGTTAAAGAGATGTGTTTAAAACATAAGATCTCCTCAATACCAGGACCTATGACCCCCATACACCATAATCCTCTCTTCTCCCCTGGTCTATATGATACATTTTTAAGTGCTATTTGGTCACGCACCGACATTTCTTTGACAAAGGGCAGTTCATAACCCTTCACTTGCGCATGACAATGCTCACATTTACATTTTGGGCCTACATCCAAATATGACATTTCCTAAACAATCCTAAATGTATCCCTCTCTGGTCTCACCAAAAAACGCCATTTGAAGCGATCTGCAGCAAGCAGGATCCACAAAGACTATTAATTTCCAACACTTATTCCATGCTCACTTATTCCATGCTATTCTCCCATCACAGCCCCAAATTCAATAAAGTAAGCCACAAATGGGAACGAGAACTTTCAATAGATTTAACAGAGGAGGAATGGGATAATATATACACATGCATACACAAAGAAACAGTTAATGTCTCAACCCAGGAAAATGGATTTAAAATTCTTTCAATTACAGGACTCCCTCACAATTACATAGGATTTACCCTAGGGCTTCACCTAAATGTTGATGATGCAACGACACTGAAGGTTCACTGTTACACATCTGGTGGATGTGTCCACATATTCAACCATTTTGCAAGGAAGTTCACCGCCTTATCAACCAGATCACGACATTCTCCTTAGACCTCTCCCTGGCACATCTCCTGTTATATCACTCCTCCATTTTGTCCAAAAAAAGATCGCTCTTCGGCCATGATAAAAGGAGCGAAAATGTGCACCCCATTCCGTTGGCATAATCCCAACCCTCCCACGATAGCAGAGTGGCTTCAACCCATAACGTAACCGCAGAGATGGAGAAGCTTATCCACCTAGCGAAAGAGATGCAATCCAAATTCAACAAGGTTTGGTTCTGTTGGCACCACTTTGTAACAACAGACGAATTTTCTGAACTAATGGCCAAAATACTGGAATCTATCCCGCAACACCCCCTAGCAGAGGAGAATGGAGTCCTTAATCCCCTTCCCCTTTCATTTCTTTAGCTCTTCTTCCTGGCTATCTCCCGAAGTGATGACCGGTACGTTACAGGATGTGCAGATTCACATTCGTTGTTTGGTTGATATTGATTCTACAATCCTTTACAGTTCGCAACTAGAAACTACTCTTTTGAAGAATGACAGCAGGGTAGGGAGCTAGTCTATATCCTTGACACAGTTTGATCCCTGTTGGGGTGTCTAGAGGGTTCTGGACTGCGCCACTAACCTTCTTCCTGGTTACCAGTAGTGCATAATGTTTTAAATGTTCATATCTGTTTACGCTCTGATATTTTTTATGTACTTTTACAATTAACTTTCTCATTGTAGGATCTTTCTGTGTGACAAAATTGATAATTGGCTTTTATGTGCATTACTCTTTGTTCTTGTAAAACCCTTCAATTAAAATGGTTGGAATTAAAAAAAAATGGTCAAAACACATAAATAATTTTACTAGTACTGAAAAAAGAATCACAGCATATTGGGACACAATAAACTGTGACTGATATATTTTAGCCCTTGTACACACGGTCGGAGAATCCATCGGAATGTGTCCTATCGGACCGTTTTGTCGGATAATCCGACTGTGTGTGGTATGCATCGGACTGTTTCCGTCGGACCAAATTTTCCAACTTGCTGGAAATATTTTCCGTCAAACTGGTCCGATCGGACATACTCCGATCATGTGTAGAGAATTCCGATTGGACAAAGTGGCACGCATGCTCAGATCAAATTCCTACATCAAAGCTATTGGCTACTAGCCTGAACGTAGTCCCATCCTAATGAAATTACGTCATCACGTTCTGAAAGATCAGATTTTCCGACAACTTTGTCCGACCGTGTATATGCAACAGTTTCGGACACAATCCGTCAGACAAAATCTGTCAGACAAAATCGACGGATTTGGTTGTTGAAATGTCCGGCCGCGTGTACAAGGGCTTAGACTTAGGAATACCTATTAGCATATCTCCCAAGTTTTTGAGATGGGAATGAGGGAAACCTATTAGCGAAGTATATAGGCATAGGACACACCCCCTGTCACACTCCCTTAATGGAGAATTATAAAAAAAAAAAGATTAGTAAAACTCATAAATACTTTTCTTCCCACTACTATAACTTTATACTGGCCTTTAACATTTTCAAATGCAGCCATTTAGAAATTAAAAGGAAGGGTTAGTGCTGGGAAACACTTTTTGAAAGATAAAAAAGTGCATTTTATATACAACTATATAGATTAGACCAAAATGAGGGACAAATGTTGAGGAAAGAGGTTCCAAATTAGGCACAGTCCCTCAAAATCAGGGACAGATGGGAACTATGTCATTAGTCTAAAACGATACATTCATTTGTACTGAGATTTTACTTCATTTTCAGTAGTCATCGAATTACAACTTTCAAAAGACTGAGAGAAAGAAGTTGAATGTGCACAAAAAAAGCAAGTTTCTGACGCAGCTGTTAGCCTTTGTCAAGGCAAACTTTGTTCCTCTAACAATGCATAAGGGGCTTAAGCCTCGTACATGCAATCAGATTTTCTGCAGACAAAACCTCTGTCTTTTGTCCGAAGGCATGGGCCTGGATTTTGTCTTGCATACAAATGGCAAGGAATTGTTGGCCAACAAACATGAACGTAGTGACGTACTACATGTTTCTTTAGCACCACCCTTTGGGCTCCTTCTGCTAATTTCATGTTAGTAGAAGTTTGGCGAGTGTGGATTTGCGCTTTTTATTTCACGTTTTTCATTTTGCTCTTTTCATATCGTGCTTTTTAGTTTGTTTCTAAAGGCCGTTCGTCAACCAGACATGTTGCCGAAACGAAGGAGATAACATGGTATTTATTATTGGCCTTGGAGTTATTGATTTGACCGAAGTCTAGTCCAGGAACAGGAAGAGGAGGAGTTCTTGGACCAAAAATTGGTTGCTTTATTAATGGTGACCAATTATGTCATATGCCTTTGCTGCAGGAGCTCCAGGAGAATAATTTGGATGATTTTAGGAATTATCTCTGGATGACGAACCCCTGCTTTCACCAACTCTTGGCATTGGTGACCCCCATATTAAGAAGCAGGACACATGCATGAGGTTTTTATTTTATTTTTTGGTTGAATAATGATTTGATTTGGTATATTTTCTATATTTTTAGATGCATAGAATGCACGTTTTGGTTAAGTTCTATTGGCAAATAGCATGTGAAATTGTATTTGTTTTCTTTTTTTAATGCACAATAAAAAAATTGTGGAGAATAACACTTGGCTATGTGCTTTACTTCAAATGACAGTTTGGGAGTGACAAGGACACCGACATAATTGTCTTTGATCTTAAAAACTACAGGATAACTAATGGTGTTGTGGTAACTTGCCCCCCCCCCCCAAAAAAAGAAAAGCATAATAATATTATTCTTGATATCACTAGAAAATAAAAGCGCCTTTTAAAATACGTTTGGCAGAACTCCATCAGTATCACCAGCAAAGCAGCTTCATTATTATGCCATTAAAGAAAAAGAGAATGTGCGCTGCATTTCGAGATTTCATAATTTCCCACATCATGAATGTCAATTCTCCATTACAAACGCTAGTTTACAAGACCGACTGCTTCTGGCTTGTCCTTGCTTCCGAGCATGTGTATTTGTACTTTGGACTTTTGTCCGATGGATTTGTGTACACACGCTCAGAAAATCTGACAACAGACATTTGTCTGCGGAAAATTTTAAAGCCTGCCATCCAAAATTTGTCCACAGAAAATCCACCAACATTTGTCCAATGGAGCATACACAAGGTCTGATTTTCCGAACAGCCTGTCATCACACATTTCCCCGTCGGAAAATCTGATCGTGTGTATGCGGCTTTAGTGTTGATTTATATTAGGCAAGTCATCTATTTCCTATTACATTTACAAATTGTTCAAGCTAATTTACTAATAAATATTTCTATCCCATAAATGCAGGAAAAACAAATAAACACTTTCAAATGTACCCTTGCAATAATAAAATAGAGAACCCAGTGACATATGGACTGAGACATTCTAGATATTGTGGATTTACTTTTAAAGAAGAACTCTGAGGCCGCGTACACACGGGCGGACTGTTCGCCCAACCTTGTCCGCTGAACAGTGTTTGGGCGGACAGTCCGCTCGTGTGTGGGCTTTCAGCGGACAGTTTCAGCGGACAGTTGGACGGACAAAGTCTTTCGGAAATTCCGAAAAACTGTCCGCTGAAACTGTGTTTGAGCGAACAGTCCGCCCGTGTGTGGGCTTGTCCGCTGTACTTTCGAAATGAGCGGACTGTTCCCGCTCGGAAAGTCCGCCCATTTCGAGCGCGTGTACAGGTAGGCGGGGCCCGCGAAGGAGACGTCGCGGGCTCCGCCGCCTGGAATGGGCTTAAAGGGGAACCCCAACGCCGAAAAAAATCGGCGTGGGGGTTCCCCCAAAGTCCACACCAGACCCTTGTCCGAGCACGCTACCCGGCCGGCCAGGAAAGGGGGGCGAGCGAGCGCGCCCCCCCTCCTGAGCCGTACCAGGCCGCGTGCCCTCAACATGGGGGGGTGCCTTGGGGAAGGGGGGCCGCGCGGCCCCCCCACCCCAAAGCACCTTGTCCCCATGTTGATGAGGACAAGGGCCTCTTCCCGACAACCCTGGCCGTTGGTTGTCGGGGTCTGCGGGCGGGGGGCTTATCGGAATCCGGGAGCCCCCTTTAAGAAGGGGGCCCCCGGATACCGGCCCCCCACCCTATGTGAATGAGTATGGGGTACAATGTACCCCTACCCATTCACCTGTGAAATAAAGTACAAAAAAAAACACAACACAGGGGAAAAAATATTTTATTGCACAGCTCCGGGGGTCTTCCGTCTTCGGGGGTCTTCTCGCCGGACTCCTCCGCTATCTGTGTGTAGCTCTTTTACTAGCGGAGGAGTCCGGCTTTCTTCCTCCCCCGCCGCCGGCCTCTTCTCCCGACTTCGGGGGTCTTGTCCCCCTCTTCGGTTCTTCTGCCGGGCCACCGCGCCTTCTTGTAGCTCTTTTACAGGCGGTGGCCCGGTCTTCTGTCGCCGCTGTCGTCGTCGCCGCCGCCGCCTGCCGTTCTTGTTCTTCTTCTTGTTCTTCTTCTTCTTCTCCTGGAGATGTTGACTCGACGATCTCTCCGGCCGGAATGCCAGAGCCGCGCTGTGCGGTCACTTATGCCGGTGGCCCGGCAGAAGAACCGAAGAGGAGGACAAGACCCCCGAAGTCGGGAGAAGAGGCCGGCGGCGGGGAGGAAGAAAGCCGGACTCCTCCGCTAGTAAAAGAGCTACACACAGATAGCGGAGGAGTCCGGCGAGAAGACCCCCGAAGACGGAAGACCCCCGGAGCTGTGCAATAAAATATTTTTTCCCCTGTGTTGTGTTTTTTTTTGTACTTTATTTCACAGGTGAATGGGTAGGGGTACATTGTACCCCATACTCATTCACATAGGGTGGGGGGCCGGTATCCGGGGGCCCCCTTCTTAAAGGGGGCTCCCGGATTCCGATAAGCCCCCCGCCCGCAGACCCCGACAACCAACGGCCAGGGTTGTCGGAAAGAGGCCCTTGTCCTCATCAACATGGGGACAAGGTGCTTTGGGGTGGGGGGGCCGCGCGGCCCCCCCCTTCCCCAAGGCACCCCCCCATGTTGAGGGCACGCGGCCTGGTACGGCTCAGGAGGGGGGGCGCGCTCGCTCGCCCCCCTTTCCTGGCCGGCCGGGTAGCGTGCTCGGACAAGGGTCTAGTGTGGACTTTGGGGGAACCCCCACGCCGATTTTTTTCGGCGTTGGGGTTCCCCTTTAAGCCCATTCCAGGCGGCGGAGCCCGCGACGTCTCCTTCGCGGGCCCCGCCTACCTGTACACGCGCTCGAAATGGGCGGATTTGCCTCCTCCTTACGTGGGCGAGTCCGTTCATTTCAAAAGTTGAGCGAACTGTTTGCCCAACCTTGTTCGTCAAACAGTCCGCTCGTGTGTGGGCAAGTCCGCTCATGCAAATTTTGAGCGGACTGTTTGCCGAAACTGTTTGACGAACAAGGTTGGGCAAACAGTCCGCGCGTGTGTACGCGGCCTTACAACGGTGAACCAAATGATATATGAGTCAGTTTATTAATTTATAACAACCTTTCATAGCCTTTCCAATGATTTTATAGGGTTTTTTTTATATTTAAAATCCCATACTTATTAATTGTCCCACTGCGCAGTTCAGAATGGCCTAGCAATCTCCTGGGTCCTGGGACCTGTGACCTGTCCCGGAAGATTGCAGGGAGGGAGGGGGAGAGCAGGAGCTGCCTAGGCGGCGTGGGTGAAAGTGGGAGATGGGTGCATGTCAAAACTAGGTACCTACTCCCCCCCCCAAAAAAAAAGTCATGCCAAATGTGCCATGTCAGGGGGTTAGGACTCCATCAAGCAGAAGTTTTACTTTTGGGTGCAGCTATGCTAAAAAGTAAAAAACCTTCCACTACCTGCTCCCCCCCCCCCAAAATACTTAGGCTGTGCCCATCTGGAGCAGTGATGGTCCATCTTCCTGCACTCACAAGACAGACTGAGAGCAGTGAGAGCCATTGGCTCTTGTTGCTGTCAGTTAAAACTTGTGAGGCGGGGGTCTATCTTCACTGTGTTTGACTATAGAGACTGGATCAGGAGCAAGCCTACACGTGTGCCCCCGTAGCACACAGCTTGACAGGTACTCACTCCCACTTCTACCTGGATCACCTGGACGATCTGAGTGTAGGTTTGGCTCCCCCTTCTCTTTGCCCGAAGCCTTCTGGGACACCAGAAGACTATGGGACCACTCACGAAGTGCAGCATGTCTCACACATGTTGAGTCACAGCCAGCTTCCCACACTAAACAGGCTGCAGGGAGCAGATGGAGGTGTACACACTGCAGCATTAGCATTGCCTTGTGTTGCAGTGAGGCAAAAATAAAGCTGCCTGCAGAGTTCAGCAGGTGTTGATGCTTTTCAAGTAGATGGTATATAGGGTGCTTCTGTATGAATGGAACCTCTGGATATCCTGGTTCTCTAGGCTACCATCCAAAGGGACTAAGAATCACTGGAGGTTGCACAGAGGGCACTTGAGCAGCACTGAAAAAGGTGAAAGCAGGGGGCGTGGCTTGCGTGCTGAAGAAGATGGCTGCTTAAGCCTAGAGCTCTCCACAGCCGGCCGTTTAACAGCAAAAAACAGCCAGGTATTTTCCTCTAAAAACATACCTAAATACTCTGCAGTACTCCTGGGACAGTAGGGGCAATAATGTCTCACAAAAGAGGACAAGAAAGGGGAGCAAAAAAGCTGTCATCATTTACATTTAAACAGAGCAGTCAGCTGACTAAAATCCAAGATGGCGCCGCCGGAGCTGTGAGGAAAAATAATAAAACTCACACAAACCTTTCTGCTAGCCATCCACCTGAAATGGATGAGGAATTATCATCCTCATATTCTAATGGCTCCTCTCAACTATCCCCAACATCTCAGGGACCCGCAAAATCACGGATGAAGCTGGATTTATCTTGTCAGGCAGCTGATACTGTGAACACAGCTCTGCATAGTGATAATGCTATGTCCTCATTACAGAAATCTATAGCTGCTTTCCCAACATCAGGTCAGCCAGTACTAGATACCACAATGAAAGAAATGCTTGTGTCATTAAAATCATCTATTATATCTAATCTATCCTCCATGATTCATAAATTCTCTCTTGATATGAAACATATGGATGGTAGACTGCAATACGTTGAAAACAAAATGGAGGAATGCACTGAAACAGTGAATGAGCTAGTGGATGCATGTACAGAACAAAAAGATTATTCCATGTGGGTCAAGATGAAACTGGCAGATCTCGAGGACCACTCACGTCGAAACAACATTAAAATGAGAGGAATACCAGAGTCAGTTCTACCTATGGACTTACGTAACTATGCAAATACACTATTTTCTACATTATTGCCAGAATTATCGCCGATTGAACTTACAATCGATCGTATTCATAGAATTCCCAAACCAAAACATCTAGAAGAATCAATTCCCAGAGATGTTATTCTGCGAATTCATTTTTATCAAGCTAAAGAGCAAATTCTCTCCAAAGCGAGGGAGCTAACTACTCTGCCACCACCATACTCAGATATACAATTATTCGCCGATTTCTCGCAATTTACACTACAAATGAGAAGACAGCTCAAAACTGTAACAAAGGCATTATCTAATCATAAGATCACATACATATGGAGACATCCAGCCACTATCTTGACCACTTACAACGGGAAACATTTTGCTATATCTACCATTGAAGATGGCATGCAATTACTCCAAACATGGGGTATTATAGTTGATCTTCCACATAACACCCCTGCCTTGAAGGAAAAACCTAATTTGTTCCACTTTGGACAAAAACGTGAACAAAATAGAATTGAATACAAATGAACTACTCCTGCCTGTTAAATGCATTACTGACATATACGGTCTGGTTTGATGCTCAATACTAGGGATGAGCTTCGTGTTCGAGTCGAACGTACGTTCGACTCGAACATTGGCTGTTCGGGCGTTCGGCGAATTCCGAACGTTTGGGCCGTTCGCGTCAAAATTCGAGTGACACGCGCGCGGACCACAATGCATTGCGGTGGCGCAGTGCATTGCTGCCCCATGATTGGCCAAGCATGCACTGTGACCCCGCATGCTTGGCCAACCGCAGCGCCGGAGAGCCATGATTGGCCACAGGCATCCTGCCTGTGGCCAATCATAGCTCAGGCTGTGTAGTGCACGCCCCACACTATATAAGGCCGCCTTTGAGGCGGCCTCGTGTAGTGTGTTACTTAGCATCTGAAGCAGTGGGTGTTCTGTGTACCTTCAACACAGTACACACCAATCGTTTTTGGCTGATTTCCTATCTTGCTGCTGTGTAGTGGTTGTTGTCTGTGCCCTGACTGCAGTATACACCACTATATTCACCTCACCTATATAGCTAGTGATCTAGCTTTAACCACTTAACAACTGCCCATTGCCGATTAACGGCTTCAGGGGGGTTGTTTAACTCTGAGAGGCCGTTAATTAACGGCCTCCCAGAATTCTGCTCTCGCGTGCCCTGAGGTGTGCGCACTCGAGAGCATCCGTGACCGCCGGGTCGCATCACGGATCACGGTAAACGGCCACTCATAGCGGCCGTTTACCACGTGATTGCTCCGTCAAATGACGGAGTGATCACTTGGAAACAAACCGGCGTCATGTTATGACGCCTGTTCCTCCCTCCCCTCTCTGTACCGATCGGTACAGCGGAGGGGAAAGAGATCGGTGTCAGCAGCGATGTGGGCTGCATCTGCAGTGCCCACATCGCTGCTCACCGAATTTAACCCCTCAACTCCCTGTCAATACTCTGCAATACCAGTGCATACTCTGCAGTACCCTGCCATTACTCTGCAGTACCCCGCCATTACTCTGCAGTGCAGTACCCTGCCATTACTCTGCAGTGCAGTACCCTGCCATTACTCTGCAGTACCCCCCATTACTCTGCAGTAACCCCCATTACTCTGCAGTACCCCCCAATACTCTGCAGTACCCGCCATTACTCTGCAGTACCCGCCATTACTCTGCAGTACCCCCAATACTCTGCAGTACCCTGCCATTACTCTGCAGTGCAGTACCCTGCCATTACTCTGCAGTACCCCCCAATACTCTGCAGTACCCTGCTATTACTCTGTAGTACCCCGCCAATACCCCGCCAATACTCTGTAATACCCTGCCATAAATTGCCATACCCAGCCATACTCAGAGATACCCAGCCATACTCGGTGATACCCTGAAATACCCAGCCATAGACGCCCCCCACCCCTCACCGCCCTCCGGTGCTTCTACCAACTCGCCAGTACGATCAAAGCCATAATCTTTTTTTTATTTTTTATTTCAGGCTTCCCAGCCTAGAGGTGAGATGTGGGGTCATATTGACCCCCCAGATTTCACTGTAAAGAGGACCTGTCACCCCATATTCCTATTACAAGGGATGTTTACATTTCTTGTAATAGGAATAAAAGTGATCAAAAATATATTTTTGGGGAAAAAAATGTCAAACTAACATAAATAAAGTAAAATGAACAATAAAAAAATGTAATAAAATTAAAGCGCCCATGTCCCCATGTGCTCGCATGTGCCACACATGTGAGGTATCGCCGAGAATGTTAGAGCGAGAGCAATAATTCTAGTCCTAGACCTCCTCTGCAACTCAAAACATGTAACCAGTAAAAAAAAAATTTAAGCGTCGTCTATGGGGATTTTTTAAGTAGCGACGTTTGGCGCCATTCCACGGGCATGTGCAATTTTGAAGAGTGACATGTTTGATATCTATTTACTCAGCATAACTTCATCTTTCACTTTATGCAAACATTGGGCTAACAAGTGGTTAATAATAGAGCTTGCAGTCAGTAGTGTTAGGAGATAGTGTGTGCTGTCTGCGTGCTCTGTACCCAGTACATACCGCTATAATATAGGGCAGGCCCCTACTTTCAAACATCCAACTTACAAACATCTCCTACTTGCAAACGCAAGGAGACAGCAGCAAGTGAGATGAAAAAAGATGGACGACAAAACAAATTATACAGGGGTGATAACCCTTCCCTATGTTTTCCAAAAAGCTTAAAGATAGTTTTTTTGACTGGAGCTACACTTTAAAAATGTACCGGTTGAAAATGACAAACAGATTCAACTTAACACAACAAACCTACACAGTCCCTGTCTTGTTTGCACCGCCTGTATACTGCTGTTCTGAGTATATAGGGCCTGGGGGCCACACGCATTTCCTTTTTTTAATATGGGTACGGGGTTCCCCTTAATATGCGTACAAGACCCAAATAGGCTGGTAATGGGCAGGGAGGGCTACCCATGCCATGTTTCTCAATGATTTTCAACCATATTGCAGGAACCAGATATAACATTAAAACCGCAAGCAGTTTTAAATGGTGTTATTTCCGTTTAATGTCATTTTGTGCAGGGACTGTTCTAAACACGGGAAACACGTGGCACTTCACAGGCATACTACAGACACCCCCCAGGCACCATATTTAAAGGAATATTTCACTTTTTTTTTTTCACTTTAATCGTCATTAAAATCAGTGCTCCCGCCAAAACTGCAGTTTTTAAAACTTTTTTTTGCAGTGACCCATGTCCCATGAGGCAGGAGGCAGGTCCCCAAACCCTTTTTAGGACACTATCTTGCATATTAGCCGTTAAAATTAGCACTTTCCAATTCGAACGTTCGAGTCCCATAGACTTCAATGGGGTTCTAATGTTCGTACCGGGGGTCGTTCGTAAGTTCTGGTGCGAACCGAACCGGGGGGTGTTCGGCTCATCCCTACTCAATACCTTACTACTTGAACTTCCCCCCCTTTCTTGGTCAGCATTCCTTTGAGTGGATTACTGCTGACTCTTGGAAAATATTTTTTTCTTTACTCTTTTATTTTTTATTTTTTATTTTCTCCTTTTTTTAATTTTTTTTCAATTAATTACATTTTTTTTTTTAATTTTTTTTTTTTTTCCTCTTGCAATATATATTGCCAAATAACTACTAATAGAGTAATAACTCGTTTTTTCATAGGTTTGAAAAAAAAAAAATCTACATTGTTGTGTGCATGATTTAATAGTAACTGTGAACTGATCGTATAACAAATACTTAGATATATCGTTTAAGCATTATAGAAACTGGAGAATATTCTTTTAGGAATATATAGAATTATAGTAACATCTAATTTTGATATATATTACGGTAATAAGTCTTTCAAAATATTGCCCCTAAATGCAAGGGGACTGAATCACCCAGCGAAACAAACCTCTATGTGGAGGTCTGCCTTATCCTTTAATTGTGACATATTATGTGTTCAAGAGACACATTTTGCTAAAGATGCATCTCCCAAATGTCAACATAAACATTTTCCTAAACATATTTTTCAAACAAAATTTTCCAAAAAACAAAGAGGGGTGTTAATAGCTATTAGAGATACTGTTACATTTCAATTAGATAATTGTATCACTGACCCTGAAGGTCGCTATATTTTTTGGATTTGTACCATTAAGAATACTCAATACACCCTTGTATCTATTTATGCTCCGAATATGAGGAAAATGCATTTCATAAAAAAAAATATAGAGGAGGCGAAGAAAGTTCAAAAAGGACACCTCCTGATATGTGGAGATTTCAATTTGATTCCAAACAATGATATGGATTCTTCTGCTAAGTCCAAACGCTATGCTTCTCCTCTTGATAAGTTCATAACCTCGAATGACTTATTTGATGTGTGGAGATGTGGACATGCTAATGAAAGGGATTACACATATTTGTCACCACAGCATAATACCTACTCCAGAATTGACTTATTCTTGACAGATAAATGGCTGCTTGACAAGATTTCATCCTCCCATATACATACTGCCATGTGGTCAGATCACGATCCCATTAGCATGTCTATAACAACCACATCATCCCAACCAAATTCATATATATGGAGAGCTAATAACTATATTTTCCCAAATGAAAATTACTCCCCAACACTCCAACAACACCTTACTGAATTCTTTTCAATTAATTTGACGTCTATATCTGACCCAATGATATTATGGAATGCTCATAAAGCTGTTATGAGAGGGGTGTTTATGCAATTAGGTTCTAAAGCTAAAAAAAAGAGAACTCAGAGAATGGATGAACTTACTAAGGAGATAGCCAAAGCTGAGGAACACAATAAAAATTATCCTTCTCCTTTCATTAAAACACACATTTTCCAGTTACGTAATGAATTAAGAACCCTACTTCTAGAGACACATGAGAAATCCTATAAAAAATTCAGAGCTACCACTTATGCAACAGGGAACAAAGCAGGGAAAACAATGGCATTACGCATTAAAGGTTATCGATCTAAGACTAAAATTCCATTCCTCTACCATCCTCAAACGAATGAAAAATTGCTTAAGCCTTCTTCAATATCTGAAGCATTTAGCTCATATTATAATGATTTATATAACATTAAAAATGATGGCCTTCTCAGGAGGAGATTGACACCTTTTTGGAGAGTGTCAAACTTCCATCTATTTCCCCACAACAATTAGAATTTCTCAATTCTCCCTTTACTATCCCTGAAATTCTACAAACTATCTGTATTCTTCCTAACTTGAAATCACCTGGTCCAGATGGCTTTACAGGGGAATATTTTAAAACATTTCAAAGTACTCTAGCACCTATACTATGTGACATTTATAATTTAGCAGCCAATTCTTCATCATTTCCCAATGAAATGCTGAATGCTCTTGTTGTAACTCTTCCAAAACCAGATAAGGAACCATCTTCACCTAAAAATTTTAGACAAATTTCCTTACTCAATTTAGGTTAAAATTTATGCAAAACTTATAGCCAAAAGACTAGATAGTTTGTTACCCTCTCTTATCCATAGAGATCAATCGGGTTTCACCAAAGGAAGACAAGCATCAGATGCTACTAGAAGAATGATAAATATAATACACCATGTAGAACTCACCAAATCGCCATCCCTGTTTCTGTCGCTTGACGCTGAAAAAGCGTTTGATAGAGTTCATTGGGGATACCTGTCATCTGTTCTGACTGAATTTGGCTTAACAGGTCAAATCAACAAAGCAATATTGGCCCTGTACTCTGTCCCCTCGGCTCGAGTGTATACTACAGATTCTTTATCACCTCCATTCCCAATAACAAATGGTACACGACAAGGATGTCCCTTATCCCCCCTAATTTTTAACCTTGTTATTGAACCCCTAGCTGAGAGTATTAGGTCCAACAAAAAAATTCTAGGAGTTACTATTGCTGAACAAGAATATAAAATCAACCTTTTTGCAGATGATGTTGTTCTAATGATTACTGATCCTGTGAAATCCTTACCAGAAATTCAGGAAACACTAAATATGTTCAGCAAAGTTTATTATTACAGGCTTAACGCGAATAAATCTTGTATATTGAACTTGGGGATAGATGAAAATACTACTAAACATCTTAAATTAAAATTCCCTTATACATGGACTGAAAGTACAATTAAATATTTGGGTATTCAATTATCAAATTCATGTAAAACACTGTTCCAATATAATTATATTCCACTTCGTAATGCATTACAAGAAAATCTCACTAAACTAGCATCCCATGAATTTTCATGGATGGGACGTTTGGCAGCATTTAAAATGCTTCACCTTCCACAAATTTTATACTTTTTTAGAACTCTCCCGATTCCAATTCCGTTAAAATATTTCCAATCCCTTCAGACTCTGTTTTCTAGATTCATCTGGCAAGGTAAAAAATCTAGATGTGCTCATTCAAACTTAGTGAAGAAACGTCAAGCTGGGGGAACAGGGTATGTGGATTTCCAAGATTATTATTTAGCCTCGGTTCTTACACAGTCTAAGGAATGGTTTCTATCTCCTCCATCTACAATTTGGGGGAAGATGGAAACTGCTAAGATCCCAGGAAATAATCTATCAATATGGATTCCTTCCATGGCACTTGGAGCCAAGATACCTTCTCGCATCTCCCCAACAATATTAGCGACACTTAAATCCTGGGTTCGATTTCTGCATCTAACTTCCTCACACCCTCTTCCTACCAAAGTCTAAATTCCGCTAAATACTCTACATAATTTCATGAAGACAACCTCATTTACACCATGGATAGAGAAGGGAATTAAATATCCATCTGATCTACTTGATAATGGGGTGATCAAACCATTTCCTACACTTCAAAAGAAATTTCAATTGCCAAATTCAGATTTATTCCTCTACATCCGAACTAAGAATTGCATTTCCAGCCTCCCATCATGGACCTATAATGTTCCCCAATCGGCTTGGTCCTTCCTTAAGATCCCCATACATCAACAAAAAGGGATCTCTCTTTTCTATAATCTTCTTCAACAAAAAAGTGTGTTTACAAAGACTATCCCTTTAATTAGATGGGAAGAAGACTTAGGATACACCTATACAGTTGACCAATGGGAAAAAGCTTGTAACACCACATATAAAGCCACATGCTGCTCTACATTATGGGAAGTATCCATTAAATTGACTCAACGCTGGTATCTTACTCCTGAGAAAATATCTAAATTCAATGGCACATTTGACGACAAATGTTGGAGATGCGCAGCAAAAAAGGTGATATGTTGCATATATTTTGGACATGCCCTAAACTTGGGAAGTATTGGGAACAAATCTTTCAAGTTATGTCTGAAATTACCAAAACAGTCATTCCTCCAAATCCCTCACTGGCTCTATTATCCATTGATCTTGATCGATATCCTATCCAGTTTAGAAATGTGTTTACACATATTTTGCTGTCAGCCAGGATCAGTATAACGAGGAACTGGAAAAATCCTGATCCTCCTTCCATAAAAGAAGTGATAGAATCGACTCAAACTCATTACATTTATGAATCAATTCTAGCTCTTCGGCCTCACGAAAAAGAACATACTCATAAAATATGGCAGCCATGGTTAAAATGGGCTAGTCCCCAAAACATTGCACGAGTTCTTTGTTCCTAGATAACTTGAATTAAAAAATTACTTACCCCGCTCTAATATTTTAATCTTTGTTTTGTATCTATTAAATGTCAGGTTACTATTACTGTCCCGAACACAGTTCAGCACCCATAGGGGTGTTCGGGAATATATTTAGGTCCATCATCTTTGAATTACTTAAATTGGCAGTATATAAATATATGAAGATAATATTGATATTACTTTTGTGTATTGTCTCCCGATCGTTATCTTTATTATCCCGATTATAATTGAGATAATTAATATGGTTTTCTTTATATTATATTTTTTACTATTTTTGGATACTATTATCTATGTATCTAACTACTGTAACTGATCTGTTATTTAGTCATAATTTCTGTCATCTGTCTTGATAAAAATGTAAACTTTAATAAAAACTATTGATTAAAAAAAAAAAAAAAAGTGAAAGCAAACTCTAGAGGAATATAAACAGAAACAGAGGCAATGCTAAGTGCAGTAACGCCAGAAGCAAAAGGAAAGACAGATGCCGGAAGCAAGATGGCTGACCAAGACCAACTTGAACCACATGCACTGGAAGTGATGTCAGAAGGGGGCGGTTACATATTTCAGAGCATGTGCAGGAGCTCCTTTGTCTTTCCCTCTGCTGCTGGTCAGCTAGTGAGAATCCAGGAGAGCCGTGACAGGAGACCTACCATTAAGTCTGTGGGGGATGATAAGCTCCTTTTACACTACTTTTCTGTGAGTCTTTTTAACCGCATTTGTTTAATAAATACTGGCATTACTGCACTTAGAAGTGCCTCTATTTCTATTTATGTTGACGCTTTGCAACCACCTCCATTCACTTCTATTCAACTGCACCCAAAGTGCGCAGTAAATGCACTGTAAATGTGTCTATGGCATTTACAACACATTTAAGGAAGAGTTGCCCTTGTAAAACAAATTGTAGAAATCTAAAGGGACATTTGAGAAGCATCATCTGAGGCAACTTGAATGCTTGTGCAACGCATCCAACATTCTCATTAATGCTATAGGTGCATTATTGTGTGTTACAGACTGAATTAAAATTCAATGTCTATGTGAAAGAACCCTAGATGACTAAGAAAAGGTAGACTATCCCCTCTCAGTTAACACAGTCAGCGAAAAAGCATAAAGCCACTGCTGGAGTTTCTAAACTTTTGTTTAAAAAAATATATTTTGGATTTTGGAAACAGTTGTTTGATTTTCTAATCATTATTGAGATTAAATCGACATTCATTTTGCAGTGATAAGAAAATTGAAGGAAGAGGATAGAATTTATTTTCTTCAATGAATTTCTAACCGTTTATGGGATTTTTGTTTCTCAAAGCTCATTTGTTCCAAAATGTAACCTTAAACCTATATGTGAATCTTCACCTCACCAGTGGCAGCACGTGCATTGTGGGTGCTTGGGTGTCACCCCCCCCGACACCTCCGCTGCCCTCCCTATTCATGTGCCCGTTCCCTTTCAGTACACCGGACTTATGAAATACTATGGTGGGGATCAGTGGCGGCTGTCTATAGGGGGCACTCGGGCGCCGCCCCCCAAGTTTTTAGCAAAAAAAAAGAAAAAGTCACGTTAAGAGTGACTAGGCACCAGACACACACGGCGGTCTATGGGAAGCTTCCCAGCTTGCAATCAGCTGATTAGCTGATTTGCCAGTGTGCAGGGTGCCAGCCGTGCGCCCTCACACACTCCCACTCACCAGTGATTTGTCCCTGGATCTTGTGCATTGTTTTTCATTGGTAGGACCGGTGGGTGACTGGGCGGTGCTTTTTGAGCACTACGGCGTAACTTGAGTTTCCCAGGAGTGGAGTACGGAATGCTGCAGAGACTTCTTTATTGTAACCTGAGGCAGGGAGCAGAGATGCAGCGGGCGGATGCAGAGCTGAGCCTGGGACAGAGATCAGAAAGTGAGTGAGAGTGACTCTGAGGTGATCTTTCTCACAGCATTAATGACAGTCATCACAGAGGATTTTGCATCTCTCTCCCAACACGCTTCCCCATCCCCATCCTCAGACTCCTCTGCAGGGTGGCTACAGAGTGACTGCTCCACTTGCTGTGTAGTGTGTCCTTCTGTGAGCCTAGAGCTTCATGGAGGGGGGAGGGGGGGGCTGCTGAGTGTTGTGGTGTGTGTGGCAGCGACTGGCAGCAGTTGGGTTCCCAACCCCCTCCCCTTTTCTGTATCCTAAAACAGCCCCCCCGACTCTCCACCCTAAAACGCCCCCCGCCTCTCCACCCTAGAACGGCCCCCCCTGCCTCTCCACCCTAAAACGGCCCCCCCTGCCTCTCCACCCTAAAACGGCCCCCCGCCTCTCCACCCTAAAACGGCCCCCCCGCCTCTCCACCCTAAAACGGCCCCCCCGCCTCTTCACCCTATAACAGCCCCCTGCCTCTCCACCCTAAACAATATATATACCGTATATGTAATGCTGACTCCTATATACCGTATCTGTGGTGCTGATCTATATACTGTATCTGTAATGCTGACTCCTATATACCGTATCTGTGGTGCTGATCTATATACCGTATCTGTGGTGCTGATCTATATACCGTATCTGTGGTGCTGATCTATATACCATATCTGTAATGCTGACTCCTATATACCGTATCTGTGGTGCTGATCTATATACCATATCTGTGGTGCTGATCTATATACCATATCTGTAATGCTGACTCCTATATACCGTATCTGTAATACTGACTCCTATATACCGTATCTGTAATGCTGACACCTATATACCATATCTGTGATGCTGATCTATATACCATATCTGTGGTGCTGATCTATATACCGTATCTGTGATGCTGATCTATATACTGTATCTGTGGTGCTGATCTATATACCATATCTGTAATGCTGACTCCTATATACCGTATCTGTGGTGCTGATCTATATACCGTATCTGTAATGCTGACTCCTATATACCGTATCTGTGGTGCTGATCTATATACCGTATCTGTGGTGCAGATCTATATACCGTATCTGTGGTGCTGATCTACAGTGCCTTGCGAAAGTATTCGGCCCTCTTGAACTTTTCAACCTTTTGCCACATTTCAGGCTTCAAACATAAAGATATCAAATTTTTATTTTTTGTGAAGAATCACCAACAAGTGGGACACAATTGTGAAGTGGAACGAAATCTATTGGATATTTTAAACTTTTTTAGCAAATAAAAAACGGAAAACTGGTGCGTGCAAAATTATTCGGCCCCTTTACTTTCAGTGCAGCAAACTCACTCCAGAAGTTCAGCGAGGATCTCTGAATGATCCAATGTTGTCCTAAATGACTGATGGTGATAAATAGAATCCACCTGTGTGTAATCAAGTCTCTGTATAAATGCACCTGCTCTGTGATAGTCTCAGGCATCTGTTGAAAGCTCAGAGAGCATCATGAAGACCAAGGAACACACCAGGCAGGTCCGTAATACTGTTGTGGAGAAGTTTAAAGCCGGATTTGGATACAAAAAGATTTCCCAAGCTTTAAACATCCCAAGGAGCACTGTGCAAGCGATCATTTTGAAATGGAAGGAGTATCAGACCACTGCAAATCTACCAAGACCTGGCCGTCCCTCTAAACTTTCAGATCAGACAAGGATAAGACTGATCAGAGATGCAGCCAAGAGGCCCATGATCACTCTGGATGAACTGCAGAGAACTACAGCTGAGGTGGGAGAGTCCGTCCATAGGACAACAATCAGTCGTACACTGCACAAATCTGGCCTTTATGGAAGAGTGGCAAGAAGAAAGCTATTTCTCAAAGGTATCCATAAAATGTCTTGTCTAAAGTTTGCCACAAGCCACCTGGGAGACACACCAAACATGTGGAAGAAGGTGCTCTGGTCAGATGAAACCAAAATCGAACATGCAAAACATGCACCACAATGCAAAACTATATGTTTGGCGTAAAAGCAACACAGCTCATCACCCTCAACACACCATCCCCACTGTCAAACATGGTGGTGGCAGCATCATGGTTTGGGCCTGCTTTTCTTCAGCAGGGACAGGGAAGATGGTTAAAATTGAGGGGAAGATGGATGCAGCCAAATACAGGACCATTCTGGATGAAAACCTGTTGGAGTCTGCAAAAGACCTGAAACTGGGACGGAGATTTATCTTCCAACAAGACAATGATCCCTAACATACAGCAAAATCTACAAAGGAATGGTTCACAAATAAACCTATCCAGGTGTTAGAATGGCCAAGTCAAAGTCCAGACCTGAATCCAATCGAGAATCTGTGGAAAGAGCTGAAAACTGCTGTTCACAAACGCTCTCCATCCAACCTCACTGAGCTCGAGCTGTTTTGCAAGGAAGAATGGGCAAGAATTTCAGTCTCTCAATGTGCAAAACTGATAGAGACATACCCCAAGCGACTTGCAGCTGTAATCGCAGCAAAAGGTGGCTCTACAAAGTATTAACGCAAGTGGTCCGAATAATTTTGCACGCCCCACTTTTCATTTTTTTATTAGTTAAAAAGTTTCAAAAATCCAATAGATTTCTTTCCACTTCACAATTGTGTCCCACTTGTTGGTGATTCTTCACAAAAAATTAAAATTTTATATCTTTATGTTTGAAGCCTGAAATGTGGCAAAAGGTTGAAAAGTTCAAGGGGGCCGAATACTTTCGCAAGGCACTGTATATACCGTATCTGTGGTGCGGATCTATATAACGTATCTGTAATGCTGACTCCTATATACCTTATCTGTGGTGCTGATCTATATACCGTATCTGTGGTGTGGATCTATATACCGTATCTGTGGTGCGGATCTATATACCATATCTGTAATGCTGACTCCTATATACCGTATCTGTAATGCTGACTCCTATATACCGTATCTGTAGTGCTGATCTATATACCGTATCTGTGGTGCTGATCTGTATACCGTATCTGTGGTGCGGATCTATATACCATACCTGTAATGCTGACTCCTATATACTGTATCTGTAATACTGACTCCTATATACCGTATCTGTAATGCTGACTCCTATATACCGTATATGTGATGCTGATCTATATAGCATATCGGTGGTGCTGATCTATATACCATATCTGTGGTGCTGATCTATATACCATATCTGTGATGCTGATCTATATACCGTATCTGTGGTGCGGATCTATATACCATATCTGTGGTGCAGATCTATATACCGTATCTGTGGTGCAGATCTATATACCGTATCTGTGGTGCTGATCTATATACCGTATCTGTGGTGTGGATCTATATACCATATCTGTGGTGCTGATCTATATAACGTATCTGTAATGCTGACTCCTATATACCGTATCTGTGGTGGTGATCTATATACCGTATCTGTGGTGCAGATCTATATACTGTATCTGTGGTGCTGATCTATATACCGTATCTGTGGTGCGGATCTATATACCATATCTGTGGTGCAGATCTATATACCGTATCTGTGGTGCAGATCTATATACCGTATCTGTGGTGCTGATCTATATATTGTATCTGTGGTGTGGATCTATATACCATATCTGTGGTGCTGATCTATATAACGTATCTGTAATGCTGACTCCTATATACCGTATCTGTGGTGGTGATCTATATACCGTATCTGTGGTGCTGATCTATATACCGTATCTGTGGTGTGGATCTATATACCATATCTGTGGTGCTGATCTATATACTGTATCTGTGGTGTGGATCTATATACCATATCTGTGGTGTGGATCTATATACCATATCTGTGGTGCTGATCTATATACCGTATCTGTGGTGTGGATCTATATACCATATCTGTGGTGCTGATCTATATACCGTATTTGTGGTGCGGATCTATATACCATATCTGTAATGCTGACTCCTATATACCATATATGTGGTGCTGCTCTATATACCGCATCTGTGGTGCTGATCTATATACCGTATCTGTGGTGCTGATCTATATACCATATCTGTGGTGCTGATCCATATACCCTATCTGTGGTGCTGATCTATATACCGTATCTGCGGTGCTGATCTATATACCGTATCTGTGGTGGTGACTGGTGAGCTATATACCGTATCTGTAATGCTGACTCCTATATACCGTACTGTGTTCTGTGATGCTGAGCTGTATACTCCTGACACTATGGGTGGAAGCAAGTGGAATACAGGGGACTGAGTGGGTGGGTCTTATATAAGGGGTGTGGCTTATGGGAAGAGGGAGTGTCAAAAAGGAAGGGTGGGGTCTGGCGCCCCCCCCATCCTAAAACTTCACCAGCCGCCACTGGTGGGGATAGGCGGGGGGTGTATTTTAAAGCACGTGATTAGAGCCAAAGGCTCTACTAGGCTTTAAAATAGGGTGGGTTTGGGGCGTAGAGCACTACATCCCGATCCCACCCTGTTGTGTGACATAGCAAATTAATTTTTTCTATTTTCACATTAACGTTCCTCCCTGTCAATCAGAAGGCAGGTCAGTGAGACCTGTCTATCGATAGACCAAAGCATTAGGCAATTCTATTGGATGACTAACGCTTTGGCGGAAGAGGAGACATGGCAGAGGAAACCATTGGAGGAGCCGAGTGGACACAGGAGTTGCTGCTTTCTGCCACTGCAGAAGAAGAGGAGGTGAGCCCAAGCACTCCAGGAGAGGAGCAGAGCCCTGCCACACGAGCGGTAAGTGCCGCTGGACCAGCCGCGGGGGGTTGGTTAAAGTGACAACCGGTGATGCGCCTTGCTGCATATGAAGGGCACAGTGGCTGCACATGATGGGGACGGCTGCACATGAGGGGCACAGTGGCTGCATATGATGGGCACAATGTCTGTATTTGCTGGGCACAGTGGCTGTATTTACTGAGCACAGTGGCTGCATATGATGGGCACAGTGGCTGCATATGATGGGCACAGTGGCTGTACTTGATGGGCACAGTGGCTGCATTTGATGGCACAGTTGCTGCAATTGATGGCACAGTGGCTGACATTGATGGCACAGTAGCTTTATTTAGTGGGCACAGTGGCTGCATATGATGGGCACACTGGCTGTATTTGGTGGGCAGTGGCTGCATATGATGGGCACAGTGGCTGTATTTGCTGGGCACAGTGGCTGTATTTCCTGGGCACAGTGGCTGCATATGATGGGCATAGGGGCTGCATTTGATGGCAAAGTGGCTGTATTTGATGGGCACAGTGGCTGCATATGATTGGCACAGTGGCTGTATTTGATGGACACAGTGGCTACATATGATGGGCAAAGTGGCTGCATTTTATGGCACAGTGGCTGTATTTACTGGGCACAGTGGCTGCAACGGATGGCACAGTGGCTGCATTTGATGGGCACAGTGGCTGCAATTGATGGCACGGTGGCTGCAATTGATGGCACAGTGGCTGGATTTGATGGGCACCATGGTGGACAGTGGCTGCATATGATGGGCACAGTGGCTGTATTTGCTGGGCACAGTGGCTGTATTTGCTGGGCACAGTGGCTGCATATGATGGGCACAGGGGCTGCATTTGATGGCAAAGTGGCTGTATTTGATGGACACAGTGGCTGTATTTGATGGACACAGTGGCTGCATATGATTGGCACAGTGGCTGCATATGATTGGCACAGTTGCTGTATTTGATGGGCACAGTGGCTGCATATGATGGGCACAGTGGCTGCATTTGATGGCACAGTGGCTGCATTTGCTGGGCACAGTGGCTGCAATTGATGGCACAGTGGCTGCATTTGATGGCACAGTGGCTGCATTTGATGGGCACAATGGATGAATTTGATTATAAATCAAATCAAATATATATTATAAATATGGAACAGTTTTAGTGTTTTTTTGCCCCCTGGTGTTTCAACACACTACTTCTCCTTTGGTTCATCATCAACAACACAACATATGTTCTTACTTTGCTACCTTATTAATTATTAATGTAGTTGTGTTTTTTGTTTTTGTTTTTGTTGCTTGTTTGTTTTGTTTGTTTTTTTGTGTTTTGTTTTTTGTTCTGTTTTGTTTTCTCCCTCTCTCTCCCCTTCTCATTATGGCGGCCTTTAGTGGCGAGGCCTGGGATGCCTTAATGGATAAAGTTCAACTTATACAAAAAACAGGTGACATTTCAGACAAGGATCTTGATTTTGCCTTTCTTAGATTGCAACGTTTACTTGAACGGAAAGTCAGAATTTTCTGGCACAAAAAATATTTTCAGAAATATATAGATAATCTCATTGTACCCTTTGGATTACTAATCCAGATTTTCCCTAACATTAAGAAAGTTGATGATATTATTAAATCTAAATGGGAAGAAAACTTACAAACATGTTCATTTGGCATGATGTTTTTCTGTGCATTCAGTACGATCATGAACTTTCTGTACTGGATGGTTTAATCTCACATTGGTATGAAGACCATGAATCTAGAATATCGAGTACGAGATTTCAGAAAAAAGAACAGGACCTTCAAGTCCATATTGAAAAATATACCTTAGAAATCATCCATACCAAAGAGAACAAATTTGCTAGGGATAATTCGGCTCACACTAATGGCTATGCTTACAAATGGACTCGCGATTCTAAATCCACTAGATCTTCGAATTCACGTACAACTAGAAATAATGACAATATTCCTAATGTCTCTTCACCTTCTTCTTTTTCCTCTACACAGTCGACCACGTACCATGATCTGTCTGAGGACAGAGTACCGAAAAAACGAAAAGGCAACTCTGAACATGTTTCCACCGAGTCTCTTCGGAATCAATTGGGCACTCCATTTTCTCGTCGAGCACCACCTTTCTCGTCTAAACCAGCGCCTGCATGCACACTTGCTATGTTTCTATGTTTCACCCTTCTCACTCTCTTTCCTCGGGTTTTCGAGGGACACAACCGACGATAGATCAATGCACAGCCCCTTTGGCTCAAGTAACATCTTCTGTAACTTCTTTGCAATCTGCCAATCCATTGGTAAGTACTGCTGATGTCATTATTTCGCCTTTAGGTACTCCCTTACCTGCAGATTTGAAATTGGCACCTATTTTTTTAGGGAAGGACTCGGTCCCACCCACGATTTAAACGATATTCATGCACAGAGTAATATTGATTCTTCGACAAATGAGCTGTCAATAATCAATCTATCGTCTTATAGTTTATCTGAACCTGAATTGGAGGTCTTGAGACTGGGACTAACTTTTTGTCCTGACTTCAATACCACCAAATTTCAACTTATTAAGGATTTACATCTTTTCGCTCGTAGATTGTTGTATCGAGTCATATTTGACAAACCTGCTACTGTATGCCCTAATAAAAATGATAATGTTCAACTGCATGAAAATATAACTGAATATCATGCTATTGAGAACCTGATGGAATTATGGGAGGAAGGAAACACCAATGACGACGATTCGGAAGCAATTTTTGCTCCAGGTCTGTCAATCTCTGGTATTTCCTTCCCCCCTCCTCAACCTTTTAAATGCAAATCTAGAGCATTTCCTTTGCCTAAAGCAAACCCAAACATCTGGGCTTTCATACAACAATCATCTATGGAGATTGAAAAGTTGTCTTTTCAATCACCTTCATCCACTAATCTCTCTTTACAACATAAAGCAGCTATTAAATCTTTACAAAACAATACGAATCTAATTATTAAGCCCGCAGATAAGGGCGGAAATTTGGTGATCATGGAAGTTGCACAATACACTTCTATGTGCCTAAATATATTGTCTAATAGAAATTGGTACCGTCCCATTTCTAAAACCGTTACTCAAAACTATCAAAATATTTACTTCAACATTATTTTTAAGGCGTATCAACAAGGGGTCATCAACCTCAACACATGGAAATTCCTAAATACTAAGGATCCAAAGATCCCGACTTTCTACACATTACCTAAAATTCATAAATCTCAAACAAATCCTCCAGGACGTCCTATTATTTCTGGTTGTTCATGTTTAACCGAAAATGCTAGTGCACTAGTTGATAGCTACCTAAGTCCACATGTCATTTCCCTTTCTTCCTATGTAAAAGATACAATTGATTTGTTAAGAATGATTGAAGGAATGTCTCTCCCTTCCAACTCATGGCTGGTTGCCTTGGATATTGAAAGTCTCTACAACACAATTCCCCATGACAAGGGAGTTGAAGTTGTACGTAGGTTCCTCTCTGAAAGAGGTTCATCCTTTTCACAATACAGTACTTTTGTTGTGGACCTTCTTGAATACATTTTGAAATATAATGTTTTCATGTTTGACTCTACCCACTACCTCCAGGTGCAGGGGGTCGCGATGGGGACTAAATGTGCCCCATCGTACGCCAACCTGTACCTGGGGAGGTGGGAAAAAGATACCTTTTCTAGAGAAGATTTGTCACCGTTCTTGGACAAAATCGTTTTTTGGTTTCGTTACATCGATGATGTTCTTTTTTTCTGGTCAGGCACAGAAATAGAACTAAAAAACTTTTTTGAATTGATCTCTATCAACAATTTTAATTTGAAATTTACTATGCAATACAGTCAATCCAAAGTTAATTTTTTGGATTTAACCATTTCTTTGGACAATGAAGGCAGACTTAGCTCTTTCCTGTTCAGGAAACCTTCTGCCGGAAATACGGTTTTACATGCTACTAGTTTTCACCCAAGCTCTCTGGTCAATAGTATTCCCTATAGTCAATACTTGCACTTAAAGCGAAATTGTAGCAAAAACTCTGATTTCCAATCAGCAGCTGATGATCTTTATCAGAGATTGAGAAAAAGAGGCTACAGCCACGAATGCTTGAAACGAGCCTACAACCGCGTCAAACCCAAAACTAGAACATCTCTTATCTTTTCTACCCGACGTTCCAACACAAATGAATCGGTTAGAATAATCACTCGCTACTCCAATCAGCATCACAAGTTTAAAGGAAATTTTGCATAAGTTTTGGCCACTTCTTTTGGCCGATCCTACCACCAAGAAATATATCAAAGACTTCCCCGAAGTCACTTTCAAGAGGGTTCCCTCTCTTAAAGATAAACTAGTGCACAGTCATTTTGAACAAACAGATTTGAATGCTAGAAAAGTAATTAACGGCCCCTTTCCATGTGGAAACTGTGATGTTTGTTGTTATGTCAATTCTCATACAAAATTTAAATTGCCAAATGGCAGATGGCATTTTATTAGACACCGAGTCACATGCCAAACACAGGGCGTCATTTATCTTGCCCGTTGCCTCTGTGGCGGATTCTATGTAGGCAAAACAAAGCGACAATTCTGCATTAGAATCAAGGATCATATTAAACCCATTATCAAAAAGAGAATGGAGACGGCCATCAGCCGTCATGTTGGCCTTTTCCATGCCTTCAATCCTAAATTTATCACTTTTTCTGCATTAGAGCACATTCCTCTGGATTCGAGAGGGGGTAGTGTAGATAATATTCTACTTCAGCATGAAGCTGAATGGATCTTCAATCTAAGGGCCACAATCCCTCCTGGCTTTAATGAAAATTTAAGCTTCAAACCGTTTTTATGAATTTTTCCCGGTCCTCTAGTTCGGGTGAATATAATTTGGTTTTTTTCTTTTTTAGTTTTTTCCTTTTTTTTATTTTTTTATTATTAATTGCATTTTTTCATAATCTGCTATATGTGTGTATTGATTTATTTATAATAAACTGTAAAATAAATAAACAACAATATATTATTGTTTGTAATATTATGATGTGCAGCTCCTGAGAAATATTTTTATTTTGTTGACTCTCTGACTTGGTGGGAGTCTCCCCTTCCCTTTTTTATTTATTTATTTATTTATTTTTTTCCCACCGTGATTGTCCACCTCTCTGGTCCCTCTACCAATGCTGCTCGCACGGACGCCCGGGGGCATAGGCGCCCTGAGTGCCGCTGCCCCTTTTCAGCGCTGCGATGCTCCCCTCTGGCTGGTTCGGAGGGACTGGCCACACTCAGGCCGTCCCTCCCCTCCTGTTTTCTCCATCATTCATCTCTCTGTCCTTCTACGTCTGAGTGGGCGGGTGGCTAGGTGGTTGCGATATTGCACGTCGCCGCCCCTCTGGGAGGGTTGCGACCAAGGCGTTGATCGTTCCCTCCTCCCCCGTCCGCCGGCCTGAGGCACTATGGGAGTTGTAGGCTTACATAGCCTCGTCCCACTGGCGAGCATGCGCAATAGCACTCTCTTCGTCCGCATCAAGCCGGCGACGTAAGACGCCGGCTTGATGGCGGGGCTTATAAAAAGCCAGCGTTACACTGTCATTCCTTGCTAGCTGCAGCCAAGGGTGACACTTTATTCTCAAGACCGTGTACTTACCAGTGAGTTATTTGCTACATCTATTTTATACTATTATAGCTGACATTCTCTATTTGTCTGGATTCGTCTTTTTTCCCTTTTTTTTTTTTTTCCGATTCTTACGCTTTGCACTGTTACTCAGCTCCTTTTTAACATGCACATCTAATTTCTTTTTCTCTTTGGTTTGGTCTTGGTTTTGCTACACACACTCTATACACTTGGGCTACCATCATGGTCTTTACCACCTCTGTATTTATCTATTAGTCTAAAACCTTATGTTTTGGGGTTCCACTTTTTAATTTCAATTATATATATATATATATATATATATATATATATATATATTTTTTTTTTTTTTTTTTTTAATTTTTTTTTTTTTCTAATTTTCATTTTTGTCTCTTTTTTGATATTTTTTGTTCAGCCGGTACTCTTTCGGTAGTTTGTCTTCTTGAGTACTAAATTATCAACGCTCGCCCATATTTCCACAATTATTCAATTGATGTAAGTACTCATCGAAATATAAATATATCTTTACTATTTCTTCTATTTTATTTTTTATTTGGGAGGGTGTTTACCCCCTTTAGGTTGACTTATTTTAGCAACCTTTATATTTTTTTTTTTATTTTTTTTTATTTTACCTATATCTACTGAGACTTGCCAACAATCCTTTCTTTCATTATATACTTTCTCCTATCAGCAATTTTTGGCCGGTTTTTTAGCCCCCTGCGACCCAGCATGGTTGTGGTTAACTCCTGAGGTGGACAAATTCCCTATTTTATCATCTACGTAGTGGTTTAAGGTGGGTTCGTGTTTTTTTTTTTCTGTTTGTTTTTTCTCAAGCCTGCACTCGTACTTATTGATTTTCGACACACTTTTATTATAATAAATATTTTGTTACTATATTATTTTGTATTTTGTATTTTGATTTAGATTTCGTTGAAATATTCACACATCCCCTGAAGAAGCAACCTATTGCGAAACATGTCGGGATTATGTGTGTTTAATGAGAACAACCACTGCACTGCATTGTCCTGTGTTTTTATATTTCAAGCATAATTTGTTAATGATTTTAACTTTGAATTAAATAAATATTTGTATTATAATTCTGTATCCTATTCAATAATGTTTACTATCTAGTCGCTATTTGCACCGTTAAAATCCCTAATTCCCTCTCTTGTTTTTTGATTCATATTATAAATATATTTTTTCTTGTTTTATAGGTAAGCACATGACATCTGTTCTCAGCTGCATAAGGGGCTTAGAGAACTGGGGGTGAAGACTGCAGAGGGGTGTGTCAGCAGAAGGTAGAGAAACAACAGTACATTGATTTACCTAGTGAAGGGCTTTGCAAAAGGTCAGGGGGGATGGGGGTGTCAGCACAAGTTTGACCACTGGAGTACAGGCAGGCTGTGTTTCCAAGTAGAATGCAAAGAATAAATACTGACCACGCAGCGATGGATGTGCTTCCATGCCTAGCATGGTCAGGTTGAAACAGGAAGGCAAGGGGGATGGCCAGGGTGAACAGGTATTTCAGACAAAGGAAGCAATACAAAGAATAATTTTTTTAATGCAAGTACATGGTACAACAGATACATATCACAAATATGAATCTCTGGGGTAACAAACTTTAGTAGCAAACAAAATTTTAAAGTACTGAATAAAGTTTGTAAAGCCAAATATACTGAGAATTTTTGTACAAACTAGTGCATGGCCAGCTTTAGAGAAATGTTATTGGGGGCTCTTGTATTAACTTGTAAGATAAGTATTTTATACAAATAAATTAAAACCTTCCAAAAATTGTGACCAACATCTATTTTAACTTCTCATGTTTACTAGAGATATTGGGGGTTATTTACAAAAGGCAAATCCAATTTGCACTGCAAGTGCACTTGAAAGTGCAGTCACTCTAAATCTAAGGGGTAGATCTGAAATGAGGGGAAGCTCTGCTGATTTTATCATCCAATCATTTGCAAGCTAAACTGCTGTTTTTTATTTTTCTTGCAAGTCCCCTTCGGATCTACAGCGACTTTACTTCCAAGTGCACTTGTAGTGCAAAGTGGATTTTTTTTCTTTAGTAAAATAGTATGTTGAATGTTGTCCTTTAATTCAGATAACAGCTCCAGCAGAAAGTATCTAAATGTATACTACACTAGAAATTGCTATCATGACACTGTGTGCCTTAACCTTTAAATATCCCCTTACAGTCTTTTGTGAATAAATGTTTATTTCTTTAATTCTGCTAGTATTGCATGTCACATATTTTTTGCTATGCAGGGAACAAATGCTGTCTGGGAAAAAAAAGAGTATTTATTTTTCATGCATGAAATGTTAAGTCGTGACAGCTTATGCGTATTAGATTAGAAAGCGTATTCTTGAATGTCTATTGACTGAGACTGTTTTCAGGTTTATTTGCATTTTATTCCCGTATCTGAAAATGATTATGACTTCGATGTTTAGCCTGCCGTGTCTTACTATTGAAATGAGAAAATTTGAATTAGCAACTGTTTCATCTTGGGAAGGTCTGACATTGTAGCCCTTTAAAGTAATGGAAAATTGGACAAGTTGGTGCACTGTTTATGTAGTTAATGAACCATTAATGAGACTAATCACTAGTTCTGCAGTCTGTACGGTAAATGACAAGCTTCTTCTTACCATTATTTCATTATAGCGTTCTCTAAAAATTGCCTTTCTCTACACTTTAGCACACATTGTAGTAATTAATTATGTTCTTTTGCAGATGTCTTTAAAGATTAAAAACAACCCAAGAAATGCCAAATAATCCAAGATCTTCTGCTCATTGGTGCTACAATGACAAAGGAACATAAATAATACATGTACATACTTGGCATTGTGGTCTAAGTGCAGCAGCCAGGTCTATTTAACCACTTAAGGACCACAAGGATTTGCCCCCTTAATGACCAGGCCATATTTTGTGATAGAGCACTGCGTTATTGTAACTTACAATTGTGCAGTTGTGTGACGCTGTACCCAAATAAAATTTATGTATTTTTTTTTCTTGACAAATAGAGCTTTCTTTTGGTGGTATTTCATCACCTCTGCAGTTTTTACTTTTTGCACCATAAACAAAAAAACATCATCAATTTTGGAAAAAAAAACAATTACTTTCTGCTATAAAACATACCCAATAAAAAAATTAAAAAATCTAATTTCTTAATCAGTCTAGACCAACGTGTATTCTGCTACATGCTTTTAATTAAAAAAAATCCCAATAAGCGTATATTTATTGGTTTGCGCAAAAGTTATAGCTTGTACAAAATTGGGGATAGATTTATGGCATTTTTATTATTATTATTATTTTTTCTTAGCAATGGCAGTGATCAGCGATTTTTAGTGGGACTGCGACATTGTGGCAGACAAATCAAACACTTTTGACCCTTTTTTGGGACCAGTGACATTATTACAGTGATCAGTGCTAAAAAAATGTGTGTGCCCACACAGGCTAGCGCACGAAACAATGTACACCTATGGCGATCCATGCAGCCGAGCCACCTTGCCGCAATATAACTGCAAGTGGTTAAAGTGTTTCCAAATCCACAGCTGCATCATTCAAATACAGTGACATCACCGCACTTGTAGTCCATTATTACTTCCCCCAGATCCATAGCTGAAGGTCCTGGAGGAAGGCCAGGCTCACACTGTAGTGGGTGCTGGACTGCGTGCAAATAACACATGCTCCTGCACCCACAAGCACCCGTAGCCTAAACACGCTGCTCTTTTGCAGGCGCATAATCATCCCCACACATCAGAAAACGCAGTGCGCTCTAGGGTGTGTTTAAACACATGGTACAAAATGTATGCAAAAGCCCCATGCGGTTTAATGCAACCACATTTTAAAAAAAGGGTCATGGTAATTTTCTCCTGTGGAAGATGCAGGTACAGCAGCCCATTCAAATGAATGGCCTGCTGTGCCTGTGCAAACACATACCGCACCGCTTGCACAGATGTGAACCTACTCTGATAAAAATGGTTCTGTTGGCTTGTAATTTTAACATAAAAATCTTATAGTTTTCAACATAAAAATAAATGTTACTTTTTTTTGCAACTGTAAATTAATTATGTGAACCCTTTTGGAATGAAGTCACAACAATAGACAATTACAGTCTGCTTAAACTAATAATACACAAAGAATTAAAAGTTACCATGTTCTTATTGAACACACAATGTAAACATTCACAGTGCAAGTGGAAAAGTATGTGAACCCTTGGATTTAAATAACTAGTTGAACCTCCTTTGGCAGCAATAACTTCAACCAAACCTTTCCTGTAGTTGCAGATCAGACGTGCAAAATGGTCAGGAGTAATTCTTAACCATTCCTCTTTACAGAACTGTTTCAGTTCAGCAATATTCTTGGGATGTCTGATGTGAATCGCTTTCTTGAGGTCATGCCACAGCATCTCAATCAGGTTGAGATCAGAACTCTGACTGGGCCACTCCAGAAGGTGTATTTCCTTCTGTTTAAGCCATTCTGTTGTTCTATGCTTTGGGTCATTGTCCTGTTGGAACTTCTGTTGAGCTTCAGCTGGTGGACAGATGGCCTTAAGCTCTCCTGCAAAATGTCTTGATAAACTTGGGAATTCATTTTTCCTTCGATAATAGCAATCCATCCAGGCCCTGACGCAGTAAAGCAGCCCCAAACCATGATGCCCCCGCCACCATACTTCACAGTTGGAATGAGGTTTTGATGTTGGTGTGCTGTGCCTCTTTTTCTCCACACATAGTGTTGTGTGTTTCTTCCAAACAACTCAACTTTGGCTTTATCTGCCCACAGAATATTTTGCCAGTACTGCTGTGGAACATCCAGGTGTTCTTGTGCAAACTGTAAATTTGCAGCAATGTTTTTGTCGGACAGCAGTGGCTTCCTCTTTGGTATCCTCCAATGAAATCCATTCTTGTTTAGTGTTTAACGTATTGTAGATTCACTAACAGGGATGTTAACATATGCCAGAGACTTTTGTAAGTCTTTAGCTGACACTCTAGGATTCTTCTTCACCTCATTGAGCAGTCTGCGCTGTGCTCTTGCAATCATCTTTACAGGACTCCCACTCCTAGCAAAAGTAGCAGCAGTGCTGAACGTTCTCCATTTATAGACAATTTTTCTTACCATGGACTGATGAACAGCAAGGCTTTTGGAGATACTTTTATAACCCTTTCCAGCTTTATGCAAGTCAACAATTCTTAATCGTAGGTCTTCTGAGAGCTCTTTTGTGCGAGGCATCATTCACATCAGGCAATGCTTCTTGTGAAAAGCAAACCCAAAACTCGTATGTGTGTGTTTATAGGGCAGGGCAGCTGTAACCAACACCTCCAATCTCATCTCATTGATTGGACTCCAGTTGGCTGACACCTCACTCCAATTAGCTCTTGGAGCTCTCATTAGTCTAGGGGTTCACATCGTTTTTCCACCTTCACTGTGAATGTTTACATGCTCTGTTCAATAAAAACATGGTAACATTTAATTCTTTGTCTGTTATTAGTTTAAAGGGGCATTACAGCCAATCCTTTTTTTTTTTTTTAAGTCAGCAGCTACAAACACTGTAGCTGCTGATTTTTAATAAGGACACTTACCTGTCCAATGATCCTGCGATGTCGGCTGCCCCGAGGCCGATTCGTCCATTGGATCGGCTGCTGGCGCCTCCATCCTAATGAAGGGAAACAGGCAGTGGAGCCTTGCGGCTTCACTACCATTTCCTACTGCGCATGCACGAGTCGCTCGGCACTTTGTGAATGGCCCCATTGTGTTCTGGGACACACACATGTTCCAGAAGGCAATGGGCCCGCTCACCAAAGAGGAGGAAGCACCGCGAAATAGGAAGAGGCAGATTAGGAAGACTGCCTAGCAACAGCGTTTCAGGTAAGTTTGTATTTATTATTTATAATTTGTATTTATTTTTTATTTTATTAATGCAATTTTTTTTTGGGGTGGCCCTCCACTTTAAGCAAATTGTGATTGTCTATTGTTGTGACTTAGATGAAGATCAGATCACATTTTATGACCAATTTGTGCAGAAATCCATATCATTCCAACAGGGTTCACATAATTCTTTTGCAACTGTACTTTGATATTTTAAGTACCTTACTTAATTTTCATTAGTTCCTAAAACACACCATTTACAAAAATAATGTATAATACTGAGTAATCTAGACAAAACTTTTAAGGTCTGTGAATTTCCATATTCTAATTGAGTTACATTTATGGTACTTAAAAAATGATCTTTTCATGTAACTGAAATTGCGGGACGCAGATGTTTGGCAAATGTGCAACCGCATGAGTTTTGATGCTGTATATTTTAAAGAGTTTGATGTCTTTTGGAACTTTAAAAGCCTGCACAAGCCAGTTCCCATATGTTTGAGGACAAAAGAGTGCCACCAGTAACAAGAATTTTTCCAAGTACTACAAAGCCAAGATGCAGGGTGAGGGACTACCAGCTTAAAAACTATTTTGTGCCACAAAAATTAATTTTTCAACAGCTTAGTTTTTGAAGGTCTTGGAATTCAAATTCAGAATATGTAACAACAAGCCCCGCCCACTTCGCACCCAATGTTATTAAAATTTAAAAACAAAGATAGCATTCATTTACACTGCATCTGTGCCAATTTGTGCTGCAAAAAAGAACGTATGTACTGGTTTGGTTTCAGAGATATCCCACTTTGCACTAGTTTTTAAAAAACAATGATAACATTTGTTTGTGCTGTGTTTGTGCTGATTTGTACCACAAAAACAAACTTTCTGTTTGTTCGGTTTTTGAGATATTGGACATTCAATGTTAGATTATGTAACCTAAAGCCCACTTTGCACTATGTTCTTAGATTTTAAAAACAAAAACCATATTTATGCTGCATTGTCAGGAAAAACAAGCATATTTGTATATTGTACTTTTTTCATAAAGCACTCTTATTTTGTATCAGAAAGAATGATTATGAGTCTCATTTATGGTTTTAGCCTGAGCTACTCTGAAAACCTAAACTATACCTTTGAAGTTTTTCAGAAGATCTTTTTAGAGCTAGATGTGGGGATTCTATCTTCAAAAGTTCACACTTTAACCGCTTGCTGACCAGCCATCATCATACTGCGGCAAGTCGGCTCTCCTGCGAAGTCCGCCGTAGGTGTATGTCGGTCTTTGCAGAGGGATATAGCAGGCATGAGCGCGCCCGCAGTGGGCCGTGGGAGCATGCCCGTAGGTCCAGCGGACTCGATGTCTGCGGGCGGCCCATGATTGTGGTGTACAGAGGCAGAACGGGGATCTGCTAGTGTAAACAAGGCGATTACCCGTTCTGCCAGATGACATGTCAAATCTTTTCAGTGATCAGGAGCAGCTATCTGTCATGTCCCTGGTAGCCTATCCCCCCTACAGTTAGAAAACTCCCAGGAACACACTTAACCTCTCGACCACCCCCTAGTTTTAACCCCTTCCCTGCCAGTGTCATTTATGCATTGATCAGTGCATTTTTAAAGCACTTATCAATGCAACAACGTCCCTGGTCCCAAAAAAGTGTAATTTGGGGTTAGATTTGTCTGCCGCAATGTTGCAGTCCCACTACAAATCGCAGATAGCCACCATTACCAGTAAAAACAATAAAAATAAATAAAAGTCCCTAAATCTATCCCATATTTTGTAGATGGAGTAACTTTTACACAAACCAATCAATATACGCCTATTGCAATTTGTGTAGAATATATATCGGCCTAAACTGATGCATATATTAGTTTTTATTAATATTTGTTTTGATATGTATTATAGCAGGAAGTAAACATTTTTTTATTTTTTCCAAATTTTTGGGGGTTTCTTGTTTATAGCAAAAAAAATTGAAAACGCAGAGGTGATCAAATACCAGAAAAATAAAGCTCTATTTGTGGGGAAAAGGGACACCAATTTTGTTTGGGTATAGCGTCGCACGATCACACAATTGTCAGTTAAAGCAATGCAGTGTCACATCGCAAAAAATGGCCTGGTCAGTAAGGGGGCAAATCCTTTGTAACATTTTTAACACTTTATAAATAAGAAATACTAATTTGTTTTGAAAGCATGAGACTATTCCTTTAAAAAAAAAAAAACATATTATTGTATTATTTTTATATAAAAACCTTCAAACATATATAAAAATATATTTGGAAAATACGTTTTACCAACTTAAAAAAAATAGTAAGTTACAAATGAATATCACCTAAAACTAAGTAACTAAGTAATAGGGCAGCATGGTGGTGTAGTGGTTAGCACTTTCACCTAGCAGGAAAAGGGTTGCTGGTTTGATTCCGACCATGACACTACATGCCTACAGTTTGCATGTTCTACCCTGTGCCTGTGTAGGTTTCCTCCCAAAACATGCTGGTCGGGTAATTGTCTCCTCTGTAAATTGCCCTACTATGTGTATGTATGAATGTGAGTTAAGGATCTTAGATTGAAAGCTCCTTGAGGGCAGGGACTGATGTGAATGTACAATGTATATGTAAATCCGACAGACTTTGCAGCTGAGGTCCGCCACACTTTGAAACAAATGGACTTGGCCACACACAATCACTCCAAAAGTCAAATGGATTAGAACATGATGATGTAGAATGAGGAAGTTCATAGCCAGTAGCTGCTTTTGCTTCGGTTTTAGTCTGTCGGACTAACACACAGACGACCAGATTTTTCGACCGGACTTGAGTCCGTTGGAAAGATTTGAAACAAGTTTTATTTCTAGGTCTGCCGGATATGATCGAATTGTCTGACGGATTCCAGTCCGCTGGACCAAGTCCGTCTAAAAGTCCGGTTGTGTGTACGTGGCATTATTTTTATTTATTTTTTTTTGATTTTCAAATAGCTTTATTGAAAATGATGAGTGAAATACAAAGTAGGACATAAGAAGAAGAAAAAAAAAGGGATTACAGGCAAAACATAAGTGAGATACAATGTCCATAAACAACAGTAACAAAGAGCATAAAGCTCGAGCAAGTGCATAGAGTCGAGAGAATATTCCAGTTCCCCAAGAAGGAAGGGAGCTGGAGGGGGGGAAGGGAAGGACAGGGGGAGGAAGGAAGAAGTAAGAGGGATGGATACCAGTAGGGGATCGAGATTAGTATATAATTAGTAAGCTGTATTGTCTATCGTCGTGTCATTCACATCGCAGTGGGTTCAGGGTAGCATTATTCTTATTTCTTGTTGTACAGAACAGCTTCCGAGCGGTTTTTACCATTCTATCCAAAATGGAAGAAATATGTTTTGACACAGATGGTAAAGAACTGGACAGGCATTTGAAACCATTCCTATTCTATCCAAAATAGGAAGTATTGGCTTTAGATATACTCGAAGTCGAAGGTGTTTCTACATTGACCATTTTTTGTAACTTAAACTTAAAGAGGGACTGCAATCTTCTCACATAATTTGTAATAAAAACATCTTTGCCATTCTGAAGCTTCCCTCCAACCACTTTGCATATTATTTTCTATGTACTGTGATTCTGTACTTGCCAAATATGCTGCAGAAATCTCCCTCCATTAAGTCTGGCTGCAACCATTTTAACTGTGGGCAGCTGAAGCTTCACTTCCTGGATTTACACAGACACACAGAGGCACACCTCCAGCTCTGCAGCTCTCATTGACCCTCTTATGACTCTCTTCCTGGCAAACTCTCACAAGAATGAGAGTTCCGCTTTAACTGATGACCCCCTGACATGCCACATTTGGTAACTGTTTTTTATAAATATATAAAGTGGAAAAAAGATTTCCAAAACAAGCTGCAACAAAACACCATCAAATATCCTTATGGTCAATATAAATGTAAAGAAAATAAAGTTGCGCTCAAAGAAAATAAAGATACAGTGATGAAAATATCAATCAAATAATATTGAAAAGATGAAATATAAATATAAATATAAATCAGATTCCAGAGATGAGGACCATGTGACGACTAAATCTTGCAGAGATCCAGATCGGATGGACTCCCTTGTGAGCGGAGTCAACAGTGCAAGCAGACACAACCCTCTGCGGGGATGGATGGATCTCAGATGACCTGAGCTTGGCCAACAACTTCTGGAAATGAACGAGAGAAAATCGGCAGCCAGGAGCGGTGCGTGAACACGCTGGTATGCAGCTTCACCAATCCCTGCTCTGTTTCAGCTTGTCTCTGCGGGGAAAGACCCGGGGATTTCTCCGATGGGGGGCAGTAACTTTACACTTCCCTGGCCAATGGATCGGCTCATCTAAAAAGAAAAAACACACTCGGGCCAGCCGGCCCCAAGTGTGGATAGGGGGAAAAAGGAAAACGAGCTCCAATAGTGAAATACTGCTTGAATAGAACAGTTTAATGCTTTTCAATGCTTAAAACAGACCGGTAAGGTTAACCACAATGGTCAGTTTACAAAAAATATTGCACAAACAATAAATAAAACAACCGGTTGGATAATTAAAAACAAAATAACACCCGTGCATGGGGGTCACATAGAGCGTGATGGTATCAACATATTGCGCCCCGTATAGTTTAATTGGATACTTATTTGCTTTATAGTTCATCTTTTCAATATTATTTGATTGATATTTTCATCACCGTATCTTTATTTTCCTTGAGAGCAACTTTATTTTCTTTACAGGTAACTAGTTTTGACAGGTACCCAGCTCCCACTTCCTCTCCTGGCGCCGTGGTAAGGAGTGGAATTTCACATCTCCCCCCTCCCTTAAATCTTCTGGGACACGTAATAGGTCCCAAAAAATTGCCCATCCATTCAAAACAGGGCAGCACAACTCGTGTGAAGCTGCAAGCTGTCACAGCCGGGCGCCCACACTTACAATGCTGGCACCGTGGAGAGGAGGGAGAGAAGAGCAAGGCTTAAAAGGTTTATGTTTAAAAGTCAGCAGCTACAGTTTTTGTAACTGCTGACATTTAAATGGGTGGAACAAGGACAGAGGATTTAATAGAGGGAAAGATGAAAAAATGATTGTCCAATTTAAAAGGTCCTTCCAACCAAAATTAATGTTTAGTTATAGATTGATTTAGTTATAGATAAGTTCACTTTTAGTAACCTGTTACATGTTATCCCCATATTGAGGGTGTAATATGTCACCTGTTATAAAATAATTTCCCCCCATCCTGACTTGCCCCGTTTTGACAGCAACAAAAAAGGGTTGGGGACTTTTCCCCTGCGGAAGACGCAGGTACAGCAGTCTATTAAAATGAATGGGCTGCTGTGCTTGTGCAATAACGAGCCGCACCACTCTGCCCACACAGTCACTTCATTCATTCACAGGGTTCTGTGAATGAATGAACTACAAGTACCACCTTCCATTGTCTGCACATTTTTTACCCAAAAATAAAATGTCCATTTATTTTATTTTTTCTAAAACTAGAAACATATCTTTTAAGTCAGCCTTTCACCTCACTAATTCCTTAGCTACTTCAACAGTGAGTGCTACCTGCCACTATTGCCAACTCTTTGTCTGTCAGGGCATTGTTTTGTGTTCTGATCCACTTTTGTCTGCTCCAACATCTCCTGTTGCATATTCCATAACATAACAAAAAATCCAACAGTGAAAATGGGAACCCCTCATAATGACTATAGCAGGTGGGCAAACCTAGAAACTCAAGTGCAGATATCTCACTAAAAGAGTTCCTGAGAGATTAAAGTCTATATCAGATGATTTAACTAAAATGTATGTAAAGCTAAAAAAAATTATGATATAATGCAGCTTACTAGTTCTTAGATTTGGTGGCTACATTTTTATTATTTTCTTATTATTTCAGGCTTTTTACTCTTTATTTTTACCTAATAATGCTTCATATAACAAACCTCTTGTTCCTGAGTGACTATCCTAACTTCTCTGATGTATCAATGGAAGGAGCCATGTAATGATGAGTGAAATGAGCAAAGCTCAGTTTGCAGTATGTTTGCTGTACACCTATAAGAAATCCGCAAACCCCAAACACAGCACCAAACCCCACTCAAGACTATGGGAGCAGGTACCTTCTCATTTTTCCTGTTTTTTTTCAAGACCAATTTGCAAGCTTTTGATAAAAAGGCATGGGTAGTCCAACCCTATGTGGTCAATCACATCAGCCGGTGTCACTGGTCAGTTTGTTGACATTCAGCAGCCAGCTGGGGAGCTGTGATGTGCAGCAGAAGTACAGCAGGAGAGGATTGTTGTAAGCCCACTTGGCAGTCACCATGAAACCATATTGATGGGTGTAAATGTCACATCACCAGATCCCTGTCTCGATAGATGTGGAGGTCTGTGGGGGCTTATTGGAATCTGGAAGACTCCTTTAGAATAAGCTGCCTCCAAATATCCACCCTCCTCCCTACATGAAAGAGTAATGCCGCGTACACACGTAGCCGACTATCCGGCGGACTTAGTCCGGCGGACTTCCAGCCGGACTTTCCGAACAGGCTACTTGCCCACACATGGCACTTTTTCAGCGGACTAATACGGCGTACTAAATCCGCCGGACTATCCGCCGTACTTTTGAAATGAGGATGCCTGGACTGTGACATCATAATAGGCGGGGACATCATCCGGCGATGTCCCTATATAAGTCACCGTGCGCCACGTCCGTGCCACTGTGAGCGGAGGATGCGACGAGGCAACATCTGAAGAGAAGAGGAGAAGAACAGAAGACAGCAACAGAAGACCGGGCCACCGCTTGTAAAAGAGCTAGAAGAAGGCGCGGTGGCCCGGCAAGAAGAACCGAAGAGGGGGACAAGACCCCCCAAGAGGGGGATAAGACCCCCGAAGTCGGAAGAAGAGGGCGGCGGCAGCAAAGAAGAAAGCCGGGCTCCTCCACTAGTAAAAGAGCTAGCAGAAGATAGCGGAGGAGTCCGGCGAGAAGGCCCCCGAAGATGGACAGAAGACCCCCGGAGATGTGCAATAAACTATTTTAACCCTTGTGTGTTGTGTTTTTTTTTACTTTTTTTCACAGGTGAATGGATAGGGGTACATTGTACCCTATACTCATTCACATAGGGTGGGGGGCCGGTATCCGGGGGCCCCCTTATTAAAGGGGGCTCCCGGATTCCGATAAGCCCCCCCGCCCGCAGACCCCGACAACCAATGGCCAGGGTTGCCGGGAAGAGGCCCTTGTCCTCATCAACATGGGGACAAGGTGCTTTGGGGTGGGGGGCCGCGCTGCCCATTGTTCAACAGGGACTGGACAAATTTCAATGCATCTACGTATGTTCCCACTCGAAAGAAGATAAATAAAATAAATAAAAAGTGAGGAAGGGATAGTGGAGAGGAGAGTGAAAAAGGTGGCCATTGTGCAATACAATGACCAGGCCCTCTGGCCAGGAATCAAAAATTCCTCTGGTCCTAGCCAAAAGGCCGGGCCCTAGAGGCAGGTGTAAAAAAGCGTGTTAATGGTGACGTGACCTAGGTGCCAGATATCAAAGTGCGTAGCACAGTGGGTATAAGGCACCCCTGGACTGCCACTCCAGGGGCACATCACCATGGGCTTTTCAACAGAAAGCATCCCTGACCCCCCAACCCAGACCACGACAGCCCCCACCCCAGCCAGAAAGGCATGGAGATCCAGAAGCTTGGTGAGACCCTTTGCCATCAGGTCACACCTTCACTCCCATCACTCCTACCTAATTACATTTGGGAAGTACAGGCCGCCCCCCTGCTGGAACAGGAGAACGAACGTTCCCTCCCAAAAAACTGACTGGAGCTAAAGCTGCCACAATCCAAGCCAGAAGGCCAGGGTCCTCTCCCCTGGCGCCGACCAGTGGTTCTCCATCCCCTAGAGAAGGCTCCCTTTCGGCTACGAACCACTCCGGGTCACCTTTACACCAGCAGGCTTTGCATAGCAACCGCCACCTACTGGTAACTGATAAGAACAGATACTACACTTGATCTTAGCCAAAACGCCGCACACAGCTAAGAGAGCAAGCATCAATGGGAGCTTCGATTTTAATGTTCCCTCTCTACCCATCCCTGCCAATCACACAAATGGGCTGTTTTCATTGGTTCAGAGTTGCATCAAATTCTGATTGGCTGTACCTAAAGCCTAGTTGGCCATCATGCTCCTTACATAAGCATTAGACTCTCGTTGGTGTCTCTCTGTCTAGCATGTTTATGGTCGTTAGGTAAGCAACTCTCCTTGATCCTAGCATAACCAGTTCTGAAATTAGCATGTCAAAGACCCATGATAAGGTGGGGACACAAAGTCTGATATGGCTATCTCTATAAACTTAGTTATCAAACAGCTTTTTAGAAACAGGAAAAAAGAAGTCTTGTGAGGTTGGCCCATATCTCATCATAGTATCATAAAATATATTATGTACCTCATCTTCCTGTAAAAACACACACATTTATATATATAGTATATCTATCTATCTATCTATCTATCTATCTATCTATCTATCTATCTATCTATCTATCTATCTATCTATCTATATATATATATAACCAACGGGGCATGGCACGATTTGATTAAAAAGTCCTCTTTGATTAGAAAGTCCCCTGAAGTTCATTCTTGAACTTATGCCCTCCCTCAATTGATTTGTACCTACCCACAACGGACCCGAGGCCCCGACCCTTCCCCACCAACACTGTGGCCTCCTCTTCCTCTCTTGAACATTCCAGAACCAATCAAGGTTGACTTGAGACAGCAAAATAAAATCTTGGTGCCCTTGAGACTCAACATCCAGATCATGAGTGCCTGTGCTGCGATGTTTCCACGCTCCTCTGCCTTGGAAGAGTGGAATTCCAACATCGATAGTGGGATCCACGCATATGTAGACCTGTAACTTGGGACTGCGGTGTAATTATTGCAACGATTGGATCGGACCGCAAACAGCACTTTTCAGCATGGTGAATGAAAGTTCAGGAGAGTCTTAGCCGTCCCACCTTTTTCGCTTCTTCAGGTGGTGGTAGGGTGGGCCTCCAGACAGTGGTGTGTGAAAACAAAATAAGAAAGGAGAGTGTCAGTGTACAGTTATTGGAGTCCGAGGCACAGCCGGTATCTACTAGAGCCCTTGAAGGTAGGATTAGGTACACCACACCTGCTCACGGGGTTCAGGTTAAAGCAGTAGACAGACTGGGAGATGTAGAATTACAATGAGCCATACGACCTAGATGTCCAGGGATAATTTGTGAAATATCGTGAAATACAAAATGAAGTCCTGCGCTACCAAATAACGTGAAATACAAAATGAAGTCCTGCGCTACCAAATAACGTGAATAAATTTGTGAAATATGGTACTTGAATGTTTCAGGAAACCATATATAGGACCCATTGGACTCTTAAAAATTGAGTCAGGCAGAAATAGTAAAGCCTTACAATTCACAGCTCATCTCTGATATTCAAACAAAAGTTCCAGAAGATGAATACATTTACTTTTAAATATATAGAAGAACATTATCAGCTAATAGACTGGTACCATCACTTAAAGTAATTAAAGATAAGAAAATTAAACAAAGAAAGTAGGAAGGAGAAAGAAGAGAAAAAATTTAATAAAATAAGCAAAAAAAAGTTGAAGTTTAATATTACTTCAACCCAGACTGTTTATCACACACATTTCACTTTATGTCAAAGAGCTTTGAATCTGCATTCATAAAAACAAACAAACAATATATAACTGTCCTGAAAAAATTATTATAAAGTGCCTTGAAAAATAATACATTGCAGCTGTTGCAGCAAAATAATAAAGAGCAAAAAATGATCATGTATGCCGCTCCCGTGCGAAAGCCCGCCCTTTTAAAAACGGGGGTGGAGTCGCGTCTCCCACTGGGGGTCTCAGGGAGGGTTAATCTTACCAACATGATTTTATTGCCAAAGTTCCTGTATATGTTCTGGCATTCCCCAGTTTTAAACACTCTTAAGATTTTCAAGACGCTTGATAGTATCCTTAACATATTCATTTGGGGACCGAACAGGCACAAATTCACATGGAATACCCTTAAGAACCCAATGTCGTCGGGTGGTATGGCCCAGACTTTCGCACATATTACATAGTGGCACAATTATCGCACGTTTATCATTTACATAAATCGGACGGGAATAGATACCAAACTTTGATATGCACACATACTCCCATTCAGGTATTATTCAGAGGGGGAGGGCGGGTGGCACTCGCGCTCTATTACTTGCCCATCATAAACGGATCTAGGAGCCAGCACTTAGGATCTCTGTGGCACTCCCCTGTGGCGTTACCCCCAATTAAAAGAATTGACCCGAATTCCAGACTTAGAACTATGGGCCTCTAGAGGCATAATATACTTGTATCAAGTTATGACCCCACTCGTAGTGCTGGACTTCCAAACTCTGAAGAAAGAATTTGAGTTGCCATCCCACATGTTATTCAGGTATGCTCTCTGGACTTCCCAAACTCACCAACATTGTCCTTAGTAGATGTTATTGTTGGGGAAAATTCATCTCAATTAATATCAACCATGTACAGTTTACTGAGAGCCTGTATAGTAACGCAAATTACTGATATGGCTAGAATTAGGTGGGAAGAGGATGTTGGCCCCTTGGAGGTGTCAGACTGGGATGAGATATTGGAAAATACCAAAAGAGTATCGCTTAAACTGCTTGAACACCTGACTCAACTATATATTGTTCATAAATCATATTTAACCCCAACAAGAATTGCTAAGTGAGAGGGGGGAGAAAAGAGACAAGTCTCTTTAAAGAATAATGGGATTTTAATTGAGACAGGGTCTATTGATAGGGTAGGCACATAAGACACCAATTTAAAAAAAAAGATATAAATTTATTAATCGTATCAAAAACATAAAAAACACATATTCATAGCGTATTTGATGGACCATGAGACAATACTTGACAATCGTAATCTGATGCGTTGATAAGCAGAACCAACATATTTCGCATGGTTGCTTCGTCAAGGTTTTGCATATACCACAGATTTCATCTATATTACATAGAATAAACATATCATCAGTATAATAAAATACATTGGTTGATACATTATCAAGAAAATGATTAAACTTCATTGTGGACACATTAGGTATTAACATGATCAGTTGTTTTTATACATATTAGTTATTGTGCCTACCTGGTCCTTAAAATAAATAATAACCATATGCGCCTCTGATTGCTCCACTGTCAGAAACCATGAATCAGACTGAGACAGAAGTACAATTAAATCACACTTGTTTATTAATAAAAATAAAAAGGTAAATAGAAAAAGCGTAGTCAAGCATAGCCAAAGTCCAGTAACCAGATCGGGTAGTCAGCCAGTCCAAAGTTCAATAACCAGATTGGGTAATCAGACAGGCCTAAAGTCAGGGATCCAAGTAGAGCAACTGCAAGCAGGATAAGGAGCCAGGAGGGATGTCAGCAAGCCAGTCTTGAAACAAACCGCAGGAGATGGTTGAAACAAACTGCAGGAGATGGTTTCTAGGGATGTGACCAACGCAAAGGCAGAGGTGAAGTGAGCTGGAAGGCTTTAAGTAGGCAGGTCAGACGAGCATCATCATGAAACAGCTGGTAACTGTGCAGAGAGAAGAGAGCTGGCAATTAGCCAACAGCTGAGCGGCCAGCCCAGAGAAGAAAGGGCTAAGCCAGCCCTGACATCCACCACATCACAGGGGACGCAGATAACCACACCCAGTTCCCACTAGGAGTCAGATCCCAGTTGGGCTGCCAGAGGGGAGATTGGATCGTGCCTGTCCATCAAAATGTAAACAGCAACAGTAATCTAAAAAAATAATAGATTATACATATATACTTTATATAAAAAATTATATATATATATATATATATATATATATATATATATATATATATATATATATATATATATATACATATATATATATATATATATATACAAAATATAAAGAAATATAAATAATAAAAATATACACATGTGCCTTGTGTACCATCATTCCTCATCGCAACTGCCATTCCATCATCTTGCTATTCTGATTAATCTGCATGTTCTGTTCTCAGGTAAGAGCCTCTATGGGTTAGTTGTTATCTAATTTAGAAATGTAACTAATAAGCAGCCATGTTATTGCCATTATGCCCTATTTTGCATTGGCTATATAAATAGCTATCTACCATTAGATTATTGGTCTGGTTTATAAATAGTACTATGTTATTTGTTTTATTTTATTTTATTCTATTGGCCCACATTCTATCTAAGTAGACTAAGGCTCCGTTCACACAGGGGGCGACACGACTTGCCGTGCCGCGACCTGACAAGTCGCCCCCGTTCTGTACTACGGAACCGTTCTAAGAGGAGCGACTCGAGTCGCTCCGACTTAGAAAAAAGGTTCCTGTACTACTTTTGGGCGACCTCGGGCGACTTGCATTGACTTCTATACAGAAGTCATTTGCAAGTCGCCGCTGAGGTTGCGGCAGGTCGCGGCGCGGCAAGTCGTGTCGCCTCGCATCGCCCCCTGTGTGAACCGAGCCTAACTCTGCCTATTTAATACAAAGATATTATCGCTTTACATTATCAGATACAGCAATAGCAGGGTAAATTAATTGCCTATTTTTTAAGCTTAAGCTTCAAGAGGAAGTAAACCCTGATGAGTTTACTTCCTCTTTGATTCCCTGCAAAGGTAAAGCATAATGGACTACTATGCATCGCATAGTAGTCCATTATGTGTCACTTACCTGACACAGGAGCCAGCGAAGTCACCTCTGTCCCCTGTAGTCCAGAGCATCCATATTCTCGGTGGGTCTCGCTGCTCTGCCGCTGTCATTCGGCAAAGTCGCAATGACGTCACTCCCGTGCATGCGCACGGAAGCCGGCACTCGCGGCATATCGCCGCTGACAGCGGCGCGCTCAGTGCGCCTGCGCTCCGCTGTCTACATGTGCCGTAGACAGCGGTGCCTGTCTTTTGGCAAATATCTCCTAAACCGTGTAGGTTTAGGAGATATTTCTTGGACCTACAGGTAAGCCTTAATCTAGGCTTACCAGTAGGTCAAAGTGGTTTGTAAGGGTTTACAACCACTTTCAATCACCATTGATATCAATATCATGTTAAACTTAGACTTTGAGGTGTATTAAGCACCAGTGCTATAAGTATATCTACAATATATGTTTATTATTTATATTTCTTTATATTTTGTATTATTATATATATATAATTTTTTTTTTTTTTTTTGTCCACTAATTTGGACCACTAAAATAAAAATAAAAACAAAATATATCCAGATATAAAAATGTTATGTATAAAGCTAAAAAAAAGTAGTTATGAACACTACTATAGTATAATCTATTATTTTTATTAGATTACTGTTGCTGTTTACATTTTGACGGACAGACACAATCCAATCTTCCCTCTGGCAGCCCAACTGGGATCTGACTCCTAGTGGGAACTGGGTGTGGTTATCTGCGTCACCTGTGATGTGGTGGAGCAATCAGAGGCACATATGGTTATTATTTATTTTAAGGACCGGGTAGGCACAATAACTAATATGTATAAAAACAACTTATCATGTTAATACCTAATGTGTCCACAATGAAGATTAATCATTTTCTTGATGATGTATCAACCAATGTATTTTATTATACTAATGATATGTTTATTCTATGTAATATAGATGAAATCTGTGGTATATGCAAAACCTTGATGAAGCAATCATGTGAAACATGTTGGTTCTGCTTATCAATGCATCAGATTACGATTGTCAAGTATTGTCTCATGGTCCATCAAATACGCTATGAATATGTGTTTTTATATGTTTTTGATACGATTAATAAATTTATATCTTTTTTTTTAAATTGGTGTTTTATGTGCCTACCCTATCAATAGACCTTGTCTCAATTAAAATCCCATTATTCTTTAACCACTTAACAACCGCCCATTGCCGATTAACGGCATCAGGGCGGTTGTTTAACTCTAAGAGGCCGTTAATTAATGGCCTCCTAGAATTCTGCTCTCGCGCGCCCCCTGGGGCGCGCACACGAGAGCATCCATGACCGCTGGGTCCAGTGGACCCGGCGCATCACGAATCACGGTAAACGGCCGCTCATCGCGGCCGTTTACCACGTGATCGCTCCGTCAAATGACGGAGTGATCACTTGTAAACAAGCCGGCGTCATGTTATGACGCCGGTTCCTCCCTCCCCCTCTCTGTACCGATCGGTACAGCGGAGGGGGAAGAGATCGGTGTCAGCAGCGATGTGGGCTGCATCTGCAATGCCCACATCGCTGCTCACCGAAAATTAACCCCTTAAATCCCTGCAAATACTCTGCATTACTCTGCAATTCCCTGCAAATACTCTGCATTACTCTGCAATTCCCTGCAAATACTCTGCATTACTCTGCAATTCCCTGCAAATACTCTGCATTACTCTGCAATTCCCTGCAAATACTCTGCATTACTCTGCAATTCCCTGCAAATACTCTGCAATTCCCTGCAAATACTCTGCAATGCCCTGCAACACTCTGCATTGCCCTGCAACACTCCGCAATGCCCTGCAACACTCCGCAATGCCCTGCAACACTCCGCAATGCCCTGCAACACTCCGCAATGCCCTGCAACACTCTGCAATGCCCTGCAACACTCTGCAACACTCCGCAATGCCCTGCAACACTCCGCAACGCTCTGCAATACCCTGCAACACTCTGCAACACCCGCCAATACCCTGCAACACTCTGCAATGCTCTGCAACCCCCGCCGATACCCTGCAACACTCTGCAATGCTCTGCAACCCCCGCCGATACCCTGCAACACTCTGCAATGCTCTGCAACCCCCGCCGATACCCTGCAACACTCTGCAATGCTCTGCAACACCCGCCAATACCCTGCAACACTCTGCAATGCTCTGCAACACCCGCCAATACCCTGCAATGCTCTGCAACGCAGTACTCTGCAACACCATGCTCTGAGATACCCAGCCATAGTCGGTGATACCCTGCAATACCCAGCCATAGACATCTCCCGCCGCCCTCCGCCCTCCGGTGCTTCTACCGAATCGCTAATACGATCAAAGCCAGAATCTTTTTTTTTTTTTCAGGCTTCCCAGCTTAGAGGTGAGATGTGGGTCTTATTGACCCCACATCTCACTGTAAAGAGGACCTGTCATGCCATATTCCTATTACAAGGGATGTTTACATTCCTTGTAATAGGAATAAAAGTGATCAAAAAAATTATTTTTGGGGAAAAAAATGTCAAACTAAAATAAATAAAGTAAAATGAACAATAAAAAAAAAATGTTTTTTTTAAAGCGCCCCTGTCCCCATGTGCTCGCATGCAGAAGCGAACGCATGCGTAAGTCCCGCCCACATATGAAAACGGTGTTCAAACCACACATGTGAGGTATCGCTGCGAACGTTAGAGCGAGAGAAATAATTCTAGCCCTAGACCTCCTCTGTAACTCAAAACATATAACCAGTAAAAAAAATGTAAATCGTCGCCTATGGGGATTTTTAAGTAGCGACGTTTGCCGCCATTCCACGAGCGTGTGCAATTTTGAAGAGTGACATATTAGGTATCTATTTACTCAGCGTAACTTCATCTTTCACATTATGCAAAAATTGGGCTAACTTTACTGTGTTTTTTTTTTTTTTAAGCACAAAACAGTTTTTTTTCCAAAAAAAAGCATTCGAAAAATTACTGCGCAAATACCGTGCGAGATAAAAAGTTGCAAAGACCACCATTGTATTCTCCAGGGTGTTTGCTAAAAAAACATATATAATGTTTTGGAGTTCTATGTAATTTTCTAGCAAATAAATGATGATTTTTACATGTAGGAGAGAAATGTCAGAATTGTCCTGGGTGCTCCAGAACGCCTGATGGCGCTCCCTGCATGTTGGGCCTCTGTATGTGGCCACGCTGTGTAAAAGTCTCACACATGTGGTATCACCATACTCGGGAGTAATAGCAGAATGTGTTTTGGGGTGTAATTTGTGGTATGCATATGCTGTGTGTGAGAAATAACCTGATAATATGACAATTTTGTGAAAAAAAAAAAAAAAGTAAAAAGAATCTTGATTTTGCAAAGAATTGTGGGAAAAAATGACAACTTCAAAAAACTCATCATGCCTCTTACTAAATACCTTGGAATGTCTTCTTTCCAAAAAGGGGTCATTTGGGGGGTATTTGTACTTTTCTGGCATGTTAGGGTCTCAAGAATTGAAATAGGCCGTCAGTACTTCAGGTGTGATCAATTTTCAGATATTGGCACCATAGCTTGTGGACTCTATAACTTTCACAAAGACCAAATAATATCCACCAATTTGTACTTATTTTTACCAAAGATATGTAGTAGTATAAATTTTGGCCAAAATTTATGAAGAAAAAATTTCTAATCTGCTAAATTTTCTAACAGAAACAAAGAAAAATTCGTTTTTTTACAGAATTTTCGGTATTTTTTCTTTTATAGCACAAAAAAAAAAAAAAACCCAGCGGTGATTAAATACCACCAAAAGAAAGCTCTATTTGTGTGAAAAAAAGGACAAAAATTTCATATAGGTCCAGTGTTGCATGACTGAGTAATTGTCATTCAAAATGCGAGAGCACCGAAAGCTGAAAATTGGTCTGGTTATTAAGGGTGTTTAAGTGCCCAGTGGTCAAGTGGTTAAAGAGACTCATCTCTTTTCTCCCCAGCTCTCTTTTAGCATTACCAGGGATTTGAGACAGTGTCTATTCTGGAAATGTTCAATCATCAATATTTAACCACTTTCAGACCAGACCAATTTGCTGGTCAAAGACCAGACCACTTTTTGAGATTCGGCACTGCGTCGCTTTAACTGACAATTGCGCGGTCGTGCGACGTGGCTCCCAAACAAAATTGATGTCCTTTTTTTCCCACAAATAGAGCTTTTTTTTGGTGGTATTTGATCACCCCTGCGGTTTTTATTCTTTGCGCTATAAACAAAAATAGAGCGACAATTTTGAAAAAAAACGCATTATTTTTTACTTTTTGTTATAATAAATATCCCCCAAAAATATATAAAAAAACATTTTTTTCCCTCAGTTTAGGCCGATACGTATTCTTCTACATATTTTTGGTAAAAAAAATCGCAATAAGCGATTATTGATTGGTTTGCGCAAAAGTTATAGCGTTTACAAAATAGGGATAGTTTTATAGCATTTTTATTAATAATTTTTTATTATTATTTTTTTTACTAGTAATGGCGGCGATCAGCGATTTTTATTGTGACTGCGACATTGTGGGGGACCCATCAGACATTTTTGACACATTTTTGGGACCATTGTCATTTATACAATAATCGCTGCTATATAAATGCAGTGATTCCTGTGTAAATGACACTGGCAGGGAAGGGGTTAACCAGTGGGTGGCAGTGTAGGGGTTAAGTGTTCCTAGGGGTGTGTTACTAACTGTGGGGGGGTTGGGCTTTCATTTAGTGAACACTGATCTCTGCTCCAATCACATGGAGCAGAGATCAGCGTCACTAGTTGCTAGGCAGAATGGAGAAATGTTGTTTACAACGGCATTTCTTCATTCGGCCGCTCCGTGAGACGATCGCGGGGATGCCCGCGGCGATCGAGTCCGCGGGTCCGCGACCGGACTCACGGAGGTCCCGACCAGCGCAGGAGCGCGCTGCCAGCGGCGTGCTCCCAATGGCAGGGCGGCAAATTTAAAGGGACGTACATGTATGCCCATTTGCCTGCCCGTGCCATTCTGTCGACGTACATCGTCGTGCGCTGGTCGGCAAGTGGTTAAAGAATTGCTAAGTATCACCCCAATTACAGCCCGGAGTGTCCCAGGTGTACTAGTCGCAACTGTACGTTTTTTCACCTTATATGGTCATGCCCTGTGATCCAAGAATACTGGGCTCAAATAATTGCATTCCTTCACGATCACATGGGCTCACCCCTACAACTAGACCCGAAGGTTTGTGTACTTGGCCTACTTCCGGACACCAACATTGACAAGTACCTGGCCAAGTTTTTGCATGCAATGCTATTTGGCACAAGAAAGTTGGTGGAGAGGCCGCTGAGAACTATTGCCTTAACCTACACACCAATACTTAAGAGGTGCTGAGTGAGTAGGAAGAGGATGGAATGCTTTAATGTAATCTAAAAGGGAAGGTATCAGAAGGCAGGTGGGCAAGCAGCATAGTCAAGCTTTTGTTATGGATTTGGTGAAATGTACCTGATGTTCTTGTTGGCATACTTCAAGAAATGTACTGTAACCACATTGTTCATATACATGTACCTTTTATTATCAATAAACTTGTGCTTTAAAAAAACGGGGGTGGAGGGGGCGGGGCTAATGTCGTTGGCATTCTCTGACGCCATGTGGAGGAAGCTTTTAAAAGCACACTGTGTGCTGTTGCTGGCTGTGGAGGTACATGAGCAAATAGGTGGCATTACTTCAGGTTTGGTGACACAGGCATTTCCCTTGACAAGTTATTACTGCTTCAGGCTGGGCATTAATAGCAGCATTTTATTGCTGGGCTATAGACTAGCAGTGTATGCATTCCTTCTGGTAGTGCATCTACTTTGTGCATCAGGCTATGAGTGGAAGGGGGACCAGGAACTCCTCAAAGGGTTTTAGGGGTTAGATTGTTTTACAACGACCTAAATCCATGTCCAAAAGAATGTCATCCTCCTCTAAGAGTGATGCGGCCGGTCAGAGTGAGCAGTCAGGGGAGACTGGTGTTGCAGCAGCGCTGGACACTTCAGCACCTATATATATCACAGAGGAGATTTTTACTTCTACCATTTCTAGTTTGGAAACCCATAGTGGGTCCAAACGTAGCAGATCTCCATCCAGTGCTCAGGACCCTCATCCTGAGGTACCAGGGGCAGGGGATCAGGTAGGTCTTCCAAAAGATCTGGAAGATACTAATGTCTCCTCTTAGAATCCTAATATGGAGGGAGTAGTCTCACAAGACAGTTTGTTGGTACACTCCCTTACTAAATTGGTTCGCTCAACCTTTTTGCTACCTGTAGCGCAGTCTATTGATGAGCTCACCTCTGGTTTGGGATCACTAAAGCCTACCCCATCTAGGGATGCTTTTCCTATCCATTCATGGCTAAAAAAGCTGATATATTCTGAATGGGAACACCCGGATAAGCAGTTTTTTCCTCCAAACAAGTTGTCTACACTGTATCCTATGGAAGAGGAATTCTATAAGAAAAGGGGGGTTTCAGCAATTGATGCTGCAATCGCCTCGGTGAATAAAAATCTCACTTGTCCAGTAGACAATGCACAGATAAAAAGTTGGAATTTCTTTTTAAGAACAACATGTCTCTGGCAAGTTCAGTAGCACAGTCAGTTCTTGTGGCAAGTGGTGTATCTCAGTCCATAAAGGATTAGTTTGTAGAGATACTTAAGATTCTTCCTGAACAGCAGGCCCAGCAATGTTTAAAACTATGTTTTACGGTGGATGCTATGAAAGATTCTATCATTCAAGCCTCACAGCTTATGCTAGGACTAGTGTATACACACTGAGTCCTGGGGCTGAAAAGTTGGTCAGCCGGAGCACCGTGTAAGAAGCTCTTGGCAAGTTTCCCATTTCATGGCGAACAGTTATTTGGTGATGATCTAGATAAATATATCCAAAGGATCTCTAATGGGAAAAGTTTTCTTTTACTGGTAAAGAAGAAGTTTAAACATTTCTCCTTTAAGCATGCTTCCTCTCCAGTGCCAGGAGCATCTGCCTCTAGGCAGTCTCAACGGCCTCCACCATCAAGCTCAAGAGGAAGACCTCAGGGGCATTCCAAGGGCCAAAAGAGGACTTGGGGCAGAAAACCCGCAAAACAAAATACTAAAGCCTCCTTAAGAAGGGGCGCCCCGCTCGTCCGGGTGGGGGGGAAGGTTTCTGCAATTTTCAAAGATCTGGCAGGAACAATGTCAAGACAGATGGGTGGCTTCCTCAATTTCTCTAGGTTACAAACTAGAGTTCCCTGAATTCCCATGTCCTCGTTTTCTAAGATCAAATGTTCCCAGAGATCCAGAGAAAAGGAAGTCTCTCTTTATAGCTCTGGATCATCTCTTATCCCATGAGGTGATATCACAGGTTCCCTTAGAGGAACAGGGTTCAGGGTTTTATTCAAACCTTTTCACGGTTCCAAAACCAAACGGAGAGGTAAGACCCATTCTAGATCTCAAACATCTGAACGGCACTTAAATATCCAGTCCTTTCGCATGGAGTCAATCCGATCAGTTGTCTCCATTTTGATCCATTTTGATGGTCGATATTTCCCGCTCATCCCGCAAGTTTCTACGCTTCGAGGTAGAAAATCATAATTTTCAGTTTGTGGCTCTGCCATTCGGTCTATCCAGCGCACCGCGTGTGTTCACAAAGATCCTGGCACCTCCTTTAACCAGGTTAAAGGCTCAGGGTATAACTGTCCTAGCCTATTTAGACGATTTGCTTTTAGTAGATCAATCAGTCTCTGGTCTAAACCAAAGTTTAATCTCAGCTGTAAGTTACCTGGAATTCCTACGTTGGATCCACAACCGAGAAAAATCCTCCTTAAAACCATCAAGGAAATTACAGTACTTGGGGCTGGTCATAGATACCGTGCAAAAGAATATATTCCTACCCCAGGCAAGAATCAGCTCCATAAAAGAACTGATTCAGCTTGTCAAAGCAAAGAGAAATCCTTCCATTCGGCTGTGCATAAAATTGTTAGGGAAGATGGTGGCCTCCTTCAAGACCTTCCCTTATTCTTTCAAGACTGCTTCAAAACACCCTTCTGTTGGCCTGGAACAAGAAGGTTCAGGCTTTGGACTTTCCAATGCACTTATCCCCCGAGATACGTCAGAGCCTCAACTGGTGGTTGATATCCAGCAACCTCTAAAAGTGGAAATCCTTTCTACCAGTATCCTGGAAAGTGGTAACAACAGATGCAAATCTTCTAGGCTGGGGAGCAGTCCTGGAAGAAGCTTCTGTCCAGGGGAAATGGTCCAAGTCAGAAAGGACCTTGTCCATCAACATTCTAGAGATTCGGGCAGTACATCTGGCCCTAGAGTCCTGGACGCTCAGGCTACGAAATTGTCCTGTCAGGATTCAATCTGACAATGCCACGGCTGTGGCCTTCATCAATCACCAGGGGGGCACAAGAAGTTGTGCAGCACAAAAATAGGTGAATCATGTTCTAGCTTGGCCAGAAAACAACATTCCTTGCCTATCAGCGATTTTTATTCCAGGGATAGAAAATTGGCAGGCGGGCTACTTGGGATTTGAATTTAGTCTTGTCGGCTCTACAGAAACAGCCTTTTGAGCCTATATGGGAAATTACCTTGTTTTTTTTGACAAGAAAAATTGTCTTTTTGGTTGCCATATCCTCTGCCAGAAGAGTATCGGAATTGGCAGCTCATCCTGAATTCCTACCGAAGGTGGTGACAGGTTTTCATTTGAACCAGGACATTATTCTGCCTTCTTTCTTCCCAGAGCCTCAATCTAAGGAAGAGAAGGCACTACATTCCCTTGATGTAGTAAGAGCGGTCAAAGTCTATTTAAAGGCGACCACTCAGGTTCGCAAAACAGATGTTTTGTTTGTACTGCCAGAAGGTCCTAAAAGAGGACAAGCAGCATCAAAATCTATTATTGCCAAATGGATTTGTCAAGTGATTGTTCAAGCTTATGGTCTAAAGAAGAAAATTCCTCTTTTTCATGTTAAAGCATACTCCACCAGGGCTGTTAATGCCTCTTGGGCGGTGCATCATCAGGCCTCTATGGCGCAGATCTGCAAGGCCGCAACTTGGTCTTCAGTTCATACATTTACCAGATTCTATCAAATTGATGTTAAAGATCATGAGGATACTGCCTTTGGACATAGTGTACTGCAGTATAAGTCCTCTAGCCTCTTAACCACTTTCAGACCGGACCAATTTGCTGGTCAAAGACCAGACCACTTTTTGCGATTCGGCACTGCGTCGCTTTAACTGACAATTGCGCGGTCGTGCGACGTGGCTCCCAAACAAAATTGACGTCCTTTTTTTCCCACAAATAGAGCTTTCTTTTGGTGGTATTTGATCACCCCTGCGGTTTTTATTTTTTGCGCTATAAACAAAAATAGAGCGACAATTTTGAAAAAAACGCATTATTTTTTACTTTTTGTTATAATAAATATCCCCCAAAAATATATAAAAAAACATTTTTTTCCCTCAATTTAGGCCGATACGTATTCTTCTACATATTTTTGGTAAAAAAAATCGCAATAAGCGATTATTGATTGGTTTGCGCAAAAGTTATAGCGTTTACAAAATAGGGATAGTTTTATAGCATTTTTATTAATCATTTTTTATTATTTATTTTTTTACTAGTAATGGCGGCGATCTGCGATTTTTATTGTGACTGCGACATTGTCGGGGACCCATCGGACATTTTTGACACATTTTTGGGACCATTGTCATTTATACAGTAATCACTGCTATATAAATGCAGTGATTCCTGTGTAAATGACACTGGCAGTGAAAGGGTTAACCTGTGGGTGGCAGTGTAGGGGTTAAGTGTTCGTAGGGGTGTGTTACTAACTGTGGGGGGGTTGGGCTTTCATTTAGTGTACACTGATCTCTGCTCCAATCACATGGAGCAGAGATCAGCGTCACTAGTTGCTAGGCAGAATGGGAAAATGTTGTTTATACAGCATTTCCTCCATTCGGCCGCTCCGTGAGGCGATCGCGGGGATGCCCGCGGCGATCGAGTCCGCGGGTCCCGCGACCGGACTCACGGGGGTCCCGACCAGCGCGGGAGCGCGCCGCCGGCGGCGCGCTCCCGGTGGCACGGCGGCAACGAATATTGGACGTACATGTACGCCAATATGCCTGCCCGTGCCATTCTGTCGACGTACATCGTCGTGCGCTGGTCGGGAAGTGGTTAATGCCCTACCTTTTGTGTTGTGTCTCCTTCCTTTCAGTTTCCATTGCTATGGGACATCCCACATAGTAACTACTATGGCTCTGTGTCCCCTGATGTATGAAAAGAAAACAGGATTTTTAAAACAACTTACCCGTAAAATCCTTTTCTTTGAAGTACATCCCACACCCACATAGTGACTACTATGGCTCTGTGTCCCCTAATGTACTTCAAAGAAAAGTATTTTACAGGTAAGCTGTTTTAAAAATGCTGTTTTTTCACATGGGACAAAAAGTGCTCCATACATCTAGGGGAGATGTGCCAGAGGAATTGTGGCCTACCTCACATCCACATTCATCCTGCCCACCAGAACAATCATTAGAGGATAAACTGTTTTCAAATGTACATTATGTTAGACATTGAATTAGTGAGTGGCCTCTGGCCAACCTTTAATATATAGAACTAGTCCTACACTTACACCACTACTTATGCTTTAGCTCTGAGTTGAGTTTATAGAGGTCCCACCACTGGAAGACTTATGCCCCGTACACACGAGCGGACTTAAGTCCGACAGACTTCCAAAGGAGTTCCGTCGGAGTTCTGCTGGAATTCCGACGGAGTTCTGACAGACTTTTCGGCCGAACGGACTTGGCCACACACAATCACACTAAACTCCGACGGATTCGAACGTGATGACGTACGACTGGACTCGAATAAGGAAGTTCATAGCCAGTAGCCAATAGCTGCCCTAGCGTCGGTTTTAGTCCGTCGGAGTAGCATACACACGAGCGGAGTTTTCGAAGGGGACCGGGTCCGGCGGAGTTCCGTCGGGAAAATTTGAAGCATGCTTCATTTCTAAAGTCCGTCAGACTTTGGCGAATCAAAAGTCCGTTGCAGCCCACACACGATCGGATAGTCTGACGGACTCGGTCCTTCGGACTTTGGATGTTGAAAAGTCTGCTCGTGTGTACGGGGCATTACTTACTGACATGTGGTTACCTAGGATCTGGTAAATGTAAGTGAGGCCCCATTGTTAGCTGTAACATCCTTACTCCACATTGGAGATACTGGTTGCTGTTTAATAATGGCTGCAATGTCGCTGTCCGCTTGTCTAGTACATTTTAGGCAAGACATTTGGTGGTAAAAATGAGGAAAGCCAGTCCTATTTACCTCATTGGACCATTGCATAATTCCTCTGTTATTGATCTGCTGCCTTTATTGTTGTCAATCCATGCTTTCTATCCATCTATCCAGTGTACCTTTTAAGGGTTTATCTCCATTTTATTAAAACATATTACCATTGGTATGTCAATGTGAGGTTCAGCTACACAGTAAGTAAACACTGGAAACTGTAGGAGAACCCAAAATGTCCATAAACTTGTTCTGTGGTTAATACTCCAAACATATTAAAAACAAAATTGCATGCTTGTTGCTGAAAGTACTACAACTGCCTCAGGATGAACCCTTCTTTACTGGGTAAAGCAATATATTATTTGAAGCAACACAACTTTCTTATAATATGTACCTTTATATTTCCATCTTACTTTTATTGATATATTTTGAAAATATTACAGGAATAGATAAAAATATGAAACCACATTAGGTTATTACTTTCTATATGCAGATGAAACTGCGCTAGGTTGCAGTAGGTTGCTTTGGTTATTAGTTACATACATTATTAGACACTTAACATTGTTGCACTATGTTTCCAGATACATGGCAACTTTGTAGTACAACTTGTGTAACACAATATCTGTATGACTACAGAATTAGAATGAGGAAATTATATGGCTATATAACAGTTTTGATGAAAAATCCTGTTATTTACAAAGCTCAATTGTTGAACTTCAGATGACACACACAGCTGAATGAGTCAGAGAAGTGATTTTTCTCCTTTCATCCTTGCTCTGTATGGCCCCATGCATAGTTTCAGCTAGAAAGAGCGAGCATTTAAATGAAGGTGACGCCAGTGTCATGGGTATACTTTGTAATAAATGTTTATTGGAAAAAAAAAAGGATATTTATATAACTATCAGTTTAAATCTTTATAAAATAAGACTATAAACCAGAAAACATTGATGCATGTTTTTAGTATTAAATATTGTAAACAACGTTATGTATTATGCAAAAGTAATTACATTTTTCAGTTTGTGAGGTTACTGTCTCATTATTACAGTAGACTTATGGCATTTTTATTATTATTTTTTTTTACAAGTAATGACGGTGATCAGATGTTTTTAGCGGGACTGCGACATTGTGACGGACAGATCGGAAACTTTTGACACTTTTTTGGGACCAGTGACATTTATACTGCGATCAGTGCTAAAGATAGCCACTTATTACTGTATAAATGTCACTGGCAGGTAAGAGGTTGACACTAGGGGGTGATCAAGGGGTTAAGTGTTCCTTAGGGAGGTGTTTCTAACTGTGGGGGGAGTGTAGGGACTGGAGGAGGAGACAGATCTCTGTTCCTAATCACTAGGAACAGCAGATCTGTCTTCCCTCCCCTGACAGAATGGGGATCTGTCTGTTTACATTGACAGTTCCCCATTCTGTCTCTCTCCAGAGTGATTGCGGGTGGCCGGCGGATATCGTGGCCGCTGGCCATGTGTACGCGTGTGCCTAGAGGTCTTGATGCCGCCGACGTACAATGACGGTGATTGGCCTAGGAGAGCCAACCTGCCACAGTACAACTGCTGCGGCTGGTCTTTAAGTGGTTAAATAACAAACATATCATACTTAACCACTTGGGTACCGCGCTATTGCAAAATGACGGCAATAGCGCGGACCCACATTTCCGGGACTACGTCTATTGACGTCATCCCGGATACGAGCGGCCTGCGCGCCCCCTGAGGGGCGCGCGCGGCGCGCTCTGTGATCGGCGAGTCCGTGAGACTCGCCTGATCACCGATCCGTGTAAGGGGTCGATCCCGACCCCTTATCACGTGATCAGCTGTCAGCCAATGACAGCTGATCATGTGATAAAACGGAGCCGGTAATCGGCTAGTATTCCTCCTCGCGCTGACAGCGCGAGGAGAAAAAAAAAAAGCCGATCGCCGGCGGCCGTGTTCGGGACATCAGTCCCGATCACGGCCAGCAATTTAAACGGACACCTGCCCCCTGCCAGTGCCCACCTGCCACCCGCAGTGCCATCCTGAAATAAAGTAAGTGCCCCCCTGTCAGTGCCACCCAGCAGTGCCCATAGTGCCCACAGTGCCACCCAGCAGTGCCCACAGTGCCACCCAGCAGTGCCCACAGTGCCACCCACAGTGCCACCCAGCAGTGCCACCCACAGTGCCACCCAAAATCTGCCTCAAAGGTGCTGCACCCCAGTGCCGCCCATCAGTGCCCAGCAGTGCCGCCCATCAGTGCCCAGCAGTGCCGCCCATCAGTGCCCAGCAGTGCCACCTATCAGAGCCACCTATCAGTGCCACCTATCAGTGCCCATCAGTCCCATCTATCTGTGGTACCTATCAGTGCCCATCCGTGCCACCCATCCGTGCCACTTATCCGTGCCACCCATCCGTGCCATCTTATCTGTGCCCATCTTTGCCCATCAGTGCCGCCTTATCTGTGCCCATCGGTGCCGCCTTATCTGTGCCTATTAGTGCCGCCTTAACTATGCCTATCAGTGCCCACCAGTGCAGCCTATCAGTGCCCACCAATGCAGCCCATCAGTGCCCACCAATGCAGCCCATCAGTGCCCACCAATGCAGCCTATCAGTGCCGCCTAATCAGCGCACTTCAATGAAGGAGAAAAATGACCCGTTTGCAAAATTTTATAACAAACTATTAAAACATGATTTTTTTTTTTTGCATCTTTTTTTGTTTGTTTAGCAAAAAATAAAACTCCGAGCTGTAACTAAATACCACCAAAAGAAAGCTCTATTTGTGGGAAAAAAATGATAAAAATTTCATTTGGGTACAGTGTTGTATGCCCGCGCAATTGTCATTCAAAGTGCATCAGCGCTGAAAGCTGAAAATTGGTCTGGGACTGAGGGGGGTTTAAGTGCCCAGTAAGCAAGTGGTTAATTTTTCTGTGTAGGGCTTTGCTCCCCCCTGCTACCTCACCATAAGGTTTCATTAATAACAGCAGGAGCCAATGGCTGCTACCAATCTGCCCAGTGAGGAGGGAGACAGGGGAGAGAGCCACTGCTTTTGTTCACCACGCTTGATCGAACTCAGGCTCATGTAAGTATAGTGGGGAGACTGAAGGGGGATCATATACACAGAAGGTTTTTTTGAACCTTTAATGCAGAGGAAGCATTAAAGTAAAAAAAACTTTGAGACTTTAGAACCACTTGAAGCCTGGGTTCACACTTGTGCAATGTAGACACCACATGTGATTCGCACAGGAATTGCACCACATTCCTGTGCACATTGCATGCAATGTCTGTGCGGTTTGTATGGCTGAAGTTCTCCAAACTTGGTTTGAGAGCGCTTTGCAAGACAAGCAAAGATTTTGAATAAATTTTGACTTGATATACAAGCGATGCCTTGATATACAAGTTGCGTCACGTCACAACTGAGTATAAAAGAGAAAAGAGATTCATCTAAGTGTCTTCAGATGACGAGGCCCGGGTACTATTCATTTAGTCCATTGCGGACACATCAGAACGGATCCAGTCAGGATGGCTGGCTCTCATCAAAGGATTACTGCCCGTGGAGCTCAGTACACACATCCTTGCACGTGCCCAACACCTTAGACACTGGCGAAAAAACTGAGGACTCCCAGTAATGGGAGGCTTTATATGGGGGAAGTTCACACCTTAAGGGACGTGCCAGTGTCCAGCACCTGATACGCCGATATAATCCACATAGTTATTACTATGGCTCTGTGTCCCCTGATGTAAGAAAAGAAAAGTATTATAACAATTTTGCAAATGTTATTGAACTTCATCTTATTCCCTTGTGATAAATTATGCACAGTAAAATCTTGGATTTCGAGCTTAATTCGTTCCAGAAACATGCTTGTAATCCAAAGCCCTTGTATATCAAACCAAATTTGCCCATAAGGAATAATGGAAACGCAAATGATTTGTTCCAAAATGTATTCATAATTCCTTATGCTTATAGTCCATATAAAAAGATTATAGCAATGTGACCAAGTTGTGTAACCTTAAAATGTCCATCCACAAATGACAGCATCCACAAAGGGATTAGAAGAAAAATCCAGCAGGAGCCACAGAGTATAAAACAGAAGAGAGGCGCCTCTAAGTGTAGCAATATGGTTACATTTAATGAAGGTCCAACATTTAGCAACTCACATGGTTGATGATTAAAACAGGCACTTCTAAGTATGCAGGCATGCAGGGTAAAGCTGTCCAAATACACTCTTCCCCTCCAAAAATAAAAGGGTTTAGTATCACTTTAACATTAATAATTTTTCATAAGGCTAAGGATGAAATGTTGTGCACAGAATGTTCAACGAAGGCACGTTCTCTTTTACTTTAAGGCACGACACCAAACAAACCATCAGCACATGAGGTGGACAGAGGAATCCGCACCACTGCGCTATACTATTCTGCCATGGGGAATACACTGAGTCAGAATACACTGATCATAATACCAGCTTATAATCAAATATTTTCCAGCATTAGATCAGCTTCTGTTGAGCAGGAGCGGCCATAGGTGGATTGAAATTCGTCCGGTTCAGGATTTTAGCCCATCTATGGTCAGTTTAAAGTATTTATGAACCTTCACCATATAAAACAACCCATTCAGTTTAAATTAGAAATGAAGAGTAGAACATATATATATGTGTGTATATATATATATATATATATATATATATATATATATATATATACACACAAATATTAGAAAAATGTAATTCTGGGGTAACATGCTCTTTAAGTAGCATTCAATGTCACTTTACACATACCACCCAACTTTTTGAGATGGGAGAACAAATTTAGCCTCAAAATGAATTTAAAATAAGGGTCTGGTACCATCATCCTAAATTTCAGACAATAAGAAAAAGGAACTTTAATCACCCAAAGTTCATTGGACTATTACGGTACCCGATATTACAGAAAAACCATTAATAAAAAATATATAATTTATTAGAAAATATGCAAGAAATTCATAAATTACAGTAACAGTATCGGAACAATTGTTACAAATACTAATACAATAAAATTCTTGGGTAGTGCCCCCGACAAGTGTGTAGGGGTACAATTTATTTTGGTATAGACGTAAACCTCGACTAGTTTCGCGGCACATGCCGCTTCAATCAGGAGGCGTCAGACCAAACATCTAAAGAAGATATAATCCGGGGCGTGGCCGGGATGGTGGACTGAGCAGACGTGCTGTGTGAGCTCTGCTGGAGGATATCCGCTCAGTCATCCGAAATTAGCGACAATTAAATCAGAAGCCCGTGTATGCCTTCTAGAAACTCGGGGGGTCACAGACGGGCCAAGAAGCTGGAATTTTTATCGCCCGCGGAGGCTCTAGAGGACCCTGTCCGGCCGCCTGCTTCAGTATGCCTCAGCAACATGGCGTCGCAAACGGACCACGTGGAGGATGCCCCACCTGGGATCCCGGAGGTGATGGCGGCTATTACGGCGTGCCAAGCAGCCCTTACTAACAAAATAGAGGCCATGCAGCTAGACGTCGGGCTGCTGCGTCAAGACCTTGATAAAATCCGCTCCCGGATCTCGGTGGCGGAACAGCGGATTGGTGACGCGGAGGACGCGGTGACCAGCCATGAGGCCTCCATACGGGCGCTCCAGACGAAGGTCAATACCGGGCAGAAGACGCCGAAAACAGAAGCCAACGAAACAACCTCTGTATTGTCGGACTCCCGGAGGGTGTGGAAGGTAGAAATCCCACCGTCTTTACAGAAGACCTGTTGCGGTCGATCCTCCCTGCCGCTCAGTTGTCCTTGTACTTCACGGTGGAGAGGGCGCATCATGTCCCACCGAGGCCTGGACCGGAGGGCGCGCCTCCACGCACGCTGATCCTCCGGCTGCTGAATTTTGGCGACCGTGATGAACTCCTCCGAGTAGCCAGAGTGGCGGGGGACATTCCCTATCGCAACGTTAAACTAATGCTGTTCCCCGACTATACCCTGGAGACACAGCGGCAGCGCAGGTCATTTGATGCGGTCAAGGCTGCTCTACGAGTCAAGAACATACGCTACAGTATCCTGTATCCGGCCAAGCTGCTAGTGGTGGACGGAGAGACTGTGCGGATCTTCACCAGCCCCAAGGATGCCAGCGCCTGGTTGGAAACACTACCCCACGGATAAGCTGCGGATCTGTTGCCCTGGAGGTGCTTCTTTTTCTATGTGAGTTAGCTTGGGGGTGGCTGTGTGTGAGACTACCTGGTGGGACACCTTGACTCTGACTTTTCCCCGACCCAAGCCACAAGATGCCCTGCCCTTCCTCCCTTGTACAGCCAGCAGTGTGGCCTAGTAGTCACCCCTTGCAGCTCTACTGGAGTGCCATCCGTGCCATCAGAGACACTCCTCACGTGATTTTTTCCCCCCGTTGCCGCTGAGATACTTTTGTTGTGTTCCCTGGGCATTTTCTTGCAAAACTTTTTTTTTAGTTTTTTTGTTTTTATTTTTGTCAGTATCCCAGCATCTTACTGCAGAAACATTGACTGTTGCTACTTTTTACACCCCACTGTTCTGCGGTTGAGACTATAGGAGAAGTCCTGAGTGGTTGTGAATCCGCTGCCATTCTCCCCATCTGAACACTGTTCATATCTGTTTTTGGGGGATACATGCGCCCTCCACTGTTAGGAGGTGTGCGGGGTGGGGGGGGGGGGTTGGGCGGCTGTTGCGACCCATGGGTTATTTGTTCTGTGGTTTATTTGTTTTTTCTTTGTTGAATTGGTTGGTTTGAGAGGGCATGTGCTACCTGGTTATGCGGGCTACCCATCCGGTGGCGCGCAGAGCTCGAGCCGCTGGTGTGTTGGGGGCCTGGAGAGGCCGGAGCGGCTGGAGATCTGTGTGCCTGGGATTGGGCGGAGTTGGCGTCACTGTGGAGGGATCCTTTTTTTGTGGTGGCACGGAGATCATGGCTGATTTTACAGTTCTTTCTTGGAATGTCCGTGGCCTCAACTCTGCCATAAAACGATCCCTGGTGTTTAAATATGTGCAACGGTATAATCCCAAGATATGTATCTTTCAAGAAACACACCTCATTGGTTCCAGGATCCTAGGATTAAAACGGGCCTGGGTAGGAGCACACTACCATGCCTCCTACTCTAGCTACGCAAGGGGGGTCAGTGTGCTGGTGCACAAGTCGCTTTCTTTTTGGCCCATGTTGATCAAAACGGACCCGGAGGGGCGCTATGTTCTGATCCATGCGCTGATTCTCGACATCCCCTATGTTATTGTGGGCGTATACTTACCCCCCCTGCGGATACTGCCCTGCTGTACAATCTAATGCGGACGGTGGTTCAGCTGGGGGTAGATCGGGTGCTGCTTGTTGGGGATTTTAATCTGGTCATGTCGAATGCTTTAGATAGGCTCCGCCCTCTCCCCTTTCCAGTGCTGGGTTGCCCAGCTGGGCCTCTGCATTTGGGCTAACTGACCTGTGGCGACACTTCCACCCCTCTGACGCACAGTTTACCTGCCTGTCCGCAACCTTTAGGACCCTGTCCAGGTTGGATATGGCTTTTGCATCCTCTGATGTGCTCCGAGAGACGGTCTCTGCTGAGATTCTCTCCCGCGGCATATCAGATCATGCTCCCTTGCTGGTGTCGGTTGGGGTGGGGGGGGTCAGCGGGTCCAGGGTTGTGGAGACTGTCAAAGTACTGGATTGCAGATGTGGGGATCCGGGAAGAAATGCCGGAGGCGCTTTGTGACTTCTGGTTGCACAATGAGGGTTCTGCTGATCCCTTATGCACCTGGGATGCGTTCAAGGCGTGGGTCAGGGGCGAATATATGAGAAGGATAAGTAAACGGAAAAGTGAGTATGTGCAGTCTTTGCGGCAATTAGAGGATCGAGCGCAGGAACAGCAGAGGAGGTTCGCCAACAGCCCGAGCCCTACTAATTATATTACATGGCAGGGCACCCTTCGGGAGTTATCGCTGCTTAGGATTGACCTGACCAAGAAGTCCATGCTGTCCAGTGCCCAGAGGGTGTTCGAATTCGGGGATAAAAATGGGAGGCTTTTGGCCTGGTTGGCCAGGGGGCAATGCGCTACGACCCATATTGGGAGGCTGAGGGACGCTAATGGTTCCCCTTTGACTACCCCCGAAGCGATTAACACTAGATTTTTACAGTACTACCAGGAGCTCTACTCCTCCAGGGCTGCTTACACGGATGGGGAATTAGCTGGGTTCCTGGATCAAGTGGATTTCCCGTGTTTAGATTCAGCTCAGCGGGAGGACCTGGATCGGTATATCTCTCTTGAGGAAGTACAGATCGCCATGGGTTGTATGCAGGCTGCCAAGGCCCCGGGACCTGATGGCATCCCAATCGAATTCTACTCAATGCACCAGGAGTTACTGGCCCCTAGGATGGTCTCCCTCCTCTCCCAATTTGCCAGCTCGGAATCCCTCCCAGATTCTATGACTGAGGCAGTGGTGGTGCTGGTGCCCAAACCTGGCAAGGACCCAGAAGACTTATAGGCCTATTTCGCTGCTTAATGCGGACGCTAAATTAATAGCGAAGGTCTTGGCACTCCACTTGATGAAGGTGATTGAGGACCTGGTACACCAGGACCAGACGGGGTTCATGCCGGGGAAGGGCACCGACATCAACATACGAAGGCTATTTCTCAACATGGATATGCCTCATGACAACATAGGCACCAGAGTCATAGCTTGCCTAGACGCAGAGAAGGCCTTCGACTCTGTGGAATGGGTCTATCTCTGGGAGGTGCTCTGCAGATTTGGGGTCGGTCCTCGTTCCTGGGCTGGCTGCGAATGTTGTATAGGGCCCGGATTTGTACCAATAACACCCTTTCCGAGTTTTTTCTCCTCCAGAGGGGCACCAGGCAAGGGTGCCCGTTGTCACCTAGCCTTTTTGCATTGGCCCTTGAGCCGTTGGCGATTTTGATTAGGCGGTCGGCTGCGGTGAGGGTGTGGGGGTCTGGCTATGCCAAATCTGCAAATCTACTATTGGGCGGCAATCTTAGTTTCAGTGAGATGGTGGTTTGAGCAATCTAGAACCAACGCAGTGGTGGGCCTTGAGGCGGCAGTTCTGGGTTCCTTGCGAGAGCTTGTGAATTTGGTGTACAGGGGACCCAGGGCGTACTGGTCCTTTCTGTCCCCTACCAAAACTACCTTAAGGGTATGGGCGGTGGCCAGAAAGAGATTTCTCAGGGAAGACCAGTATTCACCCTTTACCCCGTTATGGGGAAACCCAGGTGTTCCTCACTTCCAGACGATACCGGACCCGCAGCTGTGGGCCCGCTATGGAATTTGGACCCTTCGGGATGTCTATAGCGAAGGTTCATTACTTCCCTTTAGGAGCCTGGTGGAGAGATTGGGACTCCCTGGGGGTATGCTTTTCAGATACTATCACCTGAGGCATGCGGCCAGGGCTCAGTTTTCTAGACCTATTGTGCTACGGGCAGACCCAGTTGAGGCCACCCTGGCGCAGAAATCCCTTAAGAAGACTCTTACCACATTGTACCAGGTCCTGTTGCGATCTGACTCTCCTGGGATGAACACCCTCTGGGACAAGTGGCATGTGGACATACCCAATTTGGATAGGCAAGCTTGGGAGGAGTGTTTTGAAGATGGGTCCCGGTTGCTGATCTCCTCTAGGGACAGGTTAATCCATACAAAATTTTTGCACCAAGTGTACTTTACGCCGCAGAGGCTGCACAGAATCTATCCCCATAGGTCTCCGGAGTGCCCCAGGTGTCACTACCCCAATGGTACTTTCCTACATATGTTTTGGTGGGAATGCCCCCGTATTGAAAGATTCTGGTGGGATGTTTTTGACTGTATTAATAATCGTCTGCAGTTAGGAGTGCCTATGTCACCCGAATTTGCCCTTCTAGGGATTCAGGATGATGATCAGCGACCACGATACAGCAAGCTGTTACTTTCACTCCTGGTGTTTTACGCCAGGAAGGAAATTCTTCGGCACTGGATATCGTCTTCACTCCCCACGGTGGAGTCATGGGATGCTGCGGTTAATGCTGTCCTCCCCCTATATAAACTGACCTACATGGTTAGAGGGTGCCCGCAGAAGTTTGACCGAGTGTGGTTACCTTGGGTATAACAGTTCTGAGAACTTGATGTATTGGATGTAAGAGTACTGCCCCCACCCTCCCCTACCCTTCTCTCTCTTATTCCTAACCCCCCCTACCCTCCCCCTCCCCTTCCCTCCCCCTCCCCTTCCCCCCCCCCCCCCTCTTTTCTCTTTTTCCCCTTTTGTTACTGTGGCAATTGTGTGTCTGGCCACGGGCCCTCTTTTGGTAACAACAGTCCTTTAGAGGTGTTGTATTTGTTTTCAGCGGCTTCTGTAATATACCAGCCTGTTGTAATGTCTGTATGTTTACTGTTATGTGATGTCTTCTCAATAAAACCAACCGTGTTGTTAAAAAAGAAAAGAAGATATAATCCAAAATTATAATAACAGAGAAAAAGAGACAGTGAATATGTGAGATGGGAATGAGGGACACCTATCAGCAAAAGTATGCAGGCATAGGACACACCCCTTGCCACGCCCCTTATAGGAGAATTGTACAAAAAAACAAGATTGGTTAAACCTACAAGTGTTTTTTTTTTTTTTTACCACTACTATTCCTTTATATTGGCTTTTGGAATTTACAAATGCAGAAATTTGGAAATCAAATAAAAGTTTTAGTGCTGGGAAACACTTTTTGATAGATAAAAAGTGCATTTTATATACAACTATATAGATCAGGCCAAAATTAGGGACAAATGAGGAGGGATGAGGGACAGAGGGACATTGTTCCAAATCAGGGACAGTCCCTCAAAATCAGGGACAGTTCCTTGAAATTAGGGACAGTCGGGAGCTATGCTTTACATGTTGCTTGCATTTTTTTTTAGCACTGGACATTAGCTTGGTATCAGTGCACTGCTGATTCCTAGGCAGGTGACATAGAAAGCTACAAAGCTGGAACAAGAAAGAATTGTGTCACCTGGCTGGTGTGGCTAAAGAGTGTACAATCCTTTGACAGGTAAATCATGTCATAAATATGTGTTTTACCTGTGTTTTTAGTTTTATCTTTGACATGCTAAATAAACCGCTGAAGCACAATTCACATTGCATGATATAGTCCATGCTTTGAAAAATCTCATGTCCACACTTGTTTTGTAGCTTATGATGTCATTGCTTTCACATCTGTTTTGTAGACATAAGGCTGTATAGTTCATACTCTGCAAACTGTTTATGTCTGCTCCTTGACCTGACTAGGTTAGCTAATTACTAAGATAAGACTATTTACTTATCACTGCTAAGGCATCTTATTAACAAAGGTTCTTTTTTAAACTTGTCTGACCCTGAGCCATCTATGTTAAATAAAAATGTGTATTTTCCTTACAGACATATCACGATCAAGAAGAGGCACTATCTAAATATAAAACAGTATTCTACTAATAGTCCACATTTATGGGGGGGTGGGTAGTCACTAGTTGCTGTAGATATGAATAGTCTGTAACATGTAAAACACATGTCGAATGACACCCATGTTTAATTCAATTTTGTCATGCTCTGTTTTTTTTGTTTTTTTTTGTTATTGTAGGCCCACAAATGTACAAAATGTCATAAGATGTTAAAAAATATATAAACAAATTATTATATATTTAATTATTAGTGTTACTCTTTTGTACTGTAATTATATCTGACAAATACAGTACTGAATAGAGGCACACTGCCATCTTCAGGTCCACTTTAAAATGAATACTCCAGCCTGCTTATGGTTCCTATGTCATATCTGACATTGTGATAATATAATGTATGTAGGGAATGTAGATTATTCCCCCAACACAGGGTATAGGCCCCGTTCACATAGGGCGGACCCACTCAGTGCAGTCCACCAGCTCAGCAGGAGATTGCTCCGTTGATCTTCGCTGAGCTGACGGATGCCAGGTCCATCTCTACTCGCTGAGCAGGGAGCCTAGCTGATTTCAATGGGGAAATCAGACGAAAATGGACAGCATGTGCATTTTCATCAGATCTCATCCGATCCGAGCCGCCAGATGGATAGTTGAACATATCGCCATACATCTGTGTGAGTGGATAAGATGGCAAGCGGGCACATGCCCGGACACATCTCCTTCCCATAGGAATCAACTGCCCGCTTCGATCCACCTGAAAAATGGACAGGTGGATTTGAGCGGGCTTATCGTGGGAAAGGGGCCTAGTGCAATACATTACTTTTAATGATATCATTTTTATTGACTTTTCTCTAATTCAACAGTATCATCAATTTCCTCTGAATTCCTATTGTGGATGGGAAGGGAAATCTACCCAATAATGACACAGACATTAATAAAATTTCTGATGGAGGTTCTAAACCCTTTTCAGAAAAGGGTGAACTTAAATAATACCTGTCATGGGACAGCTGGGTACCACAGGTCCTGTCCCCAGACTACAGATTAATAGCTATCTGTTCCTGATGGTTGAAGAAACTTTTTCTGAAGATGAATAGAAGTTTATCTATGCTCCTGGTGAAAGGAAAATATAATATATATATATATATATATATATATATATATATATATATATATATATATATATATATTATATATATATATATATATATATATATATATATATATATATATATATATATATATATATATATATATATATATATATATAAAATATATAAAATATAAATATAATTAGACTGTTCGTACAGAAATTTTGAAAAAAACATTTGATTGCCATACCAACGTTTCAAATTCCACAATCAATTTCAGGATGCACATTACAATAAGTTTGCTTTTTCACAGTTAATATTTAGGTAATTTGAGAAAGAATTTTCATTTTTCTCCTTGGATTTTTCCTTCAAGGAAAATGGTCAATGATTTGACTCCATTAAGTACAGTAAAACCTTGGATTGCGAGCATAATTCATTCCGGAAACATGCTTGTAATCCAAAGCACTTGTACAGTGCCTTGCGAAAGTATTGGGCCCCCTTGAACTTTTCAACCTTTTGCCACATTTCAGGCTTCAAACATAAAGATATAAAATTTTTATTTTTTGTGAAGAATCACCAACAAGTGGGACACAATTGTGAAGTGGAACGAAATCTATTGGATAATTTAAACTTTTTTAGCAACTAAAAAACTGAAAAGTGGTGCTTGCAAAATTATTCGGCCCCTTTACTTTCAGTGCAGCAAACTCACTCCAGAAGTTCAGCGAGGATCTCTGAATGATCCAATGTTGTCCTAAATGACTGATGGTGATAAATAGAATCCACCTGTGTGTAATCAAGTCTCTGTATAAATGCACCTCCTCTGTGATAGTCTCAGGGTTCTGTTGAAAGTGCAGAGAGCATCATGAAGACCAAGGAACACACCAGGCAGGTCCGTAATACTGTTCTGGAGAAGTTTAAAGCCGGATTTGGATACAAAAAGATTTCCCAAGCTTTAAACATCCCAAGGAGCACTGTGCAAGCGATCATTTTGAAATTGAAGGAGTCTCAGACCACTGCAAATCTACCAAGACCTGGCCGTCCCTCTAAACTTTCAGCTCAGACAAGGAGAAGACTGATCGGAGATGCAGCCAAGAGGCCCATGATCACTCTGGATGAACTGCAGAGAACTACAGCAGAGGTGGGAGAGTCTGTCTATAGGACAACAATCAGTCGTACACTGCACAAATCTGGCCTTTATGGAAGAGTGGCAAGAAGAAAGCCATTTCTCAAAGATATCCATAAAAAGTCTCGTCTAAAGTTTGCCACAAGCCACCTGGGAGACACACCAAACATGTGGAAGAAGGTGCTCTGGTCAGATGAAACCAAAATCAAACTTTTTGCCCACAATGCAAAACGATATGTTTGGCGTAAAAGCAACACAGCTCATCACCCTCAACACACCATCCCCACTGTCAAACATGGTGGTGGCAGCATCATGGTTTGGGCCTGCTTTTCTTCAGCAGGGACAGGGAAGATGGTTAAAATTGAGGGGAAGATGGATGCAGCCAAATACAGGACCATTCTGGATGAAAACCTGTTGGAGTCTGCAAAAGACCTGAAACTGGGACGGAGATTTATCTTCCAACAAGACAATGATCCCAAACATACAGCAAAATCTACAAAGGAATGGTTCACAAATAAACGTATCCAGGTGTTACAAAGGCCAAGTCAAAGTCCAGACCTGAATCCAATCGAGAATCTGTGGAAAGAGCTGAAAACTGCTGTTCACAAACGCTCTCCATCCAACCTCACTGAGCTAGAGCTGTTTTGCAAGGAAGAATGGGCAAGAATTTCAGTCTCTCGATGTGCAAAACTGATCGAGACATACCCCAAGCGACTTGCAGCTGTAATCGCAGCAAAAGGTGGCTCTACAAAGTATTAACGCAAGGGGGCCGAATAATTTTGCACGCCCCACTTTTCATTTTTTTATTAGTTAAAAAAGTTTCAAAAATTCAATAGATTTCGTTCCACTTCACAATTGTGTACCACTTGTTGGTGATTCTTCACAAAAAATAAAAATGTTATATCTTTATGTTTGAAGCCTGAAATGTGGCAAAAGGTTGAAAAGTTCAAGGGGCCGAATACTTTCGCAAAGCACTTTATATCAAAGCAAATTTCCACATAAGAAATAATGGAAACTTGATGATGATTCGTACAACCATTTATTCATAAGTCCTTATGTTTATAATCCATATAAAAAGATTATAGCAGTGTGACCAAGTTGTGTAACCATAGGGGATTCAAAGCAAAATCCAGCAGGAGCTACAGTGTATAAAATAGAAGAGAGGCGTCTCTAAGTGTAGCAATATGGTTACATTTAATGAAGCTACAACATTTAGCAACTCACATGGTTGATGATTAAAACAAGCACATCTAAGTATTCAGGCATCGGGGGTAAAGCTGCCCACATAGACCATCCTCCGCACCACCGGATCTCACCGTTGTCAGTCTGCAATCATGACCAGGAAGACTAGCCTGCAGTGGAGCGATCTGAAAGCAATGTTTGAAGTGATCATGGAGCGCAGCCTGGAAGGGACGACGTCGGTCGCGATGCAGAGGATGGTCTAGGATGTGCCTGTTTTAACCGGTTCCCAACCGGCGCGCGCTGATGTACGTCAGCAGAATGGCATGGGAAGGCAAATTGGCGTACCTGTATGTCCCATTAAATTTGCCGCCCTGCCATCGTGAGCGCGCCACCGGTGGCGTGGTTGCGTGCTGGTCGGGACCCCTGTGAGTCCGGTCGCGGGTCCCGGGGACTCGATCTCGATGCTGTAAACAGCATTTCTCCATTCTGCCTAGCAACTACTGATGCTGATCTTTGCTCCATGTGATTGGAGCAGAGATCAGTGTTTACTAAATGAAAGCCCAGCCCCCCACAGTTAGTAACACACCCCTAGGAACACTTAACCCCTACACTGCCACCCACTGGTTAACCCCTTCACTGCCAGTGTTATTTACACAGGAATTACTGCATTTATATAGCAGTGATTGCTGTATAAATGACAATGGTCCCAAAAATGTGTCAAAAATGTCCGATGTGTCCGCCATAATGTCGCAGTCACAATAAAAATTGCTGATCGCAGCCATTACTAGTAAAAGAAAATTATTAATAAAAATGCCATAAAACTATCACCTATATTGTAAATGCTATAACTTTTGCGCAAACCAATCAATAATTGCTTATTGCGATTTTTTTTCACCAAAAATATGTAGAAGAATACGTATCGGCCTAAACTGAGGGAAAAAAATGTTTTTTTATATATTTTTGGGGGATATTTATTATAACAAAAAGTAAAAAATAATTAGTTTTTATCAAAATTGTCGCTCTATTTTTGTTTATAGCGCAAAAAAATAAAAACCGCAGGGGTGATTAAATACCACCAAAAGAAAGCTCTATTTGTGGGATGACCGCGCAATTGTCAGTTAAAGCGACGCAGTGCCGAATCGCAAAAAGTGGTCTGGTCTTTGACCAGCAAAATGGTCCAGGGCTTAAGTGGTTAATCATCAACCATGTGAGTTGCTAAATGTTGTACCTTCATTAAATGTAACCATATTGCTACACTTAGAGGGGTCTCTCTTCTCTTTTATACCCAGTTGTGACATGACGCTACTTGTATATCAAGGCATCGCTTGTTTATCAAGTCAAAATTTATTTAAAAATTTTGCTTGTCTTGCAAAGCACTCTCAAACCAAGTTACTCTCAAACCAAGTTACTCTCAAATCAAGGTTTTACTGTATTCCCCTCAAGAAGAAAGAAGAAAAATGTAAGTGTATCTAAAGTCAAAACTTTTTTGTAGCTTTCAATAAAATACTAAAGGATTACCAATCCTGTCACGTTCTTATTGCCCTCTGTGACCCTGCTAGGGAAATTCACCCTCTTGATTGTACTGTAATGTACTAGTAGCTACTGGCATTTGGAAAGTGAGATAAAATTGAAAAAAATGGAGTTGTCAACGGAACAGGAATAGTGCAAAAGTTTTCCAATGGGGTTACTTGCTGTGGTGAGTAGGAATGTGTGATTCTGCCCTGTTTCAATTAAAATCTTACTTGAAATCTAAACCTGAATCTAGCTGCGAACTTTACTGAAGTCTATGGGAATCAAATCTCGATACTAAATTCTGGCCAATGTGGGGCTATTAATTTCCATTTCCATTAAAATAAGTCACTTGACCTGGTCAACTCCAGCCAAATTACTCACTATACTTTACTGCATTCTTCACAGAACTCAACAGTCTCTACATTCTCTCTTTTTCTTTTAGACCTCTGTCATCCCCTTTACCTGGTCACAGTATTACATTTTTGCGAGTCCTCTTTTAGTGCCATTGGAACAAAAAAAAAATCTCACATATTTACGGTAGATATATAAAAAATATGAACTGTTTACTAAAATGATTTCTTCTTTAAAAGTTAGGCTTAACAATATTGCCAACTTTGTGCTAAGCATGCTGGATTACTTCACTCTTCATTGAAAATAGGAAGAAATCAGTTACACTTCAATTAGCTCTTCTTGCAGTTTTTTTTAATAATCAGTGCGTGGATTGCATACAATAATGTCACCAACCCAAAACCTGCCTTCCTTGATGGGTTTCATCACTGCAGGCTTGTGACACACAAATCACATTTGGATTTATGCCGCGTACACATAATCGGAATTTCGGCCAGCAAAAGACCGATGAGAGCTTTTCAATCGAAAAAATGCGACTGTGTGTATGCTCCATCGGAATTTAGCTGGCTGAATTCCCATCAGCAAAAATCTGAGAGCATGATTTTTCAGACTGAAAAACCTTCTAGTGGAAATTCCGATCATGTGTATGCAATTCCGACGCGCAAAAACTCACGCATGCTCAGATTCAACTACGAGATGGAAGCTATTGGCTACTGGGTATTGAACTTCCTTTTTCTTGTCCCGTCATATGTGTTGTATGTCACCGCGTTCTTGGCGGTCAGAATTTGGTGTGACCACGTGTATGCAAGACAGCCTGAGCGAAAATCCGTCAGAATTCTGTCGGGAAAACCATCAGAGCTTTTTCCGTCCAAAATTCAGATCGTGTGTACCCAGCATTACAAATCACTCCCTTTATTTTGTATATATGCGTGTTTATGTGTATGTTTTGGATGATCTAAATGACATATGCAATTAAATTTTTAGCAAACATAAACTTGTGAAAAAATTTACATTTTGTGCTAATGCGTACCCTCACCAGTCCGACTTATTCTTGTCTTAATTTTACACTAACAATTTACTCAAACCATCCAGCTAGCAGTGGATAGTATCTCACGAAAATGTTAACATTGATGTTCTTCTTAGTTAAATCTCAAGGAATATAAATCACAAGGGATATAACTTACCTGTAATGAAGTGTATCCCACGTCCTATAGGCTGATGGTCCCTGTAGAAAGCCTTCCTTCACCAATGCTAGGTTGTTTTCACAGCATTGAATCAGCACTACATGGGTTAACTGCTTGACTTCTAAAGATCTGGTCCAGACTCTCCTCTTTCACCTGAAAGGTGAAAACTGGCCTGGGCGGGAAGGGGGTAAAAATGCAGAGTAGGCACGTAGTTAAAAAAACATAGACATGCTGTGTAAATGGGAACACATAACAAACATACAGTAGGGTTTTCTCAAATTTGACTGCAAAAAATACACTTTAAGGTTTCCATCAGTTGGTTTGACAAAATGCCTTATTTAAAAGCATAGAAACCACATTTGATTTTCAACCTCTCCAACCTTCAGGCACTGAAAACATTCTTTTGTGCTTAAACCATGTGCAATGGGATAATTCACTGAATGTGAAGCAAGTCATTGCCACTTACACCTCCACATTTTTTCTACATAACAACCAAGGTGAATTATATTTTTGTATATAAACAGTAAGTGATGAAGCAGACAATAAGCATAATAAAACCAAATTAAAAAGATGACTGTAAAGAATAAAAAATAATTATCGACTATCAAGTTGTCAAATTTCCTGTACAAGTTATGTAAATTATAGCAAATACAAGAGAGAGAAAAAAAGAAAAGTAAAAGGGAATATTACATGAGTTATCATAAACGAAAGTGGATGTGAATCCAGTTCACCACAAGTGCAAAGGTAAATCATATATGAGGCTAATATATTACAATTGGGAGGCCAACAATTTTTAGCATTAAAAAAAAAAAAAAAAAAAAAAAACGTAGATAAAAGAAAGAAAGAAATAATTTTTTAGACTTTTGACTCATAAGTTTATGGAATCGTGATGCTAGGAGCCTGTAGGGGCAAAGATACAATCAACAGAATATACATTTTTATTTCTATTTTGCCTGCAGTTTAATAAAAGAATCCAGTGAATAGATTAATAAGCCATTATTTTCTTAAAACATTGGTCGCATAATCCATAATGGTAGTATCTTGAAGCACTTTTCTTTGCCATGATTACATTTCTCAAATTTACATCTTTATGATAAATAGTTTAGTTGAGATAGACTACTAAAATATTTCTATTTATTTGTGAATGTAGGAAATATGTCTGTCCGTGCCATACATTTACTGTAAATTGCATCCCCTGTAGCTGTGTTTTCCCATTGTTTGAATGAAGCTGGGTTTTAAATAAAAATGCTGATGCAGTTCAGTTTGTATTGTTGCCAGTCCTTCTTTTACATAATCCATTTATTTTAGTCTGCCTGGAAACACATAGAAAAAAAAAAAAAACATACATTTTTAATCTTTTGTCATTATAATATGCCAGTAATTAGGAACCCACCACCTATTCAGGCTTTGATGATAAATCTATGCAGCTCATTGTGTGTAACAAATAGGCATGGTAATAGAAAATAGTCATTCTTTATTTTAAATTACAGCAATTGCTTTACGATTCCTAAAGGTTTATGGTTCATCTTTCACATTACTGAACTTCTGAACAGCAAGAACTATTGTTGTTTATGTTTTTTTAATGACTCTAATTCATAAGCATGAGTGATTCTTAATATGCGCTAAAGACTAAAGCTCATGAATATTGATATTAACTGAATATTAAGCCACCAAATTGTTAGATGTAAACTTATAAACTAATGAAACTACTAAAATATGGATGAGGTTAAGTATTTAGAAGAGGAATAGCTAAAAGTAAAATGGTAGTAAATTGTGACATTGGGTGGCAGTGGAGACAACAGGAGAGTAGACCTATATCTTGCATTTTTAAACAAAGCTTGTTATCTTTAAAGGTTTGCATAAATATATTCCTGGTTCCTAGTAAAATGGTATAGTCACAGTCTTTAAGGACACATTGTTCATCCTACCAGAAACAGACTCATATAACACATTGTTCTTCCAGATTGCTCAATCTGCTGCAGGAAGAAGGAACATTTTCTCAGTATTCTCTTTTCTTGTGATTACGCTGTCCAGTGTAGTGTTCTAGCAGGTCACAGGGTAGAAAGCAGAAGAGGGGATAATCTGGGAGAGACTGTGATGGGTTTTTAAAGTGGGTGGTCATAAACAGAAAGAGTGGAGTAAGGGCGGCTAAACTGGGTGAGTGTTAGCCCTTGTACACACGGTCGGAAATTCCAACGGAAAATGTCCGATCGGACCTTGTTGTCCGATAATCCGACTGTGTGTGGGCTCCGTCTGACTTTTTCCATTGGAATGTCCGACCAACAAAGTTTGAGAGCTAGATATAACATTTTCCGACAACATGATCTGATCGGACTTTGTCCGATCGTTTGTAGAGAATTCCGATTGGACAAAGTGCCACGTATGCTCAGATCAAATTACGAGACGAAAGCTATTGGCTACTAGCCTGAACGTAGTCCCGTCGTAATGAATGAATGTCATCACGTTCTGAACGATCGGAATTTCCGAAACTTTGTCCGACCGTGTGTATGCAGCACCAGTTTCTGACAAAATCCGTCGGTAAAAATCAGACGGATTTTGTGGTCGGAATGTCCGACCGCGTGTACAAGGGTTTATGGGTTTTAACATTGACTATGACAAATGCTGGCTCTAGATTATTCATGAACAAAGATGGTCTTGTTGAGGTACTGAAATATCTTCGAGAAGAAATGAAAGTGTATGTATACCAAAGCCTTTTTATTTTTTTGGATAAAATAGGGAAGAGTTAGAACCCATATCTTTTTTTTTTTTTTTTTTTTTTGCTACATGTGCCTTTCATTACCCTTCACTTTCTGTCTTGGTGCCAAAATTTGGGATTTTACACCAGGAAAAATATACACATGGGTTGCAAAGCCACCTTAACCCCTTTTCACCCCATAATAACAATTAGGACCTAGGGCTCCCGGTTCCAGGTCATCTGATCACTGTGATAGCCTCTGATTGGCTATCACAGTGAACCCGTCACTGTATAGCCTGCCCGTGTGTTTTCTTTTTCTTCTGAATGGAGAGAAAGATGCAAACAAAAGTGTGTAAAAAAAAAAAATAAGAAAGAAAAAAACTGCTAGACTAAGGTTTGATTTGGGTCAGCGTCAGTGTTAGTATTAGGCTCAAGGTCAGGGCCAGTATATTTTGAGTAAGCATTTTTTAAAATAGTATTAGTGTCAGTTATGCCGCGTACACACAACCAGACTTTTCAACGGACTAGGTCTGACGGTCTTCCCGACGGACTTTCGGCAGAGTTCCGATGGACTTTCTGAACAAACGGACTTGGCCACACACAAGCACACTAAAGTCCGACGGATTCGAACGTGATGACGTATGACCGGACCAGAATAAGGAAGTTCATAGCCAGTAGCCAATAGCTGCCCTAGAGTCCATCGGAATAGCATACAGATGAATGGATTTTTCAACCGGACTCGACTCCGTCGGAAAGATTTGAAACGTTTTATTTCTAGGTCCGTCTGACTTTTGGGGGAAAAAAAGTCCGCTGGAGCCCAAACACGATCGTAATATCTGACAGATTCATTCCATTGGACCTAGTCCGTCGAAAAGTCAGGTTGTGTGTATGCGGTATTAGTGTCAGTGTGTTAGGTAGGATAAAAATAAAAACAGAAAAATGTGCACTAATATTTCTGGGCCCTTATGATGGGTACAAACAACAACTAACATACACATATGTGATATTGCTGCGACTGTCAGGAGCATTACAAAAGCTAACATGATTATGTAAGAGCCACCACCAAAATGTGTCTGTACGTTATGATGATGTAGCGTCCTGCACTAAGCTGGATACATTGAATTTTTGGCTTTGCTGTACTCAGTTGAGCAGCAATTTATTTTTCAGGTCTGGCCAGATTTATCCCTAAACCTGGGGGTTGATTGCTCCTGTCTGCCTCTGGAAGAATTTTCCAGAAATAGGATAGGAGGATTCATCTTTAGGCTATGAATATGTATCTGAACTCAACCAATCCCTGTGATGGGGGTGTCCAGAAGCTGTGGCTGGGGATAAGATAAATGTTTGGGATAATTTCTGTGTGGCTGTAATGGGCCCAATAAACCAGGGCACTCCTTTGCCATCCCACAACCCACTCCTTATTGACCATTACAGCACATTTGTTGCTGTAAGCTACAATGGCCTTAAAGTGATTGTAAAGTCTCATTAAAAAACAAACATGTTATATTTACCTGCTCTGTGCAGTGGATTTGCACAGGGCAGCCTGGATCCTCTTCTTGGGTCCCTTTTTGCTGCTCCTGGCCATCCTCTCCTGTCAAGTGCTCCCACAGCAAGCAGATTGCTATAAGGGCACTCAAGCCGTGTCACAGCTCCGTGTGTCCATTCAGGCACAGAGCTGCGGTTTGTCCCCACCTTCTCTTTCTCCTGATTGGCTAATTAACTTTGATTGACAGCAGTGGGAGCCAATGGCACTACTGCTGTGTCTCAGCCAATCGGGAGGGAGAGTCCCGCATGGCCGAGTGGACATCGCAGGATAGAGAGGGGGCTCAGGTAAGTGTTAGGGGGTGGGGGAGGGGGGGCAGCTCTGCACAGAAGGTCTTTTATCTCTCATTAAAGAAGTTGTAAGCCTCTGAAAAAAATTCTCAAAAAAAAACTTGCAAGACTAAGGCATAATGAGCTAGTATGCATCGCATACTAGCTCATTAGGAAATACCTTAAAACAAAGCTGTTGCAGCGGTCCCCGCACACCAATGTCAAGGGCAACATCTCTCCTGGAGCTTCTTTCCGGTTCATGGGCTCCGGTGCTGTGTGTGGCCAGAGCCGCTATGACATCACTCCCGCACATGTGCGTGGGAGCCGCCATTCACTGCACGGGCTCAGAAGGCACATGGGCTGTTCCTTCAGAGCGCATGTGCCAGTGATGTTGCTGGCTGCAAGCACTGGAAATATCTCCTAAACTGTACAGGTAAATAGGTGACAGGGGAAGTTTACTTCCTCTTTGACCATCTCAATACAGGGCACTTACACCCCTTCCTGCCCATGCCATTTTTCAGCTTTCAGCGCTGTCACATTTTGAATGACAATTGCGTGGTCATGGTACAGTGTAACCATGTGAAATTGTTATCATTTTATTCAGGCTGCATTCACACCCGAGCGTAGAGTGTTTGAACGTTTTTACCGGCGTTTTGTCGCGCGACAACGAGCGTTTTGTCACACTACAACGCGCGACAACGAGCGTTTTATCACACTACAACGCGCGACAACGAGCGTTTTGTCACACTACAATGCGCGACAACGAGCGTTTTTTTAACTTCTGCGTTTTTTTTCAGCCAATAGGAAAAATATTTTTCATCTGCTTATTTTTTCTTGAGCAGATACAGCGTCAAAACGCCCGTAGAAACGCTCGTTGTCGCGCTAAACGCTCGAATCGAGCGTTTCCATTAGTTTCTATGGGAATGAAAACACCCAAATCAGCCCAATTCGCGCGACAAAAAAGGGTCCGGAACTTGTTTGAGCTTCAGGCGTAGGGCTTTAGGCGACATGGAGTGGAGATGTGAACCATCTCCATTGAGAATAATGGATTTTTTCCCCTCCAGCGTTTTGTAGCTTCAGGCGTAGGGCTACAAAACGTTCAGGTGTGAACGGGCTGTCAAACATATAGAGCTTTATTTTGGTCGTATTTAATCACTCCTGGGTTTTTTATTTTTTCCTAAAAAAAAAAGACCAAAAGTATTTCTTAGTTTCTGTCAGTGAATTTTGTAAATAATAATTTTTCTCCTTCACTGATGGGCGCTGATGAGGCAGCACTGATGGGCACTGATTAGGTGGAACTTATGAGGAGGCATGAATATGACGGACTTATGGGCACTGATATGTGTCACTGATGAGCACTGATAGGCGGCACTGATGGGTGGCACTGGTGGGCACTGGGCACAGATAGGCGACACTGGTGGGCACAGATAGGCAGCACTGGTGGGCATGGATAGGCGGCACAAATAGGCGACAATGATGGTGGCACTGATGGCCACTGATGCCCATTGATGGGTGGCATTGATGGGCAGCAGTGATGACCATTGATGGGCACCAGTGATGGACATTGATTGGCAGCACTGATAGCCAGCACTGACTGGCATCACTGATGGCCACTGATTGTTGGAACTTGTGGGCACTGATTGCTGGCACTTGTGGGTAAAGATTGGTGCCAATTGTGGGCACTGGTTGGCACTGATTTTCTAGCATTGGCATTGCTTGCATTGCTGGCACTTAATTGTAATCAGGGCACTGATGATCAGTGCCCTGATTACATCCTTAGATGTCCTCTGTGAGGAGATGCTGCTGATCGGCTGTCTTCTCCTCACACTCTATCAGCGCGAGGCGAGGAACGCTGATTACCGGCATCTTCGTGTTTACATGTGACCGGCTGTGATTGAACACAGCTGACCATATGGTGAAAGAGCCGCGACCACGGGCCTTTTACGCAAACCAGGATCATGCCGTGTCCTAGCAAAATGGTGCAGCCACGATCGTTGCACTGCGTGCCCCCGGGGGTGTGCGAGAGCAGTCGTTCTGGAGGGCCATCATATGACGTCCACCCAGAAACGAGAGCCGCACTGCTCAGCTGTCATTTGACAGCTGGTGGGCGGGAAGAGGTTAAAGCACCTTTCAGAGGGGAGGGGGTGCAGATACCTGTATAGTACAGGTATCTGCACCCACTTCCAGGCATAGAGTCATGCCCCTTCCCGCACCCCCTGCTGTCTTCTGGGAAACACACAGGTCCCAGGAGAAAGTGGGGACCATTTAGGACGCGCAGCGCGACTCACGCATGCGCAGTAGGAAACCGAGAAGTGAAGCTGTAATGCGTCACTTCCTGATTCCCTCACCATGTCCATTTATTAAAAGTCAGCAGCTGCAGTATTTGTAGCTGCTGGCTTTTAATATATTTTTTTTAGGTGCACTCCTGCTTTAAGTAAAAAAAAACCTTCTGCCTTTACAACCCCTTTAATACTTTCTAAGCGCCTGACCTAGAGCAAGTATGCAGATCAGGAGCTTTCATTTCTCTCTGACTTTCGATTCTGTGGGCATGTTCCATGGCAGCCTTTAAGAAAGTGTTAAAGTCACATGCACCCAGGCAATTGCCATTCTTAGAAGGATGTCAGCAACGGCACCCTTTCTTTTTCTTTCAGTACCAATTTAGTTTAAAAGAAGGCAAAGTAACGGGTGCTCATAAAAAGAGCTGCTCTCCCTATAGGTGGGTGGGGATTGTTCTTTTAAGAAAATCTGAATAGACAAAGTGACCGACTCTTTTTAACTGTAGAAAACCTTATTAAAATAACTAAGCAGCTACAATTCCCTTGCATAGCTTATGCCCATATAAGAAAATACAGCCACAGAATGGCTCTGATGTAAATGATCTTTTCCGGTAAGTGTAGATTAGCTGGAGATCAAGAAAGCATGGAACGGTTCTTTATAACAGCATTTTTCAGAACGCGTTTCCTGTGGATTTGTTTGACATTTCATATTTAATGTATGGAAGATTCTCCTAATTTTAAGTGTCCTCTGCTATATCACACAAAAACATTTTCTAATTATTATCATGGCTGGATGATGGATGCCTCCTGAGACTATTTAATGAATTCTCTGAGGCTGTGGAACAGAGAGAATCCGAGTGTGGAAGCAGCACAGCAGTGTTATATTTCTCAGAGATGAGAAATTCTGCTTAAAGAGTAACTCCACTTTTGTTGAGAAATAAACATTCCCCTCTGGGTGATCTATGTACATTACAAGGATTTTAACAAACGTTGTTGCAGATTCCTACATTTTGTTTTCCTGAAGAAATCCCTGTGTGTTTGTCTGTGTCCCATGTGGTAAGTGAATCCGTATGGGAATGGTTTCATAATTATCAATCAGCTGCTGCACCTGCATGGCTCTAATGAGGAAAATTGCAAGAGGTGATTTCCTATTGGGAGTATCTCACCAAAAATGACAGGGTATGCCTAATATCTGAGTGCAGACTTCTGGGAAAATCAGCGAGCCAACCACACAAGCAGGAAATTTGGTTTTGGGGCAGGCGGGGGGGTCAACTTGGAGGTGTTCTGTATACATTTTGTATACAGAACACACTCCAAGTTGCCATATTACATTGCATTTTACAGAAAAGTTCAGCAGCTGAAGATTGAAAAGGACAGATCATTTTTAATTACATTTGATTGCAATATGATTTGAATTGCAACTGTATATGCTATATTATTTTTTTTATTATTTCTCCCCACGACAGTGGAATCCCCCTTTAAAGTGATTCCAAAGGCTTTTTAAAAAATAACAAACATGTTATACAGACCTACTGTTTTTTTGCACTTGAGGATCCCCGATCCTCCTCTTCTCAGGTCCCTCACCGGCGCTCTTGGTCCTTCCCTCCTGCCGAGTGCCCTCACAGCAAGCAGGTTGCAATGGGGGCACCCAAGCAGGCTCGTTCGTGAGTTGTGGCTCTGCATTTCTATTCACACACAGAACCATGACTCTTCCCCGCCCCCTTCTCTCCCCCGAGTGCGTGAATGTAAAAAACCTTGAGTCTTTACAACCACTTAAAATTATAGTTGGTGAAATAGATCTGCAGCTGTGTGTTGATGACATGGTACCAGGAGTGCACACAGCAGAACACAGATCGTTGTACCGAGCAGCAGTGTCACCAGTCAGTGTCCCTAATCACTACCACACCAGTCCTATGGTGGCGCTGTACTGCTCTGGTGACAGTATGTAAAAAAAAATTGTGGGCAGAAAACCCACATTTTATTTATTTTTTTACTCATTCACATAGGGTGGGGGCCGGGATCTGGGTGCCCCCTTATTAAAGGGGGCTCCCAGATTCCGATAAGCCCCCCGCCCGCAGACCCCGACAACCAAAGGCCAGGGTTGTCGGGAAGAGGCCCTTGTCCTCATCAACATGGGTGACAAGGTGCTTTGGGGTGGGGGGCAGCAGGGCGCCCCCCTTCCCCAATGCACCCACCCCCCATGTTGAGGGCATGCAGCCTGGTACAGTTCGGGAGGGGGGACCGCTCGCTCGTCCCCACCCCCTTTCCTGACCAGCCGGGCTGCATGCTCGGACAAGGGTCTGGTATGGATTTTGGGGGGACCCCCACACATTTTTTTTGGTGTAGGGGGTTACCCTTAAAATCCATACCAGACCTAAGGGCCTGGTGTACAGCACCCTGTAGCCGGGAACATTCTCGCGGGCAGGTGCTGTAGTTGCTGTTGCGTCGTAGTTGGTCCATCGGACCAGCATACAGACGAGCGAACTTCCCGACAGGAACTGGGTCCGGCAGACTTTCGGGGGGAAGATTTAAAACATGTTTTATTTCTAGGTCCGCCGGACTTTGGGGAAGAAAAAGTCTGCTGGAGCTCACCAACGATCGAATTGTCCGACGGACTCTGGTCCGCCGAAAAGCCAGATCGTGTGTACGCGGCATAAGACTGCCAAGAGTAACAGCAACAGTGATTGCTAAAAGGTGAAGTGACAGCTGGCAAAGAGATGCCATGCCGAGGGGTACAGGTGTATGTGTGCCACATACCTGGATTTGGTCCTGGAGCCCCAATTCTTTAAACCTGGGTCCACATTTTGATGGTGATCAGTACCTGCTGATGCTTCAGGACTATCCAACACACAGTGAATGTATCTGTGACTCAATGTGAAAATAGCAGTTTTCAGAAATCAGCAACAACTATCTCTCCAAAAAAAAACACCTTGTGATTGTCCCGAAAGATTCCATATCTTCTCCAACACAAAAAGCCTCTGGGAACCTTTACTTTTATAGGGAGGGTTCTGGATTATAAGAAAAACTCAATGATTGGCCCTTCTTAGACACTTGACCACAGTTCAGAGGTGAAGAAGTGCATTGTTGGTTGCTTGAACAGACACGATAGTTGGCCATTTTTAATAACATTTATGTAGAAAAATTATTTTGTTTTAAAGAATCCATGCTCCAGCAAAAAGCAGAATTTGCATCAATGAACTGTTGTCACCATAAGAAGCCACTGATAACATTTAGTAATTCATTTCAAATTAATTACTCTTTTAATCTCAGAGGCATTGCATTCTATTGTGAATGATTTGTTAAACTATACAATTTGCAATACTGCAATAATTGATTATAAACATGCTTTTAGATTGCTTTTTTATAATTCAGTTCTGAAATTGTAATGTCATTTTCTTTAGCTAATTAAATATGCAAATAAAACAATGTCAATCAAAATACAAAATCTACACATTCTATTTATTCTACAGATCACTAAAAATCTTTTAGCAGCTATTTGGAAAGTGGGGGTGATTAATGAGAATAAAAATGCAGCAGTTGCAAAGAACAACCAAAAAAGAATTCATAACTGTCTCCATCGCTGTATAGGTCCCTTTCGCTGTGGTTGTGATCCGCTTGCTCAGCAGGGGATCTTTCCGCTGATCCCAGCTGAGCAGGCAGATGACAGGTCAGTGTCCGCTCCACTTTCTGATGGACCTCTTAATAAAGTCACGTGTGTAGTGATGTCATCTATGGTTTGTAGTGTGAGATTTGTAGGTTGGAACGGTAGGGACAGACCTGATGCCTTTAAATCAGTCCATAAAATGACAGACACAGCCGCCCCTGTATCAACATCCATGGAGACAGGTCAGTCATTGAGTGTCACATCCACTTTTATCGCATAAGTACTCCCAGGTACCCGAAACAGTCCAACATGCTGGACACAGGTCTCCTCATCAGAGCTGGAGCCGTTATTGTCAGTAGCCACATGAAATATCTGTTTACGTCTACATTTTGTGGTAGTGTTCAGGGAGCGTGAACTGCGGCAAACATGCCCAATATGACCAGTCTTTCCACAAAGAAAACAAACAACATCTTTGAACTTGCAAGAAGGTGTACAACGTTAGCAAGTCGGCGTCCTAGAGACAGAGGAATTAAGGTGGCGAGGTTTAGGCTGATTTGAGGACGGCCGTCTTGGGTGTCGGGGTGATAGCAGTGTGGAATATTTCTTCTCCCTGGCTTGCAGAAGTTTCAGGTGGTGCCTTTAGCAGGGTAGTGTCCCGTGTAGCAAACTCCATGGCCGTAGCAAGGTTTGTGGCTTTCGTCAGAGTCAAGTCAGGTTCCGTGAGTAAACGTTTCTGTATGGCTGGTTCACAGAGTCCCATGACAAACATGTCGCGGAGAGCCCTCTGCAGGTAGTCTCCAAACTGACAAGTGGCAACTAGTTTATGTAAAGCAATGATATAAGTCTTTATGTCCTCCCCGGCATGCTGCCTTCCATTGTAGAATTTAAGCCGCTCAGAAATTTCTAACGGCTTTGGGTTGTAGTGCCCATGTAGCTTCTGAATAAACTCAGGTAGGGGCTTAGAGGCCGACTAGTCTGGAAAAATGAGGTCTTTGAGAGTGCCATATGCAGCTTTACCCAATGCTGTGAGGAAAATGGCAACTTTTTTTCTACAGCCATGCTATTTGCTTCTATATACTGCTTCAGCCTCTCCACCCAGGAGCTCCATGATTCAGCAGCAGGATCAAATGGTTGAATAAACCTTATGAAGGCCATGTGTGCTAAAATCCACAATCCTCGTTGCCACTGTTATGGCCCTTCGACATGGGGTCTCTCAGAGTGTTGCTAGCAATGCTGCCAACATTGTAAAAAAATTTATAGGGGTGCTTTTATGGCTATAGACGGAGTCTTATTATAATTAGGGGCGGGCATGCGTTTGTAGGCGTGACATAGCAAAAAAGAAAATGCAGCATGCGCAATGCACCGCGCCAAAATATGGGCATGGTTTACGTGAAATAGTGGGCGTAACTTATATGGGAGTGGTTCAAATGGGGGTGTGGTTAGAGTCTGAGATGAATGAATAATGGAGAAATAAAGGGGAAAAGAGGGAAGGAGGGAGGCAGAAAGAAGGAAAGGAGGGAAGGAGAGAGAAGGAAGGAAAGAGGGATGGAGGGACAGCAGGCCCAGATCCTACACCACAATAGAAATTCGTATTCCAGAGTTTAAGAAATCAGCAGATAAAGATACTCCAAACACCTGGTGTTAGTGCTTCAATCATCCCGGCACCATGGTTGTTATGGTGTCAGGATGATTGAAATGCATCATTATTATTATTACATTGAAATATAAAATTAAATAGTTCAACTCACCATAATGCAGAATCAGTGTTAGCCCTGAGCGTGTCACTTGCCACGTCGCCTGCCACCAGATGCCCCCAGCGGAGTCCCTCTTCACATCTAGTGTCCCCAGCAGTAGAGCCTCTCATCACCTAAGATTTCCCCAGCAGCGAAGTTCCTCCTCACATCTGGTGTCCCCAGCAGCAGAGTCCCTCCTCACATCTGGTATCCCCAGAAGCGGAGCCCCTCATCACATCTGGTGTCCCCAGGCAGCGGAGTCCCTCCTCACATCAGGTGTCCCCAGCAGCGAAGCACCTCATCACATCAAGTGTTCCCAGGCAGTAGGGATAAGCCGAACACCCCCTGGTTCGGTTCGAACCAGAACCTGCGAACAGACCTAAAATTCGTGTGAACTTTAGAACCCTATTAAAGTCTATGGGAATTTTCAAAATCAAAAGTGCTAATTTTAAAGGCTAAAATTGAAGTTATTGTCCTAAAAAGGGTTTGGGGACCCGACTCCTGCCCCAGGGGACATGTATCAATGGAAAAAAAACTTTTAAAAATGGAAACCTGCATTACATCAGAGGGGGCGGGGTCATCCGTACATCACTGAGGAAGCCTGGGTTTCCCCTTGCATCAGAGGGGGGCGGGGTCAGGTGATCAGTAGCCCCGTCATCCTCATCTAAGACCTGTCAGGCTGCCGGGATTCCCGTGGTGACTCCGGTGGAGACAGGATGCGCTGCGCTGGACGTCATCAGGAGAGATCAACCATCGCTGGACCCCGGAGAAGAGATCACCCCTTCGCTGGACCCCGGAGAAGAGATCACCCATCGCTGGACCCTGGAGGGATGATCAGCCATCACAGGATACCAAGAGTGGATTACCACCACTGGAATCTTTTTTTAATTTTTTTAATTTTTAATAAAGGACTTATCCCAACGGTGTCTGTGTCTTTTTTAACAATTTTTTACACTTCCTTTGGGAAATGGTAGGGGTACAATGTACCCTTTACCATTTCAAACAGGGGGGCCGGGATCTGGGGGTTGTTAAAGGGGGCTTCCAGATTCTGATAAGCCCTCCGCCCGTAGACCCCCACAACCATCGGCCAGGGTTGTGGGGATGAGGCCCTTGTCCCCATCAACATGGGGACATGGTGCTTTGAGGGGTCACACACCCCCAAAGCATCCTCCCAATGTTGAGGGCATGTGGCCTGGTATGGTTCAGGAGGGGGGGAGCGCTCTCTTATCCCCCCTCCTTTTCCTGCGGCCTACCAGGTTGCATGCTCTTATAAAGGGCCTGGTATGGATTTTTGGGGGGAACTCCATGCCATTTTTTTAAAATTTGTCGTGACGTTCCCCTTAAAATCCATACCAGACCTGAAGGGGGAAAGCCCAAGTCATTTTTTTTTAAATTTAACGTGGGGTTCCCCTTAATATCCATACCAGACCTGAAGGGCCTGGTAATTGAATTTGGGGGGAACCCCACGCATTTTTTTTATCAATGACTGTTCTCTGTATTACAGAGAGCCAACAATTCATTCTAGCCATGAGTGATTTTAAACAGGGACAGTTCTAAGCACGGGAAACATGCACCCCTTTACAGGCATACTATACACACACCCTAGGTACGAAATTTAAAGGAATATTACACTTTTATTGTTTCACTTTAAGCATTATTAAAATCACTGCTCTCAAAAAAAATAGGATTTTTATATACAGCTTACCTGTAAAATCCTTTTCTTGAGAGTACATCACGGGACACAGGAGCTCATTACATAGTGGGATGTCCCAAAGCAATGCTCAGATTGAGGGGAGGGAGACACAGATCATAATTATAGACCGCCATGGGCCGGAGGACCTAAACTGCAGCCTGCAGTACACTGCACCCAAAGGTGATATCCTCTTGCCCTCTGACATCCACCTGATAGAATCTGGTGAATGTGTGGACTGATGACCAAGTTGCAGCCTTACAGATCTGAGCCAGGGAGGCCTGGTGATGCACTGCCCAAGAAGCACTTACAGCCCTAGTAGAGTGCGCTTTCACTTGAAAAGGAGGGATTTTCCCTCTAACACTATAGGCCTGAGAAATAATCTGTCTGATCCACCTTGAGAGAGTGGATATTGATGCCACCTGGCCCTTCCTAGGGCCTTCCGGCAAAATAAATAAGCAATCAGTTTTCCTTATCTGAGCCGTTGCTTGAAGATAGATACTGATTGCCCTAACCACATCCAAAGTGTGCAAGGATTCTTCTTCTGCGGACTGTGGGTCCGGAAAAAAGGATGGTAGGATTACATCTTGATTCAAATGGAATCCCGAAACCACCTTAGGTAGAAAGGACCTGTTGGGGCGCATGACCACCCGGTCCTTATGAACAATTAGATACGGCTCTTTGCTGGAGAGAGCTGCTAGTTCTGACACTCTTCTAGCCATGGAAATGGCTACCAAGAAAACCAATTTTTTGGTCAAAAGAACTAATGAAGCCAGATGCAAAGGTTCAAAAGGTTGCCCCTGCAAAGCTGAGAGAACCAAATTTAGATCCCATGGGCATACCGGAGGTTTGACTGGCGGCCTTATCCACATAGCCCCCCTGGATGAAAGCCCGCACCAGGGAATGCGATGCAAGTGGCTTCTGAAAAAATACTGACAAGGCCGAAATCTGCACCTTGATAGTGCTTACGGCCAAATTCAATTCTAGGCCTGACTGGAGAAAGGCCAAGATCCTGCTAATGACATACTTTCTAGGATGCCATTCCCTGAGTTCACACCAGGAAACATATGCCCTCCAGATTTTGTAGTAAATAAGCCTGGAGGCCGGCTTTCTGGCATTAACCAGAGTAGAAAGGACTGGCCCTGAAAGCCCACGGTCTCTCAGAATGTGGGTCTCAGCAGACAAACCGTCAAATTCAGACTGTGTAAAGCAGGATGGTAGATTGGACCCTGTGAGAGCAGATCTGGCCAGAGAGGGAGGATCCATGGCCTGCCTACGGCCAACTTCATGATCTCTGCGTACCACGGTCGCCTGGGCCAAGCCGGGGCTACCAAAAGGACCGACTTTGTTTCCCTCTTGACTCTTCCCAAGAACCGCGACAGAAGCGGGCACAGGGGAAAGCATAAATCAGATTGTACTGATCCCAGGGAACTGTCAGAGCATCTGACCCCTGAGCAAGTGTATCTCTTGTCCTTGACACGAATTTGTCCAGTTTTCTGTTGAACCTGGACGCAAACAGATCTACGTCTGGAGTACCCCACCTGCGACATATGTCCAAAAACACATCGGGTGCTGGCGGCTCAGAAAATCCGCCTGCCAATTTTCCACTCCTGGAATGAAGAATTCAGAAAGGCATGGAACATGCTTTTCTGCCCAGACAAGTATGCGATTCACCTCTTTTTGCGCTACCAGACTCCTGGTACCGCCCTGGTGATTGATATAGGCCACTGCTGTGGCATTGTCAGACTGAACCCGAACAGGGAGACCCCATAGTCTGGAAGACCCCCTTATGAGAGCCATATAAACTGCCCGGATCTCCAAGACATTTATGGGGAATAGCCTCTCGATCGCAGACCATTTCCCCTGCGAGCATGTCTCCTCTAACACTGCTCCCCAGCCTGTCAGGCTGGCATCTGTCGTAATAACCTTCCATGGAAGAGGAAGAAAGGTTTTGCCTTTCAGCAAATTCTCGGTTTGTAACCACCAGGCGAGACTCCTGCGTGTCCCTGGGGATAGACGCATAGGAAGATCCAAGGATTGGGGCTTCCTTTTCCAGGCCGCAAGGATGCATCTTTGCAGAGGCCTTGAGTGGAACTGGGCAAATGGAATGGCCTCGAAGGAGGCGACCATTTTCCCTAAGGCCGCGTACACACGCGGGGACTGTCTGCCGAAACTAAGTTCGTCAAACAGTCCGCTCAAACTTTTGAATGAACGAACACGCCCACACACGGCACTTTTTGAGCGGACAAATACGGCAAACTTTGTTCGTCGTACTAAGTCCGCGCAACTTTTGACCTGAACGGACTCGCCCACACACGAGGCAACAGTCCGCTCATTTCGAGCGCGTGTGCAGGTAGGCGGGGCCCGCGACGGAGACTTCGCGGGCTCCGCCGCCTGGTATGGACTTAAAGGGGAACCCCAACGCCGAAAAAAATCGGCGTGGGGGTCCCCCCAAAGTCCACAACAGACCCTTGTCCGAGCACGCTACCCGGCCGGCCAGGAAAGGGGGGCGAGCGAGCGCGCCCCCCCTCCCGAGCCGTACCAGGCCGGGTGCCCTCAACATGGGGGGTGCCTTGGGGAAGGGGGGGCCGCGCGGCCCCCCCACCCCAAAGCACCTTGTCCCCATGTTGATGAGGACAAGGGCCTCTTCCCGACAACCCTGGCCGTTGGTTGTCGGGGTCTGCGGGCGGGGGGCTTATCGGAATCCGGGAGCCCCCTTTAATAAGGGGGCCCCCGGATACCGGCCCCCCACCCTATGTGAATGAGTATGGGGTACAATGTACCCCTACCCATTCACCTGTAAAATAAAAGTACCCAAAAAAAAAAACACAACACACGAGATAAAATATTTTATTGCACAGCTCCGGGGGTCTTCCGTCTTCGGGGGTCTTCTCGCCGGACTCCTCCGCTATCTTCTTGTAGCTCTTTTGCTAGCGGAGGAGTCCGGCTTTCTTCCTCGCCGCCGGCCTCTTCTCCCGACTTCGGGGGTCTTGTCCCCCTCTTCAGTTCTTCTGCCGGGCCACCGCGCCTTCTTATAGCTCTTTTGCAGGCGGTGGCCCGGTCTTCTGTCGCCGCTGTCGCCGCTGTCGCCTTCCGGTCGCCTTCCGTTCTTCTTCTTGTTCTTCTTCTTCTCCAGGAGATGTTGACACGTCGCTCTCTCCGGCCGGAATGCCAGAGCCGCGGCCACTTATATAGTGACAATGGGGCGGTGTCACATGGTATATGTCACATGGGTTGGTCACATGGTGACCCCGCCCCCTTACGATGTCATAGTCCCCATGTGACATCAACCCATGTGACCAACCCATGTGACATACAGTGGTGTGAAAAAGTGTTTGCCCCTTCCTCATTTCCTGTTCCTTTGCATGTTTGTCACACTTAAGTGTTTCGGAACATCAAACCAATTTAAACAATAGTCAAGGACAACACAAGTAAACACAAAATGCAATTTGTAAATGAAGGTGTTTATTATTAAAGGTGAAAAAAAATCCAAACCATCATGGCCCTGTGTGAAAAAGTGATTGCCCCCCTTGTTAAAACATACTATAACTGTGGTTGTCCACACCTGAGTTCAATTTCTCTAGCCACACCCAGGCCTGATTATTGCCACACCTGTTCACAATCAAGGCATCACTTAAATAGGAGCTGCTTGACACAGTAAGGTCCACCAGAAGATCCTTAAAAGCTACACATCATGCCGAGACCCAAAGAAATTCAGGAACAATTGAGAAATAAAGTAATTGAAATCTATCAGTCTGGAAAGGGTTATAAAGCCATTTCCAAAGCTTTGGGAATCCAGCGAACCACAGTGAGAGCCATTATCCACAAATGGCGAAGACATGGAACAGTGGTGAACCTTCCCAGGAGTGGCCGGCCACCCAAAATTACCCCAAGAGCGCAGCGACGACTCATCCAAGAGGTCACAAAAGACCCCACAACAACGTCCAAGGAACTGCAGGCCTCACTTGCCTCAGTTAAGGTCAGCGTTCATGCCTCCACCATCAGGAAAAGACTGGGCAAAAATGGCCTGCATGGCAGAGTTCCAAGGAGAAAACCACTGCTGAGCAAAAAGAACATCAAAGCTCGTCTCAATTTCTCCACAACACATCTTGATGATCCCCAAGACTTTGGGACAACATTCTGTGGACCGATGAGACAAAAGTGGAACTCTTTGGAAGGTGTGTGTCCAAGTATATCTGGCGTAGAAGGAACACTGCATTTCATAAAAAGAACATTATACCAACAGTAAAATATGGTGGTGGTAGTGTGATGGTCTGGGGCTGTTTTGCTGCTTCAGGACCTGGAAGACTTGCCGTGATAAAAGGAACTATGAATTCTGCTGTCTACCAAGAGATCCTGAAGGAGAATGTCCGACCATCTGTTCGTGTACTCAAGCTGAAACGAACTTGGGTTCTGCAGCAGGACAATAATCCTAAACACACCAGCAAGTCCACCACCGAATGGCTGAAGAAAAACAAAATGAAGACTTTGGAGTGGCCTAGCCAAAGTCCTGACCTGAATCCTATTGAGATGTTGTGGTATGACCTTAAAAAGGCCGTTCATGCTCGAAAACCCTCTAATGTAACTGAATTAGGACAATTCTGCAAAGATGAGTGGGCCAAAATTCCTCCAGGAAGCTGTAAAAGCCTCATTGCACGTTATCGCAAACGCTTGGTTGCAGTTGTTGCTGCTAAGGGTGGCCCAACCAGTTATTAGGTTTAGGGGGCAATCACTTTTTCACACAGGGCCATGATGGTTTGTATTTTTTTTCACCTTTAATAATAAACACCTTCATTTACAAACTGCATTTTGTGTTTACTTGTGTTGTCCTTGACTATTGTTTAAATTGGTTTGATGTTCCGAAACACTTAAGTGTGACAAACATGCAAAGGAACAGGAAATGAGGAAGGGGGCAAACACTTTTTCACACCACTGTATACCATGTGACACCGCCCCATTGTCACTATATAAGTGGCCGCACAGCGCGGCTCTGGCATTCCGGCCGGAGAGAGCGACGTGTCAACATCTCCTGGAGAAGAAGAAGAAGAAGAACAAGAAGAAGAACGGAAGGCGACAGCGGCGACAGAAGACCGGGCCACCGCCTGCAAAAGAGCTATAAGAAGGCGCGGTGGCCCGGCAGAAGAACCGAAGAGGGGGACAAGACCCCCGAAGTCGGGAGAAGAGGCCGGCGGCGAGGAAGAAAGCCGGACTCCTCCGCTAGCAAAAGAGCTACAAGAAGATAGCGGAGGAGTCCGGCGAGAAGACCCCCGAAGACGGAAGACCCCCGGAGCTGTGCAATAAAATATTTTATCTCGTGTGTTGTGTTTTTTTTTTTGGGTACTTTTATTTTACAGGTGAATGGGTAGGGGTACATTGTACCCCATACTCATTCACATAGGGTGGGGGGCCGGTATCCGGGGGCCCCCTTATTAAAGGGGGCTCCCGGATTCCGATAAGCCCCCCGCCCGCAGACCCCGACAACCAACGGCCAGGGTTGTCGGGAAGAGGCCCTTGTCCTCATCAACATGGGGACAAGGTGCTTTGGGGTGGGGGGGCCGCGCGGCCCCCCCTTCCCCAAGGCACCCCCCATGTTGAGGGCACGCGGCCTGGTACGGCTCGGGAGGGGGGGCGCGCTCGCTCGCCCCCCTTTCCTGGCCGGCCGGGTAGCGTGCTCGGACAAGGGTCTGTTGTGGACTTTGGGGGGACCCCCACGCCGATTTTTTTTGGCGTTGGGGTTCCCCTTTAAGTCCATACCAGGCGGCGGGGCCCGCGACGTCTCCTTCGCGGGCCCCGCCTACCTGGAGACGCGCTCGAAATGAGCAGACTTTCCTCCGAGCGGGAACAGTTTGCTCATTTCGAAAGTGGCCTACACACGGGCGGACTGTCCGCTCAAACCAAGTTTCAGCGGACAGTTTTTCGGAATTTCCGAAAAACTTTGTTCGTCAAACTGTCCGCTGAAACTGTCCGCTGAAGCCCACACACGAGCGGACTGTCCGCTGAAACACTGTTCAGCGGACAAAGTTGAGCGAACAGTCCCCCCGTGTGTACGCGGCCTTACAGTCTCATGCATAACCGAATGGGGGAAGATCTCCTGCCCAGAATTAGGCGCACCAGATCCCCGATGGCCAAGGCTTTTGGCCTTGGATTAAACACCTGCCCTGAGCGGTGTCGATAAACATACCCAGGTATTCCAACCTGGTAGCAGGCTGTAGGGACGACTTTTCTAGGTTTATAATCCAACCTAGGCGTTCCAGGTGTTCTAGTGTTCTGTAAACACTGTGGTTCAGGAACGCTACTGTTTTCTCCATGAGAAGCAAGTCGTCTAGATAAGCCATGATGGCTATACCCTGAACTCTTAGGTTTGCCAAGAGAGGGTCCAGAATCTTTGTGAAGACTCGAGGGGCCGTAGCGAGCCCGAACGGCAAGGCCACAAATTGAAAATGGCGCTGCTCTACCGCGAACCTTAGATACCTTTGGTGTGCGTGAAAAATTGGCACATGGAGATATGCATCCTTGATGTCTATTGATGCCATAAACTCTCCCCCTTGCAGGGAGGAGACCACAGTGCGAATTGACTGCATTCAGAAGGACCGGATGCGTAAAAAACGGCTCAGATCCTTCAGATCCAGGATAGGTCTGACACTTCCATTTGGCTTCGGAACGGTGAAGAGATTCGAGTAAACCCCTGAACCCTGTTCTTTTGGGTCCACTTCTACTATCACCCCTTGGTATAGTAAGTGATCCGAGGCCAGAAATAGCGGTTTTTGCTTTACTGGATCCCTGGGGATCCTTGACCTTAGAAAGCAAGAAGGAGGAATCTCCTGAAACTCTAGCTTGTAGCCCAGAGACACCGAAGAGATCACCCACTTGTCCCGGATCTCTTCCCGCCAGGCTTCCGCAAACTGCCGAAGCCTTCCCCCCACTTGGCCGAGCGGGGGCGCCCCTTCACAAGCAAGCTTTCGGGCTCTGCTTGGCAGGCTTCCGCCCCCAAGTCTTTTTCTGCTCTTGGGCCCGGCCCTGAGCCTTTCCTGTAGAGGAGGGTTGAGAAGGCCGTTGCCACTGGTTAGAGCTTGATGCTCCGGGAGAGAGAGAACGCCTAAATGACGGACGTTTGCTCTTTTTGACTGGAAGGAGAGCAGATTTACCCCCTGAAATTTTTTGGACGAATTTGTCTAATTCTTCTCCAAACAGACGTTCCCCTTTAAACAGGAACCCAATCAAATGCTTCTTGCACGATAGCTCAGCTGCCCAATTCTTTAGCCATAGGGCCCTTCGCATTTGTACCAACAGGAGAGATAAACGAAATGCTTGTTGGACAGAATCCAAAATCGCATTAATCATGAAACACAGAATTTGAGGTATTTCTGCATAATTCTCCACTTCCTCACTGGGAAGGAGGCCAAGCATCTGCTTAACCTGTTCCTTGAGGAACTGACACAACCCCACGGCTGCGACTGTAGGTTGCACTACAACGCCAGTCATGGAAAAGGAGGCTTTTAATAATGTTTCCAACCTCTTATCAGCTGGCTCTTTAACCACTTGAGACCCGCGCTATAGCCGAATGACGGCTACAGCGCGGATCTCCTTTTCCGGGACTACGTCTATTGACGTAGTCCCGTGCACGAGCGGCCTGCGCACCCCCTGAGGGGCGCGCGCTGCGCGCTCTGTGATCGGCGAGTCTACGAGACTCGCCTGATCACCGATCCGTGCAAGGGGTCGATCCCGACCCCTTATCACGTGATCAGCTGTCAGCCAATGACAGCTGATCATGTGATATAACGGAGCCGGTAATTGGCTATTATTCCTCCTCGCGCTGACAGCGCGAGGAGAAAAAAAAAAGCCGATCACCGGCGGCCGTGATCGGGACATCAGTCCCGATCACGGCCAGCCCTGCCAGTGCCCACCTGCCCCCTGCCAGTGCCCACTTGCCCCCTGCTTTACCTGCCTAAATAAACAATGTGTCCCCCCTGTCAGTGCCACCCAGCAGTGCCCATAGTGCCACCCAGCAGTGCCCACAGTGCCACCCAGCAGTGCCACCCAGCAGTGCCCACAGTGCCACCCAGCAGTGCCCACAGTCTGCCTAAACAAAGGTGCTGCACCCCAGTGCCACATATCCGTGCCCAGTAGTGCCGCCCATCAGTGCCCAGCAGTGCCGCCCATCAGTGCCCAGCAGTGCCACCTATCAGAGCCACCTATCAGTGCCACCTATCAGTGCCCAGCAGTCCCATCTATCAGTGGTACCTATCAGTGCCCCTTAGTGCCACCCATCTGTGCCACCCATCCGTGCCATCTTATCTGTGCCCGTCTTTGCCCATCAGTGCCGCCTTATCTGTGCCCATCGGTGCCGCCTTATCTGTGCCTATTAGTGCCGCCTTAACTATGCCTATCAGTGCCCACCAGTGCAGCCTATCAGTGCCCACCAATGCAGCCTATCAGTGCCCACCAGTGCAGCCTATCAGTGCCCACCAGTGCAGCCTATCAGTGCCGCCTCATCAGCGCACTTCAATGAAGGAGAAAAATGACCTGTTTGCAAAATTTTTAACAAACTATTAAACATGTTTTTTTTTTTTGCATCTTTTTTTGTTTGTTTAGCAAAAAATAAAACTCCCAGCTGTAATTAAATACCACCAAAAGAAAGCTCTATTCGTGGGAAAAAAATGATAAAAATTTAATTTGGGTACAGTGTTGTATGCCTGCGCAATTGTCATTCAAAGTGCATCAGCGCTGAAAGCTGAAAATTGGTCTGGGACTGAGGGGGGTTTAAGTGCCCAGTAAGCAAGTGGTTAAATACCTGCGCATTATCCAACGGACAGGTCAGGTTTTTATTCACAAAAGAAACAGCCGCATCGACAGATGGGACCCCCCGTTTCTTGGTGAAACTTTCCTCCAGAGGATAATGCATAGAAAACCTTTTAGGAGGAGTAAACAGTTTATCGGGATGTCCCCAATCCTCATACATCAATTTATACATTAAGGGATGAATTGGGAAGGAAAAAGCAGTCTGTGGGATTTTCCTGACTCCGAGGGAAGAAACAGAGGATGTAGCGACTTCAGCAGCAGGCATTCTGAATGTGGTACGCACCAATTCAGTATAATACCGCACCTGTTTTCTGAGCGCCTGGGAGGAGGGGACTCTCTCCTCTTCCTCTGATTCCTCCGACTGCTCAAGATCCTTGTCCCAAGATAGGGATCTCTCCTGATTGTCAGAAGAATCATCTGAGAGAGGAATCTCAGCAGAGGGAGGGGATCTACCCCTTTACCTGCTATCTTTCAGGGAAGCAGAAATAAAATTCATGATTCTCCCTTCAAACCCTCCAATGTAGCTCTAAGGGAGTCCCCAGTGACATATACCGGGGCTGGGACATTAGGAGAGGCTGCAAAACCTGACAGGGGCACTGACTCGTCCTGAGAGACTGGCTCCAGTCTTGCAGGGGGGGATGGTAACTTACAGGCATTTTTAGAACCCCTGGACCTAGGCGGTGATTTACCAGTGCCCTTGTTACCTCCCCCTGAGACCCTCTTACGAGGAGACATAGCCCTAAGCTACAAAGCAGAGGTACTAGTACAAAGTGCAATCACTGTTGTGCTAAAAGTCTCACAATAACATATATGTGCTTAATACTGCACAACCTGATGCTGAGTAGGTGTCTAAGTTTTGCCTGGATCCAATCCCCTGGGATGCTTACTGCCCACAGCTCCTGTGTCTCTCACTTACAGTGCCCTGATGCTCTGGGCTTTTAAAACTGCCGCCTGGCACCTGCGCAGTACAGCGCCGTGCACACCAACGTGTACGGCTCACAACCACACTCCCCCCTTCTTCATTAGCCCGGGAGCGTGCACGGCGCGCGTGCACGAGGACCGCCGGAATCCAGGGGGGGGAAAGGAGTCTCATCAGAGCTGGGTGGGACCCCCAGACTACGGGGGGCCCCTGTATTTCCTTGTTGTGGCAGGGACTGCAGTGGAGACGCGAGACCTCTGGAGAACCAGGCTTCACTGAGCATGTGTACTGAAAGGCATGTAAGTATGCATCAGGCTGCTCTTACTCCTTCTAGTGGTGGAAACCAGGTAAGACATACAACTACTCAAAATGAAGAAATCCATCATATAATTATATATAGGATTAACTTCCCTTACCTGTCCTCGCCGCAGGAATTGCTGAAACAGACAGATTCCAGCCTTCACCCATCACGGCGGGCAGTGTTAGCCAACCTTCTGGTTTATCTGGGGCTCTTTCTCAGAAGAGCCTCCTACCTGGACCTTGTAAAAGACTCTGCCAGAAACTTTCGTGCGCTCTGTGTAAACAGTACACCAAGTCTCGTTTTCCCAGAGCCCAGTCTTCCAATAGGAGAGGACTTACAGGCCAAACCTCATTTATTCGGCTGACGAGGCCCGGGTACCATACCATCTTGGGAGTCAAATATTGGCCCGAGATATGGATCCGGTTTGTTGTAGCCCTTAGGCCCCCACAGGGACCTGCACAGGGCTTTCTTCATAGCACATGTTTTACGTGACCAACCACCATAGACACTGGCGAAAAAACTGAGGTGCCTCCCATATGGGAGGGGTTATATAGGGGAGGAATTCTCCTTAATTGGGGTTAACCAGTGTCCAATCACCAGAGGTGACTATATAACCCACTATGTAATGAGCTCCTGTGTCCCGTGATGTATGATCAAGAAAGGGCAGTTTTTAAAACTTTTTTTTGCATTGGTACATGTCCGCAGGACCCAGGTCCCCAAACACTTTTTATGACAATAACTTGCATATAAGCCTTTAAAATGAGCACTTTAGATTCTCCCATAGACTTTTACAGGGTGTTCCGTGGCTTTTCATATTTGCCGCGAACACCCCAAATTGTTCGCTGTTTGGCGAACGGCCAAACAGGCAAACAGGCAATGTTCGAGTCGAGCATGAGTTTGACTCGAACTCGAAGCTCATCCCTACCAGGCAGCGGAGTCCCTCCTTACATCTGGCGTCCCCAGGCAGCGGAGTCCCTTCTTACATCCGGTTCCCCAGGCAGTGAAGTTCCTTCTTACATCAGGTGTCCCCAGGCAGCAGAGCCCCTCTTTACATCTGGTGTTCCCAGGCAATGAAGTCCTTCTTTACATCAGTGTTAGCCCTGTGCGTGTCACTTGCCACGTCGCCTGCCACCAGATGCCCCCAACGGAGTCCCTATTCACAGCTGGTGTCCCCAGCAGCAGAGCCCCTCATCACCTCAGGTGTCCCCAGCAGTGGAGTCCCTCCTCACATCTGGTGTCCCCAGCAGCAGAGTCCTTCCTCACATCTAGTGTCCCCAGTAGCGGAGCCCCTCATCACATCAGGTGTCCCCAGAAGCGGAGCCCCTCATCTCATCTGGTGTCCCCAGGCATCCGAGTCCCTCCTCACATCAGGTGTCCCCAGCAGCGGTGCCCCTCATTTCATCAAGTGTCCCCAGGCAGCGGAGTCCCTCCTTACATCTGGCGTCCCCAGGCAGCAGAGTCCCTCCTTACATCTGGTGTCCCCAGGCAGCGGAGTTCCTCCTTACATCAGGTGTCCCCAGGCAGCAGAGCCCTCCTTACATCTGGTGTCCCCAGGCAGCGGAGCCCCTCTTTACATCTGGTGTCCCCAGGCAGCACAGCCCTCCTGACATCTGTGGTGTCCCCAGGCAGCGGGGTCCCTCCTTACATCAGGTGTCCCTAGGCAGCAGAGCCCTCCTCACATCTGTGGTGTCCCCAGGCAGCGGAGCCCTCCTTACATCAGGTGTTCCTAGGCAGCGGAGTCCCTCCTTACATCTGGTGTCCCCAGGCAGCGGAGCCCTCCTTACATCATTTGTTCCCAGGCAGCAGAGTCCCTCCATACATCTGTGGTGTCCCCAGGCAGCAGGGCTCTCCTCACATCTGAGGTGTCCCCAGGCAGCAGAACCCTCCTCACATCTATGGTGTCCCCAGGCAGCAGAGCCCCCCTCACATCTGTGGCCTGTGGTGTCCCCAGGAAGCAGAGCTGTCCTCACATCTGTGGTTTCCCCAGGCAGCAGAGCACTCCTCACATCAGCATCCCCAGGCAGCATTGATTTCCCTCATTACAGTGTATCAAGTCCCCAGCAGTAGCACCTACAATTCTTTTCACGTGTGTTCAATGGAGAGGGGCGGGGCCGTGCAGTCAATAGGCTTCAGTGTACAAGAGAATTGCCCACTGTACACTGAAGAGCAGCCGATTGGCTGCCCCTCCCCTCTCCACTGAACACAAGGGGAAATGCGGTGGCCATCTTTTTGTAGCCCACCGGCTGTCTTTTGCCGAAAACATTCCCGATTTTTCCAGGACAAAAGCAAAATCCCAGGAAATTAATTGGGACGTGCTCCGATCGGGATGAGGGTCCCAAAATTGGGACTGTTGGCAAGTATGCCAGTATCCGCTCAGCAAGTTACACACAGACTGGAGGCACTTCTTAACCAAGGAAGGGTTTATTAGTCACTCAGAAACATGAAGACATTCTTACATGGAGGAGTCGTAATACAACAGGCCTCTGTCCTTACTGGATGTAATCCCTCTAAGTATCATGCGGCTGCTTCCAGTCCAACACACACTCTTGTGACTGACCTTCTGGTACAGCCCCTCCCCCAGCATGCATCAGGAGAAAGGGGGTCAAGGGTCACAGTGTTTCCGCACAACCATCACAATACCCCTAAGGGGAAGGCGCAATTAGACCCCCTATAGGGTCTCTTTGGGAGGGGAGCGCATAGTGTTACCGGTGGAGGGCACTTTGGTGTGCATAGCAGTATATTATTATCACTGGATTTCTCACCATTGGATACCTAAGCACTTGCACAGCATGTATAGATGAGTGCACTAACCAAATGGACTGAATGAATTATTGTTTGAAGTGTATCACCACTTGTCATTGCTAATAGTTTCTTTATGAACACTTTCATTGTTTGATTATTTTAGCACATGGTTATTTTGTTTAAACAGTCATTTAAAGCAAAACATAATTTTAAGCAAAAGTCATTTTAACCCAAAAGTGGAACTTCTGCTGATTTGTCTCCCCCGCACCCCCCCTCAGGTGCCACATTTGGCACCTTTTGAGGGGGAGGGGGGAGTGGATGCCTGTCTTTGACAAGTGTCCTGTTCCTACTTCCGGGAGTCCGGGCCTCGGCCCATGACATCACCGCTCCCTCCCTCCTCCTCCCCCTGCCGCCAGGCCAGTAGGAGAGAGGAGCGGAGCCACTCACATGCGCAGTAGGGTTCCCAGCGTGAAGTCGTAAGGCTACACGGATGGGTTCCCTTACCCGTAATAGCGGCAGCATGCACCCGACAGCTACACCAACATCAGCTACAGTACCTACAGCGCTGGACTCAAGGACAGGTAAGTGTCATATTATTAAAAGCCAGCAGCTGTGTGTGCGTAGCTGCTGGCTTTTAATTTTTGAAGTGGTGGGCGGAACACTGCTTTAAGACTCTGTTAAGGGTCAATATTTTCATTGTTACATATACAGTGCCTTAAAAAAGTATTCATACCCCATGACATTTTTCACATTTTGCCATGGTACAACCAAAAACTTAAGCGTATTTATTTGTTTTGTTTTTTTTGATAGACCAATGCAAAGTGGCACATAATTGTGAATTGTAAGAAAAATGATAAATAGTTAAGTAAGTAAGTAAGTACGTTTTTCTTACAAATAAATATGTGAAAAGTGTGGCGTGCATTTGTATTCAGCCCCCTTGAGTCAATACCTTGAAACCACCTTTCACTGCAATTACAGCTGCCTGTCTTTTGGGTATGTAGCTACCTGCTTTGCACATGTAGAGAGTGAATTGTTTTTGCCCATTCTTCATTGCAAAATAGCTCAAGCTTTGTCAGATTGGATGGAGAGTGTCCAATTGTCACAGATTCTCAATTGGATTTAGGTCTGGACTTTGACTGGGCCATTATAACACATGAATATGCTTTGATCTAAACCATTCAATTGTAGCTCTGGCTCTATGTTTAGGGTCGTTGTCCTGGTGAAAGGTGAATGTCTGCCCCAGTTTCAAGTCTTTTTTAAACTCTAATGCCCCATACATATGGTCGGATTTTCCGATGGATCATGTTGTCGGAAAATCCGACTGTGTGTGGGCTCCATCTGACTTTTTCTGTCGGATTTTCCGATGCACATAGTTTGAGAGTAGGATCTAAAATTTTCCAACAACAAAATCCAATCGCATAAATTCTGATTATGTGTAGACAATTCCGACGGACAAAGTGCCACGCATGCTCAGAATCAACTAAGAGATGAAAGCTATTGGCTACTGGCCCGTTTATAGTCCCGACGTACGTGTTTGACGTCACCTCGTTCAGAACGATTGGATTTTCCGACAACTTTGTGCGACCGTGTGTATGCAACACAAGTTTTGTCCAAAATCCGTCTGAAAAAATCTGACGAATTTTGTGGTCGGAATGTCCGACCATGTGTACGGATATAGGTTAATTGGTTTTCTTGTGAGATTGCCCTGTATTTGGCTCCATTCATCTTCCCATCAACTCTGACTAGCTTCCCTGTCCCTGCTGAAGAAAAGCATCCCCACAACATGATGCTGTCACCACCATGTTTCACAGTGGGGATGGTGTGTTCAGGGTAATGTGCAGTGTTAGTTTTCCGCCACACATAGCATTTTACTTTTAGGCCAAAAAGTAAAATGTTGGTCTTATCTGACCAGAGCATCTTCTTCTACATGTTTGCTGTGTCCCCCCACATGGTTTCTCGCAAACTGCAAACGGGACTTCTTATGACTTTCTTTCAACAATGGCTTTTTTATTATGTTCAGGGTTAAAACAAAAAAATTAAAGACAATACATTTTCTTTTTATTTGTATTTTTGTCAGTCAGCCTTTGAAAGAGTGAGTATTAATATTACTTTTTTTCTTGTGGTGCCTAAAACCTTTAGACCAATTTCTTATTTTTACTCAGCAGACCTGTTTTGTTGATAAAAAAAAAGCCTGTTGGCAAAACTCAATAGTCCTGCTGCTTTGTTCATATTACGTCTTATGGAGATTCTATAAGAAAGAGAGATTTTTAATGAAAATAGCTTTTGCTATTGCTCAAGTTATTATGGCACTGGATGATTTCAGTGTGGGACTGCTTGCTGTTAGAACAGAGGGTTTAGGGAGGAATCAAAATAGGAATTATGTTCTACTTTGCTTTGTAGGCCCTGTTCATTTAGGGGTTAGACTATGTTTTAATGTTGGGTGTATAGGACTAATGTATTAATGTCATTCATTAGTGGTTAAATGTATGGACGGGTACATTTGATTTAAGAGTTAGTTTAAATGTTATACCATGTACACACGGCCAGGCTTTTCGACAGCAAAGGTCTGACGGAACAAATCCGCTGGACAATTCGATTGTGTGTGGGCTTCATCGGACCTTTGCTGTCGAAAAATCAGACAGACTTTAGATTTAGAACATGTTTCAAATCTTTCCGACGGACTCGAATCCGGACGAAAAATCAGTTTGTCTGTATGCTAGTCCGACGGATGAAAACTGACGCTAGGGCAGCTATTGGCTACTGGCTATGAACTTCCTTAATCGAGTCCGGTTGTACGTCATCACGGTCAAATCCGTCGGACTTTGGTGTGATTGTGTGTGGCCAAGTCCGTTAATTCGGAAAGTCCGTCGGAAGTCCGCTGAAAGTCTGTTGGGAAGACCGTCGGACATAGTCTGCCGGAAAGTCTGGTCGTGTGTACATGGCATTAGTTTACTGTAGGGAGTAAATATTTAGGCCTAGCATCTGGGCAGAAATACATACAGTATTGATGCATCAATCTGCTTTACTGGTAAACGGATTTGTATTTCAGCCCATCCAGTCCTGAGATTTACACCGCTCTATCACACAGGACATCCTTGGATTGCAGGGAAAGGGATTTGATCTTTCTCTATTTTAGTTTAATTTTCATTTACAAGTCTCCTCCAAACAGTATCCTGTGATTGGGCATTTAAAAGAAGAAGCCTCACATTTATGAGCTCTTCTATCTGTCTTTTTTCCCTATCAGCATGTTCCTATCACTGCAACTTATCTTATTGGCTCTTTGTGCTGCTACTCTCACCCCCTCTCTGAGCTTTGCTATACAGACTGTACACCAGACTGCAAAAGGCTGATAACAAGTTTGTTAAAGAAGTATTCAAAACCGAAATGTTATATTTTGCAGCTTACCAATTCCATTTACAACAACCTTCATGAAACATATTCCTCAATATCCAAAAGCATATAAATCTACTTTACATGCACCAAATGCCCTTGCAAACCTATATATTGCCTTGTAAATGTAGCAGTGATGTCATCACTGTGCTGTTCATAGCCTGTACAGAGATCAGAGCTGTGGGAGGGACCTGCAGAAAACTACATTAGGGGGTGGAGACAAGACCAGTCACCCTGCACATGGACAGAGACCAGCAGTGATCTGTCTTAATTACAGGAAACGCCTGAACTGAAACAAAGTTTTACACTGGATTACTGCAGAGAACAGGAAGAAATATACAAAGTACACCAAGTAATAAAACTCATGCCTCTTGTATTTAGACACTATATACTTATCCTGGAGTTCATCTTTAAAGCGGAGTTTCCGTATTTTTTCAACTTTCCATCTATTAAATCTTCTGCCCTTGTTGTTTTAATGTTGGATAGTAAAACATTTTTTTTTCTGCCAGTAAATACCTTATACAGCCCACTTCCTGTTTCTTATCTGGTAAAAAGGTATTAAATAGACAATGACGTTGATTTACTAACGGTAAATACATTGTTCACTTTGCAACGGTAATAGAAGTCAGCAGAGCTTCACTTCATTCATCAAGCTCTGGGAAATATTTCCCAGAGCTGATGAATGAAGTGAAACTCTGCTGACTTCTATTATCCGATCAGGTGTAAGCAAAAATACAGTTTATTTTTCCTTGCACGTGATTGGGTATTCTTTGCAAAGTGAAATTTTACCACATTCACTAAGTGCTGGGGAAAATTCTCTTGCAATGTGCAACTACACTTGCAAAGTGAACAGTCTATTTGCCTTTAGTAAATCAAACCTATTGTCACCTTGGCCACTGTTACTTACTAAACCTAGTGTTTCTTTGCTGCTGTTTCTGCTGCCTTACGAAAATTGGGGGAGGATGTGACCTCCTACCATGTGACAGTGTTCGGGTCTAGCAGCACTGTAAAAAGATGGAGGAAGGTTGGATTCACACCTATGCATTCTTTGTGCTTTTTGCATTTTGCAGATTTGCACTACAGTCCATTTAATATGGTTTCCTATGGAACAAATTCTGTAGTGCAAATTTGCAAAATGCAAAAAGCACTAAACATGCATAGGTGTGAATCGTGCCCAGGGCCGTCTTTAGTGCAGGGCAAACGGGGCACCTGCCCTGGGCCCAATGTTTGTAGGGGGGCCCGCACTGCTACCGGCGAATTGGGGCCCCAATGAAGGTTTTGCAGAGTGCGCAGAGGACACGGGACGGGAGGCTGTATTCCTGTGCTAGACAGCTGAGAGGGAGCGGGCCGGGAGCTCCACTGACACTCTGACCCCGCCCCCCTGCAGCCTGTATGCTCAGAACAGAGCGGCTGTAGAGAGAGCCAGTGATCGGAGTGGGAGTGTCAGTGGAGCTCCCGGCCCCGCCCCCGGACCTCTGTATTCCCCAGCCAGTATAGAGGGGGCGGGGCCGGGAGCTCCACTGACGCTCCCACTCCGATCACTGGCTCTCACTACAGCTGCTCTGTTCCAAACATAATACAGGCTGCACGGGGGCGGGGTCAGAGCGTCAGTGGAGCTCCCAGCCCCGCCCCCTCTCAGCTGGCTAGCGCGGGAATACAGCCTCCCATGTCCTCTGTGCACTCTGCAAAACCTTCACCGGGGCCCCAATTTACAGGTAACGGGGTCCCCCTACAAAGCATCGGTGGAGCTCAGAGAATGAGATCAGAGAATGGAAGCCCCGCACACACACCTCTAAATGTATGTAGTGTGTTTGGCTGCTCAGGTATGTCCTTGCACCCATAAAATGCCTGACTGCTTAAACCCTGAGCTGTGTTATTCAACTGTCAAGCTGTGCATTGCTAAAAGTTCTCTGACCATCACCTGTAGCATGTACGCAGTCTCTGACTGTCTCCTGCCGTATGTCTGCAGTCTCTTATTGTCTCCTGCCGTATGTCCGCAGTCTCTTATTGTCTCCTGCAGTATGTCCGCAGTCTCTGATTGTCTCCTGCAGTATGTCCGCAGTCTCTGATTGTCTCCTGCGGTATGTCTGCAGTCTCTGATTGTCTCCTGCCGTATGTCTGCAGTCTCTTGTCTCCTGCCGTATGTCCGCAGTCTCTTATTGTCTCCTGCAGTATGTCCGCAGTCTCTGATTGTCTCCTACAGTATGTACGCAGTCTCTGATTGTCTCCTGCAGTATGTCCGCAGTCTCTGATTGTCTCCTGCAGTATGTCCGCGGTCTCTGATTGTCTCCTGCAGTATGTCCGCAGTCTCTGATTGTCTCCTGCAGTATGTCCGCAGTCTCTGATTGTCTCCTGCAGTATGTCCGCAGTCTCTGATTGTCTCCTGCAGTATGTCCGCAGTCTCTGATTGTGTCCTGCAGTATGTCCGCAGTCTCTGATTGTCTCCTGCAGTATGTTCGCAGTCTCTGATTGTCTCCTGTAGTTTGTCCCCAGTCTCTGTCTCCTGCAGTATGTCGCCAGTCTCTGATTGTCTCCTGCAGTATGTCGCCAGTCTCTGATTGTCTCCTGCAGTATGTCGCCAGTCTCTGATTGTCTCCTGCAGTATGTCGCCAGTCTCTGATTGTCTCCTGCAGGATGTCAGCAGTCTTTGTATGTCTCCTGCCGTATGTCCACAGTCTCTGATTGTCTCCTGTAGTATGTCTGCAGTCTCTGATTGTCTCATGTTGTATGTCTGCAGTCTCTTATTGCCTCCTGCGGTATGTCTGCAGTCTCTGATTGTCTCCTGCAGTATGTTCGCAGTCTCTGATTGTCTCCTGTAATATGTCCCCAGTCTCTGTCTCCTGCAGTATGTCGCCAGTCTCTGATTGTTTCCTGCAGTATGTCGCCAGTCTCTGATTGTCTCCTGCCGTATGTCCGCAGTCTCTGATTATCTCCTGCCCTATGTCCGCAGTCTCTGATTGTCTCCTGCCGTATGTCCGCAGTCTCTGATTGTCTCCTGCCGTATGTCCGCAGTCTCTGATTGTCTCCTGTAATATGTCCGCAGTCTCCGATTGTCTCCTGCAGTATGTCCGCAATCTCTGATTGTCTCCTGCAGTATGTCCGCAGTCTCTGATTGTCTCCTGTAGTATGTCTGCAGTCTCTGAACCTCTCCTGTAGTATATCTGCACTCTCTGACACTCTCCCGTAGTATGTGTATTAATGTGCCCCTTTACTTGCTCAATTATTTAGGATTGCTCCACTGCTCAGTGAGAGGTAATGATGTGTATTAGCCCGTAGCAACCAATCAGCGAACAGTAGTGATCTGCTTTAATCTCTAGCAGCCAATCAGTAAGTGGTAATGATGTGCATTAACCTTTAGCAACCAATCGGCAAGCAGAAATTATGTGTTGTAACCTCTAGCAACCAGCCAGCGAGCAGTAAGGATAGGCTGTAACCTCTGGCAAACAATTTCAATCACTGCGTGATCTGCTGCAGTAAACTGATTTTGAGTCTACCTGCTATTTTTTGTATGTCTCAGAATGGAGGGGGGGCCCCAAGAAAATGTTTGCCCAGGGCCCAATCAAAATTAAAGACGGCCCTGATCGTGCCGAAGTAACAGCATTGCTTGGCAAGCATCAGACACTGGAGATGTTGGTGCCAGCTGCAATGAAGAAAGGAAGATCCCTTTACACAGACACTGTTGCTTCCCCTTAATGATCAAGGTGACAATATCTCTTTAAGGCTGGATTCACACCTATGCATTTTGAGTACTTTTTGCATTTTGCAGATTTGCACTACAGGACGAGTTCCATAGGAAACAATGTTAAATCGACTGTAGTGCAAATCTTCAAAATGCAAAAAGCACCAAAAATGCATAGGTGTGAATCCAGTCTAAGAGCAAAACTGGTTTGGCCATCTGAGATGTAAAAGGGAAGGCAGTGCCTAGTAACAAAAGGGTTAATAGATTAAATATTCACATATATTGTGTAAAACCTTCTTCATCTGTATTGGGTAGGAGCAATCTCCATTTATTCAAATTATCCAGTCTTGTCATTAACATATCAGGCTCTTGGGGATTATTTCAGTATTTTTGCAATTTACAGTTTGCCAGTGTGATGTGAATAAATGTGAAGTTGATTGTAATTCATTTTGCTTACATGCCCTTTACCAAATGTCAGGAAACATTGCTGATATTTTAGACCTTTAACAACAAAAACCTAACTGGTTTGTTTTCTGTAATATGTCTTAAGTTAAAAAAAAAGAATTCCATAGTGAATATGTTTCAATGTTTTTATCAGTAAACATAATGTCAATGGCCTTCTATTGCTTTTATGTCCAAAGCTTTCTTTTATTTACGTGCCCTTAAACACTTTCTGTTACTAACAAAATACATGTAGACAGGGGCGTTGCTAAGTCTACAAAAGACCTAGCAACGCCGGAGCTGGAGCCCATTGCAGTGTAGTAAAGAAAGTCATACGCTTGGGCGGCGATTCACATATATATACAGATATATACGTGTTTGTGTGTGTATATATCCCCAGAGAGCCCCCCCTTACACCAGGTTCCCCAGAGAGCCCCCTCCCTTACATCAGGGTCCCCAGAGAGCCTCTCCTTACATCAGGGTCCCCATAGAGCCCCCCTTACATCAGGGTCCCCAGAGAACCTCTCCTTACATCAGGGTCCCTAGAGAGACCCCCACTTACATCAGGGTTCCCAGAGAGCCCACCTTAAATCTGGGTCCCCAGAGAGCCTCCCCCTTAAATCAGGGTCCCCAGAGAGCCTCCCCCTTAAAATCAAGGTCCCCAGAGAGCCCCCTTCCTGGCATCAGGGTCCCCAGAGAGCCCCCCACTTACATCAGGGTCCCTAGAGAGCTTCCACTCCCCTTGGGGACCCCTGCAGAGACTCGGGGCTATGGGCCCCAGATTCGGGGGTATAACCCCAAAAGCCACCCCCTAGCGACGCCACTGTGTATCAGACTAAAAAGGGTGCCTTTAAGGAGCTAATTGGTTCCCAAACAGAGACAGTCCTTTTAAATGAGGGACAAGTGTGACTATGCAAGGGTAGCTCTGACAGGCAATACAGCTACTTGGCACTGGCCAGAAGCACAGACAGATTGTTTTAAGATTGGTATAGTCTCCATGTATACATTAAATGGTAAATGTTATTGCAGCCCCAAAATATGTCCATTTTGGTTTACAATCAGATAGCCAGCAATGAAGTTTTATAAACCCATTAGCACAGTAATTATTATGCATTGCAATATGGATCAAATTATTTATGTAACAAAAGTTTTACCTTCCATGAAATGACTTAGGACAGTGCTATGCTTGCCAGTTAGTGCATAATAAGCATGACTATTAAGAGAAGTCAGGAACTGATGACAGGCAAATTAGATTTTCCAAGAACTCCCTTTTCACCGTACCTTCAAAAAATGGATTCGTCCAGATGCTGAAACATCATCTTTTGATGCCTATCAGCCAGGGGTCAAGTCCTGGGGAAAAAAGTGTGGGAACTCCCACTCAAGATCCACTCCCCCACCAAAAAAAAAAAAATGCTCATATGCATATATATATTTCACATAAAATACAGTGACTGCAAATGCGACATGCTACAAAAGATGACCAGACTGCGAATGCGACTACAGGAGATGACCAGACTGCGAATGCAACATACTACAGGAGATGACCAGACTGCGAATGTGACTACAGGAGATGACCAGACTGCGAATGCGACTACAGGAGATGACCAGACTGCGAATGCGACTACAGGAGATGACCAGACTGCGAATTCGACTACAGGAGATGACCAGACTGCGAATGCGACTACAGGAGATGACCAGACTGCGAATGCGACATAGTACAGGAGATGACCAGACTGCGAATGTGACTACAGGAGATGACCAGACTGCGAATGTGACTACAGGAGATGACCAGACTGCGAATGTGACTACAGGAGATGACCAGACTGCGAATGCGACTACAGGAGATGACCAGACTGCGAATGCGACTATGTACAGGAGATGACCAGACTGCGAATGCGACTATGTACAGGAGATGACCAGACTGCGAATGCGACTACAGGAGATGACCAGACTGCAAATGCGACTACAGGAGATGACCAGAATGCGACTACAGGCGATGACCAGACTGCAAATGCGACTACAGGAGATGACCAGAATGCGACTACAGGCGATGATTAGACTGCGAATGCGACTACAGGAGATGACCAGAATGCGACTACAGGTGATGATTAGACTGCGAATGCGACTACAGGAGGTGACCAGAATGCGACTACAGGAGATGACCAGAATGCGAATGCGACATACTACAGAAGATGACCAAGTAGCCAGTTTTAAAATTTAAACCTGTCCTCACCCCCTTTATGGCACCCCCTTTACATTCCTTTCCTCACCCCCTTTGTAGAACCCCCCTTCACATTCCTGCCCTGCCCCCCTTTTATATCACCCCTCCTCATTCCTTTCAGTTTCTGATACTTTTCCCCTCCCTCCTTCATAACAGTGCCCTCTTCCCTGTCTTACCTTACACAGGACACAACAGATGACATCGGAGGCACAGAGCTGACATCGGAAGTGCAGCAAAGGGATGGACAGAGGGCGGGACCTGCCCCAGTTAACTGATTGGTTGATAGAATGCAGAGTGGTTCTATTAACCAATCAGTTAACTGGGCCAGCCCCTGCCCTCCATGCATCGCTGTGCTGCTCTTCCGATGTCAGCTCTGTCTCTGTGAAGACAACAAAGCGGCAGAATGCACATCTTAAATGGTGTGATCGCGCCGGGGCCACACAGACAGGGCAGCTGTTAGAAATCATGGGGCCCTGTACAGCCTACTTGACGGGGCCCCCTTCAACCACCCTCGACCCCACCCCTGATCCCGGCTTGAAACAAAATGCAGGTTTGTTGCCATTTACATGTGCGTGTGGAGCCAATGCATACTTTTGCAATTAATAAGCACGAAGGGGGGGGCAGTTTAAAATTATTTAAAATTGTATTTTAGTACAAATAAAATAAAAAAATCTTACACTGCATCTTTACATTACTTGTGATAGCATGGGCCATGACAGGTCCTCTTTATGGAGAGATATGAGGTCTTTTAGACCCCATATCTCTCCTCTGGCCTCCAAAGCATCTGATCAAACTAAGATCAGTTTGATTAGATGCTTGTTCAAGCCAGTGATGGCTTCTTTACATAACCGGCAGTGACAACATCCTTGTCACTTCCGGTTTCTGACATCACACAGTGGGAAGAACAATATCCATCCCTCTCACTGTGTCCCTGGAACCGGATGCTACTGGTCACATCTTAAAAGCAGTAAAGGTGGTGATGGGACCCCCTTCCACTGCCTGTAAAAGTAATCCAGTGGCTTCTTAGCCATTAGGATTACTTTACTTTGTGCAGAATTGCTGGGACTAAAAAAATGATATCTTGATCATTGCTGTAGTGATGATCAAGATATCATCCGTCTATCCCAGCGATTTACTGGTACATTGCTGGATGGGAAGCAGTTAAAGGGGATTGGTTTGGGGAGCCGTAAAAATGTAGCTCTGCTGCATGTTTACTGCTCCCCCAAATGAAGTCTAAGGGTCGGTTCACACTAGGACGACTTGTAGCGTCCCGTTCTGTTGCAATGAAACCGTTCTAATCGGGGTGACACAAGTCGCTCCGACTTAGAAAAAGGTTCCTGAATGACTTTGGGGGCGACTTGCATTGACTTCTATACAGAAGTCGTTTTGCAAGTCGCTGCAGCGGTCATGTCTGGGTCGCCTGAGGCAATAGCGCTGTAAGTCGCGCTGCCTCAGTGTGAACCGACCCTCAAGTAGCATCTCGTTGTTTCTTATGATCATCAGCATTACAATTATCACAGGTAGCACAATAAGCAGGTGCTCTGTCATGGCTCTATCATTGCTCTAGGTCACATTGCTTTTGGGTGCTCACTGAGTTAACTTATGGCTGTACTGTATGTAACAGACTGTAACAAAGCACAGCCATAATACAGTGAGCACCCAAAAGCAATGTGACCTAGAGCCATGATAGAACCATGACAGAGCACCTGCTTATTGTGCTACCTGTGATAATTGTAATGCTGATAACCTGCTGAGCTGTGAGATACATGATAGGACACAGTGAGTATTCTAACCTCTATTCTCCACTCACTGTGTCCAGTGCAGCCACGCTGTCCTCCTCCTCCTCTCCCCTGTCAGCCGGTCAACTTCTATATAACTCATGAGGAATGCAGCCGGGAGACGAACGGAGTATCACTGTATCACTCCGCCAGCCGGGACTAATAAAATAGTGGGGCGGCATGATGTACATGTGCCCGAAAATAAAGAAATAGTCCCTCTGCTGCGCCTGCACTCCCCTCCTGGAAAATTATATAACCCCCCCTCTGTAAGCAAGTAGGAGCGGGAGAGGAATTTAGGAAACTTTTTTTTTTTTTAAATGCAGTAACAAACTGTAAGATGCCCGGGCCCCACTGTGTAGCTGATGGGGGCGGGCCCCGTACAATGGGGCTGGTTGTACTGCCCTATCAGCGGCCCTGCACACAGATCATTGACTGACTTGGCCCACTGTCCGCCATTAGGTTGATGCCTGTGCTAGAGCCTCGGGCAGCTCTAGTCCTGCAAAGGGAATAGCGTTCCTGCTGTGAAAAAAGTGCAGGGACGCCGTTCCCACGCGTTCCCGCAGGACTCGAGCCCTGCTATCAGCTTATGTGAATAAAGGACAGTATTATAAATATACCAAGATGTGCAGGTGAAGATCTGTATTTTCCTATGATTGCATGGAGGCAACATTCATCTATTTACTACAGCATCCTGCAAGAACTGTGAGCAACCCTGTAAGGTGTGCAGCAGAGACAATACAGCATCTATGAAGATTTCGTAATGATTCAGAGAACGATTAGGTTTCGGTTAAGTTTACAGAAAGGACCAAAAGCAAGCAATACTTACCTGTTCCTGTGCTCTCTTGATACCCTGCCAATGGACTACATAAAAATCCTAAGTACATTTAAAAACAGGGCCGGACTGGGACAGAAATTTGGCCCTGGACTTCATCCAGACCGGCCCACTTACATTTTGAGTGTCCCATCAGCAGCCCACTTACATGAGAGTGTCCCATTACCAGCCCCCTTACATCAGAGTGTCCCATTACCAGCCCCCTTACATCAGAGTGTCCCATCAGCAGCCCCCTTACATCCAGCGGTCCCATCACCAGCCCCCTTACATCAGAGTGTCCCATCACCAACCCCCTTACATCAGAGTGGCCCACTGAGCCATCGGCCCACCGGGAAACTCCCTGTAGTCCCGATGGCCAGTACATGCCTGGTTGGAAATGACAAAGAGCTATGCATTGTTCCACTAATCCACAAGCAGTGTTGCCAAGCATCCAATTTTTCACTAAGAGTTTGTAAAAATCAAGCTGTTTGCTCCCATTTGTACCTGTCAATGAAAATAAAACCAACCAGTTCACCACCCAGTAGCCAGTAAATTGATTTATTTATGTAGCGGTGTAGTTGCCACTAGTAACAAACATCCACAAATTCACCCCGCTGCCACACTACCATACATCACTTGCAGAGACAATGAACAGTCTTTTGCTGGGTTTGTTTTTGTTTATTGGGGGGTACAACTTGGTTGGGGAAAAGGGTATATGGGATGCCCATAGAACAGTTAATTTCTGCAATCATATTTAAAGGTTTTAAAAGTTAGTATTTATTTGAGCCTGAAGAATGATATGCATATATGGTAGCTATGATCTTCCTCCTGCATCACCATGCAGACTATTGCCCCTCCTCTGCTTAACTCCTGCAGACTATTTCTCCCAGGCATTCCCCACCCATGACTGTGTAAGGGTGAGGACATCACTCTTGACACTGTAAGGGTGATGTTCCTAGAGATCCATTCCTCCTGCACAAACTTATCATGAAATTGTTAGTGAAGTAATATGTCACATCTTCACCTGTATGTTAGAATGACCCACTCTGAATAGTTCCTCTTACTGGCTCTGGTTGCATGCTGCTACTGGGCCAGGGGGCAGCAGTACCTCTCCCCAGAGGCTCAGTAGTTTAGAAGCACATGTTGAGTGGTGGTCTACTGTTCCCAGCTAGGCTAGCTTGCAAATCCTGTGCCACATCAATTTTTACACATCTCCCCATAGTCTCTCCTCTGATCCAGGATTCCTCATCATTGACCATGTAATGATGAAGACTTTGCTAATGACCTTGTAGAAGCAAAGTTCCCTCACAGACTTCCTGGCACATCCAGCCTTCCACTGTGGTACACTCACTGACCTCTGTCTGCCCTGAGTCCTTGATGGAGAACTTGACCGGACCATACGTTCCGTCAGCTTCATCTGCCCCTTTGCACCAGGAGTTCTTTATCAATGACCATTTGATGATAAAGACATTGCCAATGACCACGTAGAGCAGGCATGTCCAAAGTCCGGCCCGCGGGCCAATCGCGGCCCGCAGTCCGGTTTTGAACGGCCCGCCTGGTGTGCTGCGGGATCAGGGCTGTCAAATGAGCCGATCCCCGGCACTGTGTGAAGCTCAGTCGGCTTCAAAAGTGAAAGTAAAGTGCAGAGGAGTGTGCTGTGCTCTCTGCTTCCCCCTACAGTGCAGTACCCGGCTGAATGAGGAAATGGAATGGAAAGGTACTGTACTACAAGCTAGATTCGTTTTAAAAAGGCTTCATTTATGTGTATGTGTGTGTGTGTGCATGTGTGTCTGTATGTATGTATGTGTGTGCATGTGTGTCTGTATGTGTGCATGTGTGTCTGTATGTATATGTGTGCATGTCTGTCTGTATGTATGTGCATGTGTGTCTGTATGTATGTGCATGTGTGTCTGTATGTGTGCATGTGTGTCTGTATGTGTGTGTGCATGTCTGTCTGTGTGTGTGTGTGTGCATGTCTGTCTGTATGTGTGTGTGTGTGCATGTCTGTCTGTATGTGTGTGTGTGCATGTCTGTATGTATGTATGTGTGTGCATGTTTGTCTGTATGTATGTATGTATGTGTGTGTGTGCATGTGTATCTGTATGTATGTGTGTCTGTATGTATGTGTGTCTGTGCATGTGTGTGCATGTCTGTATGTATGTGTGTGCATGTGTGTCTATATGTGTGTGTGCATGTCTGTCTGTATGTATGTGTGTGTGTGTATGTGTGTCTGTATGTGCATGTGTGTCTGTGTGTGTGTGTGTGTGCATGTGTGTGTGTGTCTGTGCATGTATGATTGCATGTGTGTGTGTGTCCATGTATGTCTGTATGTATGCGTATGTGCATGTGTGTCTGTATGTATGTGCGTGTATGTCTGTCTGTATGTGTGTGCATGTATGTGTGTCTGTATGTGTGTCTGTATGTATCTGTGTGCATGTATGTGTGTGTGTGTGTGTGTGTGTGTGTGTATGTATGTCTGTATGTATGTGCGTGTATGTCTGTATGTATGTGCCTGTATGTGCCTGTATGTATGTATGTATGTATGTACGTGTGTGCATGTGTCTGTATGTGTGTGTGTGCATGTGTCTGTATGTATGTAAGTATATGCATGTGTCTGTATGTGTGTATGTCTGTGTGTATGTGTATGCATGTGTGTTACTTTTAATCCAGACCCCCCCCCATTCTTGTACCATCAGAACTGCTTTTGTGGTGCTTGTGTGTGTGATAGCAGCCAGGATTGCTGCTCCTCTGAAAAGCAATCCATATACAGATCGCTTTTTAGAGGCATTTGAAAGGTGGTAAAGAGGCATTATGTTGCCTCCTCACCACCTGTTTTAAGCCCGTAAATGTAGCATCACTATACCGCAACTGTGCAGTCCACACATTTGCGGGGTAGTTGCAGTGCAGGCCCATTCACCCTGAGCATACCTCCAGCTGCAGCCACAGCATGTGTACACCCCCAGCTGCTCCCTCTGCAGCTAAAGGGGGAGAAGTTGGGGGTGGTAAAAACAGCTCAACCATGTAGTTTTACTGCCCCTCCAATAAGCCCTTGGCTCACATCTGCATGGCTGCATGCTGCGTGTAGGGCAGCCCATGCATTTCAATGGGCTTCCATACCCACAAAAATGCAGGGAAAGAAGTCCCAGAGCTTTTTTTTTTTTTTAATTGCGCTGCACCAAAAGCACCCCATGTTTCCAATGTGTGGGGTACCATTAAGACTTAACGGTACCCCTAAAGAACAGAGCATGCGTCTGTGTGTCGGGCAAACGAGCGCGACAAAGGCACAAGAATTTTTGTTGGGCCAGGTATGAGTGCTCGAATGACCGAATTTTAATGGTTCAAAGAATGTCAGGCAAAATGGTCGGCCCTCACACATGTTCACTTCATCGAATCTGGCCCTCTTTGAAAAAAGTTTGGACACCCCTGACATAGAGGCAAAGTTCCTTCACAGCAATCCCTGGGCGTCCTCCTGCATTCGGCGCAACCCCACCTTCCCCCCAGATGGGGGTGCCCTCTTGCTGCTGTCTAGTATTCCATCCTCCACTTCACTCAGCCGACAACTCTCCCCAGTGGCATGTTACCTCAGCTCTGAGGCCCGCCCCCTGCCAATACCAGTTGTGGATTGGTCATGGCTCCCACATGAGCTGCCTGTCACTCCAGTTCCAGGCCCTGCCCCTCTTCCAGAACATTCTCCCTGGAAGCAGGGGAGGCACCTCAGAACTAGAGCACAGGTGGCCACACCCAGTTCTACTCTGACCACTCCCATCCCCCAGATCAAAACAGAAAGGCCTAGTTTGCAGCATAGGCCTGCCTAAATTTACCTGTGCTAACAGTCTCCTAGTAAAATCCTATTACTAGCACCTACCTATTGGTAGAGAGAGCTACATTTACATTGGGGAATATGGGAAGGGATGCACGACACCAGCCAGTCTCCTTTGCTTATCACAAGTCCTCAGCATAAGGAAGGAACCCAGAGAATCTGCTGAAGTTGCTTAATCTCCCATTCTGCACAACCATGCTGCCAGAACATCAAGTGGTTGTATACCCACTTTTTACATTTTTACTTACAGGTAAGCCTATAATAAGGCTTACCAATAGGTAAAATCAATATCTCCTAAACCTGTACGGTTTAGGAGATATTCACTTTGCATGCAGCCACTGAAGTGAGCGGCACATGCGCTATGAATGCCCGACTGAAGGTCTAGCAGATGCTGCCAGACCTTGCCAGGAAGAAGACTCCCGCTCACAGCGCCGGAGCCACGAACCCAGAAGACATGCCGAGGGCAAAATATCAGCTCCTTCGGCATGGACTAGCCTGTGATGCGGGGACCTCGTTCTAAGGTAAGTATTTCATAATGAGCTAGTATGCGGTGTATACTAGCTCATTATGTCTTTGCCTTACAGAGTTTTTTTTTAACATTTTTTTTCCTGAGTGCATATAACCACTTTCACTGCTGCTTATACTCATCCCCTAACAACATCACACACCCAATGATTGGTTTAAATACTTCCCTTTAGCCCTTAACCCCCTGCCAAAATTTCACCTTTGCCAGCCTCGGACCCTGGCACATAGACCAACGTCTTATTGCTTGCCTTAAACACTGAAGCACTTACCTCTAGCTAGCCTCAGGATTGACAGCTGGGTTTCAGAACTTCTGAAGAGGGATCAACACTCTGTTGTGCTTTCATTACTCTAGCAGTACCTTATTCTATGTGCACAAAACACACTTTCTAAGCTTCTGAAAGCAGAACTAAATATAGATGGGGAGAACAGGCAAAAACTGTGTAAAAAGCAAATACAACCACAAAAGTAATTATAAAGTAATTAACTTAACACCTCCATATTTAACACTGATTTCAGAAGCTTAAAAACTTTAAGGTTTTACTTTACAAAGGTGATCCCTAAAATCACACTTGCACCCAGGGGCGGACTGACCAGTCTCTCACTCGGGCGCCGCCCGAGGGCCCGAGGACATTAGGGGCCCGGACTCGGCCACATGAGAGGCCACTTGCAGCGGCTGAATTACATGCCACGATGCCAATAATAACACTGCTAACTGTGCGCTGCTCCCCGCCGGCCCCTCCTTCCCTCCCGTCCGTCCCAGGTGCTTGTACTGTATGCGTCGTGACATCACCTGGGATGGACGAGAAGAGTGGAGGGGCTGGCGGGGAGTAGCGCTCTGTTATAAGTACTATTATCGGCATCCGGTGACTCGGTGAGTGAAGCCGAGACACCAGGGCGCTACACGTGACGGGGGAAGTGTACAGATGTAAGGGCCCCGGGTCCCCCCACCCCACAGTGTCCTCCTGCCTGTGTGTGTCCCCCTATTTGAATGTCCTCCTGTGCCGTGTGAGTGTCCCCCTGTGTGCGTGTCCCCCTGTGTGCATATCCCCCTGTGTGCATGTCCCCCTGTGTGCATGTCCTCCTGTGTGCATGTCCTCTTGTGTGCATGTCCCCCTGTATGCATATCCTCCTGTGTGCGTGTCCCCCTGTGTGCATGTCCCCCTGTGTGCATGTCCTCCTGTGTGCATGTCCCCCTGTGTGCGTGTCCTCCAGTGTGCATGTGCCCCTGTATGCGTGTCCCCCTGTGTGTGTGTCCCCCTGTGTGAGTGTCCCCCTGTGTGCGTGTCCTCCTGTGTGTGTGTCCCCCTGTGTGTGTGTCCCCCTGTTTGTGTATCCTCCAGTGTGTGTGTCCTCTTGTATGCGTGTCCCCCTGTGTGTGCGTTCTCCCTCCAGTGTCCCCCTGTGTGTGTGTGTGCATTCTCCCTCCAGTGTCACCCTGTGTGTGTGCACGTTCTCCCTCCAGTGTCCCCCTGTGTGTGTGTGTGTGCATTCCCCTCCAGTGTCCCCCTGTGTGGGTGTGTGCGTTCTCCCAACAGTGTCCCCCTGTGTGTGTGTGTGCGTTCTCCCTCCAGTGTCCCCCTGTGTGTGTGTGTGCGTGCGTTCTCCCTCCAGTGTCCCCCTGTGTGTGTGTGTGTGTGTGTGTGCGTTCTCCCTCCAGTGTCCCCCTGTGTGTGCGTTCTCCCTCCAGTGTCCCCCTGTGTGTGTGCGTTCTCCCTCCAGTGTCCCCGTGTGTGTGTGTGCGTTCTCCCTCCAGTGTCCCCCTGTGTGTGTGTGTGTGTGCGTTCTCCCTCCAGTGTCCCCCTGTGTGTGTGTGTGCGTTCTCCCTCCAGTGTCCCCCTGTGTGTGCGTTCTCCCTCCAGTGTCCCCCTGTGCGTGTGCGTTCTCCCTTCAGTGTCCCCCTGTGTGTGTGTGTGCGTTCTCCCTCCAGTGTCCCCCTGTGTGTGTGTGTGTGTGTGTGTGCGTTCTCCCTCCAGTGTCCCCCTGTGTGTGTGTGTGCGTTCTCCCTCCAGTGTCCGCCTGTGTGTGCGTTCTCCCTCCAGTGTACCCCTGTGCAGGTGTAGCTTGAGTGTTGGGATTAAGGGGGCCCTATGATCTTCTATTGGCCGGGGGCCCCATGAGTTGTCAGTCCGCTCCTGCTTGCACCATTTTTTTGGCAAAGGTAGTGCTTTACTGTGGGTTTGATGCAATGAACTGCAAAGCAGGTATGTTCTCTTAGTAATTTGGTCATCTATTGAAAATGTATGACATTGCAAAGCACTAATGCATGTGCGGTCAACAAGCCCACAGGCTCACCTACAGGGAAGGTTTAGTTTGTTTCAGGGCTTTTTTCTCCCCAGAGAATAGGTGCTGGAACCCCCCCTTTTAGACTCACCCCTTGTCTCTGTCCCTACCCACCTCCAAGCACCATTGCTTGGTTCCATCCCCTGTCCACCCTGTCCACCTCCCAGTACCACTCTTTTAGAGAATACAGAAGTATAATTTTGTGGTTATGGAATTTGTATGGGATTTGTTAAGGATGACAAGAAAAGCAGTAAAATAGATTCCCTGCAGCTAGCAACAATAGAACCCCAGCAACAAAAGATACACCCAGCAACAATAACAATGGACCACCTGCAACAAAATACCCACTTAGCAAGAACAGACCCTTGGCATCATCAATAGACCCTCCATTAGCCAGCAACAATAAACCCCCTCCCCTTCCAGTAATAATTGACCTCCAAGCAAAATAAGACCCATCCCCAGCAACAAAACATTCCCCACCAGCAACAATAGACCTCCCTGTAAAAAAAGATCCCCTCCAATGACAATTGAGTGCCCCGCAGCCAGCATCAATAGACCTTTCCAGCATAGCCCTTGCCATTACATACAGTTCTGAAGGTGCCGAAACTGTGTTCCCCGTGTTTGCGCACAAAAAAAAATGCCCTGGTTTGTTTTAGTTTCCAGCAGATGTTTCTGTCAAATTTGAGGTTGTCAGGAGAAAATGTTCAGTAAATTTTCTTCATTTTGTGAGTTAAAAAAGTTGTATGGAGTTGGAAATCCTGATGACAACCCTTGGAAGGAGGAATGTTCTGTGTATGGGAAACTGTTGAAAAAATTGGCAATCTGGTGGTGGAACACTGTACCGAGGAAGTGAGAAAAGTACTAACTTCTGATGTGTCCCTGCCTTGAATTGAACCTGTTACTTTGTAAATTTTTATATATATATATATATATATATATATATATATATATATATATATATATATATATATATATAATATCCACAGTGAATAAAGAATAAAATGCAAAAAGCTGATGTTAAATGTTTTAATGGTTTTTCCAAGTGAATAACAATCATATCCCAGACTTAATAAATGATCTTCATGCATATTGCATTGTAGATTATTTCAAAAGACAAATGCCATTGGCTGAAACTGCGTTAAGAGCTATGTAAATGAGATATTTTGTCTACTCCAACCAAAACAGAAATGTAAACAGTAAATTGCTTTTAACAACAGCTTGGCGGCTTTCTTCTCTGATATGTAAAGTGCACAACGGGAAGCTGGGATAAAAATTGAAAAGACAAATAAACACAGCTCTTTCTGATGAAAATACATCTGTTTTCTAATCTGCTTCAAAAGCATGGTCTTAATCCTGACATAGCAGACATGTTTTAATTATAGTAAAACTATCACTCTCTCTCACTATAAATAAATATAAATGTATATATTTGCTTGTTTAATATATGCATTTTTAATATAATATACTACAACTTCTACTGAGAAAGATACTGGGTGCAGGCTTGCCTAGAAATTGTGCTAATCATGTAACTTTGCATTAGGGTAATAGATTTTTAAAATGTTTCATTTTTGGAGTAAATTCTGATTAGCTGAGAACTCCTTAGCTAGGTTCTTATATATTAAATAATACATACAAATTCCCATTACAGTTTAGATTAAGGTGAACATAATTTGAGCCAATCAAGCTCCTTGCTGTGCTGGATTAGTACAATTTTTTGTTCTTTTTGGACCTTGTACTTTATATGTTATCGAAATTTTTCTATTGCAGTTTGTCAAGCCAGTTGGTGTTGGAATGTCTGCATAATGCTCAAGTTTTAGCTGATTTACAGGAAGCAGACAAAATTAGAGCTTTGTGTTTCTGGTTTTAAGATGGTTTTATACAGAGGCATCTCATTGTCCAGAAAATAATAAGTAGACCAGGGGTAGGGAATCTTAAAGAGGTGGAGATCTACCTGAACAACATGGGAGAAGTCAAAGATTACCGGGAACAATGTCGCCTCCCCACACATGATCTAAACCTCTAATTTTCCTTCTGCAGTGTCGCAATCACGTGCACTACTGAAGCAGCAGCCAAAAGGTGTACACATGCTGCAGCAGGAGCTAAACACCCTGTTGCTTTTGGTGGGTGCTACTGCTTGCCAATTGCCCATTCAAGGTAAAAGGTAAAAAAGTGCTTGCAGCTTCTGCGGGCTCCAAGCGGTTAAAGCAGCTGGTGAGAAATTAACACAATGCAGCCTGCTTTAACCCCTTGTTTGCTGTATTGCACAAGGTTGCAGGGCATATGCAGAGTGGCCTCATTCACTTAAAGTGGAAGTAAACTCCCCTATCGTTTCAGCCAAGGAAGCTGCCATCCGCTGTTTAATCTTCAACTGCTATGGTGCTGCACATGTGATTCGTTATGACACCAGCCATTGGATGGTTTGATAGTTTGGCTGAGAGCACAGCCAATGTGCAGTTAGCATTTCCGGCATGCCTTTTTTTTTTAACTGTTTAAATTGATGGGTTTACTTCCACTTTAAATGGGTCATGCTTGGTAGGTGCTACACCCACTCACCATAACAGGGCATATAACTCCTGCTGTGGCTGCGACATAAGTACAACCCTGGCCACTGCAGCTAAAAGAGGTGTGGTTGGGGCAAGGGTGGTAAAAACATGTAGGGTTTTACCATTCCCCAAACTAAAAATGTACAGTAAATTAACCCTTAGGCTGGGTTCACACCATTGGGAATTGGATGATGAAACCAAGCAAATGGAATCATATGTGAGTAACTGACTCTCAATGATAAAGGCAAATAATAATAAATAAGAACAAACTGAAATACATAAAATAAAACACAGTGGAAAAACTAGTCACAGTATATCATATAAAATAAAAAGTGAACCCACAATGACACATGGATAATATATTCGAAAAATATATTTAAAACGTGAGAGCAAATCTGGAACTCAAATAAAAGTTTGAGTTGTTCAAACACTATCAAAAGTAATAGGCATTAGTGTCCAAATTGTGCATAAAACAGAAGTAACTTCCAGATGGAGTGTTAGTGGTAGTGAAAGGAAAAAAGCAGAAAATACATCAGGATCCAATAGCCCAGCTGGGAAGTAGTTGTTTCTGGTAGAAGAACTGGAGATGGAGTATTAGGGTGTCAGGGCCTTTGAGGAAGCCCTACTCTGGGGGGGGGTGACTTTGGGTCAGGGGGTTCGGAGCTGAACAGGAACCCCACACAACCCAAGGAGCAGGAGAGAACAGCAGGACATATTGTCAGGCGAGTCTCCAGGAGGTATCCATCAGGTGTCAATGAGTGACAGGCACAGTTGGGCGAGCTGGGAGAGGCATGCCAGGGCAGATTGGGAGTGTGCAGTCTGAGATGGATGCAGAGCCAGCAGGAGGGACTGTGATGTTACTGGCAGTGAAGTCGGGCCGCTGCAGCTGGGTGGGCTGTCAGGATCTGCAGAGGGCTGACTAGGATCAGTGTCACGTACCTGGTTGGAGAGCCCAGAATGCAGGGAGCAGCTCCTCGTAAGCCTCCGGCTCGAGAGTCCCTGGAAGTGGAGACAGGGATTCAAGAGTTCGGAGGGCACAAGTGCCAAGCCGGGATATGCAGCGGCAGAGATCCACGAAGGCCCAAGAGAGTAGAAACCCGATGGCAGGCGGGGATGCGGTCACAACGTAGGCACAGGTGGATGACTGGAACAGCTGGCAGAGGTCCGTGAGAACAGCAGGCACAGGTGGACTGGCTGGAGCAGTCAGCGGGCACAGCAGGCACTGGCAATCAGGCAGGAACAGCGGGTACAGCAGGCACTGGCAGTCAGGCAGGAACAGCGGGTACAGCAGGCACTGGCAAACAGACAGGAACAGCGGGTGGCAGCAGACGAGGTCGGGAACAAGCCGGGTCGGTATCAGGCGGGCAGCAGAAGTACACAAGAGAAGGCAGAGACGTAGTCAGGCAGGCAGGAGGTCGGTGGCAGGCAGCAATCAAACGAAGTCAGGAATAGGCCGGGTACGGTAATCAGGAACAAGCAGGAACGGATAGCAGAAGTCACAGGAAACGCTGTAGACAGGACAGCAAGAAGGAACAGAAGCTGATTCCTTAAGTAGCCCTTTGGGCGCCAAGAATGGTCGCACGACGAGTCTGCGTGCCCCCGCGGGTAACCGTGCTCCCGTTCGTGACCCCGCGCACCCGCGTAGCCCGTTCACTTCGTCGCGCACCCGCGTGCGCTCGTTCGTGCCGACGCGCACCCGCGTGCGCCTGTTAGAATCTACATGCACTCGCGTGCGTTCGTTCGCGCTAACACGCGTCTGAGGATACCGACGAGCTCTCCGTAAAGGAAACCTGCGGGCAGGTTTCCTATGTACGACCGGAACGACAGATCGTCCGTGACATTGCCCCCCTCCAAGGGGCAGCCTCCGGATGCCCAACTGTGCCATCTTATCCGGATGAGACCTTTTGAAGGCAAGGATTAGCCTCTTCGTGTGTAGATTAGATTCTGGTTCCCAGGAGTGTTCCTCAGGGCCATACCCCTTCCATTTAACTAGAAACTGAGTCTGATTCTGTCTTCTCCTGCAATCCAGAATGGATTCGACCTCGTATTCCATTTCTCCGTCGATCACCACAGGTTCCGGAGGGCTGGCATTCCGATTGGCAAAAGAGTCCGGGACTGTAGGTTTAAGTAGAGAAGCGTGAAAGACCGGGTGGATCCGGAATGACTCCGGAAGCTTCAATTCAAATGCCACGTCGTTCAGCTTCCTCACAATAGGGAATGGACCCACAAACTTGGGACCCAGCTTCTTGGATGGACAAGCCAACTTCAGGTTTAGGGTGGACAGCCAGACCTGATCCCCGACTTTGAGATTGAGTTCCCCTCTTCTTTTCTTATCAAAGACCTCCTTGTTGTATTCCTGTGTCTTAGTCAAAGTCTCTTGTAGAAGTTTATTATTGGTTTCGAAGAAATTGAGGTCTTCCTGTACCGCCGGTACTGAACATTCAGGGAGGTTACTGGACAGAAAAAGCGGATGAAAGCCAAAATTTGTGAAAAACTGAGATTGCTTGGTGGCGGAATGGATAGAGTTGTTATACGCAAATTCCGCTAGTGGCAAGAGCGATGCCCAGTCATCTTGGGAAAAGGAAGAAAAGCAACGTAGATATTGCTCCAGTGTTTGGTTGGTTCTCTCGGTCTGGCCGTTGGTCTGAGGGTGGTAGGCCGAGGAAAAATGAAGCTCAATTTTCAGGGCCCCACAGAGTGCTCTCCAGAACCTGGACATAAACTGCACCCCCCTATCTGAAGTAATATTAGCGGGGATGCCGTGAAGCCTCACAACTTCCCTAATGAAAGTCTTAGCTGTCTCTGCGGCCGAAGGGGTGCCCTTCATAGGCAAAAAGTGGGCCATTTTGGTGAGCCTATCAACCACCACAAAGATTGTGGAGTAATTCTCAGAAGGTGGCAACTCCACGATAAAGTCCATGGAGATCATCCTCCATGGTCTATCCGGGACGGGCAGTGGTTTCAGCAGACCCCAAGACTTTGTTTTACTGCTTTTATTCCGAATACACGTGGTGCATGCCTCCACATATTCCCTGCAATGCTTCTTCATCTGTGGCCACCAGAATGTACGTTGAAGCAAATCCATGGTTTTGAGTACCCCAAAGTGTCCGGCCAGCAAGTGGTCGTGGCAGGAGCTGAGGACCGAGACACACGCTTCTTGGGGGACGTAGATCCTGTCCCGGTGCCAAAGAAGACCATCTCTGGAAGTTAGTGGAGTGTCAGGTGGGAGGACCGGACCGCTGGAGGCTTGCTTAATTTGGGAGAGTAAATCTCCCTGAAGCAGGAGGAAGTTCCCTGAGGAGAGGATAGTGTCAGGAGATGAGGGACCCTCTGGTTCACTATACATGCGGGATAGGGCATCGGGTTTAATATTCTTTGATCCCGGACGGTACGTGATATGAAACACGAATCTAGAGAAAAAGAGTGCCCACCTGGCCTGTCTTGGTTTCAGTCTTTTGGCAGACTTAAGAAACTCTAGATTTTTATGGTCGGTGTAGACCAGGATCGGGTGGGTGGCGCCCTCGAGGAGGTAGCGCCACTCCTCGAGTGCAGCCTTGATTGCCAGCAGTTCACGGTCGCCGACATCGTAATTCCTCTCTGCCTCAGATAGTTTGCGGGAGAAGAAGGCGACCGGATGCAGGAGAGACTTGGGCCCCTGTCTCTGGGAAAGCACCGCCCCGACCGCAATTTCCGAGGCATCCACCTCCAGGATATAAGGCAGGGTCGAGTCGGGGTGCCTTAAGATCGAGGCTGATATGAACAAGTCTTTCAGGGTCTTGAAGGCCTCTTGTGCCTTGGAAGTCCATTGAAACTTCTGACCTTGCTTGGTCAGTCCGATGATGGGGGAAATGATGGAGGAGAATCCCTTGATGAATTTCCGGTAGAAATTGGCAAATCCTACGTATCGTTGGACTCCTTTCTTATCCGAAGGAGCGGGCCAATCCAGGATAGCTGAAATTTTCTGGGGGTCCATCTCTATCCCCTTCACCGAAATAATCAGACCGAGGAATTGGATCCTTTGCTGTTCAAAAACGCACTTCTCGGGCTTGGCGTACAGACCATGGAGACGGAGTCGGGCTAAGACATTCTTCACATGTTCCCGGTGCACGGCTAAAGAAGAAGAAAAAATCAAGATATCGTCTAGGTAAATTATCACAAACAAATCAAGGTAATCTCTGAAGATATCGTTTACGAAATGTTGGAATGTGGCAGGGGCATTGCACAAACCAAAGGGCATAACTAAATATTCAAAGTGCCCAAAACGAGTATGGAAGGCAGTCTTCCATTCATCGCCCCTACGTATGCGGACAAGGTTGTAGGCACCCCGAAGGTCCAGTTTAGAGAATACTTCAGCTGACCCCAGTCTCTGGAATAGTTCGGGCACTAATGGTAGGGGATAGCGATTCTTTATTGTGACCTTGTTAAGTGCCCGGTAGTCCACACATGGGCGTAAGGAGTGATCCTTTTTCTCGACGAAGAAGATCCCCGCGCCTGCCGGGGAGGTGGAAGGTTGGATGAAACCCTTCTCCAAGTTATCGTCCAAATAGGTTTTCAGGGTCCCCAATTCAGTCTCAAATAAGGGGAAAATTCTTCTGAAGGGAATCTCTGCCCCAGGGAGTAACTCGATAGGGCAGTCATACGGCCTATGTGGGGGTAAGGTCTCAGCGCCCTTCTTGCTAAATACGTCCAAGAAGTTATGGTAGTCCTTGGGCACAGCCTGTTGGACCTCAGCGTCTGTTTCTAAACAAAGCAGCGAAGAGAAGTCCTTGTTATCAACTGGAAAACAGTGCTGAAGACAGTAGGCAGAAGGGAACTCTATTCCTCCGGTGGACCAATTGATGTGTGGATTGTGGGCCTTCAACCAGGGCATGCCGAGTATAACGGGGAAGAGAGGAGACTTAATGATATCCAGGCACAGAAGCTCCTGGTGAGTTCCAGCAACGATGGCAAGCAGTGGGGACGTCTCCTGGGTCACTGGACCTGACTTAAGGATGGAGCCATCTCGAAAGTCCTTTTACCCTAGGCCGAAGAAGGATGTCATTACTGAAGGCAAAGGACAAATCCATGAAGCCGCTGCAAGCCCCGGAATCAATAATTGCGCTGGTTTTGACAGTCCTTCCTGAGAGCTGCAAAAGAAGAGGCACAGCCAGATGAGAGGTGTTACTAAGCAAGGCAGGGGAGGAAACAGGAGGAAGGAGTAGGCACTTACGCAATTTGGCAGGGCAAGTGCGAACATAATGTCCCGGTTCTCCGCAGTAGAGACAAAGATTGCCGGTCCGGCGGCGTTGGCGTTCCTCAGGCGTCAAGGATGGACGAAGTAGCCCCAGCTGCATGGGCTCAGAAGAATCAGGAGTAACAGGAGCAGAAGGAACCTGAAGGTTGGAACTTGGGACGCGTGGCAACATCCAGACAGGGCGAGAAGTTGTGGAAGAACGCTCCAGGCGGCGTTCTCTTAGGCTTCTATCGATCTGGACAGAAAGGTCTATGAGGGCTTCTAGAGTTTCAGGGATGCCCACTCGAGCCAGTTCGTCTTTTAACGATTCAGAGAGGCCCATGCGAAACTGGTAGCGGAGGGCTGAATTATTCCAGTCCGTGTCAGAGCTCCAGCGTCTGAACTCAGACACATAATCTTCCACGGGCCTGCGGCCTTGTTGCAGCGCATGCAGGGCTGCTTCTGCGGTGGCAGCAAGCTGGGGGTCCTCGTACAGCCGAGACATCGCTTGGAAGAAGGCATTCAGGGTGTCCAGAGAGGGGTCCTTCCGTTCCAGGAGACGATGCGCCCAGGCCTGGGGTTCGTCTGTCAGTAGAGAAATGACGAACCCCACTTTGGTTGCCTCGAGAGAGAAAGTTCGGGGTTGTAGAGCAAAAAAGAGCTCGCAGGAGTTGCGAAAGGCCCTGAATTTATTCCGGTTGCCGGAGAACCGTTCTGGAGTGGGGACCCTAGGTTCAGGCGGCATCATTACCACTGAAGGTGGAGCAGAGGGTCCGGAGACAGCTGGTGCTGAAGCAGATAGGGCCTGGACCTGTTCCTCCAGTCGGCCGTAACCTTCCTGCAAATTCTTCACGGCTTGGGTAAGGCCGGCTAAGTGGCGGCACAACTCGTCCATAGGGGAGGCTCCCTGCGTGGGCTCGGACATGGCTGTCCTGTACTGTCACGTACCTGGTTGGAGAGCCCAGAATGCAGGGAGCGGCTCCACGTAAGCCTCCGGCTCGAGAGTCCCTGGAAGTGGAGACAGGGATTCAAGCGTTCGGAGGGCACAAGTGCCAAGCCGGGATATGCAGCGGCAGAGATCCACGAAGGCCCAAGAGAGTAGAAACCTGATGGCAGGCGGGGATGCGGTCACAACGTAGGCACAGGTGGATGACTGGAACAGCTGGCAGAGGTCCGTGAGAACAGCAGGCACAGGTGGACTGGCTGGAGCAGTCAGCGGGCACAGCAGGCACTGGCAATCAGGCAGGAACAGCGGGTACAGCAGGCACTGGCGGTCAGGCAGGAACAGCGGGTACAGCAGGCACTGGCAAACAGACAGGAACAGCGGGTGGCAGCAGACGAGGTCGGGAACAAGCCGGGTCGGTATCAGGCGGGCAGCAGAAGTACACAAGAAAAGGCAGAGACGTAGTCAGGCAGGCAGGAGGTCGGTGGCAGGCAGCAATCAAACGAAGTCAGGAACAGGCCGGGTACGGTAATCAGGAACAAGCAGGAACGAATAGCAGAAGTCACAGGAAACGCTGTAGACAGGACAGCAAGAAGGAACAGAAGCTGATTCCTTAAGTAGCCCTTTGGGCGCCAAGAACGGTCGCACGACGAGTCTGCGTGCCCCCGCGGGTAACCGTGCTCCCGTTCGTGACCCCGCACACCCACGTACGCCCGTTCACTTCGTCGCGCACCCGCGTGCGCTCGCTCGTGCCGACGCGCACCCGCGTGCGCCTGTTAGAATCTACATGCACTCGCGTGCGTTCGTTCGCGCTAACACGCGTCTGAGGATACCGACGAGCTCTCCGTAAAGGAAACCTGTGGGCAGGTTTCCTATGTACGACCGGAACGACAGATCGACCGTGACATTGCCCCCCTCCAAGGGGCAGCCTCCGGATGCCCAACTGCGCCATCTTATCCGGATGAGACCTTTTGAAGGCAAGGATTAGCCTCTTCGCGTGTAGATTAGATTCCGGTTCCCAGGAGTTTTCCTCAGGGCCATACCCCTTCCATTTAACTAGAAACTGAGTCTGATTCTGTCTTCTCCTGCAATCCAGAATGGATTCGACCTCGTCCTCTATTTCTCCGTCGATCACCACAGGTTCCGGAGGGCTGGCATTCCGATTGGCAAAAGAGTCCGGGACTGTAGGTTTAAGTAGAGAAGCGTGAAAGACCGGGTGGATCCGGAATGACTCCGGAAGCTTCAATTCAAATGCCACGTCGTTCAGCTTCCTCACAATAGGGAATGGACCCACAACTGTAGTCCACCAAAGATGGCAACTAGCACCAGAACTTTCTTTTGCTACACTATAGAGGCCCGCAGTTCTTGCCTGTAATAAGGAACTCTGCTAAGGCCTGGCTGAAACCAGAGTTGGACCTAACCATGTGCTAGCTGCCCCTGAAGAATTGTGCTGGAGGGAGAAAGAGAGCTAGTCTGCAGCAAGTGTTGTGCAGGAGGAGAGTATCTAAATTGTCCCAAACCATGCAAGAATCTTTTTCCTGGGCCTCCCATGAATTTCTTAACCCAATTAAAGTTCTAATCCCTCAATAAAATACAAAAACAAAGCTGATGGGCTTGTTCATTGTCTTGGAGTGTCTGTAAGTGAATGCCGGGCTGGGCAGGGTGACAGGTGGGTCACATCACTCAGCAGCACCTACGGGGGTACTACTACACTAATTATACCCATTTAACAAAAATTGTTACATAAGCAGTGAATAAACCCTACATCATCATTTAGTGAACAAACTCCCAAATCACCATTCAGAATAGCCGAGCGCTGTGAGAGAAAAAATGTCATCTTCAGCCAATTGGACGCAGGCAGTCAATTCGATTCCCCAAAAACAAATAAACGTCTGGTGAAATAAATCTATTGGACAGCAGATTTTTATTTTTTATCTCTGCATTCTGTAACAGCCTTGTAAATGCTGAAATTTCACCAGTCAGGTATAGGGTTGTTACAGAATGGAGAAATAAAAAACAAAAATTACACTGTGCTCTATATAGCTAGTGCTACCAACAATCCTGATTTAATTAAAACAAGTCCTTATGTTGGTTAAATTAGTAAACCATGAGAACTAATGAAAGTGCCATATATAATCTATATAATAAGAGAATAGAATCTGAACCATTCTCTGATTATATATAACACCTTCATTAGTTCTCATAGTTTACTTATTTATCCAGCATAAGGACTTGTTTTAGCATATGTGTTCAAATCACACATGTGTGATATCAACATAAATGTTAGAGCGAGAGCAATAATTTTAGCACTAGACCTCCTCTGTAACTCTAGACATGTAACCAGTAAAAAAATTTAAAGCATCACCATCTTTCACATTATATTAAAAAATCGGGGGTAACTTTACTGTTTTTTTTTAAAAATTTTATTTATGAAAAAAATGTGTTTGAAAAATTGTTGCGGAAATACCACGCTCCATAAAAAGTTGCAAGAACCATCATTTTATTCCCTAGGGTGTCTGCTAAAAAAAATATGTATAATGTTTGGGGGTTCTGAATAATTTTCTAGCCAATAAATTATGATTTTTACATGTAGGAGAGAAGTGTTGGAATTGGCCTGGGTGGCAAGTGGTTAATTACCATAAGTTAGTAATATACAAATAATTATTCTATATAGTTATTAAGGTAATGTACTATATTTTCAAAAACTGTACTAAAGCAGGTGGTTTAACAGACAAATTATTAAAGTGTGGGGCATCCTCAAACAGAAGGTGGAGGAGCAGAAGGTCTCCGTGATGTCATCATGGAGGAGTGGAAGAGGACTGTAAAGCTCCGGTGAACTCCATGCCCAAGAGGCTTAAGGCAGTGTTTGAAAATAATGATGGCCACACAAAATATTGGACATTTTCTCTTAGGGGTGTACTCACTTTTGTTGCCAGTGGTTTAGACATTAATGGCTGTGTTATTTTGAGAGGACGGCAAATTGACACTGTTATACAAGCTGTACACTCACTACTTTACATTGTAGCAAAGTGTCACTTCTGACGTGTTGTCACATGAAAAGATATAATAAAGTATTTGCAAAAATGTGAGGGGTGTACTTTTGTGAAATAATGTGTAGTTGATCCAGAGCACCTTTGCAAAGTGCAGTCCACTTTGCATTAACAGGAGAAAACTCCTTTCTGATCACCCAATCCCCAGCAGCATTTTGCCACTCATTGGATCCACATTTTAGTATGTTAATGTCTATAAATATTAGTAGCTATTTATATTTTATGCATTTAGAAACACATCCAGCTCTTTTTAAACAGACGGCTGAGTCTGATAAATTCAGGGCTGGTGCAAGGATTTTTGACACCCTAGGCCAGTGATGGCGAACTTTGGCACCCCAGATGTTTTGAAACTACATTTCCCATGATGCTCAACTACACTACAGAGTGCATGAGCATGATGGGAAATGTAGTTCCAAAACATCTGGGGTGCGAAGGTTCACCATCACTGCCCTCGGCGAAACTTCATTTTGCCACCCCCCACTTGGCTCCAACCCTTTGCCCTGCCCATGTATACCCCAACTTTTTAATGAAGTGCCCATGAAATGCAGCTTCTCCAGTGCCCATCAAATGCAGCCTCTCCAGCGCCCATCAAATGCAGCATCTCCAGCGCCCATCAAATGTAGCATCTCCAGCGCCCATCAATGAATGTTTGCTTGCTTCCATTCATTTGGAAGTCAGGACACAGACACAGTCCTCTGCCGTCACTGCGCCTCTGACATTATGTGCAAACAGAGCAGTGACTGCCTGCTGATGCTGAGACTTAGTTGCCTGCTGCAGAGAGAAGAGAGCAGGAACAGCAGTGGATGGACGCCCTAGGCAGCAAAGCACCCTAGGCGGCAGCCTAGTTTGGCTAGTGGTAGCACCACCCCTGGATAGATCCATGCCCTGTGGAAGACTTTTAGATGTATTCGCAGCTCTTATAGTAAAGACACTTTTCGGCATAAGGAGGTTAAACTTTTTTCCCCCATCTGATAAAATTGCAGTGACATTACCCACTTAATTTTCTGCACTTTCGCCCTCTTCCAGCCCAGGCCAGTTTTCAGATTTCAGGGCTGTCACACTTTGAATGACAATTACTCATGCAACACTGTACCCAAAACAGAAAACGCTTTCTTTTGGTGGTATTTAATCACCACTTTTTTTCTTTTTGCTTTATAAATGAAAAAATACTGAAACTTAAAAAATAAAAAAAAGAAAAATAAATCTTAGTTTCTGTTAGAAAATCTTGCAAAAAAAAATCCTTCTTCAGAAATTTAGGCCATCATGTATTCTGCTACATTTCTTGGATAAACATGACCCAAATCAGTGTTTATCATTTAGTCTGTGTGAAATTCATAGATTCTAAAAACTATGATATATGTATATTTGAAAACTGATCATTTCTGATGTACTGATGATCTAATTTCTTGATGGCCTAGAATGGCAGGACAGTACACGTCAGCTGTGATTGGCCCTGTACCATGTGATCAATGTGGCCAGTCACAGAGATCACAATAGTACACAATGGCTATGAAATACTGCAGGCAGGCAGCATAGATCTGCATCACTGCCTGGTTGTCAGCGTGCATAATGACATCACAAACTAGCTCCACCCAACACGTTTCCTGTCAAAACACGTCTCTGTTTGTGACTTTATGCAATCGATTTCTTTGTGAACTGCATCCTATATTTTGCCTAGAGCAGGGGTGTCCAAACTTTTTTCAAAGAGGGCCAGATTTGATGAAGTGAACATGCCAGGTCTAAGTGTGTTAGTTCGAACACTAACACATGGTCCAACAACAATTCTCTTGCCTTTGTGGCTGTGTGTGTTGAAGAGATGAGCTTGGGCGTGTTATTTGGATATACCGTATTTATTGGCGAATAGCACGCACCTTCACTTTAAGAGTTGTAGGAAAAAAAATTAAAATTTTAAATAAAAAACTGTGAAGCAAAATAAGGGTCAGTGCCCATCTGCGCGCCCACCATTGCTGGGAATGCAGCCCCCAGCATTGCCAGGAATGCACCCACCATTAGCCAGGATTTCACTCACCATTGCCAGGAATGCAGTCACCATTGCCAGGAATGCAGCCACCATTAGCCAGGAATGTGGCCACCATTAGCCAGGAATGCAGCCACCATTGCCAGGATTTCACTCACTATTGCCAGGAATGCAGCCACCATTAGCCAGGATTTCACTCACTATTGCCAGGAATGCAGCCACCATTAGCCAGGAATGCAGCCACCATTGCCAGGAATGCAGCCACCATTAGCCAGGAATGCAGCCACCATTGCTAGGAATGCAGCCATCATTGCCAGGAATGCAGCCGCCATTAGCCAGGAATGGAGTCACCATTGCCAGGAATGCAGCCACCATTGCCAGGAATGCACACACCATTAGCCAGGAATGCAGCCACCATTAGCCAGGAATGCAGCCACCATTGCCAGGAATGCAGCCACCATTGCCAGGAATGCAGCCACCATTAGCCAGGAGTGCAGTCACCATTGCCAGGAATGCAGCCACCATTTGCCAGGAATGCAGCCACCATTAGCCAGGAATGCAGCCACCATTGCCAGGATTTCACTCACTATTGCCAGGAATGCCGCCACCATTAGCCAGGAATGCAGCCACCATTAGCCAGGATTTCACTATTAGCCAGGAATGCACCCACCATTAGCCAGGATTTCATTCACTATTAGCCAAGAATGCAGCCACCATTGCCAGGAATGCAGCCACCATTAGCCAGGAATGCACCCACCATTAGCCAGGATTTCACTCACTATTAGCCAGGAATGCAACCACCATTGCCAGGATTTCACTCACTATTGCCAGGAATGCAGCCACCATTAGCCAGGAATGCAGCCACCATTTCCAGGAATGCAGCCACCATTGCTAGGAATGCAGCCATCATTGCCAGGAATGCAGCCGCCATTAGCCAGGAATGGAGTCACCATTGCCAGGAATGCAGCCACCATTGCCAGGAATGCACCCACCATTAGCCAGGAATGCAGCCACCATTAGCCAGGAATGCAGCCACCATTGCCAGGAATGCAGCCACCATTGCCAGGAATGCAGCCACTATTAGCCAGGAGTGCAGTCACCATTGCCAGGAATGCAGCCACCATTGCCAGGAATGCAGCCACCATTGCCAGGAATGCACCCACCATTAGCCAGGAATGCAGCCACCATTAGCCAGGAATGCAGCCACCATTGCCAGGAATGCAGCCACCATTGCCAGGAATGCAGCCACTATTAGCCAGGAATGCAGCCACCATTGCCAGGAATGCAGCCACCATTAGCCAGGAATGCACCCACCATTAGCCAGGATTTCACTCACTATTAGCCAGGAATGGAACCACCATTGCCAGGATTTCACTCACTATTGCCAGGAATGCAGCCACCATTAGCCAGGAATGCAGCCACCATTTCCAGGAATGCAGCCACCATTGCCAGGAATGCAGCCACCATTAGCCAGGATTTCACTCACTATTGCCAGGAATGCAGCCACCATTAGCCAGGATTTCACTCACTATTGCAAGGAATGCAGCCACCATTAGCCAGGAATGCAGACACCATTGCCAGGAATGCAGCCACCATTAGCCAGGAATGCAGCCACCATTGCCAGGAATGCAGCCACCATAAGCCAGGAATGCAGCCACCATTGCCAGGAATGCAGCCACCATTAGCCAGGAATGCAGCCACCATGGCCAGGAATGCACCTACCATTAGCCAGGAATGCAGCCACCATTAGCCAGGATTTCACTCACTATTAGCCAGGAATGCAGCCACCATTGCCAGAAATGCAGCCACCATTAGCCAGGAATGCAGCCACCATTAGCCAGGAATGCACCCACCATTAGCCAGGATTTCACTCACTATTAGCCAGGAATGCAACCACCATTGCCAGGATTTCACTCACTATTGCCAGGAATGCAGCCACCATTAGCCAGGAATGCTCCCACCATTAGCCAGGATTTCACTCACTATTGCCAGGAATGCAGCCACCATTAGCCAGGATTTCACTCACTATTGCCAGGAATGCAGCCACCATTAGCCAGGAATGCAGCCACCATTGCCAGGAATGCACCCACCATTAGCCAGGAATGCAGCCATCATTGCCAGGAATGCAGCCACCATTAGCCAGGAATGCAGTCACCATTGCCAGGAATGCAGCCACCATTGCCAGGAATGCAGCCACCATTGCCAGGAATACACCCACCATTAGCCAGGAATGCAGCCACCATTAGCCAGGATTTCACTCACTATTGCCAGGAATGCAGCCACCATTAGCCAGGAATGCAGCCACCATTGCCAGGAATGCAGCCACCGTTAGCCAGGAATGCAGCCACCATTGCCAGGAATGCAGCCACCATTAGCCAGGAATGCAGCCACCATTAGCCAGGAATGCAGCCACCATTGCCAGGAATGCAGCCACCATTAGCCAGGAGTGCAGTCACCATTGCCAGGAATGCAGCCACCATTGCCAGGAATGCAGCCACCATTGCCAGGAATGCACTCACCATTAGCCAGGAATGCAGCCACCATTAGCCAGGAATGCAGCCACCATTAGCCAGGATTTCACTATTAGCCAGGAATGCACCCACCATTAGCCAGGATTTCACTCACTATTAGCCAGGAATGCAACCACTATTGCCAGGATTTCACTCACTATTGCCAGGAATGCAGCCACCATTAGCCAGGAATGCAGCCACCATTAGCCAGAAATGCACCCACCATTAGCCAGGATTTCGCTCACTATTAGCCAGGAATGCAGCCACCGTTGCCAGGAATGCAGCCACCATTGCCAGGAATGCAGCCACCATTAGCCAGAAATGCAGCCACCATTGCCAGGATTTCACTCACTATTGCCAGGAATGCAGCCACCATTAGCCAGGATTTCACTCACTATTGCCAGGAATGCAGCCACCATTAGCCAGGATTTCACTCACTATTGCCAGGAATGCAGCCACCATTAGCCAGGAATGCAGCCACAATTGCCAGGAATGCAGCCACCATTAGCCAGGAATGCAGCCATCATTGCCAGGAATCCAGCCACCATTAGCCAGGAATGCAGCCACCATTAGCCAGGAATGCAGCCACTATTGTCAGGAATGCAGCCACCATTGCCAGGAATGCAGCCACCATTAGCCAGGAGTGCAGTCACCATTGCCAGGAATGCAGCCACCATTGCCAGGAATGCAGCCACCATTGCCAGGAATGCACTCACCATTAGCCAGGAATGCAGCCACCATTAGCCAGGAATACAGCCACCATTAGCCAGGATTTCACTATTAGCCAGGAATGCACGCACCATTTGCCAGGATTTCACTCACTATTAGCCAGGAATGCAGCCACCATTGCCAGGAATGCAGCCACCATTAGCCAGGAATGCAGCCACCATTAGCCAGGAATGCACCCACCATTAGCCAGGATTTCACTCACTATTAGCCAGGAATGCAACCACCATTGCCAGGATTTCACTCACTATTGCCAGGAATGCAGGCACCATTAGCCAGGAATGCAGCCACCATTAGCCAGGAATGCACCCACCATTAGCCAGGATTTCACTCACTATTAGCCAGGAATGCAGCCACCATTGCCAGGAATGCAGCCACCATTGCCAGGAATGCAGACACCATTAGCCAGAAATGCAGCCACCATTGCCAGGATTTCACTCACTATTGCCAGGAATGCAGCCACCATTAGCCAGGATTTCACTCACTATTGCCAGGAATGCAGCCACCATTAGCCAGGAATGCAGCCACCATTAGCCAGGAATGCAGCCACCATTGCCAGGAATGCAGCCACCATTAGCCAGGAATGCAGTCACCATTGCCAGGAATGCACCCACCATTAGCCAGGAATGCAGCCACCATTGCCAGGATTTCACTCACTATTGCCAGGAATGCAGCCACCATTAGCCATGAATGCAGCCACCATTAGCCAGGATTTCACTATTAGCCAGGAATGCACCCACCATTAGCCAGGATTTCACTCACTATTAGCCAGGAATGCAGTCACCATTTCCAGGAATGCAGCCACCATTACCAGGAATGCAGCCACCATTAGCCAGGGATGCAGCCACCATTAGCCAGGAATGCAGCCACCATTAGCCAGGAATGCAGCCACCATTGCCAGGAATGCAGCCACCATTGCCAGGATTTCACTCAATATTGCCAGGATTTCACTCACTGTTGCCAGGAATGCAGCCATCATTGCCAGGAATGCAGCCACCATTAGCCAGGAATGCAGCCACCATTAGCCAGGATTTCACTCACTATTAGCCAGGAATGCAGCCACCATTGCCAGGAATGCAGCCACCATTAGCCAGGAATGCAGCCACCATTAGCCAGGAATGCAGCCACCATTGCCAGGATTTCACTCACTATTGCCAGGAATGCAGCCACCATTAGCCAGGAATGCAGCCACCATTGCCAGGAATGCAGCCACCATTGCCAGGAATGCAGCCACCATTAGCCAGAAATGCAGCCACCATTGCCAGGATTTCACTTACTATTGCCAGGAATGCAGCCACCATTAGCCAGGATTTCACTCACTATTGCCAGGAATGCAGCCACCATTAGCCAGGAATGCAGCCACCATTGACAGGAATGCAGCCACCATTGCCAGGAATGCAGCCACCATTAGCTAGGAATGAACCCACCATTAGCCAGGAATGCAGCCACCATTGCCAGGATTTCACTCACTATTGCCAGGAATGCAGCCACCATTAGCCAGGAATGCAGCCACCATTAGCCAGGATTTCACTATTAGCCAGGAATGCACCCACCATTAGCCAGGATTTCACTCACTATTAGCCAGGAATGCACCCACCATTGCTAGGAATGCAGCCACCATTAGACAGGAATGCAGCTACCATTAGCCAGGAATGCAGCCACCATTAGCCAGGAATGCAGCCACCATTGCCAGGAATGCAGCCACCATTGCCAGGAATGCAGCCACCATTGCCAGGATTTCACTCACTATTGCCAGGAATGCAGCCACCATTAGCCAGGAATGCACCCACCATTAGCCAGGATTTCACTCACTATTAGCCAGGAATGCAGCCACCATTGCCAGGAATGCAGCCACCATTGTCAGGATTTCACTCACTATTGCCAGGAATGCAGCCACCATTAGCCAGGAATGCAGCCACCATTAGCCAGGATTTCACTCACTATTGCCAGGAATGCAGGCACCATTAGCCAGGAATGCAGCCACCATTAGCCAGGATTTCACTCACTTTTAGCCAGGAATGCAGCCACCATTAGCCAGGATTTCACTCACTTTTAGCCAGGAATTTACTCACCATTGCCATCAGGGCAGCCTTGGAGGGGACATGGAGGGGGCAGGACGAGCGCCGAAGAACAGGAGAATCTCCTGTTTACACAGTGGCCTCTTTAAGAGAAAGTCCCGCCTCCTTTGATGGACAGAACAGTCGTCCAATGGCGGAGATGGGACTTCCTATTACAGAGACTGCCGTGTAAACAGGAAATACTCCTCCTGTGTGCATGGCACTCGTACCGCCTCCCATCTCTGAGGCAGCCAGACTGAGACTATATATCTTTTGTGGCCCCCCGGCGCTGGGAGATTGTCGGGGGCCACCAAAGATATATATCTTTAGATAACCAGGCGGGCCGTTCAAAACTGGACCACGGGCCACGTTTGGCCCGCGGGCCGGACTTTGGACATGCCTGGCATAGAGTCATGAACAGCCCCATGTCCAAGAAGATGTGGTTGGCCAGGAAACACATTGGGTGAAGCTAGTTCATGAAGTCATTTATGCTGCATTTATGCTGCTTGCAGCCAATTAAGCAATGTTTATGAAAAGGGGATGGACAGGATATAAAAAGTTAAGTATTGTGAAAAAAAATAAGCCAAATCACTTAACTACACACCCTAAAGAATATTTTCGTTCACTTGTCTGAGTAAGCACCAAGATAAGGAAAATACAGACTACTGTTTGCAGGGACCCCAAGGGCTGCACAATAAGGGCCAAAGGGCAGTACATGGCCCCCGGGCTGCATGTTGGGTACCACGGATGTAAGCCATCTCTTTTCTGGATCATATCAATTTCAGGACCAGCAGGAGACCGCTGTCAGGTGTTAGTGGGCATAGACACTAGAGAGTTTATAAATGTTTTTGTTTTCATACAACTTTCAGACATTTTCCAAATAAATCCAAATAGAAAATGTGTAAATCTTGGGTGAAAGTGGTCTCAATGCTTTTTGAACACATTTTTAAATAGACTGTTAATCTAGGAAAAAAATGTCCTAATGTCATAGGCTGAAGCGTTGCTGAGGGACAAATACTAAAAAGCGGTAGTCGGAGATAAGATGATGAAACTGCACAATGACAGGCAGAACAGAAACTTGCAGTTGTGTCACCAATGGGTGTCAATGACTCACAGTGGGGGGGGGGGGGGGGCAGAATTTGACGAGCCTGGCTTTCACTAGACACCTTATAATGGAGATGGAGTTCTGCTGGGGACAGAACAGAGATTGTCAAACAGGATTTCTGAGACAGGCTTAAGATAAATAAACTTTAGATGAGCAGATCCCCAGGAAATTAGGCACACTCAATATAAGAGGTAGCCAAGAAATAGAGGACAGACAGTTACATAGTTAGTAAGGTTGAATAAAGACACCAGTCCATCCAGTTCAACCTGAGTGAGAGTCCACAATTGTCCCTATCCCTGTACATTGCACACTCACATTGGTCCCTACCCTCAAGGAGCCCACAGTTGCTTTTGCCTACCACATGGACAACTTTCACTGGAATGGAAGGTTGTCAGGACAGCAAACAGACTAGGCAAAACAAGAGCAAAGCTAGGAGAGAAAACAATCCCATGATTAAGCTCCAAGGGATGAAGAAAAATGCGTTGAAGGCGTGGCCTGGCTGGAGTTCATCTCACTTCATGCACATGGGTCCCCTTCATGATGTGCGGCTTATGGATCTTTTCTTTTGTCTCAGAAGTTCAGCTTTCAAAAAGAGGCTGTATTGTAGAACTAAAAGCAAAATGTTTGCTTTAATTTTCGAGGCAGATAGAGTATAGATGGGCTATAACCCCTTTCAGTTTTTTTTTCCCCCCATCTGTGTCCCATTGGGGAGATTTCTCTGCACTTCCTGTCCCATAACCAAACCAGAACGTGAGAAGAAGTCCCTTCAAAGTGGCGGAACCCCTAGTTCTCACCGGGGTCACCACAACTAGTGTCCCCATTGGAATATTTCCCCTCTATTCTTGTTCTCATTATCAGATTTTCTTTTGAGTTTCACTCTTGGTGATTATGTACTATACAGGACAAATAGAGAGGGTGAATATTCCTAACAGGGGCACAGACAGCAATGAAAACCCGAGTGGTGTTCTAATCCCTCTCCACTCTATCCAAAACAAAAAAAAGTTTTGCCTTTAGATATAGTTTAAACATAGGTAAAATATTTTTTAGTAATTTTAACCTGAAGTGTTTTTATGATATCAAATTAAAATAATAAATAGACTTAAAAAATTCATAGATTTCTTCTGACCCCAGTAGAATAGTGTCCAATTTTAATATAAAGTGAATCCTAGTGTAGTCATTACAGTTTCTTAGCTAAACAACCATACCTCCTGCGATGATGCATGTTCACGTTAGTTGTCAGTAGCTGTGATGTTGTGGCTACAGTATAGTCAGCTATCTGCAAAAGCCATGCACAGTGGGGAGGCCCTTTGTATAACCATATGGCTGTACAAACTGTTATCGGTCACTAAAGTGGTTGTAAACCCTTACAACACACTTTTTGCTACAGGTAAGGCTTACCTGTAGCTACCCTGGATATCTCCTAAACCTGAACGGTTTAGGAGATAGCCCCTGCATTTGCATGTGCCAACATCATCGGCACATGCATACTGAAGCAATGACACATACGTGCAGTTGCTTCAGTTTGTGTGCCGTTAGGGGCAGCTCCCATGCACATGCACAGGAGTGACGTCATCGCAGGTCCGGCCAATCACAGTGCCGGAGCCCACGACACCCAAAAGTATTTTTTTTTTTTATTGGGTTTACAACCACTTTAATGTCACCTTTAACCATTGCAATGATAAATGAATATGGCTTTTTATGTATACCCACAGTTGCTTTTGCCTACCACATGGACAACTTTCACTGGAATGGAAGGTTGTCAGGACAGCAAACAGATTAGGCAAAACAAAAGCAAAGCTGGGAGAGAAAACAATCCCATGATTAAGCTCCAAGGGACAAAGAAAAATGCGTTGAAGGTGTGGCCTGGCTGGAGTTCATCTCACTTCATGCACATGACTCCACTTTAATGTCATAACAGCCATCTCTCATTGCACTAAGTTCACCAAACTGGGCATGTACACTTTAACACTGAACTCCATGAAGATATAAAATAATGCAGCTTATTAACCACCTGCCGCCCGCCCTATAGGCAATTGACGGCTGCAAAGTGGTTGCATAATCCTGACCGGACGTCATATGACGTGATCAGGATTATAAGCCGCTGCGCGCATCGCGGCGATCGTTGTTGCGGGGTGTCAGTCTGACACCCGGCAACTACGATCTCGGTAAAGAGTCTCCGACGGAGACTCTTTACCACGTGATCAGCCGTGTCCAATCACGGCTGATCACAGTGTAAATGGGAAGCGCCGGTGATCGGCTTTCCCTCACTCGCGTCTGTCAGACGCGAGTAGAGGAGAGCCGATCGGCTGCTCCTCTGACAGGGGGGGTCTGTGCTGATCATCAGCACAGCCCCCCCGAGGATGCCCACACTGGACCACCAGGGACGCCACCAGACCACCAGGGAAAAGGTAATCCTCCCTAGACCACCAGGGATGCCAGTCAGCACAATGGATGCCAATCAGTGCCCATAATGGATGCCAATCAGTGCCCACAATGGGCATCACTGATTGGCATGCATTATTGTTTGGCACTGATTGGCATCCATTACTATAGTATAACACCAATGCCGCCTATGAGTGCCCACGTGTGCCGCCAATGAGTGCCCACCTGTGCCGCCTATCAGTGCCCACCTGTGCCGCCTATCAGTGCCCACCTGTGCCGCCTATCCATGCCCACCCATGCCCATCTGTGCCGCCTACCCATGTCCATCTGTGCCGCCTATCCATGCCCATCTGTGCCGCCCATCCATGCCAATCCGTGCCAGCTATCAGTGCCAATTTGTGCCACCTATCAGTGTCCGTCCGTGTCGCCCATCCGTGTCGCCCATCCGTGTCGCCCATCAGTGCCGCCTATCAGTGCCACATATCAGTGTCCATCAATGCCACCTCATCAGTGCCACTTCATTGGTGCCACATTGGTGCCCATCAGTGCCGCCTTATCAGTGCCCATCAGTGTAGCCCCATCAGTGCCCATCAGTGAAGGAGAAAACGTACTTATTTACAAAGTTTTGAAACTGAAACAAAAAAAAACATTTTTTTTTTCTAAATTTTTGGGAATTTTTTTATTTGTAGCGCAAAAAATATAAACCGTAGAGGTGATCAAATACCACCAAAAGAAAGCTCTATTTGTGGGAAAAAAATGATAAAAATTTCATTTGGGTACAGTGTAGCATGACCGCGCAATTCTCATTCAAAGTGCGACAGCGCTGAAAGCTCAAAATTGGTCTGGGCAGGAAGGTGTTTAAGTGCCCTGTATTGAAGTGGTTAAACATTGTAATAAGTAATACATTCTTAAATGCATTTTTAAATGCAAACAGTATAAGTATCGGAATTTGATTTGGTATCAGAAATTTGAGGTCCCTGTACAACAAAGCTCAGAGAGAAGGAGGGAGACGCAGTAGAAGGAGCCTGGAGAGAGATGAGCTCACCAGTTTGTTGCTTCTTTTTTCACTATCCAGTCACAGGGTATGGGTAAGAAAGAGATATGTGTGCCTGGAGTTCAGCTTTAAGACTGTTAAAGGTTTGAAATTGTCACCTTAATTCTACACTAACATAGCTATCTCAGCATCAAACTCATTTTTACCGTGTCCAACCTACCTTAACAATGTGAAGCCCAGAAAACAGTCAACTATGTAAGCCTGTTTTTCTTAGCAAATAAAGAATCCATAACTGAATTCCAATCTCTGTTAAGACGCATGTATTAGTATTAATATTTCATACTTTCAAAAAATAAAACATTTTTTTCCATTTGGATAAAAAATTGTTTACGGGCTGTACAATATCAGCAGAGAAGGTGCTACTAATGTGTATTTTCATGATTCAGTGAAGCAAAAACCTTTATCTGGCTGGCAAGGTATTGAATTACATCATTTTGTAGCATGGCAAATTTCCAAAGTGGCTATGCACATTTCCAGCTCCTCTGTGCTAGGAATGATATTATTGGAATGAATGGCACCCCTTGGAGCATTATGTGGATCAAAACCATCTCACTTTTCTGTTAAAAAAATACCCATCTAACTTGATGGGTTTTATATGGTCATAAATTATAGATCCTATCAAATTACAACATGCAATACAACGGGACTTTGTAAAATAGTATAATATGAAAAATTAGAAATATATATGTGTGTGTGTATATATATATATATATATATATATATATATATATATATATATATGTAGCGCTAATCTCCAAAGGAGCTGCTGATTTGATTGGGCTTACCGTTACCTTCTTTTCCTCAATTTATGTCTAGGGGTGTCCTGTGGTAGATGGCCCAGTAACTTGAAAGACTGACGATATATCCGCATAAAGGGATTTTATTTGCAAAAACTTAAACAATGAACAGTCTCTTAAATCGGGATCAGAGGGTTAGGAAGAAAGTTCAGGTAATCTTAGTGTCAAAGTCAATAATGAAGAACTTGCTTACTTTGACTGAATCCAGCGAATAGCCATTCACAACTGAATGTTAATTCAAGTTGGATAGTCCCTCTCTCACAAGGCCTAGCAGCCAACAAGGTGCTTAACTTCAAGAACAAGTCTCTGTCACAGACATTGTTGTAGAACATACAAGAATAAGTCTCTGCCACAGACATTATTGTAGAACACGTAGGAAAACTAAGCTTGTAGAACACTCGTGTGATACCTGGATCTTTTAGCCAGCTTGGCGATATCCACGAGACCGGATTCACTTTGGTACTTCAGCCCTTCCAGGCTCTTGCTAAGAAACCAACCCGTACGTGGTCTTCTTCTGAAGAGTCCTCCCCTGGATAGCATGAAGTCACTTGGTCTCTCCCAAACCGGAGACGGCACCCAAACACCTCAGAATCCTCCTTTAGTTTCCTTGCCTTGGGCTAGCCAGCCCCGAGACAACAAGTCTGGTGGATCCGCACCCCAGGCCATAGCCTTCCTGGGGGCTGGTCAGGAGGACCAGGACCATGAAGTCAGCACATCCTTCTGGACCGGAACCCCGAACCACGTGACATCGGCATCTTAAGTGCCCTCTCACAGAAAGCACAGCAAAAGCGCCACCCCCACTGGGCAGGCTCCGAGAGAGGATAATCTTAAAGCACCCAACCAGACTGTAGTTCCATGCCTGCCAGAAGAGACAATGTCCCCTGTGGCCAGGCTGAACATCCTATAGTCCAGTCAGACTGATGCTGAGGTCCAAATTTAGACAATTTTACCCAAACCAAACTGCAGTTCAGGTGTAACCTTAAATTTATAAAAACATAGCGCGCGCTCTTCAGAAGCCGTCGCTACATATATATTCATACATTTGTTAAAAAAATAAGGTAAAGAAGTAAAGGAAAGAAACAGTATCAACAAGCCCGCCTTGTAAGTCCACAGATTACACAGATTACCTTAGGCGTGGCCTAAGGTGAATACACTCTCGTATAGCGGCGGCGGCGGTGGATTAAAAAAACGCTGTGACTTGCACATGTACAGAGACGCAATTTTCATTTTCCACTGTGTGAGTAACATTTTATACATTTAATAAAACGTGATTGAAAACTGGATTACACTATGTCTGCCCTATTTTGCTTTTAATGAGGAAAAATCACTGAAAATTACTGGATGGTAACCGGATCAGCTCTGCAAAGCGACACAGGGGCTCACACTGTGAAGGCGCATTAACCCCTTATGGGGAGAGGGAGCTGGTGAGTGCGGCCAATTGTCTTTCACAAGGAAATCACACTGGTTGCAATTAAGGAATCCACTAATATTGAAGCACACTGTCACTTTCTTTCAGCAGAACTTTCTAATTTGAGCATTATTGTTTTTCTGCCGTGGGATTTTTTATATCAACTTCAAATGTGCAAAAAATTGCATGCTTCCATTTAGCGATTTTATAAGTATAAAAGGACTGGATTTACATATTGTGGCACCTTCAGGAGCACGTGCCACTTTTTTCACAGCTGATATTGTTATTATGGCACTTTCTTAAGCACGTAGCACTTTATATTGTATGTTTTGCACAAACTTATATAAGCACTTTAACATCGCAACAAGAGGATTGTAGTTTCTAAAAAATGTAAGTCAGGGTTTGTTATAGCATCTTCTTGCATGTTTCATACTGGTAGAGATTTACACATTCATTTATTTGTTACTTTCAATTTGATACATACCCCTGCAAAGAATAGGCATAAGTAATAGCAGGTGGGTCTCCTGCAGATATAATTAATAACAGGCGAGCGCCGTTACTACAACTTTAGTATTTATTTATGTCAGAACCTGTGTACCGTATATACTCGAGTATAAGCCGAGATTTTCAGCCTCTTTTTTGAGGCTGAAAGTGCCCCCCTCGGCTTATACTCGAGTCATCGCTGTCTGCCTGCTCGATCAGCGTGTCGAGCAGACAGACAGCGGACATTCTACCATTCAAACGCCGCGCCTCCGCCTTCGCCTGTGATAGGCGGAACACTGAATTTCCCAGCAGCCTGTGTTCCGCCTATCACGGACATCGTCTCATCCTCGTACTACGGACGAGGATGAGACGATGTCCGTGATAGGCGGAACACAGGCTGCTGGGAAATTCAGTGTTCCGCCTATCACAGGCGAAGGCGGAGGCGGAGGCGCGGCGTTTGAATGGTAGAATGTCCGCCGAGGCGCCGACGAAGAGCGGCGATCCTGGCAAGGCACGGGACGGAGGCAAGGCAAGGCACGGCACGGGACGGGACGGAGGCAAGGCACGACACGGGACGGAGGCAAGGCACGGCACGGGACAGAGGCAAGGAGGCAAGGCACGGGATGGAGGCAAGGAGGCAAGGCACGGGACACAGGCTCGGGACACAGGTAGGCTGGACACACACACACACACACACACACACACACACACACACACACATGGACACACACACACAGGGATGGATGGATACACACACACACAGGGATGGATGGATGGATGGAGACACACACACACAGGGATGGATGGATGGAGACACACACACACAGGGATGGATGGATGGATGGAGACACACACACACAGGGATGGATGGATGGATGGACACACACACACACAGGGATGGATGGATGGATGGACACACACACACACAGGGATGGATGGACGGACACACAGGGATGGACGGACACACAGGGATGGACGGACACACACACAGGGATGGACGGACACACAGGGATGGACGGACACACAGGGATGGACGGACACACAGGGATGGACGGACACACACACAGGGATGGACAGGCATGTCTCACCCTCGGCTTATACACGAGTCAATAAGTTTGCCAGTTTTTTGGGGGGTAAATTGGGGGCCTCGGCTTATATTCGGGTCGGCCTATACTCGAGTATATACGGTAATTCATGTGTTTTTGAGTTTAAAGGGATGTGGAGGCAACCCTACCGGGGACCCATGTAAGCCAAAAGAGGGGACCACACACTGGTAGAGCCCATCTGCTGCAAAAGCTGTATCTTCCTGTGCTCTGGCTGTAAAGGGAGACTGCTCATACCCTGCCTATAGTAATAACAACGAGGGTAATGTACCTGGCAGGACCCAAGCTTTTTTATCAATGTGTCAACCCAGGCATGGGATAAGCATCATTTAGTTTCCTGAAATTGTTGCAGAAACTCAGGGAAAAACTATTCGTACTTTCATTATGGCGTTATTATTTAATTCCAGAAAGTATTTTTTAATTTATTAAGGGGGCCCCTGGCATGCAAGGATGTGTTTTGTCCTTGTAGCATTTTGAAAATAATATTTTTTTCTCATAATAACTGCAAAACTCTAAATGTTGGTCTCACCATTTTACCGAGGAGAAAAATAAAATAAAAAACTATTTACTGACCAGATTATAGGCAAACATTGTGCTGTTAAGGTGGAGAACATTAATATGAATTATTTAAAGGTTATAAAGATAAACTAATTTGTTATACAAATTCATCCTCTTACCTGTCAATTAAGGCCTGAGAAGACAGAAACGATCATCCACTGTATCCCAACAATCCCCCAAATGTAGGAGATAAAAGATGGAACCCACAAGCAAACTAAACTGGAGCCTTTCCCCTGCAGTGCCCCCTAGAGGCAGAAATGCATATGTCTTTTGTTTGAGAACTGCATTGAGAAGTAGTGTACTACTTGAATTGAATTCCAGGATCTACTTATCTTTAGCTAAACCAGAGAGAACTTGCAATTATTTAAAACTTTACATAAAGTCTCAGAAATCTTTCATTAAGGTCTTCATGTTATATAGTTTGAATACCATGTCTGGATATATTATTTATCATTGTAAAAGAAGACATTCCACACTCCTTTTTTTTTCAATCTTTTTCAATAAGCTTTATGCAGACACCATTCATGTGGCACCGCAGAACATACAAAAGGAGAGGGAGGAGGAGGATTCTGGCAGTTTTGGAGGCATAGAGGCAGAGGAAGACATACGTCAAACCTTAAGAGATGGTTTTCAGTCCCCAGAAACCTTGGGGGTAGTATGTGGCTGGGAAGAGGCAGTTCCAGATACTGTAATCCTCAGAGACCCCCAAGGACTCTGGTTCTCATGTCTCTGCAAACTTGCGGTGTATGAGCTCCCTTATTCTTCAAAGCCTGCAAAAGGACCCTAGAATTTGTGGCATCAAGGATAAGGATCATTATTGGTTGGCAACCCTCCTTGACCACCGTTACAAGGGGAAAGTCTTGGGACTCATCCTGCCCTTGCAAATGAAATATCTTGAGGACACCTTAAAGAGGAGCAGTAGGTTGCAGTCTCATGGAAAAGCTAGTTTTAAGGCTTCTGTTGGTCAAAGTAGGAGCCGTGGAGAAGGGTGCCTCAATGATGCATTTCACATTTTTTTTAGTCCTTGGCACCCAGGACTGTAAGCTTCAAAATCCCATCAGCAGCGTCTGCAATATACTGTGGAAGATTATCTAGGAGGGAAAACAGACATGGAAAGCTTTCCAGTAGATGATCCACTGGGTTTCTGGGTCATGAGAATAGACCACTGGCCAGCACTTGCCCAGTATGCAATTGAGCTGCAGGGTTGCCCTGCATCCAGTATGTTTTCCGAACGGGCATTCAGTGCTGCCAAAGTTTTTGTGACAGATAAAACAGCGCGTCTGTCCACAGACTCTGTTGACTGGCTGACATTTGTCAAAATGAATCAGTCCTGGATTAGCAGCAGCTATCAAACCCCCTGATGCTGATGTCACTGATTAAGTGTTATTGGGATCTCAAATCTCTGCAAGACTGACTAGGCTGCCTAGCTTTGTGGGTGTTGATTTTATGGTATAGGTTTCATGGGCACAATTAACACCCAAGGACAAATTTTTCTGCACCTGTTTGACAGGTGCATCAAATTAAAATTTTTTATAAGCAAGGCCAATTCTTGCTTACATCAAGAGTACCTCTAGAAGGTTTATGGGGTAAAGGCACCACCAACACCGAAAGACCAATTTTTCCTCAACTGTTTGACTGGAGCATCAAATTTAAATTTTTTACAGCAAGGATAATTCTTGCTTTCATCAAGAGTACCTCTATAGGGTTACGATGTGAAGGTACCACCAACACCCAAAGCCCAATTTTTCCGCACCTGTTACTTCTATCCAAAGTCTGTGAAAGAGACACCAGCATTTATCTAAAAAAAAAGTTGCTACTATTGGCCTGAGTGTACTATAATTTGGCTTCTTCCCATAAGGCTTGCTCACTGTGGCACAAAACGTTGTTATTTCCATCCAAAGTCTGCCAAAGAGACACCAGAATTTATCCAAAAAATCTCTAATCTTGTTCCGAGTGCACTAAATACAGACTGGCTCCCTAAGCCATTGTTTACAAAATAAAGAAAGCTTGCAGGGAAAATCTATTTAAATGTCATTTTGTTTCTTTATAAATGTCAGTTTTGCTGTAGCAGGTTCTATACACGGTACAGATGCGCCACTTTACAGGCAGACTATGGGGACAATCCAGGCACTATATTTACACAAATTTTTCATTTGTATTGTTTCACTTTAAAGGGTAACTCCACTATCTTGGGGGAAAAAAATTGCATTGTTCCTCTGCTATCAGCATGAGTCACCTCTGAAAAGTTTTCCTGACACCAAGGTAAAAATGGTGACAGGGGAGGAACCTCCAGCAGATTGAAAGCCTCAGCTTTGTTCCTGTGTGCTGTGTGGAATGGGGTGTGTCTCTTCCCTCCAATCAGCTCTCACTGAGCTCAGCAGAGTATAATTTCACCCTCTTTTTTCTGAACTCTCAGACAAGCTTTCTAAATACAGCACTTTGAACAGATTTAAAGAAGAGAGGACTGCAGATAGACAGGTAAAACTTATGTAGGAGAATTGTTTCATCGCTGTGTATCACCTGAGGCCAGTCACTTCACTGGGTATATGTAAGGGTTTACAATCACTTTAAGGTGCTGCCTGCATCCAAGCACCAAGTTTCTAGTATTGGCAGCATTAAATAATTCATGACAGTTCAACCAAGTCTTGCACTTTTATTTGGAGAGGCAAACACAGTTACAGTGCAGAAGGGCTTTGTATAGCAAGGTACTGCATAAAACAAACAAATGCTCATCTGAAATACTAACTAAACTCACCACTCAGCCATTTCATAAAGCAGCAGGCATCCAAAGCAGAGAAAGTGAAAGAAAGAGCCCTGATCACCAATCAGCTTACATATATAAAGGCTGCCAGTAAACAGCCAAGACTAATAAGGTCTAGCTACTAGGTAAGATAATATCCTAGGAATGGAGTATTTTATCTGACCCAAAGTTCTACAAAGTCTCCAGGCTCTAGTAGCCAGAGGTTATTGGGTTTGGGAGTAGCAAAGGGGTAAGAAAGCAGACAGTATGTGCAGGGTGTGTAGAGAGTAAGGCAATAAGGCAGTATGTGCAGAAGAGGAGTGCATATGGTATAACAGATAAGAGAAATGGCACAGGGTATACTATTCCACTATACTGTATACACACACTACAGATGCACACATATTCTATAAGTATTTGGTGCATGCTCACTGAAAGCAATATAAGATGTAAAAAATGATTTCCATGTAGGAGGCACCCCCCTGGTCCCAAAATGTACCACTGGTTGTTTGAGCAATCAACCTCCAAGTCACAGCTCTTTTTCATGAAGATGGGGGAGCATATTTATCCTTCTGCAAGTAATGTATTATTTTCAGAAAGTCAAAGTCAATATTCACGACTGCAATTGCAGAATGGGGAAGTAGAGGACCGCAGACACATTATTGCTCATACTGTGCAGGGTGACTATTATTTGTTTCTGGGCAAACTAAAGGTTTATTTTAAAAGAAACTTGCACAGTTTCAGTCTCCAAACAACAGTGTATGCACAAGGAAGGTAACATGCTTACATATACTGTACATTCATGCAGATTATATACTCTGCATCTAAATATTAAAGTTAGTTTTTTTTGCATTAAGAACAATATTACTTCCATTATTCATACCTTGTCCTCTTTAGAGTTGGCATTTCGCATTATAAAGCTCTGATGTGACAGATTGTGACAGATGACTACTGCTTCCCCTTGCAATGACCTCCTTTTAGGTTTCTAAAGCAAAATTTCACAAAGCATCAGAAGCAAGTACAATATTTCCAGAGGGTGGTAATGTCACTGGCACAGACAGGCATCATTTAGTTAAATCTAATTTAGGCTAGAACGTGTCCAGATGGTGGACGGTCACATGTGACTCTCCAGGGTACCCTGGCAACATTGGATACCAAATTTTTTCTCTGCTGTTGCCTTCTTCTGCATCTTCCTTGATGCCTTGAACAGTACTGTGCACATAAGTGAAAGTTTTATGTTGATAAAAAAAACATAATATGTTATGCCAACACAATTTATCCAGCACAGTAAGCAAGTATACTCGCAGGCAAGATGCCTTAGTTGCAGAGGACAAGACACAGAAGCAAAACAAGTATAGTACCATGTTAGCAGGGTTGCCAACTACACTGCACCTTTTTTTACTGCCAAAATTTGCTGACAGAGCACATTTTTATGAACAAACTCCAAAAATGACGAACAGCTATTGGAAACTAAGACAAATGCTATTTATACAGCACAAACATGTAAATTTTGACTAAGCCTAACTTAGTGAAACATTGAACTAACTTGGGGAGACAAGCAATGGCAGCTTTCACACTTCTCTCATGACAGCCTCTTTGGTAAATTTGAGCTATCATGGTACATTTGTAGACTTTTCTTAAGGCTTGTTATTTTTAGTTGAAAATACCAGTGAAATGTCACGCATACAGCAACCAACAATATTAAAGTGATACTAAACACACACCGTTTAATTTACAGTAGCTATATATGGATGATGGAACTGTAATTATTTTAGTTAAAAAGAAAAACAAAAAACATCCAAGCATCTTTTTTTTTCTACTCGATATACAGCTATCACATGAGCTAGCTCTTCCCAGCCTGTCCGCAGGGAAACAGTGATAGGAGGAACGTCTAGTGCTACTGGGCACATGTTCAAAATAAAATAAAAATAAATAATTAATATAAAAAAAACTTTTTAAAATTGTCATATAAATACAAAATATATATTTCCAATCAAATCTTTATTATTTTTGGAAATATTTTTGCTGTGAGTGAATTTTAGCCATTCACAGGCTGTGTCGAACTCCTCCAGCCTGTGCCATTTGTTCCTATGTGCTTAGAATAAGAGCAAGGTGAAATCATCATCTATCAAGATGTAATACCAAACCCCCATTGAGGGGGAGGAGGGAGGGAGTGGGCTGTCATTTACTACTGTGTATACACCCCCATCAGTAACGCTTTATCTAAATATTGGGATGTTGTGCTAAAATATTTCTGATCCCTTTTCGTCCAGGACTCAATAGTAGTATGTGTAACTCTTTAGTCACATGGGCCGTTCAGATGTGATGAGGTGAAAATTAACAGCTTAGAAACACACTGAAAACTGAGCATGCGCACTAGCTCCCAACAGCTGTTTTTCACAATTTTCAGCTGCAGTGGGGACATGGAAAAGGAGGCAGGGATAGAGAACAGAGGGACCAACCAGGTTTTTTGCATAACGCAGATAACAAATACCAGAGTGAGTATGAACAGCATGTAATACAGCATTTGCTGACAGTTTTTAATGATGTGGGTTTAATGAGTTTTTAAGCATGTGTTATCCCAACATTTCATATTCCTGATATCTGTCTGTGTTGCCATATACTTATAATAAACAAGTATCCTGTTCTCTTTGTATTTATTCCTGGTGATTCCACCAGACCCCTGCTTTCCAACTGACCACACTAGGTATGGAAACACATTCATCCCAGCATGGTCAGTTTTCTGGTTGTGCTGGGAGCACAGCTGACCTGTTCTCCAATGGCCAAGACATGTGCTGGCATGCCCCCCACACAGATCTTCACAGGGAAGGTCAGTCTACTGCTCTTTCTGTGCCTCCTGCTGACAGGCCCCCTGTAATTGCTAACCCCACTTCTCTAAGCCCCTAATGCTGCTGAGAACAGAGATCATGTGATCACTTTTAAAAAAAGGTATTTATTCTGACTCCAATTGTTGTGAAGCGATCTATCCCTTGTGAGACCTCTATGCCTGGTCTGTATAAGCAGATATAATCACTGAGGACAAACCTCATCAGATAGCTTGAACTCACCAATACCGATTTCCAACCACAGATGCTTTATTCTGAACATCAGATTGCAGGTTGCAGACAGGATACAAACAGATGAACAGGTTGTGGTATTGTGCGGTCAAAAGATGATATTGTCTGTAGCTTACAATGTAGAATACATGTGCTCTGCTACATGAAGCTTGTTACTCCATTGATGGCACAGGAAGTACAAAACACAGGAAGAAGGGTAAAGCATTACATAGGAAGGAAGTATGTCATAACATAAGGGAAAAAATAAGCTTGAGAACACAAGTGCATTACCACAAAAGGTCACTAGATGGCAGCATGTGAACTGAATATAAACGTCCATAGAGAAAATGGTTAGGAAAACAATATATATATATGAATTCTATGCCCTGGTGGGGCAGCACATTATTTATCATTTTTATATATCTATATATATATATATATATATATATATATATATATATATATATATACTATACAGTATATATGCACAGATGTTATTTCTTGCATTTTGATTTTAAACTAAATGGGTTGTCTTTTTCAAGCTGAGAGTTCACAAATATTTAAAATATTCCAGTGCTGCTATATACCTAAAGCAATTATCAAAATATCCAGATGGCTTACCGTATCAGGAAATAATAGTTTCTCATGGTTAGGGTGGGGTGATGTTTTCTTGAGAAGAAAACATACAGGCACCACTGAATGTAGACTGTTAGATTGTATTAAAATTCCACAACAAGTCAACTTGCAGGTTAGAGAGCAATAACAGGTACATCATGTAGTAAATGTCATCCGGTGGTGCACCGATCATACCGATTCATGATGTAGAGCTGTCCTAGCCACTCCAACCACTGTGTTGACCGGCAAGATGGTGGAGTGATGGAAGAAAACCGCGGCTGAGGCTTGAAACATTACCTGGACCACAGCATGAGTTTGGATTACACACTCCTGCACTATGTACACTATATTGTGCATTACACACTCATGCACTATGTACACTACATTGTACATTACAGACTCCTGCACTATAGTCACTATATTGTACATTACATCCTCCTGCACTATATGTACACTATATTGTGCATTACACACTCCTGCACTATGTACACTACATTTTACATTACATACCCCTTCAGTACGGTATATATATATATATATATATATATATATATATACTTTATTGTACATTACACACTCCACTATATGTAAACTTTATTGTATTTTACATACTTCCCACCAAAGTATTCATTATCTCAACAGCTATTGGTTGCTAAAAGATTACTATTTTAATGAAGTTCTACCGTAAGGTCGGCTCAGACAAAGTGTTAGCTCTTTATTTGCAGTGTACACAAAATCATAAGTAATGGCAGTGTTTGATTTTTAAAATAATGATCGTGCTGAGGTTTGTATATGTCTCTGAGACTCTGGCTTGCAGGACAGCAATTTAAGAATATTTTATGAGTCCAAGAAGGCTTTTGTTTTGTTTAAGGCTTTTGTTTAAGCATGCCCCTTTAAGCCCCTCCCACTCTCACCCCATTGCGGACGCACCCACAGTTCACCATGGCACGCTACATGTGCCACATTACTACTCTACTTAAGCTACCCAGAGGCACCTCTTCTCTCTCATCCCCCTGACTTTGATCCCCTTTCTTTTACCTGTCTTTAACCCCCTCTCTATTTAATTTAACTTGTTTTGATAATTAATTGTCATTTTATTTCCAAAAAAAGGCCAACCAAAATCCTCAGCATCAGGAACATGATGCTCTTAATTAGGCCCTGTGTCTACCACAGTTCCCCATGGCACGCTACACGTGCCACAATACTACTCTACTTAAGCTACCCAGAGGCACCCCTTCTCTCCCATCCCCCTGACTTTTACCCACCTCTCTTTTACCTGTCTTTAACCCCCTCTCTATTTAATTTAACTTGTTTTGATAATTAATTGATTTTAACAAAAATTGTATTTTCACTTTATTTATTTCCAAAAAAAGGCCCACCAAAATCCTCAGCATCAGGCACACAATGCTTTTAATTCGGCCCTGTGTCTACCGCCAGGTGATTTCACACCAAAAGCTGTAAAGCATGCCCATAGCCATCTAATATAAAGACTGCAATGGTTTAGGTTTGTTTTGAACTCACTTTGTTCTGAGTGATTCTCAGGTATATGCTCTTTTCACAATAGTAAATTTTAATCAAACATTGCTTTCAATAAGTAATATATTTGAATCTGTTGTACAGTTTCATGGCTCCTGACTTGTAATTTGAATTGTACGTACTTTGTGGGTATAAATGACTTTTTTGTGAAATGTGGTTCTTAAATTGTTTAATTTGAGAATTGTTATGCTATTGCTTCCTTAATGTTGATCTATATCCCTTTTGAAACATCTTTAATTTATCACAAGTGAAAAATATTCACATACTTAACAAGCTAAATTAAATGCTTAACTGTGTTTTAATTGCCTTGCAGTACAGAATGGATTTTGAATATGCCAATTTGTATTGGTTTGATGTTTATTAATATTTTTTTTACATTTTAAGCACTAGAAATGCTAGAAATATGATCATACTCAGTGTTTTTTCAGGAATATTTGAGACATAATCACTTCTTATTATTGGTTAATATTAATAACTGATTAATATATGCTGATTCTAGACTCTGATCTGTCCTTTCGGTCCCAAATTCAATCACTGTCACCTTAAAGCAGGGGTCTTCAAACTATGGCCCTCCATTTGATTAGGAACTACAATTCCCATCATGCCTAGTCCTGTACGTGAATGTCAGAGTTTTACAATGCCTTATTGGAAGTGCAGTTCCACAACAGCTGGTGGGCCATAGTTTAATGAATAATAATGAATGGTAATGGTAATGAAACCACAAAGCTGCTCATTCACTCCCTCGTTATCTCTCGCCTTGACTATTACAACTCTCTTCTTAAGGCCTACCTCTCAATAAGCTATCCCCTCTTCAGTCTATCTTGAATGCTGCTTCCAGACTCATCTACCTTACTAACCAGTGTCTGCCAATCCTCTCTGCCAAGCCCTTCACTGGCTTCCGATTGTCCAACAAATGAAAACCATCCTCTCCATGCCTCCCAATACCTCCTGCTCTCAAGGTCTTTTGTCTTCTCCACCAAAGCTCCCTTCCTGGACTTCTCCAGAGCCTCTCCCATCCTCTGGAACTCTCTATCTCAATTTGTCTGGCTATCTCCTATTCTGAATGCCTTTAGGCGATCCCTGAAAACTCAATTCTTCAAAGGAAGCCTATCACACCTCCAACTGACTGAACTTTTATCTCCTCCATTAGCTCATCCCCCAAAGTTATAATCTTTTGTAACACTTGCCAAACCCTGTTAGATTGTAAGCTCTTATGAGCAGGGCCCTCTTAACCCTTTGTATTTTTATTTTATCGTAAATGTACTGTCTCCCTTTAGATTGTAAAGTGTTGTGAAAACTGTTGGCACTATATAAATCCTTAATAATAATAGCAATAATAATTATTATTTGGAGCATTTTGTCATCAGCTGTATAGCCACATTCCATATTAGAGGAAACAACCCCCTTGGTGTCACATTTCAATATATCTATATACGTTTATAAAGTATATTTATATTATTTTGGTGTGTAATTTTACAGAGTGGGTGGTCAATTTCTATTGTTCATGATAAACCAGTGCATGGTTTATGATTGGGCAATACATTATATTACCACCACTATACATTCCCAATAAAGTAAATAGGAAGCACTGGCATGCCCTGCTAGCATGTATTAAAAAAAAAAAGAAAAGGGTTTTGTTACAAATGGCCTAGGGATCCTCTTAATATGCTAACCAGACCCTTATGCAGGCAAGAAGCCTGGCTGGCTAGGGAAAGGAAGGTTGCAAGCATATGTCTCCTAATTCCTTTACCAGATATACCTCAAATACATTGGAGAGATATGAAATGAAGTAGACCCAAACGCAATAAATGTTCTTTTTTGTTTCTTGAATGTGAGGTAAATTTTATTTTTGGAGGTAGAATACACACACACGCATTTCTGTAGAGATGCACAGTGCACATATGTCCCAAGTGTGCTGAGAGGGGCTATAAAAAACTCTTTCACACATGCATAGCTCAGAATGGCCAATTATATTTTGGTGAATGTCCTAGTACAATGATGGCGAACCTTGGCACCCCAGATGTTTTGGAACTACATTTCCCATGATACTCATGCACTCTGCAGTGTAGTTGAGCATCATGGGAAATGTAGTTCTAAAACATCTGGGGTGCCAAGGTTCGCCATCACTGTCCTAGTAGATTTAGCAACAGCTGATGGAGGAGAAGATCATTCAGCCTCGTGAATGGGAAATTCCTAGCGACCCTTTATATTTTGGGTTGTGGATACTTCGAGACTACTTCTGGAACAGTATTTGCACCAAGTCAACCAACAGTGGCCACAGTGTTTATGTAGGTCAATAATACTATTGCTGAGCTTGTGCTACATCCACAATTCATAGACAGATTGTAAGTGTAGATGCATAAAGATGGCTTTGGCCATCAGTGGGACGACTTCCCACATGTCTCGGATGCCATTTACTGCATGTATGTTTACCCTGGTGGGGGCTGGCACCCAAGAAGATGGAAGTCCATGTCAGGAATCATGATTAGGACTACTCACTCAATGTTTAACAAGTCTGTGATGCCAGACAGAGAATCAATGGTGTGCAATCAGATTTCAAAGTGTCATTTCATAACTCATACATCTTGTAGTAGTTAGTGACAATCAGCTGGACTCCACATTATATGAAGAAGGCTGATGGTGTCAAAGGCCCTCACCCCTGTTCAGGGATGTTTTTTCCAGTTTGCCGTATGTATCCTCCTTCACACCTCTTGCATACTGGTTGTTGTCTTTGTCCTAAATCTGCACCTCACTGTCTTTGAAAGAATGTCTCGTTTTTTTTTTTAAGGAGTAGAAAAACAGCCACTCATTTGTTAAGAGGCTACATTGTCTTCCAAATGTACAGGTATTTACATTCCACACTACACCGCACTCCTGAGATGTAAAAAATGTTGCGCTGTACAGTTCACGTATCAAAAATCCCATATGGCTGACTTTGTAGTGACGTTTATATTTTGGGTTTGACCTAACCCACCATCCCAAACAATGTTGAAGCCATGCTATGTGTCTTTTAATTACATTTTTATGTAGTCATTAAACATTGCTTATACTTACTTTAAGGCCAATAACATCCAAGTTTATTAATGACATGGCATGTACCCTGAAAAATGGGATTTTTATATACAGCTTACCTGTAAAATCCTTTTCTTGAGAGTACATCATGGGACACAGGAGCTTCATTACATAGTGGGTTATATAGGCACCTCTGGTGATTGGACACTGGTTAACCCCAATTAAGGAGAATTCCTCCCCTATATAACCCCTCCCATATGGGAGGCACCTCAGTTTTGTAGCAAAGCAATAAGAAACCACGTAAAACCCAAGAGGGGCGGGAGCCCTGTGTCCCGTGATGTACTCTCAAGAAAAGGATTTTACAGGTAAGCTGTATATAAAAATCCCATTTTCTTGATCATACATCACGGGACACAGGAGCTTCATTACATAGTGGGATGTCCCAAAGCAATGCTCAGATTGAGGGGAGGGAGACACAGATCATAATTATAGACCTGACCAGAGGACCTAAACTGCAGCCTGCAGTACACTGCGCCCGAAGGCGATATCCTCTTGCCCTCTGACATCCACCTGATAGAATCTGGTGAATGTGTGGACTGATGACCAAGTTGCAGCCTTACAGATCTGAGCCAGGGAGGCCTGGTGATGCACTGCCCAAGAAGCACTTACAGCCCTAGTAGAGTGCGCTTTCACTTGAAAAGGAGGAATCTTCCCCTTTACACTATAGGCCTGAGAAAAACCTGTCTAATCCACCTTGAGAGAGTGGATTTTGACGCCGCCTGGCCCTTCCTAGGGCCTTCCGGCAAACTAAACAAGCAATCAGTTTTCCTTATCTGAGCAGTTGCCCGAAGATATATACTGATTGCTCTAACCACATCCAAAGTGTGCAAAGATTCTTCTTCTGCGGACTGTGGGTCCGGAAAAAAGGATGGTAGGATTGCGTCTTGATTCAAATGGAATCCCGAAACCACCTTAGGTATAAAGGACCTGTTGGGACGCATGATCACCCGGTCCTTATGAATAACTAGATACGGCTAATTACTGGAAAGAGCTGCTAGCTCTGATACTCTTCTAGCCGTAGATATGGCTACCAAGAAGACCAATTTTTTTAGTCAGGAGAACTAATAAAGCCAGATGCAAAGGTTCAAATGGTTGCCCCTGCAAAGCCGAGAGAACCAAATTCAGATCGCATTGGGCATACCGGAGGTTTGACTGGCGGTCTCATCCGCATGGCCCCCTGGATGAAAGCCCGCACCAGGGAATGCGATGCAAGTGGCTTCTGAAAAAATACTGACAGTGCCGAAATCTGCACCTTGATAGTGCTTATGGCCAAATTCATTTCTAGGCCTGACTGGAGAAAGGCCAAGATCCTGCTAATGACATACTTTCCAGGATGCCATTTCCTGAGTTCACACCAGGAAACATATGCCCTTCAGATTTTGTAATAAATAAGCCTGGAGGCCGGCTTTCTGGCATTGACCAGAGTAGAAAGGACTGGCCCCGAAAGGCCACGGTCTCTCAGAATGTGGGTCTCAGCAGCCAAACTTCAACTTCAACGTCAAATTCAGACTGCGTAAAGCAGGATGGTAAATTGGACCCTGTAAAGAGCAGATCAGGCCGCAGAGGGAGGATCCATGGCCTGCCTACTGCCAACTTCATGATCTCTGCGTACCACGGTCGCCTGGGCCAAGCCGGGGCCACCAAAAGGACCGATTTTGTCTCCCTCTTGACTCTTCCCAGGAACCGCGACAGAAGCGGGCTCGAGGGGAAGGTATAGATCAGATTGTACTGATCCCAGGGAACTGTCAGAGCATCTGACCCCTGAGCAAGTGTATCTCTTGTCCTTGACACAAAATTGTCCAGTTTCCTGTTGAACCTGGATGCAAACAGATCTACGTCTGAAGTACCCCACCTGTGACATATGTTCCGAAACACGTCGGGGTGCAGAGCCCATTCTCCTGGGCACAACTGCTGGCGGCTCAGAAAATCCGCCTGACAATTTTCCACTCCTGGAATGAAGACTGCAGAAAGACACGGAACATGCTTTTCTGCCCAGACAAGTATGCGATTCACCTCTTTTTGGGCCACCAGACTCCTGGTACTGCCCTGGTGATTGATATAGGCCACTGCTGTGGCATTGTTGGACTGAACCCGAACAGGGAGACCTCGTACTCTGTAAGACCACTTTATGAGAGCCATATAAATTGCCCAGATCTCCAGGACATTTATGGGCAATAGCTTCTCGATCGCAGACCATTTCCCCTGCGAGCACGTCTCCTCCAACACTGCTCCCCAGCCTGTCAGGCTGGCATCTGTCGTGATAATCTTCCATGGAAGAGGAAGAAAAGTTTTGCCCTTCAGCAAATTCTTGGTTTGTAACCACCAGATGAGACTCCTGCGTGTCCCTGGGGATAGACGCATAGGAAGATCCAAGGATTGGGGCTTCCTGTTCCAAGCTGCAAGGATGCATCTTTGCAGAGGCCCTGAGGGGAACTGGGCAAATGAGACGGCCTCGAAGGAGGCGACCATTTTCCCTAACAGTCTCATGCACAACCGAATGGGGGAAGATCTTCTGCCCAAAATTAGGTGCACCAGATCCCCAATGGCCAAGGCCTTTGGTCTTGGAAGAAACACCTTGCCCTGAGCAGTGTTGATGATCATACCCAGGTATTCCAACCTGGTGGCAGGCTGTAGGGATGACTTTTCTAGGTTTATGATCCAACATAGGCGTTCCAGGTGTTCTAGCGTTCTGGTGACGCTGTGGTTCAGGAACGCTATTGTTTTCTCCATGAGAAGCAAATCGTCTAGATAAGCCATGACGGCTATACCCTGAGCTCTTAGGTTTGCCAAGAGAGGGTCCTGAATCTTTGTGAAGACTCGAGGGGCCGTAGTAAGCCCGAACGGCAAGGCCACAAATTGAAAATGGCGCAGCTCTACCACGAACCTTAGACATTTCTGGTGTGCGGGAAAAATTGGCACATGGAGATATGCATCCTTGATATCTATTGGTGCCATAATCTCTCCCCCTTGCAGGGAGGAGATCACAGTGCGGATTGACCGCATTCGGAAGGACCGGATGCGTAAAAACCGGTTCAGATCCTTCAGATCTAGGATAGGTCTAACACTTCCATTTGGCTTTGGAACGGTGAAGAGATTTGAGTAAAACCCTGAACCCTGTTCTTTTGGGTCCACTTCTACTATCACCCCCTGGGATAGTAAGTGATCTAAGGCCAGAAATAGCCGTTTTTGCTTTACTGGATCCCTGGGGATCCTTGACCTTAGAAAGCGAGAAGGTGGAATCTCCTGAAACTCTAGCTTGTAGTCCAGAGATACCGAAGAGATCACCCACTTGTCCCAGATCTCTTCCTGCCAGGCTCCTGCAAACTGCAGGAGCCTTCCCCCCACTCGGCCGAGCGGGGGCGCCCCTTCACAAGGAAGCTTTTGGGCTCTGCTTGGCAGGCTTTCGCCCCCAAGTCTTTTTCTGCCCCTGGGCCCGGCCCTGAGCCTTTCCTGTAGAGGAGGGTTGAGAAGGCCGTCGCCACTGCTTAGAGCTTGATGCTCCGGGAGAGAGAGCACGCCTGAATGAAGGACGCTTGCTCCTTTTGACTGGAAGGAGAGTAGATTTACCCCCTGAAATTTTTTGGACAAATTTATCTAATTCTTCTCCAAACAAACGTTCCCCTTTAAACGGGGACCCAATCAAATGCTTTTTGCATGACAGCTCAGCTGCCCAATTCTTTAGCCATAGGGCCCTTCGCATGTGTACCAACATGAGGGACAAACGTGATGCTTGTTGGACAGAATCCAAAATCGCATCAATCATGAAACACAGAATATGAGGCATCTCTGCATACTTCTCTACTTCCTCGCTGGGAAGGAGCCCAAGCATCTGCTTAACCTGTTCCTTGAGGAACTGGCACAACCCCACGGCTGCGACTGTAGGTTGCACTACAGCGCTAGCCATGGAAAAGGAGGCTTTTAATAAGGTTTCCAGCTTCTTATCAGTTGGATCTTTAAATACCTGCGCACTATCTAAAGGACAAGTCAGGTTTTTATTCACGCAAGAAACAGCCGCATCAACAGATGGAACCCCCCACTTCTTGGTGAAACTTTCCTCCAGAGGATAATGCATAGAAAACCTTTTAGGAGGAGCAAACAGTTTATCGGGATGTCCCCAATCCTCATACAACAATTCATCCATTAAGGGATGAATTGGAAAGGAATAGGCAGTCTGTGGGGCTTTCCTGACTCCCAGGGAAGAAACAGAGGACGTAGCGACTTCAGCAGCAGGCATTCTGAATGTGGTACGCACCAATTCAGTATAATACTGCACCTGTTTTCTGAGTGCCTGGACCTAGGCGGTGATTTACCAGTGCCTTTGCTACCTCCCCCTGAGACCCTCTTACGAGGAGACATAGTCCTAAGCTACAAAGCAGAGGTACTAGTACAAGTGCAATCACTGTTGTGCTTAAAGTCTCACAATAAATATATATGCTTAAACTGCACAACCTGATGCTGAGTAGGTGTCTAAAGCCCTGTACACACGAGAGGACTTATGTCCGACAGACTTCCGAAGGAGTTCTGCCGGAGTTCCGACAGAGTTCTGACGGACTTTTCGGCTGAGCGGACTTGGCCACACACAATCACACTAAACTCCGTCGGATTCGAACGTGATGACGTACGACTGGACTCGAATAAGGAAGTTCATAGCCAGTAGCCAATAGCTGCCCTAGCGTCGGTTTTAGTCCGTCGGAATAGCATACACACGAGCGAATTTTTCGAAGGGACCGGGTCCGACGGAGTTCCTTCGGAAAAATTTAAAGCATGTTCCATATTCTAAAGTCCTTCAGACTTTGGCGAGTCAAAAGTCCGTTGCAGCCCACACACGATCGAATAGTCTGACGGAATCAGTCCGTCGGACTTTGGATGTTGAAAAGTCCGCTCGTGTGTACGGGGCTTAAGGTTTGCCTGGATCCAATCCCCTCGGATGCTTACTGCACACAGCTCCTGTGTCTCTCACTTACAGTCCCCTGACGCTCTGGGCTTTTTAAATCTGCCGCCTGGTGCCTGCGCAGTACAGCGACATGCACACTGACGTGCACGGCTCACAACCACACTCCCTCCTCCTCCATTAGGCCGGGACCCCTGTTTTACCTTGATGTGGCAGGGACTGCAGTGGAGATGTGAGACAGCTGGAGAACCAGGCTTCACTGAGTGTGTGTACTGAAAGGCATGTAAGTATGCATCAGGCTGCTCTTACTCCCTCTAGTGGTGGAAACCAGGTAAGACATACAACTACTCAAAATGAAGAAATCCATCATATAATTATATATAGGATTAACTTCCCTTACCTGTCCTCGCCGCAGGAATTGCTGAAACAGACAAATTCCAGCCTTCACCCATCACGGCGGGCAGTGTTAGCCAACCTTCAGGTTTATCTGGGGCTCTTTCTCGGAAGAGCCTCCTACCTGGATCATGTAAAAGACTCTGCCAGAAACTTTCGTGCGCTCTGTATAAACAGTACACCAAGTCTGGTTTTCCCAGAGCCCAGTCTTCCAATAGGAGAGGACTTACAGGCCAAGCCTCGTTGCTTTGGCTGATTTGGCCCGGGTATCATACCATCTTGGGAGTCAAATATCGGCCCGAGGTATGGATCCGGTTTGTTGTAGCCCTTAGGCCCCCGCAGGGACCTGCACAGAGCTAAAGTTTTAAGTGACCAACCACCATAGACACTGGCGAAAAAACTGAGGTGCCTCCCATATGGAAGGGGTTATATAGGGGAGGAATTCTCCTTAATTGGGGTTAACCAGTGTCCAATCACCAGAGGTGCCTATATAACCCACTATGTAATGAAGCTCCTGTGTCCCCTGATGTATGATCAAGAAAGCCTGTTATCATAGTCTGGAAGGTGGTGTCACAGATGAACTCTCTATTTAGGATGTGGTATTGCTTGTGGTACATGAAGGAAGCCACCTTGATTTCATCTTCAAGATCTGTTTCCAGAAAGTGAATAGATTGTGGGTGCAAGGGACTAATGGCATTAAAGTCTTGCATAACACCCTATAATGTTAAAGGTAGTTTGAAGCGAGAGCAGCAATCTTCCCATCCCTTTCCTCAAGGTTTCTCAGCTAAGCCAGAATCAGCAATGAATATTGAAATTTCCCAAGTTATCCACATGTGTGTGGGAAAATACTGTATGTGGTTAGCCAGCATCAAGGGCCAGTTATGTTTAATTAGGCTTACAATAAAATCAACTTTAATTTGAATGCTTCTTTTACGTCGCTATAGCTGCATCTATGTTTTATGTGATATGTTCCCTGACCATTCTTATTTTCTGTTTGCCTAAATCCCAGCTTACTGTACTGTGAGGTTTGCCAAACCCAAACTTTACTTACTCTGCATTTCACAGGGACTTCATTAACTGGTTCCTGACTGGCTCACGTATTTATACTATGTCACAATGGCGCCGCTGGGTGAAACCTGGTACGGAGTTTCTGCAATGAGCCACCAGAGGGCAAGCGTGCACCCACTGCACAGCGGGGGACCCAATGCGCATCGCTGGCGGGTGCGATCGCGTGCACGTGGCCCAGCATGGGGATTTGTGTGTATAAACACACAAATCCCTGTTCGGTCAGGCGAGACGAGACATATCATTGGTTCCTACTAAATAGGAACAACAATGTGTCTCCTCCCCCAGTCAGTCCCATACCCTCACAGTTATAACACATCTAGGGACCACACATTTAACCCCTTAATCACCCCGTAGTTTTAACCCCTTCCCTGCCAGTGACTTTTACACAGTAATCAGTGAATATTTATTGCACTGATCGCTTTACACGTCAGTGGTCCCAAAAATGTGTCAAAAGTGTCCGATCTGTCCATCGCAATGTCGCAAAACCACAAAAAATTGCAGATCACTGCCATTACTACTTACTTGTTTGTAGACGCTATAACTTTTGCGCAAACCAATCAATATATGCTTATTGCAATTTTTTTAAAAAATATGTAGAAGAATATATATTGGCCTAAACTGATGAAGAAATTCATTTTTTTTTTTTTTTAATTGGGGATACTTATTATAGCAAAAAGTAAAAAAAAATAGTAAAAATTTTTTTTCAAAATTGTTGCTGGGACATCTGATGTATGGGGGGCTCTGCTGGGGACATCTGATGTAAGGAGGGACACCGCTGGGGACACCTGATGTAAGGGGGGCTCCGCTGGGGACATATGATGTAGGGGGGGGCTCCACTGGGGACACCTGATGTAAGGAGGGGCACCGCTGGGGACATCTAATGTAAGGAGGGGCACCGCTGGGGACACCTGATGTAAGGAGGGGCACCGCTGGGGAAACCTGATGTAAGGAGGGGCACCGCTGGGGACACCTGTTGTAAGGAGGGGCACCACTGGGGACACCTGATGTAAGGAAGGGCACCACTGGGGACACCTGATGTAAGGAGGGGCACCGCTGGGGACATCTGCTGTAAGAAGGGGCACCGCTGGGGGCACCTAATGTAAGGGAGGGGCACCGCTGGGGACACCTAATGTAAGGGGGGGCACTGCTGGGGACACCTGATGTAAGGGGGGCTCCGCTGGGGACATCTGATGTAAGGAGTGATTCTGCTGGGGGCACCTGATGTAAGGACAGATTTTGCTGGGGGCACCTGATGGCATCTGGTGGCAGGCGACGTGGCAGCTGACACGCTCAGAGGTCCCACTGATTCTCGATTATTGTGAGTTGAATGATTTCATTCTATATTACAAGCTAATAATAGTAATAATGTGCTTCAATCATCCTGACACCCATGGTGCCAGGATGATTGAAGCGCTAACACCAGGTGTTTGGAGTATCTTTAGCTGCTGATTTGTTAAATTCTGGAATGCACATTTCCATTGTGGTGTAGGATCTGGGCCTGTTGTCCCTTTCCTTCCTTCTCTCTCCTTCTTTCTCTCTCCCTCCCTCCTTCTTTTCCCCTTACTTTCTCCATCACTCATTCATCTCAGTCTCTAACCACACCCCCATGTAAACCACGCCCATATAAGCCAGGCCCGCTATTTCCTGTAAACCAACCCCATTTTTCTTTTTTTACTATATCACGCCTACAAACGCATGCCCCGTCCCTAATTATAATAAGACTCCGCCTACAGCCAAAAAAGTTTCCCTATACATTTTTTAACAGTGTTGGCAACTATGGATTTGGCGTCACCCTTATTCAGAAAGGGGTACCACTTGTACATGGACAATTATTACACAAACGTGCCACTTTTTAGTCTCTTGTTTGATCATGGAATTGGCGCATGTAGCACCGTGTGATAGAATCGCCGGGGCTTACCCCAGCGGCTTTTAGATTCCTGTCTTAGGCTGGGGGAGAGAGCCTGCTTGAGAAGCAATAATTTGCTTGCTGTGAAGTGGAGGGATAATAAGAATGTTTTCATTCTGTCCTCCCTTCACGCAGGCACAACGGTCCAAATTCAAACAGCGACTGGTTTTGTGGAGAAACCCCTCTGTGTCTACAAATACAACCTTAATGTGGGAGGGGTGGACTCAATGACTATTGATGGCACCTTACTTATTTGCCTGTAAGGCCAGATGCTGGTACAAAAAAGTGTCTGTATATTTATTCCAATTTGCGCTGCTGAACCTTTATTTACTATACAAAGCTTCAGGATGAACTGGATCCTTCCCTAAATTCCGGGAAGAGATCATCACAGCCCTTCTGTTTCCAGACAGTGCTGTGGCCCAACTTTTCAGTGCAAATGCAGTGAGCCGGCTGCATAGGAGGCATTTTCCGTATGTCCTTCCTGGTACCCCTACCAATCAATCACCCCAAAGAAGATGTCGTGTCTGTAGCAAGCACAGATTTAGGCATGACACCCACTATTGTTGTCCCTCCTGTCCTGACCAACCTGGTCTCTCCATCAGTGAATGTTTCGAATGCTACCAAACACTAGTGGAGTTTTAGGGTACAGCACTGCACAGACTAGGACACATTTTCACAGGGTATGCAAAGATGCCATTGCAATTTTAGAGACTCAAACCTGGAACCGTTACAGTTAGTTACAAATAAAAGTGTAAAAAAAATATATACAATAAAAAAAGCCAAAAATAGTTGTTGTTTTATTCTTTTTCTATTCTCTCTCTATTGTTCTGCTTTGTTTTACTGTATTTTTTATGTGCAATGTTTCGTTGTTACTATGTTTTATCATGTTTGCTTTTCAGGTATGTAATTCTTTTATATTTTACTGCTTACTGTGTTTTATTGTCAACCATTATTTTATTTTCAGGTACGCCATTCAGCTGCATCATTGATGTATTTATCTTGACAGCATCAGCGTTTGCTCTCATGATACATAAATAAGCAAGCAACTCCAGTGCTCTAGAAGGTGATTTCACCACTACAGTAAAAAAAAAAAAAAGAGCATATATGCTGAAGCATGGGCGCAGGGTTGGAGGGGCAATTTGCCACTAACATTAGGGGCGGATTGCCCCCATGCTTCGGCATATATTTTTTACCCTTTTTTTTTACACAGATTGTTGTTGTTTTATTGAGTTAATGTTTTATTATTACAAATTCAGGTACGCCATTCAGCTGCAGCATTGATTTATTTATCAGCGTTTGCTCTCACGATATGTAAATCAGCGACTCCAGCGATGTAGGTGGTGATTTCACCACCACAGCTGAAAAAAAAAAAAAACGGTGCTTGTATGCCGATTATTAGAAGAGGGTGGATGCAGAGCGGTATTCTAATGGTGGGCATACCCACCGATCAATCTCCTTTTTTGTTCAGCCCAATATATGCCCAACAAGGACCAGCAATGTACTGGTATGTTGCTGGACTTTGAGTGGTTATACCAGAATGATGCCTGCAGGTATCATCTTGGTATCGTTCTATGCAGCCAGCGGTCAGCCTTCATGTAAAAGCAATCCTATTGGCTAATTAAACGCTAGACTGCTTTTACAAGCAGTCGGAGGGAACATTACCCCCACCGTCTTCCATGGTTTTCTCAGGCTCTCCTGTCCCACCGGGGAACCTTAGAATGCAGCCGGTGGTTCCACCAGCTGACCATAGAGCTAATCGAAGATCAGAACGGCTCCAATCATCTCTATGGCCTAAGAAACCGGAAGCTACGAGCATTTCATGACTTTGGTTTCATCGGATATAAACAGCGCCATTGGGAAACTGGGAAAGCATCTTATCAAACCTATCTTGGTGTGGTCAGATGTTTGAGGGCAGAGCAGAGATCTAAAGTCTAATAGACTCCAATTTTTTTTTATTTAAAAAGAGTACCTGTCACTACCAATTGCTATCGTAGGGAATTTTTACATTCCCTGTGATAACAATAAAAATGATAAAAAAAACTAAAAAATGAAAGGAACAGTGTAAAAATAAAATAAAAAAGCTAAATAAATAATTGAAATTGTGCTATCTGGGCATTTCATGACATCCGTAACTGTGTAAGGTAGTGAAGAGTGAAATGAACAATTTACGCCCTTAGAAAGCCTGAAGGCAGTGATTGGTTTTTGGGGTCCTTTACACAGCTAGGCTCCCAAAAAGTCCCATGCATGTGGTATCCCCGTACTCAGGAGAAGCAGCAGAATGTATTTTCGGGGTGTCATTTCACATATGCCCATGACACGTTTGAGCAATATATTATTTCAGTGACAAAAAAAAATAAAATATTTAATGTGTTCAATAAGCCTCTCAGCAAAATCCTTGGGGTATCTACTTTTCAAAATGGGGTCATTTTTTTTTAATTCCCTGCCCTTCTAGCACCTCAAGAAATGAAAAGCTGCATAAATTCCAGACAATGTACCCTAGTTTGTAACTTTTGCGCAAATCAATAAATATATGACTGAACAGCAGCCCCTGAGTGTGGTCAGTGTTGTCATAGAGTCGGGTAATATTTTAAAATTATCCTTATATTTTATGCATGAAGTCTCCTGCACCTTAGCTGTATGCTTAAAGCCTATACTGCTACTCCCCGCTCACGTATATATAGGACCCCCATTTATCTATAGGGAATAAAAATGCCAAAAGCTCCTGATGAAGTGTTTTGTATAATGCGTAACATGTAGAGCATTTCCGAGCTGAGTCATCTATGATACACTGTCCATAATTTTGCTTTTCTTTTCTTTTTGCCTGTGTTGTATATGTGTCATAGCAAAATGGAAATGTATGAGTCTTTTTTTCAATTATGATTTAACTCGACCATATTGACAGTGTAATCGTTATGCTCTGAGGCAATTAGTGTATGTTTTGCACTATTTTTTATAAATAAATGTTGTTAAAATTATTTTAAAGAAACTTGTGTTTATGCCTATAAAGTCCATCATCTCCAACAACAGTTTTATTTAGCAACTTCAAATATTGTGACGTGGCATGTTGTATTATGTAGTGTATCCACAGTACCACTCTGTGTTTGATACGCCATTGATTTAAAATGAATGCTTTTTGGCCTAAATGTATGACTAAAATTTAGTTTATTGTAATTTTTTTATAACAAAAAAGTAGAAAATCTTTATTTTTTTTCAAAATTTTCGGTCTTTTTGCGTTTATATCGCAAAAAATAAAAACCACAGAGGTGATCAAATACCACCAAAAGAAAGCTCTATTTGTGTCAAAAAAAGAACGCAAATTTAGTTTGGGTACAGCATTGCATGACCACGCAATTATCAGTTAAAACAGCGCAATGGCAAATTGTAAAAAAATGCTCTGGTCAGAAAGGTAGTAAAACCCTCCGGGGCTGAAGTGGTTAAATACAAAAAGAAAATCTGAAAAAAAAGGCACATGAGAAGCAATACTTACCAATTAGTTGAACATATTAAATCGTTTATGCAGGTTCCTTTGACTTTTAACATTTGCACCGTTAGTATGAACTTTTCCATCCTCCTCAAATCTTGGAGAGATTTGCACCAATATAAATGACTGGCATTAAAAAGGTTATGGAGCTGCAGCTACTCAGAGAAAATACTACATTAGAATTCAGTCCATGCCATGCCTCATATCTCTGGTGAATCAGAGTTGAAAGAAAACCCCTGTGGTTAGTGTCAGATAAAGGTGCAGTCCTACAGAAAATGGAATCAAATGAACAGCGATTAAATGTTTAATGGATTAGAACATGGTGACTGACAGCATTGGAATGGAAATATTTTGATATTATCACTGAAATGTTTTCAGCTATGATATAAAATATGGGAAAACCAAATTCATCTTTTTATTTTTGTAGGTAAACAACGCTAATCACATTTTATGGCGATAAGCATTTTTCCCAGTCCAATTCTTTTTCACATTTCTCTTTTTAAATTCATCCTCCAGTACGTAGTAGTTTGTAATTTTCTCTCCCAGGATAAAAAATGGATAATGCTTTTATATTAGATTTGTTTTAAATGTTTTGCTCTAAGCCAAAGGCAGTGTTATTAGGTCTATGTGGTTTTCATTTTTTAATTAGCTATAAATAAGCACTGTTTGAGCCATGTGTGATTTGCATATGTGAGTTTCCTTCTACAATCAAAAAATCAGGCCCAGACTATATAGCCCTATTGTCATCAGTGTTCACAAATCTGAACCTATTTATAGATCAAGGAAAAAGTAGGCATAGAAGGCTCAACATGGAAAATGATAAGTAATAAGCGGCAAATATTGGCTAGAAAAACACAATGGGGGAAATTTACAAAACTCAGACCAGCTGTGCATATTAGTAACCAATCTTCAGCTTTTCAGTTAAGCTTTGAAAGCGAAAGATAGAAGCTGACTGTATTCCATGAACAGTTGCACCAGATTCCCGACCATGCCAGTCTTAGTAAATTCTTCGCAACGATACATTTTTTTTACACTGGTTTCTCTCCAATTGTAAAGTAGTGAGTATATATACACTATGGAGGTTGACTTACTAAAGACAAATATACTGTGCACTGCAAATGCAGTTGTGCTAGACCTGAGGGGTAGCTTGGCTGTTTTTTTTTCATCCAATCATGTGCAAGCAAAAATAGGATTTTTTGTACTCACCATAAAATCCTTTTCTCTGTAGTTCACTGACTGACACAGCACCTTTCTTAAATCATCGGGTTGTTACGCCACCTTCAGGACAGGACTAGGCAGAACATGTTATCATGTACAACAAAACCAGAATTTTCTAGTTCTGCCCAAGGGGTGGTCCCTTAGGTAACAACCCTCCAGCCTGCATTCTGCAGCCTCAGTATGTCAACAAGCAGTATAATGTAAAAAATAGGAGGGGAGGGTGCTGTGTCAGTCAGTGAACTACAGAGAAAACTATTTTACGGTGAGTACAAAAAATCCTATTTTCTCTTACGTTCACTGACTGACACAGCTCATTTCTTAGACCATCGGGACGTCCCCAAGCAGTGCCAAAATGAGGGGTGGGAAACAGCATAAAAACTTCACCCACAACAGAATGTGGGAAACAGCATAAAACTTCACCCACAAAAAAACAGAGTGTGGAAACAGCATAGAACTTTTACCCACAAAACACAGAGTGTTCCTCAATCTGGGAGTCACTACCCACAAACTTGCGGTAACAAATGCAACAGTGCATTTATTTAAAAGTAACTGTTTTTTGTTTAAAAAAATAAAAAAAAAAACAGAAAAAATTTAGGCCGCCTGCAAAACTTTGCGGCCAAAACAGGCATCAGTCGATGCACTGACATCTACCTTGTATAATTTTGTAAAGGTGTGAACAGATGAACACGTGGCCGCTTTAGACACTTGAACGACAGCCACTTGATGTCTGAGGGCCCAAGACATTCCAATTGCCCTGGTGGAGTGGGCCGTGACTGGAAAGGGGAGCACCTGTCCCTTCAATGCATAGCCATGTACTACAATATGTTTGATCCACCTGGAAATGGTGGCCGATGAGACTGCCATGCCTTTCTTCAGACCAGCCACCGAAACAAACAAGGAGTCTGACTTCAGAAAGGGAGCCGTAGCAGACAAATACACCCTCAGAGCCAGACCATGTCCAGGGAATGGGGGGCCACATCTTTAGGATGTGTCGATTTAGGACACAGAGATGGTAACACAATGTCTTCATTGATGTGGAACGCCAAAACCACCTTCGGCAGAAAAGAAGGTTGCGGACGCAACACGACCTTATCCTTGTGGATAACCATATATAGGGATAGGGCGACTTGTAAGACAAGTAACGAAACCCTCCTGACCGATGTAATGGCCACTAGGGAAACCACTTTCTGGGAAAGAGTCAACAGAAGGATCTCTCTGATATTCTCAAATGGCGGTTTCTGAAGTGCCAATAACACCTGGTTCAGATCCCACGGGAGTAACGATGGACGCACCGGAGGAACTACATGTTGGACCCCTTGAACAAAAGAAAGTGAGATGCCAGGGGTCGCTGAAAAAAAGACAGCCAAGGCTGATATTTGCCTTTAAATGGTGCTTAAAGCTAATTTCTGGTCTACTCCTCGCTGTAAAAACAGCAGGATCCTGGATATAGAATAAGAGTGCAGACGCCATCCCTTCTCCTCACACATGGAGATGTAGGCTTTCCAGGTACAATGATATATCTTCCGACAAGAAGATTTCCGTGCTCTCAACATAGTTGGAATCACAGAGTCTGAAAGGCCCCAGTTCCTTAACAACTGGCTCTCAATAGCTATGCCGTTAAAACCAGCGAAGGTAAAGCGGGATGGAGAATTGGACCTTGAGACAGAAGGTCCTCTTGTAAGGGCAGTCGCCAGGGGGGTGTCCGCCACTAGACGCACTAGGTCTGCGTACCAGGGACACTGGGGCCAATCTGGGGCAATCAGTATTACTGGAATCCCCTTGGCCTCCACTCTGCGGAGCAGACGTTGTAACAGTTTTAGCGGAGAAAAGGCATAGATCAGCTGGTACTGACCCCACGGAGCCACCAGCACGTCTGATGCGTCTGCCCAAGGATCTCTTGTCCTGGACACGAATCTCGGCACCTTCCGATTGAGACAGGAGGCCAGAAGATCCTGGAGTGCCCCATCGCAGGCACAGTAGCCTGAACACCTCCGGATGCAACGCCCATTCAGCATCTGGCGACTTAGGTAGTCCGCCTGCCAGTTCTCCACTCCCGGGATGTAAATGGCCGATAGGGCTGATAGGGCTGATAGGGCCGGTACATGTTGCTCTGCCCACTGAAGGATGTAAACAACCTCCTGTGTGGCGGCCGAACTTCTTGTTCCTCCTTGATGATTGACATACGCCACCACCGTGGCATTGTCTGACTGGATCCTGATCGGACGCCCTCAAAGTCTTATCGACCATGTGGAGAGGCATTGCCTGATCGCTCGCAGCTCGAGCACTGATCGGCAACTTGGATTCCTCCTCCAACCAGAGGCTCTGGGTCGACTGAACTACCAGTACTCCACCCCAGCCATTTAAGTTGGCGTCCGTTGTGATCACTGTCAAATTCAGAGGTAGGAACGACTTCCCGGACTGAAGTAGTGTCGGGGACCTCAGCCACCAGAGCAGGGAGTCTCTGAATGACTGGCTCACCTGAATCTGCCGATCCAGGGATAATGGATATTTGTCCCATTTTGTCAAGATCTCCTTCTGCAAGACTCTGGTGTGAAACTGGTCATACAGTACTGCCTCGAAGGAGGCCACCATGAGTCCCAGGACTCAGCAGTTTTACCGTGGCTCTGAGAGTCTGCAGCTTGTCTGAATGGAGAAAAACTCTCGCTTCCATGGAGTCCAGCAGTAAGCCTAGGTTATGATCACCGACTTTTTTATGTTTAACAGCCACCCAAATTCCTGTAGGGTCTGCATGGTGATCGCCACATCCTCCTCTAATTCTGAGGCGAAAGATGCTCTCAGGAGGAAATCGTCTAGGTAACCTACGATCACGATCCCAAAACAGGAGCCAATTCCTTGGTAAAGATTCGGGGGGCTGATGCCAAGCCAAAAGGGAGAGCCACAAACTGGTAGTGGGCTTCTCCAAATGCAAATCGCAGAAACTTCTGATGCCGAAGGCATATGGGTATGTGCAGGTACGCATCCTGGATGTCCAAAGACTCCAGGGAGTCCCCTTGATGGACTGCAGCGATTACAGCGTGAACTGATTCCATTCTGAACCTCTGTACTTTTACAAAGTAATTGAGGGTTTTCAGGTCCAAGATTGGACGTACCCCTTCCTTCTGGGGGACTACAGAGTGGAGTAGAACCCCTGGAACCTTTCTGGCTCCAGAACTGGTACTGCCACCCTGCGACTCAGCAGGTCCCTTACCGCCCCCATTAGGGCCTCACGACAAGCCGGGAGTATGGGAATGCTGGAGGGGAAGAATCTGATTGGTGGCCAAGAGAGAAACTCTATCTTGTAGCCTGAGGAAATCAGATTGCAGACCCATAGGTCGGACAGCGGAGAGGCCCACCGGGCTGTAAACTCCCGAAGGCGTCCCCCCCATTCATGCGGTAGCACTTTTGCTCACAGGTTTGTTCCAGGGACAATTTTGTCCTTTAGAGGTTGTCCTGTCAGGCTGGGGATATTTAGCCAAAGCCCCGGGCGGATGAAAAAGCAGTTTGTGAGCGGAAAATGAGGGCCCTTGCCTACGGCGTGTCTCCTTAGCCTTCCTGGCCTGTGGGAGTAAGGTACTCTTACCACCTGTGGCATTTTTAATAATGTCATCCAATCAGGCTCCAAAGAGCCGCTCATCAAGGAAGGGTAAATCCATCAGGGCATTTTTTTAGATGCCTGATCAGCCGATCAGCATTTTAGCCAAATTAGGCACCTCAGCACCACTGCTGACACTGAAGCCCTGGATAACAGAGGGAGGGTATACACGTCACAAAGGTACTTAAGGCCTTGCACTAACTAGTCTGCTAGTTCCACGCGAACAGGGGAAGCCTGTTGTTCCCCCAATTCGTGGTGCAAAAGTTTTGCCCACTCAGTAAGTGTCTGTGACACAAGTGCAGATGCCAGTAGTGGTCGCATTGCTGACCCCACAACCGTAAACAAGGAACGAGCCACTGCCTCGGCCTTCCTGTCCGTGGGGTCCTTAAAGGCAGGAGTCCCCTCTACCGGGGTCGTGGTTACTTTGTTTAACCTGGATACTGGGGGGTCCATGACCGGAGGAGCCAACCATTTCTTGAAAAGGCTGTCCTCAAAGGGGTAACGCACCGCCATGTATTTGGGGACCAAAAAGGTCAGTTGTGGTTCATTCCTTGTATATGAACTTATCGAAATAAGTCAGATATGGAAACACCTTAGGTGTACGGGCCGGCTTATGGGACCCAAAAGGGACCACTACATCAGCAGAGGGATCTGTTGTATCCTGAATTTTCAGGGTATCACGCACAGCTGTGATAAGTGCTCCAACAAGCGCTTCACTAGGCAGAAAAAAACTGAGGCTGCAGGATGCAGGCTGGGGGGTTGTTACCTAAGGGACCACCCCTTGGGCGGAACTAGAAAGTTTTGGTTTTGTTGTACATGGTAACATGTTCTGCCTAGTCCTCTCCTGAAGGTGGTGTAACAACCTGATGGTCTAAGAAAGGAGCTGTGTCAATCAGTGAATGTAAGAGAAAATGCTATTTTCCTTGCATGTTCCCCTTAGATCTAGAGCAACTGCATTTAAAATGCACTTGTGGGTGCACTTGCAGTGCACAGTCTATTTGCCTTTAGTAAATCAACCCCATGGAGTACAGGGGTTAACAGCACTCTATCTAGTGATCCATCTAGGAATGTATTGCATTCCAGTGAAGTTCAATCAACATTTTATTATAAAAGGACATTTTTTGAAGTAAACATGTTCCCGGATCTATGATTGGCAGAGTGGACTGCACTGGGCATATTCCAAGTGGTAAATACCACATGCAGCTCATCCTACAGGTATTGTTACACACCTCCACACACTGTGGTGTGTGTTACTACATGCTACGGTATCACGAGTGCTGTGAAGGTTACCTAAAAGGCCAGTAACAGGAAAGTATATTGTAGTGTAGAAGGTTTCTTAACCAGGGGTAAAAGATATGGTTGTTAGACATGCCAACATGGATTGTTCTTTGGAGGTGGAAGACTTCATTTTGTGGTATACTTAAAAACACTTTAGAATAATCTTTTTCTTTCAATAAATTGGGGACATTTCATTGAGTACAAAGTTAAAACAATTGACACAGAACTATAAATCATCAATCTTATCTGAGCACACTAAAATTATAAAGGGTTCAATATCATGAATGTTTTTAAAAATCTGGCACATACAATCAAACATGGATATATATAGATTTTTAGAAGGGTAGCTAGCATATGCACTACCTTGTTCTATCATATTTATGTTTTTCTTTTTCTGGCAACCATGAGGGTAAGAGTTTAATTTCTGCAAAAAGAAATCACTGATCTTCTAACAGATGGCACTCTTATCCACTCCAATTTTCTCCACTCCACAAGGAACAAATGTCAAAATATGTCAAGCAGTTACTTTATTTATAAAAACATCTGGAACACTTTCAGACAAAAATGTTGGCCAGAAATAAAGTACCTTGGGAAAAAAACAAAAAAACAAGTAAAGGCTCCTGTATGACAGTCTAAACAAGTGTCAATTCTGGGACTTTGTGATAAACAATGAGGCTTGTGATACACAAACAAAAAACTTCCTTTATCTTATTGTGACATCATCCGCCCATCTTTTCCACCTCGTTCAATCAGAGAACCCTTTGTTTCATAGCAAAAATACAAAGCATTCTCTGAATGTTGGCAGTGCCAATGTTACCAGTTCTTTGTGTTCAGTGTGGAGAAGGTAATCCGCTGAAGCAGTGCCTGGAAGATCACAGCTATCACTGTACGTAGCATATACTTCTACAGTGATTTTCACCATTCCCAGTGGCCTTACAGATATCACTTATACATTGTTACTTATATCAAGCCAAGCAGAAGAAATGCAAGTATGGAAGAATTACAATTTCTGGTGTTCTACTTTAAAATGAAATTACCAACACCCATCTTAGTATTAATTACATGCATTAGGAAGTACAGTTGTGCTCATAAGTTTACATACCCTGGCAGAATTTATGATTGCTTGGCCATTTTTCAGAGATTATGAATGATAACACAAAAACATTTCTTTCACTCACGGTTAGAGTTTGGCTGAAGCCATTTATTATCAATCAACCGTGTTTACTCTTTTTAAATCATAATTACAATAGAAACTACCCAAAGGACCCTGATCAAAAGTTTACATACCCTGGTGATTTTGGACTGATAACATGCACTCAAGTTGACACAAAGGGGTTTGAATGGCTATTAAAAGGTAACCATCCTCACCTGTGATCTGTTTGCTTGCAATTAGTTGCTTGCAGACCCATCTTTCATCCAGTGCTACACTGACGTTTCTGGATTCTGAGTCAGGGGGAAAGCAAAAGGATTGTCAAGGGATCTGCGGGAAAAGGTAGTTGAACTGTATAAAACAGGAAAGGGGTATAAAAAAGATATCTACAGAATTGCGAATGCCAATCAGCAGTGTTCAAACTCTAATCAAGAAGTGGAATATGAGGGGTTCTGTTGAAACAAAACAGCGGTCATGTAGACCAACTAAACTTTCAGCCACAACTCCCAGTAAAATTGTTTGGGATGCAATGAAAAACCCACAAATAACTTCAGGTGAAATATAGGACTCTCTGAAAACATGTGGTGTGGCTTTTTCAAAATGCACAATAAGGCTACTTGAAGAAAGATGGGCTGCATGGTCAAGTCGCCAGGAGAAAGCCATTACTATGCAAATGTCCCCAATTTTCCCTTTTACAATACGCCAAACAGCACAGACACAAGCCCCAAACCTTCTGGCACAAAGTCATTTGGAGTGATGATACCAAAATTGAGCTTTTTGGCCACAACCATAAACAATACACTTGGAGAGGAGTCAACAAGGCCTATGATGAAAGGTACACCATTCCTACTGTGAAACACAGAGGTGGATCACTGATGTTTTTGGGATGTATGACTTACAAAGGCACAGGAAATTTGGCCAAAATTGATAGCAAGATGAATGCAGTATGGTATCAAAAAATACTGGTGGAACATTTGCATTCATCAGCCAGGAAGCTGCACATTGGACGTACTTGGACATTCCAACAAGACAATGATCCAAAACACAAGGCCAAGTCGACCTGTCATTGGCTACAGCAGAATAATGTGAAGGTTCTGGAGTGGCCATCACAGTCTCCTGACCTCAATATCTTTGAGCCACTCTGGGGAGATCTCAAATGTGCAGTTCATGCAAGACTGCCCAAGAATTTACAGGAACTGGAAGCTTTTTTGCCAAGAGTAATGGGCAGCTTTACAATCTAAGATAAAGAGCCTCATCCACAAATACCACAAAAGACTTCAAGCTGTGATTGATGTTAAAGGGGGCAACACACGGTATTAAAGCAGAGATACGCCACAAAAATATATATATATATATATATAAAGTCAGCAGCTACAAATACTGCAGCTGCAGACTTTTAAAATAAGGACACTTACCTGTCCAGGGTGCCCTCCTTGGTTTCACTCAAAGCCGCCCCGCCCCTTGGCTCCCAGGTGGAGGCACCGGCATCTTCATGCTGCATGTCCGGATTGATCCCTGCTGTGTTCTGGGACCTGTATGTCTACCAGAAGACAGCGGGGGGACAGAGGAGGGGCCGGACATGGTGTAGATCACTGCAGATTCTGCAGCGATCTATCACCGGAAGTGGGAGCAAATACCTGTATTAGACAGGTATCTACTTCCCCCTGAATGGTGCCAAATGTGACATTCGGGGGGAGGAACTGGATAAGTGGAAGTTCAATTTTTGGGTGGAACTCCGCTTTAAGAATTGGAGTATGTAAACTCTTGATCAGGGTCATTTGGGTAGTTTCTGTTGTGATTATGATCTAAAAAAACTAAACACAGTTGATTAATAACACATGGCTTCAGCCAAACACTAAGGCCGCGTACACACGCGCGGACTGTTCGCCGAACTTTGTCCGTCCAACAGTTTCGGCAAACAGTCCGCTCAAACTTAGCATGGACGGACATGGCCACACACGACGGACCAACAGTTTGCTGAAACCGTGCGCGATGACGTTTCGGCACGCACAACGGATCGAAAATTTCGACGTCCAATACACTGCAATGCAACCTTCCGACGTGGAAATCCTTTCTGAGCATGCGCGAGACTTAGTTGGCCGAACAAGCCTACACACGAGCGAACAGTCCGCTGAAACCTTGTTTCAGCGGACAGTTTTTCGGAATTTCCGTAAGACCTTGTTTGGCCAACTGTCCGCTGAAACTGTCCGCTGAAGCCCCACACACGAGCGGACTGTCCGCCCAAACACTGTTCAGCGGACAAGGTTGGGCGAACAGTCCGCCCGTGTGTACGCGGCCTAACGATGAGTGAAAGAAAAGTATTTCTGTTATCATTCATATTCTCTGAAAAATGGCCAAGAAATAATAAATTCTGCCAGGGTATGTAAACTTATGAGCACAACTGTATGTAAAGGAAGATTTCTTATTTCTTTCCCCAACATAAATATTCCAAGGAGGAAAGAGGATTTTTAGTTTGGGTCTGGAATGGGGGGGGGGCTATTCTATTGAACAACACGCAATAAATCATACACATAAAGCATCAGCTAAAAAATAAATAAAACATTGATTTACAGATATAAACTGTATTTCCCAAAACAGCTGAAAAGAACTTAAAGTGTAGTTATACCTAGCCAGTTTTATGTGTAGGGATTGATTGGATCCCCCGTTGTGTTTTTTTTTTACTGTCCCGATCAATGTGATTACCCTTCTCTCTATATCCTGGTAACCACTGGTACTAGGACAGATAGGAAATAAATCAAAATATTTAAGAGTTGTTACCAAAAAAAAGTGGCCACCTGTTCTGGTGACAGTAGGAGGGTAATTCCCCTCACTTTGTAGAGAGTTCTGTTCACCTCCCATTAAATCTCTGGGACAGGAAGGGAAGAAAAAAAATCCCACAAAAGGGGAAGGGGGAAAAAATAAGCTGGCAGAGGCTTTAATTTATCCAAGACTAAAATATAATTTTTGGCTATACATAAGCTTTAACCACCCCAATACTGGACACTTTTACCCCTTTCCTGCCAATTTTCAGATTTCAGCACTGTCACACTTTGAATGACAATTACTCAGTCAAGCATCCATGTACCCAAATGGATTTTTTATCCAGTCTCAGCTACATACAGTATACAGCACTGCGATCCAGCAGTGAGATGGAAAGTTCTCGTCTCACTCCCAGATTAAAATAGTGTCAGGCTGAGTGCTGCTCACCCATTCAAGGGAAGCTTTTATGAATGAATACAAATCGTCCTCTGATTGGCTTTTACAGTGTGAGACTCTGCCACTGTAGAAATGTAGAAGAATATAACACAGGATTCGCATTAAGGGTTAATATGAAGTTCCAGACTACCATTTCTGAGCGGAAAAAGCTGTATTTTTCGTTTTCTCTGGATTGGGACCTGAAACACGACTGTTCCAAAGTGTATTGGGTGGGATAGAACCTTCAATCCTGTGTCCAGATTTTACTAGGTACCTGCAGCCTGTGTGAGTACACAGGTGTGCAGGGTCATTATATACTCAAGCCCGAGGATAGCTCAAAGCTTCCAGTTTGGAGACAGCTCCCATATTGGAGACAGGAGGTCTCACCCAGGGGTCAAAGAAGCCCCAGCTAGGCGGTCTTTTTCCAGGAGTCAGATGGGCTCCCATCGGGTGTCAGAAGAACACTTTCCAGAGGCCAGAAGTGGGTCGTACAGCAGGGAGATTTTACTTAAGGCTAAGAGCAAGGTAAACAAGGAGAGCTGGGCAACACAGTCTGAGGGACTGGTAAGAAAAGCAACGGTACTGTTAACAATGGAAAAGGAAAAGATCCATAAGCAGCACATCATAAAGCAGACCCATGTGCATGTGGGTCTGCTTCATGATGTGCAGCTTATGGACCTTTTCCTTTGACATTGCTGCAGCTTGGGAGTGAAGTTATAATTAACATATCTATAATATGTGTAAACAAGTAGGAGATTTGTCTCATAATAATTCATATTCGATAGAAAATGGATATAGATATACTACACACACAGGGCCGGTGCTACCACTAGGCGGACTAGGCAACCGCCTAGGGCGCACTGCCACCTAGGGCGCCCGGCCGCTGGTTATTTTATTCCTGCACTGTCCTTGCCATGTCAAGCAGCGTCAATACAGTGTCCCGGAATGATAGTGACAGAGTGAGCAAACACTGGGTAGCGCAGGTGCTCACTCCGCCTCCGCCTAATGCTCTACTGGCCACTGGTTGCTAGAGCCGCCTGGCGTGTAACAACCAGTGATGTAATGGATGCGACTCTCTGCTCAGCACTCAAAGTGGAGGAGGAGTTATCTTCCTCCTCCTTCTCCGCGCCTAGTGCTCTCCACCACGCTGGATGACTTCCCACCTCCTCTATCTTCTGGCAAGTGGCACTGCATCTGGGCCAGGTGTCAGTGAGGGGCTCCACTCACGGCATCCCAAAGAAGAGTCTCTGCTACTTCACTTCCAGTCTCCACAGAGAACTTTACTGGGCACCTGACCCTTCACAGCACAGAGCAGCTGACACCAGCCCAGCGATGTTCCCCGATCAGTGTGATCGCACAGTGAGTGTTATTCTAGTAGGGGGGAGCAGCCAGCCTGTGCCCACACCATAAGGGGAATCGCCGGGGACACTCTGGATTGTCAGAGGGAGTTGTAGGAGTTGTATAAAGCTGTCTGTTAGATGGATGAGCCTGTGCCTCCTTGTCCGTCAATTTCTTCACCTCCCCCCTCCCTAACACACCTGCTTGGAATGCTCCATGGGGACCGTGCTAGAAGAATCATCAATCAATCTGAGAGGACCATGGAGCAGTGCTCGGGAGGGAGAGGGGAATGTACAGCTGCCAGTGTGTTTGTACATGTCTACTGCCTGTGTGTGTGCTACACTGAGACATGGGACAACACTAGCTGTGTGCAGAGAGACCCCTCCCCCACTCACAGCATGTCACAGTCCCTGACCTTTAGACCAGTCCCTCTCCTTCACCCACTACTGTGTATGGCATTGTCCCTGATTAATAGGGACAGTCCCTGTTTTATAAACCAGCCCCTCTGTCCTTTAATTGTCTTCTGTCCCTCTACCAAGTGTAACTATCATAGTTCGAATCCACTTTGGTAAGCAGTCCCTGATGTATAGAGAAGGTCCATAGACAGTCCATTAAAGAAACAGTCCTTATTATCCACTTGCTCTCCAAAAGATTTACCCCTCCTTAATGACCAGGCCATTTTTTGCAAAAAGTCACTGCGTTATTTTAACTACTATTTTAACTGCAACGCTGTAACCAAATAAAAATAAAAGATGTCCCTTTTATTCCCACAAATAGAACTTTCTTTTGGTGCTATTTGATCACCTCTGCGGCTTTTATTTTTTGTAAAATAAACAAAAAAAGAGCGACAATTTTGAAAAAGAAAAATTTTTTTTTAAACTTTCTGCTATAAAACATCCAATAAAAAAATTGAAAAAATCTAATTTCTTCAAAGTGACACATAATGGACTACTATGCGATGCAATGTGATGCGATGCGATGCATAGTAGTCCATTATGCTTTACCTTTGCAGGGAATGAAAGAGGAAGTAACACTCATCAGGGTTTACTTCCTCTTTAATGAGATTGTATATGTGATGACAATCAAATGTAATTTTAAAATGTGTGTGAGTGTATATGTATTCTATTGACTGATCTACCAAATGTCCCCCCCGAGTCTGTATTTGATGGGCACTGGTGAGGCGGCATTGGTGAAGCGATATTGATGGGCGCTGATGAGGCGGCATTGATGGGCACTGGTGAAGCTGCATTGATGGACACTGGTGAAGCTGCATTGATGGGTGCTGGTGAGACTGCATTCATAAGCGCTGGTTAACAAGCATTGATGGGCGCTGGTGAAGCGGCATTGATAGCCGCTGGTGAGTCTGTATTTCATGGGCACTGATGAGTCTGTATTTGATGGGTGCTGGTGAAGCGACATTGATAGCCACTGGTGAGTCTGTATGTGATGGGTGCTGGTGAAGTGGCATTGATGGGCGCTGGGGGAGCGGCATTGATAGCCGCTGGTGAGTCTGTATTTGATGGGCACTGGTGAAGCGACATTGATGGGTGCTGGTGAGTCTGTATTTGATGGGCGCTGGTGAAGCGACATTAATGGGTGCTGGTGAGTCTGTATTTGATGGGCACTGGTGAAGCGGCATTGATAGCCGCTGGTGAGTCTGTATTTGATGGGTGCTGGTGAGTCTGTATTTGATGGGCGCTGGTAAAGTGGCATTGATGGGCGCCGGTGAGTCTGTATTTGATGGGTGCTGGTGAGGCTGTATTTGATAGGCACAAGTGAGATAACATTTGATGGGCAGAGGTGAGGCTGCATTTAAAGGGCACTGGTGAAAACGTTTACAAATAAAAATCTGCTATTTTATCGTTTATCGTTTTGAATTATTTGATCTGAAAGCTGGTTTGGGGGCAAAACTGTAAAATTTCCACAATTAGCTGGTCTAGCAAAGTGTCGCATGCAAAATAGTAGTGGTCATTAAAAAGGTGGGGTGTACATGGGAAGGGCAAAGGGGGTGGAGTCAGGGGTGGGGCCAAGGGGGGCGGCAAAATGAGGTTTCGCCTAGGGTGTCAAAAATCCTTGCACCAGCCCTGTACACACATAATTAAATATCTGCATAAAATATTGAATGAATAACTTAATTTGATACATAAGTATGTAATTCATAAATAATCCAAAAAATAGATAGCACATGATACATATATAAAAGCCCAAAATTTGATAGCACATGATTGAAATATAATCAAATACATAATGCAAGAATAGAATCCAGCATACTTCAAAGTCCCGCTTTCTTGTTCTCCTTTGTGATGTTATGTCAACTTCCTGTTTTGTTCAATAAAAGTGGGCTGACATGCCCTAAAATATAATTTGGATTAGCGCAACTCATTGGAAAAAGCCTCTGCCACAAGAGTATAATCTCCCAATACCCCCCAATATGGAGAGGCGGGGGATGACGTCACAATCTCTGCCAATGAGGAAGCTTTGCATTTATTTGGGGAATACAAAGCTTCCTGTGAACTTTTTTAAAAGGGCATTAAAAGTGGAGATCAGCTTTAAGATTTTTATGGGCAGGAATAAGCATACATATGCAGTCAATTGGTTGAGGCTTTTCTAACTTAACAAATCGAATAGTAGATAAGGGAACTGAAGAGCACTGATATGTAGAGAAATCAAGGTACAGCATCACAATGGTGATAGGTTTAGATAAAGTATAGCACTGTTAAGAAATTATGGAACATACACTTTGTACCAACCGTTAAACCCCTTTCACACTGGGGCGTTTTCCAGGCGTTTTTCATGCGCTTTAGCGTTAAAAAAAGCGCCTGAAAGAAGCCGCAACTGCAATCCCAATGTAAAAGCCTGAGTGCTTTCACACCAAGATTCCTTTCACACTGGGGCGTTTTTCAGGTGCTTTAGCGTTAAAAAAAGCGCATGAAAGAAGCTGCAACTGCAATCCCAATGTAAAAGCCCGAGTGCTTTCACACTGAGGCGCTGTGCTGGCAGGGCGTCAAAAAAAGTCCTGAAAGCAGCTTCTTTGCAGCGCTTTTGGAGCGGTGAATACAACGCTCCTAAAGCGCCCCTTCCCATTGAAATCAATGGTAAGTGCCTGTAAAACGCCTGAAAAATGCTATTGGCAGCAGCGTTTTGTGGGTGCTTTTAACCCTTTATTTGGCCACTAGCAGGGGTTAAAAACGCCCCAATAACGATTGAAAAACGCTGGTAAAGCGCTGCTAGTTTAAGCGGCGCTTTACAAGCATTTTTCGGGCGCTGACATTGTGAAAGGGCTCTTAAAGCACTTGGGCTTTCACATTGGGACTGCAGATGAGGCTTCTTTCAAGCGCTTTACAGGCACTTTTTTTTAACGCTAAAGCGCCGTAAAAAAGCCTGAAAAACGCCCCAGTGTGAAAGGGGTGTTAATGCTCCATCTTATTGGATTAATAACTTGTGTGACATACACTTTACTTTTATTGCATAGGTATTCTTTTGCATCAAGGTTGCTCATAAAAAAAAAAAAAAAATTGTTGTGTTACAGTGGCATGTGCAGCGCTCATTTATAACCACGCAGACCTTGATGTGTTTTCCCCAAACTAACAATCTCTCCTTTTTAACACCACATCATAACTGCACAAATATTTTTCACTGAAACCTTCAAAGTGACAGACCACACAACAGCGAGAACAGAAGAAAAGCACATACTGTTTATTATGAATATGTACAACTTTTCCACGTCACTGGATGAAATGTTCAGCATATATTAAATAAATAGAAAATCCATAAGGTAAACAATGGCAATGTGGCAATATATAAATTGCTAATTTTAGGAACAAACATGATTTTATTAAATTGCCTGTGAAATAGCTGGTTGCGCTATACCCTAAAGATGCAATAAGAATATATCTGTAAAATGATCGAACCACCATGTGCCACGTGTTATCTGGGTCAAGAAAACCTGGCAAAAGGGTAATAAGGGTTAGTAAACCATGCGATAGATTGATGTTATCATATGCATTATGTATTCACCGGCCATATACAGCAGATCTACCCGCTTCATAAAAAGTCCAAGTACTTTCACAAAACTGCCACAAACACACAAATTCTGCCCTACTTATATCTTTGTTCATGTTATCCTTGCTAAGCTCATCATTTTTGTGATATGTTGGTTTAGGGACATCACAGTGATTACCAGTACAGACTCTTCATATGTTTTGGTTGTTGCTTGATATTCAGGAACCTGAAATGGTCACCAGTATCTTCTCCTTTTTTTTCAAAACAGCTATTTAAAAAAAAAAAATACTCCTAACCCTGCTTGAGCCTGGCAATGCAAATGTTTCCTGCTTAAATAATCTTTATACATGCAAATGTGTTCTTATAGGATATGAGGAAAATAGGATAAAGGCCAAGAAGTGTTTTTTTTTTTAAGTAAATCGCAGACTTGGTAACAGATCACTTCACCTAAAAGATGTATAAGCACTACGCCTAATAAACGTAGACATTTCCAGTAAAACTCCCATCGCAGTGGTAGTTATCTGGGCTGTTACTATTTTTTTTATTTTTTATTTTTATTTTATAAATCACAATTCTGTTTTCTGTCTCTGGTCTCTTTTAAGTACTATGTGCTGTGAAACAAAGCCATCAAGTGGATATGTGTGCATTTACAATGGTATACAGATCAGCAGCACTCTCCGAATACCAAATTCTGAAAATACAAGTGCAAAAAAGTGTGTTTCATAATTCAGTGACTGTAGTAGTTTATGCTAAACCTGTCATTTGACTGGATCTAAAGAACCTTAACACTATTTCTATTTTAGAAGCATAAAGGAAAAGCAGAAAATGAGAAAATTCAATTCAAAGACTCAGAGTGGTCATCAGTAGCCTTCTTTTGTGCCTCTTAGTACAAGAAAAAGCAGCTTTGCCCATCAAGTCTATTCTCCTCCTTCATCCAGAAAATAAATCTAAGAGCACTAGTCTGTGGAAAATTCCTTGTTAACATGTCATTTAAAGCATGAAGAATATGGACATCTAGTTCCTGGTGTTTTCGAGGGCAAATGCCCATTGTAACTTACAACCAAGTTTACTTCTATGATATGCCTGAATTGGCCAAATACTGAACGTCTGAAATGAAAGGGTAGGGGAAGATGACCAGAAATAAAATAAAGTTTCCTCTTTTATATCTCCAGTTCTAATAATTCCAGTTAAAGAATGCATGTTTGCTGACGGTCTCAGTTGCAGTCGTAAACAAAATCGTAATTGCTAGGCTCCTTTGGAATTGGGGGAGGTGCATCAGGAATTTGTATGTTTTCCAGATCTAGAAGGCGTAGTTTTATTTCCATGCTAAGCAATGTGTCCATGTCAGTTCTTGTTTGATCACTGATCATTTCCTTTCCAAGTAAGGCATTAAGTCCATCTGTCCATATGCAGTACTGTGCAAAACGAAAATAAAAGCATGAGTGGTTATGATAATGATTTGCACATCTTCTTTCAAGTGACAATGATATATTTCATATATTTTGTCTGGCTTGATTTAAAAGATTAAAATAATTACCTGATATTTCAATTATAGGTGGAGTCTGGAAGTTTGTGCCTCTTTTCAAATTTGGAGTATGGGATTAGCTTGACCTTTTTTTTTTTCCCCATGTACTATGAGGCTACCATTGCTGACCTCTTTTTGGAAATATCAACTGCCTGGCCATGTCTATTAATTTTGGTCTAGCTTCAGTAGTTTATGGTTATTGAAATGACACAAGATTAGAAAGTCAAAGTGAAGTTATAACTTCTAATCTGCAATGCTGGTTCCTGATCAGCGACTCAGCATATGAAAGTCTATGGAACTGCATGGCAGCCATGCAACTAGCATTTTCAAAAAGAGAGGTAAGCAATGGCAGCCTACATATTCTTTTACTATGGATTTCCCTTAAAGCATAACTGTGAGGTGGCTAATAATATAAGATTTTGTACTTACTGTATAATATTGAGGTCCATTGAGGGATAAATTAATTTAGATACAGTTGGGTTATAATGTCACCTTCAGGTGGACACTTTTTCTTTATCTTCAAGGGAGGGACACAGGAATATGGATACAGTTGGGAAGATAGATAGCAGTCCAACTGAGGAGTGGACAATAACCACTGACAGGGCAGCAGAGTCTGTCTGCAACTTTGGTCACATGTGGGCTTTTGTTCTTCAGGTGATCGTAATGAAATTAAATGTCTCCTGCCTCACAAGGAAGGCTGCCAATGACTAAGAGGAGGTCACAAAGGATCAACCTAAATGCACAAGACCAGCACAGAGGAGGTCACAACCAGATGTGAATGACTCCACCCAAAGGAACACTTTGCCTGCCCGTGACATTTATACAGTAATAAGTGCATTTTTATAGCACTGATCACTGTATAATTGTCAATTGTCTCAAAAATGTCATAAGTGTCCATTACCGCCATTACCACAGATCACCGCCATTACTAGTAAAAAAAATAATAATAATGAAAATTTTATAAATCTATCCCCTATTTTGTAGACGCTATAACTTTTGTGCAAACCAATCAATATACGCTTATTGCGATTTTTTTTTTACCAAAAATATGTAAAAGAATACATGCCTAAATTGAGGAAAATAGGTTTGTTTTTTAAAAATTGGGATACTTATTATAGCAAAAAATAAAAGATATTGTTTTTTAAAAATTGTTGCTCTTTTGTTTATAGCACAAAAAATAAAAAACGCAGAGGTGATCAAATGCCACCAAAAGAAAGCTCTATTTGTGGGGAAAAAAGGACATCAATTTTGTTTGAGTACAAATTGTCAGTTAAAGAGACACAGTGCCGTATCACAAAAAATGGCCTGGTCATTGAGCAGCTAAATCCTCTGGGGCGGAAGTGTTTAAAAAACAACAGACACACAAAATGGTGTAGTAATCAGAAAAAAAACCACTGGGGCAACACCCCAGATCCTGGTGTAAGCCCAGCCATCCTTACTCACTAAGTGATTCTTCTGAGAAAGGGTCACATCTGGGGCTGTGCCACAGCTCTAGATCTGGAAAGCACCAACACAACCTACTCAGATCTAAAAAGTCCCACAATTCAGAGCCCAGTGCTGGAAGATCACATTTAAGGCTAGCAATAAAAAAAAAACTAATCCAAGTATAAAAGCCGGCAACATTTTTTTAAGACTTTACTCAGCAAGGCTGAGTAAAAAGTGTCCAACTTCCTAGGACACTAAAGTGTCAGTGTCCGTTTCCTCTGAGTGGCAGTATAACCAAACTGTATCCGAGTACTACTTCCCCATTGCTGTAATGTAAGCGGGCCATCAACATCACCAGACATAATGCAGGTTCAAACATTGGTGACACAAAAAGAGACGAAGAACTGCTTTGAGGGACCAGTCATCTCTACTGGAACTGGAGGGAAGGAAAACTAAATAGCCATAGATTAGGGTAAGTATTCCTTCCTGTTAAATCATCCCGGGGTGCTATGGTGCACATTTATTTTTGTGGCCAGCTTGGAGTTGGGCTTTATCGATACTAAAATGTCTGTGATTATTATTATAATACATGATTTAAATAGCGCCAACAGTTTGCACAGCGCTTTGCAACATGATGACATTTTTAGTTTAGACTGTGATGTTAAGGTCCTTATTTTAGAGGTACTGAGTTTTAAAATTAAACAATGCAAAAACGAATGCATTAATATTGCTCATTTAATCAACTTACTGACACATACATAATGAAATCTACGCCTGCCTGTATTTACTGTGTTCTGCATATGCAATCACTCCATTTTAAGCATGTCAAAGTGGCGTTTCAGCATTCTTATACCAGTTTGTATCCTTAAACCTCTGTTTTGACCTCTACTTAAATGCAGTTACCACCCTCTTAAGCTGTTGTATTAATTATACACTGCACCATTTCTTTCAATGTGCTGTGTATTACCATAGATATGTGCTGAAATCTAGCTTGCACACATTGAACACAGTAGGTGTCATATGTGTTTAACACATCTTTTGAATCGTATACCCAAAATAGCCATGCTGACCAATTTTGACTTGAATATTTAACCAGGACAATGCGTATTTCACATATTTTAGCTGAGATGGAGATTCATATGAGATATTTCAGAACACAGAACCCTGAGGAGGTACAGTACATTATGGAAGATGTTTGAATGAAAGGTCATGCACTGAAGCTGGAGACTGGTGTAGTCACAGGGGACTGAGAAAAATCACTTTACTGAAAGCTTAGTGAGTAAGTGAAATAACCCTTTGGCATAGAGGCGGAAGAATAATGTGATATATGATCTTTAAAAATGTTCATAATCCAATTATAGCATTGCTTTACTCATATTTTTGTTAGAAAGAACAGATAATTGGCAAATGTATATTTAACAGAAAAACATATATGAAACAAAGATGACATAAGAATACAGAAAGTCCATTGTACATCCGTGCACAAGTGTAACCATGTCATTCACAGGTATGAAGACACACTGCACACAAGAGGACACTGACATACTAAGAACATGTACGAAATATGCATGTGCATATGTGTGGCTGACCTAAAAAGAATGTATGTACTTTTTTTTTCCAAATAACAGTTTTATTGTTTGTATTTCAATTTATTGTATTTCAATATAATTGTATTTCAGAAGATACATGTATTCAAATGTATGTACTTTTTATATCTTTCGAGATATACTGTACATACAAAAGAGAGTGTGATGTGTATAAATAATATGTAAATCATTTTTTAAAGACTATACCTCTATAAGCAGTCTCTGCTTCCTATTTTGCAATGTTACATAATTGTTAATTACTGTTCCCTTTTCCAATGAAAGTTTAAAGTGGAATTAAACTCCACTTTTACTGTACCTACCAGTAAGCCCATAATAGTAAGACCTACAGGTTTTACTTGTAGGTATGGTGAATATCTCTAAGCCCTTGTACACACGGTCGGACATTCCGACAACAAAATCCGTAGGATTTAGTCCGACGGATTTTGTTCGAAACCGGTGTTGCATACACACGGTTGGATAAAGTTGTCGGAAAACCCGATCGTTCTGAACATGATGACGTTATTTCGTTACGAGGGGACTACGTTCAGGCTAGTAGCCAATAGCTTTGCTGTAGGAATTTGATCTGAGCATGCGTAGCACTTTGTCCGATCGGAATTCTCTACACACAATCGGACAAAGTCCGATCAGATCATGTTGTCGGAAAGTTTTATAGCCCAGCTCTAAAACTTTGTCCGTCGGCTATTCCGATGGAAACAGTCCGAAGGAGCCCACACACAGTCGGATTATCTGACAACACGGTCCGATCGGACATTTTCCGTCGGAATGTCCGACCGTGTTTACAAGGGCTTAAACTTGCACTGTTTAGAAGGTATTCACACAACATGCAGTTGGTGTGGTGCATACTAATACATTATGACTTAAATCTGCATTGCTATTTTTTTTTCTTTTAGCGGTTTACTACTGCTTTAAGGGCTCAGTCACATCAATGCATTTTAACACATTCACACTAAAGTGTGAAACATCACTGCATGCACATAGATTAGTCATTTAAAATGGTGCTAATTCACATCTGTGTGACGTGTTGACAAGTGTTGTTTTTATTTTATTTTTTGATACGTGAACACATTATAGGGTCTGTTGATAAAAATGGCAACACATGAAATGCATGCATGTTGATTAACACATAAAAACATATGAAAGCATTCATGAAAATACATGAATCCAACTGAAAGGGTAACTCCGCTTTTTATAACCAAGCTGATCTGGACTTGGTTAGATGGTGTGAAGGGCAGATGGAGACTTTGGGGTCTTTTAGACCTAAAAGAGTACATGTCATCTGCCCAATGCTATCACATAGGGGTTTATTAACCCCTTGTGATAGCAATCAAGTAAAAATAAAGAAACAAATAAAAGAAAAAAAGTTAAAAAAAACTAAAATAATAAAATATATATAAAAAATCGGTGACACTCTCGGTGCCCGCACACCTGCGTAAGCGCATAAGCAAGCCCAGGGTGTGCACGTATATGTAAACTGTGGTCGCACCACATGTGGGACATATCACCATGAACACCAGAGTGAGAATAATAGTTCTAGCTCAAGACCTTATTAACTTGAGACTGATTAGCTGTAAAGGTTTTTTTTAAAGCGCCACCTATAGTGATTATTGGGCACCCTAGTTTTTGTTGATATTACAGACGAACACAATTTTAGGACATGGCATGCTTGGTATCTATTTACTCGATGCAACCTCATCTTTTATATTTTAACCAAACATGGGTATTATATGGTGTGTTTTTGCACTAAAATGTATTTTATTATATATATTTTTTTAAATTTGAGTTTAATAAACAGCTGTGCAAAGTGACATAAAAATGTGCAACTATCACCTTTTTATTCTACAGGGCCTTTGCTTTCAGAAAAATAATGTTCTGAGGGTTTAAGTAATTTTATTTCCAGAAATTAAGATTTAAAAAAAAAAATTGCTCTGGAGCTAAACTGGTTAAGGTAAACACTGTAATTGTAAAAAAAATATGCGCTCACTATAAATATGCCACATTTCCCTTAAACAATAAAGCAGGTAAACTGAAGTGTGGGTTGACTATATTCACACAGTGAGTGATGTCTATTTTTTGTATTTCTCCTGCGCTAACCTATCTGAGGTTAGCGCAGGAGAAATACGAAAAAAAAAAAAAAAGAAACAAGAGCCAGGTGTTATTGAGTCTCTAGAACTCATATCCACTTCTGTCCAGATGTTGCAAGAACAGAGAAAACAAGGGAAAGAATATAAGACAGTATTTGGTGAATCTAACCACTCATATTTTCTTACAGTGGATAGGGCACCCTCAATGTGTGTAGACTGATTACTCATATGATAAAGCATTAGACATAGCTGCCTTCCAATCAATAACAAGTGTCTGAACCAGTGCTTTCTAAAAGCAGAATTCTGAAATGTTTCTAAGCGAATATTTCCTGCTGCAAGTAACGTTTGCTTATTATTTTAATAACATCCTGTTAATGTACTTTACTTTTTAAAATATTTTAATATCTATAACATTTAGAACTTGCTGATAATGGCTAAAGACTGTTTAAATAATAAGGTCTGATAGTTATCAATATAATGGATAGAAGTTTTTTTTTTTTTTTTTTACTTTTTACAGGAAACTATAGTATATTTTAGAATTTTTTTTTTTCGCTTTCTGTTGCTCGTTTTAATAACTGCATCTCATACACCGATTTGTAAAGGACCTCTAGTGGCCATTTGTATATCAGAGAATGTGATTATTACTGTTAAGCTTAGTTCACTTTATAAAGTGTTTGTTGTTTTTAATCAAGTCAGATCAGATCTAAAAACTTGCACTGAAAGAGCAGTGACACACAGTCATTGTGCAGCCCATTTGTGACTAGACAGAACCAGGTATGTAGTATTTTCAAAGGTGATCAGCAATGGCAACTCCATAATTCTTTCATGATAAGTTTTACTTTAACCCTTGTCCATATGTCACTGGTGCCTAAATCCCCACTCAAATGTAAGCATTACACATGCATGTGTTGGTTAACTTGACAATAATTCCATGGATAATTTGTATACTTAAATGATATATTTTTTTCAGACTTGCAAGACTGTTTTACTAAAATCCGAATCAGGATGAAGATAGAAAATAGATTGTGTAGCACGGCTCTCACAAAAATAATTTAGATAAATATTGGGACCATACCTAAAAGTAAGACCTGTAGGTCTTACTATTATGGGCTTACCGGTAGGTACAGTAAAAGTTCAAAAGTGGAGTTTAATTCCACTTTAAACTTGCATTGGAAAAAGGAACAGTAATTAACAATTATGTAACATTGCAAAGTAGGGAGCAAAGACTGCTTATAGAGCTAAAGTTATAAAGAGCCTAATCATTAATGATTATTTTTCAGGCAGACGTTTCACATTTGTTTATAAGAGTGCGTGTGTGTGTGTATATATATATATATATATATATATATATATATATATATATATATACACACACACAAGCTTGAGCTTTGTCGTGCACACCCTAATGCAATAGACTGCACACACCTATGGTGTGGGGCTTGCATCAATGGCATCAGTTTGAGACGCTTCTGTGAACATTCATTCAATGCAGGTGCATTTTGACCTGCAGTTCATCTTCTAACCTGCTTCAAGTAGGTTTTTGTATTCCTATAGACTTGTATGGAAATGCAAAAAAAAAAAAAAACCTGTTGACAGAGGCAATTACAAAGATGGTTGACAATAATACTCTCCACATAAAAAATCAAACCATTAAACTTACCTCATGTTTATCTGGAGCAATGAAATTTAGTTGGCAGTTGGATTCATACATGATTGAAAATGCTAGTTCGAGCACCTCCTAAACGATAAAACAGACAGCTGAGTATAAGTGTTAAACAGAGATGCGCTTGTGTAAGGCAATTTATGGAACATAGCATTCATGGTTAAGTAAAGATATTAATACAATTGTAGATGTTTTCAGAAATGCTAGATTTTTAGTTAGGAAGTTTTAATTGGGTAACTTGAAAATGTCTGGATCAATCCACAAATTCAACAGCGCCTTGAGGCGATTCAGTTCGCATTGTCCACTATACAAGTATTTCCTTCATTCATTCACAAAGTCAAGAAAATTTACAAACTAGGTTTACGTGGTTTGGCACACGACATGTACAAAGGCATTATCTTATATTAAAGTTCTCTATAAGATGTCACCTTTCTGCCTTTTGGTTTGTCCACTTTGGGGATAAACAGTGAAACAGTAAAATGACTCTAAACATCCATGTGTAAATTGTAAAATGTGCCAGTACTTGATGATAAAGATTTTCTCAATGGACAGCAAAACATGGCATTTCACAAGTTACAAATGAAACATGAAATGTGTATTTGATTGGTATTGTTGAAGCACTTTCCAAATAAATTGACAGCGATCCAATATCTACATTAAAGAAAACTTTTCATGACAGAAATATGTAATTGATCATTGCTCTTTTTTCCTTCCAGCTTTCGTTTGCTGCATGCTAATGCTCGATCTGAGCCACACCCAGACAACTAGAGGTTTTCAAAAAAAGCCCAATAAATGGCAGCCTACATATTTGTTTCATGACAGGTGTACTTAAAGGAGTATCCAGCCAAAATATAAAGGATTAGGTCATAATTTCATTAAAAAAAATAAAAATTAAAAGGTTCATAAACTCACAACAAGTTTCCCCCCCCCCCGCTTTTCTTACAGTAGCTTCCGCAATTACCATCATCTGCCGCCCTCCCCAGCTAGTGAAACTGTACAGACATTTCAAAACATAACTACACAGGCCTGGAGGTTATGTAAAATCATAATTCTTGCAATAATGAGTGGTCACTGGTCAGCATGACCAGGTGACCAATAGACATGTGTGATTCGTTTCGTACGAATCTCAAATTCGGGAGGATCCGAAATACGAATTGCCGTGCGTCCGAATTCTGTACGGAATACGAACTTTTGTTTACGAATTCCGGATTTCGGATCAGCGTTTTTTGCGGCGTTTTTTACCGCGGTTCGTATCGTTTTTTACCGCGTTTTCAGTCATTATGCTTATTATGACTTGCAGAAGACTTCTGTGATAGAAGTCAATGTAAGTTGCCTGAAGACATCAGTGAAAGACTTTCATCCTCTGGGCAGGCTGCCAAGAAAAGAACAAAATGATACAATGTTTCTTCTTCAATGGGCTGAACTCCGTGTGTAGAAGTTCTCAGTTTAACCAAAGACTAAATCTTTTTTGACACTCGTTGCTTACAAGTAAAAATCCAGTATTTTCTGCTAGAAAATCACTCAGAAGCCCCAAAAATTATATATATTTTTTAGCAGAGACCCTAGGGAATAAAATAGCGGTTGCAGGTGTCATTGCTGTATGTCACGCTGCTAATGTCAGTGCTTTCTAGAGGTCGACCGAAAAAAAAAGGGCTAACTTGCATTTGAAAGACCTCTGCGCAAATACCGCGTCACATAAAATATTGCAACAACTGCTATTTTATTCCCTAGGGTCTCTGCTAAAAAATATATATATATAATTTTTGGGGCTTCTGAGTGATTTTCTAGCAGAAAATACTGGATTTTTACTTGTAAGCAACAAGTGTCAAAAAAGATTTAGTCTTTAAATGGTTAAACTGAGAACTTCTACACAGGGAGTTCAGCCCATTGAAGAAGAAACATTGTATCATTTTGTTCTTTTCTTGGCAGACTGCCCAGAGAGGATGAAAGTCCTTCACTGATGTCTTCAGGCAACTTACATTGACTTCTATCACAGAAGTCTTCTGCAAGTCATAATAAGCATAATGAGCAATGTTTTTGCCTTTAAATTCATGGTAAAGAACGTTCGTACGAAAATTCATATTTCGTACGAAACAGAACGGAATTTCAGGAACGAAATACGAATTAATTTTATTACGAATCGAAACGGAACAGAACGAAACAAATTTTTTGAAGGCGCTCATGTCTAGTGACCAATGGGAATCTTATTTTAATGCCAACCCAGAAGAAAAAAGCCTCAGGAGAGATTCTCATTGGTCAGCGTTTGGCATGCCCATGCTAACCAATGGACGCATAACATTGAGAACATTATGATGCAATATAGTCTCTGGGCTGCGTTGTGAAGCTTTGAAATATCAAGACTAATACAGAGGCTGGAGTGGGTGGCAATAAATTGTGATCATGGCGGCTGGGGACTGAAGGGGCTGGGAAAGCTGATGTGGGTAGTTCACCTTTTCAATTTATGTGAAAAAGTGTCTGCGTAACCTTTAGAGATTTCTCATTACATTTTGTACTGGTGACAAGTTGTCATTAGTACAGGGAAAATGTTCTCAATGAAACATCGTACAGCAGTAAAAACCCCTTCCCAGTTGTATTCAAAACTACAAAAAGAAATTTGTCTGCAGTTTTAAAGAATTCCTCAGCTAATTTCAATTAAATGACAATTCTGTTTATGTACATGCACCCTACCCCTAAAGCCTAGTACACACAATCAGAAAATCGCATTAAAAGTACCACTTTTAAAGCAATCATATGATAATCTGATCATTCGTACACAGCTTACGAGAGCAGATCCCGGACAGGTTGTGCAAAATTATCCGATTGGACAAGCACAAAACCTTTTGTCGTACGATGCCAGATCGGACGGTTTTCATTTAATCAGAACAGTTTTAGTCCAAAAATACAATACAGTTCATCACTTCCGAATTTTTTTTTTCTTTTGTATGAGAATTTTTTTAACTTTAGTAACCTCTTCATTTTTGATATGGAGACTTGTATGCAAAAAAAAAAAAAGAAAAAAAAAGGACAATCATTTGTCCAATAATCTCATAGTGTGTACCAAGCTTAAGCCAGGCCCACTCATTTCAAAAGCAGTGAAAAATGTCTTAACCCAGTGAAAGTTAAAATTTACTCTTTAAAACCCTAACCCTAATATCTAACTTGTTATTTTTTCAAGGGAATAGTGTGATGACTTTACAAAGGTATTAATGTCAGTTCTTGGCACTATGCTAAAAACATGGATAAAGGTGACCTGCAGTTTTTCCAGTCTCTAAGATGACTGTATTAACTGAGTTAAGAACTGAGAAAAGGATTTCATTGGAGCAGTGGTAAAGACTTCAGTGTATAGCAAATAAAGCACATGGTAAAAATTCAAATCATAACTCATGCAAACAGCATTGCAAGGGAGCCGAGGTGTACAAGTTCAGATAAAAAAGAATGGCTACATAAAAGATCGTATTATTATGTTTAGCAGGTTCTATGAGAAATTCAAGCTACTGTAAAACTGTTCGTACATCTATAATTTACACTGATGCAAGCTCAAGAAAAAAAGGCAGAAAAATAATTCTCATCATGTTCTTCATCATGTTCTTCTGAAAGAACAACGGCTATTACCACAATAGTCCTTGCCAATTAAAAAAACACCCTTAATTTGACAAAACACATAGAAAAATCAAAACAATAAAAAAAAAAAAATGCTTTAATCTACTCAACTGTCATTGATATGTTCTTGTTAATTAATATGCAAAGTAATTGTTTATACTTTCCTCAGGCTTAGAAATATTCTTTACATTAGTACTAGGAATTCTGACACACGAGGAGCCTACCGTGTAATTATACTACTATGACGGCTTCAAGGCATCCATAGATGTCATCTATTAAATACAGACTTAGTTAACAAAGTGAAAAAAAAATGTGCCACTTCAAAGAAATGTGGAGCTCTGGTGAAGCATGACAGGAAAAAAGCAATATATTGAATATTGCAGGATACATGCGTTTGGGAGGGCTCACCTTGTTTTGTTTGAGAGCACCTTTCTCCTTCATGTGCGGACAGTCCTTTCCAGTTAGTATTGCTTTAATATCAGCCACTGGCACTATGAAGGGGGGAAAAAAAAAGCATAAAAGTTGTTAGAACAGTACATAGATACATCCACTGTGGGAATTGAAGTTAAATAAATACAATTAACAAATATATATATATATATATATATATATATATATATATATATATATATATATATATATATATATATATATTTGTTTAAAATACATGAATGGAACTGTTTAACCTGCCACAGAATTTATAATCCTGTGCAGGCAGATTTATAATCCTGATACATTTAGTAGATGGCAAATCCAAGGTATGTGCTGCCCTCAGATCTTTCTGCATGCTACAATCCAGTTAAGAAATACATGGTACTGTTAAATTTTATAACAATGTTATGAATGGCATAACAATGCCAATGCTGTTTGAGAAACAGGGATTCAAATTTTGATTCACAATACAAAGTTTATTCGGCCCTTCACAAGATCTTTCTGCAAATCTCCTCCCTGTGCTGGAGACGTCTTAGCCAGGATGGTACATATGCACATCTTATGGACCTGCTCAGTTCTGCAACCATTTTGGACTTGGGTTTGGAACCTGACCTACAAACTCACTGATGTTCAACTGGGTGATGACCTAGTAGCTCACCTGCTACACCTGGCTCTCAAGTGCCCTCCAGGCAGTACACATGCCCTCTCACTATCCAATTGCTTACACAGCCAAGGCCTATATATCACTGTTCTGGCAACAAATGACAGCACCACCTTTGGGAGTTTGGCTTTGAAAAATTCAGGAAATATGCTCCATTGATGAAATACTGGCATCCTTTAACCATACAGAAGAACAATACTGCAAAACTTTGTTCTACTGGTTCGACTATACTTTTTCAGCAGATTGTGCTGCTGGCATAGCCTGTTGAGCTCCAAATTGGTTTAGGAAGCCTTCTGAACCACAGGTGTTGAAGGCTAGCCACTACCTGGTTGTTCTATGTGTGGGGCACCCAGTGGCGCACTGTAATGGGAACCTTGGGACACCCCAGTTCCCTAAAATCCCTTTCGCCATTTTTCTTTATTTTTTTGTAATTCCAGGCATTTCTTTATCTTTGGTATTTAATGTAAGCCTATGCTGGTCATTGTTATGTGCACCTACTCTATAGACTTAGTGCCACTTGCCAGGCGCTTTTATCTTTTTGTCATCTATGTAGGCTGAAAAACCTTAAGACTGGCCATACATTTTACAATTTTCTTATTAGATTTCCTTTAGATTTATCTTTACTATGCCTGCCTGATTGAATACAAATTGAAAGTTTTAGGTTTGACCCCATATTATGTGGTTTTGCTAAATCTAAAAGGAAAATTGTACAAGAAAATCGTATAATGTATGACCAGTCTAAATAAAGAATTAAAAAAAATCATAACAAACTTTATTGAATAAAAGGAACAGTCTTTATCCCCTCAAATGTTTTGTTAGGTAATAAAGACTATTCATTACTTAAACAGGGTTTAACAAAGGCTGTTATGAATTTGGACCCAGCGCTAAGTGCTCCCAATACCATTTCTTTTCTTTTTTGTCACTAGTATGGTTTGGTTATAAGGAGTGGTAATATTATATCATTACCAGTTGTGAGGGGTTAGCTCGGCAGCGGGTGTGTGTGACCCCCTGGATGGGTTCACAACACAAAGTCAGGCACAGCAGACAGCGGTGTAGGTTAAAAAAACAAAAGATCCGGTTTATTTATGCTACATGCAGTGATACATATAACAGCCAAACAAAATAAAACAAGAAAATAAATCCTGGTCAGCTTGACCTCTAACTACACACGTAGACTCCCTGTGTAACAACTGGGTGCAGCCTTGTGCTGTACCAGTCCCTGCCTTTGTTGTAAAGGTTTTGCCACACAAGCGTTAACTCACCGCACAGTACAGGTGACACACTCCCCAGCCTATACAACACAAAACTGGTTCCAGGATGGAGCATCTCCCTATGCATGCTGGGGTTTTTTGTAGAGGTCTTAATGAGCCCACTTACTACAGCTGGGCTCATTAACTCTTCCCCTCTAATTGTAAAAGTCTGCATAAAGCCTGAATCTAGGACACACATATTTCCCATCCTGGATACAACCAGGTGATTTTACCTGCGTGCTGCCACACAGTTTAATTATCATTAAACTGTATGCAGTAAAAAAATACAGTCTGATCTAGGACGTCCCTGAATGGATAATGAGCGACAGCAAACAAATGAGGTCCACACTCTCCTTTATCCTAAATGTCCAGTGTTAGATGGACAAGACTGTGCAAGTATAGCCTTGTTGGTTTACAGTGCTACCCTTCTCTCTGCTGTGCATTACAGGAGGCTGATTTCAAGGGAGATTTTAAATCTTTAACTGGTTAAATGGTGGCTTTTATATTTGTGTGTAGATCAGCTTTAAAAACGCTTTGGGTTCCATTAATAATACACACATTATTTTGAAATTGTATAAAAGAAAACATTGTTGTTAGGTTACAGCGTTTTTTTTTTTTTATTTTTTTTTTTACATCATTAAGCTTTATTTGCTGCATAAAAATTATATTAAGGTACCGAATACACTGTAACTATGTGGGTTCCAAAAACCATTTAAATCTACTTGCTAAAAGAACTAATTACTCGTAAACCTTATTCAGTATGTTGCCATTAATCCAGAAGAACAATGTCACTGATTTGTACTGCTGTTGGGTACATTGTATATTTTCACATTATTTATTCTGGAGATTTTAAGATCCACTTTGCTGTATATTCAATCAGCAAAAACAACAGGATTAATTTTACATGCACGGCGATCTTTATTTATGTTTACAGCAGATGCCAAGTCTGCAGCAGTAATTATATTAGAGAGAAAATCCAAAGAAAATCTTTTATTTTTATCCTCATAAGCCCCGGCATGTTTTAACTCAACAAAGATTACATGCTGAATAATGAAAATAGACTATGCAACGCAAAATCTTTTATAACATTGTAACCAAAATGCATAATGTTTTACAGGACTAGTAGCCGCATTTTCTATCTGTAGCAACATTTTCTAGCAGGTTCATACTCAAACGAAAACCATGTTAAACTACTGAAGACCAAACAATTAGCAGGAAGTCTTTAAGAGTAACCTTGTCTACTACTGGACCACATCATTAGGTATACAAGTTCTTGAGGGACATTGGACTGTTTAATTTAGTATTTTGCCAAAAAAGAAGTGTATATATTCAACAGGCATTTAATATCTACATCTGCTTTGGGGCATGTATATATGGTCAAGCGAATTAGTTGTTGTTCCACTAAACAATAGAATGGGGAAGACACATGATTTAGTATTTTTTAGGGAAGATAGTGGAAAAAAAAAACACAAACAAAAAAATGTCATTATCTCATGGCGGAGAACACAACTTGTTAATAAATGAGGCCTGAGGAATATGGCCATAGGTGTTCAAGGTCCACAACCGATGAAAGAACTGCTTTCTATTAAAGTGATTTGCAGTAGAGCTGCACAAACCTAGCTGCACGGTTTCTGGGGAGCAGAAGCTGGGACCAATACTTCCAGAATTGTTTATCAAAGAAAATTTGATAAAAAAATAGGTTTTGGAGAAGCAATTTGCGAAGATGCTACTACTGCATGTTTTAAGAATGAAACAGGGTGACAGGGTCTCTTTAAAAAAAAAGAAAAAAAAAGATAAAAGCTCCAGGGGACATGTTGTCTAGTGAGAGGGTTCAATTATTATTTTAGAATATACATTTGATAACATCGCTATATGACACGCTTGATCTCAAAATAAAAATAGGACCTATAACGGCATAGTTATATAAAAACACTGTAGTAACCTAGCTGTGGGGTTTCTGGAGAGCAGAAGCTGGGACCGATACTTCCAGAATTGTTGGATCTCTAAGAAACTTTGATAAAAAATAAAAATAACGTTTTTTGGGGAAGCAATTTGCAAAGATTCTACAACTGAAAAATTTAAAAATGAAAAATGTAAGTCTGGTGACATGGTTTCTTTAAAAAAAAAATTATAAAAAAACTCCAGAATACATGTTGTCCAGTGAAAGGATCAAATTAATATTTTAAAATTTACAACTGATAACATTGCTATATGACACTCGATCTCAACATAAAAATAGGACCTACAGTAGAAGGGCATAGTTAATTACCTGAGATATATGGATTAAACAGTAAGTAATAGGGACAGCCTACGTCAATGAACATTGATGTAAAAAAAAAAAAAAAAAAAATGCACTGGGGAAGTCATTTATTTCAATTAAAATCAGGCTTAGCATAACTGTCCAATGGATTCCACAGTAATGCCAGGAAAAAATAGGTCATGTCACCCGATGTGATCATATTAATGTGCCGTTTCACCTATTTGTTTACTTCTGCATGTACCCATGAGATGTGTGTAGAAAAATTAGATGAAATCATTGTAGAAGAAAAAAAATATGTAGGGATATGTAAAGCCAAACATTATAAACTACAGTAATTCATATCTAGTTCTTCTTTCTCTAGTATGAAATGAATTTGCCAATTTAGAAAGGTTAATCTCTGCTGCAGATATATTGGCTCGCATACAGTAGAAGTGCAGGTACCAATGACTGAAGCTTTAGTATTTATACTTGCAGGTACCAGACTCTCATCTAGATAAAGAGGCTGAAGTGTACAGTAAAGCAGTTATCACATTAATCTATGGATGAATGGTTTATTGGTAATGGAGTGAGTGGTGACCAATTATCTATGCTAAAAGGTGTTGTTATTAGGTTTAGAAGCCTGATTCCCCACCAATGGTTCTCTCACATAACTCAAATCTAAAATTATTCATATTGTTAGCTGTGAATGAATAATGTTGGCAAAAGCTAAATAATGAAGAAAAATAATGTCATCTGCTATACAACAGATACATAACAGTGACCATAAGTAGTAACCACAAGCTCATAAATGATGTGCAAAATCCTCCAATTTATCTCAGAAGAAGGGGTGCACAGCTTGCACGATTCAAAACACAATTTAAATATACTGGATAAGCAATTAGCAAGATTATTAATATTAATATTATTAAAGCCCAGGTTTAGTAAAAATTTAAAAAAAATATAGCACAAGGGCACTACCTACTATTAATCCAATGTGGCCCTTGTGCTGCTGGCTGGCGGGAGTTGGTAGGGCCAACAGATCTGTGACAAGCACTGATCAAGATGTCCACCCTTTCTTCCCACCTCTTCCATTCAAAGAAACTGTACTAAAAAAAAGTGTTCTGGTCTTATTCATAAATATTGTGTAAAAGCTGCAGAAGTTTGAATTTCTTCCCACAGTTGCCATATTGTTGGGGTTTGTTTACTTAATTTCTCCTTCTTCAGAATCCTTTCTTCTATGGACTGCATCTCACTCAGTTCACATACCCATTCTACTATTGTGGAACCTTTAGTTTTTCACCAGTTTTGAGTTATTATTGTCCGCGCTGCTATTAACATATGGCGTAAAATATCCCCCTTGATGAATTTCATTGACCCTGGAATAATTGACAGTACTGAAGTACAAATACTTAATTGATTGTTAGATTGTGCTATCTTTTTATTCATCAAAGTGATAGTACAGCTTCTATGAACAGAGGGGGGGGGGGGGGGGGCGGTGAGTACCTGTCATAGGTTCGTTGTTAATCCCCACCACACTGTGAGATTACAGCAGTGGGGAGGACATGTGTGTGTGTAATTTTAACTAAAATTAGGCAAAAATAATAACAACAATACATAAAATAATAATGCTAATGCTTTGTTGCACTGGAATTTAAATATTCACATTTATTTCTTGGATATAATAATTGCATTCAAATATTGTGACAATCTCTTTATATTTATTTTGTATTCATTAATTATGAAATGAACTACATGAAATACAAATATAGCTAAAGGAGAACACTGTTACCTTGAATGACCATATAGATCCTGTACACCTACTGATCCAAGTAAAACTAGGAAACATTAGCTTTTGGTCTTAAAGTTGTCTGCGCTGGCTTAGCCCTTCCTTCTCTGGGCTGGCTGCTCAGGCTATCCAGCTCACTTCATCTCTGCCTTCGCCTTGGTCACATCACAAGAAACCATCTCCTGCGTTCCTGTTTAAAGACCGGCTTGCTGACATCCCTTCTGGCTCCTTATCCTGCTTACTGTTCCTCCACTTGGATCACTGACTTCTGGCCTGGCTGATTACGTAATCTGGTTATTGAACTCTGGCCTGGCTGACTACTCGATCCGGTTACTAGACTCTGGCTTTGATTTGATTACGCTTACTCTATTTACCTTTTTATTAATAAACAAGTGTGATTTAATTGTGCTTCTCGGTCTGGTTTATGGTTTCTGACAAAAGTGTTTTCTAAACCCACAACAGTAAAATCAGTCTGTACTGTATATGCAGTAAAGCATGCTTTTTATACTCGCTGTGGAACTTAAGGGGTTAATCCTGCACATTGTGTTAAAAGGCTATTCTGATCCTCCCATTCTCCCACTGTCCCCAAACCATCTCCTAATAAAACAGGGCCTTGGGGCACTCTGCACATGCTCAGATGGTGTGTATTGCATTTATTTGGAGAGTGCATGTGATCAGCACAGGGCCAATCAGCACTGTCCAGACAGATGGTCAGGGGTCCTACAGCCTCAAAGGACAATCGGGGGAGAATGAAAACTCCTCCCACAAGCTTTAACTAGAAAATGATAGAAGCCACAAGACTGTTATATACTGCTGATGAGAAAAGGTATTTAGCAGTTTATATTTACTAAAATAATTGCATTTCCATGTTATGTGTACTGTGGGAGACCAGATATAGTGAATGCAAGGTCCTGGGTTTAGTAGCACTAATTATATACATTTTAGGCTGTTTTATGCTTTTTTTGTTTTTTCAATAAAGTATAGGTTAACTAAGTAGACAACGCAGCACAGATGCTTGGTCTGAGGCACACATTGTCTGAATGGAACTTCATACTGAGCCATATTATACAGGGAAGAGTCTTTGTTATGAATTACTGTTAATGAGCCATTGAACTGTGTAAACAATAGAATTAATAAATCAAAAAAGCAAACTGATAGACTTTAACACAAAAAGCAATCAAAAGCTCCTCCTTCTGGCTCAAAAGCAGAGAGCAAAATATTGAGAATAAAAAAAAAAAGAAACACATGACAATATTAAAAAAAAAAATACTTATTTTGCCACGTTCATAAATACATTACAAAATCACTATACACTCCACCAAGCTCTTGGGTGCAACAAAGAAATTCTCTTGAATGGGAATGTTGAAAATGTTTTCTTAATTAGCGCCTGCCAGCAGAGTTTCCACTGTCCGAAAACAGTCTCAAGCAGGAGGATTCATTAACCTCAATTGTGTAGATGGAGGAATCCATTAAATTTTCTTCTATGGCCATCCTTAGTGTAACCAGAAGCATTCAACCCCACAGAAACAGAATTACTTAAAAAAATAAATTGTGCATATGGTTTGTGTAAATGTAAGCCATGACATTTTTATACTATGCAAAAAGTTACTTACATTTGTCTTGCAAATTGTCATGTGGTACCTCCCCTTGAGGACTCTCTTCCAAGTCTCCATAGTGTAACACTTTGTGATTTGGTGAAAGTCGACAATACCAAAACTTATCTGCCAAAACATAAAAATCCGTTAAAACAATACAGTTACAAAGGAAACTCTGGTTACGCAAAGAGAAAATATAAAGATTAGCACCTATGTATTATATTTCAATACACAGTAGAATTAATCCATTTATATTGTAGTATATAAGAGGGATACGGATATAACATTTCAAGGGATTGATGAGCTACTCTTAAGATAAACAGAGCTAGCAAAAACTTGATCATTTGTGGGTGGATCGATGTAGAAAGCTAGTTAGAGTTTAGGGCAATTGAATATGACTTTTAAAAACTATGCAGGTTTCCATTTCTGACCTCTCCATGTGAAAATGCTAATTGCATGGCTCTCAAGCTGAAGCTTTTGCTTAAATACTTTATCAGCTAATGACTAGAAGTAGAAGAACTGTGGAATATTACACAGTACCTCCTCAAAGTGCAGTATTGTGTGCTCCCCCCCAGGTCTCAGTGGAGCAGCCATTCTACCCTTGTATTTGGGATCTAATAAGGTGGCCACTCTTGAAATTCTGGGGTCCTTGTGAAGGGATTTAAAGATTCACTCCACTTTTGCTCAGAAAAACATTTTCTTTTGGGTGATCAATGTACATTGTAACTATTTTAACAAAATGTGTTGTATATTCCTACCTGCTTTTACTCTGAATGAGTAGCTATTTGTTAGTTCATAATCCTGTGCACAGTGATTCTGAATGGGAGTGCTAATTCATTACAAGCAGCTGATGCACCTTCATGGTTCTGATAAGAACAGTTACAGTGTTTGTATCACTTTAAACATGATTAACCTTTAGGGGATTTTTAGGAGAATGCTTAAAACCTGACTTGTATCTGTGTGTAGAGTTCTTCACACAAGCAGGAAATTACATTTCTGAGGGAGTTCTGTTATGCCAACTGTGTACAGAATGTCTACAGGTTGCCTTTTTGCATTGATTTGATAGAAAATTACAGCAGCTGCAGGTTAAAAAGGAAAGGTAATTTGAATAACATATAATTTACAGTATGGCTTCTGTAGCAATTATATGTGCTTTTTTTTGCTATATTATTTTGCCATGATAGTGAGTTAGGTTTTAAGTATAAACAGCATATTCACCACAAATTGCCTCCAGCAGTAGACCACGCGTCCTTAACAATTAGTAGACACCACTGTCCTCAACAATTTCACACATGCATAAACTCCTAGGTTTAGGAGGGGTGAAACGTCGTCCATGAAGCCTTCACCGTCTTCCCCTCCTCACCAGTAGCACCCACACATTCCTCCTCTGCCTCAATGAACACAGCAGGCAAAGGATTCTGCAGGCCCTCTTCCAGTGCCCAAACTATCAAACCATAGCGTGTGTTCCAGGTGGATAACAAAAGGGATTGTATCACTAATCTCTGTGCTGTCACAGCTTACTCTGTTGGTCACCTCTTCAAAAATCCTGAATGATGATCCACTGACATGATGAAAAGAACCTTAGCCCTCCAGAGTCTGACCTCACACCCAAATTGCAAAGGTATTTGTTGATGGCACACTGTTGGAGCCTCTGCAGCATGGCCAACATCGAGTTACAGCATGTGGGAATGTAACAGATGAGGCGATTGGTCGGCAGCTTATATTAATATGCATTTCTGTCAGGTGAGGCAAGGCCCGGGGTGATCACCTAATGTAGCCACAAATTATTCTGGCTTGATGAAGGATCTCCTTCATGAAGAACCACTGCACTGCCAGGTTGAGGACATTTATTAGGCAAAGTACATGTGTGATTTTCTCAGATGAGGGGCAGCCAACAGGGTAGTGAGAGCTACCTCTCAGCCAGGAGATGCCAACAGCTCTGGCCCAATGTGGCTCCTGTACCCCAGGCATAAAAGCTGAAACGCAGAATGTTGTACTTAGCCTAGGACTTTATGTATGTTCTGGGGCGATTGAGGTTGACTGCTGATTCTGAGTAGTTGAAGGATATGGCTAGTGAGAAAGTAGGGATACAGTTGTCAGTGCTGCCACCATCAGACAAGACACATGATGGAACCACCAGCTCCAGCTGTGTGCCCTTTGCTGCATCCTTTCCAGCCACCAGAAGACTGATCCAGCATACTGTGAAGAATATGAAGCATTCCTGCTCATGCTTACTGAACCACATTTCTGCAGTCAAATAACAGTGTGGTCCAGCGACAAGGACACATTACTTTCCACATGCTGTTGGAGGGCAAAAAAATTGTAGCTGAGTATCTGTCACAGTGATAATACAGGCCAAAAAAATCTTGTATGGGAGTGGATTTTATGAACTGAAATGGGAGCAGCTCAAAACCAGTAGGTTTGGCATGCTGGCATAAATACGCTGGACATGGGTGTGATTTGGAGAATTTTTTTTCCTTGTGCTACAGGAGCTACAGTTAAAGCACTTGCCTTTTTGGAAGGATGCTGCTGCAAATTGGTGTTGTGGGTTAAGGAGAATTCTGCTGAAGCTTGATCCTCCTCAGCGTTGTGCCCTGACCATCTTCCCAGCTTAAGGCAGCATTCCCTAAGACTCTAAAACCCCTGTAAGAATTCCCTCTCTGTCAGTAGAAGCTTCAGATGCTGTGACTGATGCAACAGAATTTTGCAGTAGGGAAAGGTGAGAAAGTGAGTTCATTTTGATGCCAACTTGTCTTTTTAAGGCGCTTCTCCCATTAAACTTTGTGATGTCAGGGTCATGTGTTTCCTCAAGCATGTGGCTGGCACTTTTACTACGGCTGATCCTCTACAGGCAGGGGATGCAAGCCACAATGGAGCTGATGGCAACAGATGCATTAAAAAAGGACTACGCTGCAGAGCTTTGTGGACTGACCCTTGGAATAGCAATGGCTTGTACCCTGTAACCATGGGGAGCATAGCCAAATGGATTAGGATGACCACTCCCTCCAGTGCTTTGAAAGTTGCCCCTTGAAAAAATACTCTTGATGCTGTTCTGCCTCCCCCTCAGAAAATCATCATCTCCAGTTGATGGCATTCACAGATGGTTCACCACCTCATCATCCACCATTTCCTGATAACTGGAGCCCACTATGCAGTATACTACAACTGCTGGAGAAACACTGCCTCTTGCTGCTCTCTAGCTAATGTCCTCTCCCTCTGTGGTCATGTCTTCACATCCTCAATATCAATAAAACAAGGAACAAATCACCGCAAGTGGGGGCCCAGCACCTACTCATCAACTACATTTTTTAGCTAACATACACCAAAAAGATGTCCCAAAAGGTTGGGTCTCTGAACTGTGTCCACTGCCCTGCAATCCACAGTAATTTAGCAAACCAAGTAAACCTGTTATAAAGTTGCCCCAGGTACCAAATACATTGGTAAATTACTTCTAGCCTCGGGATCCCCAAAACACTGTGATTACCAAATTTGTAAATATTAACCAGAGCCTTCAAGTAACATGAACTCTTTTGAAGAGTTCACTTCAGTTTATCACTAAGGCCAGCCATACACAGTTTTGAATCCTGCTGAATCGGCTGAGATTTGAACCGTTAATGGGCAGGCTGAATTTACCAAGTTGATAGATCGATCAACTTAGGTACAACCAGACGGCTGGATTCTCTTGCGATTATCACTAGCGGCTGCTATAACCACTAGCAATAATCACTGTCTTCTACCGGCAGGGGCCACTTCGCCCACCCACCCTGTGCCAGGAGAAGACAATGTGCCCTGTGCCAGGAGAAGACAAGCCGCGAGAAGGGGCGAAGGCGGCCGAGAACTACTGGGCGCCGCCGAGATGTCCTGTGTATCTCGGCACCATTTTTAAAATCTGAAATGAACACTGACAAGGGGACAATGATGCACAAGGCTGCATTACAAGGCTGCAATGATGGACAGCCTGCATGACAAGGCTGCAATAATAGACAGGCTGCAATGACGGACAGGCTGCATGACAAGGCTGCAATGACGGACAGGCTGCATGACAAGGCTGCAATGACTGACAGGCTGCATGACAAGGCTGCAATGATGGACAGGCTGCATGACAAGGCTGCAATGATGGACAGGCTGCATGATAAGGCTGCATTGATGGGCATTTAAATGTAAGTTTTTTTACTTAAAATTCCCTCCTAAACTTGGGGTGCGTGTTATACGCCGACACGTGTTATACGCAGATAAATACGGTAGTTCCGATCTTATTATATAGGTTAAATTACAATCGGTTTGAAAACCCCCCTAAAAAACTGAAAATCTGTAGGAAAAAAGTATGATAGACTGGACAAGATGAAAAACATTACATTTCTTCTCAAGGAGAAATTAAGGAGTAAAAAGAAATTGTCTGATGCAATCCTAACTCTTGTTCTTGACATTAGTGCAGATAGCTGATTTATATTCTGGTTTACATGATTAAATGTGAACAGCAACACATCCAAATCTGCTCATTTGATTTATGGGAAGTGTATTAATGGACTCTGTCCAGATAGTACGTTTATTCAGTGTGATATAGGGTTCAATGCAGCTATAAAAGAGTGTGGGAACTGCATTAACGTGTTTATTAATACCTAAAAGAACTTTTCAAATAATAACCTCTAAACTGGTCAGGTAATTCTCCTTGGCATAGAATACAGATGAAGACTGTGAAGGCTGTAGTAAAGTCACCATTATTTTATCAACCAAAGGCCAAAAAGCCTGATTCTGTGTGAACTGTAGAATAATACATAAGCAAGATTTTTAAAAATGTGCTTTTCTCCATAAAACATGAACTGTAATTGATGTTTCAGGTCACCTCAAATTCCATCTGATCATGTAAATTTTCTTACAGGCTGTAGAACATCATAATGGCGCTTCACTACCATCAAAGCTACCCAAACCTGCTACTGGGAACCTTCAAGCATAGAGAGTCTTGATATAAACAACAGTGAAGTGTGACATCCACCCGTGCCAAATTCAAAATTAAAGTCCATCCATATGTGAAGAAAAATCTTCAATCATTTGAAAGCAAGGGACTGTGTTGAATCCACCACCTTTAGAAAGATTTACTTCTTACCAGACATCCGTGATCCTCCATTACAGAGGATCAGGAAAGGCATATAATATGGGCACAAGCTTGCTCCCGGATACTTCTAATGCCTTGTACACATGGTCGGATGGATTTTGTCCGAAACTGGTGTTGCATACACACGGTCGGACAAAGTTGTCGGAAAATCCAATCGTTCGGAACGTGGTAACGTTTGTTGTGTACGACAGGACTATGTAGAGGCTAGTATACAATAGCTTTGGTCTCGTAATTTGATCTGAGCATGCGTGGCATTTGTCTGTCTTAATTCTCTACAAACGATCGGAAAAAGTCAGATCGGATTTTTTTGTGCATGTGGACACGCCTGAGCTCATCCTTAGTTGTAATAACGCATAATGTAAGTTGTGGGCTTGTTGCCGGGCAGTCTGTTCACCTGTGCTGGTCTAAGAACTGCATTAATTAGCATTTTAATTATATCATTGTCAGGTAGTAGTTGCTAGAGGAGGGGGGAGTAGCCATGAGTCAGCCCTACCTTGTTATCTAACCCATTGTGTGATGTTTTAGGTAAATATTTGGGTAATTGTGTATTTGGGGGACTGACATACTTTCAAGTGTATAAAAAGCCTGTATCCTTGTCCAATATATGTTCCATGTTCCTACAAGCTAGTGTCGGCTAGTGTTGCACATTTGGCAATAATATCTGATCTCTGATGTTCAGACTGGAGGTAGCTGTATACTGATGGACGCACTCAAGTGGAGTGTGGGAGAAGGTTCCGTGACACTGTCCATTCTTTCTACCAATTTCAAGGTTATTATTATTATACAGGATTTATATAGTGCCGACAGTTTACACAGCGCTTTACAACTTGAGGGTAGACAGTACAAACACAATACACTCTAATACAGTAAGAATCAGAGGGCCGTGCTCGTTAGAGCTTACAATCTAAGAGACTCACATTCTTTACTTTATTGTTCATTTATATGTCCATTTCTTCAATGCAATTTTTTATACCTCCTTGTCTTGACATTAAATGCCATTAATCCAGTGCAAAGCTGCATTAATATAAATGAAGATAATGGATGACAGGCTGAATAAAGATGCTCAAGGCAAAACAGAATATAGATATATGTAAATACGTTCACATAACTCAGTTTAAAAGTCATCAGACCTTACATTATATAGGGAAGGATTCTGAGGGGTAAAATCCCTCAGACCAATGAGCGTCCAGAATACTGCACACGTAAAACAAACACAAACCAAATGAATTGATGTGCATAGCAAAAGACAACATTAACCCTGTGTATGACCAATTACATTAAAATAAAAGGTCTTTGGTTCAAGTGTCATTCCACTAATTGGCTACGTAACCATTAAACGCTTGCTGGCCAGCCGCCGTCATTATACTGTGGCAAGGTGGCACGATCCTGCAAATTGCCGTAGGTGTACGTTGGCACTCCCATCACCCAGCGGAGGAGCCAATTAGCGGGTGGGGTGGACTCGATGTCTGCTGGCAACCCACAATCATTCCCCGCAGCGACAGAATGGGGATCTGCCCGTGTTAATAATGCAGATCTCTGTTGTGACAAGGGAGATCACCCAGATCCTTTCTTTCTGCTAAGGAGGAAGATGGATCTGTGTGCTTCCCCAGTCACACAGTCCCCCATACAGTTAAAAAACAAAAGCAGGGAACACATTTAACCCCTTGATCGCTCCTGATGTTAACCTCTACCCTGTCAGTGTCATTAGTACAATATCAGTGCATATTTTTAGCACTGATTACTGTAATAATGTCACTGGTTCCCAGAAAAAGTGTCAAAAATGTCAGTTAGGTGTCCGATCTGTCCGCTGCAATGTCGCAGTACCGCTAAAAATCACTGATCGCCGGCATTACTAGAAAAATAAATAAATAAAAATGTCATAAATCTATCCTTTATTTTGTAGATGCAATAATTTTTGTGCAAACCAATCAATATAGGCTTATTGGTATTTTGTTTACCAAACATATGTAGCAGAACACATATCGGCCTAAACTGATAAATAAATGAGTTTAAAAAAATAAATAAATTGGAAATGTTTTATAGCAGAAAGAAAATTTTTTTTTTTTCTAAATTGTCACTCTTTTTTTGTTTACAGCGTAAAACATAAAAACCGCAGCAGTGATCAAATACCACCAAAAGAAAGCTCTATTTGTGAGAAAAAAAAGAATGTCAATTTTGTTTTGGTACAACGTCATACAACCAGGGCAATAGGAGATTATGGGGCCCCTGGGCAAAAGGAGATTATGGGGCCCCCGGGCAATAGGAGATTATGGGGCCCCCGGGCAATAGGAGATTATGGGGCCACACAGTATACACACACAGACTACACATACACACAAAGGTACTGGAGAGGTGGGGCAGCTATAATCTTGGGATTTTTAAAAAAACACATATTTTTACATATTGTCCCTGTTTTTATTGAGGCTGGCAAACCTGATGGGACCCCTTAGTGGCATGGGGCCCTTGGGCAGTGCCCGAATGGTCAGTCCGCCCCTGCGCACAACCGCACAATTGTCAGTTAAATTGACGCAGTGCTGTATCACATAAAATGGCCTGGTCAGGAAGTGGGTAAATCTTTTCCGGGGCTGAATTGGTTAAACTTTACAAAGATCAAAAAATGTAGTAATATGGATCCTCACGGAACGGCTCACAATGGTATGCACTACAATAAAAGTGTATACGGGCTTTTGGAATTCTGTCATTCTGTTAGGTGTGAATATCAACCTGTACCAAGGTACGCTAACCTATCATTGCCCTGGCCATATGTTACATGAAACAAGACTAGCTAATCAGATTATTACCAAGCAGAGGTTATCCTCTGGTTGAACTGAATTGAAGGCATCTCTTCCACCCACTCTTCTCTCTGTTACATACAACTCTGGGATGACCCATGACATAGTAAAAAAGTCATCATCCCCAATTCCAGCATTTCTCAAACTAGAACTGTCCCATAGTGGATTATTACTACTTGATACACAAGCGAGTAACTTAAAAACATAAAATTTAAATGTATTTGCCTGATTAAAAAATAGTGTACAGGTAACCTAAGAACATGCAGGACACTAATACAGGTAACTCTGCTTACAGTTTGATGTTACTGACAACGATAAACAGAATCTAATCAATCAAACAAATTGAGTATACATTGTGAGTGTCTGGCAAAAATTATTTACATCAAGCGGATGCTGGCGATAAACAAAGTTTTGTGACTAACAAAAAACCTTGACCCACACAGGAGATACGTGGCAATCGTATAGGGACCTATATATAAAAAAAAAATCTTATAAAAATATAGGACGTCTATCCCAAAAGTTCTGTATATTCATTCCTCTCTGCCTTATCTGAATCCAGCCAGGCAGGGGCAACATTTGTCAAGGGAAATTAGCAATATTGCCTACCAAGGATCTAGACATATCCAAGGGAGTGGAATTTCTGCATGTTTGAATCACATGCATAGTTAACAAACAGGCAGTGTATTTAGCGGGGACTGCAAAAATTCAGCCACGGCTAAAAGCTCAGGAGTCATAATTGTTTTTTGCTAGTAATCCAGAATGAGACCTTATGGGAGTGTCAAATTTAGCACTTTTGACAAGTTGAAACCCATTTCTTATATATACAAATGAAACAAACAATTTTATGATGAAAAAAGTGTGCTGGTAAAGAAGGTTATAACTGTTGAAAATGGTGCCACCCATTAGTTGCTACAGCCCCCTACACACAAAATATGATACTAGTTTGGCATGGCATGAAGATATCTCAGTGTTTGTAAAGTCACACTGTGACTTTACTGGCATCCCCTCTGGATTACGCAGTTAGTAAGCATACTGTGTGTCTATTTTTTAAATGAAAAGGCTAAATACCTTTTCTTACACTGCAGTTGTGCAGGCACGTGATCCTCCTCTGCTCTTCTTTCTTGAGCTATGCATAGCAGCAGGGCATACACACTGTAGTTACTAACTGCACATTCAAGAGGGGATACAAGTATTTTTAATGCATATTGCAACTAAATAGTGACGGGAGGGTTGGGGAGGAGAGCCACTCTTCCGGCGACAGGCAGGGAGAGACGGGAGAGATTTACAGCAGAGAGCGGGCTGACAGAGACACGTAAACTGCCAAGGGTATCATTGCTCAGCAGCCATAATTACTGTGGTCAGCACAGACAGGAGGACACAGGAACAGGCAGGATCAACCAGGTATATTACAACATAGGACAAACCAAATTACATGGCACAAGCACTCTGCAATAGATCATGCTTTAACGTAACAGGATATACATTTTTTTTATGCAAAATATTGGAAACTACATGTAATGTAGCAAAACCACAGACCCCTTTGCAACTGTAAATATACTCCATATACTCCAAAGTTAAACCATACTATAGGAAGGATTACTAGCAATGGGTAGTGGCAATGTGGTAGCTCCTTCTAGTAGACTGTATAAGTAGATACAGAAAAACATAATTTTTCTACACTGACACCTACAATAATGATTTGGTAAAATTCTATATTATATACCATATTTCTGAAAATGTATTTAATAGTAGGGTTTATAACTAAATATAGGGTTGTTTCCTGCAGTGTTCAAATAATAGATATGCATAATATTGTTTCTCCATGTAGTGTTCAAATAATAGTTTTTCATAATATTTCTCCAGGTAGTGTTCATACATTAGATATGCATAACATTGTATCATACAAACCACCCTATCCCATAATCAGAGTTATTTAGTGTCTACACATGTGCACATACTATACATACAGTCATTAAGAAATCTACAATAAGCCTAAAGAGAATCATATCAGTATGGACCTGTTCTTTTTGAGAACACAGGTAGACCGCAACTTTACAAATGCATCTCTGCTTGGAATTGTATGTTTCTTGCTGAATTATCATTGCACAAATACATTTTGACCTGCACTGCACTGTAACTAGTGCACATCTGAAAATGGTTAGAGTTAAAGGATAAGTTTACCTTTACAAAGAAAAAATAAAAATAAAGACACATTTTTTTGCAGCTAAAAAATATGCATTTACAATTTTTTTTGTTAGGAGTCCGTAAAGCATTGCACCCAGAATCATCAGACTGTGGGTGTAATGCCATGGTCCTGCAGAGTGTCTGTGTAGCGGTCTGCCTGTACCTTCAATACAGGCAGGCAGTTACATTCTGACAGGAAGACTCAATGAACTACTAGAGCAGCCTTTCTCAACACAGAGGAACCCTGGAAATAGTTCTCTGGTCTCGGGGAACCCCTGCTAAAAATTAAAAATCTACAACTCATGATACATTAGTGTGATGGTCAAAGAGAAGAATGCTTCTTACACTTGTGGTTATTGGAAAGAATTACTCTCTTACAGATAACTAAAAAGATCAATGGTGTACTTGAGAACTTACCTGAGAGGCAAGGGAACCCCTAGCAACCTCTAGAGGAACCCAAGAGTTCCACGGAACCCTGGTTGAGAAACCCTGTACTAGAGCTTTCAACAGTGCCCTGGTAGTTTATTGAGAACTACAAGCCAACAGCTGAAAAGGGTGTCGGTACTTGTAGTTTTCACATTCACAGAACACTGTGAATAAATGATGCAACAGAAATGAGGGGCAGTGGAGGGGGCTGGAACCAGTGCATCTGTAACAAGTCACATCTTACTCCCTGATTATGGGTGTAACATGTTACAAAAGGTGAGTCTATCTCTTGAACCTTATATAGACTTGATGGTCAATGTCCAATGATTAGCCCAGACCTCTAGCCAGTCATACTATTGTAGTCACTGCACACCAAAGTAGCAGTTTATGTTTTCTCATAATCATTTGCGCTTTCTTGAGTTACAATTCATTGAGAGACCTACTCTCAGTTTTTAAACTAACCCTTTACTCACCAAACTTTCTCCAAACTCAGCTTATAAGTAACAAGGACACACCTGGCTGTCCACAATAAACTTGAATAATTTTCAGTAGTTCAACCTCTGCCAAGATTTTCAGGGCTAGATCAACCCCCTCTTTGGTTCACCAAGAGTGGGTCACCTCGGTCTCTAACAGGGAACGGAAAGAGGAGATAGGCCAGATGTTCACTTTCTCTGCAAAAGTCAAGAGTCTCATTTTAGAGCTCCCTAATTTTCTGGGTTTCCAAGGCACTATTGAAGATATGAGGATGATGGAATTAAACTCATGATTTCACGTTTGAGAAAGAATAGGAGGAGAGGTAAAAGTGTATCTAAACCCCAAAACATAACATTTAATGTCTTGTGGCGTACCAGTCTTAAGATGTGCCATTAGTCTTATTTTTTCAGGATACAGAAGCCCTCACTATTCTGTATCCATGGAAAATTAACATTCACTCCTGATTTGGACAAAAGAAAACCTCCCGTCCCCATCTTCACAACATATAGGGGTGGTCTATAATCCACAGAAGAGAACTGGTCTTGGGTGATAAAACTGCTTGAGATTTCAGTACAAAAGAGGCAATATGCACAGAAACTTAGGTGTTCATTGGATTCCAAGCAGAATAAAGGCATCTTTCTCTACTTATAGCATTCTTAAAGAGACATAACATGGCAAAACATGTAAGTATTGGCGAGAGAGTTTTTATTTTGTCAAAAACAGTTTTACCTATGTATCAAAGTGCCATCAAATAAAAGTAAATGTTCTCCAAAGAGTCTGTTGTCTTTTTTAAATTTATTTTCACTCTAACTTTATCTACTATAACATGGGGGATACTTAGCTTTAGTGGAAGATGTGTTTTCCAGTGATTCAAGCCAGTCAGGAACTATATTTTAGGGCATGCCAGCTAATTTTTATTAAAAAGGCAAATACAAAGTTTGTAGCAGCGTTTTTTCTCCAGTAAATTCACAGACAGAAAATGCAAACATTTTTAGTTGCAATATCTCTGATCTTTATGCTGGTCCCCAGACCATAGGTTTCTTCAGTGCTGACAGGTACACTCTAACGCACACAGCTCATCAGGCCTTAGTGCTCAGGCGGCTTATTGTGTCTTGTAGACAATCATGCTCTGGCTGCCTCCTGCAGCCCCTCTGACTCCTGGAGAGGAATGGAGTCCTCCTGACTCACCATGCACAAACCTCCTGTCTGTTGGTTGGAGATGTCTCCAACTCGGAGCCCTGAGGTATTCCTATACCTTCATTATAAGGACCGTGCTCACCTGAGCACACACCCTGCTGGTTCTACACAAAACCTGGACAAAGGGTTGGAGATTCTGTCCCACCCAAGGCACTATGGAATCTCCAAACTACAGAGCCCCATGCAGGAACACCAAAACCCGGAGAAAGCTGTAATGCTGGCCATACACGGTTCAAATTTCGAAAGAATTTTCTTTTGAAAATCGTATCTAAGAATTTTCGTATGAAATTCGCACCATTAGTGGGCTGCAGCAACAGCCAATTTTCATGCAGAAATAAAATTTGAGGAATCGGACATGTTGGAAATCTTTTGAAAAACGAACGATTTTCTAATCAATGATGGGAGAATCATGCGAGAAATGTAATAAGAAAAAAAATGTACGGAGATAAAAGAAAATTTACGGAGAGAAAAGAAGATTCCCGGCCAAGAAAATTCTTTTCTGTAGAAACATGAGGTGAAATTGAAGGCTTTGTCGGCCGAAATTCGAAAATCAATGGTGGCATCATCGGACCACAAAAAAAAATTAATTTATTGATTTTGAAAATAAAATTCCTTCGAAATTCGACCATGTATGGCCTGCATAAGAGCGGGTTTTATCCAGTTCACATCTATGCTCTGCAGTCCTGCACTAAGCCAATGTGCATACCCTGGGTGCTTTAAACGACCAATTTTACAGTGACAGCATCTCATACTGTCACACTACTCAAGGCTCTTGCACTGGTGCTTCAGGTTTCACATATAAAATATTTAATATATATATACTATTACAGTTTTAAAGTCCAGCTTCATACATGTTTTCTGGCTTAGTTTAAAAAGAGTAGTGAAGAATAACATTTTTACAGCCGTGTTTTTCTGTCGTAGTGACACCAGTTCCCATTTTGTTCTTGGGGGTCACAAGGTCAGTAAGACAAGGGAGATTTTTCCTTCAGGTTGGCTTTAAACATCCACTCATATAATAGGGGCTGTTTTCCTAATGCAATGTTTTGTATCAGATCTTTACCAAAGCATAATGAAATCCTCCAGCCAAAGCCTTTTGCGTGGAATAGAGGAATAATGGGGCATCAATGACACAACATTGTACTTATTTTTGCAACCCCAATGTAAAACCCCTTCAACAATCGTTTTGGGGCCCCATTCACCCTAGTGTTTGAGGTGCGGTAACACAAAATGGTTGAGACAGGATTTTATTACCCCCAAGTGCTTCCCCTTTAGCTGCAGAGACAGCAGTTGGAGGTGTACCTATGCCACAGTGATCTGATTTGTGATTGCAGCAGGAATTATTGTAGTGTTCTAGTGTGGGGTTCAAGCGGTCAAAACAGAGGGTGAGCAGGCAATAGAAGGCCTCTGTGTTAAATTTTCCAAATGCATATTTCACTTTAGAGACAGAACTAGTCAAAACTAGTGGGAATGAACCCTTACCCTTTTTATTCTTGCTGTCTTTTAGCAAAACATGCTCTCCCCAGTGACTCCAAAAAGGGAATCCAACAAAATACAGATGTACATAGAATATACAATAGGAGCCTAGAGCTCCAAATATAAATGCTATCTAACATGCAGGCAGTCTTTATCAGATGCCTATCCAAAGCTGTTGGTGCTTTTAGTTGGGGGTCTTAAATTTGCAAAACATGGATAATGAAAATACACACATACTGCCCAAGTTAATAAAGGGAAAACAAAGACTTGATTTAATTAAAAAAAAAAAAAAAAAAAAAAAGCTCATAGCAGTGCAAATCATAACATGACAAGTGGTTAACAGTATTCAAGCGTTTCACAGTAAAAATAAAATGCATCTTGCCTTCCGTATGACTAACTGAGTAATCACCCTGGGATACATTTCATGCTCCAGATAGCATTGAACGTGTATATTTAAAGCTGGGTTAAACCAGTGTTCTCATTCTTCTATGCCTAGTGACTCTCACAATCTACACTGTGTATAATGTTTTTAACTACTTTAATGCCTGAGACTTTCACCCCTTTCCTGCCCAGGACAATCAATTTTTTTTTACTTTTTCTTATTTTTTTATATATTTTTTTTAATATTCTGTGGTTAGAGCAGTACAGTGTTATCGTAGTGACATGGTACTACTCTGGGGAAGAGATCAGGATTTTATTTTTTTTCATGGTGATGTACAGTGTGTACTATTATGAAGCAGTAATCTGCCACGGCCTGGTACAATGATTTGTTATCTGCTGTGTCATCATGCCATAGCATGGCCCCTAGGGCAAACACGAGACGCGATCCTGGGAGGACATCATATGAGAGCTCCCACTCAGCTATCATTTGACAATAGACTGGGGGGACAGTTCATGGGGACATATTACTATTATTCACGATTTATATAGCGCCAACAGTTTACGCAGTGCTTTACAATGTATAGGGGGGACAACACAATTACAGTACAATACAAAAGGTACAGGAGGGCCCTGCTCATAGAGCTTACGTTCTAAAGGGAGGGGGTGGTGGTACAAAAGGTAATAGCATACATTTAGAGGTAATACCTCTACTTTTGTCTAGAGTTTGCTACACTATGGAATGGAAGGGAGGGATTTACTTAAAAAAAAAAAATGATGCACACAGAATCTTTGGTAGCTGTGCACAGTAACCAATTATATTTTAGGTTTTATTGGCAACATTTAGAATGAACAAGCTTACTATGTGCAGCTGTACCAGTTATAGTAAATTTCCCCCATAGTGTAGCAAACTCTAGACAAAAGTATAGGCTTTATAAGCACATATTGGTAGGATTATTTATGTTTAGCTCATCTCCTTTACATGCATATTGAAAATATGAGTGAAACAATTTTGAGTCTCTTTTAGCAACTTTGTAGTGATGCAAATGTCAAAATAAGTTTACATTTAACCAGGGGTGGACTGACCATTGGGCCACTCGGGCACTGCCCAAGGGCCCATGCCACTAGGGGGCCCCATCAGGGTTGCCAGACTCAGTAAAACCAAGGACAGTATGTAAAAATATATATTTTTTTTTTTTTAAATCTGTCTCTGAAATGTCCCTCACCGACATCCTTTTGGTCTAAAGATCCAGAGATTATAGCTGCCCCACCTCTCCAGTACCTTCTCAGCCAATAGAAACATGTCTGTGTATACTGTGTGATTGTATACTGTATGTGTGTGTTTGTATATACTGTGTGGCCCCATAATCTCTGATTGCCTGGGGGCCACATGAGTTGTCAGTCCGCCCCTGCATTTAACATCTTACTATGTCCCCTTGAACTGCTTTGCCATCCCCAGGTTCATAGGGGAAGCCATGTTTGCATATGGCAGTGCTACACAATGTAAGTCTAAGACAATGTGAGTCTGGTGGACTCATTAAAAACAATCGACTTGTGTTATCTGTGTGGTAGACATATCATCTCAACAGCTACTGAAGCAAGGAGGCTGAATAACTGAGGTGGCCAACCTACCTCCTTTTAAGTTGCTAATCTACAAATCTCAATACTTAATTTAATGAAAAATATATGAGAGATGTCCTAAGGTACAGAACTCATAACTGGCTATTATGAAGAATGAATGTTAACCACTTCAGCCCCGGAGCATTTGGCTGGCCAAAGACCAGAGCACTTTTTGCGCATTCTGCACTTCGTCGCTTTAACTGACAAGTGTGCGATCTTGCGATGTGGCTCCCAAACAAAATTGACATCTTTTTTCCCCCCCACAAATAGAGCTTTCTTTTGGTGGTATTTGATCACCTTTGCGATTTTTATTTTTTGCGCTAAAAAAACAAAAAAAGAGCGACAACTTTAAAAAAAAAACATTATTTTTTACTTTTTGCTATAATGAATATCCCAAAAATATATAAAAAAAGTTTTTTTCCTCAGTTTAGGCTGATATGTAATCGCAATAAGCGGCTATTGATTGGTTTGCGCAAAAGTTATAGCGTCTACAAAATAGGGGATAGTTTTATGGCATTTTTATTAATTTTTTTTTACTAGTAATGGTGGCGATCAGCGATTTTTATCATGACTGCGACATTGTGGCGGACACCAGACACTTTTGGTGCTATTTTGGGACCATGCACATAGCAATCAGTGCGATTAAAAGTTTTTCTGCTTAGTTTTTCCTTCAGGTTTACCAAAACCATGTAGTGCAAGGACCTCCCTGATTGCATTCAAATTGAAACTCCTAAGGTTTGACCTCATATTATATGATATTATTATATCATAATCTGAAGGCCAAACTCAGCAGAAAAACTGATAGTGTGTATGGGGCTTTAGGAGAAATTCTTGGATGTGTACTGATCTTTGCACCTAGTACAAAAGTTCATATCATTTAAAGGTTTAATTAAAACATTTATTGATTAAGGTAATCAAATATAACCAACACATTTTAGGAGAAAAAGCCTTCTTCTTCGGGGCCTGAAATATTTTAGGTAATGCAATGTAAATCAAATGGATGGTTTATAGTTTTTACATTTTTTCAGAAAGATAATATATTTTCAGTTGCCTTCTACTGAAAAAGATGATGTGCCAAGTTGGAAAAAATGTCCCACCATTCATAATTGAAGGCTTTGTGGGACTTCATGGAGGCAGTCATGTGTGTTCAGCCCTGATGGAGCCCACTATCAATCTTAGCATGTGTGTCTATCTACTTCACTCTTTATCTTATATGATATAGGACTCAAGAGAATACAAGTGTTGACAAGAGTGACATGTCAATTTGGAGCTACATAATGCTTCTTTTCAGGCTGATGCTTGCTGTGCTGTCGGCTGATCAGGACTCAGGAGGTATTCAGAATTACTGTTTCCTTCCTAGACTTCATGACTGCAAAACTGTCACTCAGAAGTGATATAACATATTTGTTTTTCTAATTAAAAGAAAATAGTTTTTGTGGTCACAAACCAAAAAAGACAAAATGTCAATTTGACGTGTTAGAGAGTGATTCATTAACTTTTATACAATTCAATTTTTTTATTCTGTAACATCACTGAAAGTAAAAGAGGATGGGAGAATCTCTGATGCTGCGATAAAGCCTTTGAAAATCCATGCCTCCTGTTCTCATTTCAAACACTTTGTAGAGGATTATTTCAAAAGCATTGTCTTCACAGGAAAAGCTTTCATAAGCCATAACGTGGGCAGTTGGTAAGAGAAAAGAAAATCGGGCTTGCTGGGCCTGAATTAAGAGCATGTACTGTACTGTACTATACTAGAAAAAATAATGAGACAACTGGGTTGAAACCTAAAAAGGCAATCTTGCATTAGAACAGCGCTTAAACGGTGAGTACTACACAAATAAATAAGTGGATGTCACTTAACAGTGATTACAACTTTAACACCCACTCTATACTATACATGTAGAGTTTATGGATTGATGTAGTGGCGGCAGTACAGGTATTCCAATCCCCTCTGCTTAAATGCTTAAAGCGGAGTTCCAACCAAAAGTGGACCTTCCGGGTTAAAAGAATCCCGACTCTGCCAAGCCACATTTGGCATGTAATTTTTTTTGGGGGGTACCTAGTTTTCACAGGTACCCTGCTCCCACTTCTGCTCTTCTGGGCCACCTAGGTGGCCCCTCCCTCCCGGCAAACTTCTGGGACACGTCACATGTCCCAGAAGATTGCCCAGCCATGCAGAACGTGAAACGCGACTCTCTCGTGCGCAGTGCACACCAGGCTGTGAAGCCGCAAGCTGTCATATCCGGGTGCTCACAGTAGTGATGTTGACGCTGCAGAGAGTAGAGGGTTGGCTAGAGGAGAGAACAAAGCATCAAATAGCAGAGTTCATCATTGTGCTGCTTCTCCTTCGCTGTCCTACTACAGGCTGGGGGCACGGACAAAACCTAGTTGTATTATTTAACTCCAGTAGAGAAAAATCAGGGCACCAGGATTTGAGGCAGAACTGTGCAAACCGTAAAAATAATAATAATAATAAATAATAATAATAAAAAAACAAAAAAACTTTTATATTGATATATATATATATATATTGCACCTGTGTATTTAGTGGTTTGCCTTCAGCTACTCTGCAGGGGGGAAGCTCAGATTAAAAGATATTGAAGACCTACTAAGAAGCTGCTGAAGGTAACGTCCAATGGAGAAAAGGACACATTCAGCTTACAAGCCCTGCAGTTGGGGAGCACTGGTTATGCAGTCACTAACAATAATGAACAAATCAAGAATAAAGCCTTGTACACACAATAAGAATATGGGACAAATGATTGTCCATTTTTTTCTTATATTGAAAACCAACAGGTTACTAAAGTTATGAAAATTATTGTACGACATAATACAAACTTCGGATGTGATGTAATGTATTGTGTTGTATTGTAATGCACACTCTCGTTTCCAAGAATGCGTGGTCTTGGTCACACGATTTTGTTCGTACAAATACCATACTAATTACACAAAAATCATTTGTTTTGTTATCATACAAGAAAAATTTTCATGCTTGTCCCTTTGGATATTTTCAAATGAAGTGTCATGATCGGCTCTCGAAAGCTGTGTACTAACGATCAGATTATTGGACAATCTCTCTGAAAGTAATATTTTTCATCTGATTTTCTCATTGTATTCTTATCCTACTAGGCAGTAATGTTATATTTCCAACCTCAACAAGACTATTTCTTGATACTTTTTGTCTTAATGCGATCTTCTGCATTTCATACCCTATATAATTTCCAATATAAAATACAAGGAAATTACAAGCACAAAGAAAAATGTGCATGGGGAAACTCATTTTATCTGACTAACAATTGTAATTCAGTAAATTGTTTGAATGCTTCTAAAAAATGAAAATTACTTTAGTATACAGTATAATAAAAGCTGACAATTACTACAAAACATTCAGTTGCTTTGGTCTGCTTTATTCAATCTAGAGGTATTATGCCGCGTACACACGATCGGAATTCTCAGAGCTTTTTCCGACGGAATTCGGCTCAAGCTGTCTTGCCTACACAAGGTCACACCAAATTCCGATCGTTTATAATGCAGTGACATACAACACGTATGACGGGACTAGAAAAAGGAAATTCAATAGCCAGTAGCCAATAGCTTCCGTTTCTTAAATCTGAGCATGCATGATTTTTGGCATGTCGGAATTGCATACACATGATCGGAAAGTTTTTCCGTCTGGAAAATTGAGAACATGCTATCAATTTTTGGCTGGCGGAAATTCGGACAGCTAAATTCCGATGGAGCATACACACGGTAACATTTTCCGATGAAAAGCTCTCATCGGTCTTTTTCTGGCCAGAATTCCGATCGTGTGTACGCAGCATTAGACATGGGAGGGGTGCAATATGGTGTGCAAAAACATATCTAGCAACCATAAAAAGCACATATTAGTGCTCCTGTACTAGGTCACAACAGGATTATTCAGCAGTAAGGATCAAACCCTCACTGGGGTATCTGCAGCAGATGCACCTAGGAAAACACACAAGGTATGTGTCTTCTAAGTATTAACATTGTGAAGATTGATCACAAATAATTAAAATCGATTTTTTACACTATGTTGATTATGCAAAAAATCTATTTAAACAAGACAATTATCTGTAACCAAACAGTTGGACACGATCAGACCCTCTAAAAAACAGGTAGGGAACCTGTTTTGAAACTACAAATCCCATATAGCCTCTGCCTCTAGGAGTCATGCCTGTGATTGTTAGGGTCTTGCAATGTCTCATGGGACTTGTAGTTTCAAAACTGACGTTCCCTACCCCTGCTCTAGTCTCTTCTATGGAGTGGCGGATGTCAACAGACATGTGTCCGTTGACACCCACCAACATCCGATTGGATGCTGTCTGCTAAAAACAAAGGGATGGGGATCGGATGGTAGTGTGGTGTAAACGGACAGGGGGTCCATTTACATCTGACCGATCTTAGAGGAGAGTGGCCTGTGTCTGTATCTGCTCTGCATAAGCGGAGCAGACACAGACCAGCCATATGCCTGCTCAGAGGGGATGAGTGGACGGATTCCCCGCTAAGAGCAGATAGAGCCTGCCCCATGTGGTAGTCACACTTATGTAGCACATGAACATACAAAAAATTGCACCCTTTTGTGTGCTTTGACAAAACGCATCATGATGGTGGTGGCATTCATTATTAATGCCACCCCATATGCAGAAAGTAAGACATATGGTTTTGTGCTTAAAAACAAATGGGCAGCTAAAAAATACACAAAGCTTAATGTTTGAGCATCTTTGCCACGTTTGTCATGTCAAATTAAAAATGTGTGAAAACACGCATATGTGTGACTTGTCACATGGTGTGAATGGGGGCTTAGGCTTTACGATTTTCATACTTACAAGACATAGCATTTACAAGAGAAAAAAAGTTTTCTGGGCACCTGTGTTACAGCCCAGGAGGATTATTATGTTATGGTGGTGAAATCATGAAATACCACCACCAGCAGTGAAAACAACTACAATGATGACACTAAGGCCCTATTCAAACCTGAGTGATTTGTAGCTTAAAGCTCAAAAATACTCAACATCCAAAATCCAAAGTATTTAAAGAGGAGCTGCAGTCTGCTCACATAATTTGTAATAAAAACATCATTGCCATTCTGAAGTTTCCCTCCAACCACTTTTTATTTTATATATACTGTGTTTCTGTACTTGCTAAATATACTGCAGAAATCTCCGTCCACTGAGTCTGGCTGCAGCCATTTTAACTGTGGGCAGCTGAAGCTGCTGCGTGTTCACTTCCTGGATTTACAGACACACAAAAGGCACAAATCCAGCTCTGCACCTCTCATTGGCCCTGTTATGACTCATCCCCCTCCCTTCCTGGCCAACTCTCACAAAAGTGAGAGAAAGAGCTGTGTCATGATGTCATAAAAGCCTAGGCTTTTTTACCAGACAAGAAACAGGAAGTGAGCTGTATAATGTATTTACTGGCACAAAAAAATGTTTTACTATCCAAAGTTAAAACAAGGGCAGAGGATTTAATAGATAGAAAGATGAAAAAATTACAGAAGTTCTGCTTTAAATGGTGTCTGTATCCATTGGAGTGCTCAAATATCTGAAGCTACAAAGCTATAAGAGCTACTTTTGAGACAGAATTGGGCATTTTTAGTCTCATAGACTTTAATAGGAACACCTGAAAACACTTGAAATCAAGTGTATTTGACCATTTGAATACACATGTTAAATGCTTGTAAAAAATGCTCAAACACCTACGAATCGCTTGGCTCAGGTGTGAATGCAAACTTGACACGTATTGCAATTTTTATTGCAGACTCAAATTTGGTTGCCGGAAACCGCTACGATCGAAGTAATATCCCCTCCCCCTTCCCGCTCATCCCCTCCCCCCTTCCTGACCAGCCAGGCTGCATGCTCAGAACCACATTCTCGCGGGCAGGTACTGTAGCTTATGTGTGCAGTAAAGCAGATTTTTATGGCACTACACTGGATTTCTGGTTTCCCTGTAATAGGCACAATGTCTTTTACTGTATACCCAAAGGCCACAGATATGCCTATACTTGAACTTGGAGAAAATGTCATACTGGGAGAAAATTTTTCCATCTCAACTGCCACCTTGTACATGGTTGTATTAGGTCACCACTAAAACCCTCCGCTCTCTGACAGAGGAAGTGATGAGAAGAGACAGTCGGTTAATAGTAACTTCTCTACTCCCATTGCTCTGCCATTATACTTACAGCATTAGATAGTGTTAGTACTGCAATCAAATACGGAGAGAAGCAAGATCTTTCATTCTATGAATAGTGCAGGACACACTGATAATGGGATACTTTGACGCACTCCGAGTTCCATAGGAGCCTGTGCATCTTCACTGCAGACTCCCTTCCTGGGCTCACAGGAGAATGCTGCAGAGAGCAGCATTGCATCATTACGTTATGCAGAAGTATGGTAATTATCATGTTACACGTGAATTGTTTGTTTGTGTGCCTTTAATAGTTTTTCCCTACCTCACTGTGTAGCTAGGGGACGCACTATGTAGTTAGTCCCAATCATCTTCTTCATGCTTTTGTCTCCATTCATTACATGTACTGTATTCAGCTGGAACTAAACATACTATATCTTTTTTGACCTATCTGATTATGATCTGTTGATCTGTTATGATCTGCACACATTTGTGAATTAAAGTTTTCTACAATCTGCAAGATGTCATTTGGATCGAGTCACTATCTGCCAAGCTACTGAGACTGTCAGTTAGGTTATCACACCACAACTGGATCAGTTTTATAAATCACACTTTCAGTGTTTAGATTACAGAAGAACAGTATTATATTGTAACCCTATACGTCATAAAAATATAAGAACACATTTGTGTGGAAAAAATAAAGTACACAATTTGCTTTGTTGTATTTTGGAATTTAGGAAATTATGCAGAGGGGTTATACATAGTATTACTAAACGCTTTAAAAATATAAAACATGGTTAGTGTTAAATTATAAAAAAAACAATAGAAACATACCTTGTCGCCTTCGACTGTTCAGTTTTCTAAAGCAAGTCCCTTCCACAAGTCGATTAAGTCTTTGTTGCTTTATCAGTTCTAGTATTTCTGGTTGGATCTTCTCTTTGAGTTCCCTGCATGGAAAACAAGCAAAAAAATAAGGTTTATATGTATAAAACACTATTCACAGAAAAAAAATGCAACACAGGAAACATTTTTTATATACCCAAACTATTTCTGCACTGAGGGTTCCCAAGAGCATAGGGCCTCCATAATTCTCCAATGGAATAAATTTGGCACAACCATAACTGTTCCAAGAGCTGGTCGTCCAACCAAACTGAGCAATCGAGGGACAAGGGCCTTAGTAAGAGAGGTGAAAGAAGAATTCAATCGTAACTCTGACTGAGCTCCAGAGATCCTGTGTGGAGATGGGACAAAGTTCCAGAAGGACAATTATCACCATTGATCTGGGCTTTATGGCAAAATGGCTAGACAGAAGCCTCTCCTCAGTACAAAACACACGAAAGCCTGCTTGAAGTTTGCAAAAATCTTTCAAACACATGTATAAGTGATTTAGACGGATGCCAGTCTCATGCATGTGGGTGTAACTTGAGTATGTTAGATGTCGGTTTATGGCGGAACCTTCAAATGTGGCAAGATAAAAACATTTACAGAAAACGACTGGTCCCCTGATAAGCTACCAATGACATCTTCTCTTGCATTCCACTTTCTGGGCCTCTATCCTGCATTAAAATGAACGAATTAGTTGACAAATGTTCCCCTAATTTTTTGTACGGATGTTAGGCGAAAAAGACATGATGAAAAAACTCCACAAAAGAGACACAGATAGCTAAGAAAAATGTCGACAAAGGTCCTAAAACTTCTACAATGTCCTAAACACAAAAAAAAAGGTTTTGATTGGATTGGCACTTTAATAGGAAAGAATTTCAGCCTTGTACTGCCACCTCAAGCCACTAAGAAACAGTACTATTTGGATAACACGTATGAATTTCCATAAAAAAACAACCATTTAGATATTAACATTTTAAGAAAAATAACAGCTAAATGTGAAGTTTTCCAAACACAGGAGACTTCCATTATCACATTTACACAGACAAATGCTACTGTCTACCACCAGTAGTAGTTCTGAGAGTGTGTCTCTGAGGTAATTGAATCCCTTATTAACTGCCAATCAAATCTGAGTTTTCCCTGTGATCCTACTTCACCATACATAACCAAGATGCAATATACCCTTTTTTTTTTTCATTTTGAATCTTCCCGACTCTCTAATCATTAGACTTCCTTGCTTGCCTGAAGCAGCCTACCTTGAAAAAAAATTCCAGGTGGCTTACAAAAAAAGAAAAAAATAAGATTGGGCAGCTATCCAATTCAAGTCAGGGTAATCAGTTTCACTGACATCAAGTAAGTGACTTGTCATTCTAAATATAAAATACTTTATTATTTTTAGACTGAAGTCATTGCTTTGTTGAATTATATATATAGTTGAAAGATTTGTTCTTGAAAAAATAGATAACAATCTCTAGGATTATACATATCATCCTGGTCACATCAGATACATCAGAGCTCCTTATTCTAAATAATATATATATATATAGATATATATACACACACACACACACACACACACGCTGTGTATATATATATATATATATATATATATATATATATATATATATATATATCCATACACACATATACACACACACATACAGTTGGGAAAATAATTATTTGATCCCCTTCAGATTTTGCAGGTTTGCCCACTTACAAAGAAATGAAAGGTCCATAATTTTTATCATAGGTGTATTTTAAATGATAGAGACAGAATATCAACCAAAAATCCAGAAAAAAAAAAACCACATAAAACAAGTACTACAAATTAAGTTGCAGTTCAGTGAGTAAAATAACTATTTGATCCCGAAGCACAACATTACTTAGTACTTGGTGGAGAAACCCTTGTTGGCAAGCACAGAGGTAAGACGCTCCTTGAAGTAAGATGGTCCACTCTTCTTTACAGATCTTCTCTAAATTCTTAAGGTTTCTTGGCTGTCTCTTGGCAACTCGAAGTTTCAGCTCCCTCCATACATTTCCTATAGGATTAAGGTCTGGAGACTGACTAGGCCACTCCTTTGTTACCTTGGCAGAATGTTTTGGCTCATTGTCATGCTGGAAGTCCCATCCATGCCCCATCATCAATGTTCTGGCTGAGGGAAGAAGGTTCTCATCTAAGATTTTACAATACATGGCCCAGTCCATTGGACCCTCAATGCAGCAAAGTCAGCCTGTACCTTTAGCAGAGAAATAGCCCCAAAGCAGCATGTTTTAACCTCCGTGCTTGACTGTAGGGATGGTGTTCTTAAGGTCATAGTTAACATTTTTCTTCCTCCAAACACGTCAAGTCCAGCTCCCCAAGAATGCACATGTACAGTAATGTCAATTGAGCAGGAGCAGGAGCAGGACTTGCCGTGTTTGGAGGAAGAAAAATGCTGATTATGACCCTAAGAACACCATCCCTACAGTCAAGCACAGAGGTAGAAACATTATGTTTTGGGGCTGTTTCTCTGCTAAAGGTAAGTTAAGTGAATAAATGTAATACTCCCGCGCTGTCAAATTAAAAACGGGTACACTGCAGCAAACACCTGGTTAGCTGTTCCTTAGCCGATAGAAAGGTGAATGAATAAATAGTGATTTTTGTGCTGTGAACCTTCTAAAATGACTATATTAAAGTGCTGGTGCAAAACACAAGGGTGTATATCTATACAATCAAAACTTGCCGAGTGCTAAAGTGCAAAGTGAAAACAAATTTGCATCAAAAAGTAATCATCAACACCTGATGGTGGCAACTTGATAAACCAATCACATAATGATAAAACCGTGAAAATATTGCAGCCTTGAAATAAAAAAGGTCAATAGCGTGTAGCAATAATAAACATATATATATATATATATATAAATGGAAAGTCCAATGCACACTCTAGATTAGAGTATCATAAATGTGTAAACACAGTCCCAGAAATCACTGTGACAATCAAACAATGTTGAATGAGTGGTATATCTCTCCACCTTGAACAAAATAGAACAGCCGATGCCAATCCACTGTAGTGACACCTGGATGTGTACAAGCACCTCACCTTACTGCTGTAAGGTTACAACATGAATGGATCAAACGTAGCAGAATTCAGAGGGTCCCTCTTTGGTGTTTACAGAGATGGATCGTATGAGTGGTGCAACCTTCTCCTCCAGTAAACTCAGTTTAGGGTAGTAGGAAATGGAAGAAATATCGCAATAGCGTAATCCCATTTAAAAAGTGTTATTTTATTAAAATGCAAAACAGATACATTCACTCTTTGTTTAAAAAAAACTCAGGTAACACTCCATGAGCGCCGAGCTCGTATACTTCCGTCACTTGCAGTTTCCGCCTATTGCTCCAATCCCGGTGCGTATCGTCACATCATGTGACTTCATCAAATATTAATTTTAGGAGGTTCACAGCGCAATATCACTATTTATTCATTCAAGAAACCTCAAGGATTTAGAGAAGATCTGCAAAGAAGAGTGGACCAAAATCCCTCCCGAGATGTGTGCAAACCTGGTCACTAGTGATGGACGAACTTCCGACGGGACGTTTCGCGAACGCGAAACGCGAACGGGCACAAACGTTCGCGAAAACGACCGTTCGCCGCGGGCTCCATTGACTTCAATGGGAGGCGAATTTCGCAAACCTTTAGGTCGAATTTGCGGCCACGGGGTAATTATTAGGGGGTAGCACGTAGTCCCACCACCTGGACAATAGCATAATACATGTATGAGGTGAATTTGGGATCGATAACTACAAGCATTTTTTTTTTATTTGGGAAATTGTTCTGACAATTCAGGACTATGGAGCTAATGAAGGCAATGGAGGAGAGGGAAGGTCAGGGACCAGGGTAGGCAAACAAGAGGGTGCAGGAGATACAGAGCACTGACAGCAGCACCGTAATACAGAGCACTGACATCAGCACCGTGACATACAGCGCTGACAGCAGCTCCGTGACATACAGCGCTGACAGCAGCTCCGTGACATACAGCGCTGACAGCAGCTCCGTGACATACAGCGCTGACAGCAGCTCCGTGACATACAGCGCTGACAGCAGCTCCGTGACATACAGCGCTGACAGCAGCTCCGTGACATACAGCGCTGACAGCAGCACCGTGACATACAGCGCTGACAGCAGCTCCGTGACATACAGCGCTGACAGCAGCTCCGTGACATACAGCGCTGACAGCAGCTCCGTGACATACAGCACTGACAGCAGCTCCGTGACATACAGCGCTGACAGCAGCTCCGTGACATACAGCGCTGACAGCAGCACCGTGACATACAGCGCTGACAGCAGCTCCGTGACATACAGCGCTGACAGCAGCTCCGTGACATACAGCGCTGACAGCAGCTCCGTGACATACAGCACTGACAGCAGCTCCGTGACATACAGCGCTGACAGCAGCTCCGTGACATACAGCGCTGACAGCAGCACCGTGACATACAGCGCTGACAGCAGCTCCGTGACATACAGCGCTGACAGCAGCTCCGTGACATACAGCGCTGACAGCAGCTCCGTGACATACAGCGCTGACAGCAGCTCCGTGACATACAGCGCTGACAGCAGCTCCGTGACATACAGCGCTGACAGCAGCTCCGTGACATACAGCGCTGACAGCAGCTCCGTGACATACAGCGCTGACAGCAGCACCGTAAGCAGCCCCAGGAGGAAGTCAGCACAGCACAGGGATGGTGTGATCCCCTCATAATAAGAACCCCCAGGAGGAAGTCAGCACAGCACAGGGATGGTGGGAGCCCCTCATAATAAGAACCCCCAGGAGGAAGTCAGCACAGCACAGGGATGGTGGGAGCCCCTCATAATAAGAACACCCAGGAGGAAGTCAGCACAGCACAGGGATGGTGGGAACCCCTCATAATAAGCAGCCCCAGTAGAAATATGACACCGCTCAACCTCTTCAAAGAGGAGGGTAGGGGCATATAGTACGGTGTGCTTTTTTGGGTCAGGGAAGTGAGCCAAATGAATTAAGAAGGTCTGTGTGCTTGATTCCAAAAATTGTTTATAGACATATACATGGTCTACTGATCACATGTGTTGAATTCCTCCGAGATCCATGCCTCATTCATTTTTAGAAATGTGAGGTAGTTAACACTGTCGTGAGCTAGGCGAGTACGCTTATCGGTCACAATCCCCCCTGCTGCGCTGAACGTCCTTTCGGACAGGACACTGGATGAGGGGCAAGCCAACAGTTCGATTGCAAATTGGGCAAGCTCTGGCCAGAGGTCAAGCCTGCCCACCCAGTAGTCTAGGGGTTCATCACTCCTCAGAGCGTCCACATCGGCCGTTAACCCAATGTAGTCGGACACCTGACGGTCTAGGCGTTCCCTGATGCTGGATCCGGATGACACCTGTCGATGGGTCGGCTGAAAGAATGACCTCATATCCGAAGTCACCAACACATCTTCAAACCGGCCTCTTCTTGCAGGCGCTGTTGGATTGGTACCCGCAAATCCTTCTCTGGGAGTGGGAATTGCTCCTCTGCCAGCGCACGCAAAAGCAGAATGCAGCATTTCTCGAAGCAAGGCCTGGAAGTGCTGCATTCTGACAGCCCTCTGCGACGGCGGTAACATTTCCGCCATTTTGTGTTTGTACCGGGGATCTAAGTACGTTGCCACCCAGTACTGGTCCTTGACCCTCATGCTTTTTATACGGGGGTCCCTATTAAAACACTGGAGCATGAAGGCCCCCATTTGCACTCAAGCGGAAGGTATGTGGTGGTGGTGGTGTTGTTGGTGGTAGTGTCTTTGGGGGTGCACATAGCAGAGAGTGAAGAAGAGGGTGCAGATCGAGAGGATGAGGAGGGTGCAGAAGAATAAGGCTGAGTGAGCCACTCAACCAAGTCTGGTGCGTCCTTTAAAGTAATTGAACGCACCTTCTGCAACTTCCCACTTTGGCTCAAGGCTGTTGCTCCTGCCCTACCCCTACCACCCCTGCGGAAGGGCCTGCCTCTTCCTCTGCCTGTCATTTTTTAAATCACCCTGTGACAAAACTCTTAGTCCCTATACCGCTGAAGGACTGCTGCAGTATAGGGCAGCGGTCAGCAGTAGTGCACGTCAACCCTATGTATTGTGGACCGATAGCGGTCCTTACAGAACAGCAGACTGTACTGCACTCAGGCCTATGTACCGTAGCACCCTATACCAAGTTACCAGTCCTTATAAAAACTTTTGTGGACCAAGCAGGTTGTGTGTTAGTGATTAGCAGACTGTACGTCAGTCCCTATACCAATGAAGGACTGCTGCAGTATAGGGCAGCGGTCAGCAGTAGTGCACGGCAACCCTATGTATTGTGGACCGATAGCGGTCCTTACAGAACAGCAGACTGTACTGCACTCAGGCCTATGTACCGTAGCACCCTATACCAAGTTACCAGTCCTTATAAGAACTTTTGTGGACCAAGCAGGTTGTGTGTTAGTGTTTAGCAGACTGTGCGTCAGTCCCTATACCGCTGAAGGACTGCTGCAGTATAGGGCAGCGGTCAGCAGTAGTGCACGGCAACCCTATGTATTGTGGACCGATAGCGGTCCTTACAGAACAGCAGACTGTACTGCACTCAGGCCTATGTACCGTAGCACCCTATACCAAGTTACCAGTCCTTATAAGAACTTTTGTGGACCAAGCAGGTTGTGTGTTAGTGTTTAGCAGACTGTGCGTCAGTCCCTATACCGCTGAAGGACTGCTGCAGTATAGGGCAGCGGTCAGCAGTAGTGCACGGCAACCCTATGTATTGTGGACCGATAGCGGTCCTTACAGAACAGCAGACTGTAACGCACTCAGGCCTATGTACCGTAGCACCCTATACCAAGTTACCAGTCCTTATAAGAACTTTTGTGGACCAAGCAGGTTGTGTGTTAGTGATTAGCAGACTGTACGTCAGTCCCTATACCAATGAAGGACTGCTGCAGTATAGGGCAGCGGTCAGCAGTAGTGCACGGCAACCCTATGTATTGTGGACCGATAGCGGTCCTTACAGAACAGCAGACTGTAACGCACTCAGGCCTATGTACCGTAGCACCCTATACCAAGTTACCAGTCCTTATAAGAACTTTTGTGGACCAAGCAGGTTGTGTGTTAGTGTTTAGCAGACTGTGCGTCAGTCCCTATACCGCTGAAGGACTGCTGCAGTATAGGGCAGCGGTCAGCAGTAGTGCACGTCAACCCTATGTATTGTGGACCGATAGCGGTCCTTACAGAACAGCAGACTGTAACGCACTCAGGCCTATGTACCGTAGCACCCTATACCAAGTTACCAGTCCTTATAAGAACTTTTGTGGACCAAGCAGGTTGTGTATTAGTGTTTAGCAGACTGTGCGTCAGTCCCTATACCGCTGAAGGACTGCTGCAGTATAGGGCAGCGGTCAGCAGTAGTGCACGGCAACCCTATCTATTGTGGACCGATAGCGGTCCTTACAGAACAGCAGACTGTACCGCACCCAAGCCTATGTACCGTAGCACCCTAGACAGACCAAGTTACCAGTCCTTATAAGAACTTTTGTGGAACAAGTGAGTTGTGAATGATTAGCAGACTGCAGCAGAAGGGCAGCAGTCAAGTATAATATTCTTTCTATATTTGGAAGAAAGAATATTATACGTGTACAAGCCTATTACCGTACCACTGATACCAGTCCTGAAAAGAACCTTTGTGGAACTAATAGTAACAGCAAGTCTTTAAAATTATCCTCACTGCCTGACACACTGCTTCCTGCCTGTCCCTATACAAATTGGCAAAAAAGAGTAGGCTGGAACGATTAGCTGGAACAGCTCTTTTGTGGACCTGATAGTAACAGCTAATGATGATGATGATGATGATGATGAAGAAAGACTAATCTGGCTGAGCTGTCCCTAAAATAGCAGCATACAGCGCTCTGTCCCTTTATCTAAACTGACAAAAGAAACTCAGGCTGCTGACCTAACACCTATACCAGTCCTGAAAAGAACTTTTGTGTACCAAATAGCTAGCGTTTTCTCTGTCCCTACTCCACACAGGATCCTTTCCCTACAGTGACAGAAGAAAGAATGTAAAATGGCCACCGGATCGGGTGTATTTATAGGTTAGGGGGAATGTCCAAGTGTCCATGAGCTGTCATGTCTCAATTGGTTGTCCTGTAACACATGATAAACGTGTCACGAAAGGTTAAAGTTCTTGTATACATTAAACACGTAAGTCCGCCGGGGCGAACGACGGAAAAAGGCGTTCGAACCCGCGGACGGCGAAAGTCGGAAATTCGCCGCGAAACGACCGCCGGGCGAACCGTTCGGCCATCACTACTGGTCACCAACTACAAGAAACGTCTTACCTCTGTGCTTGCCAACAAGGATTTCTCCATCAAGTACTAAGTCGTGTTTTGCTTGGGGATCAAATTGTTATTTTACTCACTGAACTGCAACTTAATTTATAACATTTTATATCATGTGTTTTTTTCTGGATTTTTGGTTAATATTCTATCTCTATCATTTAAAATACACCTATGACAAAAAATATAAATCCTTAATTTCTTTGTTAGTGAGCAAACTTAGAAAATCTGCAGGGGATCAAATAATTATTTTCCTCACTGTATGTGTATATGTGTGTGTATATATATATATATATATAATTTTTTTTAAAGAGGCGTATGGTCCAAGTTCTTATGGCCATACTTCTGTGGGTCACGCTAAAGCCTGCTGTTGGCTAACATCACATAGCTGGTCCAGGCTCTGCTGGGATTCCAACAATGATGTCGGTATCCATTCAGATGCCTGACCGGCAGTTGGCTCAACCTCTAAGCACATGGCTGAGAGCCTGAGTCAGCCACTGCCACCCCGTCCACAGCCTGAAGCTCCAGTGAGCGCTGGAGGGGCAGAGCAGAGAGAAAAGACTGAAAGTCACCACTCTTGTGCTCAGAACAGAACTGAGAAATCAGAGGTTTGTGATCACTCAGTTCTTGCTGTAAAGCTGGAGGGGGACAGCTGAAACTCGGATCCATGCTGCATCCATGTTTGATTCCCACACTTCTCTTTTAAAGCCTATTTTAAGTCCCAAGCCTTTTATTTTTTATCTAGATTAAGAATGGGGGTACATCTCCCCTTATGCGTCTCATTTAAAATCCCAGTGTATTGGTTATACATTTCCCCCTCTCTTGTATTAAAGCTGATCTTGCAAGGCTATTTCCTGTTTCGGTTCAAGTTGTTACTGATTTTTTGCCTCCACTTACATGCAGGGCTGGGCTGTCTGGTCCTGATCTATGTAAGGAGCCACTGTCAGAACTTCCATACCTACAAAATTATGAACAGTGGCTTTCCCTGTGTAATGAAGAAGGCTTGGCTGACAATTTCACTGCAATTTTCTGCTTTAAATCAGGAGCTGATGTCAGAGTTCCTTATACATAGAACAAGACCTGACTTTCAAATAGCCCAGCAATGCAGATTACACAGAACAGCTGCTATCCTGGTTTAACTTGCAGGGCTCAGCTGTCACTTTGACAGATAGCTTCAGTCTGTATTTAAAGCACTGACAGTAGCCTCTGATACACTGAGGAGCTTTTTCCAAAGACACAAAGTGAAATCCAGCTTTAAAAGTTGACAGCCTGATTCCTCTTATTACATTGGCAAAAAGTGTGCCACTCCTGATACAAAGAGCAGGAACGAGTAGCATTTCCAATGTAACCTGTGAGGCAAGGCTGATGGTTTGAAAGCCAGGTTCTGCTCTTTGTGTAGGAAATGTTGTCAGCAACTACTGTATTATAATTATATAAAAAAAAATAATTCTGACATAACCTATTGGAAATAAAGGAAGTCTTTCAGCAGCAGTGTGGCATTACTGATACAAATTATAATGAATATGGTGCCACGTACGCGATGTGCTCCTCCAACACCTGTGGCTCCTTGGAAAGATGAGAAAGTAACATGAAAGAGCAGAAAGCAACAAAAATCATGATTGCAGCTGCTTCCACTTCTAGGCAGATTATAAACTGTGTAAAAGGATTTTTGTTTTTTGAAAGAACCTTATTTTACATTTCTACTTCCCACATAGATGACCACGCATTTCAATCAATTCTCTCTAAGTATATACAGTATATAACACCCTTGTATTATATTTTAATAACGTTTGTAGTTTCTTTGGGGACACACCTGGTTACAGGCCCAGACTGACGATTGGGCACACCGGGAACGTGCTTGGTGGGCCGGGACGCATGTCATACGCACCTGGGCTTCTCCTTGAGCCTGTGCCACTCACATAGGCTCTCTGCGACCGGCTGCCCATTCAATTCATGGCATGGCTGTCAGGGCTGAAACTATAGGTCAGCTGACTGTGAAGGGGAGGAGCTGGAGAGGAGACCCCATCGTCACATGCTGGGACTGGTGTCACTGCAGCCACAGACACCATGGACCACAGGTAAAGTGAGTGCTACTGCTTAAGAAGCGAGAACCAGTGGGCTGGGAGGAAGGTTCTGGAGGGAGCTTTGGGGAGATCTGTGGAGATGGGGTCCCTGAAATGGGGCTGGTGGTTTCTCCAGGAGGTTAGATTTTGCAGAGCACAAAGAAAAACAAAATAGAGCTTTACAAGGTTTGTAACTTTCTTCTTTAGACTGGTGGGGGAGCCCTCCACAAAACATGTAATACTACAAAAACCAGCAAGCAATGTATATGGGCTCAACCCATCCCTCATTCATCAAACAATCTCATCTCCAAAAAGTCTTATCTCAAAGGAAAATATTATTCAAAAGAAAATGGAAAAAAGATTGAATAAAAATGAATATATGACAGCTCCCAAAATTGTACCTTTATTTTATATTTATTAAAATGTATGAATAAACCACATACAACACAAAGCACAAGCCTATATTAAAGATATTCTACTATCCCACTCACACAACTTGAGTATACTGAAATATTTAAAAGAAAAAAATGTATTTACTGTATATTATATTAACAGCTGTGGATGGCCATCCAACCAAGGTCTAGTGCTAAAATGAAAGCACCAACCAATAGGCATTCAAAGTGTCAATGATGATTTTACATTTGGGGACATGGGTCTGTCCTAGGTCCACTTCAATCATGTATGGTCCCTTGAAATGTGTTGTTTGTTCTTGGCTTTATGTTGGAATATTCACCAGATGTGTTTTGTGTTGTATGTGGTTTATTCGTATATTTTAATATATATAATAAAGGTACAATTTTATACAGATTGGAGCTGTCATATATTCACATTTTTATTCAATATTTTTTTATGGTTAGGGCCCTCTGGGGCACTGTTGGGGGCACTGTAGGAGGTTACGGAGAACTGTGGAGACTGAGGGGGTTTTAGGGAGGGTTTGGGTAGTGTGAAATGTTGAGGGCATTGAGGCTTGTGCACAAATGAGAACATGTACATGAGTCCTGCACGCATATGTAAATGGTAATCGTACCACACATGTGAGGTGACACCATAAACGTCAGAGCGAGAGCATTAATTGTAGCACAAAACCTCCCGTGTAATTGTAAACTGGTAACCTGTAATACTTTTAAACTGTCGCCTATAAAGATTTTTAGGTACCGTAATTTGGAGCTGTTCCGTGGGCGGACGTCATTTTAAAGCATGACATGTTCGGTATCCATTTACTCAGCGTAACATTATATTTTATAATTTACCAAACAATTGGGTATTATATTGTGTTTCTGTGCATTAATATTCATTAAAGTGTATTTTTTACCAAAAAGTTGCGTTTGAAAAAAAGCTGCACAAATATCGTATGACATAAAAATATGCCTACCATTTCATTCTCTAGGGCCTCTTCTAAAATAGATAATATTATATATATATATTCTAGGGCCTCTTCTAAAATAGATAATATTATATATATATATATATATATATATATATATATATATATATATATATATATATATATATAGTTTTCTAGCAAAAAATGTAGTTTTATGTAGGAGATGAATGATAAAATCGGCCCGGACTGACCACAGGAAAGAGCGTACCTAACCAGGCTGTTGCTGGTCTTTCATTGTCCTGTCAGAAGTGACTGAAGCAGGTTAAATATAACTAAAAAAGACAGAGAAAGTGGTAGAAAAAAAAGAATGGCCTGCTTAGCCTAAAATGCCCGGGCCCATTTTTTGTCCCAGTCCAGACCTGCCTGGTTACATGCACAGATAATGGTTTTTATGTGCTTGTGCCGGGGCCCATTATAAATGTGCATCATTGGATTTTGGTCTGTTCATCTCCAGCTGCATCTCTTTGCCCCATATTATCACCATATATCCATGCTTTTAGGAGTATGCTATTTATTCTACAAAATGTAAGATAGATTAGAGACTGGCTAGAAAGAGGTCAATTTGATGTGGTTTGCCAGCTTGAACATGCATTGCAATATATGCAAACAAAGAATTCCCCCTTCTAGTAGAGTTTATATTTTATATATATATATATATATATATATATATATATATATATATATATATATATATATTAACACTTATATACAGTTATGTGCAAAGGTTTTAGACAGGTGGGCAGCAACAAGACACATGGTACATACAATGAGGAAAAAAGCATTTGTTCCCCTGCTGATTTTGTATGTTTGTCCACTGACAAAGAAATGATCAGTCTATGATATTAATGGTAGGTTTATTTTAACATTGAGAGACAGAATAACAAAAATATCCAGAAAAATGCATTTCAAAAAAGTTATATATTGATTAGCATTTTAATGAGTGAAATAAGTATTTGACCCATTCACAAAACATGACTTAGTACTTGGTGGCAAAACTCTTGTTGGCAAGTCACAGAGGTCAAACGTTTTTTGTAGTTGGCCACCAGGTTTGCACACATCTCAGGAGAGATTTTGTCCCACTCCTCTTTGCAGATCCTCTCCAAGTCTTTAAGGTTTTCAGGCTGACATTTGGTAGCTCAAAACCCTCAGCTCCCTCTACATATTTTCTATGGGATTAAGGTCTGGAGACTGGCTAGGCCACTCTATGACCTTAATGTGCTTCTTCTTGAGCCACTCCTTGGTTGCCTTGGCCGTGTGTTTGGTGTCATTGTCATGCTGGAATACCCATCCACGACCCATTTTTAATTCCCTGGCTGAGGGAAGGTGCTTCTCAGTAGAAAAACACCCCCAAAGCATAATGTTTCCGCCTCCATGTTTGACGGTGGGGATGGCGTTCTAGGGGTCAGCATACCTCCTCCTCTAAAACGGCATGTTGAGTTGATGCAAAGAGCTTGAATTTGGTCTCATCTGACCACAACACTTTTACCCAGTTCTCCTCTGAATCATTCAGATGCTTATTAGCAATCTTTAGACAGGCATGTACATGTGCTTTTTTGAGAAGGTGGACCTTGCGGGAGCGCTGCAGGATTTCAGTCCTTCAAGGCATAGTATGTTACCAATTGTTTTCTTGGTGACTATGGTCCCAGCAGCCTTGAGATCATTGAGAAGATTATCTCGTGTTGTTCTGGGCTGAATCCTCACCATGCTCATGATCATTGAAACTCCACAAGGTGAGATCATGCATGGAGCCCAAGACCGATGGAGATTGACAGTTATTTTGTTTCTTTCATTTGCAAATAATCACACCAACTGTCGTCACCCTCTCACCAAGCTGCTTGGCGATGGTCTTGTAGCCCATTCCAGCCTTGCATAGGTCTACAATCTTGTCCCTGACATCCTTGGACAGCTCTTTGGTCTTGGACATGGTGGAGAGATTGCAATCTGATTCATTTATTGCTTCTGTGGACAGGTGTCTTTTATACAGGTAAATGCTGAGATTAGGAGCACTCCCTTTAAGAGAGTGCTCCTAATCTCAGCTCATTACTTGTATAGAAAGGAGATGGGAGCCAGAAATATTGCTGATTGATAGGGGATCAAATACGTATTTCAATAATTAAAATGCAAATCAATTTTTTTAACTTTTTTGAAATGTGCCGTTTTGGATATTTTTGTTGATATTCTGTCTCTCACTGTTAAAATAAACCTACCATTAAAATTTCTTTGTCAGTGGGCAAACATACAGAATCAGCAGGGGATCAAATACTTTTTCCCTCACTGTATATTGTATTAGCAAGGTCTCTTCCAGGCAAAGATTTCAAAGCAGATGTGCAGTTCAAGCTCTTTTGAAGAAGCACAAAGAGGACACAGTTGAGGACTGTAGACCCAGTGGTCAGCCAAGGAAACTTTCTGCAGCAGATGAAAGACACATCAGGTTTATTTCCCTTCAACATTGGAAGATGCCCAGCAGTGCCATCAGCACAGAACTGGTGGAAACCAGTGTGACCCCGGTAGACCCATCTACTGTCTGGAGAAGTCTGGCCAGAAGTGGTCTTCATGTAAGAATTGCAGAAAAAAAGCCATTCCTCTGACACGGATACAAGGCTAGGCGTCTCAGCTATGCACACAAACATAGGAACAGGGGTGTAAAAAATTTGCAGCAGGTGCTCTGGAATGATGAATCAACATTTTTAATATTTGGCTGTAGAAGGAGGCAGTTTGTTCACTGAAGGGCTGGAAATCAGTACAATATTAAGTGTCTGCAGGCAACAGTGAAGCACGGTGTTGGTTCCTTGTAAGTTTGGATCTGCATTTCTGTAAATGGAGTTGGAGATTTGGTCAGGATTCATGGTGCCCTCAATGCTGAGTAATACATGCATATAATTATTTTTTTTACTCAGAGGTAGGCAACATGTTAACAATCAGGGAAAAAGAAAATATTTAACAGAGGCGGCTGTTTGGTACCCCAACGGAGGACACTAGCAAAGAGCGCAAGAGTGTTGGGAGACTGTAGGCTGGGGGGGGGGCAGCAGGTATACTAAGAGGAATGCCTAGTTAGGAGCTCAAGTCAGGGCAGGGAGACTGCAGGGGTAGAATAGGAAAGGTAGAGATGAGAAAGAAGTGGGAGGACAAGGGCGAAACACAGAGGGGGCAGAAAGGGGGAAGGGAAGACGGGAAGGAAAGAGGGAAAGGGAAGAGGGAAAGGGAAGAGGGAAAGGGAAGAGGGAAAGGGAAGAGGGAAAGGGAAGAGGGAAAGGGAAGAGGGAAAGGGAAGAGGGAAAGGGAAGAGGGAAAGGGAGGAGGGAAAGGGAGGAGGGAAAGGGAGGAGGGAAAGGGAGGAGGGAAAGGGAGGAGGGAAAGGGAGGGCAGGCAAAGGGCCCCCCCTAGGGGAGGGTAGGAGAGTGGTGTCAGACTCAAGGATAGGGTAAATTGAGTCAGTTGGAGAAGTCATGGACGTAGTAGGGTTTCATAAAAATCAGGGGGTTAGGAAATTGGTTACCCAAGGGTTCCAGAGCTTCTCAAATGTAAGAACTTTATCTAATTGGACAGCTTCCAATTTGGTGTGAATCATTGCTTGGGAAATCATGTGTTTTACTGCAAGTACACGCAAGGAAGTGGCTTTCCATGCTTTAGCTATAGTCTGTTTGGCAGCAGTGGTGACTTGGAGCAGATGTTTAAATTGCGTCAAAGATGTGGGCTTGTGGTTCAGGAGAGCCACTGTTGGGTCTGGTGCCAATGATGTGTTTTCACTATGGGACAGTCCCACCAAATGTGGAGATGCGTGCTCATATTGATGCAATCACGAAAGCAAAGAGGTGAGAATTGCAGAAGGAATTTGTTAATCCTGGCGGGGACCAGGTACCATCTAATAAGCACCTTGTAGTTAGTTTCCAAGGCAGCGATGTTAGGTGAGGAAGATTTAGTCGCTTGCCAGATGAGTGACCGATCTATTCACAAACGAAAACACAGCTTTCTCCTATTCAGAGTCAAATGAACTGACACGTTCGTGGAATACCCACACTGGATCGGTATATAGGAGTATTCACAATTCCTCAGACCATGTGGATAGAAAGACAGGCCATAGTGCTCTCCATAGAAAAACGTTTTAATGATGAATATACATAAAAAACACACTTACAATAACGAAGCTTCATACGATCTTTAAAATGATCAATGACCGCGGATGACGTCACGTGATCTCCGTCCGTACGTTACGTCCCTATGGGCGGGACTTCATCAGCGGACACGGAAACTACGTGACACCCGATATATGAATAGACATTACGGGGTTCCTATAGTGCGCTTACGGTGAGCACGACGTGACGGACAGCCTCTCCATGTTTACGAAAGTTACCAAGGTAACAACACATCCTGTCGTGTAGTACGAATCTACACGATAACAGGCAAAGACCTCAGGGAAGCCCTTGTGAATTTAAACAAACGTTACCAAGTTAACGGCTCATCCCATCATGCCTATCCGCACTATGCAAATGAGCACAGCAACGAGCGGAATATAAAAAAGGAATCATATAAATATTTGCAAACATTGCCGTTGCCACAATGAATCCCTTCCCCTTATGTATATAATGTAATCAAATAAAGAAAAACTGCTTAATGGGTACCAATACAAAAGAACCCCATTATTAAACACATTTTTAAATTGCAAAGCATGAACTTTTTTCTCCAAACTTGAGTTTACAAAGTCCACCTCCTACAAAATGCAAATAAAGATGTGTTTCGAACTTAATATTCAAAAACAATTATGCGGTCACGTGATCCCCCTGTGCTGGCTGGCCTTGATCAATGGAAAGAAGCAGGAGGGACTGAGATTCTCCATACATCGAGGCAGGCCAGCCGAGGGGGATCAAGTGACCGCATAGCTGCGGTGTCAGAAGCGGTATTTCACCTTTTCATTTCTAACAAACACTTACACTTTTGTTAATGGCTCCATATCTGCATGGCATAATGGCATACATTAATATGTGCTGCATTAGGCAGCTAAATAGAGGTGGGAGGGGTGGGGAAGAAAGCAATCAATGCTAACAGAGAGGGAGGGGGGAGAGACTGTCAGAGGGGAGACGAGAGCTGCGGATGATGAGGCACGTAAACCGACCATGGTAATCAGAGCTCAGCAGCCATGATTATCATGGTCAGCAGAGGCAGGGGGACAAAGGAACTGGCAGGATCAACCAAGTTTATTACAAGTTATGAAGAGAAAAAATGCACAAAACAAGCACTGTGCCTTAAAGGAACAGGATCTTTGTTTTAGTTTTTTTTTAGGGTTACAAACATTTTAACCACTTCCCGACCGGCGCACGCCGATGTACGTCGGCAACTGGCTACCAGCTGGATCTACTTACTGCCCTGCTGTGCTTATGTCCAGCTTCTGTAAGGCTATTTATTCCATCTCCTACCCAGCCAGGTGCTTCCTGTAATTTTCTCTGCTCCCTGTGCCTCCCTATTTGGATTTGGTTCCTTCCCTTGCTTGTCATTTACCTACTGTAATTATTTGTTGCTGCCTTGCAAACCTACCAAATTTGTATTTTCCTTCTATCATATAACCTCTAGTCTTTCAGTAATCACCATTTATAGCCTAGCTCCTACTTTACACGTTTACAGAGATGTTATAACTAACTTTTTGTGCCAGTTATTTACCTTTCACATTTTTCAGTGATGTGTAGGATTCCATTACAATAATCATCTGGTCCTATTGCCCAGATATGTGGATTAACTGGAAACATGCCCAGGCTTCTTATCCTTCCTCCAATACACCCCAACTCTCTTCACCACTCCTTCATACTTCTTGTTCACACCACCCTTCCCTGTCACATCTCCCTCTCCTCCTGTCAGGAAAAAAAAGCATGTTATACAGCTAGGTGCTTGTGCTGTGTAATTTGGTCCCTTCTATCAACTAAAAAACCTGGCCGATCCTGCCTGGCTATACCCTCCACCCTATAAACTGACCATGGTTTATCATGGCTGCTGGGCCCGACACCATGGTCAGTTTACATGCCTCCGTCATTCGCAGCCTTGCTCTGTCCTCCTCTCCCCACCCCCGTCCCTGCCTGTCTGCTCATGTCAGTGCCTGTCCTCTCCCCTCCTCCTGCTTTCATAACTACTATAAAATCCTCCCATCCCCTCTGTAACAAAACAATATGTGTCCCTGTGCATTATATAAACAAAGCTGTGATATAGATACAGATCGGCATATTTTTTATAGAACACAGGCACACATATTGTTATGTTACAGAGGGGATGGGAGGATTTTATAGTAGTTGCTTGACAACCACTTTAATATCAGGACACACAATTTTGTGCAGCTTGCCTTATTGTTCATATTGTAATTTTTTATAGATTTATTCTTCTCATTTGTTACATGACTATGGAGAAATATTTTATATTGTGTCTTATGGCTTGAATCCTGCTAAGTAATAAAATCTAGTTGTAGCAACTGAGAGCAACAGAAAGTAAAGTCTGCAGCCACATAGATTTTCCCCACAGCAGAGAATCCTTCTATACAGGTAAAGATATTATCTTCTAATCCTAAGGAATAAGGTGTTCTTTGCTCCGCTGTTAAATTATATTTCCAGCTGGTTAAAAAATTGAATACTTCGCTCTCACCCTACAGGCCGACAATGTGGAATCCAAGATCAGTGCGTCCGCATACTGTCACTGCAGCCATAATCCCATCAGCACATTTCAGGCCCCCTCTCTGGTGGATTTATTAAAAGCCCTCCAGATGGAACTCAGTGCAAGCAGAATCAAAGTACAGATAGCAGAGACTCAAGAGTATAAAAACTAAAAGCTTTTATATATTTACATTCAGGATACTACAAAATTTTGCCTGAAAAGCCTTTTCTGGTGAAACTTGGACCAGGATATGCCTGCAATGCTTTTAAAGTCCAACTCCAGGAATTAGAAGATATCTATTTTGCAGCTTCTTGTGTCTCGGGAGTACAGGAACAGGCAGGATTACTTGTCCTATCCACCCCTATAGCTGCCTCCGGAATTCTCCCACAGCTCTGGTCTGTGGGTGTTACCTCAACATCATCATATACAATGCAGGGCTATTAACCTTTTTTTTTGGTTTCTTTACTTATGGGTATGAACTATTTTTACTTTGATTCTGCTTGCAGTGAGCTCCAGCTGGAGGACTTTCAGCCTATGCATCAGTGAGGGAGGCTGATAGGAGATGTGCTGCTGGGATTGCGGCTTCACTGACAGTAGATTAAGACGCTGCAGACTGATAATTTTGATGTCTATGGTGTAGGCCTTCATTAGTGGATCTGGTTTATTATCTAGCAAGAAATGTCATGTACCAGTGGAGTAGAGAAAACCTGCTTCCTTAAGAGTAAGGCTACATGCACATGTACAGGAGCCATACAGCATGCAGAATGTGTGCAAACAATCTCCTGGGACCTGCAGCTTCCATGTACATCCGCTCACTGAAATGAAGTAAAGTGTTTGTAAAGTCACTGTTACTTTACACGTATGCCATGCAGATATGCAGTCATTAACAAAAGTGTAAATGTTTGTTAGAAATGAAAAGGCTAAATACTGTTTCTAACACTGCAGCTATGCGGTCACGTGACCCCCCTGTGCTGGCTGGCCTTGATCAATGGAAAGAAGCAGGAGGGACTGAGATTCTCCATACATCGAGGCAGGCCAGCCGAGGGGGATCAGGTGACCGCATAGCTGCGGTGTCAGAAGCGGTATTTCACCTTTTCATTTCTAACAAACACTTACACTTTTGTTAATGGCTGCATATCTGCATGGCATAATGGCATACATTAATATGTGCTGCATTAGGCAGCTAAATAGAGGTGGGAGGGGTGGGGAAGAAAGCAATCAATGCTAACAGAGAGGGAGGGGGGAGAGACTGTCAGAGGGGAGACAAGAGCTGCGGATGATGAAGCACATAAACCGACCATGGTAATCAGAGCTCAGCAGCCATGATTATCATGGTCAGCAGAGGCAGGGGGACAAAGGAACTGGCAGGATCAACCAGGTTTATTACAAGTTATGAAGAGAAAAATTGCACAAAACAAGCACTGTGCCTTAAAGGAACAGGATCTTTGTTTTAGTTTTTTTTTAGGGTTACAAACACTTTAACCACTTCCCGACTGGCGCACGCCGATGTACGTCGGCAACATGGCACGGGCAGGCATATTGGCATACAGGTACGTCCAATTTTAAATGCCGCCCTGCCATCGCAAGCGCGCTGCCGGTCGGGACCCCCGTGAGTCCGGTCGCAGGTCATACCCATGATCGTCTCACGGGGCTGGGCTTTCTTTTAGTGAACACTGATCTCTGCTCCATGTGATTGGAGCAGAGATCAGTGTTCACTAAAAGAAAGCCCAGCCCCCTACAGTTAGTAACACACCTTTAGGAACACTTAACCCCTACACTGCCACCCACTGGTTAACCCCTTCACTGCCAGTGTCATTTACACAGGAATCACTGCATTTGTATAGCAGTGATTGCTGTATAAATGACAATGGTCCCAAAAATGTGTCAAAAATGTCCGATGTGTCCGTCATAATGTCGCAGTCACAATAAAAAACGCTGATCTCCGCCATTACTAGTAAAAAAAAAAAAATGATTAATAAAAATGTCATAAAACTATCCCCTATATTGTAAACGCTATAACTTTTGCGCAAACCAATCAATAATCGCTTATTGCGATTCTTTTTACCAAAAATATGTAGAAGAATACATATCGGCCTAAACTAAGGGAAAAAAATGTTTTTTTATATATTTTTGGGGGATATTTATTATAACAAAAAGTAAAAAATAATGCATTTTTTTCAAAATTGTCGCTCTATTTTTGTTTATAGCGCAAAAAATAAAAACCGCAGGGGTGATCAAATTCCACCAAAAGAAAGCTCTATTTGTGGGAAAAAAGGGATGTTAATTTTGTTTAGGAACCACGTTGCACGACCGCACAATTGTCAGTTAAAGAGACGCAGTGCCAAATCGCAAAAAGTGGTCTGGTCTTTGGCCAGCAAAATGGTCCGGGGCTGAAGTGGTTAAAAGATGCAGCTGTATGTTGAACTAGATGGATTGTGTCTTTTTTCAACCTAACTATGTTATGTTCTGCGGGTTGCATAAAGCACCAATGCTAAACATAAATGGTGTATTTTCAGAGCAAATGTCTTTGAGCATGCTTAATGCAACCCCTTGTGCATTACTGAGTACAGCATTTTTTAATTCAGCTCAATGGACTGTATGAGGCAGCTGCGGGTCCCAGGAGAGTGTTTATGCAAGCTTTGCCCCTGTACAGCCATGTGCATGAAGCCTAGTAGACATCTTTACCTACATAAGAGGATTTTCTGCGGTCAGTGGTCTGTGAATAAAAGTTGCTGCAGATTTTACCTTCTGTTTCTTCCAGCTGCTAGAACTAGTAACTTAATACAGCACAAGTTTTGTATCTATGGTATCATAGTGGCTGCGTTTGTGGAAAATAGTTGGCATTTGAAGTGGAGAGCGTGTTTATTTAATGTGAGTTTGGCTGAATTCTATATACCTCCTGCTGTTACCGCAGTTTTGCTCCATACATTATAGTGTAACCAATTCATGGATTTAATGGAAACCTATTTCAATCCTCTGTACAGCATAGTTCGGACTGTGAGAGGGAGAATCAGCACAAGGAGCCAGTCATTTGTGCTGTAGTATTTGTGTGCTTTCAAGTAATGTACTGACAGAAAGTGAGAGTGGAATGATCAAAAAATTAGCCCATTAGTCTATAGCTTCTCATTCATTGTCCCATCACAACCTAGGAAAGGGACAAGTCCTAGCTGTATTCATTTTTTTATAATTCAATTTCAAGTTGAGCCTTAAGGGAATATTCATCTATATAATCACACAAGCACACAATGGTCATGTTGAACAGAAGGGGATTAATCCAACAGCATGTATGAGAAAACCAACTGACGTATACAAATCCAAGCAAATATTTACCCAATGGTATTTGGGCCCCAAACCCAATGCAGAATGTGCCATTTATATATGCAAAATCTATACACAGACAATAACAATGCCACATGCAAAAGCAACACAAAGTACTGGATTAGACTGGCAACTTGCCACAATACATTTTTGTTAAAACCAACGCCTGCCAAAATGTTCTTTTTTATTAGAAAGAACTGGGAAGGTTTTCTTTTTTTTTAACTGCAGTCATTTTCTTTTTACTTTCAATACAATACATAATGGGAAGTGGTATTAAATCTCTCCAATAGGGCCATAAAGAAAAAACAAACAAAACAAAATCAACCTTTTTTTGCAGAGTGGGGGTAGATAATGACTTCTGTATTAGTGACCTGTTTTTAGTAGGTCTGTGGTCTTATGTCCCAATGTACCTCTCATTTCTTGTATGGGCATCATAAGCACAGTAAGTGAAAATCAGTACTTACAGAATCGGACGGGACTGAAAATCTTCCTGGTTCATTCTCTCTGACTGACGGATTTTCAAGATCTCGGTATAGCTGAGGTTCTGAAGTCTACTTTTGAACTGGTCCAGAGAACTTGGCTTGTTTGTGAGTGCTCTCATGATCTGTTCTTTCACGACTTGCATCACCTATAGAATAAACAATCAGAACCGGTATGAATAGAGTATACAATCACTTCCTGCATGGGCAGGCACATTCTCAGCTTCCTAATTAAATGTGTCTTGTGAAACTTTAATAAATATTACATAACAACACGTACATAATCAGCTGAAGCCAACTGTATATCTAAACTGCTCATATACCCAGGTTATGGATGTTCAACTATTTACATCATCTTAAACAGTAAAAGGCTTTAACACACATAATCTCTGCTTTATAGCTGCTTTTAATGCAAAGTTATTAATTATCAAAGATCACAACCAAGACTGTTGGCTTCAGTCGGTTGCTTATACGTTAGAAGGCTGGCAAGCTCTTATATGAAAAAGCTAGATTTGCTAGAATATAAGAAAGGTAAAATATGATTGCCTATGTAGTGAAATTTGACAAATAATTTATTCATGTTTACAGATAGACAGAGGTGGATGAGGGCTTGTTTTAAAGTGCTTCTATTGCTTGTTTAAATTTCTAAATACTTTACTTGTGCATAATCTGGCAGTAGGTTAATTTAAACCTGTTGGTGCTGGCCACTTGCAAATATGCCACCTCACAGTGCGTGGGCTTGGTGCCGAGCAGTGACATATTTGTGTGAATTGGTATGAATACAGCTTTACCTGTGCATTCCCGGCACAGTTACCGGTGGCTAACAGGAAGCTCCCGATCGCTACTTGCCATGGGGAGCTTTCCAATCATGTGACCGCCGTGACAGCCAATCATGGCAGTCACATGACCATAACCCCCCTGGTAGGCGCCGGCTCCAAGGGGTCAAACAATGGGGGGAATAAAAGTGTCTGAAACAAATTGTCTCGAACGCAGTGCAGTCAATCAGCTGTTAAATTTAAATTTTCTAAGATGTGTGAAAAGCAAAGATAGACGCTGATTGGTTGCTATGAGCAGCAGCACTAGTTAAAACAGAACTGGTCTCAGGCATGTTTTATTAATTTCCCCCAAAGTATTTATTAATGTAATACAAATGTAAAGCTGTATTTAGACATCATGTTGCCCTAGGCACACCTGAATGATGCTATCCTTTTGTAAAAGCTCTGCCCCTTGTTTGGCAAAATTATTTTTTAAAAAGTAATACCAGGAAGTGCTACTGGAGGACACATGGGAGTTGATTGACTAAAACTGGAGAGTGCAAAACCTGGTGTAGCTCTGCTTAGAAACCAATCTGCTTCAATGTTTTTTATTTTTCTTTGTCAAAGCCTAATTGAACAAGCTGAAGTTAGAAGCTGATTGGGTACCATGCGCAGCTGCAACAGATTTTGTACTTTCCAGTATTAGGCCTGGTTCCCACCTATACAGTTTGCTTTTGATCGGTTTGTACAGTCATTTTTGCGGTGCATTTTCGCGTTTTTGCAAATGTGTTTTTGACGCTTTTTGTGCAAGTTTTGCATTTTATATGCTTTTTTTTTGCCCAATTTATTGTTGGGTGGGTAAAAAATTCGAAACGTGGCAAAACCGCACTACTTGCCTTTCTGCTGCTTCTCCATTGAAATCTATTGAACGAAAAATACATTGTTTTGCATTTAAAAAAGTCCCAGACCCTTTCCAAAAATGCAGTGGCTGAAAAACGCATAGATGTGAATGTGTCTAAAAAATGCATAGGTGTGAACCAAGCCTTAGTAAATCAACTCCATGCTGTTTACAAACATTTTACACCTAGTGCGTTTTACTGTACAGACCAACAAACTGAACAATGGCAAGAATGTTCTATGTTGTGAGTTTTCTCATAACATCCCCATGCACACACCGCCCTATATAGTTTATTTGCTGAATTTGTTCACAAATGTATAGAGGTGGTTAAAAGAGGGAACCACATAAGGAAAAAAGAATTATCAGGGCAATAAGGACCACTATGTTGAATGTTGCCCTTCTATATGACAACACTTTTATGAAGTAAATCTGTCTGGGCAAACCTGGGGAATTAAGGGTGATCACATGATAAAACAGTGCAAAATTACAATGTAGAGGTCACATTCGCTCAAAGCTGCCACAAGTTAACAATCAGTTTCCTGTAAACATCAAGCCTGCCTCTGCCTACTAAGCACATTAGTCCTTTAATAAGATTGGTGGCTTTAATAACCAATAATAAATCTTGGGAGATAGGATGAACCAAATCACCACCATCCACAAACTTGATATAGATGGTGTAATCCTGCCCGCTGAGCTATTGTATTCTGACAGCAGGGAGACTTCCCCAATGTCAGAATACACGGATTAGCACTGGCAGGCTGGAGTGGGGAAAATCCTACAGGATGATTTTACAGAAGTCGATCGGTAGATCAATCTCAGTGCCCATTAATGGTTTGAAATTCGGCCAGCCCCTACTGAACTGGCTGAGTTTCGATCCATGTATGGCTGCCCTAACACAGATCTCCACCTTTGTCCTCACCTGTTTCTCTGTTTAGCTGGTAGAAGTAAAAAGAAAAGCCCTGGGTAAGCTACAAGTCACCAGAGTTGACAGCGTGAGTCACATACTATTATCTATGTGAAGGACCACATTCAGCTCCCAATGGTTAATCAAAGCAGAGAAGGATCAAAAACAGTGGCGGCCCGTCCATTATGGGAGTTGCCCCCCTGTCCTTGCATCCGGCCGCCTCATCTACATGCAGGGCATCAGACGCATGGATTCCAATGAGGGTTTTTAGAGCCAGATGCTTTAATAGACTTTAAAAAAGGGTGGACTTGGGGAACAGAGCACTATGGTGCGCTGTGTGGGCTGGAGCGATGGGGGGGGGGGGGGGTCCATGGTCAGGTCTGTCTGATGCCCCCCCGCGACCAATGGAGCACCAGCCGCCACTGATCAAAAGAATAATACATCTAAGTTGCTGGGGAGAAGTTGCTTTTTCTTTAATAAGCAATACACAGGTTTGCCTTAAGGAGACTACACTACAGTTATAGGGAACATGGGACCTTGCTTTAATGTCTGGCAGAGAAGACTGTAACATAACATCAGGTGGACTGATGCAGGTAAAACAATTCACATGTATATTTAAAACATGTATTTGGATGTCTGCTTGGAGTGCAAGTCAGATTTTCTGTAAATTCAATGCACATATGCATTCTACAGACAGTTGGCATTCCTCAAGGGGCACATACACAATTGATATGGGTAGTAACTGTTTTACCAATGCCAAAGTCCACAAAATTAATACATGAGTGTACTAGCCTATGAACTATTGCCATGGTAACCGTCATAACAACTGGATATAAGAACTGGATGCGCTTTTTATTGTTTGCCATGTATTTTTGCTTGAAGTTAAGTAAATACAAGAAAAAGGAGGAATCTTTTGCACACTTGCATTAAATCCATGCTGTAAACTCAGCAACACTTTAGAGGTAACATTTATTTTTATGTAATTAGTAATCGGTATGCTTAACTGCACAGATTTAACAAAAAATAGCTTTTTATTAATTTGATAGCTGTATCATACTATGCACTAAAAGCTAATTAAAGTAAAAAATCCTAAGTATCCCAGCTGTGTTCTGTTACTGGCACATTAAGAAGACATTAAATATCACCAGACACCAGCTACTGAAACTCCTGGAATTAAAATCAGTTTAGGTAAACATAGTTTATTTACGTCAACTGATGGGCTCAATTCTAGTTGCGACATGTAATCAGCTCCTTCACAATGAAGTAGGATTAACATATGATTAAAGCTGAACTTCATGTATATGTTAGAAAAATAAAATAATTAAACACAGTTATGTATTTATTGTAAAAAATAATTAAACATATTTTCAAGTAGACCTAGTCTAGTAAATCTTTACAAAAAAACCTCTTAGGACACTTTGACGTCGGCAGTAAACCGATTTTAACCCGGAAAAGGGTTCAAAGCGCCCATAAAGCGCCGATTTGCAGGCGATACGGCGGCACTGGTCATTGATTTCAATAGTTGGGGGGCAGGGGGGTTGGGGCGCTTTAGGAGGGGTGTATACACCGCTCCTAAAGATGCTGCTTGCAGAACTTTTTTTTGTGTCCCACCAGCGCACCGCCCCAGTGTGACAAGAGAGGTGCTCTACAGGTGCTTTGCAGGTGCTATTTTTAGAGCTATAGCGCCTGTAAAGCGCCTCAGTGTGAAAGAAGCCTTAGCATTGCTACTGTAGGGGTACTGCTCCATGCAAGTCTAAGGCGATTACCGTGAATATTTGGCTAGTGAAGAAGAACATTTTGAAAATGTAGAAGATTGGCTTGTCTTTGTTTTCCTAATTGAAGATGTAGTTCTACTATAAATATCATACCATATTGGGCATTCAAAGCATAATATACTACTTAACTAAAGTTACAAAGGTCACTAATATATCACAATTTTACATCCATATGCACCTAACATATGACATAAACAAATATATTATTAGATATGTCAGACAATATGCAACAGTATTCTCCTTACTCTAGTTGAAAAAAAACATTAGTGAAAAAATTACACCAGTTGGTGAGTATAGCCAATATGATCTGAGAACTGTTAAGATTAGGGCTGGGATCTTACAGGTACAGCAACCACTGAGCCACCATAAATTTTCTTTTATCGCATTTGTTGTTTTCCTTTATTTTCAGATGCCAGGTAATCCTGCCACTAACACAATTCCTGTCCTAGGGTGACAACCATACTGAGCACTGTTGTCACCCTAGAACCATGAGTGTGTAAGCCCTTGTACAAACGGTCGGAGATTCCGACGGAATGTGTCCTATCGGACCGTTTTGTTGGATATTCCGACTGTGTGTGGTCTCCATCGGACTGTTTCCGTCGGAGTATCTGACGGACCAAGTTTTCCAACTTGTCCGTAAAATTTTCCAACAAAATGCCCTGATCGGACATACTCCGATCATGTGTAGCCCACTCCGACAGACAAAGTGCCACGCATACTCAGATCAAATTCCTAGACCAAAGCTATTGGCTACTAGCCTGAACGTAGTCCCGTCGTAACGAAATAACGCCATCACATTATGTACAATCGGATTTTCTGACAACTTTGTCCGACCGTGTGCATGCAACAGTTTCGGACAAAATCCAACGGATTTGGTTGTCAGAATGTCCGACCGTGTGTACAAGGGCTTAGGACTACATAACGCCTCCTCTTCTCCATAACAAGGCCAGGTGTTTTGTAGTCCTTACTGTAGTTAAAAGCATTAGTAAAGAAATTATGTAATTTAGTCAGTGTAATCGATATGGTCTGAAATCTGCTGAGCTTACAGCGACCTGAAAACCCCAATAAATCACCATTATACACATATCACTAAACTTTTTAAGATGGGCAACATTCTCTTGCCACACGCCTGATCCCATGCACCATGAAGAACTGATGCACGTGACAAAATGATCTGTTAAACCCACTGGTGTTTTTTCATCACTACTTTTTCTTTATATTGTATCTATGTTGAAAATAAATGTAAACAATCATTTGAAGGCTAGATAGAAAGTGTAGTGCAATATGAACAATTTCTACAGTTAAAGCAAGCTTATTTATATATAGGTCTGTACAGCACATCTAAGAAAGGTGGAAAGAGGGATACTTAGATTAGGTTCCAAAAAGAGGAACTGTCCCTCCAAGTGAGAGACAGATGGAGCCGAAGATAAAACACAGTACAGGCTTCAATCTCCCACCAAGCCCCTTCCAAGTCTACTGCCCTTGGCCAAACAGCACCATGGACTATATCCTGGCTTGTCCAGAGCTAGGAACATCCCTTCTGTTGCTGGACATAAGTGTGTCCTGTCACATAGTAACTATCGAATATTGAAATTTGGTTTAAAAAAAAGGAACAGTTGGGAGCTATGATTAAACACAATCAGTAAGTGCCTCAGACGCCCTCTGGGCACCTTCCAAATCTGGTGCCATTGGCCTAACAACATAACAAGCAGTATCCTGGTTTGCTTGGAGCTAGAAACATCCCTTCTGTTGCTTGAGATAAGCGTGTCCTGTTATGCAGTAATGATAACTATTGAGATGTGGCTCCAAAAGAGGAACAGTTGGGAGCTGTGATTAAACACAGTCAGTAAGTCCTTTAGCTGCCCTCCGGGCCCCTTCCAAATCTGGTACCCTTGGCCTAGCAGTACTCTAGACAGCTGCCTGGCTTGCTTGGAGCTAAGAACGTCCCTTCTGTTGCTTGATTTAAGCATGTCCTGTCATGCAGTAATGGTGACTGCAATCTATCCATCACTCCCATAAACATTTTAAAACCAAGAAGAGATTTGCGTTACCTTAGCCAAACTTTAGTGGAGCACACTGTGTGGATTTGTTTTTTAGCATTCTTTTCGAAAATTTTGTTCAACACAATTGTCTAACACAACAAAGCAATCTGCGAATAGCAGACACACAGCTTCAATTTTATTTATTAGAAGGGATAATAATATACTTACACAGAATATCATTTGGAAGGAAGCAGTAGTCACATACACAAAACAAGGTGAGCCAAGCTTGAATAACAAGAAGCCATGACATTACTATAATGTGATTTTGTTTCATGCCCTCAAGGTGAGCTAAGCCAGTATGACACGGACTGCATTAAACAAAGCTTCAGTCTTAGTCCAGAGTGATTTGCTATGAAAACCTATATAAACTTGCTTATTAGTTAATTGAATCCATGGTCAGCAAGCATTAAATTATTTCTACGATTTCTGACAGAGCCTTTGGCAAAATATATTGTCTGCATAAAATCAATGGACTGTGTCAAATCCAAGAAAACCCAATTTACATTTAGGCTGAAGGGTCTTGTTCACTAAAGTCAAGTTTATTTTTTTATGACTCATGACATGAGTAGTGTTAATGGTTATTTTAAAGAGAATCAGAAAAAAACATCTGAACATAAAAATATTGTAGAAATGCTTATCTAATCTAAAACATTGGCATATGCATTAAACGTCTTGTATCCTGCATGTTTACTTGCAAAATACTTAAAAGCATAAATTGTAGAATTTTCCATCTGGTATTCTTGGTATCTTTTCTTTATGAGGTAAATATGGATACTGCTGACTTCTTTCTGAAAATGCCTATTAGTAAAGCTGATCCCCTGACTTCAGCACTTTCTTGGTTGCTGACCTGGAACATGTTTGCAGGCAGTGAAGTCAGAGTTTATTCTAAACTAATTATTTACAAATGTGTTTCAGGAGTGATTTAGGAAGCAGTAATTGCAATTTGATTAGCATGGCAGACAGACAGCTAGCATTGCTTTTAAAGGAATCTAGAAATGGAAGCTTCCAATGTTCTTTTGGCTGAATTTCCATTTGGAGAGTTACAAAAAGAAACAGTACTGTGCCCTACACAATGCTGTATTAAAAAAAAACTGCAAAAAATGTAATAAGGTAAAATATAAAAAAAATCATAAAATAATGCACCATGTACAATATATATCTCTACACTGAGCAACATTATAAACACAACACCTTTGTGTTTGCCCATATTTATCATGAGCTGAACTCAAAGATCTACGACTAAATCTGTGTTAGTGAGCACTTCTCCTTTGCCAAGCTAATCCATCCAACTCACAGGTGTGGCATATCAAGATGCTGATTATCATGATTATTGCACAGGTGTGCCTTAGGCTGGCCACAATAAAAGGCCACTCTAAAATGTGCAGTTTTATCACACAACACAATGCCACGGATGTTGCAAGTTTTGAGGGAGCGTGCAATTGGCATGCTGACTGCAGGAATGTCCACCAGAGCTGTTGCCCTTGAATTGAATGTTCATTTCTTTACCATAAGTCATCTCCAAAGGCATTTCAGAGAATTTGGCAGTACATCCAACCACAGACCATGTGTAACCACACCAGTCCAGGATCTCCACATTCAGCATCTTCACTTCCAAGATAGTCTGAGACCAGCCATTTGGACAGCTGCAACAATCGGTTTGCATAACCAAATAATTTCTGCACGAACTGTCAGAAACCATCTCAGGGACGCTCATCTGCATGCTCGTCATCCTCATTGGGGTCTCGACCTGACTGCAGTTTGTCATCGTAACCGACTTGAGTGGGCTCACATTCGATGGCTCCTGGCACTTTGGAGAGGTGTCCTCTTCACGAAAGAATCCTGGTTTTCACTGTACAGAGCAGATGGCAGACAGCGTGTATGGCATCGTGTGGGTAAGCAGTTTGCTGATGTCAACGCTGTGGACTGAGTGGCCCATGGTGGCGGTGGAGTTATGGTATGGGCAGGCGTATGCTATGGACAAAGAACACAACAAGGTGCATTTTATTGATGCAATTTTGAATGCACAGAGATACCATTGCAAGATCCTGAGGCCCATTGTTGTGCCATCCATCCACGACAATCACCTCATTTTGCAGCATGATAATGCATGGCCCCATGTTGCAAGAATCTGTACACAATTCCTGGAAGCTGAAAACATCCCAGTTCTTGAATGGCCAGCATACTCACCAGACATGACACTCATTGAGCATGTTTGGGATGCTCTAGATCAGTGTATAAGACAGCATGTTCCAGTTCCTGACAATATCCAGCAACTTCGCACAGCCATTGAAGAGAAATGGACTAACATTTCACAGGCCACAATCAACAACCTGATCAACTCTATGCAAAGGAGATGTGTTGGCACTGCGTGAGGCAAATGGTGGCACACTAGACACTGACTGGTTTTCGGACGCCCCCAACCCCCAATACAGTAAAACTTCACATTTTAGGTTGCCTTTTTATTGTGGCCAGCCTGAGGCACACTTGTGTAATAATCATGCTGTCTAATCAGCATTTTGATATGCCACACCTATGAAGTGGATGGATTATCTCAGCAAAGGAGATGTGCTCACTAAAACAGATTTAGCCAGATTTGTGAACAATGTTTGAGAAATAGGCCTTTTGTGTACACAGAAAAAGTCATAGATCTTTGAGTTCAGCTCATGATAAATAGGGGCAAATCCAAAAGTGTTGCTTTTATAATTTTGCTCAGTATATATATATATATATATATATATATATACCCTGTTTCCCTCAAAATAAGACAGTGTCTTATATAAATGTTTGCTCCCAAAGATGTGCTAGGTCTTATTTTCAGGGGGATGTCTTATTTTTCCCTGTGTGTCTGTGGCGGCCAGATTCCACACAATGCGCCCGTCTCCTGCCCCGTGCGACTCACTCACTGTCTAATTGTGAGTCAGCCAGACTCCGTCAGGGCAGAGCGAGCAGCAGACGGCAACTTGTCCTGGCAGTGGCGCGGGCTCTCTGATGATGGGTGATGGTCCCAGTGCGCAATGTCAAGGATGTCACTTGTCATCCAGAGAGCCGGCCACAGCTCATTGGTTTAAAGAGACCTCGCACTGCCTTAACAGCTCCGGCTGCGCTGCGGCCAATCAGTGAGCTGCGCGGCGGCACCCGCCGTTACAGTCCAGAGGAATCAGACGCCTTACGGTACCTTCGAGGGCCTTATATTCCGGGGTGGCCTTATTATCGGGGAGGCCTTATGTTCGGGGGAGGCCTTATTATCAGGGGGATGCCTTATATTACAGCGAGAGGCAAAACTGGAAGTAGGTATTATTTTTGGGGGATGTCTTACTTTCGGGGAAAGACGGTATATGTTTCAAGCATTTTGCAAATCAAAAAAAAGTTACCTTTTATGAAAAAAGTCAAAATGCAGCAGCAATGCTCACCATACATGTGAATGCTGATTAATGTTTATAAATGGAATTGGAAATGGTAGACAATCCTGAAATGCCTAATACTCACTAAAGACCTTCACAGCACGCACATCATGGCACTCATAAAGAATGCCTGCTGATGTGCATTTGTACATGCATCGCAAAGCATTCTTTAAATGCAGCACAGTACTTTTTTTTTTTAATAACATTTTCATGTTATCATTAGGCACGGAGGCACCTTGCAATGTGTTTCAGAGGGTTGGAATTTGCTGTGAATAAAATGCAATATGTCTATTTTTTCTTTTCAGTGCACACCAACACTAAATTGAAGCAATAGCACATAATGCAAATTACCTTGTGCTTGCATCAGGACAATGTTGGGCAACACAACCCTATGCCGCTGGCATAAATGAGCTCTTAAGAATAAGGTAAAAAGATAAAAAAACATACATGCCATGCCTGTGTGTTTGCTGCAGATTGATAGTATCCTTACAGGTAACACACTATTTGGAAGTTGTTCAGTTATTTGTGGTGCTGAAGTTAGCCTTCGTTTTGCAATTAGTAACTTGTAAAAGCTTCAGTTGATTCCTCAAACATGTTCCTGGTATGCAAAGCATGCTTAACAAGCCACAGAGGAATGCTAATGAGCATTTTTAATACAGTTTTAAAAACTACAGGGACTCAATAAACCCAGTAATGCAATGCATTATAAAAGCCAATCCAGCTTGGCACTGTGGATTAGGATAATCCTTTAGTGCTGAGGTTGTGCAAATATATATGTAGTAAATCACCAATGGATAAAAAAAAACAATCTGCATATATAGCAGGTACTCAGTGTATGGTTTTAGATGGTAATTTTCAGTACATACAGTGGTGTGAAAAAGTGTTTGCCCCCTTCCTAATTTCCTGTTCCTTTGCATGTTTGTCACACTTAAGTGTTTCGGAACATCAAACCAATTTAAACAATAGTCAAGGACAACACAAGTAAACACAAAATGCAATTTGTAAATGAAGGTGTTTATTATTAAAGGTGAAAAAAAATCCAAACCATCATGGCCCTGTGTGAAAAAGTGATTGCCCCCCCTTGTTAAAACATACTATAACTGTGGTTGTCCACACCTGAGTTCAATTTCTCTAGCCACACCCAGGCCTGATTATTGCCACACCTGTTCACAATCAAGGCATCACTTAAATAGGAGCTGCTTGACACAGTAAGGTCCACCAGAAGATCCTTAAAAGCTACACATCATGCCGAGACCCAAAGAAATTCAGGAACAATTGAGAAAGAAAGTAATTGAGATCTATCAGTCTGGAAAGGGTTATAAAGCCATTTCCAAAGCTTTGGGAATCCAGCGAACCACAGTGAGAGCCATTATCCACAAATGGCGAAGACATGGAACAGTGGTGAACCTTCCCAGGAGTGGCCGGCCGCCCAAAATTACCCCAAGAGCGCAGCGACGACTCATCCAAGAGGTCACAAAAGACCCCACAACAACGTCCAAGGAACTGCAGGACTCACTTGCCTCAGTTAAGGTCAGCGTTCATGCCTCCACCATCAGGAAAAGACTGGGCAAAAATGGCCTGCATGGCAGAGTTCCAAGGAGAAAACCACTGCTGAGCAAAAAGAACATCAAAACTCGTCTCAATTTCTCCACAACACATCTTGATGATCCCCAAGACTTTTGGGACAACATTCTGTGGACCGATGAGACAAAAGTGGAACTCTTTGGAAGGTGTGTGTCCAAGTATATCTGGCGTAGAAGGAACACTGCATTTCATAAAAAGAACATTATACCAACAGTAAAATATGGTGGTGGTAGTGTGATGGTCTGGGGCTGTTTTGCTGCTTCAGGACCTGGAAGATTTGCCGTGATAAAGGGAACTATGAATTCTGCTGTCTACCAAGAGATCCTGAAGGAGAATGTCCGACCATCTGTTTGTGTACTCAAGCTGAAACGAACTTGGGTTCTGCAGCAGGACAATGATCCTAAACACACCAGCAAGTCCACCACCGAATGGCTGAAGAAAAACAAAATGAAGACTTTGGAGTGGCCTAGCCAAAGTCCTGACCTGAATCCTATTGAGATGTTGTGGTATGACCTTAAAAAGGCCGTTCATGCTCGAAAACCCTCTAATGTAACTGAATTAGGACAATTCTGCAAAGATGAGTGGGCCAAAATTCCTCCAGGACGCTGTAAAAGCCTCATTGCACGTTATCGCAAACGCTTGGTTGCAGTTGTTGCTGCTAAGGGTGGCCCAACCAGTTATTAGGTTTAGGGGGCAATCACTTTTTCACACAGGGCCATGATGGTTTGGATTTTTTTTCACCTTTAATAATAAACACCTTCATTTACAAATTGCATTTTGTGTTTACTTGTGTTGTCCTTGACTATTGTTTAAATTGGTTTGATGTTCCGAAACACTTAAGTGTGACAAACATGCAAAGGAACAGGAAATGAGGAAGGGGGCAAACACTTTTTCACACCACTGTATTTACTAGCCAAGAAAACACACTTAAAGGAAAGCTATACTGGGGAAATAATGCAGACTGCCCTTGGTGACCTCTTGAAAATGCTTATTACCCGTCTGTCTCTTCAATACTTTCTGAGCCACCATATTGTTTCTAGGTTCCAAACATGGAAATGAAGAACGTTGCAGGTAAGTCAGGATACCTGATCAGTACAATTGTTTTGGGACAGAAATTCATGTCACGGCTAAAAAAAACGGGCAATTTTAGGAGAGGTCAGCAATGGCAGCCAGGTTATTAAACACCATACAAGTTTCCTTAAAATATTTAAACTATAGTTTTAATAGAGCCATAGAGGATTGTCACTGAAAGAGGCATTGGAAGTTTTCCCTCTATTTGTGTTCTGATAACATCATGACATTTTTCATTTCCATTACTTTATGTTCTGATGACAAATGGAATGGGTGAATTTCTCCAGTGATTTAACAAATGTGAATCAATGGTTAATTCTAAATGCAATGCACTTTGTAAGGTCTTCTATTGTAACGATTGTAATGGATTGGCAGCTCGCAAACACAAAAAGGCCTTTTGGTTGAATCCAGAATTTGCAGAAGGAAAGCAGAGCACAATAATGGTTTAGGAGTTCGCAATATTGATTACCGTATTTTCCGGCGTATAAGACGACTTTTTACACTAAAAGTAAACAGCCAAAAAGTGGGGGTCGTCTTATACGCCGGGTATAAAGCAAAGCCGTCTTGTATGCAAGCCCTCTGGATGCTTACTGAATGTGCGGTAATACTGTATACACCGCTGAGCCAATCCTGGCAAGCGATGTATTCTATTAGAGAATACAAAGCCTGCTCGGATTGGAGTAACCACCTCTGCCAATCCGAGCAGGCTACATACGGTAGCCTGCTCTGATTGGCTTTGAGAGTCAGAGGCGCGGGCTGATGATGTTACAGCCCTTGCCAATCCGAGCAGGCTTTGTATTCATTAATAGAATACATCGCTCGCTGTGATTGGCTTAGCGCAGTATACTGTGAGACAGTGTTAACTGTTACATAAAGCGCTACTGAACATACAGCATTACCGCACATCCAGCAGGCTGACAGACTGGTCGGAAGGGGGTCGTCTTATACGGCAAGTATACCACAATCCAACATTTAAAATGGAAGATTAGGGGGTCGTCTTATCTGCCCAGCCGCCTTATACGCTGGCAAATATGGTATGTCATCATATAAGTCCAAGATGAAAAACTAAACTGTTCTGGGTACTATAGGGTACTCAAAGTGTTGTACGTGGTGAACAAATGTAGACTTGAATTAAATATAAACTTGGGTGTAGAATAACTCATTGTTTGTGTTCAACTTTCTGTAGCTAATGGTTAGAGCTTTCCCAAGAAGGGTACATCATGTAGCTTCTGCAATGCTCAGTCCTATTGTCTTGGACTTCTTTGACAAAATAAAAAATCATTTCGGAAACTCCTACACCATTGGCTTCTTTTCTTGCAACTTCTGAAGCATAAAAACAAAAGTGAGGTTTTAACACTTTAACCTCAATTCTAAAACTACTGAAAGTTTTGGCTTTATACTGTAATGTCAGTTGCAGAAAAGTCAATTCAATAACCAAATGCCATGTGAAAGATTTCTGTTTTCCTAGTATTTATGTTATACATGCTTTTTTTTTTATCTTCCTTGTTATATAACATACACTACTGCATAAATAAAGATGAGATCTGGGACATTCTGCTATACCAACAGATGTTCTGAAATAGTGAAAAAAATTAATAATGCATTTTCATACTTAGAACATAATCTCCAGATGTTCCTAGTTATATCAGACCGTTATTTTAGGAAAATCGCCGTGAGCTCTGTTTACTGCCCGTCTATACCTATACTAGTAATGTACCAAAAGCACCATTTCATTTCAGAACTACACTTCTGTGAAAAAGAGTCATTTAAAATGTCATAATGAATATCTGAATATTCCTTTTTCATGGGGAATATCAGTTTTAAAGTTTTACAAAGCTGCCAGACTCCAAATGAACTGTGCCATGGACTACCATTTCCAGGTGGTCACTATTGGGAACTATACTTTGCATTACTGTTCTTTTCACTGTTTTACTGAATAAGCTACACTTTTAGGATCCTTTCACACTGGCTTAAAAACTTCTGCTTTTGCAGGAGTTTTGTGTTTTGCCTATAGCAGCAGTTAATGCTATCCTATGTGTCCATGCACATTAGGATGATTATAGGCATATTTTGCACTCAGCGTTTAGAGGCAGGAAGAAAAAAAACCCTCTGGTTTGTGCTTTTGATTGGAGATTTCAGGCAGAAAAAAAACCCTGCTAAACTCTTCTAAACTTGCCTAAACTCTATACAAAAATGCTCTATATTTTTTTTTCTGCCAAGGAAACTGGAGTTTTTAAGCCCAGTATGCATGTCACCTAATGCCTCGTTTCCATTGAGCGGGACGGTTCGGGTCGGTACAGTTTGGAAGGGTTAGAATGGTCTGGCCTATTCAGGTGAGCGTTTCCACTGCAAGTCGGACCGCCAGGGGCCATACGGGGTTTAGTAAAAAATGCCTTTGACATGAGCATTGATGTTTTTTTCTGTCCGCCAATCAGTAGAATTTATTATGTGATGCCAGTAGCTCCACCCTAACAGTACCGTACCATTTTCTATGGCCCCACATCTGAAGCAGGACCCTGAATGGTGCAGTATGGTTCCGTTTTATGGGCCGCTTTCATAATGGAAACACTCAAAATAACATACAGTACTAAACTGAACCGATCAGCTCAGTGGAAACGAGGCATTAGAGAACCATTCTTCCCAGATTTATGGCTCTATTTTGTCATTAACTGGGTATTTCAAAAAGTGCTAATGCAATGTGCTCCAAATCTATAAAGCAAATGACCTCAAATACAGATTCTGAGACACTATACCATACACACAATATGATCTACATTAGGGCTCCGTTTCAAAGCCCATCTCCAAGCACAGAGGAGATTTTGGCATGTTCTGTCGAGTAAACAAATGTTACCTATGTTCATATGTACTTAACAGCTGGATCGCTACACAGGTCTCAGACTGCAGTGCTAGTATTGTTCCCAACCCTCTCCCCTTAGCCAGTCACAGCATACATGGCGTTCTCTGAATGACCAAAGAAAGGGGTGGAAAAATGACACATGATTTTCAGTCTATGAGTGCTTACAACCTGGAGCATGCCAAAAGTACCAATGGAGGCTGTACTATCTAGTAAAGTTTTTCAATGATCCAAGAGTTAATTACAACTGAGCAGAGGTAATATTTTTTTCACACATTAGAGTCTACACAAATCTCTGTGCTTGCAGTTCTGCTTTAAGGAACCCAAAATCAAGGTGAGCTGAAGTAAAGCTGAGGTCTTGGCAAACAGCTAAACACAGATGGAAAAGACAAATGGAAACTGTTTTACCTTCCAAAGAATTTGTAATTGTACACAGCCAGTCTTGTGGTCCCGGCACTTCTGCCATACAGCCAAATTCTCAATCTCCACTGCAGCAGCAGAACAGCTTGTTAAAAATCATAATCCCAGCCTGCTGATTAGACAATGAAGGAGCAGCAGCACACTGAAGAATCATGAACTCTGCTCACTACTCCTCTTAGCACATATGTATGCAGCACAGTCCGATTGGCTGCATACATATGTGCTAGTCCAGTCTATGTGATGCTATACAGGAGGCTGATATCAACATCAATTTGGGTGAATATGTCAATCACATTTAAAAACTAAAATTTTCAGTGAATAAATGTATGCATTAACTGGTGTTTGCTCTCCTTTAATCTGTTTCATGGAATCAACTTTTGTTACCACAATATGAGTTGTCGACAGGCAAACAATACCAGAACAATAGTGCTCAATTCTTTTTCAATTTGGGAACAGAGGGCAGTTGGCAGCATAATTATGTTTGTTTAAATATTTTGCATATAATTGTTTGTATCCTAGATAAAGTATGTAATGTTAAATTTGACTTTTACTATCGGAATTAGCTACAAATAGCTGTAGCTCATGGTGGCAGCTGCCTGAACATAGTAGAACTAGCAGAACAGCAGAGATCACATCTGTGTATTCAAAGTGTACATCAATATCATAGGAGCCCATCTGTTGTGTGCATGGCCTCAGGATTGCATAAACTTGTTTATGGTCTGCAATGTCAAACTGTCATACATATAAAATATACAAAAGGCATAGTGGTTAAATACAGTTAGATCATAGTTCTAATAACTGCAAGTCAAGTCACATATTGAATAAACATTACTTTTACTATAAAACTTAGCAAACTACAAGCAGGCTTTAGAAGGCCTATATATATATATATATATATATATATATATATATATATATATATATATATATATATATATATATATATATACATATACACACACACACACATTATTATACAGGATTTATATAGTGCCAACAGTTTACGCAGCACTTTACAATATAAAGAGAGACAATACAGTTATAATACAATCAAATACAAGAGGATTAAGAGGGCCCTGCCCAGAAGAGCTTACAATCTAATAGGATGGGTCAGGTGATACAAAAGGTTGTAACTGTGGGGAATAAGCTGGTGGAAGTGGTAAAAGATTAGTTAGAGACGTGACAGGCTTTCCTGAAGAGATGAGTTTTCAGGTATCGCCTGAAGGTAGCAAGAGTAGGGGATAGCTGGACAGGTGGAGGTAGCGAATTCCAGAGGATGGGAGAGGCTCTGGAGAAATCCTGGAGACAAGCATGAGAGGAGAAGACAAGAGAGCTTGAGAGTAGGAGGTCTTGAGAAGAGTAATGGATTGGCATATATTATATATATATATATATATATATATATATATATATATATATATATATATATATATATATATTATTATTTATTTTATTTTTTTTATACACCCCAACACCAAAATTAGAAATATTATCAGCTTATGTTTAAATAAACTAACCTAAATAAAAAAAAAAAAAAAAAAAAAAAAGGACAGCTGTACAATGGATGCCGACTAATGAATTTTCATTTCTTGTTATTTTTTTTTTTTTATAGGATATACACTGGATATGCATTAAAGATAGAGCTATATTTAACAAAATGTGTCTTTTTGTGACATTGTGATAACCTGTGGTCTTAAAGAGGATAAAGAAGAATAAATCCTGGATTTAGCATTACACTGTGAATGCAGCTAAAGCTTTCTTGATGCAAGAGAAATTCCAGGTAAAACAAAAATAAATAAATCTACAAAGTATAAATTCAATACACTTACCTTTATATTACTAATTGTTATATAGAGATGGCAATTACAAATATTCCCAATTGGAGCTAAATTCTCTTAGGGTTCAAAACAGGTCACTAAAGTGACACAGTTATGAAATAGTGCCCGTTTTGCTACTTTCTGTGTCCCCATTCATCCAGGTCTGCATTAACGGGGATAGTCTTACGCTACAGACATTGGTAAAGTAAAACTCACAGAGTGGGGCTGATTTACTAAATGTGCTACCCAATCCACACCCAAAAGCAAATGTTTATTATATTGCAGCTTGTCATTTGATAGATGTGATGGCTACATTCATTTTTTAAGCTATCTTTCTTCTATTTTCATCTGGTGATCCAGCTAGTAAAGCTGTTGTTTTTCACAAGAACAAGCTCTCCAGCAGAAAGTATCATTTACAGAGATGAGACAAAGCATTTAACACTAGCAAGGGTACTTATTACAATGAAAAACTTTTATTTTTTATCGATTCAGGTAAAACCTTTATTCCAAAAGGAAAAAAAAAATGTTTGCTGTATCTGCTTATAAAATATTAGCTGGAGTTTGGCTTTAATTTGTTGATTATTCAAATCTGCTATTACATCTAACACTTCCCTCACCCCAGACTAACAAAGGTGCCCCCCCCCCCCCCGGCTCATTCATCATAATATAGGAGGTGTGTTACTGCCCAGTTCACCAGGTGAAAACAGGGAAAAAAGCCAAAGAAAACTGATGCAGCCACCACATCTAATGATTGCTAAGCTGCAATATATTACATTTTTGGTTTGGGGTTTATTTCTGTTAAAGGGCAAATAGTCTGCTCACTTTGCAAGGGAATTTTCCATGGAGCGTAATTAATGAGGTGAGGCTTTGCTGACTTTTATCATTTGCCAGCAAAAATGCTGGTCCTTTGTTTTGCTTGCACATGATCAGGCAAAGTGAAATTTCACCACATTCACTAATTGCCCTTGAGAAAATTCCCTTGCTAAAGTAAACAGCCTATTTGCCTTTAGTAAAGCAACCCCAGTATGTCCGAGCTCCTAATCCTATGTCACTTAGGAGCACCTATTACCTATCAGAAAGCTCAAGGAAGACACGAGACTTGTAGTTCCTGCACACAATTACCCACAATACAACACCCCGCTTGCTTTTGGTTATTGCCACTACACAAATCCCTTCTGCCAACTGGCAACTTAAAATTGCGGCACTGTGCAAGGCATCATAAGAACTGATTTACACTGGTACTTTATGGTATTTCATATGGGTTTTTTCATGCATTAGATTGTAAGGCCATTTTTTTAAACTTCTGGAGTACACATGTGTAGAGTTCCATGCTATATTAAAGGCTAAGATCACCTTTAAAAAACTAAATCCACATACATTTGCAGGTTAAAAAAATGTGCTTTAAAGTGTTACTAAACCCAGGACCCTGCATTTATTATCTGGTCTCCCACAGTACACAGAACACGGAAATGCAATTATTTTATTAAATATAAACTGTTAAATACCTTTTATCATTAGCAGAATATAGTAGTCTTGTGATTTCTATCAGTGTCTGGTTAAAGCTTGTAGGAGGAGTTTTCGTTCTACTCGGACTGTCCTAAGAGGCTGCAGGATCCCTGACCCACTGTCTGGACAGTGCTGACTGGTCCTGTGCCAATCACATGCACCCTCCCAAGAAAAAGAAAACTGTTTAACACACCAAACTGAGCATGTGCAGAGTGACTCCAAAAGCTCTGTCTTATCAGGAGATGGATTGGGGACAGTGGAAGAAGGGGAGGATCCGAGAAGACAGGATCAAACAGTCTTTTTACACAATGAGCAGGATTAATCCCTTTGGTTCCACAGTGAGTATAACAAGCCTGTTTTACTGCATATACAAATTGATTTTACGGTTGTGGGTTTAGTAACACTTTAATTATTTGTTATTTGAGCCTGCAGAGCATTGCACCCATGATTGGGGGATACACAGGTATAATTTCAGGCTCCTGCAGACTTTCAGTAGAGCTGTCTGCCTGTATCTCCCATACGGGCAGACAGTTAGAGGAAGATCAATGAACTACGAGTGTGGTCACCAGCGCCCTCACAGTTCATTGAGAACCACAAGTCCTCTGCTGCAGTGGAAGACAATAGTTGTAGTTAATTTATTCACAGAACTCTGTGAATGAATGACGTGGCAGCATGGGTGAAGCTCTACATGGCCATGCTTTTTTTTAAGTTGTGCCCGGGGGAAGGGGGGAGTTTAGGTGCCCTTTGGTAACATGTTAAACCCTAAATACAGGTGTAACATGTAACATGTTACTAAAGGTGAATTTATCATTGAAGGAGTAATCCAATGATGCAGCCTTATGTGTGTGATGAGTAAATTGTAACTTTGATTTATTTGCATAGTTGGCAACATGCTGCATACTATTCAACCAGCTGACATGTAAACACCATAAGTTGCCGATTCATTTCTCTGTACGCATTTGTGAAGCAAAGACCAAAGCAATGTTTTGGTGGGCAACAAGTGATACACTGATGATGACATTTCCCAATTTATTTTAATAATAGTATTCCTTCATGGAAAATGTTTATAAAAAGTAATCTGACAAAAAAGTATAATATCAAAGATGAACTAGCCTCTAGAAGTAAAATAACACCCATAGTAGGGTTATGCACACATTTTCTTTTAATGACAAAGTAAAATTGTGCATTCGTTCAAGACTATAAGGCCTCACACCTGAGCATAGTGTTTTTACGCAGAAAATTGCATGATTTTATCACAATTTTGCAGTGTTTTTTTCTTGCGATTTTGTCGCGATTTTGTGCAGGGCAAAAGGTCACCAATGGAAAAACAAGAAAAATGCCCAAATCTGCCCGATTCGAGTGACAAAAAAGGGTCCAGAACTTGTTTGAGCTTCAGGCGACCTGGAGTGGAGATGTGAACCATCTCCATTCAGCATAATAGGTTTTTTCCCCTCCAGCGTTTTGTAGCTTCAGGCTTCAAGCTACAAAACGCTCAGGTGTGAATGGGGCCTAAATGAAGGCTGGTTGGGAATGCCAACATCATACCCTTACTGTAACAGTTTACGTATTGTAAGTGCTTCCAGAAACCCTCAACGTCCTCTACAAATAAAAGAAGCAGCAGTCTATTGTTAAAAACCATAATAAAGGTTTAATTCATCTGTTTGGTGCACAGTTAGATCCACCTGAACCTGCTGGGGAATTTTAGAAGAGCAGTGGATTCTCCTGTTCCTCTGGAAATACCATATTGATTATGTTGGTATTTGCACGTTGCTAAGCACTGCATTGTAGGAAATGGGAGGGAGTGAGCATATTCATCCCATACCAGCACATTTTGTGTATTTCAGAGGGCTATAGTGGTGCTCTGAGGAAATAGACATAGACAGCTCCTTACGAACCCCTTGCCAGGAAAATACAATAGCTCCACGGGAGGGACTGTGACTGTGTTGATGAGCAATTTTCCTGGTTGCAGGAAAGAAAAACGCTGATCTATGACGGATTTTAATTGACATTGTTGGATAGGTTCACTTTGCCTGTGAGACATGCCATTATCAAAGTTTACAGTTGACTTACATTAATATAGGGAACTGGTGGCCTTTAGTTGTGACAATTTAGTAGTGCTTAGTTGCCTATATTTCAAGAGGCCAAGACTTTAAAATCGAATTAAAGATGCATTTATGTTCTTCAAATAAAGCTACAGTGAGAGATGGAGTATATTCCAATATATTTAAAAAGAGCTCTTAATTACCTTCTTAATATGCCAAAATCATGTACAATATTAAAAATGTAGGGTTGGTGCACACCTGTGCAGTGCTTTTTAGATGCATTGTACATATGTTACCATTTAGCCATATACCGTAATACACATTTTGATGAAAATGAATCACCGCATCCAAAATTACCTGGTGTAAATGGAGCCTTACTATTGTTTTTGAAACAAGTAAAGCACAAGCAGCCTGGTATTGCTATTTATAATTAATCAGTGTATCCATTGTTGGATCTTTGGCTATAATGCAATGGCAATCAGCAGACATAACTATTTGTATTACATAAACAGTTACATTTTGGAACCTAAAGAATAACATCTGATGTGGAACAGGAACTTGCTAAGCAGTGCTAAAAAAAAAAAATACTAAAAGAAGAGCAAGATTCCAGTAAAATGGAATAAAACTGTAAGGAGGTCATCTAGCTACCACTTTTAAATTGCTTATGAGGATGGAATAGTCAGACTGACTGATGGACGTTCCAGTGAAGCAGATTAATGGCTGCACCAGGTGCCACTTAGCCGAGCTAAAACTGCAGCTCAGCATTCTAAGCTGTCAGCGTTCTTCTTTGTGGAAAATAGACATCTTATTCTAGACTTTAAAGATCAGGCTGCTTGGAATCAGCGGGAATAACTGCATGAAAAAGTGGTCACTGAAAAATGTAGTTATTGTGATGTGGTACCAAGCAATCAGGAGGCACATACCTATTTCTGCATCGTGACTACATCAGACAGTCTAGGTCAGCCTTTCTCAACCTTTTTACTGTGGAGGACTACTTGAAGTAATTTCAGCTCTTGCTGCTAAAAATGATTATAGCTACAGCTCAGGAACCATTAGTGTGATCAACACGTTGTAGAAAGTTTTAAATAGCAGTATAAGGTAGTGCACCTAGATTATTTGACACCAGGGGCAGAAAATGTATTTAACACCAAACTGCTGTAAACGATAATATACTCCTTAGTAATAATCTTGAAATGAATACTAAAAACAGAAAAGAAACCCAGACAGTGAAATTGTGGTGTCCACCAACAGTCACCCCCCGGACTGGTGGCTAGTGAGAAATGTGTTTAAAAAAACTCTGCACTGCTAAAAATAAGAGATAGTGACAGTAATCCTGTGTACACACGGCCAGACTTTTCGACAGGAAAGGTCAGACGGAACAAATCCATTGGACAATTCGACCGTGTGTGGGCATCATCGGACCTTTGCTGTCAAAAATCAGACAGACTTTAGAATTAGAAAATGTTTAAAATCTTTCCGACGGACTCGAGTCCGGTCGAAAAATCCATTCGTCTGTATGCTAGTCCGACGGACGAAAACCGACGCTAGGGCAGCTATTGGCTACTGGCTATGAACTTCCTTATTATAGTCTGGTTGTACGTCATCACGGTCAAAACCGTCGGACTTTGGTGTGATTGTGTGTGGCCAAGTCTGTTCGTTCGGAAAGTTCATTGGAAGTCCGCCAAAAGTCCGTTGGGAAGACTGTCGGACCTAGTCTGTGGAAAAGTCCGGCCGTGTGTACACAGCATAAGAATAACAATAGCCTCGAGATAGCTATACTCATATCATTCCGAATATAGGACAGATAACTCTATTGCTACTGGAAAATTGCCCCATTGTACTGCTGGTCAGAGATCAATTTGCCAGTGCACACTATCCAAGGAACTCCTAGCAACTTCAGAAGGAATGCTGGTTAAGATTAGGAACAGGTGCATTCGAGCTACTACCTCATGTGTAATGCCTGGTTAGCCTCAAGGACACAGCACTCAGGCTGGGAAGTCTCCATGTGTAACCCATGCAAAAAAGGGATCAACCCTAGTGCCATAGAAGTCGGCTAAATCGTTGTTTTATTAATTAAGGCAAACAACACCTTTTGACTATTGTTCACCTACATTAATAAAACAATCCTTTAGCAGCCTTTGTGCTTGTTCGGTGGCATTTCTACGACTACTATCAACGACAGCTTCCTTTGTGCCAGCCCCTGCTGCGTCCTTAGCAACCAGTGATATCACCAGACCCCATTCATTTACTTTCTGGGAATCCCCAACCATATAAACAAAGGGGTGGGCAGACATCACATAGGAGACCCCACCCTTTGTTTATGATGGAAACCATTTTTATTAGCAGTGGCATGTTAGGAAGCAAGGCTTTAGTCACATGTCCCTTTTGTTTCTATAGGGTTTAAAACTTGCTACTCATGTCGGGCCACTGTAAAGCTATAGATTTCTTTACAGTTGGTCCTGAAAAAAAGAGCACGATAATAAATGCTATTCTCCCATTACTCCATTCAGAACTCCTGATCAGCATGATACATACAGGTGCATCTCATAAAGTTAGAATGTCGTCAAAAAGTTCATTTATTTCAGTAATTCAATTCAAAAAGTGCGTTACACACAGAGTAAAATATTTCAAGCATTTCTTTCTTTTAATTTTGTCGATCATGGCTTACAGCTAGTGAAAACCCAAAATTCAGTATCTCAAAAAATTTGATTATTGCATAAGACCAATAAAAAAAAGTATTTTAAAACAGAAATGTTGGCTTACTGAAAAGTATGTCCATGTACAGTATAGTATGCATGGTTGGGTCTGGTGTCTCTCATCTTCCGCTTGACAATACCCCACAGATGCTCTATGGGGTTAAGGTCAGGTGAGTTTGTTGGCCAATCAAGCACAGTGATACCATGATCATTAAACCAGGTATTAGTACTTTTGGCAGTGTGGGCAGGTGTCGAGTCCAGCTGGAAAATTAAACCAGCATCTCCATAAAGCTGGTTAGCAGAGGGAAGCATGAAGACCTTTAGAATTTCCTGGAAGAGACTGCACTGACTTTGGACTTGATAAAACACAGTAGACCAACACCAGCAGATAACATGGCTCCCCAAATCATCATGGACTGTTGAAAAGTTAGCATTTTATTTTTTTTATTTTTTTCATATAATGTTTTATTGGTTTTACACAAGTTAGACATTGAACAACAGAAAGTCAAAAAGTCAATAAACAATCAAGACATCCAGGTTTAGATGGTGAGCATTGAAAAAGATCAAATAAGTTCAGAAAGAAAGAAACACGTATGTATTACAGAAACTTTACTCCTTATTCTGATTTATTGGCAAAACAAGGCCAACGGATAATCCTGCAGCAAACCTGGGGGGGAATCCTCCTAAATTATTAGAACAGTATACAAAGAAGGCTGTGATGGAGGAGCTGTCTAAAGTATCTGAACAGGTGAAAGGGAATGAAAAAATAGGAACGTTTCACCGACCAGAGGGTCAGATGTTATTACCACCCAAAGATTCAGTGCTAGTTACAATTTATGACAACATTAAGCTAGGGCAGCAGGAGAGGCCAAGGTATAGTAAGAAAGGAATTTATATAAGAACTGGTAAGACTCACACTTGGACTCACTACTGTCCGAGTCTCTTCCGCCCGTCGAACACCCCTTTCGGGAGCTTGCTGTGAACGGCGGGGGGAATGTCTTGTAGTTAGTTCAACAGGCTATTACGTGGACAGTGATGTGGGACCAATCTACATGTCTTTTTTGAGAGAAGGGGGTGAATAAGAGTTAACCCAGGATATGATATCCTTCCCGAGGGTAGAGAAATGCAGGGTTTGTAAGGACCATCTGGAGTTTTCGAGATTCCTTAATGGGGAGGATCGTCATGTGGGGGGTGTAGGGGAGACCAGAACGGGAGGCGAGGTCGTAGAGGGAATCGATCTGAAGTGTAACCAGCAAGACCAGGTCGTAGAGAATTTGGTAGGATTATCATGCGCTTGGTGGATCAGTTTCTCCATATCAGCAATTTAGTCTACTCTACGGATCCAGTCATCGATAGTGGGGGGGGGGGGGGGTGAAAAGTTAGCATTTTATTTGGAAATCAAGGTCCCAGAATCTGGAGGAAGAGTGGAGAGGCACAGAATCCAAGTTGCATGAGGTCCAGTGTGAAGTTTGCACAGTCAGTGATGATTTGATGAGCCATCTCATCTGCTGGTGTTGGTCTACTGTGTTTTATCAAGTCCAAAGTCAGTGCAGCCCTCTACCACAAAATTCTAGAGCACTTCATGCTTCCCTCTGCTGACCGGCTTTATTGAGATGCCGATTTAATTTTCTAGCAGGACTTGGTACCTGCCCATACTCCCAAAAGTACTAATACCTGGTTTAATGATCATGGTATCACTGTGCTTGATTGGCCAGCAAACTCGCTTGAGCTAAACCCCATAGAGAATTAGTGGTGTATTATCAAGAGGAAGATGAGAGATACCAGGCCTAACAATGCAGATGAGTTGAAGGCCGCTATCAAAGCAACCTCGGCTTCCATAACACCTCAGCAGTGCCACAGGCTTATTGCCTCCATGCCACGCTGCATTGATGCAGTAATTCATGCACAACAAGCCCCAACCAAGTATTGAATGCATACTATACTGTACATGGACATACTATTTGCTGTCTCTGGGATCCATGTGGTTCCCAGCAGACAGCGGGGGATGACAGGAGGTGGCGTAGCTAGCTGCAGAATCTGCGGCCATCTATGCCCGGAAGTGGGTGCAGATACCTGTATTATACAGGTATCTGCACCCCCCTCCCCCCTGAAAGGTGTCAATTGTGGCACTGGATGGGGGGAGGGTTCCGATGAGCAAAAGTTCCACTTTAAGCTAGCGAAAACCTAGTAGAATTTCATTCAAAATGGTTTGTTTTAAGAATGTTTGTTTGATTTTGAAATGGTTAGTGGGGTCAAATCAATGATTTTTTTTTCAATCGCAGGGACATGAAAATTCAAACGAGCAGGATAGAACATTTTTCTTGAATTTTCATTTGAATGTTCATGTGAGCATTTTTTCAAAACTCTTCTAGTGCAGCTTTAGGAACCCTTTATGATCACACAAAACTGATTAAAGCTAAATTACTAATTACAATTTGACTGCTCTATCTCCTTTTACAAACAATTATGTAGTGCGAAACCCTGCCTGACTAAATACAATTGGATAGGTAAGGTAGGTGCTCAAATCAAATAGTCTTGGTAAATCTAAAGCTGGTCATACACTATTCCAGTGATGGTGAACCTTGGCACCCCAGATGTTTTGGAACTACATTTCCCATGATGCTCTGGCACTCTGCAGTGTAGTTGAACATCATGGGAAATGTAGTTTCAAAACATCTGGGGTGCCAAGGTTCGCCATCACTGCACTATACAGTCTATTTGTACAATCTACTTTAGATGTATCAAAATTATGTAATATAAGGGCAATCCTAAAAATGTATTGCACTTGCATTAAATCAGTCAGGTCCTCCCACTGAATAGCTGATGGTTGATCTAAAGGTGATTGTATAGTATGTGGTCACCTTAAAGGAGATTGTAAAAAGATTGTAGGGTGAGATTTTAAAAAGTAATCTTTACAGTGGAAGTATAGAGATTTCCAAATTCCACACTGATCAGAATATCCATGTGAGAAGCCATTGTGCTTTACAGTTAACACTATGCATGGTGTATAGACAGTGCAACACAATGTACAGTAGTGTGTGATGTTGTACTGTGTTATTGAAACGGTGCATACGCCTTCTCCCACGTGTTATACTGTAGTGTATTAGGCCGCGTACACACGCGGGGACTGTTCGCCCAACTTTGTCCGTCAAACAGTTTCGGCAAACAGTCCGCTCAAACTTAGCATGGACGGACATGGCCACACACGACGGACGAACAGTTTGCTGAAACCGTGCGCGATGACGTGAACGGCACGTACGACGGGACGAAAAATACGACATCCTATACACTGCATTATAGCTTTCGGCGTGAAAATCCTTTCTGAGCATGCGCGCAACTTTGTTTGACGAACAAGCCTACACACGAGCGGACTGTTCGCTGAAACAAGGTTTCAGCGGACAGTTTTTCGGAAATTCCGAAAAACCTTGTCCGTCAAACTGTCTGCTGAAACTGTCCGCTGAAAGCCCACACACGAGCGGACTGTCCGCCCAAACACTGTTCAGCGGACAAAGTTGGGCGAACAGTCCGCCCGTGTGTACGCGGCCTTAGACAGTCCAATCAAATGAATGGTCTGACTTATGGCAACACAAGTTCTCACACAGCACAGATGAAAATTACCCTTAGTAGTATTGAATTTTGGCAGACTGTAACTAGTGTATAATTTTTCTCTTTTCTGAGATAGTGCACAATCATTTTTTGCATTACATATAGCAAAATATTTACTCCCTTTAATTTCATTCTGAATTATGCAGTGTAATATTTAAAGCTGACCTCCATGATAAACCAATATTGTTTAAATACATAAACTGTGATACAGCATATATTCTGACTTGAATATTGGTAGACAATTTTTTTTATTGATCTGTGCAGCAATCCATTGTGAAACTTTGTCCCAGTGCAGAAACTTCCTGTAATAAAGACCAGTCAGTGCTGCTCTCTCTTCTTGTGCAGGGTGGCTGGTCTTGTCTCCTCCCCCTCCTGTCATTATATATAGACAGACTTTAGTGGGTGGGTTTTCCAGCCCCTCCCACAGCTCTGCTCTCTACACAGACTGTATACAACACAGTGATCATGTCACTGCTACTGGATTTGCATAAGCATTTGGTGCATATTATGTGGATGTATATCCTGGGGTATTGAGGGATATATTAGAATTAAAGTGTGTGTGTTTGTGTATAGTTCAGATTTAATCTTTTTTTTTTTTTTTTCTACATAATGATATGTAAATCCCTCCACTGATGACTTTAGGAAGTAAATATGTTTTATTGTGAGGCCAAAATTGTGAACACAGAGGATGAGGGGTGCTCCAACACTTGGAAACGCATTTTCACCATCCTCTAGAGAAGCTTGATCTTCACATTGTAAGCAATTGTTATCCTAAATCTAGTAAACCAATTATAATGTTAAATCAGTCGGAATTAGGACAGCTGGTAACTAAGTATACCAGTAATAGATAACTGGCCTAATTGTACAAATACATTGTGTAAGACTATGCTGTGACGTCTTCTAAGCAGACAAAATCAATCCAGTCATGTACACCAGAGAGAGTTTATAGAGACAAATGACAATACAGTATCTACTAAACAAACAAGCGGCAGAAGGATTAGCTTGATTAATTAAGCCAAGAGTAATTGAGAAGAAATGTGATGCACTGGAAATACTCTGAGTTTCTACCCATCTGGAACAACACTATGCATTTTTCTGAAAATGTTGCAAACCAAAGTTTGCATGTATACTGATGATGCATCTAGACCAGCCTTTCTAAGCTTTTGTACTTCAGAGTAACCCTTGAAATAAAATTCAGTTCTTGGGAAACCCTTGAGAACTGAATTGTAGATATAATAATAAACAAAAGCATAAATAATGTGGCATCCCTAGTGTATTAATTACCAAATATGAAAATTTTAACACCCTTCTTTTCTATGCAGCAACAGTATTCCAGTAAAAAGAACAATAAAAATGTGAAATATATATTACTCAGAACTGTCGGTCTTTGAAAAGTGTCCCTTTAATCGGTGCTCGGTATAGTGTGACCTTACTTAGGAGGTCAGTGGAAACATGCCCCCTTACATTGACGGCCAGTGGGATCAATGTCTCCCTTACATTGCTGGTCAGTGGGAGCAACGTCCCCATTGCATTGATGGTCAGTGTAAAAGTACCCTATTTCACTGGTTGTGAATGAGTTAGTTCTACATTGGTGGTCAATGGAAACGTGCCCCTTTATTAGAACGTTTTACAGCACTAGCCAGGAGACTCTAAAAATGCATTTAAAGTTGTGTAAAAAGACTGTTTGATCAGATTTTCTGTGATCCTCCCCTTCTTCCACTGTCCTCTAACCATCTCCTGACACGACAGAGCCTTCACTCTGCACATGCTCAGTTTGGTGTGTATTGCTAGAGAGTTGTTTTTTTTTTTCTTGGGAGGATGTATGTGATCAGCACAGGGCCTGGCAGCACTGTCCAGAAATGGGGTCTGGGGTCTTGTAGCCTCATAGGACAAAGTAGAATGAAAACTCTACAAGCTTTAACCAGACACTGATAGAAGTCACAAGACTGCTATATACTGTTGATGAGAAAAGGTATTTAGCTGTTTATATTTACTAAAATTATTGCATTTCCATGGTCTGTGTACTGTGGGAAACCAGATATAGTGAATGCAGGGTCCTGGGTTTAGTAACAGTTTAAGAGCTGCAGTTAAAGTTGGACTCTGGGCTGAGATTTTTTTGAAAGTACTTGTTACCTTTCATTTACAAACTAGAACTGAGAAATCCATAGTATCTTTGCCCATTTGCAGGGCTCATCACCCCGCAAATCTGTTTTCATAGACCGATGGCCACTGTGCCCCATATTCCCCCAGACACCGCTCTAATAAATTCCCTGCTGTACTTCTGTTTCAGTGAGCGGGGAAGTAATTATGTTCCCAATCACTGAAGTTGGAGGGCTTAGGAGTCCCAGATTCCTGGTCTGAAGTACCCACTTCTGATGTGCGTTTTGACTGACAGACTTGCTCAGTCCCAGCTTCACCTGTAGACACATGACTGCCACTACCTATATTTCCCTAAGCATTACGCTAAATGTAGTGCAGTTTCCCAACAAGGATGTGACATGCAGACAAATAGAAATTGCTCCTCCCGGCGCTATGTTCGGTGGGACATCATGACATTACTGGGGCAGAAGGCCCTCTATTACATGAAAAGTGAGCATTCCCATTAATACTCTCTGCAATTAAGTAGAGTCTGGGGAGTGGGATTTCAGGGGTTGGGGACAAAGGTCTATGGTAGTGTATTTTAGGTAGCATTAAACAAATGTTTAAAATTTGTATCAGTGTTGGTATGTTTTAGGTTGGATAAAATAAGCAAAATGCGCACTATTGTTTCTGGGCCCTGCTATGGATACAAACAACAAATAACAAACATATGTGGTATTGCTGTGGTTGTCAGGAGCAGAGTTAAGTTGTGTTGTTCTTTGGCAGAAGGTTATAGTAATAGAAGAAATTTACAGCTACATTTATAAAAAAAATTTATTTTGTGTCTTTGATAATAATAAATAAATTAAGAGATATTAGGCAGCAAGTAAACATGCTGTCCCTGAAGCTGTTGAATGCAGCAAAAATGGGTATCACAGTTTGTCGTGTATGGGGATGCTTAGTCACAGATTGGTGAAGCCATGCTGACCTATGTCCACTACCAAAAGCGCTTGCAGTAGGCATGTGAGCATCAGAAGTGGACCAAGTAGTAATGGAAGAAAGTGGCCTGGTTCAATGAATCATATTTTCTTTTACATCATGTGGATTGCTTGGTGTGTGTGCATTGCTTACCTGGCAAAGAGATCATACCAGGATGCAGTATGGGGAGAAAGCAAGGCAGCGGAGGCAGTGTGATGCTTTGGGCAATGTTCTGCTGGGAAACCTTGGATGTTACTATAGCATGTACCACCTACCTAAACATTTGTTGCTGACAAAGTACACTCCTTCATTGAAACGGTATTCCCTGATAGCAGAGGCCTCTTTCAGTAGGATAATGCACCCTGCTACACTGCAAAAAAGTTTTAAGAATGATTTGGGGAACACAAGGACGATTTTGAGGTATTGACGGGGCCTCCAACCAACCACTCTTTTGAGTCAAAAGAACTTCCGCTGATGGCTTGGTGCCAGATACCACAGCATACCTTCAGACTTCTACTGGTGTCCATGCTGCGATAAGTTAGGAATGTTTTGGTGGTAAAAGGGGAACCTACTTAATATTAGTTGGGTGGTCAGAAAGTTATAGGTGATCCATCTATGTGTAACATAAAATTGAAGCTTTGGGATAAAAAAAAAAAAAAAAAGCTTGTGCAGCAATTAGGAACACCTTCTGAATCAACTCAGCTGAGACACGCTTTAAGGTCTAAATTGTATGAGTAATATTTAGTTACTTTTTCCAAGACATTAACCTTTTATTGACAATTATCTAATTTGCAACAGAGTGATTGCACAGGTAATTTTAGAGGCATGGCCGCAGCACATTGCAAATCACCTGAAATTCAAGAAAATAATTGCTCCCGCTGAGCAACAGATAGTACATCCCAGATAATTGTAGCAATTATCTAGTAGGAGTTCAGGTGATGCAACTGATTTGCAACACATTGTACTAGAAATTACAAATTGCCAGTTATTCTCTGAAAATTGCAGAATTCAGCTGGTTCATTGCAGCTTATTACAAACCTAAATAATACATTTATACAGAAAAGGTCAGACTTCTAAAAAGATTACTTTTTATTTAATGGTCACTTCCTAAATTTCTCTCAGTAGCTCATTTACAGAACTTTCCAGTACAATGTTTTAATAATATTTGTGACAGCAAGCCTTAGTTACATTGTGATTATGTTTTAAAAATAACACTATGCACTATTCCTTTGGAAGCAAAATACTGAGCCAATTAAAGTGTGCAAGCCTGAGGCAATAAAGTTTAGTTAACATGTAGATGTAACAGTTTCTTTACTTTGACCAGTACAGAAATAGTTCAGAAAAATTGGGTGCACAGCATCGAGAGTTATAAAATATACATTCACTTCTAAGCATTTCTACTAGGGCAGGCACTGTAAAGGAGAATTTAAACTTTGCATGCTGCACTTTTTAAGATTACACTTATTTAACTGTAAATATTGGGCACAGCCATTTTGTGTACTGCGCCAATATTTCTACCTGATGTCGCTATTTCCTTGGGAAATAAGACTGCACTGTCATAAGTATTGGTTCAGCATACAAATAGGATGTCTCCACAGTGTAGCTAATAAGAACACTTTCATGTTTTGCTAAAAGTAGGTCTGCAGGCTAATGAGTATTGACTTTAGAAGAACATACTTCCTCAGAACAAAGAAAAAAAAGTACTTTAAGGAAGCAAATTTAAAATAGTTCTAAAGGCTAATCATTTTTTTACCTTAACAGATATCATTAAGGCAACAAAAAAAATGTCCCAGTGCTGGTATTACAGCCCCCCCCCTCCATGCCCCCCCAAAAAACTCCCTGCTTTGTGTCTCAATATTGTCAGGTTTTCCAAGACCTGAGCTGTCCCCCCCCCCCCCCGATTTCCTGGATGCAGAGGAGAGTGTTGTGATTGGTTCCTCTAGTTCCGGGAACTAGAAGGAGGAAGGAGGGAGCAGGGGCATGGCTACCTGGATGCTGTGTGTGTCAATAAATGTACACAGCCCCGGCTGGAATTGTACACACAGAGGTGTCTCCTTTAGAAGTAGTTACCTAACAGAGACACCTGTAAACGGGAGAGGGGGACAGTGGCTGTGGGACTTGGCTGTCCCAGACAGCCAAGGAACTCGTTGACATCACTGGAAAGAGATGGGGCTCAGGTAAGTATTAGGGGGGCTGCTGTACACAGAAGGTTTTTTTTTTTTTTTATCTTAATGCATAGAAAATATATAAAATAACCTTCCTCATTTACAATCACTTTAGGAGCATCAGAAATTGTATCAAGTTGGCGCTTGGGTTGAAAAGATATTCAGAAGCGCACTTTAATTTATTTTTTTTTCCATTTTACTATCTGAAGAATGAAGGTAATGTTGTTTTTGGTTTACTTGTGGTCAATCCCCATTTCTTTTAAAATATTTACTGCATTTCTATTTCATAAAACGAGAACAAATAGCATTACTGGTGGTCACCACAGAAGGTAAAGAAAGACTCTTAGTAAGCCCAGCAGATGTACAGTATATATAAGATCTGTTTCTCTCTTACAGATTAATTGCACTAGAAAATACTTGTAACAGTTTTCTAGGATGGTCTAGTCCCTATTCTTTAGCTGCCTTTTGACTTTAAGTGGTGGTCAATTGCACAAGCATCACCTAAAAACCTCTAGCCAAGTTCTTAACTTGTAGGCTAAGCCAACATATGGTAGTTAAAATACACTCTGAATGGGGAGAGGAGGAGGCAGCGTGGGGTTGAGTTGAACAAAAGTGATTGGGTCTCCTAACCTGCTAGAGTAGTTTTGTTGAGCGGTTGCCAGAAGCCTTTGAGTGCCTATGTTTTAAAATGAGAACTTCTACAGAGCTTTCTGTGTAATGTGTATCTCATTCTTACAATAATCATCAAAAAACAGAGTTTTTGAAAAACTATATTTACTAACCTTACCACAGAGCTTACCTATGATGTGTACTTTTTTTTTTTTAAAGCTGAGCTTCTCCTTCCATAAAACTTTAAATATATTCCTCAGTAAGCATAAATAATATAAATCCACATTGTATGCACCAAATATCTTTGTAAATGCAGATATTACCCTACACTACAGGCTTCCTGCAGAAACCTACAGAGACAGAACGGGGCAGATATAAGAACAGTTATCCTGTGCAAGGAAAGAGATCAGCCGTGACTGGTCTTTATTACAGGAAACTCCTGCAAAGTTTCACACTGAATTACTGCAAAGAAGAAATACAAAAAGCACACCAAGAATATACAAGTCTCTTGTATTTAGACAATATTTGTTTATCCTGGAGCTCAGATTTAATATACAAGAACATGCATAGCATATTTTCATAGATTTAAGAAAAACTATGGTGGGTGCTATGGTATATGTGTCACTTATTTTACAACTACATTTTTGACATTGAAAAATAGAGTGTCCTTCAGGAAAATTCCAACATACCATTTACTCAACACTTTCTGAAACATTTCCAAAACAGTGTTAGAATCAACTGATAGTGGCATTTGTTGGACTCTAGTTAAACCCCTGGTGGGTTTTACTTCCTTCCTTTGCCCCTGCAAAGTAAAAGCATAATATGCTTTGCATACTAACACATTATGTGACACTTACCTGCAAACGAAGCCAGCTCTGTCCACACTGTAGGCAGCATCCATGTTCACCCCCCTCTTTCTCCTGGGGCCGCAGAAACCGGCTCTGTGACTGGCCGAGGCGTAGGACTTTACTCAGGTGAAAGTGCACGGGAGCCGCCGATGACATCATCAGCGCAAAGCACAGTAAGCATCTCCTAAACGGCGCACGTTTAGAAGATATTTACAGTACCTATAGGTAAGCCTTATTCTAGGCTTACCAATAGGTACAACTTCCACAGAGAAGTTTACAAACCTATTTAGGAACACTACAACTTCCATCCAAAATGTACTTTTAGTAATGTGGAATTTTACTATTACATGGCAAAAATGAGTGCAATAAAATTTAGATTTGGCAAATTAAGTTATTTTTCCAGATATAGCCTTGGCTAACTTGATGTTGATTATGCACACTTTATGGGTCACATTTAGCTATATCAAGTGATTTTTGATTAACTGTGAAACATAAACAGAAGATGTCATTCCAGGCCACATTTTGAATATACTGTATGAGATCAGACTGTCCTATGGCGTATTCACCAATATGTTCCGATACTTCTCAGAGGACGTTCTGTAGGACGAAACAAGGATGGAGCTAAATGGTGACTTGACAGCTCGGACAGGCGGCATTTGCCAGTGATCTGATTGTTTGCTTTGTTTGTGAGCATATGCCCTTGTTTTTCTTAATGAATTGGCTGGGAGAAGCTACACTATGTAGTCTCTTCTGTTTTTTCTCTACATATGAGGCTTTGTTACATTGTGTGTAGTTACCACCATTCTTCATTAAGGAGAGAACCTTCTGTCCTGCTGGGATCAGTATAAAGTGCTGTGGGACCTCTTTTGTGATGGGGTCTGATCCTCCAGTAAGCAGAATGTGCTGGGTGGTGGTTGGAGCACTGGAGGTGGTGAAGGTTTTCATGATATTGATTTTCACATTTGACCTTTTTCTTAAGCACAATGTATTTTGGACTTTTAATTATAACTTCAATTTTGAGATTTAAATCCAGTATGTAGTTTTTTTTTTTTTCACAAATAGCGCTGCACACTTTTTGTATATGTATATTTACCAATATTACTAGTCCTTTCAAAACAACAGGATTGTTTCAGATTCTCAAATAAAAAATATTTTTTGGTAAAAATCCTGTCTATAAACTTTGCAGAAATCATTAGGCATTTCCCTGACTTGCATATACCCAGAATTTATTTTAATTACTGTAGATTAGTGGGAATATGTAGTCCTTTATTTTAACTACATTAGGATTAGATGAGTACTTAAGTATCTGCTGGTTTAATCTAAACTGAATTCCTTCTAATGAATGGATGCATTAAGGATTTGTTGCATTCTACTAAATTCTGTGACTCTGTACTAATTTGCATATTCCTACTCATTTATATGCATGCCTTTTGTGGAATGTCTCTATAAAATTTATGTTTAATATATAAAGAAAGCATTTAAGCAACGAAAGAAAATATCCCAACTGTTGTACAAAAGGTCTGTTGATGGTGAAATTGTTTCAACGGTCAAAATGCGTGTTACAGAATGGTTAAAAATATATAGAGAATTCGATATAAAAGCACTATGGAGCACAGAGATGTGAGGAATCCTAAAGAGCTAGTGGAAGAGCTGTCACCCGGGGTAAGCTGGGTCACATTTCCAGAAAGAAATTTTCCTTGGGGGAAACATGTCATGAATTTTGAAAGTATTTCTGTACTTCACAGCAAGGAATGGTGTTCAGTAGCAATAATATGTCATGAATAATAAGGCAAACAGTCAAATACTTATATATAGAGCTTTGTACAGGTATAAAAATTATTCTGGCTAGCACTGCATGATGGGAATTATGTGTTGAAGGACCCCAGGTTGTTTGCTTCTGCTTTAGAATATGCTTTTTAATAATGAAGTACTTACCTTGAGAAAAATCAGGATGCATTTAAAACTCTATGGATCTAGCTATAGCTAGAAAAAGAGTAACAGGCAATTTTATTATTAAAAGGTACGAGATGGAAAAGTGGATTATTCATCTTCACTGTCAGATTTCCCAGGTCGGCCTTCTTGTAAAATCTGACAAATGGCTAGTAGCAATATCCAGCTCCTGATGCACTACAGTTATGGCATTTAATAAAATTAGATTAGTATTAAATAAAACATCAGACTTAAAAAGATAAGAAAAATGCACTATTCCTTGGTGACTATACCATAGACAGGACTGGTTAAAAAAAAAAATCTGACAATCACAATTCAAAATGTAAAACATCTTCACCACAAAGAAATCAACATATACTTTTCAAAGGCAAAACAGTTGCATTCATTTTGTAAGGCTCGATGAAGAAGTAGATACCAGTTTGAAATATGCACGCTGCAAAAAATCGCAAATGTTCCAGCAAATACCTCGCTTCTCTCCAATCTACTGAGGCAATCATCCTAGCTTCTTATGTACAATCATCCATTACATAATTGCAATCTCTATCCCTAATTTTGAACAAAATCACTTTGTATCTCTTATGTCAGCTACTTTTATCTCAGGACCGGTAGAAGAACCCCAATACTCACAGAAAGCAATAGTGTTATCAGTCACCACATCCCAATTAAATTATACGAAAGAAGAAAAGAACAATCCCCCTAAGAAGCAGGACTTTCAAAGTGACTGAGAGCACAAATATATCAAAAAATTGTATAACGTTTATTAAGTAGTACACAAATTAAATATATAACATAACATGTACAAAAAAGATATAATATAACACATGAAAAGATGGCTCATAAGTCCAATCCTTAGGTTGGACTTATGAGCCATCTTTTCATGTGTTATATTGTATCTTTTTTGTATATTTGATATGTTATATTTATTTAATTTGTGTAGTACTTAATAAACTTTATACAATTTTTTTATACATTGGTGCTCTCAGTCACTTTGAAAGTCCCGCTTCTTAAGGGGATTGTTCTTATCTCAGGACTGGAGCCTGATCTTCGCTCAGCAGAAGAGCTGGGTGGGGGGGGGGGGGGGGCACTAAGATGCCTAGACCTTTAGAGCTTTTTTTTTTTTTTTTTGTTTGCGCAATATAAGTGCATCAAGATTTAAGCTGGGCATACATGGGTCAAAATTTGTCCGGTTCCTGCTGAACCGGCCCAATTTTAATCCATGTATGGCCGTTCCAGTTCATGAGAAGTCAATTTATCGATCGACTTTTCATAAACAGGCTTGATAAAAGAAAGTCCACTCAATCAGCGCATGCAGCCAATAGGCTGTAGCACTAATCAGTGTACTCCTATGGTGGGGAGTCCCGCTGTCAGAATACAATGACATAACAGGGAGAATTTCCTCATTCACATTGAATGTGTGGCCGAGGAAATCAGCTCAGTTTTTTCCTTCAGCCAGCCGGTTGGAAGCCATGTATGGCCAGCTTTAGTGAATGCAAACGTCGGCGTTTCCGTATTACAAAATATCAACAACTGATATTGCACAGTCAATGTAAAATGGCCCACTTGAAAGACTCTACACTGTATCTACATATCAATGCTCCGTGATACTTTGCCTAGATCTGCATGTACCACAAAATTGTGCTCCAGGTGTGTCAAATGATGGGCAAAAGAAAAATCAATATTGTTATTCAGGATTTATTTAGCGCCAATTTGAGCAGCGCTTTACAATATGAGGGCAGACAGTACACTTACAATACAAATCAATACAGGAGGGATCAGAGGGCCCTGCTCGTTAGAGCTTACAATCTAGAAGGGAGGGTCAAGTTGAAACAAAAGGTAATAACTATGGGGGGTGAGCTGATGGAGAAAATGATTATTCATATATTAATATATACAGTATATATATATATATATATATAGTTATATATATATATATATATATATTTTTTTTTTTTCCAGGTACTTATATAGCGCTGTCAATTTATGCAGCACTTTACATATACATCGTACATTCACATCAGTCCCTACCCTCAAGGAGCTTACAATCTAAGGTCCCTAACACACATTCTTATATACTAGAGGCAATTTAGACAGGATCTGATTGACCTAACAGCATGTCTTTAGAGTGCCATCCACCTTAAAGAGGAACTTCTACCGTTTCATAAATATTACTGTACAACAAAAGGCATCTTTAGAAATGTTTAGTAATGGCAATCTACAGATTTTTTTTCTTTGTATACCATTTTTTTTTCTTTTTCTTCCCATTATTATAACAGTGGCAATTTTTATTAAGGGCAGATTAATCAATCTCCCCTTTTCTTCCTAGAGCTCTTCCTAGATCATCAGTACCCTGATTATCAGTGCAGCCCCATTAGTGGCAATTGGTGCCCATCAGTGCAGCCTCATCAGTGCCAATCCCTGCAGCCTCATCAGTGCCCATCACTGCAGCGTCATCAGTGCCCATCAATGAAGAGGAAAAATAACTCATTTGCAAAACATTTTTAACAGAAACTAAATACATTTTCCTTTCATTTGTTTAGCAAAAACATAAAAAGCACAGTGTTGATTAACCACTTCAGCCCCAGAAGAATTTACCCCCTTCCTGACCAGAGCGTTTTTTGCGATTCGGCACTGCGTCGCTTTAACTGACAATTGTGCGGTCGTGTGACAGTGTACCCAAACAAAATTGGCGTCCTTTTTTTTTCATAAATAGAGCTTTCTTTTGGTGGTATTTGATCACCTCTGCGGTTTTTATTTTTTGCGCTACAAACAAAAAAAGAGCGCCAATTTTGAAAAAAAAATACAATGGGGGTTATTTAGGAAAATCCACTTTGCACTGAAAGTGCACTTGGAAGTAAAGTCGCTGTAGATCCGAGAGGGCAGCATTTTAGCTTGCACATGATTGGATGATAAAATTAGCAGAGCTTCCACTCATTTCAGATCTACCCCTTAGATTTAGAGCGACTGCACTTCCACATGCACTTTCAGTGCATTTGCAGTGCAAAGTGCATTTGCCTTTCGTAAATAACCCCCAATATTTTGTACTTTTTGCTATAATAAATATCCCCATTTTATTTTTTTAAAAAGCTCATTTTTTCTCAGTTTAGACTGATATGTATTCTTCTGTATATTTTTGGTAAAAAAAAAAAATCGCAATAAGCGTATATTGATTGGTGTGTGTAAAAGTTATAGCATCTAAAAAATAGGGGATAGATTTATAGCATTTTTACAATTTTTATTTTTACTAGTAATGGCGACTATCTGCAACATTATGGTGGACACATTGGACAGTTTTGACACATTTTGGAACCATTGGCATTAATACAGCGATCAGCGCGATTAAAAATGCATTGATTACTGTAAAAACGTTATAAATTATACAAATTTAACCACTTGAGCCCCGGAAGGATTTGCCCCCTTAATGACCAGGCCATTTTTTGCGATATGGCCCTGCGCTGCTTTAACTGACAACTGCGTGGTCGTTTGGCGGTGTACCCAAACAAAATTGGCATCTTTTTTCCCCACAAATAGAGCTTTCTTTTGTTAGTAATTGATCACCTCTGTGTTTTTTATGTTTTGCACTATAAACAAAGAGGGACAATTTTGAGAAAACATTTTTTTTTTTTTTACTTTTTGTTATAATACACATCCATAACAAAAATAAAAAATCAGTTTAGGCTGATATATATTCTTCTACATGTTTTTGGTAAAAAAATTCATGATAGGAGTATATTGATTGGTTTGCGCAAAAGTTATAGCGTCTACAAAATAGGGGATAGATTTATAGCATTTTTATTATATTTTTTTAATAGTATTGGCGGTGATTTGCGGTTTTTAACGGCACTGCAACATTTTAGCGGACAGATTGGACACTTTTTTGGGACCATTGACATTTATACAGCGATCAGTGCTATACATAGTCACTGATTACTGTGTAAATGTCATTGGCAGGGAAGGGGTTAACACTAGGGGGTGATCAAAGGGGTTAATTTGTTCCCTAGGTGTGTTCTAACTGTAGGAGGGGATGGGCTGCCAGGGACATGACAGAGATCACTGTTCCCGATCACTGGCAACAGTAGATCCCCATCTTGTCACCTGTAAGAACGGGCAATCGCTTGTTTACAAAGGCAATTCCCCGTTCTGTCTCTGTAATAGGTGATCGCGGGTCCCCGGTGGACATAGAGTTTTCCCAACCTGTGGGCACACTCCTGCAGCGTACAACGGGCGTGAGCACGCAGAGCCACCAGCATGTGCCAGCCTAACGTGCATGGTTAAGCCGCCATACATCTACAACAATTTGCACGGGAGAGCCGACCTGCTGCTGTATAATAACGGCGGCTGGTCAGCAAGCGGTTAAAATGGGTACAGTGTTGTGTAACTGCGCAATTGTCATTCAAAGTATGAAAACACTGAAAGCTGAAAATTAGCCTGGTCAGGAAGGGAGTGAAAGTGCCTGGTAATGAAGTTAACTAATACATGTAAGATGATTTCATATGATGAAAAAGGGGGGAGGAAGATACAATTTAAAGAACTAAGGATTCCACGGTGGTCAGTTTCATTGAATATACTTGGTACATAAACCATAGAAATCCTCAAAGGGCCACACGTAGGTTGTGTGTGCTGTATACCATATCCATGAGCTCTCACATTTATAAATGCAGAATGTTATGCACACAGTATGAAATCATTTAAGAAATTACCCACACATTATTCTGATGTGATTCTGAGTGCATTAGAAGGCTATTTAATGCTTGAAGGCTTTCAATCATGAAAACAATGTTATTGTGTCACACATCTTTAATGTATTGATCTTGAATGACTGCTACAGGGGTGCAGTTTATTTCTAGATAGAAATGGTTACTTCAACCCATTCATGTCATTAAACAAGTGAAAAACAAATACAACTTTAAATGTTTTCTTTCACAAGAATGTAAAGGAAAAAGGGGGGAAAAGCCGGTTTCAGGGCACCCCTTTTCCTCATGGGATTGAGGCGGTGGCAGTTTCTAGATCCCTGAAGTAGCAGAAGTTATAGGGAGGCTCTGATAGGTCAGCGAAGTCAACCGATCCCCAGGAACATTCTGGAATCCTAGGGGGGTCATTCAGGATTGGTCAGTAAAGGCCACATGACCCCCTGGGAGGTTCTAGAATTCTTGGGGACCCCTATAAAAAGGGGTTCCGGACATAGGCTTTTACCAGTCACCAGAAGGGATTAACAGGACAGCTCCTCGCCCCTCCTCCCTTTGTCGTGGCTTATTATGAGGTGGGACACCGTCCTCTTTTAAAGTAGAAAGAGAAAGGGGGGGGGGGGAGAAATAATGTTTGTTAAAAGTAATGAATTATTAGGCCTGAGCCATAGTGGCTGGGTCGTGTTTTGAAATATTTGGTACTTTGATAGGAGATTATTAAAAGTATCAAAAGTATTTATTGCTTATGTTTTATTAGTAAATTGCAAAAAAAATTAATAAAGCTGTGGACGTTATTCACAGGCACTGCATCGGTCCATCTTTTTCCTAATATCTGTGATAAGAGGGTCGTAAAGTCCATTATTTCATATAAACGTAATCTATGTTTCTCCTGTTCTTCCACATATTAGGAATTCCTACATCCCTCTGCTAGGGGGAAACCTCCAGGTAGTACTGGCTCTTAGTAACCAGCCCCAAGCTAGAACACTACTGCTGAGTCTCTATCATACACCCTGCTAAGGTGTTTTTTTCTTTGGCCCTCTCCCCATTTTTCCCTTAACAAACATAAAAAAATAATTGTTGGAAGGCACTGGGTTACGAACTCTGAAAGGCCATGGAGGTCTATTATGGAGATTTGGTTGTAAGCATCTTCTTTGCAGTTATTGGCCTCTCTTACATTATGCCATGTATTTACTTTCAGAAGTCATCAATCTTGCGATACTAATGTAACAGTTGTACATGCTAATCTCCAACCGTTTCACTCAGTTGCATCTGAAATGTTCCAATACCGAAATTGTGATTGTCAACCCATGCTTTTTATTGAAAAATAATTTTAAAAATATATAATCAATGAGGATCTTATTTATTTATTACAAATACTTTTGACAATGTATGCAGCACTTTAGATATATATTGTACATTCATATGAGTCCCTGCCCTCAAGGAGCTTACAATCTAAGGTCCCTAACTCACATTTATACATACACATACTAGGGCCAATTTAGACAGGAGCCAATTAACCTGCTGGCATGTCTGTGGAGGGTGGGTGGAAACTGGAGTGACTGGAGGAAACCCACACAGACACAGGGAGAACATGTACATTCCAGGCAGGTAGTGCCGTGGTTGAGATTCAAACCAACGACCCTAGTGCTGTCAGGTGGAAATGCTAACCATGTAGCCACTCTGTTTCAAGGACAATTGCAATAGAAAATGAGCAATAAAATAAGGAACTGCCTTTGGTTTGCTTTTTTTTGCAGGACATCCTAACCTAGAGGTTTAAAATGCAAAAGTGGGCAGTTCTGACTGAATAAGCTCCTGCTCTTTCTCAGTCCATGCAGACCACATATATTCTGGTCTTGCGGATATGCGTACTATTAGCTATATACCCTTATACAAAAACAAAGAAGCACCACATGGAAAGCACAACAGACCTTCCCGTGATAGAAAATTGTTTCTCGGGCACAGGAACAGAGCAATTCCTGTGCTGAAGAACTTAGTAGGGTGCGTAAACTGTCCTATTTGCAATAGACTACTTTAGAAACCATCCTTCAAAATCAATAAATTCTAACAAACTGAGGTTTTGATTGCGATGAATGATGAAATCCAAAGCTGGGTTCAAAATAAAAGTTTAGCACCAATGTACCAACATGGTAAGAAATAGCAAATGAAGAGTTAGTCACAGATTGAATACTATGCAGATTATTTTATTTAACATTAATACTATGCAAACACTTCCCGAAAAAGGAAAAAATATCACACAGAAGGGGTAATTTCATCTTCCATCAGCAAGCATTCAGTGTTATGTAGACAGCCGATGCAATGCACAGTAGTAGAGCCTGACTCACTCACAATGCTGTCCTGCTCTGTGCAGAGGAACATGGCTAATGAACATGAAGCTAAAAAACTGATTCAGGTACTCCTGTACTGCTGTAATTACATTTAATACTTCTTGTACATTGAACTAAATTTTTTAACTTTTGTCTGGGGCTTAGTTTGTAATTTTTTAACAGCTCAGTGGAGCATGTACTGGTTGGTTTAGCGCCACCTTGATACTGGTGTGAAGGGTCTGCCATAACATTCTCAGATCATAGCTCCTCATTCCCTACACAAGACACTCAGATGTAGTGCTAGTTCTCCACATGTCTATGGACAATCCAGCAGGAACAGGTAAAAATGCAGTTTTGCATATGTCACAAATAAGTCCATCACTGATGGGGGCTAGTGGTCTGGAGATGTTTCAAAGACCAGTGTAGTCCACCAAAATTAAATATCAACTTTCTGTAATTGAGGCAAGAAACTGCATTTCATTTCAATGCTTGTATTATTCAGTTTTAGCCCTTGTACAATCCGTCGGATTTTGTCCGAAACGGTGTTGCATACACACGGGCGGACAAAGTTGTCGGAAAATCCGATCATTCAGAACGTGATGACGTCCGTTTGTTACGACGGGACTACGTTGTGGCTAGTAGCCAATAGCTTTGGTCTAGGAATTTGATCTGAGCATGCGTGGCACTTTGTCCGATCGGAATTCTCTACAAACGTTCGGATCATGTTGTCGGAAAATTTTATAGCCCAGCTCTAAAACTTTGTCGGTCAGATATTCAGACGGAAACAGTCCGATGGAGCCCAAACATGGTTGGATTATCCGACAACACGGTCCGATTGGACATTTTCCATCGGAATGTCCGAATGTGTGTACAAGGGCTTAGAGACACTGAAACATTCAATAGATAACAAAACTGAACAAAGCAGAAATATTTCATTATAAAAACCATTTAAAACTTTGCATATAGAAAGCTTTCATGAGAAATTGAAAACCCTATGGTCTAAATGCAGGGCTTCCCACACAAACCAAGCATGTAATATTTGTGTGTTTCGATTTTCAGAAGGTTATCAACCAATGTCTAAAAAGGGTATACCGGTATATTTCCATTTCTCATAGTTTTTTTTTAGGTTAGCTGCATTTAGAACACATAACAGAAACAGAGATTATAGTTAATCAATAGGTCTTGCTGATTCCAGGAGGTTCCTTGCTGGTTTATTTCCATTCTGTCAGTGTTGTCTGCTGCTCTACCAGTCCAGAATGTGTGCGACTGTATGAGCCCAGAACAGCATCTGGCTCTTTCCATTAACTACACAAATCAGCAAATCTATTGTCCCCAGTCATTCTTGATTCATTTGTTTCCTGAGCACTGTCAATGGCACATTCCTATTTCTTTTTCTGCCTAGTTGGCTGCCATTAATGTTAATTTACAGAGAGCGTGTGCAGGTGAGCCAGAATAAAGAGATGCTATCTGTTTTTCACTGTGAGAAAGCTTTTATACTTTTTAAATCAAATATAGCTGTTATTTTGACTACCTTATTTGCTTTGTACCCAGTGCCAAATATCTGTAGATAAGCCACTTTGTTTTTTAAAGTAGTTCAAGTTTTTTTCAGACTAACCATTTTCTTTTTAAATTCTATTACGCAGTTATAATAAAGCATTTCTATTTAAAGGTTATATTATTTTCCACTGTACATTAAGTTAACGCAGGCTAATACTACAATGTAATATATTGCTAGAATACGAGTCATTTCTCCCCAGACGACAGCAAGCAGTCATTTATCAAGCAAAATCACTCCAGGGAATCCCAATGGTTTACCTCTGTAAACACGCTATATATAATGGCCCCAATTATTGATTATCATCCACAACCACTATCATGTCCTCTTCACATAGACGTGTTTGCTTCTGTCTTAATTCAAACAGCTGTTGTTATTGTGAAAATCCACCATCCCTGTCGCGGCTTAGGACAATTATCACTCCTAATTACTTATTTTTTCCCATTTATGTTCACACCTCTATCAATGAACATACACCACTGGTGCACTTTTATAGAACACTAAATAGAATCCTGTGGAGAAAACACTCCTGGAGGCTATTGAATGAAGAGAATCATTGTTTCTATCCAACAAGAAGTTGAAGACCACTTTTCTTATAGGAGTTTACACTACAATATTTTATTAACCCCATCTGAATAGCTTGTTCTAAACTGCTAAATTTATAATATTTTATAAAGTATTTTTTTTTATAATATTTGCAAATCAATAATCAACATATTTTATGCCGTCACAGAGCTCAAGATAATTAGAGTGATAATTAGAGTGTGAGCATCAAGGTGGCAGCATGTCAAATAATTTACATTATCAGTCATTTCAGGCTGACGAGCAGGTAAAAACGAAGGATACATTTCAGATTTGGACTGAAATAGAATTCAGTATCAAATCTGTCTGTTGGGTGAATAGGCAAACTAAATGGGGTGTCTATCTCCTGAGCTGAACCTCTGGCTGCAGCAGGAAGTGGTACATTAGGCAGCATTATTGCTGCTAAATAGGGATGAGCTCAGGCGTGTTCGCATGGAACACGTGCAGAGCCCGCCAGGAAGTCGGTACAGCGCTGTGCTAATCACAGGCAGTGAGACATTGCCGGATCTCTGCAGCCGCACATCGGGGCAATGTCTCACTGCCTGTGATTAGCACAGCGCTGTACCGACTTCCTGGCGGGCTCTGCACATGGACCATGCGAACACGCCTGAGCTCATCCCTACTGCTAAATATGACTGCTTCCCACTTAAGCTGCTTGTTGCAGGAGCCAGTGGCCACTAGCTAATAGCCACCAGTGATGCATCCTTAGCGGACAGGTAAATGTAAGAAAATGGGTGGGGATGGTGGCTGAAATCACTGACCAATTCTAGCCAATCCGCAAGGAGTAAATACAGGAGTGGTTTGACTTGGCAATTGGTGTGTTTTTTTATTTTGAGCATCATTTATCGTGATTGATGAGGATTTGCATTGCTGGATGATGTGATCGACAATGGATTTATGTTGTGGGACAGTTTTTTTTTTTTAAATAAAGGACTAGTAAAGGACTAGTAAAAGTGTGTTGGTGTTTTATTTATTGTCAACAAGTTGTTGTTGTTTTTTTTTTAACCACTTACAGACCAGAAGATTTTACCCCTTAATGACCAGGCCATTTTTTGCAATACGCTTTAACTGACAATTGCGCCATTGTGCAGCGCTGTACCTGAACAAAAAATATCATTTTTCCCCTCACAAATAGAGCTTTCTTTTGGTTGTATTTGATCACCTCTGAGTTTTTTATTTTTTCTGCTATAAACAAAAAAGTGTCAAAAAAAATATATATATATTTTTAATATATATGCTACAATAAAATAAAAAAACTAATAAAAAAAAATGTCTTCATCAGTTTAGGCCAATATGTATTCTTCTACATATTTTTGGTAAAAAAAATTGCAATAAGCATATATTGATTGGTTTATGCAAAATTTATAGCGTCTACAAAATAGGGGAGATATTTATGGCATTTTTATTATTATTATTTTACTAGTAATGGTGGTGATTTGCGATTGCGACTGTGACATTGTAGCGGACAGATTGGACACTTTTGACACTTTTTTGGGACCACTGATATTATACAGCAATCACAGAAAAGAGGTTAACACTAGGGGGTAATCAAGGGGTCAAGTATGTTCCCTGGGAGTGTTTCTAACTGTATGGGGGCTGGGCTGACTGGAGGAGGCGAAAGATCTGTGTTTCTAATAACTAGGAACAGCAGATCTCTCTATAACTTGGTACAAATGGTAGCCCATGGTAACCATTCTGAAATAAACTCATTAGTTTGAATACTCTAATGTGCTAAAAAAAAAATGTTTTGAGCTGCAAGTGGCTAAAAAAACATAATTTTAGAAACACTACAAGTGAAGATTATGAAGATCTTTATATCAAACTATTACTATTGTCATGTATTCAGTGCGGGTTAGGAAAGAAACTCTAACATCCAATTGGTCAATATCTATTGAGTTTCCAAAATTCTAGTATTAGCTAAACCATACAAGCAGTATAAAGTAACATCTTGTGCTATGTTAGGGAGATATAATACAAAACTGGATTATTTGACTTTCATGCTTAATATTCAAGTTTTTTCGATTTTGGGATAGGCTGTATAACAACAATGCAGAAAAAGAAGAGATCGAATACACAAGTACATATCTATTAGTTTTTTCTGTAAATCAACAGCTCTGTTGCTCAAAGTTTAAATTACATAACAATAGAAAGCATGCCATGCTATTAGTGATCTGTGAATATTAAGATTATGAAAACATTTTAATATGGTCTATAACATATATTTTCATGTAATAAATAAATATGGCATACCAGTTTTGGTCCCAATAGTTTTAATGAAACCTAATTCATGGCATTAAAACCTAATCCATCGCACTCAAAGATTTGTTTACTTTGCTCTAATTTCTGATCTATTACATCTGAAAATCTAGTACTAAATATACAAAATTACCTATAACCTCAACCTAACCATTAACCCTAACCTAAAATTTAATTTAACCCCAAAAAAACACCAATTAACCTACAAATTACCTATAACCTAACCGTTAAACCTAACCTAAAATTTACTCTAACCCCAAAAAACACCAATTAACCTAAATGCAAGCTCAGCCTATCCTCTTAAGCTGACCCCTGAGCTGCGTAACAAAGCTGTGTAAATCTCAGAATTAGATAGACAGAAATACAAATACAGAACCCCTCTCCCCATGTGAAGTATGAGTATTTTGTGGTTTGTCAGGACTTTGGATTTTTAAAACAAAATGTGTTAGGAAAGCGACATGGAAGGTACCATTTAGTTATTCTGGCAATCTGTGTCATTACAAGCACCCTGGTCAGAGATGGATATCTCCCCAGGAATGACAGACTGAGAGGAAATGACTAGTTGCAGCATCAGGACTTGACATACACTTGGGAAAACTTAACTCTTTAGCCCAATCTTTTTTTTCTGCTCTATAGCAGCAACAGTTTGGAAAATCTCACTATGAAACAAGGAGCACCTCCCTCAGTCAGAAATGGCCCAGTAATCACAAACAGTGCTTAAAATCAGGATCATAATTTGTAATTAAAGTAATTCTAAAGATTTAAGGTTTTCTACCTTCATGCATTCTATGTATGAAGGTAAAAAAAAAACTTCTCTGGGCAGCCCAGCTCCCCCTAATAACTGATCTTATTCCAGTGATGTGCATGAGAGCCTCAGCTATCCAGGGCTCTCCTCATTGGCTGTGACAGCATTGGGAGCCATTGGCTACCGCTGCTCTCAATCCCAGCCAGTGAGCCAATGAGGAGAGGGAAGGGGTGGGGCCGAGCCATGGCTGTGTGTGAATGGAAATGCAGAGGCACAGCTTAGGAACAAGCCTGCTTGGTTGCCCCATTGCAAGCTGCTTGCTTTGGGGGGCACTTGGCAGAAGGGAGGGGCCAAGAGCACCAGCGAGGGACCTGAGAAGGAGGAGGATCGGGGCTGCACAGAGCAGGTGAGTATGATATGTTTGTTATTGAAAAAAAAAGGAAGCCTTTAATATCCCTTTAGGCCTTTGTTAGCCCTCATTAGGTAAGATAATTTATCTGGCTAGTTAAAATCCTGGGCTCAGCATGTGTAACCTACACTTTTACAATATGAACTTTATGTTAGGAGCAGAAATAGGGGAAGCATCCTTTATTAGACACACTAATTGGCAATTCACATGGAAAAAAAGCTTGATTCGCTTATAAATGTAATAACACCAATATCATCCCAGTCCCAGGATCCCACTGTGTGATGGACTACTGTCACTGTGTAGCAGTGTGAAGCTGGAACAGCCAACCAGGACGCAGAAAGCCGGATGCCATAAGCACCCTGGAACCTTCTTCGAGTGCCCTGCGGAGTGGAAGTGATGTCAGTCTGAGCGAGCATAATCGTCTGTGGTCATAGCTACGCATTGCAGAGCATGAGTGCTCCATCTTCAGACCTGAGGAGCTTTTTTGCAGTTGCCAATTTCTTTGCTCTTCACTTTAAGACCAGGCCTTTTTCTGAAACTTATGTTTACATATAAAAATATTTTTTTTGGCTAGAAAAATTACTTAGAACCCCCAAACATTATATATTTTTTCAAAGCAGAGGCCCTAGAGAATAAGTTGGTGGGTGTTGCAATTTTTTGTATGTCACATGGTATTTGCACAGCAGTTTTTGCAAAAAACAAAAAACACTTTTTGGAATTTTAATGTACAAAAACACAATATAATACCCAATTTTTAGCAAAATTTTAAAGATGATGTTACGCCGAGTAACCAACATACCAAGATACCAAACATGCTTTAAAAAATGTCATGCCCGTGCAACAGCGACAAATGGTTACTAGTGTTAAGTTTTAGCTTTACTGGTACTTTAAGATTGCATTGACCACTAAAGCTTGAAAGAACACTGGAAAACAGTTCACCTTTTCTAAGGCCAAATGCTTATGTGCACAAATGCAAACATTTATAATATTGTATTCACCTTTGTTGAACAGCCTATTCAATTTCATCAGACTTTGTTTTTATATAACCACATAAAGGAAGTAAGCTATGGATAGGAAATGGTTTCTCATAAGGCAACACTCTTTCCAAAATTCTCATTTTACAGAAAAGTCATCCTTGATTGTTGTTGTTTATATTTGTATTATGAAACTATGCTAAAGACTTAGGTTGCCATAGACAGGCAGATATGTATTGCATTATCGTTCTGTCTGATCCCTTTTATGACCTGTCTGACAAACAGCACATGCAGTTTTCTAAAGATATGGGAATGATCAGTGTCTGCTCTGGTTTTCATCAGGTTGGAAAATCTGGCAACAAGCATTTCTAATGATTGTATTTATTATCAGTCCCTAGATAACCACAACTATCACAAGTAATGCTTAAAGTCAGCATGCGAGGGTTGGGTTGGGTGGTGAATAGGCACCCTTGATAAATATTGTCAAACAATGGGTATAAGCAGTTTTAAAAAAAACTGTTACCAGCCCAAATTGATGGACCTTAAAGAATATTTAACAAAGTTCGGGATGTGTAATGCTGTACATTATGTTCTAACAGCTGGATGTACACGGAGTTCCTTTCAAATTGTGAAATCACATTAGGGTGACATTAACCATATCGCAGAACAGTAAGCCATATGATAAGAAGAGTGGGATCAATGAGATCTCAGTGTGATTTCAAAAGCAATTTATTTTTTAATCAGGCTTCCAAAGTAAGATTTTAAGGGGCCTTAAGTGAACAGTGAACACAACATCAGATCTTATATCAAGACTGCTTGTTTAGAATGAAAAGCAACAATTAAATACGGTTGCAAAAATACAATGCTTTTGTTTACATAGAGTGTGGAATATAACTACAACTCTGTTTCATTCAAACCTGAATGACAATGATACCGTATGTGGGAGCTGCTAACTAACAATGTACAACTGATTCAAAAGCTTTGCTACTGAATTGCAGATTATACCATATGGATTTCAAACAACACAAAATACGAGAACACCATCAAATATGTATATTAGAGGCACTGGAATTATATTCTCAATATCTCACGATTGTAAAGGGTTAGTAAAGTTTTGTGAAGCAGAGCAGTTCTGGTGAGGCTACTCTCAAGAAAACAGGGTACCCCTGACTGGGGGACCCAGAGTTGAAACCCACAAGAAAAGCCTCTAATGTGAGTGCCAACCCATTGATTCAACAGCCCAAAACATTTTAACTTGTTATGAATTCATAAGAAGGTGACACAGAATAACCAATGCATTAAACTCTTAGCTTGTGGAGAACAAACACCATAGGCTCAATTCACAAGATTTAATGCAAATAAACTGTTCATATCTCATTGGGCTTAACTGAAAAAAAAAATTACTTTAGTATCCTTTTCCTGTTGAGCTGACTTTTTGAAATGAGTCTCTTGTTATGTATATGATGTAAAAAATTAAACTGTAAAGAGATATAAGATACATTACACACCAAGAACCCATTTGTTATCAGTAGTTTTGCAGTGGCTCTCCATTTAGTACAGTGGTCTCCAAACTGCGGCCCCCCGGGGCCAGGTGTGGTCCTTTGTTTGCCTTTATCTGGCCCTTGAGGCATTATTCTTGCCAATGACACCAACAATGTGTCAACATTTCTTCCACGACACCAACTATGGGGCATAATTCCTTCCACTGATAACAAAAAATGGACACCATTTCCCCCACTGACACCAACTATTTCACCCCCCTAATACCAAAGATTTAGATCAGACCCGCAAAATGTTAAAATGCATACAACTCCCACTCCCACACAAAGAGGTTGAACTTGGATTGTGTCTTTTTTCAGCCTTATCTACTATGTAACTATAACATGTTTTGCAGCAACACATTGCTTGACATGTAACAGATGACAATATGATCAATCAGTGGTTTCCCCCATTTAGTTATTTTCTTTAACAAAAAGTTGGGTTTGCACTGACTGACCATCAACATAGCGGAAATATGTAAATACTGGGAGAGTATGGTGGGTGATCAGTTACAGTCTGTTTCAGCATGATAAGCTGCATCATATATACTATTTGTTTATATGAGGTTCAAGAGGGGATTGGATACATTTGCAGATATAGCAAAAGATCCCATTAAAGCACTAAAAAACCCAAAGTACAATTTAGCTGATACACACAAGCTACGAATATGTGAAAATATCCAAAACTTCAGTGTAATTTAGATGTAACACTGTATTTATCTTACAGCCATGTTGGTTAATGGAGGCTTGCCAGTTGGTAGTATTCTTCTATGGTGTTACTGGACAGGAAGTTGGCAGGGTATAGAAAAATACCTACCTATATCATCTAGGACTTATCTTAAATAAATGTTATCATGAAAGTCCTTGTACCCTTTTAACTTGTATACATTTGAATGGAATTACACATTTACTGTATATAATTGAATTTGCAACTTGAATATGTATGCCTTTTATGAATAAAATGTTATTCCTTTTGTACCGTTCAAGGTTATAATAGGTATTTTTATACTGCTCTGTGGGGCTCTAAATTATGTCACACACTTAGATGTGTTTTACTAGCTAGGAACCTCAAAGAGTAAAATACAAAGAAAGCAACATCAACACACATGCAATACCCTAGAGATCTGAGAGGGCTCTCATCAAAAACTGAAGGATGCTTCAAAACAAGGAGAAAAGCCACAAAGTAATAATCTACTTACTCATCTGAACAGAACTCCCATCATGCAAATCGCTGCTTACCTGCTATCTCACTTTTGGATAGCTATAATTAAGCCATCATTAGGTGCCATTACACAAAAATACAGTTGAATATTATTCATAATTGCTTTCAGGAAAATGCACTTCTAAGGCACAGTAGCATTTGTTCAACGTGCATCACGTATCCCACTAGCCAGATTTCAGTTAAAACTATGAGGACACCACGAAAGGCTTGTTGTGGACCGATCTGCCTGTCATCAGGGGTTAACAAATCCAGCAGAGGGAAAGGAGGAAGATAAAGGAACATCAGCCTGAAATGATCCAATAACAATGCACTGACTCTGCTTTACTGACAAGACAAAGAAGTGTCTGCTTTGCATAGCTGCTTCCAGTGTAGCGAAGCACCGGGGGTATAAACAAGGTAACTCTAAATACAATGTGACATGCCCACTGATGAGGCTTTATTCTTCTTAGTTACTTGACTCATATCATAAGCAAATGCAGCTTATAGAATCAAAATAGCAACTGCCAAGTCTGACATTAAAAAACGCTCTTCGCTTTGAAAAAAAGTGCTACTGATATCATACCAATGCTAAACATTGCTTATACTTCGTAATGAATTGTTTCTGCAGCATTTGAATGAGATTTCATTGGCTGCTGTGTTTATTTAGGAAGGTAGCGTAAGTGAAATAACACAGAGTAATGAATCACAGAGTAATGAATCAAATTCACCTTTTAGCAAGTCAGAATAAAAGGATCAATGCCTATCGGTTGCTATATAATACTGCAGTTTCGAAAATTGTCTTGCATGTCGCTCAGAATTTTGATATACACAGATCACGTCAAAATACAGAACTCACAAGTCACACAAGCAAAACTCAGAAGTCGTATAAAAGTTACCCTGAACCTTTTCAATCACAAATTGAAAAGTCGTAGCTTGGAAAAAAGAGATGTTGCTATTACAGAACAAACTCATATAAAAGTCACACAAATGACTATATAATAGGAAAGCATAATGGTATATAAAAAGTCACACAAATGACTATATAATAGGAAAGCATAATGATATATAAAAGTCACACAAATATATATATATATATATATATATATATAATAATAATATTATAATATTATATTATATATATATATATAAATACTATGTAGTAGGAATGCATAATGGTAGTTTATACAAACAAAAGCCAAACAATGCATTTTGCTTCAATCATGGATTTGCAAATAGAAATATCTGTTTACCTAGCAGTCAGTTGTGTTGTACTTACACATGTCCCACTGATCCATTGTGCTGTGCTACAGGATCCGTCCTTCTAGTAATAATTTATTCCCATCGGAAGTGCCGCGACCGCGATAAAAACCACTTTGATGACAACGGTGTAAAGGAAGTTTGTATCATAGGAGGCTTCCACTTTATCTATACCTATGCCCACTGTACAGTTCCAGTACAAAAAGATAAGCGTGTAGCTGTGCTTATGTTTGTGCTGCTGGACCAGCTGTGATCTGATAGGCAGAGGCACGCTTACACGGGCCAATCACAGCCAATTTCCATTCCAGGGAAATTCCTGCCTATTTGTTTAGAGCCTCAGAGACGTTTTCCTCAGTATAATAAAAAAACACACAGTTCTCTTCCAGGTTCATACTGAACTAAAATTACATTTTGCGTCTCTGCCGTTCTGCTCTTCCTCCCACCCCCCCTGGATGACATACATCAGCTTAGAAAGAGAGAGTTCAAATTCATTCCCAGCTTTCACCTTGTTGGGGAGAGGGGAAGAAAAGGGAGCGTCTGGGCTCAATAATTACTTATTCTGTCACCATGGAAACAGACAGGATGTAGTGAGCTAGATTTGTATAGAACATCTGCTGCCAGATTCATAATCAACTACAATCTCATCTTTCCCCTCCCTCATTACTTAAATTTGATGTGGCAACTCGCTTTTTTTTTTTCTTCTAACGTCTAGCAGCCTCCGAATCAAGCAGAACACTTCTGACACAACCTGGGTGTCCCAATACTGAAAGCCACCTACTGTGATATAGCAATATAGTCACATATCAATGCAAAGTGGTCACATAATGCACAATACTAAAATAAAAAAATATCACTCAATTCATAATCATTATAATCCAATTTGATGAAAATAAAAATATTTTTTTCAAACAGGTTTATGTAAAATTGAAAATGAAAAAAGTGAAAACTGAAAAAAAAATTGCAAATTAATAACGAAAGTTAAAATTGTCACTATACTGTACCTACACAATCCTTATCTACAGTTATCAGCTAGCTGTTTTTCTTCCATTGCAAAAAAAAAAAGCAAAAGTCATACAAAAAGGTGCTTCATTCTCACTATACATTTGTTTTTAATGGGTTTTTTCTTTTCATTTTATTTTTTACTATAGTTATTAATCCAATATTCTGCAACGTCTTCCCTTTTACAATACTGAATTACCCATTCATCTATAGAGAACAAAAATGGCAAAAAGAAAAAAAAATATCAACAAAACACTAGAACAATGAATAGCACGCCATGCTTTTAGTTTTAAATACTGGAAAAAATCCACAGGAATGCAACATGCTGTAAACAAAATGAACAGCAGAGCAAGGAAAAAAAAATAAAAGCCCCAACACATAACCATTTGTGCCTAGTAGTGATTCTGAAAATACCATTTTTCCATGTCAATTGTTAGTATTATTCTAACCTAGATTATTTTGCATGTTATAGTAGCCACATTATTATTATTATTATTATTATTATACACGATTTATATAGTGCCAGCAGTTTACGCAACGCTTTACAAGGAACAGGAGGGCCCTGCTCGTAGAGCTTAAATTCTAAAGGGAGGGGGTGGTGGTACAAAAGGTAATAGCTGCAGAGAATGATTTGATGGGGGGGTCTATCTATTTCAAAGGATTATTCTTATTTCTATTACATCTATTTCAAAGGATTTTGCTTACATTAGGCTGGGTGGAAAATACTACTTGGTAGCCTCAACCATTAACTGTCCACATTGTTCCCTTCTTCCCATCATCACCTCAACATCCATTTGTACAATCTCCATCAACCTGTCAGTCCTTCAAGCAGTATTAGACCCAAAACCAAAAATGTATAAAAATTGCAGCTTACCAATCATCAAATCATCTGATGTGGTGGCTGCATTTTTTTTCTTTTATTTGGCTTTTCCCTCTGTTTTCACCTCCTGTATTAGTGAGACACTACTCTGGATGAATGAACACAGGAGCACAACAGATAGCATTTTTAAACACGGGTAGTGTTAAATGTATTAGCAGATTTAGATGCACCAACGAATTGAAGCTCACACTTTATAATCAGCTACAGCAAACATTTTTTTTCTCCTTTTGAAACAAAGGTTTTATAAAACTGATCATTTAAAATTAACTCTGCCAAGTGTGTAAAGTGTTTTTTCTCATCCATCCAGAATCTGATCAATTCTGCTGGACAGCTTGAGCTTGTGAAAAATAACAGATTTACTGGCTAGATCACCGGATGAAAATACAAAGAAAGAAAGCCAACAAAGGAAACTAATATAGCCATCACATCTAAGTATTGGTAAGCTTCAATATAATATATGTTTGTTTTTGGATTTTATACTGCTTTAACTCTATTTCCAAAGAGGTACCCATTAAAACATTAACAAGATTACAAGAAACAAAGGCTGTCTGCATACATGAAAAGGCAAGATTGGATTAAGATCTCATTGCCCATGGCTACCTTCAAACCCTAAAAAATCAAGAGAAATTCTGGGAAATATCGTACAGTTGCATGGGACAATTTTGGCCGACAACTATTCTTTTTCACTAAGGTAAGTTAGTGCGGATGGTGTCTTAGATATACTTTGCTTTTTTCTCCACAGGGATAAACATTTATGTTTAGACAATCCATTCATTACATGTTTATTCACAAGTTGTTGACTTGTAGACTTACATTATGCCTTTGTGTTCATTATGTAATGTCTATGAACATCTTAAAAGAAACCTGTGAAAACAGAAAGGTGGGAGCAGCTATTGATGCATTAAAGAGAGCCTGTCATTAACTTAGACAACTGCAGGTATAAAAAAAAGTTAAAAGAAAAAAAAAAAAAACAATTTTAAGTATAAAAAGCATAAAACGTATATAGAACGTATTTTAAATCCTTACTTAGAGCCTCTTTCCTAACTAAAACAATTTTTTTATTGACTTGCAATGTGCTTTTGAACTTGAATTTGACTACTCCAAGACGAGTTGATTCCTGAGCTCAGCGCACTCCCTTCTTGCATGTCATAGCTCTAGCCTCTTCTAGGAGTGTCCAATTACTCTATGTACCGGCCAAGCTCTTCCACCCCTCCTCTCACCTCCCTACACAGCCTTTATGCAGCAACTGGAGGAGCAAAGGGAAATACTATGCACCTGGGGTCTCCAAAATTTCTAAACAAAGGGCCAGTTTATTATCCTATACATATAACCTCATGAGAAGATTGTTGTTGAAATGAATGACCTGGTTTTAACATTACAGGCATCAAGGCTGTCATACTGGCTCTAGTTTTACTGCTTAGTGAGCCATTAGACCTGGAACGAATGGTGCCAAGGAAGTCTAAAATCCAGTCCCACATGCTTATTCTGGGCCACTAAAATCACTAGTTAGCGGTGAACTAATAAGGAAGACACACTTGCAGCTTTGAAACAAAGCAACAATGGCAGTATCTCACATAAGTGAGTACACCCCTCCATGTTTTTGTAAATATTTTATTTTATCTTTTCATGTGACAACACTGAAGAAATTACACTTTGCTACAATGTAAATTAGTGAGTGTACAGCTTGTAAAACCGTGTAAATTTGCTGTCCCCTCAAAATAACTCAACACACAGCCGTTAATGTCTAAAACGCTGGCAACAAAAGTGAGTACACCCCTAAGTGAAAATTTCCAAATTGCTCCCCATTTAGGTGTGAATGGGGAGCAGGTGTGTTCAATTTGGCGTTATCACTCTCTCTCTCTCTTACTGGTCACTGGAAGTTCAACATGGCACCTCATGGCAAAGAACTCTCTGAGGATCTGAAAAAAAGAATTGTTGCTCTACATAAAGATGGCATAGGCTATAAGAAGATTGCCAAGACCCTGAAACTGAGCTGCAGCACAGTGGCCAAACAGGACAGGTTCCACTCAGAACAGGCCTCGCTATGGTTGACCAAAGAAGTTGTGTGCACGTGCTCAGCGTCATATCCAGAGGTTGTCTTTGGGAAATAGACATATGAGTGCTGCCAGCGTTGCTGCAGAGGTTGATGGGGTGGGGGGTCAGCCTGTCAGTGCTTAAACCATACGCCGCACACTGCATCAAATTTATCTGTATGGCTGTTGTCCCATAACAAAGTCTTTTCTAAAGATGATGCACAAGAAAGCCCACAAACTGTTTGCTGAAGACAAGCAGACTAAAGACATGGATTAATGGAACCATGTCCTGTGGTCTGAAGAGACCAAAATAAACGTATTTGGTTCAGATGTTGTCAAGCGTGTGTGGTGGCAACCAGGTGAGGAGTACAAAGACAAGTGTGTCTTGCCTACAGTCAAGTATGGAGATGGGAGTGTCATGGTCTGGGGCTGCATGAGTGCTGCCGGCACTGTGGAGCTACAGTTCATTGAGGGAACCATGAATGCCAATATGCACTGTGACATACTGAAGGAGAGCAGGATTCCCTCCCTTCAAGGACTGCCACAGGGCAGTATTCCAACATGATAATGACTCCAAACACACCTCCAAGAAGACCACTGCCTTGCAAAAAAAGTTGAGGGTAGAGGTGATGGATTGGCCAAGCATGTCTCTAGAACTAACCCTATTGAGCATCTGTGGGGCATCCTCAAACGGAAGGTGGAGGTATGCAAGGTCTCTAACATTCACCTGCTCTGTGATGTCGTCATGGAAGAGGACTCCAGTGGCAACCTGTAAAGCTCTGGTGAACTTCATGCCTAAGAGGGTTAAGGCAGTGCTGGAAAATAATGGTGGCCACACAAAATATTGACACTTTGGGCCCAATTTGAACATTTTCACTTAGGGGTGTACTCACTTTTGTTCCCAGCGGTTTAGACATTAATGGCTGTGTGTTGAGTTATTTTGAGGGGACAGCAAATTTACACTGTTATACAAAGCTGTACATTCACTGCTTTACATTGTAGAAAAGTGTAATTTCTTCAGTGTTGTCACATGAAAAGATATAAAATATTTACAAAAATGTGAGGGGTGTACTCACTTATGTGTGATACTGTATATAATCATCACAGATTCCTGAAATTTGGAAAATTTTAATTTGGAGAAAAGAGCAAATGGAGAGAATAATAATAGTAGAGGGTATAGTAGGAGACAGCCAAAGAACATTGTAGATTATGATGGGCTGGGTAACTTCTTCTAGAAGTCAGAGGACTCAAATCACATGGAATAACTACTCACCTCATATTGTTCTATAAGCATATGCTATTAATATCACCAAATGAGCATGTTTTTGCATTCTACAGACACCCCCAGGTAGGATCTGGTATGGAAGAGATGCAGTAGGCCCATTAGACCACCCAGACTATGGAAATACCATTAACAGTGCTTTCCCTTTAATGTTACAAGTGTCACATAGGTAGTCATGATGTAGTGTCTGATCCCGACATGTTTTGCTGATACTGGCTTCTTCACAGGATTAGCGAACCTAGTCAACAAACTATAACAAGAACAAAACATACTTACAAGATGGTCAATTAGGGATAAGGTACCAATATGTAAATATATACTATATGCTAAATTTATTGTCATTCACTCTGTCCATTCCAACTCAAGCTTACCCAATAAGCCACCAATGAATATCAATTTACCATCCACACCAAAGAGAGAAGGAGGCCACAGGAGAGACATAGACCAGGCTAAGATGGAAAATAATCACAGAATAAATGTAAAAAAAATATTAGCCTGATCTATGTGTGTCTCATGTGGCCACACATCGCCTCCTTCCCCATTTGGTGCAGACGGTAAATTGGTGTGCATTGGTGGCTTATGGGTAAGCTTGGGTTAGAATGGACAGAGTGAATGACAAATGACAATACATTTAGCATAAAGTATGTATTTACATATTGGTACTTCATCGCTAACTGACTATGTTGTTTGTATGTATGTTTTTGTTCTTGTTATAGTTTGTTGATTAGTAGTGGTCTGCTAAATACCTGAAGAAGCCAGTATCAGCGAAACATGTTGGGATCAGACACTACACCCTGACCACCTATGTGACACTTTTCTATGACAACAGAACCAGTATATGTGAACAATGGTTTATTTACAATATTTTTTAACAGTTATTGAATACAATTTTGTAAGTTTTATATTTAACTTGTCTCTTTACTGTTTTAGGCACCGTTATAATCCAACCAAATACCTTTGTCCTCCATATAATATTTTTAATATTTTACATGTTGTGTTATATCCATTGTAACTGTGAAATTATAAAAAGTGTTTCTTAATTTTTATATTTTTAAATGCCCTTTTTTTAAACTTTAAGGCTTGATGTAAGCCAAATAGGTTTGAAAATGTATTGCTCCTAGCAATTGCATTATCTGATGCCAACATTCTTTCCAATTAAATTGTTAATACAGTATTCACCACCTTCTTACTTCCTCATGTTTTTACAGATTTTAAAGAAATAATTGGACCTAATGTTTAAAGCAGAACTTCAGCCAAGACTTTTTTTGTTTTTTTTCAGTTTGCTTAGTGTGAGGAGGGATTGGAACCTCCTCCTAGTTTTTATTGTGTGGTCCCTAAGAGGGCAATTCTTGTCTCTTCAGCTCAGAAGGGAATGCTAATTTATTGGGACCACTTGGCAGTAAAAACTTAGGCCGCGTACACACGGGCGGACTGTCTGACGGACTTGGTCCGCTGAAACGTGTTTCAGCGGACAATCCGCTCGTGTGTGGGCTTCAGCGGACTTTTTCAGCGGACAGTCTGGTGGACTAAGTCTTTCGGAATTTCCGTAATATTGTCCGTCCAAACTTGGTTTCAGCGGACAGTCCGCTCGTGAGTAAGCTAGTTCGACGGACTAAGTATGGCGCATGCTCAGAAAGGATTTACACGGCCGAAGGTTGCATTGCAGTGTATTGGACGTCGAATTTCTAGTCCCGTCGTACGTGCCGTACACGTCATCGCGCAAGCTTTCAGCGGACTGTCTGTTCGTCGTGTGTGGTCAAGTCCGTTCATTCAAAAGTAGGACGGACTGTCTGTCGGATTGTCTGATGGACTTAGTTGGACGGATAGTCCGCCCGTGTGTACGTGGCCTTAGAGGTTCTTGGCTAGCCAAACTGTACTGGAGAAAAGGTCTTGGCTAGAGTTCTAAATAGTTGCTTAGCTTTGCCAGTAAACCAACCTTTGCAAAGCTAATATTTTCACCTGGGGCTCAGATACACCAGTATATCTACTAATAACTTTTTTCAAGCAGCATCAATAAAAGTTAAACAATTTTACGTGGTGGGAGCTACTTGTTGGCACTATTAAAAAACAGCAGATCAATTGGGTTTGGAGTAGGGAAAACCTTGTTGATTAACAAGGGCACTTGGTCAGGTTTGAAACCATGAAAATGGAACTCTCACAATGTCAGCAAAATAGGATGTATCATGAAACAGAAAAATACATTAACACTTTCCATAAAACTCATAAATGGCCAACCCTGCCATTTTTGGCATCTGCCTATTCATATTCCACTTGAACTTGAGTGGATAAGTTACATAGTTAGTAAGGTTGAATAAAGACACCAGTCCATCCAGTTCAACCTGAGTGAGTGTCTACAATTGTCCCTATCCCTGTAAATTGCACACTAACATTGGTCTCTACCCTCAAGGAGCCCACAATCCAAGGTCCCCATTCATATACTAGGGCCAATTTTGGACAGAAGCCAATTAACCTACCTGCATGTCTTTGGAGTGTGGGAGGAAACCGGAGTACCCGGAGGAAACCCACGCAGGCACAGGGAGAACATGCGAACTCCAGGTAGGTAGTGTCGTGGTTGGGATGTTAGGTAAATGTTAGGCACATTTTAAGGTGATTTGGTTAACGCATGCAGGGTATACCAAACATTGAGGATACTTCGGTACACAAGAAGGTTAAAAAAAAAACAAAAAACTCTTTCTGTCCCCATTTTCACTGCATTACATTATAGCCATCGTGCATTTTGAGTGTCAGATCTTTTTTTTTTTTAGATCTACAGTAAGTACTGCAATGTTAAATCTGAATACAAGGATACAAAAACACTTAGCACATTTGTTGACATGTTATCAACTATTTGATAATGTGCGAGATGTTTAACACCTCTCTGAAGATAGTTTCAAAGGCATTAACAGCAAAGCCATATACTATAAATCAGTCATAATGTGCACCAGCTTTTATAGCACAAAAGTACAAATATTCTCACGCATTTCTAAGGGCATAGTATGCACAATACTTCTCATAAACAAAATCATTTCATACTGCTGTAGGGACAAAACCATAGCAGTGCATTGCAAAGAAAAAGAAAATGGCTTATGAAAGATTTTTTTAATTTAGGAAGGTTAACCATCCTACATACTGTAGATTGGTTTTTATGATTTTAGCACTGAAAAGTACAAAAAAGTGCAGATGATAAATTAAAATTGAACATTTGTACTGCATGCAATGAATTTGTTGGGTAGGGGCAATTTACTAAGCAGATAGCTCATGCTATTCTTTCAGCAGGTTAAGGAAGGTAAGTAAAAGCATCGCAAAAATTAAAACTTTTTAACCACTTGCCGCCCGCCATATAGCAAAATGACGGTGGTAAAGTGGTTTTAATATCTTGACCGGACGTCATATGACTTGATCAGGAATATTAAGCTGCTGTGCTCCCCTGGTGGCGTGCATTGCGGTGATCGTTGCTGCGGAGCGTCAGTCTGACACACCGCAACTACGATCTCGGTAAAGAGTCTCCGACGGAGACTCTTTACCACGTGATCAGCCATGTCCAATCACGGCTGATCACAGTGTAAATAGGAAGAGCCGTTGATTGGCTTTTCCTCACTCGCATCTATCAGACGCGAGTAGAGGAGAGCCGATCGGCTGCTCCTCTGAAGGGGGGAGGGGTCTGTGCTGATCGATTATCAGCTCAGCCCCCCCCCCCCCCCCCGAGGATGCTCACACTGGACCACCAGGGATGCCCAGCACCAGGTATACCACCCTAGACCACCAGAGATGCCAGTCAGTGCCCACAATGGATGCCAATCAGTGTCCACAATGGATGTCAATCAGTGCCCACAATGGGCATCACTGATTGGCATCCATTGTTTGGCACCGATTGGCATCCATCAGTACAATACAATGCCGCCTATCAGTGCCCACCTGTGCCACCTATCAGTGCCCATCTGTACCACCTATCATTGCTCATCAGTGCCCATCCATGCTCATCCGTGCCACCTATCCATGCCCATCTGTGCCGCCTATCCATGCCCATCCTTCCCGCCTATCCATGCCAATCTGTGCCAGCTATCAGTGCCAATTTGTGCCACCTATCAGTGCCCATCCGTGTCGCCCATCAGTGCCACCTATCAGTGCCCATCAATGCCACCTCATCAGTGCCACTTCATTGGTACTACCTCATCGGTGCCCATCAGTGCTGCCTTATCAGTGCCCGTCAGTGCAGCCCTATCAGTGCCCATCAGTGAAGGAGAAAACATACTTATTTACAAAGTTTTGAAACTGAAACAAAAAAAAATATGTGTTTTCAAAATTTTTGGTCTTTTTTTATTTGTTTAGCAAAATATAAAAACTGTAGAGGTGATCAAATACCACCAAGAAAGTTCTATTTGTTGGAAAAAAATTATAAAAATGTCATTTGGGTACAGTGTAGCATGACTGTGCAATTGTCATTCAAAATGCGACAGCGCTGAAAGCTCAAAATTTGCCTGGTATTGAAGTGGTTAAACCAGTGTCATTTGAAATGTAATTATAATATCCTTCATGATAGAAGTTACCTTTCAGCATTCATGTGGGAACCATTTAATTGTATGGGGGTTTCTGGCCACCTCTCATGGCATGATGACAGAATGGGCTCCTAGCAATACCTAGGGTTCATGAGAACTGTCTGAGTTGCAACCAAGCCACATGTATGGTTCCACTGCTAACAGTGATTTCAATTTTAATTAGACCTAGATCATGAAAAACTATCATTACATGCTATATAACAGTGTTCATACTCACAAGGCCACTAAAGCATTTATTTGTATACAGTGAAATATACCTGGTTGATCCTGCCTTCAGCTGTCCCTTCCCTTTCTGTGTCCCCACTGCTGCAAAAAATTCTGTAGAGCCGCTAGTGTCGTCTTTTTACGCTCTTTTTTTTGCTCCTTTTTCCTATCTGTGCAGCCCATGTGACTATAAAGTCATACATGTGGGAGTATACACAGTGGTAAATCACACTTTCCTTCATGCTCCTCTTCCATGTCTTCTATTTCTAAACACTATGGGGGAGGGATATAGTATACAGATTTATTACATTCACTAGAAAACTCCCAAAAAAGCTTAGTTTTAAAATAAATCAGCATTAAATATATCTAATGTGATTGCTAATGGCTGAACAGTAAAAAAAGAGCCTTGGATGCAGATGCCAGCTGAGCAAAATGAAAGCAAATGTCAATCATCTCTGACTCCGCCTACACCATATTACAAAAAATACACATTTGATGTTCAAAAAAGGATTTGTAGGGAGCTGTAAAACAGTTATTTAAAGTGTTACTAAACCCACAAAAGTAAAATCAGTCTGTATATGCAGTAAAGCATGCATGTTATACTCACCGTGGTTAATCCTCTGCATTGTGTAAAAAGGCAGCTTGATCCTATATACATGATTTATAAAGCGCCAACGGTTTACGCAGTGCTTTACAATGTATAGGGGGGGGACAACACAATTACAGTACAATACAAAAGGTACAGGAGGGCCCTGCTCGTAGAGCTTACATTCTAAAGGGAGGGGGTGGTGGTACAAAAGGTAATTGCTGCAGAGAATGATTTGATGGGGGCGGCTCAGGGTCAGTTGTTAGGTGGGTGTGGAATAGGCTTCCCTGAATAAATGAGTTTTCAGGGATCTCCTAAAGGTGGACAGGGTAGGGGCTGATCGGACAGACTGGGGCAGGGAGTTCCAGAGGATGAGAGAGGCTCTGGAGAAGTCTTGAAGGCGAGCTTTAGAGGAGGTAACAAGGGAGATAGAAAGCAGGAGGTCCTGGGATCCTTCTCTTCTTCCACTGTCTCCAGAACATGAGCCAGTCATAAGACAGAGCCTTTGGCATCAGGCTGCACATGCGCAGTTTGGTGTGTATTGCTAGAGAGTTTTTTTTTCTTTCCTTTGGCGAGTACATGTGATCAGCACAGGGCCAATCAGCTCTTTCCAGACAGAGGGACAGGGGTCCTGAATCCTTATAGGACAGTCAGTGCAGTATGAAAACTCCTACAAGCTTTACCAGTAACTGAAAGAAGTCACAAGACTGCTTTATACTGCTGATGAAAAAAAAGGTATTTAGCAGTTTATATTTACTAAAATAATTGCATTTTCATGTTTTGTGTGCTATCGGAGACCAGATATTGTGACTATAGGCTCCTGGGTTTCGTAACACTTTAATATTTATAATATAAGTTGAATATTGAAACTGTTTTTTTAGTCATGTGATTGGCAGAACACCAATCAGGGCTGGCCAGACACTGACTTACCCTATAGAGAGCATACATCAGCAGAGTAATATAAGCTCCCCTCCAAAGATATTTTCCTGTAGATGCCAAAGAACAAGGCTTCCATATGACTACACAAGTATCACTTTAAGTATGTATACCTTATCCCTGCCCCTTATAAATTTATGCTGACTTTGAATGGTTCAAAACTCTGGCTGATATAATGGAAACAAGAACTTATTTTTTCATCAAACTATGAACTAAAATGACAATTTCAAAAAAAAAGAAAACATGTAAAATCCATTAAACAAATGTTCCGTCACAAACAGAGGTAAATGCCGCAGTTAATAAACCTATTGTTTCACTGTGCACACAGCTGATGCTAAAAAGCAAAAATAAATTGTGAAATTTGTCAATCAAAAAAAAAAAGGAATTAGTATAAATAAATCTTGCCTCATGACTGCTTGCTAAAACAATTAAACATCTTGGCTACCGTAACAGCTGTTTTAATCTCAGTGCTCCTAATTGCTGTGCTGTAATAATGTTTTTGGGTTACAATGTTCCGTGCTGTTAATATTTATGTCCTTCTTTCCATTTACATTGACTAGTCTATAAAAAAAAGCAAATGTACCTTATGCTTCATTTCATCTACCACTGTGGACTTGTGCAAGCATAGCCTTCAATTTGTACATGGCTTGCATTACATGTACAGTATCTCACAAAAGTGAGTACACCCCTCACATTTTTGAAAATATTTTATTATATCTTTTCATGTGACAACACTGAAGAAATGACACTTTGCTACAATGTAAAGTAGTGAGTGGACAGCTTGTATAACATTATAAATTTGCTGTCCCCTCAAAATAACTCAACACACAGCCAATAATGTCTAAACCGCTGGCAACAAAAGTGAGTACACCCCTAACTGAAAATGTCCAAATTGGGCCAAAAGTGTCAATATTTTGTGTGGCCACCATTATTTTCCAGTCTTAACCCTCTTGGGCATGGAGTTCACCAGAGCTTCACAGATAGACACTGGAGTCCTCTTCAACTCCTCCATGACGCCATCACGGAGCTGGTGGATGTAAGAGACCTTGCGCTCCTCCACCTTTCGTTTGAGGATGCCCCACAGATGCTCAATAGGGTTTAGATCTGGAGACATGCTTGGCCAGTCCATCACCTTTACCCACTTTTGTGAGATACTGTATTAATCACAGAGTCAGTGTTGTCCAGGAAGGGAAAATAAAACAACAGAGTGAAGTTTTGTGGGGGTCTACTGTAATAATTCTTATAGGGAATGTGTAATATTTAAAATTTTTGTTAAAGTCATTGTAGACTTTCAAATGTTTTCATTGTTATCACTAGGTATTAGTGTAGTCATATTCCCATGCTGTTTCTTTGCCTTACCTTGTAATGATAGGCTTAGATGTTGTGGATGCAGTTTGTGGCGGCATGGCTGATTGATTTCTCATGTATATGTATTACTACAACTATTATGTCCCTATTCGCCAAAAAGACAAGGCTATTTCCTGTTCCTTGTCACGCAGGGTCCAATGCATGCATTGCCATCCTTTCTGTGTCACATGGAAAATGTGGGTGTGCTCTCTGTGTGTCTGTGAATGCTCTACCTGTTTGTGTCAGTGTCAGATCTAATAGCTATTAGCTCTCACCTACAAAGCACTATATTGAGAGATTGTGGGATATGTAGCTTCTTACAGGAAATGCCAGTTGCACACTACAGACAGAGGTCATGCATTGACCTGTGCATTGTCATGCTGAATACCTCTGGTTTCTACACAAACTTAAACTGTTGACACAGGAATATGACTATTTACGCTACTATAGGCAACAGAGCAACAAATGGCACCATGAAACTACATAATCAATGCACATTCTATGGAGGTGAAACCCACGGTCGGGTAGAAAAGTGTCTACAATGCCTTTAGGATAAATGTAAAAGAAACAAGAAAAAATTGATCTTATCAAGACGAGTTTCATAAACCTTTCTTCTGTATATAAGTTTTAATTGAAAAATATAAAATGCAGTGCTATAAGAAGAAAAATGAATGTATGAAAATCCCAGACGTCACCTCATGGGATGAGTGCTAAATTAGTGACTACCAGCAGTATGCAAGTGCACAGCAAATATGCAAATACTTCTAAAGGAAGTTCCTGGAGTAATACCCCAGGGATAAGGAATGCACAGGTGTCTGCTGATTAGTGTGAACCAGCAACATAGAAGTCTGCAACACAGTTTATCAATATACAACAAATACTGCTGTGATGTGACCAAATAAGACAATCTTTGCACACAAACCAGCCAAAAAAATGATCTGTGAAGATCAATATGTGACAAATACTGCTACAATATAGCCAAGTAAAAAAAAAAGTCTTCGTGAAAAGAAATCAAACAAGGACAGTCTGTGAAAAACAAATCACTGTAGCTTGAAGCTCCTCCCTCAGATCTTATATGATCCTATTACAAGGAAAATAGGGGTGACGCTTCTTCAGAAGTGATGATAAATGAAACCATGTGGGTGCGATAACAAACAGATTGAATACACTTACCACAGATGGTGGACACACACGCCATATAGGGGTGGGTCAAACGAGCCTTTGAGTCATCCACTCCAGTGAATGGGTCAAACGAGCCTTTGAGTCATCCACTCCAGTGAATGGGTCAAACGAGCCTTTGAGTCATCCACTCCAGTGGATCTTAACTGGGAAATGATGGTGTGATGGTATACCTTGGCCACATCTCGAAACACAACCAGCACCTGAAATCCTGGCAGGTGAACGTGCCTGCATAAAAAGGTGATCACCAGCTGGAACGATCTGCGGTACTCCCAATAGCATCCAGTCAGAGTTATGAAATCATAAAAAAATAGAAAAAAAGGGCCCCCACAAAGTGCATGAATCCAAATAAAAAAGTTATGGTTTTAATAAAAATTAGATAAAAATGTACAGTCATCAATCGTGATGGGTACATGAAGTGATCACATAAAAAAAGCATGGTAACAAAAGTACAAAAGGCTAGCAACCCGACATGTTTCGGACAAAAGTCCATCTACTGGGGCATAGGTTATATCATGCCACGTGACCGGCTGTGTCCAATCACAGCCAGTCACAGAATGTAAACAAACCACGGTAACAAGATGTTACCGGGTTCTCCTCCTAACACATCGATCATGGGTGAGAAGGAGATTGCGGTAACATATCGTTACCGCTTACAGTACATACCAACACACACTGATTGCCCCCTCCCCCCCCCAATAAAGAGTACCTGTCATCACCCATAAAAGTACCTGTCACCACTCATCAAAGTACCTGAGTACCTGTCACAGCCCATCTGAGTACCCGTCACAGCCCATCTGAGTACCCGAGTACCAGTCACAGCCCATCTGAGTACCCAAGTACCTGTCACAGTCCATCTGAATACCCAAGTACCTGTCACAGTATATCTGAGTACCCGAGTATCTGTCACAGCCCATATGATTACCTGAGTACCTGTTGCAGCCCATCTTAGTACCTGTCACATTATATCTGAGTACCTGTCACAGCCCATCTGAGTAACTGAGTACCTGTCACAGCCCATCTGAGTAACTGAGTACCTGTCACAGTTCATCTGAGTACCTGTCACCGTCCATCTGAGTACCCGAGTAGCTGTCACAGTTCATCTGAATACCCGAGTACCTGTCACAGTCCATCTGAGGGCCCGAGTACCAGTCACAGTTGATCTAAGTAGCCAAGTACCTGTCACAGTTGATCTGAGTAGCCAAGTACCTGTCACAGTCCATCTGAGTACCCGAGTACCTGTCACAGTTCATCTGAGTACACGAGTACCTGAGTACCTGTAACAGCGCATCTGAGCACCTGTCACAGCCCATCTGAGTACCCGTCACAGCCCATCTGAGTCTCCGAGTACCAGTCACAGCCCATCTGAGTACCCAAGTACCTGTCACAGTCCATCTGAATACCCAAGTACCTGTCACAGTATATCTGAGTACCCGAGTATCTGTCACAGCCCATATGATTACCTGAGTACCTGTTGCAGCCCATCTTAGTACCTGTCACAGTATATCTGAGTACCTGTCACAGCCCATCTGAGTAACTGAGTACCTGTCACCATCCATCTGAGTACCCGAGTAGCTGTCACAGTTCATCTGAATACCCGAGTAGCTGTCACAGTTCATCTGAATACCCGAGTACCTGTCACCAGGCCATCAGAGTACCCGAGTACCTGTCCCGGCCCATGAGAGTACCCGAGTACCTGTCACGGCACATCAGAGTACCCGAGTACCTATCTGCAGCCCATGCCTCATAGAATATACATTGGGGTGTTTGCTTTCCAAAATGGGGACATTTTTTAGGTAATTCCATTGTCCTGGTGCCCAGGGCCTTCAAAAGTGTAATAGGTCATTAGGAAATTAGAAGTGTAATTTATGCTCCTAGAACGCCTGATGATGCTCCATGCATGTTGGGGCTCTGTATGTGGCCACGCTGTGTAAAAGTCTCACACATGTGGTATCGCCATACTCAGGAGGAGTAGCAGAATGTATTTTGAGGTGTAATTTTTGATAAATACATGCTTTGAGTTAGAAATATGTTAGAAACTGACCACTTTGTGTAAAAAAAAAAAATACATTTTAATTTTCTTTCCACGTTTTCTGAAGACTTGTGGAAAAAAATGAACCATTCAAAAGACTCACTATGCCTCATAGAATAGACGCTGGTGTGTCTTCTTTCCAAAACTGGGTCATTTTGTGGTTAATTCTACTGTCCTGGGGCTCCAGGGCCTCCATAAATGTAATAGGTGGTTAGGAAATTAGAGGTGTCATTTATGCTCCTAGAACCCCTGATAGTGCTCCCTGTATGTTGGACCTCTCTGTGTTGCCAGGCTGTGTAAAAGTCACACACATGTGGTATTGCCATACTCAGGAGGAATAGAAGAATGTATTTTGGGGCATAATTGGAAGTATGCATAAGCTGTGTGTGAGAAATAACTTGTTATTATGACAATTTTGTAAAAAAAAAAAAAAAAAATCTTAATTTTTCCAAGAATTGTGGGAAAAAATTACAACTTCAAAAAACTCACCATGACTCTTGCTAAATAACTTTGACTGTCTACTTTTCAAAAAGGGGTAATTTGGGGGATATTTGTACTTTCCTGACATTTCAGGGCCTCAAGAAATGAGATGGGCCATCAGTGCATCAGGTGTGATCAATTATCAATGATTTGCACCACAGCTTGTAGACTCTATAACTTTCACAAAGACCAAATAATATCCACTAATTTGGGTTATTTTACCAAAGAGATGTAGCTGTATAAATTTTGGCCCAAATTTATGAACATAAATTACTTATTTGCAAAATGTTATCATAGAAACTAAAAAAAAAGTGTTTCTTTTCAAAATTTTCGCACTTTTTTCACTTAGGTCGTAAAAAATTAAAAATAAACTGTGGTGATTAAATACCACCAAACGAAAGCTCTATTTGTATGAAAAAAATGATAAAAATTTTGTTTGGGTACAGTGTTACATGACTGAGTAATTGGAATTCAAAGTGTGAGAGCACCGAAAGCTAAAAATTGGTCTGGGAAGGAAGGGTGTATAAATGTCCTGTATTGAGATGGTTAATGAAACAGAAAAAAAAAAAATCTATGTATTCACATAATTTACAGTCAAAAACACAATACAAAATCAAACAAACACAATAACCTCACTGCTAAAACTCTGACTACAATAATAATGTAGAATAAAAAATGCTGAGAAACAGAATGGATAAGGGTAATAACTGTTGTTTTAGAGTGCGGAGACAGAAGAGAGAAGTACAAGATAAGAAACTTACAAGCACACAAATCAAAAATATTACTAGCTTTGTGAATAATAAACGCAAGGACATCACAAGGGACTGTCACTGCATATCAGGCACAGCTGGTAACTATTCAAATATGTATATTGAATGCAGATAGATTAAATAAATGTGCATTGATTACAAGCATACATATGCATGTGGTATTAAAAAAAACAACATCAATGTCATACACTAAAATTAGATCCAGTATGCCCAATAATTAAATGCAACATTTTGAATATAACCTCATATACATATATAAGTATTGCAGTTATTTTGTGTGTTGTTAAAGGGACTGAATTACTTTCTGTGCCTGTAATCTAACAATTTTTGTACTTATACAAAATCATTTTTTATAAGCCCACTGAGGGACACAGGAATTCTTAAAGAGTTTGGTTTACTGCTGCCTGCAGGAGGTTGGGACACTGACAAAAAAAGAGAGCAGAGCTCCACATTGGCACCTTTCAGGGGGGAGTGGGGGTGGATCCTTGTCAGAACCCGGTACCCGCTCCTACTTAAGGGTAAGAACGCTGCAATCGTTGTGCTGCAATCTACAAAACTTCAGCCCCTCCTACTTCCCCCCGCTGCCTTCTGGGAGACACACAGGTCCCAGAAGACAGCGGGACCATTCAGAAAGTGCAGAGTGACTTGCGCATGCACAGTAGTAAAGATGCCAGTGCCTGCGCCCAGGGCCGATGAACAGATTGGGTTGGGGTGACGACATTGCGGCCTCCCTGGACAGGTAAGTGTCCTTATATTAAAAGTAATCAGCTATAGTATTTGTGGCTGCTGACATTTTTTATTTTTTTTCCCCAGGCTGGAACTCCTCTTTAAGCTAGCCCCTGTATAACCTCCGCCCAAAGCTTTATGCTTCAGTTTTGTGAGCAAGCAGTACAAGAGCAAATAAAACTGAGGGACCAGACCTGTGTTTATTGATGGACTTCAAGAATAAGATTTTACTTCATAGCCAGTATGAAATCCAACAAATCTGGAGAGCATACTATAATGCCGCATACACGCGATCGGAATTTCGGACAGCAAAAGACCGATGAGAGCTTTTCATCGGAAATTGCGACCGTGTGTATGCTCCATCAGAATTCCCGCCAGCAAAAATTTGAGAGCATGTTCTCAATTTTTCCGACGGAAAAACTTTGTCGGAAATTCCGATCGTGTGTATGCAATTCTGAAGCGCCAAAATTCTGATCGTGTATACGCGGCATTAGAGTATTAGGAGAATCAACATCAAAATGGAAGCTAGATGAACAAGAGCAACTCAAATATGAAAGTTGCCATGATCAGGAGGAGGACACGGAGGATTTACCTGATGCTCCAAACCAAGACAGATTATCACTAAGAAAAACGCTACCTGAAGAAACAGCAAAAGTGGAGGACCAACCATCAACCAAAAATAGGTGGCACAAACATATTACCTGAATGGGAGAAAACCAGACCAACAACTAATGTGGTCAACAAGAAACATTTTTCTTGGCCAAGATACAGAGAAAAAACAGATCCCTAAGGGAAAATTGAAACATATATTTTGTCCAATAAAAAAAAACACATATGGAAATAAGAAAGAACACTCTTAACCTGTTTGGTAGTATTTTTGTTAGGGTGGATGACTGGAGTGTATACGGTTTACAGAAACCACTCAGAAATACATTTCTTTTCAAAGTGAAAAAGCCCCTTCGCTTTCCTAGAGGAATTTATTAAATACCAAATGTATTGGGAAGGTCTTTGCAGATGTAAGAGCTCTAAAAAGACCTTATGCCAGAAACAGCAGCCTCACTTACAGATGCAGGCCAATTAGGGTCAGAATAAGACTCTGCTGTGGAAGTTGCCAAAGTCTGCTAAGAGCATCTCTGAGAATATTGCTCTGTAATACATACAGAAAATAAATTATATCATAACAATTCATACATTTACTATATAACTATACATATTCCTTAGATCTTTTTTCAATTTATAAACCATAGGAACAGGAACCTAGGGCCACCATCACACACCAAACCTCCTTCTGGAAAGAGAACTAATTAAAAAAAAAATATACATAAATAAAAATAAAAAAAGTGAATTTTAAATAGAGATGTGCATTGTATATAAATCTATGCACTTTTAACCACTTGAGATCCGCGCTATAGCCAAATGACGGCTACAGCGCGGACCTCCTTTGCCGGGACTACGTCTATTGACGTCGTCCCGTGCACGAGCGGCCTGCGTGCCCCCTGAGGGGCGCGCGCGGCGCGCTCTGTGATCGGCGAGTCTATGAGACCCGCCTGATCACGGATCCGAGCAAGGGGTCGATCCCGACCCCTTATCACGTGATCAGCTGTCAGCCAATGACAGCTGATCATGTGATACAACGGAGCCGGTAATCGGCTATTATTCAGATATATAGAAAAAAAAAGAGCCGATCACTGGCGGCCGTGATCGGGACATCAGTCCCGATCACGGCCAGCTTATTAGTAGCCACCTGCCCCACTCAGGAATAAATAAGTGCCCCCCGTAAGGGCCACCCAGCAGTGCCCACAGTGCCACCCAGCAGTGCCCACAGTGCCACCCAGCAGTGCCCACAGTGCCACCCACAATCTGCCTCAACAACGGTGCTGCACCCCTGTGCCACATATCCGTGCCCATCAGTGTCATCTACCAGTGCCCTTCAGTGTCGCCCATCAGTGCCCAGCAGTGCCACCTATCAGAGCCACCTATCAGTGCCCATCAGTCCCATCTATCAGTGGTAGATATCAGTGCCCCTTAGTGACACCCATCCGTGCCACCCATCCGTGCCATCTTATCTGTGCCCATCTTTGCCCATCAGTGCCGCCTTATCTGTGCCCATCAGTACTGACTTATCTGTGCCTATCGGTGCCACCTTATCTGTGCCTATTAGTGCCGCCTTAACTATGCCTATCAGTGCCCACCAGTGCAGCCTATCAGTGCCCACCAGTGCAGCCTATCAGTGCGCCTCATCCGCGTACTTCAATGAAGGAGGAAAATGACCTGTTTGCAAAATTTTATAATAAACTATTAAACATGATTTTTTTTTTTTTTTTTGCATCTTTTTTTGTTTGTTTAGCAAAAAATAAAACTCCCAGCTGTAATGAAATACCACCAAAAGAAAGCTCTATTTGTGGGAAAAAAATGATAAAAATTTCATTTGGGTATGGTGTTGTATGACCGCGCAATTATCATTCAAAGTGCATCAGCGCTGAAAGCTGAAAATTGGTCTGGGCAGGAGGGAGGTTTAAGTGCCCAGTAAGCAAGTGGTTAAAGTCCCATATGTAGTGTGTTTTTGTGTTGTCCCCCCCTATACATTGTAAAGCGCTGCGTAAACTGTTGGCGCTATATAAATTGTGTATAATAATGATAATAATAATATGTAGTGAATATTTGAATAGTTATTTAGGGGATGTTGGTGCCCTACTGTGCGATTCTGCAGGTATATATCAGAAAAAAGGGTTTTTGTCTCTATTGGAAATATTACCCTTCCCATCAGTGGCGGTGCATGCATGGGCGCCACCCCCTCTGTGTAGTATGGAGAGATTCATGCACTGCATGAATCTATTCATGGGCACTGTAGCCACCCCCTATTCAGGCGTTCGGCCCCTTTTTGGATGCCGGGCACCTGAATTACAGCGGGAGGGGGGGGGGATTTGAAGCACCTGATTAGAGCCATAGGCTCTAACAGGCTTCAAAAAAGATGAACTGCGAGTGCAAACCATTAGTGTGTTAGCAATGAATATTTGCTTTGCTAACAGATAACTGCTTCTCAGCCAATCAGGAGGCGTGGAAGGCAGAGGCAAGCTCATTGGCCGCCTAGTAGAACAGGAAGAAGACACGCATGGTGGACACAAGAGCCATCGCCATGCTATCCATCCCACAGCTCGCCACCTGACCCGCCACCACAATGGGGTAAGTTCCGGGCAGACAGAAGATGGGGGAACAGTGTCTGCATGTTATTGGCACAGTTGGCTGCATTTTCTGGGTATAGTGACTGCATATTATAGGTACCGAGGCTGCAATTGATGGGCACAGTTGGCTGCATATAATGGGCACAGTTGGCTGCATTTGCTGGGCACAGAGGCTGCATATGATGGGCACAGAGGCTTCATATGATGGTCACAGAGGCTCCATATGATGGGCACAGAGGCTCCATATGATGGGCACAGAGGCTCCATATGATGGCACAGTGGCTGCAATTGATGTTTTTGTTTCAATATTTTTCAGAGTTTTTCAGTTCTTTTGCTCCCCGCCCAAAAATTTGGAGCACCAGCCACCACTGCTTCCCATTCTGCCCATACAGACAGTAATACATAGGCAGCAAGAAAGAAAAAAGGTTTTGGCTGGAGTTGAACTTTAAGGGAAGGTTTTAAAAGCATAATCTAAAATGATCTGCTATGCAAGAATCTAAAGTGCTAACTGCTATGGATTGCAGAGATATCAGGCCCATATTACCAGAGTGGGTATACAAGCACCCAGCCAGTACAAATGTATCCACTCGGATAGCAGGAATTCTAATCAATATTTTGCATCTACAGGTAGTTTTCAGTAACACAAAAGGGTTCTTTTCTCCTGCAAACCCCCATAAGTAGCATGTGGACCACTAACTATAGAGTAGGATTTATTGTTTGGATATTGTTGTCCCCTGTTAACAATAAAAAACTAAAAAACAATAAAACAAAAAATACCAGGTAAAAAAAAAAAGTATTATACAATATAGTGAAGCATCAAAAAAAAAAAAAAAATCTTATTTTTGACTATTGTCTTTCTTTAAATTTCTACATGGCTAAAATCATGCTGCCTGGAGCACTCACTTTAAATGGAAATGGAGTTTAAATTAACCCCCATAGTGCCACATGAGCCTTGAAATAGCTGCAATGGAATGTTTTGCAGGCTCATTTAGCTTAAGAAGGATTCAATTAGAAATGGTCATGTATTTTTTTTTCTAAATGCCTAAGCAACCTAAATTATATCTTCATTAATCATGTCCTATTGCTTTGCACAATGTAATCAAAATGACAGCCTCATATTAACATGCGTTGACCCAAAAATTTAATTTGAGACATTCATTTTGGGCACAGAATACAAAGATTGTTAGATCATAACATTATAACAGAAACGGGAAGTCATAACATTTTAATAAAAATGGGTAACAGCAACCTTGTGTCTTCAGAAAGTCTTTATTATGTTCCATTATGGTAACGAATACAGTAGAGTTTACAGAGCTTTTTCTCTATGCAACCCTCACTATTTTACATATTTTATATCATATTTATAATTACCAAATGTATTATTTCCTGAGAATAAATGGGTGCACATTCTACTGGCTAGTCATACAAAACTGTGCAATCTAGCAAAGGAGAGTGGTCATAAACAGCACAAAAGCAAACAATTCTTTACATTTTGAGCATATGTTGTAGCGATCATGTAGTTTTAAACTTTGGTGATTGTCACCAAGCAAGGTTTTTTCCAACTTTTTGGAAACTCCGATCACTGTGGGTACAAGCTCTAAATAATAATTTATAGATGAGCGTATATCTCCTCGCTCATTAATACAGGGATCTATTTAGATTTCCAGTAAAAATGAATCAGTTGTTGACAGACTTGCATGAAGATAATGCCCCATTCCCCTCTGTCAGTATGGACCTTATAACCAGATTCTTTCTGATAAAACTTTTAAATATAATCAGCAGAGGAAGGCTTCTGCTACTCGCTTTCTTTGCCTGGTTCTGACAGATAACACATTTAAAACAGAGTACAGTAGAAGAAGCAGGGAAAGCCCTATTTTTGTTCCATTACGAAAAAACGGAACAGAAGAAACATGGATGTAAACGGTCCGTTTTAGCTTTGGTAGTGGTAAACTGATGAAATACTGATGTAAGACTAATGTAAACTGAATCAGTTTTTTCTTTGAAAAAAGTTACTGAAGTGATGGAACAAACCTGTAAAAGGACCCTTACAATTTTTAGAAGCAGGGAAGGTAAGCTGCTGTGTTATGAGGCCCGCATTAAAAGAGGTCCGGAGGACACAGGTGGAATGATAGGGCAAGGTGAAAATGTGGCTAAAATTTTATATATGTTATACAAACTGCAAACTTGTGATGACTTGCCTTCCTTGAAATAGATATTAGGGAAATGTAATACCTCCAGTTGATATTATTAGCAGTTTATGTTTGTTTTTTTACTGTATGAAAAATGGTATCCTTAGGCATCATGCACACAGATGGTGAGAAGCTGAAAATATGCTGGACATTAAATTCCAGATGTTTTACAGCTTGGCTTACAAGTAAATGGCTGTATGGTACTATATACTTGTATATACCAATACTTCTATACATTGGTGTTTTACCCAAGTGTGCATGGCCAACGTAGGGGTGAGTACACCCCTCACATTTTTGTAAATATTTTATTATATCTTTTCATGTGACAACATTTCAGAAGTGACACTTTGCTACAATGTAAAGTAGTGAGTGTACAGCTTGTATAACAGTGTACATTTGCTGTCCCCTCAAAATAACTCAACACACAGCCATTAATGTCTAAACCGCTGGCAACAAAAGTGACAGTAAAAATGTCCAAATTGGGCCCAATTAGCCATTCTCCCTGGTGTCATGAGAATCGTAGTGTTACAAGGTCTCAGATGTGAATGGGGAGCAGGTGTGTTAAATTTGGTGTCATCACTCTCACTCTTTCATACTGGTCACTGGAAGTTCAACATGGAACCTCATGTCAAAGAACTCTCTGAGGATCTGAAATCTGAAAGAATTTTTGCTCTACATAAAGATGGTCTAGGCCAGTGATGGTGAACCTTGGCACCCCAGATGTTTTGGAACTACATTTCCCATGATGCTCATGCACTCAGCAGTGTAGTGGAGCATCATGGGAAATGTAGTTCCAAAACATCTGGGGTGCCAAGGTTCACCATCACTGGTCTAGGCTATAAGATTGCCAGGTCCCTGAAACTGAGCTGCAGCACGGTGGTAAAAGACCATAAAGAAGTTTAACAGGACAGTGTGCACTCAGAACAGGCCTTGTCATGGCCGACCAAAGAAATTGAGTGTCCGTGCTCGGCATCATATGCAGAGGATGTGTTTGGGAAATAGACGTGTGAGTGCTGCCAGTATTGCTGCAGAGGTTGAAGGGGTGGGGGTCAGCCTGTCAGTGCTCAGACCATAAGTCGTACACTGCATCAAATTGTCTGACCTTTGCACTATATACTGTAGGTTATTTTGTACAATAAACTCCTGACCCCTGCACTGTATACATTATGTTGTACATAAAAATTCTTTGAACATTAAACATAGATTTGTTGCATTTAAACTGTTGCATACAAAGTCTAACATCAGACGGGTATAATGACAAGCCATCCATTTGTATTAACATTTGTTAGCAGTTTTGAAATACCATATATTTCAGTGCACGGGAAAAGACAGACAAAAACAATGTAATTTTCGGATACTAGCACCATTACACAGATGGGAGTCAATAAGTTGATATGAGCATTGCAATTTCCACTTTGCAATGAAAACATTAGCCAGAGTTAAAAAAGACACAAAAAAAAAAAAAACCTAATGAGCATTTTCGGGAACATTTGAAATGAATATTGTATTATGGAACTAAATTTTATACAGATCTCAATGCAACTCAGCTTGTTGTGAAAGCCAAATATCGTAAAATAATACTATCCGTAAAATCATTCTAATATAATTAGATGGGTACCACAGAAAAAAGTAGAAGTTGCCTACAGAAGAACGACATCTGGTCACACATCAAAACAGGCTGGATGAGAACAAAATAAGTTCTCATAATATCATAACCAGATGGTATATTGTCCCTGGAAAACACATAAGTATAATGGCCCTCAGCTGCAGATATATTGATCGTGAAAAAAAAATGCAGAAATTGTACATTTGTGGATTATGTCGAAAGAGAGAGTATATAAAAAAAAGAGGCAAAATATTAAAGCAACCTTAACAGATCACCAAAACTTTGTGAATTAACAGTATGCAGGTTCACAGTGGGTTTCCCTGCTGTATGCACCTGCTATTCAAATCTTACTAAGAAATAATAAGACCACCTAATCAGTGAGCCTCAGCTGTCAGGTAGCACAAAGTCAATCTGATATAGGGTACAGGAGTCCATTCTGGGTTCTGGTTCCTGCAAACCATGTATTTAATCTTTTATTGGGTAGAACTGATGGACCAACAAAGTATTGTATATACAGCAGCTACTCCTAGCATGTGCTTGACAATGTGAGCCTTATGTGTGCTCTCAATGGGAAAACGATACTACATTTCATGCCCTTCATATATTAAGTAGAATCTTCAGACACTATTATAGATAAGCCCTAGAGGGAATTCTATGTGCCAAAATTACTGTACACAAACGAAGATGGGAATTCCCATTCAGTAAGGAGAAGAGGGGCGGGCCTAGCGGAGCCTGTATCCAGAAGTGTCGAGACCTGACACAGGCAACATGGCCGTACCAGACCTGTGCAACGGCTGTAGAGAGGAGGATCCCAGCAGCTCAATGCTGGATCCCTTTGGCTAAGTGAGTACCCTTACTCTGCAAAAGACAGTAAAGGGTAAGCACGGGCAGAAAAATAGAGGGAGGGGAAAGGCTGAAGTTCCTAATTTCAACAAAAATGGGCATTATTTCTATAGTAAAAATCCTTCTAAAAAGTCCACTACATGCAACTTGTGTACGGAAATGATAAGTAGGGAGTTTTATTAGATAATGAGAATGCAATGCTTGTAGATCTGTACTGTTTTGGGTTAAAGAATTATATTCCCAAAAGTGTGTAATTTTCGTGTTGAAAAAAAAACAAATAAAATAAATTTGGAAGAAATTCAATCTGGTTTTGTATAATGATAAAAAGGAATCAAATGTCACGTGTATGTTAAAATAAGATTAGTAGCGAAAGTGAGTGAAAACAAGTGTAAAAGCAGATGTTCACTCCAAAAATGTACTTTTCTCCAGTGTAGCCCTCCACTAGTTAACGATTTCAGGTCTCACAGCTTTATGCTCTTTAAGCAATATTGGACCAAATAAATATTTATATTTCTGCTATGGACCTATGGTTTATTCTGCATTCACTTTGTCATTACTTAAAGGGGAAGTAAACTCTCCCACTCTGATGCTTCTTTTCCTTTAGTCCATTATAATAAGTAATTATCAGACTATAGCCACTGTAATCCAGCCTAAATCGCATATTACTTACTGTTTAAAGAAACTTTAACAAACTTGTTTCCAGGGGTTAGGCAGCGCCATCTTAAGTATGAAGTACTGTTTTCTGAATCCACAGTGGAGTGTATTTCCGCCCTTGCATTGAGCACTTCCTGTACTGTTAACCAAGCCTCCTTCTTAATCCAACATTTTTATGGCAACCCTGCTTCCCTGTTCATAGCCGACTTGTTTTATTTCATAGTATTTACTTGTGCTGATGTCTAATGTTTCCCTTTGTCAGTCTTATCAGCTTCAGTTGATAAGACTGCAGTAATGACCAAGTTTACACTGCATGTCGTGTCACATGGTCACATGGTGTGTAGGAGGAAGCTCTAAATGGTTCTGCAGCCTCCTGGGAGTTCAGCGTTGTGCCTAGGAAGTCCTGATAACAGATAGATAAGCACATAGAGAGTGTGCCATAAATCAGGGGAGATCTAGGCATGCTCAGTGACTTCATTCTAAAGAACAAAAAGGATTACAACAATACTAAGCAAGTAAGGAGATATCTACAAGCAGTGTTCATTAGGGTTTTTTATGCTGATTTACATGGGACAAAGTTGTGGGGGAGTGTTTACAACCACTTTAAGTTAACAAGACAATACATATATTATTTTTTTCAAGGACAGCAAGGCTTTCTTTTTTTTAATATTGGCTTGGAAAAATGATTTTTGTTTTCCAATGGTTAGACGAAAAGTAGAAAAAGAAACTAGACAAAAGCACTTTTTTTGCAAGCATTGCAAAGTTACTTGCAAAATAAACCATTTTTTTTTAACATTTTGCCTTTTTTTTTTTTCACAATAATTTTTATTGAAAAATTTTTTTGGTTAAACAGAACAGAAATGATACATACATCAGAAAATGGTATGGCAAAGAAAAAGCATACAACATGTAACAATCGAGTGAGGAGTTGGACAATTAATTCAGTATCAGCATTGGTATCATTAGTATTAGGGTAGAATGTATCATTATCCATTGCAAGTTACACTATAACAAATTACACTTAGGATCGTAAAAGTTCCAACGTATGCAGTAGGGGGAGAGAAGCAAAACAAGAAAGAAGAAAGACAGAAGGAAGAGAGAAAGGGTAAAGCAAGGAAGGATGGAGAAGATTAGTAGATAGTTGTTTGGGTAAGTATCGGATGGACCCCTATTCTAATCAGGTATACCCCAAAAGAATCTATCAGTAACATGTAATACATCAAAAGGGAAGATTACCAAAATATAATAAATAGTCATCAGAATAGTTATTCGGGGAGGTTTATGTAGGGAGCTGTTCCAACCAAATTTTCCAAAACCGTGAAACCTTTCCCTCCGACCCCCGCTTCCGGGCAAGGAGGATTTCATACGTAGAGGTAGTCTGAATAACATGGTATAAGTCGGATATATTTGGCGCTATATCACTCCTCCAATGTTTTGTGATAAGCGATTTAGCAGCCAAAAGTATATGGATAACCACGGTGCGGAGATCTGGGGGGAAAAGCTCTATACCTCATTTTGCCTTTTTTAATGTGACATTACAAAATGAATGAATAAAACATATAAAAACTGAAAAAAGATAAAATATTAATAGCTAAAATAAGTAAAAAACAGCAGGAAATGAATAGTTGAAGGAAGAAGAGGAAGAATAAGTTAATTTGTGCTGAATAGGGAAAACTAAGGGTTAATAAAAGGTTAAATAGAAACAAATTGATCAATGGGAGGATGCCCTCCAGTTGGAGCCGACCTTCTCCTTGAATGTTTCGCAGAGATTAATGCAATTATATATTCTTTTTAAAGGTATACTACACCCACATGACTTACATACTATGGGTCTTTTACCCACCTCAAGATGCACCAGATGTAAACGAGACCATGGAGACCTGATTCATCTACTGTGGAGGTGCCCAAAATTACATTCCTATTGGAAGGGAGAGGTGGACACTCTTAACAGGATATTTCAGATCTCCATCCCTTTAGATCCTAAACCCTTATTGCTTAATCTTCTGGAGGAATTCTAATGGGACAAGTGCACTAGAGAAGCTCGTGAGCTAGTAAGTTGATAATAACGCATTGGAAGTCAGAGAGTCCTCCCATGGTCGAAGAGTGGATCACTGCTGTTGGTAATACGCTCTAGATGGAGAAGGTTATCAGCACAGGGGATGCTCGAAAAAATTAGAAAAACTCTGGAGCATGAATGGATATAGCTGGGCTTGCCCCGGCGGATCTTGTGATGGATGCTTGGCATGAATGCCAGATGAGGATGACTCAAAAAGTAATTGAATGCATCGCATTGCTAAGGTTTTTGGACCTGTTGAACCTAATGTATGGGATGGTACCCTCTTGAAACCAATTATGGGTACGGAGCTGCTATTACTGCTGTGTGTCTATGTTTATCGTGCATAATATTTGGCTGGTTACAATGTTATGTGCTGTATGTATTCACTTTAATACAACTTTTTTCTTTGGATTAAAAAAAAAAACAGAACATTTTTATTTCAAATATGTTTTTTTTCTTGTCAGATTGCTCTGACATCTGCAGATCAAAGTCCATCCCTTTGATCTGCAGATAAATAAAACTGAGTAGATACAAATGTAACAATACTACTTTGTATCTCTCTTTATTTTGTGTCTGAACTATTTTGATAAACATTGAGTCAGATTACTTTTTTTGACAGCAGCAACAGCTAGAGCTGCTGTATTAACACAGAAATGTACAGCTTTGATTTGAAGAGAGAAGAATTGCTACGAAGTGGGGGACGCAGCATGATAGAAGGACTTGGCATAATACACACACACTTTTGAGTGTGTTTATCATGCCCAGAGTCCTTAACTAGTTAAATGGGCACCTTTTTGCATCCATTTTCATTTTAATTATTTTTACTCTGGCCTACCTCTGCCTCCACTTGTCTAGACGTGAATGATGCGTTTCTCCTCCTCTAGCCTTCTAGGATATTACTGTTGCATGTTCCAGGAGATTGCAGGAACAGGTACACACAGTAACTTATGGCTAAAAGGCAGACCTAGCAAAAGTGGATCACAGGTGCAATGTCAGGCTCTTGCAGCCACTCATCAGTACAGCTGCCTGGCATACCTATCCTGGGTGATATCACTGGCCAAATATGGAAATTACCATGTTTGGTTAAGGACATGACTGGGATCCCTGCCATTGTGTTTATATTCCATCAAAGCCAGAGATCTGTAATTTAGTGTTGGTAGTACAGAGGGGCAGCATTGTTGGGCTTAATGATCCTGGTGGGCGGGAAATGTCAGGTGGTGAATCATCATGGTTTTACATTGGGGGACATGGTTTACATTGTTCCCTGATGTAACACACCAGGCCACATCAACACTGATGGATACCTTGCAAGAGGGGGCAGCATACTGCCATGACAACCAATTTTTGTGTGATGCTGCCCTTCTACAACACAACCATTAAATTACAGGTCCCCAGCGCTGTAAACAGTGCCCCCTAATGTAAATGGCATCATAATCATGCTTTCTGAGGGCCTAAGAGAGCTGATGTGATCTTGGCATGATAACTACACACACACTTCATTAGATAAAAGAACACCAGACAGTACATACTCAATGTTTAAATAAGACTTCCACCTCTATAATTCTAACCTAAGGAGGTTCTAATCACTGGTACCTAGTCTGGAATACTAGATACAAATTTCACAGATCTGAAATGGACACTGTAGACAATAAAAATAAATAAAGACAATAAAGATTTAGGGTTTCTCTGTTTAAATATGTTGGAAAGGTCAACAGTTTCCATAAGGCATACTTACTTTTTCACAGGACTGTATACTTCTTCATGTGTTGTAGAATATGAGCAAAAAGCACACTGTGCTTGCAGTTTGAGGGATTTGCATTAAAAGCAAAACATGTTAGTGCTAGGCTAACCTGAACAGCTGCACCATCTTCCTGACCGACCTACATACCAAAGTGAGAAGTAACAGCTCATTTGAAGACAGAAGTCCTCACAACTGGCAAGAAAAATACAGATGTAATTTCAAAGGCTCCACTGCAATGAAAGTAATAACAAATTCAGAGGTTTACAGAACAGTATGAGACATTTATTGCAAGTATATCTCTCCCTGGGGACCAGAAAAGTAAGTAAAATTGCACTTTTTTCTTCAAGTCTAATTCAATTTCTGATGTTCAGTTGAAGATAGATTGAAGTGAAGTACAGCAGTGCCCAAACTTTATTACTTTGGGAATTGAACTGTCAGTATGGTAGTGTTCAAGGAACACCAATGACATATTGGTATTGGTTTGGGGCAGCAAAAGATGTATTATTTAGCTAGAATCTGATGACTGGATAAAAAATTGTAACATTTGACACTGCTTGGGCATGTTTGGGTCTGGTGACTGGCTGCTCAAGCCCAAGCAATGCCACATGGTGCTTTCAATGGTTGTTGTATGCTGGATATTGCTGTGTTAAATTGCAGGTTGCTCACTTAAAGCAGAGTTCCACCCAATTTTTAGAGGTGGTCTTAAATGAAAGACCACCTCTCCATCCCTCGTTTTTGGATACTTCAATTTTCTTTTTACACGTACCTTTTTTCTGATCCAGGTGGGCCGCAGCCGAGGAAGTCACATCCTCTTTTACGTTGAGTGCCCCGTTGTCTTCTGGAACCTGTGTTTGTCCCAGAAGACAAGCTGGCCATTCACAAAGTGCCGCACAACCTGCGCATGAGCAGTCAGAAACTGGCAGTGAAGCTGCAAGGCTCCACTGTCGATTTCCCTTCGTTGGAATGTCATCGCCTGTGCCTGATCCGATGGACGGATCAGCCTCGGAGGGCCGACTTCGTGAGCCCCCTGGACAGTGTTTGCAGCTGCTGACTTTAAAAAAAATGTTTTGGCTGGAACACCACTTTAAATTTTACCTAATCTTTATTCTGTTCAAACTTTCTCAGCCACATTAATGCAGCTTCTTTAAAACTTTGCCAGAAGCATACTTCTTAAAGCTTATTCTGTATAACTCACTCTCTTCCTGTTCTCTATTAGGGATGAGCTTGATGTTCAGGTCAAACATAAGTTCAACTTGAACACCGGGTGTTCGATGAACAGCGAACATTATGGGGCGCTTGCAGAAAATTTGAGTGCCGCAGAATGCCCCATAATGCACTGCTAGATCGTAGTGCATTGCTGTATTATGATTGGCCAAAGCATGCACCGGACCTGCATGTTTTGGCCAACCACAGCATGCGCTGCTAAGAGAGATATATTTTGCCAAAGACAGGATGCCTTTGGCCAATCATGGCTCAGGGGGACTAAGTCTGCTTATATGGTAGCAGTGTGTAGTGTTGTTGGCATGGACAGAGAGATAGCTTGATTTATATTAATCAGGCAAGTTATTCAGTTAGTGGCAGTGTATTTGATATATATATATATATATATACAGTGGTGTGAAAAAGTGTTTGCCCCCTTCCTCATTTCCTGTTCCTTTGCATGTTTGTCACACTTAAGTGTTTCGGAACATCAAACCAATTTAAACAATAGTCAAGGACAACACAAGTAAACACAAAATGCAATTTGTAAATGAAGGTGTTTATTATTAAAGGTGAAAGAAAATCCAAACCATCATGGCCATGTGTGAAAAAGTGTTTGCCCCCCTTGTTAAAACATACTATAACTGTGGTTGTCCACACCTGAGTTCAATTTCTCTAGCCACACCCAGGCCTGATTATTGCCACACCTGTTCACAATCAAGGCATCACTTAAATAGGAGCTGCTTGACACAGTAAGGTCCACCAGAAGATCCTTAAAAGCTACACATCATGCAGAGACCCAAAGAAATTCAGGAACAATTGAGAAAGTAAGTAATTGAGATCTATCAGTCTGGAAAGGGTTATAAAGCCATTTCCAAAGCTTTGGGAATCCAGCGAACCACAGTGAGAGCCATTATCCACAAATGGCGAAGACATGGAACAGTGGTGAACCTTCCCAGGAGTGGCCGGCCGCCCAAAATTACCCCGAAAGCGCAGCGACGACTCATCCAAGAGGTCACAAAAGACCCCACAACAACGTCCAAGGAACTGCAGGCCTCATTTGCCTCAGTTAAGGTCAGCGTTCATGCCTCCACCATCAGGAAAAGACTGGGCAAAAATGGCCTGCATGGCAGAGTTCCAAGGAGAAAACCACTGCTGAGCAAAAAGAACATCAAAGCTCGTCTCAATTTCTCCACAACACATCTTGATGATCCCCAAGACTTTTGGGACAACATTCTGTGGACCGATGAGACAAAAGTGGAACTCTTTGGAAGGTGTGTGTCCAAGTATATCTGGCGTAGAAGGAACACTGCATTTCATAAAAAGAACATTATACCAACAGTAAAATATGGTGGTGGTAGTGTGATGGTCTGGGGCTGTTTTGCTGCTTCAGGACCTGGAAGACTTGCCGTGATATATATATATATATATATAGATATATATATATGTACAGTGCATTCAGAGGTGTACTGTTTCTAATACACTTCCGGTTGTGTACACAGTATCTAAATGCAGTGTGTACAGTTTCTACTACACATATGGTGATGTACACAGTATAAAATACAGTGCAGCCATTGTACAGTTTCTAATACAGTGCAGGCGGTGTACACAGTATCTAATACAGTGTGTACAGATTCTACTACACTTCTGGTGGTGTACACAGTATACAATACAGTGTTGTTGTACAGTTGCTAATACAGTACAAGCGGTGTATTAGGTATAAGGTTGCAGAACTCATCCTGCCTTTGCAGAGTGAGCAGAGGATGAAACATCTTAAGCAGGCCTTGCAGAAAGGTTTGTGCAATGCATTTCCAGACCCTGGAAGGTTAATATTTCCTGGTGCTTGACAACGTGTTGCTGAGACTTCGTTCAGTCAGAGGAAGAGCGATGGAGAAGGTGGTCGGCTGACCGATGCCTTTAAACAAGCAATTTCTTAGTCCTCATCGCCAAGGTCTGATCGGTTCAAGCAACCATTGCCAGCATCTGCATTACATGGTGCAGGAATATCTAGGGGCAAGAGCAGAATCGAAGACCTTTCCAACAGAGGATCCAATAGGTTACTGTGTCTTGAGGATGGACCACTGGCCAGAAATTGCTTAATATGCAATTGAGCTACTGGCCTGTCTTGCATCCAGCGTGCTTTCTCAACGCTCATTTAGTGCAGCTGGAAGGTTTGTAATGGATCAAAGAGTGTGCCTGTCCACAGACTCCATTGATAGACTCACATTCATAAAAATGAATCAGTCTTGGATCAGAAGCTATCAAGCACCTCATGCTGATGTAACTGCTATGGATGTGGGATCCCTTGAAGACTGCCTATGCTGACTATCCTATTCCTCCTCAATTTTGATGATGCTAGCTTCCAACAATATTTTTGGCTTAGTTTAGGGCACCACCACCCAAGGCCCAATTTTTCTGCCCCTGTTTAATAGGGGCATGTAATTACAATTTTTGATATAATATTTCACAGCAGGGCCCATTCCTGCACCCAATAAGAGTAACTATGAGGGCTTATAGTAGTGTGGCACCACCACTCAAGGCCCCATTTTTCTTCCCGTGTTTAACAGGGGCATGTAATTACAATTTTTGATATGATAGTTCAACACAGGGCCCTTTCCTGTACCCAACTGAGGGCTTACAGTGTTCTGGTACCACCAACACCTAAGGCCCAATTTCCTGCAGAGTATACAGAGCAGGCCGCATAGTATATATACTTCTGTTCAGAGTATATAGTGCCTGTGAGCCCCCCACGCCATTTTTTAAAAATTTAGGTGCAGGGTGTCACTTAATATCCATACCAGAGCTGAAGGGCCTTGTATGGATTTTGGGGGTGGCAGCCACACCATTTTTTTTGGTATTTTTATCTATATCGCTGGGATTCGACAATACATTACAGCCGCGAGCAGTTTTAAATAAAATATGGCTGTGGCACCGTTATAAACATGGCAAAGATGCGCTACTTAACAGGCATACTAAGGATACCCCAGGCACGATATTTAAAGAAATATTTCATTTTTTATTTTTCCACTTTAAGCATTATTAAAATTACTGCTTCCCGAAAAAACAGCAGATTTTAAAACTTTTTTTTGCACTGATACATGTCCCCTTTTTATGACGATGACTTGTATATAAGCCTTTAAAATTAACACTTTTGATTTTTCACGTTCATGTCCCATAGTCTTTAACGAACAAATGTTTTGCCTGTTCGCATGTTCTACTGCGAACCGAACCAGGGAGTGTTCGGCTCATCCCTACATTCTATCACTCACTCCCTACATACCTTCAAGGTAGGTTTCTTGGTTGGTGACTAGAAGTAACTTTTTAGTACTGCCTTATTTATAATTTTTTTTTTTTTTGCAGACTTTTTTTTACGAGGAAGACCGAAACAGTCTGCAGTAGATGACTAAAGACAGGTTAGTTGTCTCACTAGGTAAATAGGGAGTGTGTAGATGGCTAGGTATTAAACAGAAACATTAAAGCATTTAGACCACGCATTCTGTATATACCTCAAGGCTTATTTTTTTATTTTGTCTGAAGGGTACTTATTTATTAAATGTCCAATAAGTAAAGAGATGAGCATACAGGCTAGTTACAAACACCCGATTTACAAACAACTCCTACTTACAAACAGAGGGAGACAACAGGAAGTGAGAAGAAATCTACCCCTAGGAAGAGAAATTCACTCCTGTAAGAGCTATTATGGGAAAAAGGTACATCCACGGATGCTTTATCACCAAGGATAGTTTCCATAACAACTCAAAATTTTTACTATCCAATGTCATTGGGAGGGAAAGTGAGATGAAATCTTCTGAACAGGGGCACAGACAGCAAAACAAACATTACAGGGGTGTTAACCCTTCCCTATGCTATCCAAAAATCTTGAAAATATTTTTTTTGGCTGGAGCTACACTTAAAAAAAATCTACCTGTTCCAGCTTAAAAACAGATTCAACGTAAGAACAAACTTACAGACCCTGTCTTGTTTGTAACCCGGGGACCACATGTGTAAAGTAGCTTGCAATAAATAATTCTTTATTCCCGAATAATATAATAATATTCTTATGTTTGTTAAAGCTACTCTCCGTTGGAAAAGGGGAAAAAAAAACACCCTTGCACTGCAAGAGTCCCCAAAAACAAAAATGTAATGTATTGCAATTCTTAGTTCCAAAAAAATAAATAAAAAATGTTTGTATTTTAAGGAAACAGAAAAAACACAAAAAAACTGTGGCAGGAGGTCCAAGGCTTAATGCATAAAGAGTAGAAGGGAAAACCATTACAGATCTTATTCACATTGTAACAAGAGTTCCCAAGAAACACATGAGATGTCCTATTGGGTTAATATAATGAAACAGAATCAGCGCAAAAAAAAGACAAAAAAAAAAGGAAGAATGCCATAGAAGTAGGTATTTGCGTGTAGAAAACCAAGGCTAGCATTCAGTGTATTACAATGCACTATGGAACCAGGCCTATACCAACTTGCTTTTGTGTTCCAGAAGAAACATGTCGGGACCTAGGTTTGTGGCTAGGTGAAGACAATAGGCCCTGGAAAAAAAAGGTGGGTGGATGGGGGAAGATGAGCAAGTGTGGGGGGATAGGGGGAGAATGAATGTAGGTGACTAGGAAAGAAAAGAGGAAGAGAGGTTGAACGTGGGGCTGAACATGAGAGATATAAAGAGGCTTGGTGTAGGCTCCCATCTTCCTCAGACTGAAAAGTACAGGTGACTCTTAAGGTGAACGATATCCTCAAATATACAAATGATTAAGAGGAGCTAGTCAAAAGATCGGAATCGTTCACAAGTTTGCATACATTTAGAGGAAGTATCTTGGGCTATATGGATGAGCTCCCCCATCTCAGCAATCATGTGCATCTGTCTAAACCAATCCGCAAACCACGGTGGGGATTTTTTGCCCCAGTAAAATGGGATACATGCTCTGGCTGTGTTAACAAGGTGCATGGCTAGTGATTTAACCACTTTCAGACCGGACCATTTTGCTGGTAAATGACCAGAGGTCTTTTTACACTTTGGCACTGCGCTGCTTTAACTGGTAATTGCGCGGTCATGCAATGTTGTACCCAAACAAAATTTGCGTCCTTTTCTTCCCACAAATAGAGCTTTCTTTTGATGGTATTTGATTGCCTCTGCGATTTTTATTTTTTGCGATATAAACGTAAAAAGACCGCAAATTTTGAAAAAAAATGATATTTTCTACTTTTTGTTATTAGAAAAATCCAATAAACTCAATTTTAGTCATACATTTAGGCCAAAATGTATTCAGCCACATGTCTTTGGTAAAAAAAAAGTCAATAATTGTATATTTATTGGTTTGCGCAAAAGTTGTCACATCTACAAACTAAGGTACGTTTTCTGGAATTTACGCAGCTTTTAGTTTACGACTGCCTATCTCATTTCTTGAGGTGCTAAAATGGCAGGGCAGTACAAAACCCCCCCAAATGACCCCATTTTGGAAAGTAGACCCCCTAAGGAAATTGATAAGAGGCATGTTGAGCCCATTGAATATTTTATTTTTTTGCCTCAAGCGATTGAATAATGACAAAAAAAAAAAAATTTTATTTTTTTTACACAAAGTTGTCACTAAATGATATATTGCTCACACATGCTATGGGCGTATGTGAAATGACACCCCAAAATAAATTCTGCTGCTTCTCCTGAGTATGGGGATACCACATATGTGGGACTTTTTGGGAGCCTAGCCGCGTACGGGGCCCCGAAAACCAAGCACCGCCTTCAGGCTTTCTAAGGGCGTAAATTTTTGAGTTCACGTCTCACTACCTATTACAGTTTTGAAGGCCATAAAATGCCAAGATGGCACAAAACCCCCACAAATGACCCCATTTTAGAAAGTAGACACCCCAAGCTATTTGCTGAGAGGCATGTTGAGTTCATGGAATATTTTATATTTTGCCACAAGTTGCGGGAAAATTACAAACTTTTTTTTTTTTTTTTTTTTTTTAACAAAGTTGTCACTAAATGATATATTGCTCATGCATGCCATGGGCATATGTGAAATGACACCCCAAAATAAATTCTGCTGCTTCTCCTGAGTACGGGGATACCACATATGTGGGACTTTTTGGGAGCCTAGCCGCGTACGGGGCCCCGAAAACCAAGCACCGCCTTCAGGCTTTCTAAGGGCGTAAATTTTTGAGTTCACTTCTCACTACCTATTACAGTTTTGAAGGCCATAAAATGCCAAGATGGCACAAAACCCCCACAAATGACCCCATTTTAGAAATTAGACACCCCAAGCTATTTGCTGAGAGGCATGTTGAGTCCATGGAATATTTTATATTTTGCCACAAGTTGCGGGAATATTCCAAACTTTTTTTTTTTTTTTTTTTTTTTCACAAAGTTGTCACTAAATGATATATTGCTCACGCATGCCATGGGTATATGTGAAATGACACCCCAAAATAAATTCTGCTGCTTCTCCTGAGTATGGGGATACCACATATGTGGGACTTTTTGGGAGCCTAGCCGCGTACGGGGCCCCGAAAACCAAGCACCGCCTTCAGGCTTTCTAAGGGCGTTACAGTTTTGAAGGCCATAAAATGCCAAGATGGCACAAACCCCCCCCAAATGACCCCATTTTGGAAAGTAGACACCCCTAAATTTAGGGGTACACTAGTGAGACTAGGTAATAAATGGCGGGTTCCCTGAAACTATAAAAAAATAACTAACCAACCAGCGTCACCTGTAACAGTTATATGGTGATCACTGGTGAAAGGGTTAACTAGGGGGCAATTAGGGGGCTTTATGCGGTAGTATATGGGGGTCCCTGGCGCTATAAAAAGCTGCAGCGAACCTAAATACCTACCTGCCTAACTAGCGTCACCTGTGACACTAATACAGCGATCAGAAAAACGATCGCTTATTAGGCTGGGTTCACACTGGAGCGATGCGGGAACGCCACGAATGCGCGGCGGGTTCCCGCATCGCATGCCTCCCGGCGGCAGTTCACACTGCCCTATGCGAACTGCTGGGAGTGTCAGTGAAATGTTACTGACACCCCCAGATCAGTTCGCATATCGCAGTGCGATCTGCAAACTCGGATCGCATGGTGTGAACACCCATGCGATCCGATTCTGCTGCGGGCCAAAAAAAGGGTCCCGTGCGAATTTGCGGCGGGTGCGGCGAATGGCTGAACTCGAATCGCACAGAGATCGGATGTGATTTGCACTGCAGTGCGGTGCGAATCACATCCGTTCTCATAAACCGCTGCAATGTGAACCCAGCCTTAGTGACACTGGCGACGGGGGGTGATCACGGGGTTAAACCTTTATTGGGGGGGTTAGGGGGGTACCTTAGAACTAAAGGGGGCTAACCCTAACTGCCCTAACAGTTATTAGTCACAAATGACACCCGCCGGGTGATCAGGGGGTTAAACCTTTATTAGGTAATAAATGGCGGGTGCCCTGAAACTATAAAAAAATAACTAACCAACCAGCGTCACCTGTAACAGTTATATGGTGATCACTGGTGAAAGGGTTAACTAGGGGGCAATCAGGGGGCTTTATGCGGTAGTATATGGGGGTCCCTGGCGCTATAAAAAGCTGCGGCGAACCTAAATACCTACCTGCCTAACTAGCGTCACCTGTGACACTAATACGGCGATCAGAAAAATGATCGCTTATTAGGCTGGGTTCACACTGGAGCGATGCGGAAACGCCGCGAATCCGCGGCGGGTTCCCGCATCGCATGCCTCCCGGCGGCAGTTCACACTGCCCTATGCGAACTGCTGGGAGTGTCAGTGAAATGTTACTGACACCCCCAGATCAGTTCGCATATCGCAGTGCGATCTGCAAACTCGGATCGCATGGTGTGAACACCCATGCGATCCGATTCTGCTGCGGGCCAAAAAAAGGGTCCCGTGCGAATTTGCGGCGGGTGCGGCGGGTGTGGCGGGTGCGGCGAATGGCTGAACTCGAATCGCACAGAGATCGGATGTGATTTGCACTGCAGTGCGGTGCGAATCACATTCGTTCTCATAAACCGCTGCAATGTGAACCCAGCCTTAGTGACACTGGCGACGGGGGGTGATCACGGGGTTAAATCTTTATTGGGGGGGTTAGGGGGGTACATTAGAACTAAAGAGGGCTAACTCTAACTGCCCTAACAGTTATTACAGTCACAAATGACACCAATGCAAAAAAAAAAAAAAAAAAAAAAAAAATGACATTGGTGTCACTGTGACTGGGGGGCAGGGGTAATTGGGGGGGTGATCGGGGGGTAAAGGGGGGGTGTGAGTGTGCCTGGCATGTTCTACTGTGTGTGTAGAGTGTTGGTGCAACTTACTGATCCGCTCTCCTCCGTGTCGGAACGAAAAATACCGACACGGAGGAGAGAATACATCACTTCCTCTCCTGTGTTTACATTACAGGAGAGGAAGTGATGTCACCGGGGATTTCTATTCGTCGGGAGCGATCGCGAGGGGGTGGCCATGAATGAATGGCCGTCCCCTCGTCCGGGATCGCTCCCGAACGAATACCGACCGCCGCAGGCACCGGGCGGGGGCCCGATCGGGCCCCCGACCCGCGGGAGGCAAGGGACGTACATGTATGTCCTTATGCCTGCCCGTGCCATTGCACCGACGTACATCGGCGTGCGGCGGTCGGCAACTGGTTAAAGTAGGCAGACTAAAACTGGCCCTACACCTATAGATTAACTGCAGATTTTCTATGGTTAGATGGAAAAAGTGGGAGATTCCTCCATCCACACAGTTCAGCGAACATGGAGAAATCTGTTGCACTTTTTCCATCTAACCATAGAAAATCTGTAGATAATCTATAAGTGTATGGCCAGCTTTAGAGAAGGATGTGTGGTGTAAGAAAAATTGGGCCAGAGAAAATTCCAAGCTATACAGTGGATATAAAAAGTCTATAACCCATTTTAAAACCTCTAGTCTGCCGATCTTGAAGTCCCGTGCCTTTCCTCATGTATATCACTCGACTAACTCCCATTCTAAAACTAAAGGGGTCTCTATTTTGATATCTAATAAAAGGACATGGGCTTATCGGGACCTAATGGCGGATCCGGAGGGGCGTTTTCTCTTCCTCAAGGGCCAGGTTGAGCAGTCTCTTTTCACTTTTGCTACGGTATATGCTCCTAATGACCACCAGGATGTTTTCATACAGTGTACCATGCGTAGTCTAGCTGACTTCCAAGAGGGCCAATTGATTCTGGGAGGGGACTTTAATATCCCTCTTTCTCCAGTTTTGGACTCCTCTACCTCCTCCTCTTCAATCCCAGTCTCAGCTAGGAAACGGGTGACTAAATGCCTACAGTCGGCCCAGCTAATGGACGTTTGGCGACTTCAACATTCTGGAGAGAAAGATTATTCGTTTTACTCCTCCCCCCATAAATCCTACTCACGGATAGACTTTTTTTTTGATTCCCCATGATCATCTACATTTAGTGAGCTCTTCTTCTATTGGCCACATTACCTGGTCGGACCATGCACCTGTTGTGATCACCTACGTGCTTTCGGGAAATCCCTCACCCAGGTCATTATTCTGGCGACTGAATGAGAGTCTCCTTCAGATACCAGAGGTCCTCGTAGATGTGACTAGAGCAATGGAACTCTATTTTCAGGAGAATGAACTGGAGGGTTCTGATCCGGGCATGATCTGGGAAGCTCATAAAGTAGTTCTTCGTGGGGTGTTGATTAAACATGGGACACGTATTAAACGCGCGCGAAACGAACAGTTGCATGGCCTGTTTCAGGAGCTGGCCCGAGTTGAAGCACGACATAAACATGCTCCCTCACGACCTTTAGAGATTGAACTGGGGTCGCTTCGCTCCCAGATTAATGATCTTCTTCACTATAGAGCGAAGGCTGCACTCCAGTTCTGTCGTAAATTAACATACGAATCTGGAGATAAGTGCGGGAAGCTTCTGGCCAAGTCGGTTAAGGATTTGAAGTCGGCTGCTTTTATATCACAGATTTCAGATGCTACCGGCAAGTTGGTCTCGACGCCGAAGCAGATATCTGAGACCTTTGGGAGGTTTTACTCTGAGCTTTATAATCTCCCAAACACGGGGACGGGGAAGAAGGAGATAGACAGTTATGTGGTTGGAGCTGGCTTGCCCTCTTTGTCGCCGGAGGATCGGGAACTACTAGAAGAACCAATTACCCTGCAGGAGGTGCAGGGGGTGGTGGGCTCTCTGAAACTGGGTAAAGCGCCGGGTCCGGATGGATATACCGCGCAATATTATAAAGTCTTTCTCCCCATCCTCGGCCCACGATTGGTCGACTGGTTTAATGCTCTGAGTTCCGAAAGAGACTTTGCTTTTGATACCCTTAGGGCACACATTTCCTTGATCCCCAAGGAAGATAAGGACCCAGGCCTGTGCGGAAGCTACAGGCCTATTTCCTTGCTTAACTTGGATTTAAAATTATTTTCTAAAATTCTTGCTATGCGTTTAGCTCACTATCTGCAATCTCTCATTCATGCAGACCAGGTAGGCTTCATCCCCTCTAGAGAGGCTAGGGACAATACCATCAAGGTCCTGGCTCTGATACACAAGGCTCAGGTGTCGAACACTCCGTGTGTCTTTGTGAACACAGACGCGGAGAAAGCCTTTGATAGGGTCCACTGGCCTTTTATGTTTTCGGTTCTCCGTCACGTAGGATTAGGTGAACGGATGCTTACTTGGATTAGTAAAATATACTCAAGACCCTCTGCGCAAATTAAGGTAAATGGGGTGCTCTCTTCTTCTATCAATATTGGTAATGGGACCAGACAAGGTTCCCCGCTATCGCCCCTCTTATTTGCACTGTCCCTGGAACCTTTTCTGGCGTCGGTCCGGCGTAACCCAGATATTACGGGTTTGCGCATGGGTGGAAATGAATGTAAGATCTCTGCTTACGCAGATGATATGATGTTTTCCTTGACAAACCCAAGAACTTCCTTGCCGAATCTTCTTCGGGAATTCCAGACATATGGGCAGATGTCGCATTTGAAAATTAATTTCTCAAAATCGGAGTCTATGGGGGTGGCTGTCCCCCCAGGGCTACTTCGGGATGTGCAATCGAATTTCCGTTTTAGATGGACGACCACCGCACTTAAATATCTGGGCACTTATGTCCCACCGGACGTCGCGAATACGTTTAAGTTGAACTTCCCTCCTCTGCTTATTAGAACACGTACCTTGCTTCAAAAGTGGCACTCTGGGCTCCACTCCTGGTTTGGGAGATGTAATTTGGTAAAAATGAATATACTTCCTAAATTTAATTACCTTTTTCAGGCCCTTCCCATTAAGATCCCTTCTTCATTTTTTAAACAGGTACAATCCGTGATCATGCAATTTGTTTGGGCGCACCAGAAACCCAGACTTCGATGGCCACAGCTGACGCTCTCTAAACAACAGGGAGGGTTGGCGTTACCCGACATACAGCGTTATTATGTGGCCTCCCATCTTGGAAGGATTTTGGATTGGAATCGCAACAGTTCTACCAAATTATGGGTGCAAGTGGAGCAATCTCAGTCCCGCATTCTGCTGAGAAGTGCCATGTGGTGCTTCTGGGCGTTGCCAGTAGAACTGAGATCGCATCCTACCATAGGGGTCTCTCTAAGAGTGGGATATATGATCGCCTCTCAGAACAAAATCACGTCATTGTCTTCCCCCTTGTACCCGATCCTAGGTAACCCGCATTTTGAACCAGGGATCTACCCAGGAGATTATAAATTACTTAGTGAGCTACATGTAGACCATGCGTCCAGATTTGTAATCGATGGGAAATGGCCATCTATCGCCGATTTGACTGACCAGGCAGGTTTGTTTTGTCTTCCTTTCTGGAAAGCGGTGCGCTTAAATCATTTTCTGCGCTCCATACCCGATCCTCAGGTTTTCGCGGGCCCCATGACGGAGTTTGAGACCTTATGTAGGGAAGAGGGCCCGCTGGCTCACGTCCTCTCTCGGACTTACAATCTTCTGAATGGGCACCTGGACCACCCTCACCTGTCTTGTTTGTCTAAATGGGAAAGGGATCTTGGTTGTTCGTTCTCCCCCTCGCAGAGTCAGCGCATTATTACCTTAGCTCTTATGACCTCGTCGTGTACAAAGACACAGGAGTCGAATTTCAAACTTTTAACTAGGTGGTATATGACACCGGCTAAATTGCATAGGTGTTTCCCATCTGTTTCGGACAGATGCTGGCGATGCGAAGTTGAGGAGGGTACACTGCTTCATGTTTTCTGGTCCTGTCCGGGTTTGACGAACTTCTGGACAGAGGTCCGTCGTATAACACAAGCACTTATTGACTATCCTATCCCGGACGGACCAGCCTTTTTCCTCCTCCATCATTCACAGATTCCAATAAAATGTTATAAAAAGTAACTTTTGCGGCATTTGGTAAACGCGGCGAAATCATGTATTCCTCTTTATTGGAAGCAGCGTACCCCTCCTTCGGTTACACATTGGGTTAGAAGAATTGAAGAGATCAGGAAGATGGAGGATTTGATTCTAACCTCTTTGAACAAACAAGAAACCTTTAAACAGACATGGGACGCTTGGTGTGTCTTTCGATTCTCGTTGGAGGGTCGTCGACTGTTGGTGCCCTAGCAAGATATTTCCGCCATGGAGCACTCCCATATCTCTTCCATGTCTCTTCCTATTCTTTTTTCCTTTCTTCCCCCCTTTTTTTTTTTCTTTCTTCTTCTTTCCCCTCTATCTTCCCCTTTATTATTGGTAAAAAGTGAAAACTGGGCACGCTGGGCCCCCTCCCTACGGGTTATAGGTGGATGTGGGCAGGGCAGAGGGTTGAGATGACCATGGTCGGTCGGTCTCATTTTGTTTATGGGGCTGTAAGAAGGAATATTTGTATTTAGGATACTTATGTTACGTCTCTCCTTCTGCCTTATGCCTTGATGTACTTTGTTTATTATGTACTGTGGGTCCTGTGTGCCCTTTCGGTTGGAGTTGAATAAAGTTATATTTGTAAAAAAAAAAAGTCTATACACCCCTGTTAAAATGTCAGGTTTCTGTGAGGTAAAACATTGAGACTGAAGCCGCGTACACACGGGCGGACTGTATGGCCAACTTAGTCCGTCGAAACACATTTCAGCGGACAGTCCGCTTGTGTGTGGGCTTCAGCTGACTTTTTCAGCGTGCAGTCTGGCGTACTAAGTATTTCAGAATTTCCGTAATACTGTCCGTCATACTTTGGTTTCAGCGGACAATCCGCTCGTCAGTAGGCTAGTTCGACGGACTAAGAATGGCGCAAGCTCAGAAAGGATTTACACGGCGAAAGGTTGCATCGCTGTGTATTGGACTTCCTATTTCTAGTCCCGTCGTACGTGCTGTACACGTCATTGCGCAAGCTTTCGACGGACTGTTTGTGCATCCGTGTGTGGTTAAGTCCGTCCATTCGAAAGTATGATGGACTGTCCGTCGGATTGTATGACGGACTAAGTAGGCCATACAATCCGCCCATGTGTACGCGGCTTGAGATAAATAATTGTTATCTTAGTCTGAACTTTTTCCACCTTTAATGTGACCTATAAACTGTACAATTCAATTAAAAAACAAACTGAAATATTTTAGGGGGAGAAAGTAAAAATAAAAAAATAAATTAATGTGGTTGCATAAGTGTGCACACCCTCTTATAACTGGGGATGTAGCTGTTTTCAGACTTAAAGCGGGATTCCGCTGCGGTTTTGTTTTTTTTCTTACCTGTGTCACTGGTAGGCGATTCCTACCATCTCTTAGCAGTCACGATCGGCGTGTTTTTGACCCCCGGCGTGACGATTTTATTGCAATGGGAAACTTTTAAAAAAGCAGTCTGGCGGTTTCCATTTTTACTGTGGGCGTATGAAACCCACAGGCATTTACTTCCTGTATGCGATGACGCTGGGCTCCCAGCATCCACCGCTCCATCTCGCACATGCTCACTGATAGCTATATTGGTAATGGCAGATACAGCTGCCTGCCCACTTTGAAAATGGCAATTTCGGACACGCCCTCATCACGTGACCGGCGTCCTCCTTCCGAAATCTCACGAGATTTCGGCATTACTATGTCCCCCATGGATTCTTGGGAAATAGCTAAGAAATTTCCCAGGGACCATTGTGAGGCCGATAACCACGCCTACTCCCACGGGAGGACAGCCCGGAAGTCGGCACAAACATCACAAATATAAGGTAAGTACTGAATAATATTTTATTTCAGTGTTCATTACTGTAACTATGTTACCATGCGATTTTGCGATTTAGATAAGAAGAAGATAAAATTTTAAGTACAAAACCACTTTAAGCAATCACATTCAAACTCATGTTAAATAGGAGCCAGTACACACCCGTCATTATTTAAAGTGCCCCTGATTAACTCTAAATAAAGTTTATTTATTACTTCACTATTATTTATTATTTCACTCGTTGCATCCTACAGCAAAAGTCATGGTCAACAGAGAGCTTCCAAAGCATCAGAGGGATCTCATTATTAAATGGTGTCAGTCAGGAGAAGGGTACAAAAGAATTTCCAAGGTATTAGATATACCATGGAACACAGTGAAGACAGTCATCGCCAAGTGGAGAAAATATAACACAACAGTGACATTACCAAGAACTAGACATCCTTCCAAAATGTATTAAAAGACGAGAAGAAAACTGGTCAGGAAGGCTGCCAAGAGGCCTAGAGCAACATTAAAAGGAGCTGCGGAATATCTGGAAAGTACTGGTTGTGTGGTACTGGTTGTGTGGAGATTGTGACAATAATCTCCTGCATTCTTCATAGATCTGTGCTATGGTGTAGAGTGGACAGACAGAAGCCTTTTCTTATGCAGAAAAAAAAGGCCGGCTAAATTTTGCAAAAACACATGTGAAGTCTCCCAAAAGCATGAAGCATGTGGGAAAATGTTTTATGGTCTGATGAAACCAAGGTTGAACTTTTTGGCCAAAATTCTGAAGAGGGCTGTGCACAGGGGATGCTCTCGCAATCTGATAGATTTGGAGTGTTTTTGCAAAGAAGAGTGGGGAAATATTGCCAAGTCAAGATGTGCCATGCTGATAGACTCATACACAAAAAGACTGAGTCCTGTAATAAAATTAAAAGGTGCTTCAAAAAAGTATAAGGGTGTGCACATTTATGCAACCATATTTTATTTTTATTTCCCTCCACCTAAAAGATTTAAGTTTGCTGTTCAACTGAGTTGTACAGATTATAGGTCACATTAAAGGTGGAAAAATAATAATTTATCTTGGTCTCAATTTTTTACATCACAGAAACCTGACATTTTAACAGGGATGTGTAGACTTTCTATATCCACTGTATGTAGCAATTTTCAAAATGGTGCTGTGGAAGTCTGCCCAGTACTGCTGTAAGGATGGGCATGACCTCCATACTTGTAGATGGGAGCCTGGTCCAGAGTTGCATCTCCAACACATGGGGGAGACTTAGGGAGAGAATGCGTGTATCAGAAGGGGCAGTCTGTACCATCTGGAGAAAATCTTAAACCCTTTTTCCTGTAGCAAAACATTCCCTGAGCCTTTGGGCAGATATTACTAAATTCCTCGGTAGACAGGTCAAGGGTTAAATCTCGCTCCTAGTCCTTACAGGCTTTATTATCTTTCAGCATGCATGACCGGGTCCACATAGAGAGCCTATTAGGGTGGGTGAAGAAATAACGCAGTTAAACATATGTCAATAAGGGAAAGTATTGCACTTTCATATGCTGGGCTAGTGTTTCGTGGCTAAGTAGAGTGCCTTTATCAAAGAAATTCTCTGTGTTAAACCATTCATGCGGCCACATGTCATTTAGGAAGTGTGTCTCTATTTCCAGAAAGAAGGCAGGGGAACTAGGGGAGAAGAGATTGAGAATTTTTCACGTCTTTTGGAAACAGTAGAGGGTTGCGCCTATCAGTGTATGGTGTCCATAGGTGAAAGGGACACATGACGGGTCAGCATTTTCAAGGATAACACAGGCTTTCTGGTGCGCATGGACATTCCATTCCATTAACCTAGTTAAATGGCATGCCTGGTGTTATTACTGAGGTCAGGGAGACAAATGCCTTCTTTAAGTTTGAGTAGGGTCAGTCGAGCATAGCTAAGCCTAGGATGCTTAGATCCCCAGAAAAAAGAAATGTATGCCATTTTGGAAGAAGCACAAAAAGCTGGAGGTGTTCTGATTGGGATCGCCTGCATCAGGTAGCATAATCATGTTAATCAATGTTACTTTTTAATAATCACATCTATACTGAGCCATGAAAAAAGATGTTTATATTCCAAGCCTGAAGGTCGCCTTGAATGGACCATATAGCTGGTAAAAAGTTCAGCGAATAAAGGTCTCAGAGTCAGAAAGGGTGTTTAATTCCTAGGTATGGGGTAACATCAGATATCCAAGTGAATGGAAAGTTTGCTTGGCAGTATGTGACCATATCTGGGGAGAGTAACATTTAGAGCATATCATTTGGAAAAGTTAATCTGAAGATTGGTAAATCTTGAATAATTACCAATTGAAGAAAATTTAAGATTTTGAAATGAGCAGAATCTTAAAGTAGGTTTGGAATAGTCCCATGAGATTCTGAAAGGAAGAGAAGGATGTCATCTGCAAAAGGCAGTCAAAGTATATGTTCATCTAGCTAGCGACAAACCCAAGATATCCATGTTTGCTCTGAGGTGACATGAGAGGTTCCAAGGCCAGCACAAACAGAACCAGTGAGAGGGGACAGCCCTGCCTGGTGCCATCGAGTTACCAATCCTTAGGTATGATGACTGCATTCATTTTTTTTTTTTAGGATCTTTCCTTAATTTTTTTCACAGTGATCAAGCAGTAACACACTTCTGTCTTAGGGTGACTCCACTCTATTGAGGTGCAACTGAGCTACCCTTAGACAGGAGCATTGTCAATCTGAGGACTCCCCAAAGCAGTTACATTCAAGGCATGCAGAGACTGACAACTGTCCCAGTTAAGTGTGCACCCAGCCAAACTGTCATGCAGTCAAATGGATGGTGTCATAACTGATCACATGTGCAGCACCATGACAATAGCAGATCAAACATTAGCTCAAATGGCAGCTTCTTTTTGCTATAAAAGGATGGCAGGGTTTAGCCCTGCTTTAACAGACCACTCTGCCCAGCAAAAGTGGCAGTTGGAGGGCTGAGACAAACCATTTATCACTGACAGGGGTACTTACAAATGTCAGCTTTTATTTGTTTGTGCAAAATCTTTATTCAAAAAGGAAAACAAATGACTGCTGTAACTGCTTAACATGTGTTACCTAGAATTTTGCTTTAATTTGTTAGTCAAGTCCATCTAAATATGCTAGCGCATCTAAACCTACTCTCTACCCAGACTGACAATGAATACTCCTGTCTATGGGTGGCTCAATTGCTCCCAAAAGAGTGGAGAAGTGTGTTACTCCTGGATTACCAGGTAAAAAATAAAGGAAAAACATTGATACATAATGAATGCAGCCACCATTTTTACGGATTGGCAAGCTGCAATATTTTCTCTTTTTTGGGGGTTTTAATACTGCTTTAACTGATCATTTTTGTCTAGGGCACCAAGAGATCTACTACAAAAACTTTTTTTCCCCAGGAGTTCAGCTTTAATCATTTAGAAATGGTTCTATGCATCATATTGGAACAACTGTATAACTTCCCTCACATCACCAACTGTAGCCAGGGAAATGGAAAGACACTACTCAACAAAATGAAATTCCATTAGTCTAAGATATAAGCATTAACATGATTGAAAAGGGCTGTGTCTTATGGTCTCAGTTTCTCCAAACGGTATCCTGTCCTTGCTGCTGCCTAGAAGTGTTACTATAAATTAACTATGCCCTGATCAAAACATGCTCTAAATAGAATAAATGATTTTCAAGAAAAAAGGCTGGGGACAATCCTAAAACAATGTTGCATATCTTTAAAATAAACTTGCTTCAAATAAAATAAAATGTTTTTAAGAAAAGCAACCAGGGACAATCCTAAAACGATTTTGCATATTTTTACAAAAAACTTCTGTAGACCGGAACAAACTACGGGCAACAGTTAAGCTGTCCCTTCATCCAGCCCCCCCAATCCCTTGAAGAACCCCTGCCCGCTATTGTGTTTTAAAAAAAAATATGTATACTGTACATTCCTTGTTTTCTGTAGGTCTTCAGTCCTATCATGTGGTATTATGGGTCCTCTTCTGTCCTTGACAGTGGGCAGGTTGTGAATGTTGCAGAAAGCCGATCCACATAATGATGTGATACCATTCTCTGCAAAGTTCTCCTGTTCCTCATGGGTGGTTGGATGATGCATCTCCAGGGTATGGGTCCTTGACACCCACAGGAAGTGGGGTGAATGACACTGACCATCATTCAGGTAGAAAGGTTGGCGGTATCCAGTGGCAGAAAAGAATAACTGCTGGGGATAGCGCCAAAGATAATGTGAGCATGGCAACTAGGGCTTCTCTTTTATCTCACTGTCCAGTTAAAGGCTGGGGGAGGGACGAGACATTTGTTACTGAACTGCAAGAGAGAAAAATCAAGTCTACTCCCTTGAACACAGAGCTTAGCTCATCCCTTTGTTAAGGCCCATACACACGATCAGACTTTTTGACAACAAGCATGCAGATTAGCTGTTTTAAGGCAGCATCCGACCGTGTGTATGCTCCATCGGACAAACTTTTTCGGTTTTCATCTGACTTTTGTTGGGTGTGCGAACGGACAAACTTTCTGGCAACAAAAGTCCGATGGAGCAAAGTCTGATCGTGTGTACAGAAAACCATCAGACTTTTGTGCAAAGTACAAACACGCATGCTCAGAACCAATGCAAAAGATCAGACAGCAATACAGAAGTTGACTAAAGGTAGCGGTAAAGAGCAGAAAAACCACCTGATTTGGTAAAGTTGGCTGAAAAAGTCCTGACGTGTGTATGCAACACAAGTTCTCTGCCAACGCCCTTTGTACAAAAATCCACGGGAAAGTTTATACAAAGTTTGATCGTGTGTATGAGGTTTAACTCTGCTCTCTCCTCCTGTCAGCATATCATGCTAGCACAATTGCCTGGTTCCTTGAGCTGCCCCTAGTCCATTTGCTGCTGTACAAATGATTGCAAGAGGCTTATATCAAGTCAAATTAAGACACTTACATTAATTGAATTGATAAAAAAAAAAAAAAGTAGATCGCTGCATTAAAGTAAAAAGTAATCTCTATATGAATGACATTACATTTGCTAGAGCACTATCAAACATTTGAAAAATGAAATACCTATTCTTAAATTTTTTCATCTTCAGTACTAGTGACCAGCTGCAGCCTCGTCCTGTCCACAGTGATGTCTACAGCCGCTTCCTGTCTACAGTGATGACTGCATGGAATATCTCAGGACAGGTTTCCTTATGGTAATAACAGTGAACCATGTCTGTGTGTCTTACTTGTAGTCTCCATGAGAAGCCCATGTGAAAGGGTGACAAAGCAGGAGCACAAATGGGAGACAGGGAGAGAGCTTTGTCATTTCACAATAGAAAATGTCTCAACAAGGACCTTCATGACAGGACCACCATGTCATATATTTAAAAAAGTTGCAATATGGAAATAACTATAACATGTTAAAGTTTATATGATTTTTTATTATATAGTTTTGTATATACTTTCATGTGCATCTTTTTACGTGTACCTGGAGCTTGCTTTAATGGGTCTAATGCAACAAGACTGTCACAATAAACAAACAAACCTGTCTCTACTCTGTGACATTCTCATCATACATAGTAACAGGTCTCAGAATCCAACCTTGTGAGACAGCTATTGGAGACCTGTAGGACGGAACAGGTGGGAAAGTGCCATTCAATTCCATATTAGTCTCTACGGGACACAACCAAGCAGGGAGAATGTGTTTGGTGGTGCTATATAGGCAGCAATGGCAATCCAATCAAGACATAGGTCAGGCAAAAAATATGATTGTATGTTTTCTAAAACCCATAACCCCCTGTGTAGTGCCAGGTCAACACTCCAGTGTGCAGAGATTATTAAGTAAAGCAGGTCGTAGATGACAATCAATACCAATTTTTAACATAGCCTAAGATAATAAAACACGTTTCTGCAGTGCAAAAGGGAGAACAAGTGTCTTTGGCAGTCAGGCTGTGATCATGGTGCCTTGACAAATAGTCCCTGCTTGGCTCCGAATTGTTGGCTTTTGCTATGTAGCCAAGATGTAAATCAACTGTTTATTATACAGAGGTGTGAAGGTAAAGGATATTGGTCATGATTGATTATATGATTTCAGCAACCCACATACAAACAAACAGTTGAAAACAATAAAGTGTATGACTGGGGACTTATCTTTTTGCAGTCAAGGGGGCTAGTAATTACGGAAGTACAAAGGAATACAAATTACAAAGGATGCTTCGCTGTTAGTGTGAGACAAAGGTTATGCCATGTCCCCACACTATGATGCATGCAAGGACAGTCACATACCTCCCCACTCATCTTTCTTGGACAGACATCCAACAGCATATAACCAGCCTAAGATTACATCTGTAATTTTATAAGCCATCACTGTGTTGTTTTTTTTATTGCAAATACGCCTTGCATTTTATAGAAAATGACACACATGTCATAAAGATATAAAATGATTAAAAGATTCATGATGGGGAATGGAAATTCAGCGGCCAGGCGTGTTGGACAGCTCCTACAACAAGTTAGCTGTAAGCATACACAGCATTCGCAACAGAAATGTTCTTGGTCTGCATCCAGGAAGGCTTTCTAAATATTTATGTGGCTCCATATGAGAAGCAGTAAAAAATCGTTAATGAAACATTACAACCAACATTATTAAAAATACACCAGGGGTCAATTATGATAATTTAGCCTACTATATTAGCTGGGCATTAATGAATATTCATGCAAATTTCTGCAATTAAGGGAAAAATATCTACTGGACCTTATGATAAAATGTTATTCAACATGTTGCAATATATTATAATTGATTTAACTGTCAAAACTGTAAGCTTTACTTTAAAAATGACTGCAACACTTCCAGTGTGCTTGGGGTCATGCAGCAACAAGAAGGGCTTTTCCAAGCAACATTTTTCATGTAACTCAGACAGAGCAATGAATCCGATTTAGAAAAACATAGTAAAAATATCTATGTTGATCATACATCCAATAAGTTAAATTACATACACTTCTAAATTGTACTAGAAAAGGACAGCTGAACGCTGGCTACTATGTGAAAACACACACATCATTTTCTCAAATTTGCCGATGTAAAGAAATATGCACAATTAAGATAGACGGGAAAAAAATGTAAATCAACTTTATTGGGCAGCAGTAATACTGCTTAGTTTATGCATTGCTTTTGGTCCTTTCCTGTAATTCAGAAGTTTCAACTGGCTCCTTCATTTTTTCAGTATTAGGTCTCCCAAAAATACTGCACCTTAAAAAAATTTGATTTGGTGGTCTCAAAATACATGAAACGTCTGCTGCGAATCTGGAAATTTTATGCAAAAAAAAAAAACAATTGTACTATCCTGGAAAGGAGTGTCTCTTTTTATGATAAGCATCTGGATCAAGCTAATTAAAGTGGGGTACCCCCTAAAAAAAAAAAAAATTAAAAGTCAGCAGCTACAAATACTGCAGCTGCTGGCTTTTAATAATCGGACACTTACCTGCCCCAGGGTCCAGCGATGCAGGGGAACGAAGCCCCCCCCTCGCTCCCCGCTCCGCTCGCGGCGCCGTCATGCATACTGTGGGCACCCGGCTGTGGCTTCACAGCCGGGCACCCACTGCGCATGCGCGAGCGGCGCAGGGCGCCGTGATACGCCGTACAGTCACCTGGGACACATGACAGGTCCCAGGTGAATGTGCGGCGCGAGGGGAAGTGATGTCACCAGCCCGGGCAATGAAGAAGGCAGACTACGAGGGACCCCCTAGCAACCGGTATTTAGAGGTGAGTAAAAATTTTTTTTTTTGCCAATTATTTTTTTTTGATTTTTTTAAAGAATTTTAAGTAGTTTTATTTTTTGGGGGGCAACACCACTTTAACGACACTCTTTCCTTGTATAGACCTTCAAACTTTGAAAATGGACCAAAGCTCTATGACAAATTATGGGGCAAGTGAATTTCTAGCCCGCTCATGGCGAATCCCTCTCTAGATCCAGGATACCAAAATTGGTACTTCTACAAAGTAGACTTCTAATATTGTAGCATCCAAAGTAATGATGTCTTTTCACTGCAGTTGCCGTAACTCTATGAGACATGGGAGAAATCGTAGGTCTGTTTGTCTTTGTTTGTTGGGGTTTTTTTTGTACAATATCTTTAAAAAATAAATAAAAAAAATCTTAAAAAAAATAAACTGTACTGAGCACATAAAAGAAAAAGTGATGTGCAGGGGGCTAGTGAACTTTTACTAAAGAAAGATATTCAAAAAGTATACAGTGGAAGTATTGGTAATTGGGATTTAGTGGCCCATCCACTGGTCTAAGATGATATAAAGCAAAAATTTCAGGCAAACGGCAAAATGCAGAGATTAAATACACACTGAAGCTCGTTCACCTAGCAAAAGGTTTGTTTTTTCTATCCATACAGTTCTGTTGGCAGCTCTACCCACAGCACAGACCTGTTTAGCAAAGTAGGGGTGTGAACTTTCTCTATTGCAATTTCACTTTGAGGCCCAGTACCCAACTTGCGATAGGGCAGTGAAAAGAGAAGCAACACACTGACAAGCTTATATAGCTGTCACTCTGCTCTATTCTCCTATGCAGTGCATGCTTTTTACATTGTAGCACTGCTGGGTCTTTGTACCGCTTCTCTTCTCTTGATAAGAGAACTTAAAGAGCAGTTCCCCTTAAAAAAATAAAATAAAAGTCAGCAGCTACAAATACTGCAGCTGCTGACTTTTAATAATCAGACACTTACCTGTCCCAGGGTCCAGCGATGCAGGGGAAGGAAGCCCCACTTGTCCCCCCCTCCGCTGGGCAACACAGGCATTTTAACTGTGGGCACCCGTTTGTGGCTTCACAGCCGGGCACCCACTGCTCATGCGCTAGTGGCCGCGCAGTCATCTGGGACCTGTCACATGTCCCAGATGACTGACAGGAGGGAGGGGGCATAGCTGAGCCCTTCCTGCGCCAAGTGATGTCACCAGCCCAGGCACTGAAGGAGGCAGACTACGAGGGACCCATTAGCAACAGGCATTTAGAGGTGAGTTTAAAAAAAAAACAAATTTCCAAATGTTTTTCTTTTTTTTAGGAATTTTAATTTTTTTTTCTGTGGAACACCACTTTAAGGTATTTTAATTAATTACAAACCAACAGTGCAGTGCTTACTGTATATACTCGAGTATAGGTCGATCCGAATATAAGCCGAGGCCCCTAATTTACCACAAAAAACTGGTAAAACTTATTGACTCGAGTATAAGCCGGGGGTGGGAAATGTAGCAGCTACTGTAAGTGGCAAAGAGGGTCAACAATGCCCATCTGCAGCTGCATGTCTCACTGTGTCTATTGCATGCCTCCCTGTGTCCTGTGCAGATCTGCCTACCTCACTGTGTCCTGTGTATACCTCCCTGTGTCCTGTGCAGATCTGCCTACCTCACTGTGTCCTGTGTATACCTCCCTGTGTCCATTGCAGCCTACCTGTGCTAATCTTCATCCTTTGTGTCCTGTGCATGCCTCTGTGTGCCCATCTGCAGCCACCGATCAGCGTGTCATAAAAACATACGGTGGCCATTCCAGTTTTCAAAAGCTGTGCCTCCTCTTCGTCTGTGATAGGCAGAACACTCAATTTCCCAGCAGTCAGTTTTCAGCCTATCACGGACATCCGCTCATCCTTGTCTGAGGTATGAGGATGAGGGGATGTCCGTGATAGGCTGAAAACTGATTGCTGGGAAATTGAGTGTTCTGCCTATCAGACGAGGAGGAGGCGCGGCTTTTAAATACTGGAATGGCCGCTGTATGTTTTTATGACACGCTGGCCACCGTCTGTCTACATGACATGCCTGATCAGGTAGGCAGACGGCTGTGACTCAAGTATAAGCCGAGGGGGGCACTTTCAGCCTAAAAAAAAGGGCTGAAAATCTCGGCTTATACTCGAGTATATACGGTATATAAATAAAAAATGCTTTCTGAAATTGTGATTATAACAATCATCAACACCCTAAAAAGCAAATTCTGACCATCAAAGTTAATATGATAAAGCATAATAAACATGTGACTTTAAACATAAAAAGAAAGAAAGAAACAAACCATAAATTGTCCAAAAGACGATGGCTGGTATAAGCATCAAACTATTATGCCGTGATAGAAGTTGAAACTTCAAAGATGACACCATTTACTCTCATGCAAGGCTTACCAGAATGCTTGTGACCCCCTAATAAAGAGTGATCAATGAACGCTCATTAAAGCAATGAAGCTGATATAATGGAAAAGCCCAAAATGTATCAAATGGTTATACCACAACTTCCTCTGTAGTTAACACTGACTTTGCAGCAATCTAACTCAAACCAGTGGAATCAAAGTGTGCAGGAGGATAAATGCAATAAAGAAATTCCTCCAGAGACAAAGATGGCTGATGGGCAGTTATGCATGTGCGGTAGTGTGTGTGGCTCCACCCTGATGATGTCACATATGACAAACATACGCATACATGCATGTGCAACCGATTGTCGGCCATCTTTGTCACTGGAGGAAGACTCTGGTGTTCTCTGTACAAGCTTTTATAATTGGAAATGATGTAAGAGCATTTTTTGAGTTTGAGTTGGATTGCTGTTAAGTCAATGTTAACTACAGAGGAGGTTGTGGTTTAACAATTTGATACATTTTGGGCGTTTCCATGAAGATGATCCTTTTCCATGTTGTCGGCTTCATTGTTTTAATGAGCGTTCATTGACCACTCTTTATTAGGGGGTCACAAGCATTCTGTTAAGCTTGCATGAGAGTGGATGGTGTCACCTTGACTATGTTTGAAGTTCCAACTTTCATCACGGCATGTGGGACTGATAACTTGCCTGCTTATACCAGTCAGCTTCTTTTGGACACTTTATGGTCCCTGTGAATTCAATTAAAATTGTGTTGTTTTTTTTTACCATTGATATGTTATTTCATTTTTTTTAAATGCGTTTTAAAAAAAATAAAATAGAGACTCCTTGCTTTTTTTCCATGGTTTTTGTTGGAACACATCTTTATTTTATGTGTGAAGAGTGGTTTAACACATGCTCTTTCCCGTAGAATTCTGCATTAATGCATTAACAACATTTTACATACACATAAACGTATTAATGTGCTTTTAGCAGACAATCAGTTCACTTACATGTAAACTATTGTAGTGTACCATCAATAAGAATTAATTTAGGACCCATTTACTCCTCCAAGTTTGAATAGGTGTACATTACAAAATAATTGCTTGTTGTTTCTTTTCGGCAAGTTGCTCAAAGCAAAGCTTTCACAGGGACGAAGCATGATGCATGTAAAAACATTTAACATGTGCATTTTACAAGGAGTTTAATACATGTATTCATACACAGAGGATAGGAAGTGCTTTAGCCCCTTTGAAAGTCGCATATGGGGAAATACGTACACAAAAGTCTATATAAACACACCCCAACACATAACATAACATGCATAAAGAGAACCAGTCACCAATGAAAATACTGTATGTAAAGGGCATATGCAATGATCTCCACTCTTGCACTGTAATAATAGTTCAGTTTTATCTCTCAGGAATTACTTGATTTTTGCTTTTTTCCTTGTAGTCTCTCTCTGTCAGAGCAGAAGTATACAGTTGAAATATCATGCTACCATCACCTACTTGAACTCAATGTTGAAGCAGATAATAAAGAAATCTCATATGACAAAAAGTGTTGTCAAGCTTCTTTATTTGTAATTTTTATTATCTTCCAGGTATGTGGACAGATTACATAATTACATAGTTAGTAAGGTTGAAAAAAGACACCAGTCCATCCAGAGTGAGTGTGGGTGCGTGTCTACAATTCTCCCTATCCCTGTGTATTATGTCTCCTTAAGATGCTCATCTATTATATTATTATTTATTTAAGGTACCCATATAGCATCGTCAATTTACGCAGCACTCCACGCATACGTTCACATTGGTCCCTACCCTCAAGGAGCCCACAATCAAAGGTCCTCAACGCATATTCATATACTAGGGCAAATTTTTTGGAGAGAAACCAATTAACCTATCAGCATGTCTTTGGAGTTTGGGAGGACACCGGAGTACCCTGAGGAAACCCATGCAGGCACAGGGAGAACATGCAAACTCCAGGCAGGTAGTGTCGTGGTTGGGATTCAAACCAGTGACCCTTTTTACTGCTAGGCGAGAGTGCTACCCACTACACCGCCCTGAAAGGTTGTCAGTTAGCCAGCCTTGATCTCAGGCAGGGAACAGGTCAGCATCCTTGAGGGGTTTTGCAGCTTGACCCTAGACATGGGTTAATCTGGACTGGGGTATGGGATAGATTACAAATGACTAGCAGCACATGCCTTGCCTTGACTCTAGAGGAGAGACGTTGATTCTTTGAAAAAAAAGCCCTTTCCAGACAAATTCTTTCTAAATAAGCAAATAAAAACACATGCATTTTAGGATTTCATATGCACAGAAAATATATGCTATTGCAGAGCAGAAATGTAAACACGACCATAGCACTCCAATTTAAAATTACCCGTTGACGGTTTCTGATTTGTTTTCTGTGACTATAGGCTTGTTGTTGTGACATATTTGCAATTATTCATATACAGGCGTGTAAGTGCTTCACACCATCTACAGTACATGATAGAGTGCACAGTCCACATGTGTACTGAACTACAGCACAAAATAAAAAATTACAGGATAATGCCAGGCTGTGTGCAACCATCAATATTTCCAGGAGGCGTTTATTAATTAATTTCTCTGACAATTTACTGGTTATACAAACATAATTTATATAAATAGATTTGCTGTGTATTCTATAACGGACTAATTAAACATCTCATATGTATTTAAGAAATGCTGGTATAACGTGTAATTTTATCATCATGGCGTTCATTGCAATCCTGATTCTTTTCTAGAAAGCAAAGTCTGACAGCTAAAGAAGCCTGTTTAAAATTCTAAGCACACTCCGTAGTTCTGACAATCTGTGTTCTACTGTCATATACCAGTCAGACATCCTCACAGCTAACAAGTCTCTTTCTAGTTCATTTTCAGGTATAACCACTTATCCTCCATTTGTAGTATCACGTTTACCCCATAATTACAAAAGTTTCATACAATTCTGGACTTTCATACTTAAAGCACATCTCTGTGCAAATACCCTGATTAAACAGAAACAACATTTCTAAAAGTAAATCTAAAGTTTGCTTTTATGTTACATTGTGGTTAGGGAGAAAGTTCAATTAGTGGTTAGGGCCTCATACAGTTTCTTCAGCCACCGATAGTCACACCACACTCTAAGAAAAATATGTTACCGACTCCCTGCCTTGATTTCTCTATTCATTCCAAGACAGAAATCAATGAGTGGGATTGAGACTACTATATTCTCCTGAATTACAATCAATTCGCAATAGCAATAGATGAGAAGACTGCTGGTATCTCTGTATTCCCCGCATATTGTCATTTACCAAATGTTGTAGTGAATTGCTCTTTAAAGGGATAAATTCACCTTTTAAAAATGCCAAATGTTACACCAGTCTTTTATATGGTAACATGTTCAGTACCCCCTCTTGACACCCCTTCCCACCTCTGTGACATTGGACGGGGGTTAATTTCCCCCTGCAGCTGCGGTCATATTTTAAAATTGGGACCTGTGAATGAATAAACTACATATCCCATCTGCCACCACAGGAGATGGACATGTAGTTTCAATGGACTGTGAACAGGCTGATCAGCGCTCTTGTAGTCCTTTAACACTCCCTCCAGATTTAAAAATAAAAGGCCGTACAAAGTACATACCGAAAGATTGAGGGCGAGTATGCAGGAGACGGTCATTGCATTTGCAATCCACTGATCACAGATGACCTTAACAAGTTCACGGGGTGCAGGCTACTGTACAAAAAAGTACACATTTTTTACCTGCAAAAATATATGCATTTATTATTTTTTTGTTAAGATAAACTTAGCTTAAAGGAAACCTGTACATAGAGAATTATGGGAGCTGTCAATGTGACCCTCCTTAACCATTTTTTCACCAGAACTATTATTTCAGATTTATGTGTTTCAGATCTTATGTGCATGTACATGGGGACTGGGAATGCAAACCTTGTTTTTTGGTTATATGTTACTGTCATATTTCATTATTATAATTTTTTTTTTTTTACACTTACACTTTACCTTTTTGCCCTATTGTTTGTCCACATGTCCTATTGGGGAGATTTCCCCTAACCTCCTGTCCCATAGCCAAAAGAGGAAGTGAGAGGAAAAACCGCCAAAGTGAGGGAAATCCTAGTTGCTACCAGGGACACAACAACTAGTGTCCCCAATGGAAGATTTCACCTCTATTACTGTTCTGGTGACAACCCAAAATTTGGGATTTTCTTTTACTTTCACTCTTAGTGATAACAGTAAACAGGACAAGTAGAGAGAGCGAATCTCCCTAATGGGGACACAGCCAGCAAAAAAAACATGCCATCTAATCCCTCTCCGCTCTATAAAACGAAAAATGTTGCTTTAGTTAAAATGTATTTCTGTACATTATGATTGAATGGGGTATATCCATCTGCAATCTTATAAAACAAATAGTTTTTCAAACAGATGCTGAAATACATGCATATAGTAAGCAGTTGCACTCCAAGAATTTATTACTTATAGGTGGATGTCTATGATGTAGGTTATATTGATGGCGCTAACATACACAGTTCTTTCAATGTGTCTCAGACTGTGTATATAGTCATATTTTTATCTTGAGGCTCCCCAGTTGGATGCAATTGGAAGGCGATAACCCTTACTTGTTATATCAATAGATGCCTAGAGCTATAGAGGAGCCTGAATATTTCCTATTTTCTTTTTAAATCTGTGGGCATTTTCCCCGCTTATGGTCCCAATTTCTGCCTCCCCAAGACCTAGGAGAGTGTGATGATTCCACCCAATGTAAACTTTTGGCATTTGGCATTGTGTCGGATAAAGAAATATGGAGTCCTGAGCAAGTGTCAGTGACCACGAATAGCATAGTAAAATACGAAATTTCTCGACTACTGCCATTATGGTTTTATATGCTATTGCAAAGAAATATAACAGGGGTTTATATCCCTATATGGTTTTATATGCTATTGCACAGAAATATGACAGGGGTTTATATCCCCATATTTTATAGATTCTATTCCAATAATGATTTGTAATAAAATATAATGTTTTTAGTATATACGTGGTCTGTACTTGGTACAATCATGGGTCATCCTTGAACACCATTCTCTCTTTTGCATATATTTTCCTTATTGGTTTATTGGGTTGATGACCCCTCAGGATTGGGTTGGTTTAGCATTTAGATATGATACATCACTTCCACACATATTTATAGGTAAATACTACTTTTTTTACAGCCAGAATTAAACCATGTCAATTCACTATTATGAGATGTTCTAATAATGTCTGGAAGACTTTAGGCCATGCCTAAATAGACAAGACAACTTCGTGCCCTGTGAGGTAGCCACCTATGACTTGGTGATAAAAAAAATTATTTTTTTCACCCTTTTGGCCATGGTGCATGGGTATCAAAATTAGGGAGGTATTAAGCTCAAAACTAAAAATTTAATATATTGCAGCTTAACAATCATTACATGAAATGTTTTTCTCGTACCATAACCGATCGCATGATTTTAGTTTAATCAGTACAGTAGTCGTTCGAAAATACAATACAATATCATACGAGAATTTTCGTGACTTTAGTAACCTCTTCATTTTCGATATTCGATTAGTATGCAAAAAAAATATTTGTCTGATAATCTCATTGTGTGTACCAGTCATAACAGTGAGTTGAATGCTGCTGCCAGCCTGTGGATTCTCACAGCATCCCACTATAGAGGCATTATACATTTGCTCAACAGACTGGCATGAATTATATATTTTGAGATATTAAAGTTTGAAACATTTTGGAAAGGAAGGTAATTTCACAACTCTGTTACCCTACTAATGTCTGATCTAGGATAGTCATTAGGACAGTCTTGGTCGAAATGAAAGCAATCTATTTTTTTTATTTATGTTGAGTTGACAAGGGATAGAACCGTAATGATTGAAAATCAGCATCTTTCATATATTGAATCCTTTAGCATCTGGGCAATGGGAAGCTTATACTGTTTTCAGCCTAATCAACCTATAACCATTGCTTGGTGGTCCAAGGTCAATATGTATGACACAAAAAAATGTCAGATTACATCAAGGGAAGAATATATTACATATGTAATTGTGTTTAAGATATGCACACTTCTACACAATAGGTTCATTTTCTTAAAATATATATATAAAAAAAAAAAAACAATGGCTTCATAATTCCTTTCTTGAATATATCTTCAATAGTCTATTTGCTAGTGGTTTGACTTTTTCTTGCAGTTAGCAGTTTATGAGGCGTGCTCAGAATAAGTCCAGCACTTATTACACAGCATTCTAACTCTCCAGCATGAGGCTTCTAATCTTTCTGGCTGTGTACAAGAGATAATGTATTACATGGTAATAAGGGCTGCCAGCTCTGCACTTCTCCTCTCCTCTTTCCTCCTTGCTAATCATATCTCAGCACATCAAGCAGAAAAGATGAAAGCTTTAAACTCTGCATGGTTAGGGTTTGCTGTCAACACCCTTTAAAATGCATTTTAAGTAATAGAGAGAATAGTTTGTTTGACATTATTATACCATTCATGCACGATAATGATTCTGGGAAGTGTCTAAAGAAAAGCACAAAATGTTCAGCGATAACTGTAGCTAACTTTTCAGCTTATACCTGTAAATGGAAATAAGAAACATGATAAAATGACTGGACAGGAAAGATGAATAAGTGGGCAGAAAAATGTCTGGAACGCTGTTAGTGCTTTTAGTTTCTGCCAGACTAATGCCCCGTACACACCACTGAGTTGGATGTTTTTTCTGACGGAATTCTGCACAAGCTTGGCTTGCATACACACCGTCACACAAAAGTTCTCTGAACTTTCGGCCGTCAAGAACACGGTGACGTACAACACTACAACAAGCCGAGAACATTAAGTTCAATGCTTCAGCATGCATCAAATTGTTTCCGAGCATGCGTAGGAATTTTGCTCGTCGGAATTGGTACAGACGATCTGAACTTTTTCCGACCGAAAAATTGAGAACCTGCTCTCAATCTTTTGCTGGCAGGAATTCCGCCAGCAAAAGTCAGGTGGAGCATACACATGGTCGGAATTTCCGACCAAAAGCTCACAGACTTTTGCTGGCAGAATTTCCGATCGTGTATACGGGGTAGAATGTATGTGTTGCGTGTGATAAGGAACATGAGGCTGGAAACTCCTTTGGGGCAGGGACACATTTTACTGGTTCTATGCACTGTATGTATAATCACTTATGTGGATAACAAAAAAAAAATACACTCTATCTTTGATTCAAATTAGAATATTTAAAGAGGAACTCAAGGTAGATAATCAGAAAATGTTTGCGATTATAAACCTTTTATTTTTAGCTGCTACTGGTATCTGAATTTGATTTTGTATAAGCGTTTTGCAATTGCCTGTACAGTAGAACCCAACTGCGAGAGGTAGAGCCGGAACTAGGAGCCAAATGTGTTGCATTCACACATGCTGACAGGTGCAAAGTGACTTTAAAGTAAAAAAAAAACAATTTGCATAATACGTTTTGATATTTTGTACTAGCTTTTGACTCTGTTGCAGTTACCACCATGTAAGGCACTTAAGGCCTATAGAGGACTCTGATAAAAAAAAGCGTCATAACCATGCCATTTTTTGCAACTTGTAACTGACAATTGCATGGTCGTGCGACTCTGTACCCAAACAAAATTGATGTCTTTTTTTCCCACAAATTATTATTATTATCTAAGGTACTTGTATAGAACTGTCAATTTACGCAGTGCTCTACATACACATTGTACATTTACATCAGTCCCTACCCTCAATGAGCTTACAATCTAATCCCTAACTCACATTCATATACTAGGGCCAATTTAGACAGAAGCCAATTAACCTACCAGCATGTCTTTGGAGTGTAGGAGGAAACCGGAGTACCCAGAGGAAAACCACACAGGCACAGGGAAAACATGCAAACTCCAGGTAGTGTTGTGGTTGGGATTCGAACCAGCGACCCTTTTTACTGCCAAGAGAGAGTGCTACCCACTACACCACTGTGCCACCTCTACAGAGATTTCTTTTGGTGGTATTTGATCACCTCTGCGGTTTTCATTTTTTGAGCTATAAACAAAAAAGACCAATAATTTTGAAAAATAAATAAATAATTTTTTTTTTACTTTCTGCAATAAAACACACCCAATAAAAAAAAAAGTAAAAAAATTGAATTTCTTCATCAGTTTAGCTCAATTTGTATTCTGCTACATGTTTTATGGTAAAAAATCCCAATAAGTGTACATTGATTGGTTTGTGCAAAAGTTATAGCAACTACAAACTATAGGATATTTTAATGGAATTTGTATTTATTTATTTTTACCAGTAATGGCGGCAAGCAGCGATGTATAGCGGGACTGCGACATTGCGGCGGACAAATCAGACACTAAGTGACTGAGCAGTAACACTATTACAGTGATCAGTGCTAAAAAATATGCACTGTCACTGTACTGACGCTAGCAGGGAAGGGATTAACATCAGGGGCGATAAAAGGTTTAAATGTGTCCCTAGAGAGTGCTTGCTAACTGTGTGGGGGGTGCTTATACTGTGGGAAGACAGAGAACTGTGTTCCTCAGCAGAATCACAGAATCTCTGCCTTACCTTGTAACAGAACAGTGATCTGCCTTGCTTACGCGGCAAGCTCCATGAGTCGGGTTGTGGGTCTGGCGGACTCGATTGCCACGGAGATACCCGTGATCACCTCACGGGGAGATGCTATAGTAAACAAGCATCTCCCCGTTCTGCCTAGTGACAGTGTCACGGATCTCTGCTCCCTGTGATCGGAGCAGAGATCAGTGACGTGTCACACACAGCCACACCCCCCCCCCCCCTACAGTTAGAAACATGCCCCAGGACACACTTAACCCCTTCACTGCCAGTGTCATTTACACAGGAATCAGTGCATTTGTATAGCACTGAATGCTGTATAAATGACAATGGTCCCAAAAATGAGTAAAAAATGTCTGATGTGTCCGCCATAATGTCGCAGTCCCGATAAAAATCGCTGATCGCCGCCGCCATCCTAGAGCAACACTGAGAAGGAGATAGGAAAAACACAAGTGAAAGCCATAAAAAGGGAAAACATTCCTGCAAACAATGACCACATAAGCATCCAGCATGCATGAGTAGAGAGCTCCATTAGGGTATTATGTATTATTGGCAGAATTATGTGGCGGATCCACGCAGCCTCTATCCCATATTATATTCTACCTAGCTATACTGTAGATTCTTGCTAGGAGTCAGAACAAAAGTAAAGGAGCGCTGTTACTGAACAGGAAGGTGGCAAAGGGAGGCACTTAGAGGACTTTGATGGCATATTCTGGTACACTTAAGGTGAAACTATAGCTCTACAATGAAACATGGTTGGCAGGCAGGCTTTTATTGCAGAAGAGATTCTGTGTGTCTCATCTGAAATGAAAGTCTCCTAGCTGCCTTTTTCATGAATTTTCACTGACAACAAATTTGCAGCTCAGAATACATTCTTGGCAAGCCTTGGTGCCCAGATGAAATACTTCCCATGCACAGGAATTATGCCCTCCCAGGGTGGCCAATCAAGGTGGTTGAAGATGGGCACACAAGAAGACTGAATGAAGATGGAAGCACAAGCAAAGGAGTTTGCATCACAGAAGGTAGGTAACTATAGCAGAGTTTAGTTCCCCTTTAAAATGAACTCAAACGTTTAAAACAAACACGTTCTGCAAAGGACAGACATTTAGAGAATCCTAAATAAGCAAAATGCCTGCTTTGCACATGGGGAGGCCATCAAACTTTAGCACACAAGGTGCACTGTTCCATGGCTATAGTTCCACGTTTTTTTTATGTGGATTTTTGATAATCTGAGCATTTTTTTATGCTGATTGTTTATCAAAGAAGAAGTGATTAGAATGGTAGAAAAAAAAACATTTTTAATATGTGTATGTAAAATAATAAACAATTTTTATTTCAATGCTATGCATGTAATGTAAACTATGACTTAAAATTTTAAATAAAAAATGCAAGGCACCATCAAATGAAAATAAATAAATAAATCCTGATCCAAAATTGATGTCCAAGTACTGTATACCTAACAAAAGACAGGTCTCAGGACTACTCCCAGTACCTCAAAATGGGCAATCACATTCAGGCACCTACTCCAGGGGAATATATTACTTTTAAATATTAGGGGCTGTGCCAGGTTTGGGCTCACCTTAAAGTGGAGCCCCCCCCCCCCCCCCCTGCAAAAAATGTAAAGTGTGTCAGTATGTGTAGCTGCTGACTTTTACTATTAGGACACTTACCTGTCCTGGAATCCAGCCGACGTTTCCATCAGTTCTTGGGTGCTACCACCCCCACTGCCTGTAAGTGAAACTGTGCTTTCTGAATGGCCTGGTGGCGGGGGGTAAGAAGGATGGGTACCTGTTAAAAACAGGTACCCACTTCCCCCCAAAAGGTGGCAAATATGGCACTGGAAGGGGGAGTAGGCAGATAAGCAGAGCTTTTGGGTGGAACTCCACAACATTTTTGGGTGGCACTACGCTTTAAATGTTATCTATAAAGCTTGTTACAGGGTATTATATTGCTATAACACCCCTTTCACACCAGGGCGTTTTGCAGGCGCTATAGCGTTAATAATAGCGCCTGCAATTGGCCCTAAAGAAGCTGCACCATTGTTTGTAGTGTGAAAGCCCAGAGGGCTTTCACACTACAGCGGTGTGCTGGCAGGACGTCAGAAAAAAGTCCTGCCAGCAGCTTCTTTGGAGCGGTGAAGGAGCGGTGTGTTTACCGCTCCTCCACCGCTGCTCCCCATTGAAATCAATGGGGCAGCGCTGTAATGCCGCCGGCAAAACGCCACTATTGCGGCGTATTGCCGGCGGTTTTAACCCTTTCGCGGCCGCTAGCGGGGGTAAAAGCGCCCCGCTAGCGGCCGAAATGCGACGCAATAGCGGTGTTTTACCGCCGACGCAAAGGGCGGTGTGGTGTGAAAGGGGTCTAAAAATACAATTCATTGCAATAGGGGGCTTGTGTATGGCAACTGAGCTCCTAGATGCACTTAAATCCCCACAGGACAAGGTCCAGTTAAAACGCATCAGTTAACTACTGAAATACAGGTATTCTATACTTAACATTAAATGAAAGATATAAATATGTGAATTTCTTTGGTGTACAGTGTTACTTTAATTTATCTTGCAGGATTACCTAAAGGGAAAATGTGTGAAATGAAACAAAGCTGGTAATCGTTCTGTAGCACCTTTGAGGCGTATCTTATATTTCATTGCAGATGGAGTGGTTTTTATTTTTAGATGCACATTTTGAGTGTCTAGCATTCTGAGATTTATGAAAAGGAATATAAATTGTGCTGTGCTGCTATGCGCACATTTTTCTTCTGATCAAGGAAATTACTAGATTAAATGCTTATAGATACTTGGCTGTTAAAGTAGTATAAGAACAGCACACAATATTTTACAGTATGCTTAAGGCATTGAGTTTTGTAGCTACCTTATACAGTTTGTAGAAGGTGATCCGCAATTAAAAAGGGACCCAATCCCAGCCTTGCTTCACTATAAATCACAGTCTTGGATCAACAAAAAGTCCCTTGATACTCTCCAAGACTGTATTCTATCAGTGCAATGCCATTCCTATCTGAAAAGCTCCACTTGTGTAGAAGACTGGCTGATTCCACTGTGAATACCCTTCATTTTCTCAGTAAATACTATTCTAGTTATTACCATAATCATGACTGTCACAAAAATTGTCTGTGTTGTCATAGGAACCTTCGCATTGGGTCTCATTTAAAATAAATAATTAAATACATTTGCTGTCCGTAGCAATCAGGTCTTTTTATTTCATACTCTAAACTGCCCATAAACATCTAACATAACCTATGAATTAATTCTGGTCCCACTGTATGTGGGATAATAGTCATCTTCTCTTACTCCTAAAATTAACTAGTGACTATAAACTATGGTATTTGTAGTGTGTATATAGAACACTGCACACGACTACAATTAATATGCACTTCTCATTCAAAACAAACAGAAGTGACAGAGAAAAGAAGAGGTTCGGGAGGTCACAGAAGACATTACAAAGAGGTGAACAAACACAGAAGGAATCATGAAAAAATAGTTTACATGGCCATTAAGTAGTAGATGTGTACAAATAATTTTTTATAGAATCGTTCAGTGTTAAAGGCCTAGATTACACTAGTGAGATTTCAGATGCGTCTTGAGTTGCACAGAATCACGACAAGGGGAATCACATTGTTTCCAGTGGTTTCCATTCACATCAATGCGACTCAGCATCAAGCTATTTAAAAAAAAAGGTTCCTGTGCTACTTTGGTGCGATTCCAGGGCAATTTTAGCCCCATAGCATAAACAAACCTTAGCGAAAAAGGAAAGAATGGGAAAAAGGAGAAAACCGACTTTACTGGTACCAGGGAAACCACCACAGTTAAAAATTGATTGCAAAAAAACTTTATTTATTAAGTAGTAAAATACCAAGGGACAACATATCCCTAATATATGGTCACGTCTCTCATGATATGCAACGCAATTGTTTCAGTGCATAACTTCATATTATTACAATCCAAAAGGTCAACGGGTTTTGCATAGATGCTTCCTCAGGATCTTTTTATTATATTTACAGAGAGGTAACCTTTTTAAAAGAATATACATTAGATATCCATATTACAATTTCCATTATACATAAGCACATACATTGTTTTTAACTGTAGTGGTTTCCCTAGTACCAGTAAAGTCAGTTTTCCCATTCCCATGGAACTAACACTGGCAGTTCATATTTGTGGCATAGATACAAACCTTATCAAAGTTGCATCCAAGTAGAACTACATAATCGCATTGAAATTCAGATCAAAATCATATTGCAGAAAAGTGAACCTAGCCTATAATATTATTAGATTTTAATGATTAGGTTTACATATAATTTAACAAGTCTGGGACAATTATGAGAATCATAGGATTTTCATTTGTGCCCCATGGGCATTATCTTTAAAGTGGATCTTCATTGCATCTGAGCCCTACAAACCAAAAACACTATTTAATCCATTTTTAAGAAATCACTTTGAAAAACACCCTCCTAGCATTTCTGGCCTTGTCCATCTTAAATTAGGGCAATTAATTAATGTAGCATTTACTTCCTGGAATCCATTTGCCATTAACTAAAGCATGCATTCAGGAGGACGTGCTTAACTGAGAAACCCCCTCCTCCTCTCCTTCCCTCCTGAAGACTCCTGGGATGTATGACATCATTTTCCTAGGCAAAAAAACTAAGTAACCCGAAGGAATGTAAAAAAAAAAAGTTTAAAACAAGTAAATATGATCTACTTTCCTATCTATGTCGTAATGCTAGCAGCAAAATAATCAATGTTGTTTTGGAGAATGAAGTTCCACTTTAAATACAAACATATTACATAAGACAAAGGACTAAAGTTTTATTAGAAACTTTGTGTAATGTTCTTGTCAAGGTAGATAGGACAAGAACAAATGATTTGGTACCTTTAAAGAATCACTTTTCCTACCTTGTTGAAGTCTTCAGAAGTTGCCCTCATTTCTTTCCAAGTCTTGTTCAGCAGCTGGATGCAAATACAAAAGAACTCCTCAAACGCTCGATCGTGTGTGAAGAACATAGGGTGAAAATCATTGCAGGTTTCGCTTGCTACATAGAAAAAGAAAAAAAAAAAAACACAAAAAAGGTAAGACTTGCATTTCCCTACAGCTTATAATCAGTATTAAACATATCTCAGTCTTATACAGAGGATAAGGTTTCATATATTAAGATATGTACCCACAAACAGTATGTGACCAGTGTTGAATGTAAGTACAATTAGCCCAATGTCCTATCTCTCCTAGGTCCCAGACATCACAGTCTTCCTGTAAAGCTTATCCAGCTTTAAGCACAGGAGTAAAAAGGCATTTGAAGAGAAGGGGAAAAGGGCATTTACAAAAATGCTCAGAACAAAGTAGACCATTCCTGAACACCTGACATTGAGGTTGCTAAATGTGATGCTTACCTTGAAATATTTGGAATAGCAGCACATTTTAGTGCTTTTAAAATAGAGAAGAAACACCTTTTCAGATATAAAGGCTCTTTCATGGAGTATAGTTTTTCATAGATTAGAAATAAAGCCGAACTCCAGGAACAAAACGTACATTTAGGTATATCCCTCAATAGGTACAAATGATATAATTCCACTTTTTGTGTACTGCATTTCCAACCCCAGATAATACCTTTTAAAAATAGTGAGGGCATCATCACTGGGCTGCACAAAGCCTGCGCAGACAGCAGAGCTCTGGGAGGGACACAGGAGGTCCTCGTACTACAGACTGCCTACGGAAATCTACAGGAGAGGCAATGGCTGCTGTTTATCACAGGAAACTTCTGAACAGATGCAAAGTACAGTTGAAACAAGGTCTGGCTCGCAGTCTCTGCTCTAATTTATCCCAAAGGTATTCTATTGGGTTGAAGTCAGGACTCCGTGCAGGCCAGTCAAGTTCCTCCACCCCAAACTCGCTCATCCAGGTCTTTATGGACCTTGTTTGTGCACTGGTGCGCAAGTCATGTTGGAACAGGAAAGAGCCATCCCCAAACTTTTCCCACAAAGTTGGGAGCATAAAATTGTCCAAAATGTCTTGGTATGCTGACGCCATAAGAGTTCCCTTCACTGAGCCTAACCTCTGAAAAACAACTCCACCCCATACACACCCCCCCCCCCCCCCTTCCAAGCACACCAAATGATTTTGGTCAGTGCACGAAGCAATGTCTATAAAGACATGGATGAATAAGTTTGGCGTGGAGGAACTTGACTGGCCTGCACAGAGTCCAGCTGTTGTCCAATATCAGTGCCTGAACTCACAAATGCGCTTCTGAAAGAATGGTCAAACATTGACATAGACACATTCTCAAACCTTCTTGCGGTCATCATGTAGGAGAGCTTGTTCTGATGATATTCCAGATATCAACACATGACAGAAAGGGGGGAAATCTCCCCAATGGGGACACCCCTCCCTACAACAAGCAAAGCTATAGATAGCCACGGTTAAATATCTATTACACGGTCATTCTACATGGAAAACTGACTAGATAAACCAACAAGATAACAGTAACATTTTTACTTGTGCTACATAATATCGCAACCCATCTAATCAATATCCAAGCAACTAACATCTAGTAGTACATTACATACAAGTGCCTTTTACTGACAATTCACTTTTACAAGACTGTTCTTTGGCCATAATTGGTACTTTAGATCAACAAAAATAGAACAATCATGGTAATTGTGACAATGCTATCTTTGAACTTAAGAATCCAAACCTGGCTATGTGACCCACTGCAGGAACTGTTTGTGTGCAAGTAGCTGGAGTCGGCTACGTTTCACACATCTTTCCTAATAAATTAGGTTACAGAGCAGCATTTTTATTATCAATTTGGTAATTACTTACAACAATTTATACTGAAGCCATTATGCTGTAAATGTTTCCTTAGATTCATACCTTGATTTTAGTCAGAGGCAAAATCTCCTTTCCTTCAAGTCTCTTCCAGTAAGCCATTAAAACCAATGCAAAGAACTAATGTTCTTATAATTGGAAAGCTTCTCTTAATGGAAGCAGATATGCTTCTTTTCAAAGGCACTTAGCAGACATTTTGACCCTGGGCAGACTGACACCAGGCTGAAATTAATGCAGCTACAAGCCTGTTGTCAATCAAAACAAGATAAAGATGTGTTTATTGATGCACTGTCTTAGCAGGTAATAGGAAGAGGATAACAAGCACATTAAAAGTTATGACTACAGCAACATAAAATGAATGAATTTTGTGTCTGCTGTAAAATGAGTTGGCTTTGGGAGGATGTCATTTCAAAAGGGGTCAATCTCGAAAATATTGTTCAATACTATAAAGAAGTCGCTTTCATGTTATAAAAAAAAAAAAGAAGCACCATCTGAGCTCAACCATATAACTTACAAACTAAGCAACAATGTCATGGTCTGTGGTTACCAGGTTCATTGGGGGTATATAAAATCACGAGCGACTATATAGTATTTTATTTCAAATTAGGCATTCAGATAAGAAGAAAACACTTGCGTAAACAGTACGAAGCCTGTACCATCTCCAGGTGTCTGCTGTGCAAACTTAACCTAATCAACACTGCCTAAATAGAATGCGTGACATTTAACCTGTGCTTCATTAACAGGTTTGTCTACTTGTATACATATGCCTTTGATTAAGGTGTATTGTTTGGACCTTGCCTATACTCAGCTAATGGCCTGTTATTTATGGTCAATCATCATTCCATCTACCTGTCTGGAACCTGAACTCTGCTGAGGAGTGGTTCATCAACTGGCTGAGTCTGCTGTTTGCTTGGCCATCTGTATGAGGATTTACATCACTCCAGCTTCTGTCCTGCCTTTAGTCAACTTGTACTCTTGGTGACATAATGGGGTTTATTTACTAAAACCGGAGAATGCAAAATGTGCTGCAGCTGTGCATGGTAGCCAATCAGCTTCTAAATGCAGCTTGTTCAAACAAGCGATTGGTTTCAATGCAGAGCTACACCAGATTTAGCACTCTCCAGTTTTAGTAAATCAACCTCAATGAGTCCACTGAACTCTGACACCCTCTAAGTTTGACCAAAAGTTTAACTGCTTCTAAAATAGGATGTTATGCTTGGATTCAACAGGTCTTCAAATAAGCCCAGCTTTCCTTGAAGGTGCTTGCTAAAAAAAGAAAACCTTCGACAACGCTTATTAAAAGAGAAACAATGTCCTCTCTAATACTACATTACCTTTCCAATTTATATATATATATATATATATATATATATATATATATATATATATATATATATATATTTTTTTTTTTTTTTTTATTATACACACATACATGCAGTATATATAGGTTTATACATATATGTAAAGACAGACTTGTATTCAGAAGAAGACAGCAAATAATTTTTTTTTCTAGGGAAATAAAGTTAAAAAAAATAATATTTTTTGACTTCTCATTAGCTTTTAGTATAAAACTGTGCTACAGCTTTAAACTGTAATCTTTCCAGAACAGAAATCCATCCTGCAACGGCATGTCAAAATTGAATAAACATGAGAAGAGCAAAGACCTGCAGGCAATAAAGTGCAATCTGTTAGGCTTCCATGTGGCCCAAAGCGATTTATTAGCGGAAGCATTTTGAGCGTGCATTAGTCAAAAAACCTCAGGCTTTTATATTTACATCTATATATAGAAGTCCTCAATCTACCTTCAGCATCAGATTAAGGGCATGCTAATTCAGCTTTCCAAACAGCGGTGATTGAATCAACCTCTTACTGCACAAACATACAATTACATTCAGTTTAGGCACGAGCTAACGTACTGTGGCTGCATCGGCGATGACCAAAAGAACATAATAGGCAAAGAACAGAAATAAACGTGCAAGTCATTAACTTGAATATATATAAATTATCAGCAATATCCTTTTATTAAGAAACTATATTTCAAAATACTTGAAAAACAGCACAGAATTGTATAATAATAAAAAATGATCAGTAAGGTACAAGCCTTATGATTTACTAACGCAAATTAATGATGCTGCTGAAGGGATGCCATCATTATAATTGTTGGGTAGCATCTGTGGGCTTAAATGTAGAATTGAGTACTTCCCTTTAAAGCTACATTTTAAACAGATAGCTAAACACACAACAGAAATACATAAAGTATATGGAAGCAGTTTTACCAAAAAATTCCAGCTCTTTGGACTTTCAAAGCCTTCTCTGATAACAGAGCCAGGTTGGTGACCAGCTTTTTGCAGCAGAAATATAGAACATCCTGGCCCCCTGACTTACCCCAGTCAGTGACTGGACAAAGAAGGAGCCGTAGCAGCAACAAACCGAAGTGCTCTTTCCTCTGCTTACTCCGATTTCACCTCCTTTCAAGATGTTACTTTTCAATACACTTGCATGCAAATACACATGACTGGCTGCTAAGGCTTCCCCTTTCTCTCTCAGTGACATCACAAGTGGGGGGCGGTGCATCACAAGGGTTCCAACGGTGTTGTGATTGACAATGGATTTACATGGGGGGGGGGGGGCACTTTTTTTTTTTTTAAATAAAGGAATTGTGCTGAAGCCACATTAGTTGAATTTTGTTATTTTGTTCATTATTGAATAACCACATTGATTTTTGTTTTTTTTATCTCTAGAGTTTAGTTTATTAGTGATGCTGTTGGCGCTTGGAAGATAAATAAATCAAAATCTTTAAAGACAGATCTTATTCCTATTGTAAATGTAGATGTAAATGGGAAGATGAATAGAGAGGTAATTTTTTTAGGATTAGATATAGTGTAGGTTTAACCTGGATGCAATAACTTGTGGCAAATCTTCATGCAATGTGCAGGGTCAGTGTTTGTTCAATATCTGCATATAGACCTAGTGGAATATCCAATCATTGTCTGTTAAACATTGCAGTGTCATGATTATATATATTTTTTTCAATTATAGAAGCATTATCATCTTGATGTAACCATTTTCCCTGAAGAAGAGAACTATTACAATAGAAAGGTGTTGGTTTATCTCTCTTGTTACAGTTGCTTCAATTGAGTATTGGCTTACATGCATTGTAATCTTTTACAACTGTATCTGCAGCCCCTTCCTGCATCCTGTATTTCTATGTCTGGCGCTAACTGACATTTTTTACTTTATCTAATAAATAAGTAACATTTTGATGATAACTATACTGTCTGATCTCACTGAAGCAGTGTCCCGTTTAAAGTCCCAATTAGAGGAAAACAATTTTTAGTGATTTATCATTCAATTTAGGGATGTGGGCCAGCTGACTTCTTTAGTCTAAACTGAAAGCCATTAATCCATAGTGTAGGTTTAATAAGGGTAGGAGAAAAATTAAAGTGCAACTAAAGGCATCGATCTTGGATAGAGTAAGGGAGGGTTATAACAGTTATAATCAGTTTTTTTTTTGTCATCTGCTTCCCATAGACAAAACAGGAAATAAGAAGAAATCCCTCCAAAGTGAGGGTGTCACCGGAGTCACCAGAACTAGTCAAAAGATTTACCTTTTATTAGTGTTCTGGTGTCAACCCAAGATTTAGGATTTTCTTTTACTTTCAATAATAACAGTACACAGGATAAATACAGAGGTTGAGTCTCCTCAACAGGGACATGGACAGCAATCCAATTTAAAAAAAGTGTTTTGACACAATTATCGTTTTTTTTCTTTAGTTTGTGTCTGTCTGTGTCTGGGTGCTGTAAAGGCTCCTTCTTAAATTATATTTTAAATAATGTGTTGCACGAAATTAGTTTTGGTTATGGATAGATAAATGGGTGTGGGATCATTATATATATATATATATATATATATATATATATATATATATATATATATATATACATACACATACACACACACATATACAGTACATACATATACACACACACATTTTTCTTCTTCCTGAAGACGATCTGATCAGGGATCCGGTGTGTTTTCTCGGGGAGGGGGGTTACTGTGCTGTGTTAATGAAAGGATTTAAATAGATACCTTGTGCAATGTGTACTTTTATGTTGTATGTTGGAATTTGTCTTAAGAAGAAAAAAGTCAGATAAAAATAAAAAAGACACAATGGTCGTGACTAAATCTGTGAACTGTTCAGAAAGAAAAGACACAAAATAGCCACTAACTTCGTTTTTATACCTCTTAGCCCCTGTACACACGGTCGGAGGTTCTGCCAACCAAATCCGTTGGATTTTGTACGTTGGATTTAGTCCGACGGATTGTGTCCGAAACTCTTGCATACACACGGTCGGACTAAGGCCGCGTACACACGGGCGGATTGTCTGCCCAACTTAGTCCACTGAACCGTGTTTCAGCGGACAATCCGCTCGTGTGTGGGCTTCAGCGGACTTTTTCAGCGGACAGTCTGACGGACTAAGTCTTTCGGAATTTCCGTAATTTTGTCTGTCCAAACTTGGTTTTGTCCGTCCAAACTTGGTTTCAGCGGACAGTCCGCTTGTGTGTAGGCAAGTTGGACAGACTAAGTATGGCGCATGCTCAGAAAGGATTTACACGGCCGAAGGTTGCATTGCAGTGTATTGGACGTCGTATTTCTAGTCCCGTCGTACGTGCTGTATACGTCATCGCGCAAGCTTTCAGCGGACTGTCTGTTCATTGTGTGTGGTCAAGTCCGTTCATTCAAAAGTTGAACGGACTGTCTGTCGGATTGTCTGACGAACTTAGTTGGGCAGACAATCCGCCCGTGTGTACGCGGCCTAAGTTGTCGAAAAATCTGATCTTTCAGAACGTGACGACGTAATTTCGTTACGATGGGACTACATTCAGGCTAGTAGCCAATAGCTTTGATGTAGGAATTTGATCTGAGCATGCGTGGCGCTTGGTCCGATCAAAATTCACTACACATGATCGGAGTATGTCCAATCGAACCAGGTCGGGAAATATTTCCAACATGTTGGAAAATTGGGTCCGATGGATATTCGGACGGAATCAGTCTGATGCATACCACACACAGTTGGATTATCCGACGACACGGTCCGATAGGACACATTCCGACGGATTCTCCGACCGTGTGTACAAGGGCTAAGAAAGACAAAATTGGACAAAGATGATTCAGATTTCATTACATCTATGTTTAATGAAACAAATTATTTCCATCACATACATTGTAGGTTTTATTCTCCTACTTGTTCAAAATAGAGATTTTGTTTTTAGTGTCCAATCCCACCAATGCATTTTAACACAGCAACATGTGTACAGGTAAGCCATTGTTTTCAAATGGTGCTAATTCACATCTATAACATGCTTTAATGTATGTTATCCATTTTCTTAAGTGTCAGGGACAGTTCACAACAAATGCAGTTTCGTGTGCTTTTTTTCTGCACTAAAAATGCATACAGTGTTTTCTAGGTATTCCAATGGCTCTAGTTCACACCAATGCAGTCAGTTCCAGTCAGTTTTTGTAACTCAAACTGACCGGAAACTGACTGACACTGAATGCATTTTTAGTGCAGAAAAATAAAAAATCGGAGGGAACTGCATCTGGTGTGAACTAGCACACAATACATGTTATAGGATGTATAACTACTGACCCAGCTTCCCATTTTATAGTTGGTAAGACTTTAGGAAGTGTTTTATTAACTAGATAACATCAGGTTTTCTTCTCCCCTGCTCCTACTCCACAGGTGTTAACACTTCACTCCTCCACTCCTTTAGGCCGGGTTCACACTGGTACGACATGCAAGTTATACTACTTTGGATGATACTTTGCCCTAAGTCTTGAAGTTTGACTTCGATAAACAGGAATCCGACTTTGATCCCTGACAATACCAGGGAGCATTTTCATAGTCGGACCGACTTGTGTCGGACCAGTTAAGATGGCTCCCATAGGGAAACATTGATTTTCACACGTCATGCGACATGAGCTCCCAATGTTGGAGTGTTTGTTGTACCAGTATGAACACGGCCTTATGTATGACTATGATTGCAAAACTCATTAACATTGACTGTAATAAATGTAAACTGTAACCCCTTCATGAACTTAGGTTTTGAACTCATTCATGATCAGAGCAAATGTTTTTTTTAATTTCTCAGTGTGTAGTCTCAACTACTAATATATTTGCGACCACTAGGTTGGAAGGGGATGGCACCATGTTGCTTTTCAAAGACATATTTTGCTTTATGTTAGAAGCAAAACTTAAAAAAAAAAAATGTTAACTATTCAGGGAAATTAAACAAACGGTATCCACTTGCTTCTCTTGATTACAGGGATGCTAAACATATGCAATTCATATTTTGTGCTTATTACTCCATCTCAAAATATGCATGCTCATTTTAATTGGCAAAATACATTTAGGTTTTCACATCTGTTTAACTCAATATCATGTCTTCGTTAATCCTACAGGTCATCATAAACATTGGAGGGTGGGCAGACAGGCATGCAAATGCAAACTAAGGCATCTAGGATAGTCCCAACTGGTTTTATCACTCCTTGTCAGACTATTCCAGCATTGCCAATTGGTACTCCCTAAAGTCGTTTTTGCCATGCAGTGTCTGTTGGAGGCCAATAGACATAAGATTGTCTCTTAGTCCAGGTGTGAATAGTGTTTGGAAACTGCCGTCCTAACATCTAAGGGCATCTTAACCCTTTATATCTTTCTAGGAGGTCAACCACTACCATTTCTCTATGGTTCCGTTCATTGGCTCACATACTTCTGGATCTAAGTTGAGGTACCTGGGACAAGAATTAAGATGGGTTTTTAAATTGAGATCCGGTATCTGCCCAGGGCTTAATGGAGCCTACAGTTCTCCAAAACAAAAGTATAGAAAAGGGATTGAGACGGTACCAACCAAATTCACTTAAAAAGTAGACTCATAAATATATGTTGTTTTTATTTATGTGTTTGGGTTTGAATACACTGTAATGTTCAGGGGATGTAGTGCCTCGGGACAACGTGCAACAGTCGGTTAACTTAAACATGAAAGTCTTTATTTTTCTTTAGGCAAACACAACAGTGCTTCCAGCAGCAAAACAAACTTCAGAAAATGCAACCCCATAAGTCTGCTTATCTTTAGCACAAATCAAACAAATAAATAGATCAAAGTCCAGGAAGGCTTTACCCCAGAGTTAGCAGCTTCAGATGTTTTGCAGCACACATGCAACACAGAGCCAGGTCTCCTCTCAACTTCTACTCCATCCACCAACACTGGGAGTTTCCTGCTTTATGTGCTGCTTCCTGGAGGCTGATTAACCCCATAGGGACCGTAGTCCCTGTAGTCAGGGGTGGAGGCCCCTTTTCCACCCAAATGTCATTCAGGGCCTCCAAAATTCCAGGTCCCAAATAAGCTGCTACTACTGACGAGAAGACACCAACTTACCCCCTTTAATAGAACACAACCCGAATATTGGTGCCACATAGCACCCATCCATTACCCACCCTTGGTGTCCTGTACAGCACATATAAGAAATTGTTCTGTTTTTGTGTTGTTTTTGTATTACCGCCTTTGATTGATTTTTTTTATTGGATTGTGTTTTGGTTTTGTATACATGATTTCTATATTGATTTGTTGTATTTGTATTTACCCAATATAAGATATGTATTTTCTATTTTAAATTTGTTTTGCAGGTTTTGAGACCTCTTTTGGATGTAGGGTGGGGCTTGGAATATGCTCAGCACAGCAGGCCCCCCCAGACCACACATTATCTGCTGGAATGAGGGGGGATTTTACTGGTGGGCTTGGGTGGTTGGGTGTTTGGGGTATTGGAGTATGCGCTTTCTGGAGTCAGGGTCTTTTCAGTCGGCCTCCCTGGGTTCACTGGTTCTTTTGGATGCTTTGGGCACAATTGGTGCCCTAAGATTGCCACCACTTCCACGGCGTGGGGGAACAGTAGAAGGCAGCAGCTTTGATGGATTATGTAGTGTTAATGAAGGTTTACACTCTAGGACCATTTCTGTCCCCCCCATTACCCTTCTAGTTCAGCTTACTGCAATTTCCTGCATCTGGCCATAAGGGGGATTTCCAGGAGTGTAGTTTGTACCTTCCCAGGTTTTGGATGGTTGCAGCTAGCCATGCCTCTGGATGGACCCACCTATAAGTATATTCGTTTAAGGTCATTTTATGCACTTGTTATTAATCTTCCCTTTTTTATTCAGTAGAAAATAAATTAATATTTTTTACAGGTCTCTAAGCTGCAAACTGGAATCTCTGCATTTTCAGTTGTCCCTTTCCCTGTTGAGACCCTATCATTGGGTGACACCACTACACCATTAGCATTACTGTTTTTATTTGGTAATTTATAAGCTTGCAGTTCACATTTCTCCTAGAGTTTGTGTTTATATTATTGCATTGCTCTCTTATGCAATATTTTCTGTTTGTACAGCTATTGTATTCTGACATCTACTTACTCTTGTAAAGTTAGGTTCTTCTAATGACCCTGATGAAGAGTGGTACTTGAAATGTGCCAGTCAGCATGAACAGATCATATAATCAAGATTGCTGTACTTTAACGTAAGCGGTTGTGTGGGCTGTTTTGTCTCTATTATCGTTAAAACCTACATTTAAGGTTCGTTACTGATGTTTTATCCGTTGAAATAAATTAAAGTTGTTGAATTTTATTTAGTGCCAAGAAAGTCGCATTCACCCATGATACAATTTATTGATTAGACCATGTTCAGGTCAGCACTGTAGTAGCTTCCAATCACACTGGTCTTTTCTTTTTACTGGAGTGAGCAAAATCATGAGGAGAGAACTTTTGAAACTGCTATGCAGGAACTTTTATACAGCCGGCTGCAGTGATCTGCTCACCTCTCCTCAGTGACGACTTCCGAGGAGAGCCGATTGCCTAGCAACCGGATGTTTGTTTACATCACATGACGGCCGTGATTGGACACGGCCATCATGTGATCAGGAGGGCCAATCGCAGAGCCCTCCTGCTGATCCGAGATGCCCCGTGTTCGGGTGACACGAGCGCATCGGGATCGCGCGATCCCCCTACTTCTGATGGATGTTCAGGAACGTCCACTCAGAAGTAGAGAGCTCCCACCCGGCCATATATGTACATTGGCCGGGTGGGAAGTAGTTAAATATTCTACACCACACAATGACAAATTTAAGACCCTGTAGACTTGTAATAAAACAATATACAGAATGAATATTAATTACGAAACTGATTTAGTTAGTTACATATAGTTACATAGTTGGTAAGGTTGGACAAAGACAACAGTCCATCCAGTTCAACCTGTGTAGGTGTGTAAGTGTGTGTGTAAAAAAATAAATAAAAAATTTCCATATCCCTGTATATTGTTTTCGCTAAGATGCATGTACAAGAGTCTTTTAAAACTAGCCATACTTCTTGCCGACACCACCGATTGTGTAAGGGAGCTTCACATCCTTACCGCCCTGACAGTGAAAACCCCCCTACGCAGCTTAAAGTTAAACCTCCTTTCTTCCATTCTCATTGTGTGGCCCCGTATCCTCTTACACTCCCTGGGACTAAAAAGTTTCATACTTACACTGGGATCACAGTTGAGATATTTGTATATCGCTATCAAATCTCTTCTCAAGCATCTCTTCTCCAGGGAGAACAAATTTAGCGCTTGTAGTCGTTTCTCATAATTGAGGTCCTCCAGTCCCAATATTAATTTAGTTGCCCTTCTATGGACACTCTCCAGTTCCAGCACATGCTTTCTGAGGATTGGTGACCAGAACTGGACAGAATATTCCAGATGTGGCTGAACCAGAGTTTTATAAAGTAGCAGAATAATTGTTTTATCTCTGGAGTAAACACCTTTTTTAATGCATGCTAATATTTTGCTGGCTTTGGTAGCTCCTGCTTGACACTGCATGCTATTTCTTAGTCTCTCTTCTACTAGGACCCCTAAATACTTCTCCATCCTGGAAGCCCCTAGAGGTTCTCCTCCTAAAGCGTAACTTGGCCTTGAGTTATCAAGCTAGGCAAAATGTGTATGGAAGTGGAATCACCTTTGGATGTCTAGAAAGAACACAAGGACTTTTTTTCTCACAGCAACTGTGAGAACCATTGCTGAAAGAGAGCACATTACTACAACAAACCCAGTTGTAGGAGCTCTCAACAGTGGTGCTGAATTGTAATTTAGCATCTGTGTGTGAACCGTACTGAGTTAGGAGTAAGCATAAAAGAATGAAAGAATACAATGTCAGTTGTCAAACATAACCAAACACCCCAGACCTACAGTACTCATTCTGAAGCAGTGCATTACAACATACAGATAATTCTCTCTTGGGAGTAAAGGGTTCTGTTGCAGGAACTGTGCAAAATGACCAAACATTGCACATAGGATATGATATATGAAATGAGGGTAGGATTTTCACTTTGCAAGAGAAGTTGGACTTTGCCAGCGAAATTTTCCCAGAGTCTAGTTAATAAAATGAATCAACTCCTATAGAGCAGATATACTAAAACTGGTGCACACAGAATAGTAGTAGTGTAGTTGTGCATTGTAAACAATCAGCTTGTTCAATTAAGCTTTGCCAATAAAACCTAACAGCAAATTGGTTACTATGCACAGTTGCACTAGATTCTATGTGCATCAGTTTTAGTAAACCTGACCATATGTGTCTGTTTAGTCATTTTGCATAATACAAATGATCTGCTTTGGTTATGAGGCAGCAGTGAAAGACCATATTTTGATGTCATGACTTAAAGTCATAAAACCTAAAATGTAACCGCACATTTGCTAAGGAAAAGCAATCCCATCTAGGTGATCTATGTACATTTCAAGTATTTTAAAGCAGTATTAAGCCCAAAATCAAGCATTTATTATAATAGAAAATAGAGGGAAAAAAAAACCAAGAAAAGAAAACTGATGCAGCCTTATAATGATTTTTGTTTTTGGATTTAATACAGCTTTAACAAACTTTATTGCAAATTTCTACCTTTCTTCTGTTCTGCAGAAATAGATGTTTGTTTTACCATGTTCTTTTCAGACTATTTACTTTACAGGAGCATCTGAACGTATTATACCCAGCTAAGCAAATCTCAGTGTTCTATTGAGGAAATAAAATTCCTATTGCAGGGGATGCATACATTTTTCTTGTATCTCAATAAAGACTTCTGAGAAAATTACAAAAGCAGGAAATTACATTTCAGGACATTATGTCCAATGGTGTACATCATGTCTCCAGGTTGCCACATTGCATAAAATTTTTTTCACAGCTTTGGAAAATGACAGCGTCTGCTGTCAATTTTATTAACACTGAATTACAGAATCACTTCTGTTGTAATTTTATATTCTGTGGAGAGGTGTAGTACCCAGAAAACTAAGTTTTTCACGATCTATATAATACTGTACCATACATAAAATGCATTCATATGCGGAAAAGAACGCTAAAAGGAATGGTCTTCTTAAGCTGCACTGCAATAGATATAATATCGAAATTAATGCTTTGCCTATGACTGCCAAATAGTTACATTTAAAGCTGGTCATACATGGATCGAAAATTTGGCTGGTTCAGCAGAAGCCAGGCAAATTTTGATCCATAAATGGGCACCATGGTTACACAGAATTTGATCTACTAATCAACTCCTGTACAACCAGCCTGTCAAGTTTTTCCTGATCCATCATATAGCACTGATCATTGTATTTGAACCGTGGGGAGGCTCCCCGCTGTCAAAACACAATAACACAGAGGGAAGATTCCCCCATCCACATTGATTGTGTGGATGGGGGAATTGGATCTTCCTTTTTTTTTCGTTTAACCTGCTGGTTAAATGGAAAAAAGATAATGTATGGATTTGCCTAAATCATTCTTTTGGTTTCCTGTAGATAATGTCTAAGTAATGTTTTAAAAGTAAAAGTACATGACACAGCTGAATAAGTAAAGCATGGGTAAAAGCAATCACTTTTCATAGTAATGGATCGGCTGATCTTTTCATCTCCATAATCACTTTATCAGTAATCACTGCAAGGCACTGCTTTGTTCTCCTACGGAGTCTGGATGAATATTTCAGGACATACATTAATAAAATGCTTAAGTGGAAAAGTGACCTTGATGTTATGATGTGGGCTAAAGAAAGATGACGACACTTCTTCGGATTTAGCAACAAATGGCACAAAGCTGAAGAGCCAAGGCAAGTCTTTACAAAAAGAAAGAAAGAAAGAAAGAAAGAAAGAAAGAAAGAAAGAAAGAAAGAAAGAAAGAAAGAAAATGCACAGTCTGTGTTGGTAATAAGGGTTCTAAAGCTCAGATTGAAATTCACAGGCTGGCCATACATGGTCGATTCCTTCCTTCTGTGTGACCCCGTTGTCACCACCTGCCTCAATAAAAGTTGACTTTTTAATAGGCATTTGTCAAAGGAACCAGGTATAAAAGGATTTCTTCAAACAGTGCCTTGCATCCAATTAGCAGGCTCTGTTCAGGTATTCCACGGGCTTCAGCTGTCTTAATACAGTACCCATCACTACAGATTTGGGGAACAGAATGATTTCTCTCATTCAACCTGCAGAGTTTTAAAGCTGAAGTTCAGCTAAAAAAACAAACAGTTTTTTTTACATTACTTACGTATAAAATGTCTTACATTATGTGGGCCTGGTACACACGGGCCCAATATCAGCTGTTATTAGACGGTTAAACAGAAACTGGCCAACATTTGTCCCATGTGTACAGCCACCTGTCTGGAGTCTGTTGAACAGGCATGCTGGAAAAACAGCCGCTGAACGGTATTCAATCAGCACTCGCAGCCAATGGCAGATCCCCTGTCAGGACACAATGGCTAAGCAGGAAGGTCACTGTACTAACATTGCATTGTTAATACAGCAAGCTCCCCAGGTTTTTTTCCGTTAAGTCTACTTGGTTGAAGGAAAAAACTGTCAGAACATGCCGGGCTTTAGGTAGAACAGCAGTACAGATCGCCTAACAGTGTAATCAATGAAATAACTTTTATCAATAGAGCAGACAAGTCTCTGTTGTACCATCTGCACTGCTGTTCTGCCTGAAGACTCAAAGCTGTTAACCATTGATGTCTGGATTTCTCCAGAATCCAGCTGCCAGCACAATGTGGGACAAACTTCATTACAGGTAAAGTAATAAAACTGTAGGGAATTTATTTATTTTAGCTAAACAACAGATTTAAGATGGATAGCAAGCTTTACTTGCAAATGTAAAAAATAATACTAATGAGAAAACAATTAGTAGTCATTTTAAGTTAGTTTATGGCAAACTATATAAGCCGCATAATGAAGAATGAAAATCACAGAACTCGTGCAGAGATTTTCAGTAACTTGTGGAAGTGGTAGTCTTTTTCTGACCTAGGCTAGGTTCACATGACTGCAGTCCGATTTTGATCCGATTTTCAGTGCCATTAGGTAGTGCAACCTGGATGTGATTTGCATTTTCTATGGTGCCTGCTGGAATCGCACCAAAGTAGTACAGGGACCTTTTCCAAAATCACAACTGAAAATCGTACTAATGTGAACAAAGCCTTAAAGTGAATAAAACAACATCTTCTGTAATAGGTCCACAATAATAAATATAACAGCAGCACAACATAGGAATCACTCCAAGTGCATATTATTCTTCCAGTATAGGCCACTGTTCTACTGTACTGTTTTAGCCCAAATAGGTTTGATAAGTGTCCCCAAGGACTGAAACATTTTCCTGTACTTGGTAACAATACTCTCTTGAGTGAATTCCTAGAGTTGCGCTGTTATTCTTTATTTCTGGAATGGGTTGTGTTTTAGAAAACTTGAGTGCCTTGAGCGGTGAGTAGAGGTTAATCTAGTAATATAACTCGATGGAGGAAGTATTCTTATACGGCATCTAAAGGGTTTGTACACATAATCATGCAGTAAATGGCTTGCATTTGAGTTGTTTCTGCATGTACAGAAAAAAAAGCAAAGAATTGTGTGCACAAGACTATATTCACAACACCTCCAGGGAAGATGGTTCTGCGCCAGACCCAAAACATTCATGAATAATGTCTTCAAAAATCGTTCTTTTATGTATATGTATCTTTTTTTACTTTATTTTCACAGAGCACTGATTGTTCTTGTTACTAGTGGCAATAAAAAAAAAAAATATTAACTGTTTAGTAATGTATGAAATAGTTCACCAGAACCTTTTCATTTTTTGCTTTAAATGTTAATTATTACTGTTAAACACTTCTTACCATCCTCATTAAAATTCTAGGTCTGTGACAAATAGAAAAGCTTTAGCACCCTCTGTGACAAATTACAGCTGCAGGTACAGAGATAGATGATTATTATTTCAGAATATTAACTACGCTGAAAATATGGGTTTCTTCACAGGCATACAAAACACCACAAAACTATGCATAATGGAAATTACTCACCTAAGCCCTAACCCTTTATGAACATGTTTTAATAGAAAGAGAAGAAACGTTTTCTCAGAGGGTCATTTAGGAGTATTCATTGACCATGTATTTTATTAATTCATATAATACTAACCGACTCCACACAGATCTTAAAGGGATTGTAAAGGTTTGTTTTTTATTTTCTTAAATAGGTTCCTTTAAGCTAGTACATTGTCGGCTCACTTACCTTTTCCTTCGATTTCCCTTCTAAATGTTTTTTTTCTTTGTTTTCTTTGTCTAAATTTCTCACTTCCTGTTCCTCCTCAGTAAGCTGTTCACTAAGCTGTTCTGGCTGACTAAACACCGCTCGGATGATGGTGTGAAGTTTACGGAGGAGAAACAGGAAGTGAGAAATTCAGACAAAGAAAAAAAACATTTAGAAGGGAAATCAAAGGAAAAGGTAAGTGAACCAACAATGCACTAGCTTAAAGGAACCTATTTAGAAAATAAAAAATGAAGCTTTACAACCCCTTTAAGGGTCATACTCTATTAAAGTAGTACCTTTCGAGTGAGAAGCTTGCAATGTAATGTAATGTAAGGACAGTTAGAGACACACAAGCCAGTTTTGGATCAAGGATAAACTATCTACCAGTATGTTTTCCTAAAGCAAAGTCCCTGCAACGGAATTCCATAAACAACAAAGGACATAATTAATTCATGTAGACAGCATTTTGGAGCAAGGCAAAGGTGTTCACTGGTTAGTCACTATGCCAATATGATCTTATTACATGTATCATTTATGCAGGGCAAAGACACAAAAAGACAGATCCATAACAGTTTAGCAGCAATATTACTGCTAGAAACTTAATTCAGATCATGGCATACCAAAACTTGCCTAGTTAGGTTGGCAATAGATGTCCATCAAGCTTAACCAAAAGACAAAAATACATAATGAAGAAAGTATAATGAAGAAAGTTACTTAAAATCTTCTAGGATTGTTAAAATCCTAGTAGCCGATGAAGCACTCTAACCACTCTAATTGGACGTAGCCACTCTTTGGCTGAAAATTTTCCAAGAATGTTGGGCAGGATGATGGCAACAGGGCCATACGCAGAACACATTTGGTCTGGTTCATCTGGAACAGAATAAAATTTGCATAGAGTATGACCAGCTTTAATACTGGCAATACAGGATTTATCCTATCAGAACTGTGTATAGCTGCAGCCTAGCAATGTTTTAGGTTTGTACTCCACTAAGGAAATCTACACAGTACTGGAATTTTAACAGGATCTCTGGGAAAAAGATAAAGATGCTTTTGCCGAATAGTTATAAAGGTCATCAAGTATATGATTTTTTCTTAATCGGCATCTCCAAAGTTAAATAATGGAATATACTGTAGCTTGTCTAGAACATGATACTGTCAGAGCTTCAAACTACTAAAACCTGGCCAGGAGAGTAATTCAGAGAAAAAAGGCATTCTTTAAACCAGTTTACATAACTTTTTTGTTTTTGGAAGCCTGGGGATACTGCATTTTCTGGGATAGCTTAAAATATAATAACTCTGTCACATTTTTTTGAACGTTAACTTATTGGTTTGAAATTATCTAGTTTTTCTTTTCAGTAAAGTTGAGAGAGAAAAATGTAATACTTTCAGTAAAATTTTAAATAGATTGTAGTTACTCCATATACCACTAGCCATTTGTTAAAACTCCATTATCCATACAAGATTAAGCAAACATAGCATAGCAATAAATTAGCTGGTCAGCATCCATTTATTGGACTGCCATTATGGCAAATGTCTTTAAACCTTCTCTTAAAGGCTATATAAACCTTCCAACCTGACATTGCATTTTTTCCCTGCATAAGATATACATCAATCATTTAGTTTAATGGTGCCATTTGTTGCTTTGTACACACAGCCTGTAGTAGGATAAATATTCAAATTGCTGATTTAGAAATTCAGCATGGAACTTCAAATGTTAACCAGATGTTGACTGCACCATGTACATTTACTGTGGCAGGGCGGCCGCTCTGAGCAGAATCTTGTACCTGCTGTACGTGATTTCTCACTTCCGGGTCTGGGGTGCGCATGCTTGCCCCTGGCGACCCACTGTAATTAGACAGACTCAATGACCGCCAGGACCCACCGATCGTTCATGAGACGGGCAGAGTGGCAATCTGTCTATGAAAACATGGCAGATCACCATTCTGTGAGAAGGGGAGGTAGAGATCCTGTGTTTCTGCTAAGCAGGAACACGAATCTCTGCCTTCTCACAGTACAGGCACCCCCCACAGTTAGCAAGCACTCCCCAGGTACATGTGTAACCCTTTGATCACCCCTGATGTTAACCCCTTCCCTGCCAGTGTCATTAGCACAAGGGACAGTGCATATTTGTTAGCCCTGAATACAGTACCACTGAATACAGTGGTAGTAGTGTCACTGGTCCTCAAAAAAAGCATCAAAAAAGTGTTAGGTGTCTGATTTTCTTGCCCCAATACTGCAGTCTCTATAGGTCGCTAATCACCGCCACTACTAGTAAAAAAATAAAAATAAATAAAAATTCCAAAAATACTGTATGTTTGTAGACGCTATAACTTTTGTGAAAACCAATCAATATAGCCTTATTGGGATTTTTGTTTACCAAAAACATGTATCAGAATACATAATTGCCTAAAAATGTATGAAGAAATTAGATTTTTTAAATTTTTTATTGGGTATGCTTTATAACAGAAAGTAAAAAATATATATATATTTTTTTCAAAATTGTAAGTCTTTTTTTGTTTATAGTGCAAAAAATATAAACTGCAGAGGTGATCAAATACCATCAAAAGAAAGCTCTTTATTGTGGGAAAAAAAAAAGACATACATTTTATTTGGGTACAGAGTTTGTCAGAATTGTCAGTTAAAGTAACGCAGTGCTGTATCGCACAAAATGGCCTGGTCATGACATTTGGGGGTTGATTTACTCAAATTGGAGAGTGCAAAATCTGGTGCAGCTCTGCATAGAAACCATTCAGCTGCCAGGCTTTTTTTTTTTTTTTAAAGTTTAATTGAACAAGCTGAAGTTAGAAGCTGATTGGTTATCATGCACAGATGCACCAGATTTTGCATTCTTCAATTTTAGTAGATCAACCCCTTGCTGTGAAGAAACTAAATAATTCAATCTGGATCTCTCAATCTACTGCTCTTCATCTGCAGTAATTAGATCTGATAGACACAAGCACGTAGAACATTCACAGACACACATACAGCATAGGATGATTTTTTTTTTTATTACATTAACACTTCTACATTTGTGATGCAATACATGCATGCACTGGACACCGAGGAAATCTAAAGTTAATGGAATTTTCCCCTTAGGCAATTTTTTTCCCCCTGAAATGTGTTTTTTTTTTTCAATTGCGGTGTTCCCTTCATTTTCTTTCTCAGTGATAAATAGAGTGGCGAGTTTCCCAGTAGGGGCACTGGCAGCAAAAAAACTCAATAGAGTGCCTAGCCATTCGCTATTCTATCTAAACCTATACAAAGTTTTTCCTAGAGAAATATTTTAGGGATAAAGTAAAAGTACAACTTCAAGGCAGTTAAGAAACATTGCCTTCCAAGAGTGCAATGAAAAGAAATAGATTTTTTTGGCAGCTATAGGAAATAATTACAATCTACAAACTGAAAGTTACTGTAATCAAAGCAGCATACAAATTAAGATTTCTTTTTTTTTGTAACTTGACTTACAGATTCTTAAAATAATAACCATGCATTAGAACTGTAGAAATCTATAACTGGCAACATTACTGATACTGTTGCTCTCAACAAAAGAACCAAACAAAAGGCAAATATTTAGTTAATACAAATCTTATGAACCACTGTTGATATGGTGCAGCACATTAAAAGTCTCTTGCTTCTAATTCCTTTGTGCAGAAGTTCAACCTCCCAATGGCAATATTTAAAGCTGAACTTCAGAAATCTGGTAACTTAGCTTTGCAAGATTCTCGCTGCCAATTTAGAAACCTCTGCCAAACTGTAAAATAAAAGGGCTTACCTTTTAGCCCTTGTACACAGGGTCGGACACTCTGATGGAAAATGTCCGATCGGACCGTGTTGTCAGATAATCTGACCGTGTGTGGGCTTCATCTGACTTTTTCCGTCAGATGAAGTTTGAGAGCTGGATATAACAATTTTCCGACAACATGATCCAATCGGACTTTGTCCAATCGTTTGTAGAGAATTCCGATCAGACAAAGTGCCACGCATGCTCAGGTCAAATTCCTAGACCAAAGCTATTGGCTACTAGCCTGAACGTAGTCCCGTCGTAACTAAATAACGTCATCACGTTACAAACTATCGGATTTTCCGACAACTTTGTCCGACCGTGTGTATGCAACACCAGTTTCGGACAAAATCCGTCGGAAAAAATCCGATGGATTTTGCTGTTGGAATGTCTGACCCTGTGTACAAGGGCTAAGAGATATAAGTAAATTTATATCACTGTGATTTTGTTCCTCTGAAAATCAATCTGTTTTCAGATACCGGGGGATTACTTTAGATCTAGCCACATGTTATTTTACATCTAGTCACCTCCAAACAGAACAGGAACTACATTTCCTATGATGATCAGGGTAGTTTGTAGTATGAGCATGTGCAGGTGGAGGTGAGGGCACAACTGAGGGCTGTGATCATGTGCAGGTGGAGGTGAGGGCACAACTGAGGGCTGTGATCATGTGCAGGTGGAGCTAAAGGTGGATGCAGGTACAGCGGGCATCTCATACAGGGAGCACTCACAGCCTCCCGGGGCAACCCAGTGCAGCGAGCTGGGACGTAATTATGTCACCACTTACTGTGCCACGTACTACACCAGGGAAGCTACAAGACTGGTGGCCGGGGGGATAGAGGGCATAATGGCCATAAGTCTTATAGATATTGGAAGTTAAAGGGACAGTGTCCTAACAGCATTGTATAGGGTGGCTCTATTACTTACTGGTTAACAATGAATGTTATATAAAAAAAATATATATATATATATATATATATTTTAAAAGATATAAAGGCACCTTTACACTGATAACACCTTTACACTGATGCATTACGATTTCTGACAACCAGAGTTCAGCTTTAAAATAAACTCTAGGCAGATATAAAAGACACAAGTTAATGCAAATCTGTTATCATCAACACATCATTATACACAGTAATGACCAAAAATGTTGGCACCACTGCATTTCTGTCAGATAATGCACCACGTCATCCAGAAATATGTTGCAATTACAAATGTTTAGGCATCCTCATGTTTATTTCTTTTGTTTGTATTGGTATGACACACAAAGGTGGACAAACAAAAAGCCAAATCTGACACATTCCATGCAAAACTCCAAAAATTGACTAGACAAGATTATTGGCACCGTCTCAAAACTGTAATAAATAGGGTTGAATATATTTTTATTATATGCCAGGTAGTGTGAAATAACAGACATGAAAACAGGCAACTACATCACTTATGTCACCATTAACATCAAATTAGGCACATTGGTAGGAACAAGAAAACAGGGGAAGGGGGGGGGGGGGGGGGGAGGCGGTAAATACAACAAAAAAAAAAGAAAAAGAAAGAAGGGGGGTGGGGGAGGAAAAGGGGAGAGCACAGCAAATGCATTTATCGGAAAGGTTATGTGCAGGATATTCACCGTTATTGTTGGTATAAGATTCACCTTAAATGCCCGACCCAGGGGCAGAATCAAATAATTTCCACCTCTAAATGGCTCTTGTGGCCACACCGACGCCACCACTCTCCACCCAATAGTGGCGGTAAGTTTACTTAGGAGATCTTAAGATTATTAAGAAACAGTTCCGTCTGGGAATGGTGCCGCCAGATGGACCACAACATGGTGAACTTTTCATAAGTGTCGTCCGCCTTCGCCTGCAATTCCTCCATGAGCATTATATCATTAAGGATATCCACCCACTTGGAAATAGGGGGGGTGGAGTCCTTCTTCCAGTATAAGGAAATGACATTACGGGCTGCTGAGAGAAAGGATCTCAAAAGACTACATCTCTGGGACTGAATTGTTCCAGGAAGGATGGATAGGAGAGCAGACCAAGGCGAAGGAGGTAACGAAGTCTGATATACCTCATTATAAATCTCAAAAATCTTATCCCAAAATGGATGAACCTTATTCACAATCCCACCATACATGGATGTAGGATCCCCGTGCTCCGTGACATCGCCAACATACGTTTGTAGTTGATGGGAACATCCTGTGTACCGAGACCGGAACCCTGTACCACCTCGACAGCAATTTGTAGTTCTTCTCTTGTGTGAACCCGGACCTGGATGATTTATGCGTGAGGGTAAAGAAGGTAGTCCACTGTGTTGGGGAGATCTCTATATTCAGGTCTCTAGACCATTTACTTGTGTATGTGGGGAGAGCGTCATATAATCGGGTTTGGATGTCTTTGTATATTAACGATAAAGTGTGTCTAGGGGTTTGAGCAAGACTGCAAAGGTCCTCAAATAGCGTGAGTGGCCTGTGAATTCTCCCTGATAGGTGAAGGTCTTTGCAAAGCTGGTTTAGCGAAATTGTGGTCAGCCAGTCTGTCGGGACAGCAGTCTGCGGGTCTGTAGGGGGACGGAAGTGTCCAGTAGTAGGATGGACAAACTGATTGGCTGTTGGCCAGTTTTCACGTGTGTAATTCCCGCGGTGCATTTTGGCAGCGAGAGCCGATAGGGACAAATTGTCAAATAAAGGAGATAACGGGCTGGGATCGGTGGACAAGGCGTAAGGAGTAGCTTTATTATACCACAACGTAAGGGCTGCCTTCATTAGAGGGGAGATTCCATGCATTGTGCGAAACTTGGTGTTATACCCCCATAGCAGGGCTCGCAGATCTACTGTAGCCATATCCTGTTCAATTAAGGTGGAGGGTTTAATACATGGCCTCGGGATCCAAGAGTCGGGAAAATAACGCAGATGCGTGGTATAGTTGGAAGTCCGGGAGACCAGTCTCTCCTTTAAGCTTGGGGGCACTTAAAACTTTGTGTTTAAGTCTAGGAGGGTGGTGTTGCCACAGGAACTTGCCCACCATAGCACGCAATGTGAGGAAAAAAGTAGTCGGAAGGAGAATGGGAAGAGTTTGGAACAAGTATAATGCCCTTGGAAGTATATCCATTTTAATAACACTCATTCTCCCCCACTAGGAGAGCTTAAGATTGTGCCAACCCTCAAGGGAACGTCTAATAGAAGTCAGTAGTGGACTAAAATTTAGTACACGTCATGAACTTCAGAGGGGATCTCCGTCCCAAGGTATTTGACCGAGCGCGGTTGCCATTTAAAGGAGAATCGCTTTTGAATGAAGTCCAGGTCTTTCGGTGGTAATGATATATTTAGAGCTTCTGTTTTGTTCAGGTTCAATTTGAAATTGCTATCCGCTCCGAACCGGGCAAGCTCCTCCAGGATGGCAGGGAGGCTAATGCGGGGTTGAGTGACGTATAGGAGTAGATCGCCTGCGTAGAGTGACAGCTAACGGGGGGCCGAGGGGGTGTTGATCCCATGAATAGAGTCATTGTTACGGATGGCTTGAGCCAAATGTTCAACAGTGATTGCGAACAGGAGTGGCGATAGCGGGCATCCCTGCCTGGTGCCGTTCTGGATCCCGAAAGCCGCCACCGATTCCCCATTGGCTAAGACCCTTGCAGACAGGCTTGTATATAAAGCCATGATTTTAGTGAGCATTTGTGGGCCTAAGCCCAGTTGCTGCAGGGAGGCCTGGAGAAACGTCCAGTTCACCCTATCAAATGCCTTTTCGGCATCACAAGCCAGGAGACAAGTTGGAATGTTGTGGAGTTTGGCATATGAGATAAGGTGTAGGGTCTTAGTGGTATTATCCCTGGCCTCTCGGCCTGGGATAAAGCCCACTTGGTCACTATGAATGATGGAGGGGAGCAGGGGAGCAAGGCGTGTTGCCAAAATTCAAAACTGTAATAAATAAATGCATTCCAAGATTGTGATGCTCCTGTAATTTGTAATTAAACTCACTTGTATGAATTAACAGGTGCCAACAATATAAAAATCCAGCTGGCAACCGGTAAAATGGTGAAAGATTGACTCAACCTTTCTGTTGTGTGTTTGTCTGCCACATGGAGCATGGAGAAGAGAAAGAGCAGTCAAGAATTGTCTGAGGAATTGAGAACAAAAAGTCCACCTCCAGAGATGTTAATGTTTCTGTGTCCACTGTGTACAACATTGTTAAGAAGTTTAAAGCCCATGACACTATAGCTAATTTCACTGGATGTGGACGAAAGAGAAAAATTTATTAAAGATTGCAATGGAGGATTATTCGAATGGTGGATAAAGAACCTTGATCAACTTCCAGACAAGTTCAAGCTGACCTTCAGGCATAGGGTACAACTGTGTTAGCTCCCACTTTACGCCGCCATCTGAATGTAAATGGACACTATAGTAGGGGATCCAGGAGGTCCCCATTGCTGACACAGAAAAGCCAGATGGGAATTTGCCAAAATTTACCTGAGAAAGACAAAATCCTTTTGGGAGAATGTGCTGTGTACAACAGACGAAACACAATTACAGCTTTTTGGTAAAGTCTATCATTCTACTGTTTTCAGAAAAATAAATGAGGCCTTTAGCCTAGGTTCACACTACTGCAATGTGATGTACTGCAAATTTGATCTGTCTTTTTGTCCTGTGTGAGGTGCGACTTTCCTTTGCATTTTGAGGTGGACAGGTGCAAATGTATCGTCATTTTACCATGATTTTGCCGCAAATTTCAGGAGGCAGACAGTGAAAATTTGCAGAGATGTGAACTGTGTGCTGCGAATTTACTGCAAGTTCAACTGAAGCCTATGAAGATAAAATTCGCACTGCACCATAGGAATTTGCATCGCACTCATAATGCACAGGACCCTTTTTGTTTCTCGCATGAAATTCGCAACACATATATGTGAACCAAAGTCATGGAATACCATGCTTATTACATGACTTGCCAATCTGTGTGTTTCTAAACGCATCAAACTCGCTGTAAATTTGCATCAGAATGAATCCAGACTCAAGGAAATAAATAGTCCCTACAGTCAAACATGGTGGAGGTTCACTGATGTTTTGGGGTTGCTTTGCTGCTTCAGGAACTGGATGTCTTGACGGTATGCATGACATTATGAAATCTGAAATCTACCAAATAATTCTGGGGTGCAATGTAGGGCCCAGTGTCAAAACATCGTCAGAGGTCTTACAGCAATGACCCAAAGCACACAGTGCTGAAATGAGTCCAGTTCTAAATCCCATAGAGCACCTGTGGAAAGATCTCAAAACAGCAGTTGGGAAAAAGGAACCCTTCCAGAGACCTAGAGCAGTTGGCCAAAGAAGAGTAGTCCAAAATTCCAGTAGAGAGGTGTAAAAAACTCATTGATGGTTACAGGAAGCAATTGATTTAAGTTATTTTGTTCCAAGGGGTGTGCTACCAAATATTAAATTGAGGGTGCCAGTAATTTTGTCCAGTCCATTTATTGAGGTTTTGCTTGGAACGTGGCAGATTTGGCTTTTTGTTTCTCCACTTTTTTGTGTCATACCAATACAAACAGAAGAAATCAATATGAGAATATCTAAACATTTGTAATTGCAACAACGTTCTGGGTGAAGTGGTGTTGGCCCTTGTACACACGGTCGGAGAATCTGTCGGAATGAGTCTTATCGGACCGTGTCGTCAGATAATCTGACTGTGTGTGGTATGCATCGGACTGATTCCGTCCGAATCTCCGTCCGACCCAATTTTCCAACATGTTGGAAATATTTCCCGACCAACTGGGCCGGACGGACCTAATCCGATCATGTGTAGAGCATTTTGATCGGACCAAGTGCCACACATGCTCAGATCAAATTCCTACATCAAAGCTATTGGCTACTAGCCTGAATGTAGTCCCATCGTAATGAAATTACGTCATCACATTCTGAAAGATCTGATTTTTAGACAACTTGGCCCGACCGTGTGTATGCAACAGTTTTGGACACAATCCGTCAGACTAAATCCGACGGGCAAAATCCGACGGATTTGGTTGGCAAAATCTCCGACCGTGTGTACGTGGGCTTAGAAATGCAGGGGTGCCAATATTTTTGGCCATGACTGTGTGTGTATATATATATATTTTGTATGCAAGCATTTACAGCACAGCAGTACTGGAGAGGAAGCAGTAGCACAAGGAGCCAATCATTTCATATACTGACAATGAACATGCCGATACAAAGAAAAAGCACAGAGTGAAAGAAAGATGAGATCACAGCTATGCTGCTTTTCCTTTCACTGTCCAGTCACAGGCTGGTGGGAGTCTAGGACAACCTGGAGGAATTGGGTTGAATGATGTTGGCCATCAGACTGAAAACATGATGATGGGGAAAAAAATATGGGGAAATCCCTGGTATTGCAGAAAAAGTTGGTTTTGCTCTTTTAATATTAGATTTGTTCTTACCTAGTTGTTAAGTTGTTTTGGCTGCAGTCCTGCTTTAAAAAAGGGGGAGTAGTCCAACCTGCCTTTTATTTAACCACTTGCCGCCCGCCCTATAGCAAATGGACGGCGGCAAAGTGGTTTCATAATCCTGACCGGACGTCATATGACGTGATCAGGATTATGAGCCGCTGCGTGCCCCCGGGGGCACGCATCGCGGCGATCGTTGTTGCGGGGTGTCAGTCTGACACCCGGCAACTACGATCTCGGTAAAAAGTCTCCAACGGAGACTCTTTACCACGTGATCAGCCGTGTCCAATCACGCCTGATCACAGTGTAAATAGGAAAATCCGGTGATCGGCTTTTCCTCACTCGCGTCTGTCAGACGCGAGTAGAGGAGAGCCGATCGGCTGCTCCTCTGACAGGGGGGGTCTGTGCTGATCGATTATCAGCACAGCCCCCCCGAGGATGCCCACACTTGACCACCAGGGATGCCACCAGACCACCAGGGATGCCAAGGACAAGGTATGCCACCCTAGACCACCAGGGATTCTAGTCAGTGCCACAATGGATGCCAATCAGTGCCCATAATGGATGCCAATCAGTGCCCACAATGGGCATCACTGATTGGCATGCATTATTGATTGGCACTGATTGGCATCCATTAATGCAATATATTATAATACAATGCCGCCTATCAGTTCCCATCTGTGCCGCCTATCAGTGCCTACCCATGCCCACCTGTGCCGCCTACCCATGCCCACCTGTGCCGCCTACCCATGCCCACCTGTGCCGCCTAACCCATGCCCACCTGTGCCACTTATCCATGCCCATCCATGCCGCCCATCAGTGCCACCCATCAGTGCCGCCTATCAGTGCCACATATCGGTGTCCATCAATGCCACCTCATCAGTGCCACTTCATTGGTGCCACCTCATCGGTGCCCATCAGTGCCGCCTTATCATTGCCCATCAGTGTAACCCCATCAGTGCCCATCAGTGAAGGAGAAAACTTACTTATTTGCAAAGTTTTGAAACTGAAACAAAAAAAAACATTTTTTTTTCAAAATTTTCGGTATTTTTTTATTTGTTTAGCAAAAAATAAAAACCGTAGAGGTGATCAAATACCACCAAAAGAAAGCTCTATTTGTGGGAAAAAAATGATACAAATTTCATTTGGGTACAGTGTAGCATGACCGCGCAATTGTCATTCAAAGTGCGACAGCGCTGAAAGCTCAAAATTGGTCTGGGCAGGAAGGTGTTTAAGTGCCCGGTATTGAAGTGGTTAAGGGTTATAAAAATAAGCTAAAAGAAAGCCTAGAAATTTTAGTTTTTGTTAAGGCTAAAATGATATTTGCCAATGATATTTGCCAATCTGCCAATCATCCTTTTGCTTAAAAGAGTGTTTGTAGCAACACTTCACCTTCACTTCACTTCACCAAGTCCCAAAGCATTTTCCTCCCTTAACTCCTCCTTTAGGCTTCACGTACATCCTGCCTACATTGACAGCGGGCGTGGGAAAACACAAAACGTGACTTTCCCGTGGTTGGCGGTCAAAGTGCTCCTATCCTGAGTGTAATCCCAGCAGCTTGTAAACTATGTTAAAAAGAGTTGAGTTTAGGAGCTTTGGCAAAAAAAATGCCAAAAGCTCTTAAACTCAAGTTTAGTAGCTGCTAGGTACATAAAGCGTTAATGTTTTTTTTTTTTTTTTTTTTTTTTTTGGAGATGTCTAATTTCTGCACTTAATACATATATATTTTTATTTCCAATGTTTTAGCTAAGAATATACAACAACTGGGAGAAATTACAAAAGAGCATTGTTAAAACAATATTTACCGAATTCTCATATCTTTAGTCACCCAAAATGTTGACAAAGTCTTTTGACTGTTCCATTTTTATGAAATATTTTGCTTTACATTGGTAAAGCTTAAAATGGAAGTAAACCCTTCCAAACAACTTTGACCTACAGGTAAGCCTAGATTAAGGCTTACCTGTAGGTCCAAGTAATATCTCCTAAACCTATATGGTTTAGGAGATATTTGCCCGAAAATGGGCACCGCTGTCTACGGCGCATGCGCCGTAGACAGCGGCGCGCAGGCGCACTAAATGCGGCAAGTCCAAGAATGGATTTGCCAAATTTGTCTACTCCCGTGCGCATGCGCGGGAGTGACGTCATCGCGGCTCCGGCGAATGGCAGCGTCGGAGCTCCGAGACGCGACTCCCGTGCGCATGCGCGGGAGTGACGTCATCGCGGCTTCTCCGCTGTCATTCGTCGGAGCTGCGAGAGACGCCACAACCAAGATGGATGCGGCGGACTACAGGTGACAGCGGCGACTTCGCTGGCTCCTGTGTCAGGTAAGTGACACATAATGAGCTACTATGCGATGCATAGTAGTCCATTATGCTTTACCTTTGCAGGGAAAAAAAGAGGAAGTAAACCCATCAGGGTTTACTTCCTCTTTAAAGTGCAAGTCTAAAGAAATAAAATGACATGTTTGTGTAAGTTGTTAGTAGGGATGAGCCCGATGTTCAAGTCGAACATAAGTTTGACTCGAACATCGGGTTTTCGCCAAATAGCGAACAATTTGGGGTGTTCGCGGCAAATTCGAAAGCCGCGGAACACCCTTTAAAAGTCTATGGGAGAAATAAAAAGTGCTAATTTTTAAGGCTTATATGCATGGTATTGTCATAAAAAGTGTTTGGGGACCTGGGCCCTGCCCCCAGGGGACATGTATCAATACAAAAAAAATTAAAAATTTAGCTGAAGCTGATTTTTCCACCAGGATTATTGGTTAACCAGGACATTGTATGGCTCTGGTGTTTTCTTCATATAGGCTTAAAGGTTTGTTTGGTAGCTGCAGGAAGCAGTAAAGATAGTGCCAGTGGTAAAAGAAAAGGGACCAAATTAGAAAAGCATTATGCAGGGCATTCTGTACTCTATATGAAATTATTCTGGTTCTATTTAGATACAGTAACATTTAAACACTGGGGGTTTTAAAGCTCCAGTTCTGCTTTAACACTTGTGTCATCATTTATCTGGGCATTGTTTTTTCAAGTTCATTATACGTTTTGGCTGCAGACTTTAAAATTATCTTCTATAATGATTTATTTGATTCTAAACCAAAGATGCTTTTAACTGTGACTAAAATAAATAAGTAAAATAAAACAGAATAAAATAAAAATAAAATAAAATTGGCTAACTAAAAAAGAGAATCTGTTGAAGTATGACATTTCTAGTCACTTACATTTTTCACAGTGTTTGACACAGAATATGTAGGTAGTTATATGTAAATTACTTTTCTGTTTAACAATTTTATGCATTTCAGGTACTGACAGGTATAATATATATACTTACTGTGACAATCATACAATGGGAGCAAGTGGAAATATTGAATAGTATAATACTTTATATATCCTCTGTTTTCAAGAATTTTTCATAGACTGAGCTTAATGGGATTTCATTAACGTAAAAGGAAAATGCCATCAAATATTGTATACCTTAGCAGCATAACAGTGGTCTCTTTCAACAAGTGAACAGAAAACACATTTTCTGTCAATGATTTAAGCCATATTACTCATGTGCACTTACATATTTACTTATTTGACAATAAACGATTGCTGCTTCTCATTGTGTATTTTCCGTGAGCACATATTTGAAAGAACACCTTAACGTTAAGGTTACATAGTTATATTGTCGAAAAAAGACACTAGTCTTCTAGTTCAACCAATAAAAAGAGAAAAAAAACCCCGCAAATATAAAACCTCAATATACACAATCCTATACCATAGTTGGTCCAGAGGAAGGCAAAAACCCCACTAAAGCATGATCCGATTTGCTCCAGTGTGGGAAAAAAAAACCTTCCCCATCCCTCAGGAGGCAATTAGATATTCCCTGGACAAACTACTCTGTTATCTCTAAAAAGTAGTATCTAGCTATATTTTGAGCATATAGAAATGCATACAGCTCTTATTTAAAACACTCTACTGAGCTGGCTAGAACTACAGTAAAACCTCGGATTACAAGTCATGCGGTTTATGCGCGTTTCGCAATACGAGCTGTGTTGACTCGATTTGCGAGTGTTGTCTCGCAAGACAACCAGGATTCAAGCCTCTGGGATGTGCAGTACCATGCAGCCAGTGGTGGGGGGCACCAGAGACACTCGAAGATGCTCAGAGTCTCTTTGGAGATGTTCCCAAGTGTCTCAGAGTGTCTACAAGCATCTCTGAGCTTTCCAAGTGTCTCTGGCACCCCCCCACATCTGGCCACATGCTGTACTGCATATACTAGTAGTAACACTGGAACAAATTATCTGAGGACCATTGATTCCTATGGGGAAACTCGCTTTGATATAGGAGTGCTTTGGATTACAAGCATGCTTCTGTAACAAATAATGCTAGAAATCCAAGGTACTACTGTAGTTCTTAAAGATGTCTATTCCACATTTTCACAGCTTACTGTATGTGAAGGTTAAATCTTTTTCCTCCAGACGTAAGAAGTGACCCCTTATATTCTGCGATGACCTTAATGTGAATAACTCTACACCAAGTTCACTATATGGACCACTTATGTAATTTAGTTTAGCTAATCTTTCCATATAGCTGAGCTCCTCCATGCTCCCTATCGATATGGTTGCCCTTCTCTGTACTTTAACAGCTTCCCCACCAGCCACAGTTCATATACCTAGCGGTAGGGAAGCGATTATACCGGGATCATGGTTGATGCTACAATCATGATCCCAGTGTCTTTTTTTTTTTTACAGCCAGTGATTCTCTTTCAGGTAAAATTACTCTCAGTGGTTAGGCAGCCACTGGAATACTTTTACCGGTGGTGGAAGGGGGTCCCACCAACTCCTGCCACCGCCATTACGAGCTCTCATGAGCAATCGGGAAGCCCGTTAACGATGCGGCTGGAGGCATCCAGGTCTGCCCCACAGTGAGAGGAACTAAAGTTGTTCCTCCCACCGCGTGACATCAGAACCGGCAAGCAACGACTATTTTGTCACTTCTGGTTCTGGCTCTTTGTTTACTGGCCGCATAAACATGTGTCTGATCGGCTGCATTGGAGCCTAAAGGAGAGATGACAGCAGAGTTTTTCCTGTCGCCTCTGCTGCTTTTCTTTTCTCCCACCATCAGCACAGTATGTTATTCCTGTGGTTTCCTTCCCCCCTCAGTAAATCTTAAGCTGGGTATACACGTTCAGTTTTTTGTTCAACCAGCAGGTTAAACAAAAAAAATAAAAAAAATTACAGATTCCCATATCAACACAACAATCTCTCCCACTGCGCCATTGCATTTTGACAGGTGGAGCGCTCCCCCCGCCACCAGCATATACAGATTATTGACTGCAGGGGGTAATTGAATGCTGGTTTTCCAGCAGGATCATTCAAAAAAAGCTGGCCATTAGACTGGCTTTTGCTGAACAGACAGACATTTCTATGGAACTAAGGGCTAAACCAAAAATGACATATGACACAATGGGTTTGATTTAGTAAAACTAGAGAGTGTAACATTTGGTGCAGCTCTGCATAGAAGGTTTTTTTGTCAAAGTTCAATTGAACAAACTGAAGTTAGAAGCTGATTGGCTACCATGCATAGCTGCACCAGATTTTGCACCCTCCAGTTTTAGTAAATCAACCCCAATCTGTCACTTGCATAAACAAAGCAATTTCGTTTTTTACTTGTTACATGCTGTTATTTTTCAACTTCCTTTAACATGCCAAGCTGTCAAATAAAAGTGGCAGGTAGAGGGTTGAGACAAACCATTTAACACTGATAGGGGTTATTAAAATGGTCAACTTTTATCAACTTAGTTGAAACTTTTATCCCAAAAGGAAAAAAAAAAAATTGTGATGCCACGTACACACGACCAAACTTTTTGAGGGACTAGTTCTGACGGTCTTTCCGACGGACTTTCGGCGGAGTTCCGACGGACTTTCCGAATGAATGGACTTGGCCACACACAATCACACCAAAGTCCGACGGATTCAAACGTGATGACGTATAACCAGACTAGAATAAGGAAGTTCATAGCCAGTAGCCAATAGCTGCCCTAGCGTCGGTTTTTGTCCATCGGACTAGCACACACACGAGGAACTGGGAACGGATTTCTCGGATCAGCAGAGTTCCAGTGGAAAAATTTAAAACATGTTCTATTTCTAAAGTCCTCCGGATTTTTGGCAAGCAAAGGTCCGATGGAGCCCACACAAGATCGAATTGTCCGACTGACCTTTGCTGTCAAAAACCGAAATCTATTAGTTAATTTAATAGTACCCTCTCTAGACATGTTGCTGTCCAAGGGCGTCTCTATTGACAGGAAGCCACCCAAAAACAGGAAGTGTGTCATTTGTTGGATCACCAGGTAAAAATAAAGGAGCATACTAAAAAAAAAAACAAATAAAAAACAGATTTCTTCTCGCTGTGGTATTGTTTTCTGACAGCAGGGAGTCTTCCTCACCGCCAGAATACAATGATCAGTGTTGCTGTCTATAGCCGGTGGCACCGATTGCTTGGGAGAAACCCAACAGGCTGGATGTACACAAGTTAATTGATAGATAGACCTGTGTACAACCAGCCTGCCCATACATGGATCGAAATTCGGCTACTCTATGCTGACCTGGCTGAACTTTGTTCCATGGTTTAAGACTTTGCTATGCTGAAAAGCAGAACATGAGGAGCCATTCTTCTTCTGTCTCATTCAGGTTTATTGTTAGCACGGTAAACCACTTTTTGAGATAGAAGCAGAGGTACTCCAGTTGAGAGAATTGAGGATTCCTCAAGAAGTGCATTGAAATTAATGAGCTGATAAGTGCTTATATTAAACAACATATGGAGGATTATTAATGTTTATAATATTTTCAGCATATAAAGGGCTTATGAGATTACAAGATACACAAAGAGCTGGTTGTTCAAACATTATATTTGCAAAACATAAAGAATACAATAGGAAACCTCAATGTCCTTAAAGCTGAATTCTATGAAACTATAAAGACACAAATGATTAATCTTTAATCATTGCAGTCCCTGTATATATAGCAGAGCTGGAGTGAAAGAGATAGAATTAGTACATGGAGGTGATCAGTTCATGTGCTGGCAAGAAACATACTAATAGTAAGAGAAAGCAGATAAACAGAAAGCTGAGCATTCATTGTGCTGTTTCTTTTTTTCCTACTGGGGTGCATTCTAAGCTCAGAGAAAGTTGGTTGAAAGATGCTGGCCATTCGACTGAGGACATCTAATGGTAGAAAAAAGTACTGGACAGGACAGGTAAGTATCCTATTCTTTGTAGATAGTTTTTTTTTTGTTTTTAAATTAGAAATAGCATTGCTTTAACTATATCTTCTTATGTAATTACACAGGTTAATAAAAAAAAGAAACCAAGCTCAACTAGTTCAACCAACAGAAAAAATAAATAGAGTAAATAAATAGAAAAGCATCATATACACAATTCTATACCCCATTTAATCCAGAGGAAGGCAAACTAAAGCCGCGTACACACGTAGCCGTCTGTCCGACGTACTTCGTCTGGCGGACTTCCCGCCAGACTGTCCGTCGGACTTTCCGAACGGGCTACTTGCCCACACACGGCACTTTTTCAGCGGACTAATAAGGCGTACTAAGTCCGCCGTACTATCCGCCCTACTTTTGAAATGAAGGACTCGCCCACACACGCAGAGGAAAGTCCGCTCATTTCGAGCATGTCTCCAGGTAGGCGGGGCCCGCGAAGGATACGTCGCTGGCCCCGCCGCCTGGTATGGACTTAAAGGGGAACCCCAACGCCGGAAAAAAACGGCGTGGGGGTCCCCCCAACAGACCCTTGTCCGAGCACGCTACCCGACCGGCCAGGAAAAGAGGAGCGAGCGTCCCCCCCCCCTCCTGAGCCGTACCAGGCTGCGTGCCCTCAACATGGGGGGTGCCTTAGGGAAGGGGGGGCCGCGCGGCCAACCCACCCCAAAGCACCTTGTCCCCATGTTGATGAGGACAAGGGCCTCTTCCCGACAACCCTGGCCGTTTTATTTTTTTTTTCCTCCAGATCTCTTTGTGCTTTGTGATGCCCTTAAAGTAAATAACTCTGGATCAAGTTCTCTATAGGGGCCAATTTTGTATTTTTACATGTGATCATATGCTCCCTAATTGCCTCTTCTGAAGAAAAAATAAATTCAGTTAATTTAATCTGTCCTCATAGCTGAGCTCCTTCATGCCTCTTATCAGTTTGGTAGCCCTTCTGTGCACTTTTTCCAGTTCCCCAATATCCTTTTTATGAACTGGTGCCCAAAAAATCAGCTGCTTATTCCAGATGAAGTCTTATTGATGATTTTTACAGGGGCAAAATGATGTCTCTCTTTCTAGAGTCATGCTTTTTTTTTGTTTTAAGTAGAAACTGCAGCTTGGCATTGCATGCTACTATTAAAGCTATGCTCTACCTAGGATTTACAGTATGATGCATATTTTTAGCCCCAAAATGCATAACTTTACATTTATCAACATTAAACCTCAATTGCCACATAGCTAACTAATTAAACAGTGTATTAAGGTCTGCTTGTAAGTTGGAGACATCCTGCAAGGGCGTTATTCCACTACACAGCTTAATGTCATCTGCAAACACAGAAATTGTACTTTTAATCCCAAACTCTATATCATAAATATGTTAAAAAATAGGGGTCCCACACTCAATCTTGGGGTAATCCACTAACATTAGGCCATTCAGAAAATTAACTATAAATTACTATATGAATATGGTATTATAGACTGTTTTCTATCCATTTACAAACTAAAATTTCTAAGCCTATAGAATTTAACTTATATATAAGCAGTGTGTGGGGAACTGTACCAAATGCTTTTGAAAAGTCCAAGGATACTGTAACCACAGCTACTCCTTTATCTAATGTTTTGCTTACTTCCTGATAAAAAGGAAGAATATTTGTTTGACAACTTCGGTCTTTCATAAATCAATACTGTCCATTGCTTAACATACTATTTTCTAGCAAAAACACGGATGTGGTCTTATCAAACTCTCAAGTATATTCCCAACTATAGAAGTTAAACTAACCAGTCTTTAGTTACTTGGTAAAAACTTTGATATCTTTTTAAATATAGTCACCACATTGGATATGCCCCATTCTAGTGGTAATATGTCATTTAAGAGTCTCTAAAAACTAGAAATAATGGCTTTGAAATAAGAAAGCTCAACTCTTTTGCCGCATACACATGATCGGAATTCTCGTCGGAAAAAGCTCTGATGTTTTTCCCCGACGGAATTCTGCTCAAGCTGTCTTGCCTACAGACGGTCACATCAAATTCCGATCGTTTATAACACGTGACATACAACACGTATGACGCGAATAGAAAAAGGAAGTTCAATAGCCAGTAGCCAATAGCTTCTGTCTTGTAGTTGAATCTGAGCATGCGTGATTTTTGGTGTGTCGGAATTGCATACACACGATCAGAATTACCGATAGAAAGTTTTACCGTCGGGAAAATTGAGAACATTCTATCAATTTTTGGCTGGTGGGAATTCGGACAGCTAAATTCTGATGGCGCATACACACGGTCACATTTTCCGATGAAAAGCTCTCATCTGTCTTTTTCTGGCCGGAATTCCGATCGTGTGCATGCGGCATTTGAGGATACATGGGTGTAAGCCCTCTGGTTCAGGTGCTTTTGGAGGTTTTTTTAGGGCAATACTGTCCCATTATGGACTTAAATTTTTTTTTTTCATCTTTCCATCTATTAAATCCTCTGCCCTTGTTTTAACTTTAGTAAAACATTTTTTATGCCAGTAAATACCTTATACAGCCCATTTCCTGTTTCTTGTCTAGTAGCAAGCCTAGGCTTATGACATCATGCACAGCTCTCTCTCTCACTCTCGTGAGAGTTTGCCAGGAAGGGACGGGGATGAGTCATAAGAGGGCCAATGAGAGCTGCAGAGCTGGAGGTGTGACTCTGTGTGTCTTTGTAAATCCAGGAAGTGAATAGACAGCAGCCCTATTTGGCATGTACAGAATCACAGTATATATAAAATAATATGCAAAGGTGGTTGGAGGGAAGCTACAGATTGGCAAAGATGTTTTTATTACAAATTATGTGAGCATTATGTCACCAACTTTAAATTATCTTGCAAAGGGCTTACATGTTCAGACCTGAGCTTTTTGCTATTAAAATGTATGAAGAATGGTTGGGGTTAGTTCAACTTTTTCACAACCAGTTATTAATTTTGAATTTTTGTGGACTTTATTTCCTTGTTACAGATTGTTCTATTCTTTGTAACTTCCAGACTACGGTAAGTGCTCCTTTATTTTTTTTTATACTTTTTAAATGCCCTATATAGGTTTTTTTCAGCTTTAGACATGAACCACATGGGCAGGTTTTAAACGTATGCAATAAAAAGTGTAGCGCTGAAAAACATAAGTGCACAAATCCGTGACCAAGTTTGTCTCACCCCTATATATCATATGTGATTTAAATGATCAAAAATTAAACTTAAAACATGTATTCACACATATATATAAATTATACAAAAAGGAAGTGATATCATTCAAAATAAACTCAATAAATTCCTTATTTTTCTACAACAATCAAAGTCCCCCAGGTGCAGTAGAGAAAAGAAGATATACCCTCCAATCCTCAGGATTAGCAGATGCAGGCTTACCGAATATATCTGACCCAAAGGAACATATATTCCAGGGGTCAATCAAGCTTTGGTATGGGGTGACTGTAGATCAATCCAACCAATGGGCACTGGAACTCGGAACTCAATAGGAAAAATTCCTTCCAGGACGCAAATATACACAGAACTAGTATCCTCCGATCACAAAACAGGCCAAACTCCCAAGGATGGACATACAGGATGGAAAGATGAGGCCATATAGTGTAATTCCATAAAACAACTCAATTTATTAAAACAAATATCAAACTTACATTTAAGTAGTTGATCAAGCGCTTTACATAAAAAATGGCGGCAGTGGAGTTCTCCCGATGCGTTTCGTCTGCATAGACATCGTCTGGGGTGTCTCTCCACTGCAGCCGTACTCACTTATATAAACAATTGAGCCCAATAGTTGGAATTCCGCCTCCCTGTGTCACCGCGTGTCACTTCCGGTTTTGGGCCAAAAATGGCCGCCTGGCGTGCATTCCAAACCTCATTAGGAACTTCCGCTATGCGTTCCACCCTGATACTCCTACCTGTTAGTACTTAAATTCATCACAATAAGATTAAATAATTAAAATTCTAATGTAATACCCCTTACTCGTCTGATTATGTTTGACCACCAGTGATTTAGGATTCTACAAACTTCCGATGTACTGTATTGTTAGAACACATACATCTCCAGAAGTGATGCAGCTTCCCGCTCCTCGTCACTTCCGGAAAATGGCAACATGGAACACAGACATGCGGACCGCATCTCCCAGGATGCGAAAGTACTTCCGCTACATCATGCAAGTCAGTGCTTCCGGAAGTGACATGGCAAATACCACGCCACTTCCTGAAAGCACCGGAAGGAGCGCCTAAGCACGCATTCCACGCCTCAGTTTCGTCACATTGTTTATGTGTTGCCTGCGCTCCACATACCGGCTTGTGTTCCACCCCTTGTGATTGGTCCATTTAGGCCATTGTGATAGATGGATTATTTATCTCCCCGTTCTCTCTGAAATTAAAATATATTAGGCAACTCAGGATGATTTATATATGTAACTAATATTCTGATTATTAAATGTTAACAGGGCAAAGTGGCAAAAAATAAAATAAATGTTGAAAAAATAAAAATTATTATATTTCTCTAATTCGATTTGTTCTACATTCAATAGAGCCAACACTTATGAGGTAGAAAACCTTATTCTGTTGGTACACCCCAGGTTTTAACCGTAATGCCCATGGGAATACATTTCGCAGTGTGTTGCATACAGTCAAATTAAACAATCCCATTTATGTTCTGTGTATTTCGATGACAATATTCATCCCAGTCTAAGGCACGCAAAAGATGGATCTTCTTTTTTTCCTCTTCATTTAACCAGTGGGTTAAATGAAAAAATAAAATTGATCCACTTTTCCCCATCCACACATTTCCCCACTATGACATTGTATTCTGACAGCGGGAAAACATTATCATCAGAATATACAAATCGCTTTGCAAGCTATAGCCTGCAGTGCAGATTGAGAAGGGAAAATCAGACAGCACGGTTCTACAACAGATGATCAATAGATCAATAGTCCCTGCTTAACTGGTGGAATTTCCATCCATGTTTCCATGGCATAAGTTTTGGAGAGCATATTTCAGTCTTGTTTTCTTTTCTTTGCTTTGTTAAAATGAAATCATTTTATTTTACAAGTGTTCTTGTTGTTTACAACATACATTAAATGAAATCACGTTGTGGTCGCAGCTAACCAGATTTTTTTTTTTATATGAAATTAGTAATAAGTTCTGCATAGTTTGAGATTACTGAGCGGATCAACTATTCACCTTTCTAGGTTTCTTCTCTGCCTCCTAACTAAACTAAAGGGGAACCTCATCATTTCTGTCATGTGCCTATGAAGCAGTAGGGCTAATGCAGGAAGAAGTAATGTAGGATGTTACAGAGTGATCCCACTGATTAGCAGCGGTGTGTGTATTACAAGAATGGATAGCCAAAAACACGAATTATTTTACATGTAAAACAGCTTTTACTGCTACTCAGGGCTCCATTAGAGAAATTAATACTTTTTGTTCTGTGACTACCTTGCAACAGACAAGATGTGAGGGAAAAATCTGCAACAGGCAAACAGACAATAAAAAGCTGACAGAGGTTCTAGCAACCCCTAGTTACCTGGAAAAAAATAAAATACATTTCTGTAAGTGTTACTGTTGGATTTTCTCTGACTTCCTGTCCTAAGAACAACCTTTTTATCAGACAAGAAGTGAAGGAATCTCTCCAACAGAGCTTCTGATGGCATCAAATCCTGATAGAAGTTCTAATCCTTCCCTAGACTATATTAAAAAGTTTTGACCATAAAAACACAAAGCTGTGAATCAAGAGGAAAGCAAAGAAGTTCAAATTTCTTTTATACATTTTATTAATTTTACATTTCTATTATAAACTAATTATAGTACTTTGGGGTACAGCTATAATTATCAAGCATGCACATTAGCATTATAGTAATATTGAGGGAAAGACATTTTAATCACTGTCACATATTACATATGGCCCGATTTATGCCCATAGATCAAGTAAAACTTGCTAGAAGATCATCCCTACCCTGGTACACTAAGATGCTTCCATTGACTAAGAGGGAAACATGCTGAGAAAAAAATGTGAGCGTATTTTGCACCTGACCTTCAATATGCCTGCTGGTAAACCAAGTGTAGAAGGAAAATTGAGATATTAATGTTGGCAATTTGTCACAATACATCTATCAAGAAGTGGTGCTCCAAGGAAGGATCTATAATGGATATTTCCTAGTTGCCAGGCTTTAAGTTGGTTACTATGCAAGGCACAAAGAAATCAAATAAATGCGTTGTACTTAAAGATCACATACCATGTTTTCATTATGTTACAAATGAATTCTATTTTCTATAAAATAAAATACTTCAGAATTCTGTATCATACGGAGAAATTTACGTGGTCATATATCTATAATGCAGAAGATTACAGTTGAAAAAAGCCTTTCCTTATATCAGAAAAAGAAAAGATAGGATTAACGCAATGCATAGCTTACCAAGAGCAATCCAACACATACTGTACATTCTCTCATTCAATAAACCTGTAATGAGTGAAGTTTAGTAGCTTGTATTTTTTTAAAAACTGTTGTGTGATTGTTTTGTTGACACCCTAGCTTCAGTACTTTCTCAATCCCTGAATTGAAGCAAGGATACAAATACTTCTTTAGTGGTATCCTGTTCAGTTTTGTGATCAGGGTACCCACACCACACTACAAACAGTTTCTCAACCTTCCGATTGTATATTTGTATTTTATATCTGCCTGGAGTTTACTGCTAAAAATAATTTCTATATTCTACTTTTTTTAAATATGTAATTTCTTTTTTACCGTAAATTCAATAGTAGAGCTATTTCCACTCTTATATTGCTTCCCTGGTTAATGACATCTTCCTCCATTCCTGACTCCTACTTCTCCAAAGAGAACTATTGCACATATACAAATGCTGGAAGCTTAAAGGCTCCAAAGTGTAATATTATATTAACAATTAAAAAAAAATAAAAAAATGTAACCAGAATGCCCATAGGAGAGATTAGAAAAAATATAAATTTTAACCAGCATGCCCATAGGAGAGACTTGATTACAATCTGAGATGGTTATGTGGCTGACAGCTCCCATATCACTTATATCTGTTCAACGTAACACACAGTACATGTGAGCATTTTGTGAGATCTTGAGGAGGTGCAGACATGCTATGAGTCTCTGCCAGGTCTATAATAAGTAGATATTCGCCAGTACCCCAAGGATTGTCAGTCTTGTCCAAACAGTTTTTATTTGAGAAAGATCACATCACAATAGTGCACAGTTTCGGAGCCATGCAAGATCCCTTATCGTCAGGCATGTGAGGGGTTCTGCATGGCTTCGAAACATTGCACTATACTTTCTTGTGATGTGATCTTTCTCAAATAAAAACTTTCTTGTGATGTGATCTTTCTAGAATAAAAATCGTTTGGGCGAGATTGAAGATGCTTGGTGGGCCGGCGAATATCCACTTATTGAACAGGTTCCAGTATCCAGCTGGCGGTCACTACAGCACCCAGCACCTTAAAGAGCTCATTCCAGGAACATGTGCGGTGGGAGTTTGGACTGTGTCTTCCAAGTCTATGAGACCTGCCAGAGAATCAAGGTGTGTCTGGGCATATGATGAACTTCATCTGCAAGGAAGACCATGCTTGACTCCATGGACCAGTAAATATGTTGTTTTTTATTAAAGTGTTAGGGATATTAAAATTCATTTTGAGTATGTAGGGTGAATTTCCTATTTTAACACAGAGCTGTTGTCAGGACATCTGCCATGGCAGAACTTTGCAGGAAGGCTGCTAAAAGCCAGGTCAAAATGCAGACATACCTGCAGGCATACCCCTACACTCTGTCATAAAATATGCAATATCATGTCACTAAGTTTAATGGATATGTAGGCGTATACCACGGCATTCTGTTCCATTCCCTAGTAGGTTCCATACACAGCTCTGCCATTGGGGATCTTCCCACTGTAACTTTGTGTTAATATTGTGGGGCCCTATGCAAAAGAGCTGGAATAAACGTTACATTATGGTGAGTATGTATGTAGCTATGCCTCTAACTGTGGGTATCTTATGTGCTGTTATAATGATTAAAGTAACCCCACCACTATACTAGATTTTAAATTAATCCATACCTAAATGTACATGCTTAACTTCCTACTGCTTCAATCCTGGGAAATCTGCATATAAAGTCCACTTTGAAATCCAAACCTCTTGAAAGTATTGGTCTCCCGGATCCCACACCTCTCTCACCGGTTCCTCCTCCTGACCTCCATGCAATACAGAATACAGTAGTGGGGTGCTATATAGAATAGGCGAATAAAAACACTCAATTATATGTTTTTCAATTGTGGTATTAACAGTTTGCATGGAGATATGTTTTACATTTCACTTTTACTTTCTCACTCCTTTTTTTTTAGTCATTATTGATACTGAAGCTGAACTGCGAACGTCCAACTGGATGAAAAAATCTTATATAAGAAGAGCAACTAATACTGTGCGTCTTTGCTGAGTGACAGAAATGATAAACCCAGAAACACTGCAGAATTGCTGGAGAGGTAGAAGGAAAGATCTGAGAGCTCTGTCCCTCAAAATGACCTTCAATAACTCAAAGCCTGTGATTTCCGTCTAACTGAAGTATTTATAAAAATTAGCTGACTGAATGTGACAGGATAAATGTCAGCAGGTTTTCACAGAAAAGCAAATCCTGATTCCCTCAACAGCTTCAAACAGTAAGAGCTAGGGAACAATGGGTTAAGAGTAGGGAGGGGAATGTCTGGGGGAAAAAATGAAAAATTTGGGGAAAAAACATGTTTTTCTTGTTTTTTCAGTCGTTTTTTTACAGGAAAAATTAAGGACAAGAAAAAAGTGTGGAATATGTTCCTATACAATGATAACATAACATTTTTTGACATGGTATTTAAACTATATACAGTAACATGAAGACCTTAATTAAAGATTTTTGAGACTTTATGTAATGTCCGCTTTCCATCCGGGTCAATTCTGACACTTCGCTCCTACATGTACTCAAATTACTGAGAACCCACAATTTTTTTTTTTTAGCAGAGGCCCTTTAGAATTTGCCCAGCGTTTTTTAAAAAAAAACAAACAAAACACTGTAAGAAATAGAAAAAAGTAAAATACTAAAGTTAGCCCATTTTTTTTTTTTTTATGTATAATGTGAAAGATGATGTTACGCACCTAAAATTCTCCATAGGCAACACTTGAAAACACCTTTACAGGTTACCAATTTAGAGTTTCACAAGAGGTCTGGTGCTATAATTATTTTCCTCGCTCTGACATTCACAGCAATACCTCACATGTGTGGTGTTGATCACTGCTTTAATTTTTTCTTAATTATTTTATACAAAAAAATGTTTTGGATTAACTTTATTGCTATAACAAGGGGTGAACAACATTCACAGTCATTGTGACAGCATGGGCCTTGACAGGTACTCTTTAAGTAGAGATTTGGGGTTTATTAGACCCCAAATCGCTCCTCTCACCTCCCATGTAGCCAATTAGACACAGATCGGCCTCTCCAGCTGCTTTCCTGGCTGTTAGCGGCAAGGAAAACAAAGAGGCAGTGACAAACTACTTGTCGCTCCTTGTTTCTGGGGTTACAGAGAGAGAGAGAGAGAGAGAGAGAGGAACGTGTCAGTTCCTCTATCTTTGTTTAGGGCAGCAATCGCTGGTAGAGCCCGGAGAAAGTGGCAGCGGTGGCCGCCACAGGAACTGGGTGGGACCCTCTTCCACCATCCGCATAAGTGATTGAGTAAATAGCCACTCGGATTACTTCTGCCTTACAGGGAATTGCCGGCTGAAACTATACATTTCAACATGATGCCTATAGGTACAGGCATCAATCCAGTATAACCACTGAAACCCAAGGACATCCAAGGGAGCCCTAAAGGCAGCAAGTGGTTAAATTATTGCAAATTCTTTCAGCAGAAGACAAGCAAATCCTGGAATACAATTAAAGTATCACCGTACTTCTCAACACAGTTCTCAAAAAAGAGAAATACCGTATATACTCGAGTATAGGCCGACCCGAATATAAGCCGAGGCCAGCAATTTACCCCCAAAAAACTGGAAAACTTATTGACTCGTGTATAAGCCGAGGGTGAGACATGGCTGTCCATCCCTGTGTGTCCGTCCATCCCTGTGTGTGTGTCCGTCCATCCATCCCTGTGTGTGTGTCCATCCATCCATCCATCCATCCCTGTGTGTGTGTCCGTCCATCCATCCCTGTGTGTGTATCCATCCATCCATCCATCCCTGTGTGTGTGTGTGTGTGTGTGTGTGTGTATTCATCCATCCATCCATCCCTGTGTGTGTGTGTGTGTGTGTGTGTGTGTGTGTGTATCCATCCATCCATCCATCCATCCATGTGTGTGTGTGTGTGTGTGTGTGTGTGTGTGTGTGTGTGTGTGTGTGTGTGTGTGTGTGTGTGTGTGTCCGTGCAGCCTTGTGTGTGTGTCCAGCCTACCTGTGTCCCAAGCCTCCGTCCCGAGCCGCCGTCGTCCCGAGCCTCCTCTGTCCCGTGCCTCCTCTGTCCCGTGCCTCCTCTGTCCCGTGCCTCCTCCGTCCCGTGCCTCCTCCGTCCCGTGCCTCCTCCGTCCCGTGCCTCCTCCGTCCCGTGCCTCCTCCGTCCCGTGTCGTGCCGATGGATCGCCGCTCCAGGATCGCCGCTCTTCTCGGCGGCCATTCTACAATTCAAAAGCCGCGCCTCCGTCCTCCGCCTGTGATAGGCGGAACACTCAATTTCCCAGCAGCCTGTGTTCCGCCTATCACGGACATCCTCTCATACTCGTCCGTAGTATGAGAATGAACGGATGTCCGTGATAGGCGGAACACTGACTGCTGGGAAATTCAGTGTTCCGCCTATCACAGGCGGAGGCGGAGAAGGAGGCGCGGCTTTTGAATTTTAATGTCCGCCGTCTGTCTGCTCGATACGCTGATCGAGCAGTCAGACAGCGGTGACTCGAGTATAAGCCGAGGGGGCACTTTCAGCCTCAAAAAAGAGGCTGAAAATCTCGGCTTATACTCGAGTATATACGGTAAGCATTTCTGCCACTAGAGAGCACTGCAGGGGATAGGCAAATTACCAGACAAGAAAAAGGAAGTGGTCTGTATAAGGTATTTACCGGCAGAAGACCAACATCTTCTTTTCCAGAGGTGACCTAAAGACATTAAAGCAGAGGTCCACCCTAAAGTGGACCTCCGCTCATCGGAACCCTCCCCCCCTCCGGCGCCACAATTGGCACCTTTCAGGGGGGAGGGGGGTGCAGATACCTGTACAGTACAGGTATTCTGCACCCACTTCCGGGATAGCTCTCTGCGGAAAGGGGCGTAGATTATGCCCCTTTCCGCAAGTGCCCCGCTGCCTGCTGGGAAACACACAGATCCCAGAGGCAGCGGGGACCGTCCTTATTGCGCAGCGCGATTCGCGCATGCGCAGTAGGGAAACGGGAAATGAAGCCGAAAGGCTCCATTTCCTGATTCCCATACCCAAGATGGCAGCACCTTACAGACGATCTAGAGATCGGCTTCGGGTGCCGACATCGCGGGCGCGCTGGACAGGTAAGTGTCACTATTTTAAAAGTCAGCAGCTGCAGTATTTGTAGCTGCTGGCTTTAAAAAAAAAAAAAACGCGGAGTCCCGGTGGACTCCCGCTTTAAAATACTTTATAGAATAAAACGATGAGGACCACAAATGAAAGTGCAAGTAGCTTTTCTCCCCAGAATTATCATCCCAGATAACTGCTGCTTCTGGATCATCACAAAGTGTTTCTTCACCAGCACCATCTTCAAATAAGGAAGGGCTGCAAACCTCTACCTCACACAAATACAGAATTATTTACATTAAGAGCAATATTCGCTTTTGGATCAGCATTGTCAATAACGGAAAAAGCATTCTGGTAGGAAGCTTTTAAATTGATATGAGGGAAAGGGGGTGGTTATTTGTTCTCCTGTATAGTTGAAATGTTCTTAACATATACAGTCCTTGTTACTTCATTTGTAATAATAAATTACATTTTTAAAAGCAAGTTTCATTTATTACACTTTGTAAGCTTTACTTTTATTCCAAGCATAATACTTTTATATACACTGCATTTCATGTTCCCAGTGTAACAAAATGCTTTTCAATTTGTAGAACTATTCCACAACAAATGTGTTTTTCATTTTATTCAGAAAATGTACTTTCTTATGGATTGAAAAAACAGGGACGAAAACTTTTTTCCCATGGCTTAAAACATTCTGGAAATTTTACATCTCTAGTTAAGAGTCAGTTTATCTCTTGCTTTATGCAACATCAATAAACAAGATACAAAAGGGAAATCATTGTTGGTTACATTTGGCATCTTCTCTCTCCATTTAGATGGATATTGAATTTGAAGTTCCCATAAGTTCCCATAAAACTATTATCTTTAAGCCCATAGCTTGAATCCAAAAGTTATCAATTTATTGATACATTTTAACACCAGCATTCACCACAGAAATAATTTATGTCTGTGATGAAGTGTATACAATGTACCAAGAAGACAATAAAAAGCGGGACCCTCAAATAGAGACCCACTTATAAATCAATGCTCTGGGTATAAGTCCTTACTTTGATGAAAGAAAGATTCCAGGGGCTGTTAACTGTTCACATATATATAGTTTGACCACACTACATGCTTCATGTCTTTTTATATGATATTATCTGGTTTAATACCAGTGGCTATTTTTTTTTAACTTTGTCAGGATTACTATACCAGTGTGATATGCCGAGATCAACATGAGTTTTGCCAACTTTTATCCTGACGAAGTATGGCTGTATATGCTTACATTACTTTGATTGTCCTTAGTCTTTAGAAAATACCCTTTAATCTTCCAAACATTTTTAATAGAAACATTCTAACATTATACACAGTAAAAACTTTCCTAAACCACATACTTTTTTTGCAATCAAAGGCTAAGTAAACAGGGGAAGTGGCAAAAAAACTTGGGGTATAGAGGATTCACTGAGTATTCCCCTTTATGGGAAAATGGCAAGTTGGGCGAGGTTCAGAAAATGGGCCAGATTAGAGAATGGGAAAGGCAAGGTTTAAAGTTAATTTCACACATTTAGCATGATGGAAAGTTGAGATCTTTTTGTATTCCCCAAAAGATCTTTTTTAGGTATCTTCAGGTAAGACATGCTTTGACAGAATAATTTAAAAGGAAGACACTAGAATGAGGTAATATGCCAGTGTTACAGAATATCATTAAGGCTAAATCACGGAAGGGTCTAATATCTAAAATATATCAAAGTATACATAAAGTGAGTTGGGAAGGGCTGCAAAAAAGGCCCCATAGGGAGAAATGGGAAAAAGATGTGGGAAAATTAACGGAAGCACAATGGGAAAGGATTCTTGAACTTGCACCATGGGTATCACTCTACCCACCTCAGAAGATGTCACATCTTTTTCTGTTATACAGAGTCTATTATACGCCTCAAAAACTGTTTAGGTTTGGTCGGAGACAAGACAATACCTGCCCAAGATGTGGTAGAACGGGGGGACCTTATCCATATGTTTTGGAGATGTCCAAAACTATTTCGATATTGGAGGGAGGTGGTGGATACTATTGTCCAGGTGTTTAAAGTTTGCATAGACACGGATCCCACTTTGTGTGTCCTGGGGTGGATAGAGGGAGAGGGGAGACCTAAAGATACCCAGATAGCAATATTGAGATGCCTTTTCCAGGCTAGGAAACTTATTGCCCAGAAATGGCAGTCCTCTGCCCCCCCATCTAGTAGGGAATGGGAACAGAGTATGGAGATGGTGATTATTAAGGAAAGGATAGTATATATCAAATAAAGAAGAATCAACAAATTTGATAGGATTTGGAAGATGTGGAATGAGAAAAAGTAATGTGGAGGAATAATGATAGGTAAGGATGTGGCCTAATAATCTGGGAGGGATTAAGGATAAGTATCTTGCCGAGTGATGAATGGAGAAGAGAGTGTGGGATTGGAAGTATGGAAGCGTGGTATACTAGTTTAGTGGAATAGGTGTGATAAAGGGGAAGTATGTCATAAATAATTATACTTGTTTGTGAAGGGGGAGTCTAAACGCTCCCTCTCCAATCTCTTTTTTTCTACTATTGTAAAAAGTATGTCAGTTTGTAGATCTGAAAATAAAATAAAGATATAATGAAACAGGTGATGTAAATATAACTATATAATTAAGAGCTGTAAATACGACAAACTCTAATTATAATTGATTATCTTTTGGCCTCTTTTGGTTAATGTTACTTCCTAAGATTGACTTCTAAATTCCCCTTCAGAATAATAGATGCATAATAGATGCAAGAAGGTAGAAAATAATGTGTTTCCCTCAGACAGTTGACAGTTGACCATGTATTTTATTGGGCTGTTAGTGAAATAAAACATAAGCATAAATTCTACCTATAAAAAAGGGTATGCTCAGTTTTGAGGGCTAGCAGTTATCAAGTTCCAATTTATGATGTAGTATAATCAGTTTAATGTTCTATAATGGAGTTTTACCCAGACTCAGGAATGATTTACTTCTATTTTTACAAATTTTTATATATACCATCAAAAGGATTTAGAAGACTTGATAAAAGGTTTGAAAACACACAAGAAAGAACAAAACCATTATCAACATTCCTGAATCTTGGGTTGACGTTTTGAGGTTGAATTAGTGAGAGACTTAAATGTATGTCTGTAAAATGTGCAAAAAAGCTCAAATACAAATTAAGTTTAATACCGAATTAATATGAACTGATTTTAGTTAGGGAACCCACAAATACCAGATTCCTGACCCTGATTTCACAAGAATTGGGCAATGATCATGTAAAGTATCCCTCTGCAAACCTCCTCATAAAGCAAATGTATGAAAATCAAAAGGGACTTCACTAGGTAAATGCTATTATTCTCTTGGAATAATGGTTCCATAATCGCTTATGCTCCTTTATGCGCGTTTATGGAAGGTCTTTGTGAAACATTTTACTCAAGATCTTTTTGGCAACAAGATCCAGAGTATAAACATCAGTAAATTCTTACACCTGTGTGCAACTGGCCTAAAGCAAACATTTGAAAACAAAAAGGGTTTTTGCCAGGCAAAAGCTATTATTCTCTTAAGAGAACTGTTCCATAATGGAAGGCCAAAACATAATCTGGGAAAGTAATAATGAGCGTCACAGATACTCAATAGAAAACTGCCTTGATGTAGTGCAACAGATGGTACAACTTGCGACAGACCCACATATGTGCCGGTCTCAAAGATGTGGCACAATTTGCTCCAAAAGGGAAAAAAAGTCTTATTTACCTCCACTTTCCTTATCACTGATAGGGTGGGATATAAAGTGTGTGTGTGTATATATATATATATATATATATATATATATATATATATATATAATGTTGTCAATAGTATTGGGACACCTGCCTTTACACGCACATAAGCTTTAATGGCATCCCAGTCTTAATCCGTAGGGTTCAATATTGAGTTGGCTCACCCTTTGAAGGTACAACAGCTTCAACTCTTCTGGGAAGGCTGCCCCCAAGGTTTAGGAGTGTGTTGATGGGAATGTTGATGATTCTTCCAGAAGTGCATTTTTGAGGTTAGGCACTGATGTTGGACGAGAAAGCCTGGCTCGCAGTCTCAACTAAAATTCATCCCAAAGGTGTTATATCGGGTTGAGGTCTGGACTCTGTGCAGGCCAGTAAAGTTCCTGCACTCCAAACTCGCTCATCCATGTCTTTGCGCACCAGTACACAAAGCAAGGTCCATGGTCATGTTGGAACAGGGAGCGGCCATCCCCAAACGGTTCCCACAAAGTTAGGAGCATGAAATTGTCCAAAATGTCTTGGTATGATGACGCCTTAAGAGTTCAATCTACTAGAACTATACCCCTAGGCCAAGCTCAACCCCTGAAAAACACACTCCACACCATAATCCCCCCTCGACCAAATGATATGGACCAGTGCACAAAGCAAGGTCCATAAAGATATGGATGAGTGAGTTTGGGGTGTGAGGGACTTGACTGGACTGCACAGAGTCCTGACCTCAACCCGATAGAACACCTTCTGGGTGAATTACAGCAGAGACTGCAAGCCAAGCCTTCTCGCCCACACCTCACAATTGTACTTCTGAAAGAATGGTCAAACATTCCCATAGACACATGACTAAACCTTGTGGACAGCCTTCCAGAAGATTTACACACAAAGCCAGTGTGAAACTCAGAGCTAAAACCCTAAGAACAGCAGAGTAGTGTATAAAAGCCTGTAAGTATTGTTAATTATTTGTAAAAAAAAGTCAATCTAACAGATGAATATGAGTCAATCTTAATGAAAGCCTAAGGGGTGAACCAGTTGACAAAGTCTCTGGTGTTGAGCTGCTATTGATGGTGAGGCTGCTTCGGGCATGGGTTGGGGACCCAGGGACTGTGAAGACAAGAGAGCAGGGAAAAAGGAAAGAGAAGCGCCAAGCCACTCCTAGTGCAGCATTGTTTTATTAAAAAGTTGCAAAATGTAAAACAAAGTAAAATGCACTCACATAATGCTGGACGGGTGGAGGCATGTCAGGTGCAGCGATAGAAAAAAAAGGCAGAGGAACCCAAGGATATCAGCCATGAGCACTGGGTGGCAGCTCTGAAGCATCAAGGAGACTCGGGAAGATGCCGGCAGGGTCTCTCGGTGTGGAGGTGTTCAGGAACATGCCTTCACTCGTCCAGTACTATGTGAGTGCATTTTACTTTGTTTTAAAAGCAGCACAAACGCCCTCGGAATTTGTTGTCGGAAAATTTGAGATCCAGATCTCAAATTTTGTGTGTCGGAAATTCCGATGGAAAATGTCAGATGGAGCCTACGGTCAGAATTTCCGACAAGGAGCTCCCATCGAACATTTTCCATTGGAAAATCCGACCGTGTGTACATGGCATTACACTGCAGTATACACACACAAAAAGGATTTTGTTGCACTTTATTTTACCCCATAAAATGAAACTATTACATTAGAACAGACATGGGCAAACCGAAGAATAGAAAAGCATAATTTAGTCATTTAAAAAAAAATGCAAGACATTCTGTATAAACAAATTAACTTTCATTCTGCTTTTTCCCGTAAATAAAAGTGCAGATGATCCTTCTCGTGCTTCAGTGGAATGCACAGACATATTTAAATACTTTAGATGTATGGCTCTACAATTATAAGCATTTCACAAAAATTACAATTTGCAAAACAAATAAGAATGTATTAAATTTAACATTTTTTAATAAGACAAAGCGGTTCCTTTTTTTTTTTTTTTTTTAAAGCCCAGCTTTGACGATTTTCTCAATTTCATGGATTTGGTTAACCTCCATATGATTCACCAGAGAACACAAACAAAATAAATATGTACTTGTCCTTTCTGATCTTTGGATTTCAGTAGAACGCACCCCCTAGGGCACTTGCTCAACAATTTTACAAGTCATGTGTACTTTTCTTCTTGCACCAAAGTCTGTTTTTATTAAAAAGCCTCCAGATAAAATAACACCTACATGGTTATGAGTTCTTGATAAATTACCAGGGTGACAGCCATAACCTTCTTGTATTCTCAGCATCTACTGTAATACTCTTAAAAAAAAAAAAAAAAAAATCTCATGACATAACAATCAGAAAGTGTAACACAGCTCATTACTAGTGTGAGAGCATTTTTGCTAAATCCACTGGGAAATAAGGCATCAGAAGAAAAGCAGGAACAGGTGGAGATTAAAGGAAGACGTGCATATCAGTAAAACCGGGAAGCTGGAGGTACCTTTCAATAAGTAAAAACAATGCTGATGAATGAGGCTTCAAATGGTTCATCAATTAAAGCCACAAATGTAGGTATGTACTTCTTTTGAGAAGTTTAGAATTGACTAACTTGGCTATAATTGCCTCAAAAACTATTACTGTATTTGAAAACATTCTCTGCAACAATTTCAGAATGCAATAATATTCACTAGATGGATATGCTGCACAATATTTTATGAGTCGGATGCAAAAACATTGCAAATCTCACTAGTACAAAAGTGTACCCAACGGTCAAACTCTTCCTTTGTGAAGTCACCTGTTATAATAGGAATTAACTTAAGACTGCATTAACTCTTTACAGAATGTAAGTTGCCTTAAAGTGGATGTAAACCCAAATTTTTTTTTTTTTTTTTTGGTCTGACACAATATAAAGTATGGGATTTCAGATCAGCTGTCTTGCCACAAAGACTTAATCCAGCTCTGATCAATCCTCATATGTTTTTTCAGTGAAATAAAATGGACAAACTGTGAAATCTTTGTTCTTCCTCCTTGCTGTGATTGGCAGGTGATTTACATATCTCTTGCACTAGCATAAGACATGCATTGTTTTTTAATTTTCACCCTGACTCATTTCGTCAGCAGCCCTGCAAGGATTGGCTGTTGAAGACACCTCAGCATGATTGGGCATGCTGAAGTAATGTGGGGACTTTTCCGGGTTTTGACTGGATGTTAGAGATCATATCAGAAGTTCAGTGTAAGAAATACACAGGAGAAAAAGAATGTTGATAAGGGGAGTATAGAGGTGGGCGGGGAGTCTACTGACATCACGACTCCACCCACCAAGCTCCGGTCAACAGACCCACCCACAAAAGCTGCAGTTTTTCGGGTCTCATAGCAGACAGAGGGGAGACATTTTACAGATAAGTATACATGCAGGAGGCATGTATATCCGTCTAGATAAACAATATTGCAGTAGTTTAGAAAGGATGAGGGTGGGTTTACATCCACTTTAAGCATGTGTAAATGGGAATGCTGTGGACCAACTTGCTAAAATTTCAAACAAATATGTCCTGATCTTCAACATATTTATGGTGACCTGGTACACAAGATGATGTACCACTGTCCCTCATAATACAAACAAAAAATGCAAATGCCTTTTGGATTTATTTAAGGTACACCGCAACAACAATATATATAACGAACATTTTTTTGATATTCTCATAATACGCGCCATAAATACTTCAAATGTGCTTGGGACAAACACAGATCTATACTCAGACAAAAAAAAAGTTAACAAAAAATGTATAAATTAAAAAAATAAATAAAAAAGAAACAAAAAAAAAAAAGGGCATACTCAGTTGGTCTTTTTTTGTCACCACTTTTCTATGTTTATTGTTTCAATGACTATTAGAAGCCATTACAAATCTCTTCATGAATAGATTATGAAATCATGATAATACAATGGCATATACACTATATTACCAAAAGTATTGTGACACCTGCCTTTACATGCACATGAACTTTAATGGCATCCCAGTCTTAGTCAGCAGGGTTCAATATTGAGTTGACCCACCCTTTGCAGCTATAACAGCTTCAACTCTTCTGGGAAGGCTGTCCACAAGGTTTAGGACCATTCTTCCAGAAGCACATTTGTGAGGTCAGGCACTGCTCTAATTCATCCCAAAGGTGTTCTATTGGGTTGAGGACAGGCCAGTAAATTTGCTCATCCATGTCTTTATGGATCTTGTTTATGCACTTGTGTGAAGTCATGTTGGAACAGGAAGTGCCCTTCCCCAAACTGTTCCAACAAAGTTGGAAGCACGAAATTGTCCAAAATGTCTTGGAATGCTGACACCTTAAGAGTTCGCTTTACTGGAACTAAGGGGCCCAAACCCTGAAAAATAACCCCACACAATAATCCCCCCTCCACCAAGTGATTTGAACCAGTGCACAAAGCAAGGCCCATAAAGAGATGGATAAGCGAGTTTGGGGTGGAGGAACTGACCTCAACCCAATAGAACACTTTTGGGAAGAATTAGAGCAGAGACTGCTTGCCAGGCCTTCTCATGCACATCAGTGCTTGACTTCACAAATGCTCTTCTGGAAGAATGGTCAAACATTCCCATAGACACACTTCTAAACCTTGTGGACAGCCTTCCCAGAAGAGTTGAAGCTGTTATAGCTGCAACGAGTGGGCCAACTCAATATTGGTCCCCACAGACTAAGACTGGGATGCCATTAAATTTCAAGTGTGTGTAAAGACATCCCAATACTTTTGTTAATATAGTGTATATGCCATTGCATTATCTTGATTTCATAACCTATTCATTTTGAGGTTTGTAATAGCTTCAAATAGTCATAGAAACCAAAAAAAAAACATAGAAAAGTGATGGCAGAAAAAAAAAGGCCAAGTGGTCCATGTAGTCTGCACGTGATGTGGCCGTTTTTTTGCATTGAGAAAAATCAGCCACATCGATTAATAAAAGCAGGACATAATGTACAAATTACACATTGCTAAGCACACAGTTAACCCCTGGATTTCCCCTAGATGTTAACCCATTCCCGGGTAGTGTCATTAATACAGTGACAATGTATAGTATTAGCACAGATCACTTAGGCCACTTTCACACTGAAGCGCTTCTAAACTGCCAGTAAAAACACTGATCGCTTTTGAAGAGCTTTTCAGGTGCTTTTGAAGAGCTTTCCATTCATTTCAATGGAGAGGGGAGTTTTGCACCACCCAGCCAGCACACTGCCCCAGTGCGAAAGTATGCATTGATTTTAATGGAAATAAGTTTTTGTGAGCTTTTTTAGGTGCTGTTTTTAGTGTGAAAGCGCCTCAGTGTGAAAGTGGTCTTAGTGTCACTGGTGATGTCAGTGTCAGTTTGCCAGTTCCCACCCAGTGTCAGATTGTCCACCGCAAAGTTCCACTATAAGTTGCTGATCATCGCCATTACTAGTATAAAAAAAAAAAAATAATTCCACTATATATACCATCACTTGTAGATGCTATAGCTATAGCACACAAACCAATCAATATAGATATGTAGCAGAGTATATTTTTTTTATTGGGTATGTTTTATAGCAAAAAGTAAAAAAAAATATTGTTTTTTCTTTCAAAATAGTTTTTTTTTTCTTTTATATCATAAAAAACCCAGTGGTGATCAAATACCACCAAAAGAAATCTGTATTCGTATGAAAAAAAAATCCATAAATTTAATTCGCATAAAGCGTTGCATGACCGCGCAATTAGCGCAAGTAATGCAGCACTGAACAGCAAAAAAATGCTCTGGTGATGAAGGGGGGGTAACATTTTCCCGAAGGTCAAGTGGTTCACCTGCAGGGTATTTATTTATTTGCCATCCTGAACCTATTTTGCGTTATTGGTTCTACCTTTGCACCTGTTTAGTAAACCGTAAGTTACAGTTACTCTGATCATTAGACCCTTTACCCCTTGTTTTAATTAACTATTTTACACAGAATACAATATTGTCTTTAACCACTTGGGATCCGCGCTATTGCCAAATGACGGCATTAGCGCGGACCTACTTTTCCGGGACTACGTCTATTGACGTAGTCCCGTGCACGAGCGGCCTGCGCGCCCCCTGAGGGGCGCGCGTGGCGGGCTCTGTGATCGGCGAGTCCATGAGACTCGCCTGATCACCGATCCGTGCAAGGGGTCGATCCCGACCCCTTATCACGTGATCAGCTGTCAGCCAATGACAGCTGATCAGGTGATATAACGGAGCCGGTAATCGGCTAGTATTCCTCCTCGCGCTGACAGCGCGAGGAGAAAAAAAAAAAGCCGATCACCGGCGGCCGTGATCGGGACATCAGTCCCGATCACGGCCAGCAATGCAAGCGCCCACCTGCCCCTTGCCAGTGCCCACCTGCCCCCTGCAGTGCCACCCTAATAAAAAGTAAGTGCCCCCCGTCAGTGCCACCCAGCAGTGCCCATAGTGCCACCCAGCAGTGCCCACAGTGCCACCCACAGTGCCCACAATCTGCCTCAAAGGTGCTGCACCCCAGTGCCGCCCATCAGTGCCCAGCAGTGCCGCCCATCAGTGCCACCTATCAGTGCCCATCAGTCCCATCTATCAGTGGTACCTATCAGTGCCCATCTGTGCCACCCATCCGTGCCATCTTATCTGTGCCCATCTTTGCCCATCAGTGCCGCCTTATCTGTGCCCATCGGTGCCGCCTTATCTGTGCCTATTAGTGCCGCCTTAATTATGCCTACCAGTGCCCACCAGTGCAGCCTGTCAGTGCCCACCAATGCAGCCTATCAGTGCCCACCAATGCAGACCATCAGTGCCCACCAATGCAGCCTATCAGTGCCGCCTAATCAGCGCACTTCAATGAAGGAGAAAAATGACCCGTTTGCAAAATTTTAGAACAAACTATTAAAACATGATTTATTTTATTTATTTTTTTGCATCTTTTTTTGTTTGTTTAGCAAAAAATAAAACTCCGAGCTGTAACTAAATACCACCAAAAGAAAGCTCTATTTGTGGGAAAAAAATGATAAAAATTTCATTCGGGTACAGTGTTGTATGCCCGCGCAATTGTCATTCAAAGTGCATCAGCGCTGAAAGCTGAAAATTGGTCTGGGACTGAGGGGGGTTTAAGTGCCCAGTAAGCAAGTGGTTAATCTCTTTACTCATATTCTAAAGCTTTACATGAGTAGCACACATGTAAAACATCTGCATGCATCACACATTAAAACAGCATATTTGGTGTGTACAGCTCCTATTGATCGATTGATTGGGAATATAAACTGCGGTTTCCTACACTGAAGAAGAAAGCACAGTCTGTGAAAAAGTCATAAATTATTATTACACCAACAATTTAGTATGACATAAAGCACTGCGCTGTTAATGCTTTATAATGAAAATCCTATGCATGGTAATATTTACGAACAATTTAAATTGATGCTGGAAAAAGCGCTCACTGTGAAACCATAATATATAGTTATTACAGGGCCCCACACTTCTATTCACAATGATAAAACAAAACTTAGACTGGCATTGTCAATGCAAACCACACTATAATAAATAATGACGAGACAGGATATGAAAATCCCCCACAAAGTAATTTACCATGTTATTAGTAATGCAATTTATTTATAACACCCAAGAATGATTCACTGCATAGCCGTAAGGCAGAAAAAGTCTGTAATAAAATAGATTACAAACACATTTTTGTCTTTGATATGAGAAACATCTGAATAGGTATGTGCTGCAAGAAGCTTGTTTTATATCATCATGCAACAACTGGAACTGATTAAATAGATCATGAAGACTATACTAATTATCTAACAATAAGAATGTCGCAAGCGTGCCAAGTAATTCCACGCCTTTGCATGGGTTCATTAACAGACCTTTGCAGAACATTGTTTTAATGCAAAAGTAAATCTATTTGTCAGTAAATATTGTATAAGTAGCCTTCCCCGACATAAGATCGTTAATAGTATGGTCTATACCTGGTGTATTGACTACTTCAAAGAGATGAGGAACACAATGCAATTTAAAGCTTTGGGTAGAAAACAGGCCATTGGAGCTTTGCAAAGCTGTAGAGTAATTGCAAGCTTTTTCCACCTCACAAGCAAGCATAGACACAACCTCAACATTGCATCGAATTACCCTGAAGTAGTGGGCCTCAGTGCTTCAGAGTTTAACTCTTTGCCATTAAAGTGGATGTAAACCCAATTCATGAGACCTGACCTAGGCACATATATCTGTAGTGTTTACTTGTCTCTCTCCAGAGCGCTAAGTCCTGTGTCTTTCTGCTGTTTAGTTCCTCTGTTATCAGCATGATAACTTCTGACAAGTTCTCCGAGACGGGAGATAAAAGCAGCATAAAAGAATAGTGTAAAGAATATAGCAAGCTGAAGACAGCAGCAGATATAAATGTAAAACTTGTGTACGGAGATGTATTTCATCCCTGTGTATCATTTGAGGTTGTTCACTTCACTGGGTATAGGAGAGGGTTTACAACCACTTTAAGCATAAGTGCTACAAATGCTGGACTGCAATCTAGAATTATTACAGATATTAAACAGCACTGTTAATTTTTACATCAAACTTTGATTTTGTTTTAGTCATAGTTTGTTGACTAAAATGCCATTTTAGTTTTAGTCATATTTTAGTTGACTAAAATCTCCAGTACATTTTAATCAACTAAAATCACCAGCACCCACCTGAAATTTCACTTTCCTCAGAACTCTGCAAGTGTGTTAACGCCCCAGCCCCATGACTCTATCAGCAAGCTGTATTGGCTGAGAGATTCAGGCTCCTTTTGTCTAACTGCTGCCTGGGAGATTTGGAACAATGCCTATCAAACCACAGAAGGGGAACTCCTCCATTGGATTTGTGTCTCTCTGGATGTGATGTGGTGTTTCCCCTTCCCAGCAAGGTAGCAGTGCTTAGCACTGTCTAAAAAACAGCCTACACAAACTGTCCAGTTCTTTGCCCTGTTCACTCCCTCACTCCCATTTAGTTTCCCATCCCCACTTGTAGGTCACCTCCCCATCCCCAAAGTATAATGCACCTTGCCCTTGGCACTCCCTCACTCCCATTTAGTTTTCCATCCCGATTTGTAGGTCACCTCTCCATCTTCAAAGTATAATGCACCGTGCCCTGGGCACTCCTTCCCTCCCATTTAGTTTCCTATCCCCACTTGTAGGCCACCTCCCCATCCCCAAAGTATAATGCACCTTGCCCTTGGCACTCCCTCACTCCCATTTAGTTTCCCATCCCCACCTGTAGGTCACCCCCCCATCCCCAAACGATAATGCACCTTGCCCTTGGCACTCCCTCACTCCCATTAGTTTCCCATCCCCACTTGTAGGTCACCTCCCCATCTCCAAAGTATAATGCACCTTGCTCTGGGCACTCCCTTACTCCCATTTACTTTCCCATCCCCACTTGTAGGTCACTTCCCCATCCCCAAACTAAAATGCACCTTGCCCTTGGCACTCCCTCACTCCCATTAGTTTCCCATCCCCACTTGTAGGTCACCTCCCCATCTCCAAAGTATAATGCACCTTGCTCTCGGCACTCCCTTACTCCCATTTACTTTCCCATCCCCACTTGTAGGTCACCTCCCCATCCGCAAAGTATAATGCACCTTGCCCTGGGCACTCCCTCGCTCTCATTTACTTCCCTATCCCCACGTGCAGCCTGGCATTACAGCCAATAGAGTTTTCAGTTTTGTTAGGTTTTTTAAATTTAAAGTTGCACTGTTTGTCCAAAATAAATATTTTTGGTTTGTATATAAAACATGGTTTTACTTATATAGATGGTTTATATCACAACGGCTAAATCTGTGTCTGTAGTGCATGTTCAAACCTTAATGCCATAAATAACAACATGTTATTAGGTTTGTACTCCAGGAGTATATAATGAGTTTGGAAATTCTAGAGAAATGCTTAAATAATTACAATTTAACTGAAAATCATTTGATTTTAGTCTACTTAATTGTACTGAAGATTTTAGTTGTCTAAATGAAAATTGGAATCGATTTTTATCATAGATTTCATCAATTGACTTAATTCAAATTTTATTTTCGTTTAGTGTTCTTCATGAAAACATGCAGCTGATGAAAATATTTTTTGTCATCGAAACTAACACTGTTATGTAGGCACTGAACAACATTTATGATGCTTTCCTTTCAATAAGAACTAAGATTTGTATACTGCACATAAGTAATAAAGCTGTCTATAACAACACAGTGGTGCACTGACACATTCTAGTCCAAGCTTTGTTCAAATACTCAAAATATACCATTTCAACTCCTGCCCTACAAACAGATAAGAAATTGTACTGAGCTGAAAAGCTTAGTACACAAAGTAAAGCAGGCTGGGTTGCCATGTTTGTACTGAAAGTTGCCTCCACACTTGTTTCAGTATCCTTCTGAACATTAAGATTATATATTTTCTATTCCCACAGGAGGATGCAGGAACACTTTCCATAAGTTTGTCAATGTTAGATGGTAAAACCTTGATTGTTTGCCATTTCCTTGTCCACCATTTTTGATGTTTTCATCTACTTGCTCCATGCCCTGTGTAGTTATTGTTCCGTTCTCCCATTTTCTTAGGAGTCCTTGATTAACAAACCATGTCCTTTACCACACATTCTGTGTCCTCACTACCCACTCCATTGTATATTTTCTCACTGCCTCTGGCTTGTGTCTCTTGTTGTGTCCTAGATGTAAACTTAACCTTGGTTATGTCCTAGTCTACTCACTGTTACTGCCAAGAAGGCAATTGGGAGAACTGCAGATCCTGTCAAACAAGATACAACCTCTGACTGTAACTAAGCACTCCATACCAATCCCTTGGTGTTTGACTTAAATCTCGATTTACCACATATCTAACTTTTGTAATGCGGGCCAAAACCTCTGAGACCCTCCAAAATGACAAGCCTCAATCAGTACAGTCATTTAGTCATCACTGCATCTGGCCACTGATTTATATTGCTTTCCAAAGTGTTAAAATAACGCATATGGAATGCCACCCAAGTAACATAAATGCTAGATCAGTGGTGATCAACTGTTTTGATATGTGGGCCTCTGTGTGGCTTGAGACATCACCAAAGGGCCGCACATACAAATCAGTGAATTTAGTTTCTGAGACAGCAGACACACAGCAGAATATTGTCAAAGACTGTGGACATACACAAAACATGGTCAGAGACTGCAGACATGGTACAGGAAATGCTTAAAGACTGCATGTCACAAGAGATGGTCAGTAACTGTAGGCATAATACAAGAGATGGTCAGAGACAGTGCATATAAGCCAAGAAATGGTTAGAGACTGGACATATACAGAAGATGGTATGAGACTGTGAACATATACAGGAGATGGTCCGGGACTATGGACATAGTAAAAGAAAGAGTCTACAGACATGATACAGGGGATGGTAAGAGACTGCAGAAAAGATACCAGAGATGGTGAAAGACTGCAGACATGACACAAGAGATGGTCAGAGACTGTGGACATGCTATAGGGGACAGTTCTATACTGGATACATATGAGGCTGCTAGAAATCACTGCTATAACATGGCAATAAGGACACTAAGATTAATGCTGCAGGGGCCCTGAGGGCCACGCAAATAATACCAAAAAGGTAGCATGAGGCTCTGAGTCGCAGGTTGAATACTCTTTTACAATCACCGTCCATCTAAAAGGGTTTCTCTAGGCATAACCTTTTTTTGTTTAGAATAAATTGAGGAGGTTTTAAACTTTGTTGGGTTTTTATTGTCTGTGTCCCCGTTGGTCAGATTTTTCCCACTCTATTTGTCCTAGTGATTGTCACCAAGAAAGAAAGTTCAGAGTTTTCCCCAGAAAAAGATTAGAGTGGAAATTATCCAATGGGAACACCAATTTTGGGGAGAACTGTCTAAGTGGGGGTTTCCCCTCACTTTAGTAGCTTTCCTTTAACTTTCTTTTGAGTTTATGGTATAGGAAGCGAGGGGACATTTTTCCATTGATACAGACAGAAAAAAAAAAAAAACTATCAGGAATTGTAACCCCTCCCTACTCTAAACTATGGCTATACCTACACTTTAAATGTGAACGCCACCTTTTGCAACATGCAACACCCATATTTAGGTATAACAAAGCACCCCCCACACCCTGAGAACGCCCCCACCACCATGATTGTGCATGGGTGTTCTTTCCCCTGCAGCCTCTGTCCCTTTGGAAATCTGTGTGGCTGTGTGGGGCTCTGTAATATCCCTAGCCTTTCAATTCAAGTCTCTGTAGTGTGTTTTTTCCATATAGAGCTGAAAAAGATTACATATAGCTTCCTACTATTAATTAGATGAGATTGGCTCTGTTTATGCTAATGTTAGCTGCAATTATTAAATGCCACACGACAACAATATCCTTCTGGAGAGTTAAAGAAAGACAACTGAAAAATATAGATCAAAAAGGTTATAGTTAAAAAGAAAATGCAAAGAGCAAGAGCATGCAGAAATGCCAACGCATAGAATTAAGCTTCTATCAGTTTAAGGCAGTAAAATGAAAGATGACTTAAAACGTTGCTCCACTTAGCACATAGCTTTGCCTTATTTAAGTGACTTATTAGGCATTACGAATATCAAAAATGTAACCATATTTGTACTATTAATAATCTGCAATAATACTATATACGATTATAAAATACTTGAAACGGTTTGAACGCTTAAAAATACTAGACCCCAATGTATGCTTAGTATGACTTCTGCAAATATTTACCCAAATTAAAATAAATATTTTTTTCAAAATTACAATCATATCAAAAGGAATGGAACATATAGTGGTTTAGTTTTTAGGTCTGGTAAATAAGTAGTATCACATATAAATATTTTGTAGTTTCATATTCAGCCAGCAGGTGGAATGATCTTTTTGATATATTTTCTCTCTGTTCAGTTTGCCTCAAGAACAGAGAGAAAAATCTATGGTTTAAAGAGCTCAATAACTCTAGCTGAAATTTACACACAGAACCTAACGAGTCAGAAGCGTGGCTCATAAACAAATGTCTGCTTCCTCAGACAGCTCTTTACACAGATTTAGTTAAAGAAATCCTCAATATAGCATGAACAGTATCTGCAGTGCTCTTACTTTGGAATCCCTGTAAGGTTCTTTGAATCCTATGTCATGGATGCAAACTGTGTTCTATTTTTGCAAAACAAAAAGATCAAAAAAAAATAATAATAATACAAAACAGTCTTACAATAAGAATTAAATTAAATACAACCCCAAGTTCTATCAATTTCCTTTTAAAAAGCAAGAGTGAGTCAATTGCATATTTTCGGCATGTTGAGAAGGCTAAGCAGAAATGTGTAATCTGTAGGTCAATAAATGTTAATGAAGGTTACATATAGATACAAAACCATAAAAAAACTAATGGATGGATTGAAGACCAGAGTGAAAAGACAAAAAGATGCAACATGTGAATTGCTGCATCAGCCCCCAGATTCCTCTGTCAGGTTTTCACCTCCCCCACGGTCATGCTTGTATAGTGTTGCCAGCCAGAGGAGGAGACAAATTCAGGATTCTGTGTAAAAGAGAGATATATTGGATATTTTTCTTTAATACGAGGAAGCCAGCAGGCTTGAATTTTGAATGGGATGTTTCCCACTTTTATGAGTACATACCCATATGCAATCTTGCGGAATTTCATAGGGAATATATAGTTATACATAGGATGTTTTCACTAATGTATTGGTCGTGTAGCTAATTTCACGATCATTATTATCATTATCTTTTTCTAAGAAAATAGTTGAGAGGTGCTGGTACAAATATTTGTATTGGGATACTTCAGTATTTTACATGGGGTTTCCCTTCATAAAATAGTATCTTCAAGTGACTTGTTGGTAACCGTGCTGGTTGATTTCTGTTCTGGATATTGGTATTTAACATTGTTTTTGTAATTTTTGAATTTTTCACTTTTTGCATTTATCATTTATTTTTGTATATCTAGACAAGGTACGGTTTCACAGCAATATCACAAGGGTTCTGCTTCACCAGTTGTAATTTTTTGTAATTGGAAAAACTATTGTTAGCTTTTTGGTTATATGGGATATTAATTTAAAATTTTTTGATTTCATATGTATTCTATGTATTATGTTTTCTTTATATATGCTTTTATAAAAAATAATTGCCTGATATAGTATAATCCAAAACGGTAATATTTTTGATTGTTTATGAATATATTTTGTTTAGGGTTGTCCCGATACTGATAATAGTATCAGTATCAGCCACAATACTGAGTATTTGCAGAGATCCTTGTACTCGTGCAAATGCTTCCGATGGCTAATCCGATACTTAGACACTCAAGAACAATCGGTTTGGCTGTGGGGAAGTTAAAATCACAGATTTCTCTGTGTGGCTTTCAATAAAGCAGCTGAAAGCCACAGAGGGGAGAGGAGAACCACACAGGCAGATTGGTCATTGTAACTTCCCTCCGCCTCCACACCAATTGTTCCCGAGTGTCCCCTGTATCCTCCTCCGGCTCCCCTCTGTGTTTCACCATGCACTCCTCCGGTCCCCCCACCCCGTCCTCCTCCACTCCCTTCCATGTGCTCTCTGGTCTCCCCCTTTCCTCCTCCAGTCCACTCCCCCTCCGTGCACTCTTCAGTCCCCCCATCCTCCTCCGCCCCCCATCTCTTTCAGGATGGAGAGAGGAGGAAGCTAGTAAATATGTAATTTACCAGCTACTTCTTTTTCCGAACAGAGTCAGTGATCACTGACTCTGATCATTCATAACTGTTTCCCCTTCATTCATCTTCAGTGCAGCTGAGGCTGCTGAGAAAGGGACTGGAGATATAAGATAGGGGAGATATAAGGGGTTTGTTTAGACCCCTGACATCTCACCAAAACCCCCCTACTCTAAGGTTAAAAAAAAAGGTAACATTGTAATAAATAAATATTCTAAAGTAAAATTGTAAAAATAATAAAAAATAAAATAAACACTGACCGACTGTCCACTCCCCCCTCCCCCAAAAAAAGAAAGCACTATAAAAAAATACTGATATTGGAAAAGATAATAATAAAAAAAATTGTAAAAAATTTAATCGTAAAAATAAAATAGAATAAAAAGCTACCGATTGTGCTACACATTAGTGCCACTTTCACATGACATATCGGTAATCAGTATCGGCGAGTACTTGAAAAAAAGAATTGGTACTTGTACTCGGTCTTAAAAAAATGGTATTGGGACAATCCTAATTTTGTTCATTACATGTTTTTACTCTCCATCTTTGTTTTTTAAGATTTTATATGCGAGATGTTTCCTCACTAATGGATATTTATTCATGAAAAGTTAGAGCCAATTGTGCAGGTTTTGGTCTCATTTGCTTTTTTCACTAACAAAGGGTTACGACTGTGTATGTGAAGACCTTAGTCTCAGCTGTTCCCATTACCATTGAGTGGATCCGAATCATCACATGATTGTGTAGGTATCAACACGTTCCACAAATTAAGCATTATTTATCATCTGTGTGTATATATAACGTGAACAACAATTAGAATATTATATATAAAATTGTTGTTCACATGTTATTTGGCTATGATTATGCACCAGTAAGTGTGGTGTGAAACGCGTCAGTTGATGTATTTTATTCCAATTTGTATGGACTATGTCTTCGATAAAGGTATTTTCTTGGAGTGCAGCCATCTGAATTATTTTTGCTCACGTGCATCTTGCATACTGAGCCAGCACCCTCAATTGGCAGGGGGAGGTGATATTTTGGAACAGCCACCTTAAGCGGGTTCTCTTGTCTATCATCCTCACAGAAGGTCTGGCCAAGGGCAGGAGCTGCCCAACTTTTCTTGATGACAAGGTGATTGGTAGGTAGGATGCAGGGCATGTTGGGGGCTGTGATGGCAAGGGGGCTAAGGTCATTGATGTGAAGGGTGAGCTGTGATGTGATGGGGGTCTGTGATGTGAGATTTGGACCTCTGCTGAAAGAAAATTTACAGAGGTCCTCTGTGAAAAGTATGATTGTTTTGTTTCCCCTGCTCCACTTTAACTCTCTGGTTTAGAATTATTATTGAAACTTGGCTCTCCTCACCTCACTTATATGTACTAGAAATTTTCATTTTTTTTGATAATGTTATACTAGTATAGTAAACATAATTATGGCTTATATATCTATTGGTCATTAAATAATATTTTACTGTACAGAGGGCAGCGATGTTAGGGCTATATTTATATTTGAACTGTGACTAGGAATGATCGAAATTGAGAGCTTTACCTGAAATTTTGGGTAAAATCAGAAGCTTTTGGCAAAGTTTTGCCATTTCAGCAAAGCAAATTGAATTTGGAAAGGAGAAATTAAATAGATTTTTTTAGAGCTGCAATGGGCTATAAATGGCTCCTAAAGCTTTATTTAGACATTTAGTTGAGGGGGGGGGGGGGGGGCAGCAAAAATGCGCAGTTTTCCCCCAAATAGATCTGCTCATTTCTAGTTGTGACTTATCTGTACAGGCCATGCACAAAACAAAGGCAGCACAATGCAAACTCATTAAAAAACATTTCACAGTTATTGGCTGTCAAGTATCTTTTTCTGCCTTCTCTTACATTGACATATAGTGCCATTAAAGTCTTGTTGAACTTTCAACACAAGGTAGAGTCATGCAGCTAAATGAGCAGTAAAGGGCAAGAGCTTATGCCAAGTGTCAAAGGACAGACTGCAAAACTGAATTTTCAGTTACACGCTTAATAGTGAAAGATCCTTTTAATGTTTTTTAAAGTTAATATACAAAGAAATGTTCAATAACACATTTCAACATGCATCTTGAAATGAGAAGCCAGAAGATAAAAAGAATCATGCAACAAAGTCATATAGAAAGAAAATGCATTGAAGAATAGAGGTATTCAGCAGATAACAGTGAGGAAAGACTGTCAGGAGATCTGTCTCAATGTACCGCCAAACAATGATAAAAGAAAGATCATCACAAAAAAGGAACATTTATTTAAAACTACATGATGAAAGCAATGTTTTCTCTAAAATTACCTGCAGAATGAACATTGGTATAATTGCCTTCAGTGGTTTAAAAATTTCCTAAATACATATTATTATCTTTGTTAATAAAGGAGTTAAAGAATTGAACAAATGGCTTTATGCACATTAATTATTTTTACCTATGTTCAGAAGTCAACAGATTTTGTTAATTTTTGCAGTAATTTTTTATAACAAAAACATCTGTTTGATAATTAAAATATATATACTAACTAAATAGACTAAATAGACTGTTAATTGATATGCCTTTTACAAGAGCAATTTGCTTTTGGTTGAATTTAGCGGTCTATAAATGCCCCAATTAGATGGCCCAATAAGGAAAATCAGCCTTTCTAGGGCAAAACTATGAAAAGTGCTATGAATATCCAAAATGCTCATTAATGCACACATAGGTGAAAAATGTACGTGCAGCCTAGCTGTTCTGTCCCGCCTAAATGTATTTTTATGTTGTTGTATTGAACTGTATCAGATTACTATCTTTTGCCGTACGCTCTTCTCCCAATATACGCTTATTGGGATTTTTTTTTTAACCAAAAATATGTAGCAGCATACATATTAGCCTGAATTCATGAAGAAATTCAATTTCTTAAAAATTTTTATTGAATATGTTTTATAGCAGAAAGTAAAAGTATTGTGTTTTTTTTCTTTTTAATGTTTCGGTCCTTTTTCGTTTATAGCGCAACAAATAAAAACCCAGTGGTGGTCAAATACCACCAAAAGAAAGCTCTATTTGTAGGGGAAATAAAATTTTATTTTGATTTATGTACAGCATTGCATGGCCGTGCAATTGTCAGTTAAAGTAGTGCAGTGGCAAAAATAAAAAAAATGGCCTAGTCATGAGCCATGTTACCTCAGTGAGTCAGTTCTTTTCAGAGACAGAGCTTAGAAAAGTAAGTCTGCCTACACTTCTACAGCTTTTATATTCTCTACTGCATCTGTTAAGTTTACACATGCTTCAGTAAGTATGTGGACTGCAATCTGCAATCTGTGTGAGTGCATGCTGCATTACAGGCTCCGATCTGCTTAGAAGCAGCTGAGAATTACACTCTGCAGCAACATTCTCATGCATTTGCTCCTAAATAAAAGCAAATATTTGTACAGTTTGGAAAGCTGTGCATGCATTGGATTTTCTGTGCAATAAACTTGTGGAAGTACAAGCACTGTTTCTAGAATGGTCTGCTGCTGGAATTGCTCTACTGTGATTGATTTTCTGCTCTGCACAAATGCCTGCTTTCCGTAGAACTTGTGACTGCACACAGATAAAGCTACACTTTTGAGACTTTCACAATATGCCTGAGGCCAGGTTCACACTGCTCCAACACGGAAGTCAGACGACTTCCGATCCGACTTTATGTGCAACCTCAATGAACAGATCCAACCAGGCCCTTTGAGTCTGGTATAATTCTTGAGGTGAACCTCAGGCCAAGATTAAAAAACAAAACACAAAACTGAGTGGGCCCCTCCCAAGACCATACCAGACCGAAGATCTGGTATAGATTTTGAGGAGAAATCCCACGCCAAAAAAATAAACAATATGGCGTGGGGTCCCCCCAAAATCTATACCAGACCCTTATCTGAGCATGGAGCCTGGCAGATCAGGCAGGGGGGAGGAGCAAGTACCCCCCCCCCCCACCTGGACCATACCAGGCCACATGTCCTCAACATGGGAAGTGGGTTCTTTGAGGCAGGGGGGTTCTGTGCCCCCCCACCCCAAAGCCCCTTGTACCCTTGTTGATGGGGACAATAGCATCTTCCCGACAACCCTGGGCGGTGGATGTGGGCGTCTGCAGGCAGGTGGCTTATTGGAATCTGGCAGAACTGGAGAAAGAAGACACATTGGAGCTACAAGGGACATTCTTCATTTTTAATAAAGGACTTGTCAAAAACCGTCTCTTGCTTTTGGGGACATGGTGCTTTGGGGTGGGAGGCACAGAGCCCCCCTGCCCCAACGCACCCACCCCCATATTGAGGGCAAATGACCTGGTATGTTCCAGGAAGGGGGCGATTCCCCATTCCTTTTCTGACCTGCTGGGGTGCATGCTCGGATAAGAGTTTGGTATGGTCTTGGGGGGGGGGGGGATACCATTTTTTTTTCAATTTTGGTGTGGGGTTTCCCTTCAAGATTCTCAGTTCTCAATCAGTTAAAATGATGATCCAACTTCAATGCGACTTCCATTCAAATCAATGGGCTGAAATCTTGCCCAAGTTGGACCAAAGTAGTGCAGGAACCTTTTTCAAAATCAGACCAGTTAAGACAACTCTCCTAGGGAACCATTCATTTTGACATGTCATGCAAATTGTGCAGAGCGTATGCTGAACCAGTGTAAACCGGTCCTGAAGGAGAATCTGTGCATCCATTACAGTCAAACAGTGAGCAGCTGCTTCTCCCAGAGTGAAGCGAATTTGTAAAAGGCAGAGATACCTGCTGGCCCCAAACTCACAATTAAGGTTTCCTTGAGGCTTAAAGTGCAAGAAAAGCTTAAACGTAATCATTCTTAAATGTATACATTCTTCTCCATTTATACATTCTTAAAAATGTTCCCCCCTACCTATCTTGCCTAACCTGTATAAAATGAAGTTGTGTGTGCTTACCTGCTTTTGATCTGCTCTGGTCCATAGCATCCACAGGATTCCACAGCTTTGGCTCCGGCAGCACTCAAGAGCTGGGAATTCAAGGAGACATGACATCACCCATAGGCTCCCATTGCCAAGCTGTTGTCGGCGCTCACTCCCTCCTCTGTGCTGCAGGAGCCACTTACTGACACAGGAGAGCGGATTAAAAATAGAGAAGTAGATACATTATTTCATACAGCGTAGGCAGGTTTGGTACGAGGAGGGGGGAAGAAACACTTAAGAATATTTTCTTCTACTTTAAAGATATTCATGAAGCAAGCAAGGTAGAAATGACTGATCTGTGGAATAGGACTATGCAATGTGTGACTGGTGCTGATGAAACATGTAATGATGCCGCTGTACTTGCAAAACTAGAAAGCTATATAGGAACCGTTTGAAAAATGTTCTTCTCTTCTATTGTTTATGTTCTATTGACGGAATCAGTCTGGACATTCCGATCGTGTGTGGGCTAATCCGACGTTTTTCCTTTTAAAAATCAGACGGACCTAGAAATAGAACATGTTTCAAATCTGTCCGACGGAATCAATTCCTATCGGGAAAACCGTTCGTCTGTATGCTGGTCCGACAGACCAAATACGACGCAAGGGAAGCTATTGGCTACTGGCTATTGAACTTCCTTTTTTAGTCCCGTCTTATGTCATCACATTTAAAATGAACAGACTTTTGAACGAACTTAGTCCGTTCATGTGTTGGCAAGTCCGTTCGTTTGGAAGTCCATCAGAACTCTGCCGAAAGTCCGTTGGGAAGACCGTCGGACCTAATCTGCCGGAAAGTCCGGTCGTGTGTACGTGGCATTAGAAAGTGTTGTGCATTCAAGAGAAAGCCTTTTGAACAAAGCAAAGAATTTCTAAGGAATCACGACATTCACTTTAGATGTTACACATCCACAGAGCACTTTGCCAGAACTGAAAAGCTACAGATAAATGCTCAGAATTTGACAGCAACAGGTACTGTATGCATTAGCCTTAATGCAAAGCCCCTTTAAATGAGACGCTTTACCCACTGAAGAGCTTACACTGGCCATCAGGATTTATGCTGTTTTAGATGACCAAAGGTTTCATTTATTTGTCACTTCAGGAGTTCTTTGACATGTTTAACCATTTCAATACTGGGCACTTTCACCCCTTTTCTGCCTAGGGCAATTTTCAGCTTTCAGCACTGTCACATTTTGAATGACAATTGCGCGGTCATGCGGAAGGAAAGTTTAAAAAGACACGTGGCCACTCATTAAAATTAGAAGAAAAGAGGTTTAACCTTAAACTACATAGGGGGTTCTTTACTGTAAGAGTGGCAAGGATGTGCCATTCCCTTCCATAGGGGGTGGTATCAGCGGGCAGCATAGATAGTTTAAAAAAAACTATTAGAGAAGTATCTGAACAACCACAACATACAGGAATATACAATGTAATACTGACTTATAATCACATACATAGGTTGGACTTGATGGAATTGTGTCTCTTTTCAACCTCACTTAATATGTAACACTGTACCCAAATGAAATTTTGATAATTTTCTTCCCACAAATAGAGCTTTCTTTTGGTGGAATTGATGAGGTGGCACTGAAGGGCGCTGATGAGGAGGCACTAATATGCCGCACTGATAGGTGGCACTGATGAGCACTGATAGGTGGCATTGATGGGTACAGGTAGGTGGCACTGATAGGTGGCAATGGTGGGCACTAATAGGCGGCACTGATGGGCAGGACTGGTGAGCTGGCACTAAAAGGCAGCACTGACTGCCATCACTGATGCACATTGATTGGAGGCACTGATTGGGCACTGCTGGGGCTACAATGTTGATCAGGGCACTGATAATTAGTACTCTGATTACCTTTACAGTCTCTGCTACAAGGAGATGCCATTGATCAGCTCTCTTCACCTCACACTCTGTCATTGTGAGGCGAGGAGAGATGAAAAACTGCACTTCTGTGTTTACATGTGATCGGCTGTGACTGGACACAGTTGATTACATGGTTAAAGAGCCGCATCATCGGCTCTTTACCCAGGTCAGGGTTAGGGTTGTGCCATGTCCTGGGAGCACAGTGCAACTGCAATCGCCATACTGCATGCCCCTACATGAGCAGTGACACTGGGGCATTGTCATATGATGGCGCCCCAGAATGAGAGGGGATCCCGTCCAATGTAATTTTACTATACGGCGGGTGGAAGGTAGTTAATGTCCTACTACTGTCCTACCCACCACCCTGCACACATGTAGGGGAAGTATTGACCCTGCTGAAGAATTCTTTATTTCAGACATGAAAGGAACTGAAGGAATCCATCTTTTTACACTTGAGTGTGATCAAATATCTAATGACAGAGGTGAAATTGTTACACCAGAAGATACACGTCACATGTATGATTTTAAGTTTCAAGTCTACTACCATTGAAAGATAATGCCAAAATCATGCTTTTGCTGGGAAGAGACATCCTAGGAGTCCATAGGGTACAAGAGCAGCACAGAGGCGATTTACATAACAATATCTATGCCCAAAAGACCAAAAGTAGGTTGGCCGATTATAGGTGCTCCCCCCTCATAACATATTTCAATTGGTGTGAGCAATTGTAAAACTATTTTTGTGAGAATCCAAGACATTCCTTTCATCTCTTAAAACCTGCTCTAATACCGCACGACCGACAGCAAAGGTCCGACAGAACGAATACGTTGGACAATTCGTTTGTGTATGAGCTCCATCGGACCTTTGCTGTCCAAAAATCTGACGGACTTTAGAAATAGAACAGGTTTCATATTTTTCCGCTTGGAACTCCGCGAGACCCAGTTCCTATGGAGAAATCCACTCGTCTGTATGCTAGTCCGATGGAAGAAAACTGCTAGGGCAGCTATTGGTCACTGGCTATGAACATCCTTATTCTAGTCCGGTCCTATGTCATCACGTTCAAATCCGTCGGACTTTGGTGTGATTGTGTGTGGCCAAGTCCGTTCATTCGGAAAGTCCGTCAGAACTCAGCTGAAAGTCTGTCGAGAGGACCGTCGGACCTGGTCTGCCGGAAAGTCCAGTCGTGTGTACACGGCATAAGGGAACTCAAAGGGAATATCCACGCCTATGAGACTTCCTGTTAGCCTATGAGACTTCCTGTTAGCAATCAAGTCTACTTCATAGAATCATCTTACAGCACTGTTAGTGAAACAACACTCTCCAAATTCCTACTGATGGCAACAAGACTGAACTTTCAGTAGGTAGAGGAAGCTACTGTTGCTGAGATCTTGCATGACAATAACAATCGTCATCAACTGTGTAAAAAGCGACTCACAAGCACCATATTTTTATGAATATATTTCAGAGATGCTTATAGTAACCCAGCTGCAACCTCAGGCTATCCTTGTCATTGATAGAACCTGCAAAACAGTAATATGCTTTTATGCAGAGAGTCCCAGCGAGTGCACCAAAGCAGTGGTCATCAACCCAGTCCGCAGGGCCCACTAAGAGTCCAGGGTTTATGTATTACCTTGGGGAGATGCAGACTAGAATACTGCAATTACTGAGCAGCAAATATCACCTGTGATTTATTTCAGTTATCTTGCAAACCTGGCCTGTTAGTGGGCCCTGAGCACAGGGTTGATGACCACTGCCCTAAGGACTTTCATCCTTCATTCCTGCAATGGAGACTTGGCCTAGGCTGCAATTCAGCTACAGATCTATCAACCAAGATCCAAGTTGATGTGGCTGACAGCAAAAGCAATGCCCCAAAAAACTTGAAAGCAGTCAGCAGCTAAAGAAATAGATCCAAGTGTTCTACTCCAGTCTTTAAACAGGAACATTCTCCCCATCATTGGTTTAAAGCAGAGCCTCCTGATGATAGAAGCATCCAGAATTCATCAAAGAAAGATGAGAGACCTTTCAATGTCTACCTATAATTGGTTATACATGCTTTGGCAAACACAGAGAACTGACTCAATGTCTTCAAAGACTATTTTAGGTATCAGACTAATGCCAAAGATCATCCCAGATTTCAGCTGTTTTTAACCTGTGTATATATACAGAATGTTTTGCATGTTCTCCCTCTCTCTGTTTATTTTTAGGTACAATTACAAGTCTATGGACTACATATTTAATTGAATGTATGTTAAAGTGAAGCTAAAGGTTTCTGGAAGGGGAGTATTTACTATGCGATTTGGTAACACCCACTGTCCTCCCCTCCTGTTTAATGCTAGGTAGTTCAGCCTTAGCCAGACCTTATATTTTTTCCATATTTCCTCAGTGAGTAAAAATGTGTTGGATTAAACTTCTATGTCTTACTGAAGAGTTAAGCTGCCATTGGCTGGTGCCAGGTCAGCAGGTGACCATACAGCAGTGAGTGGGACTTAAAAAAAAAAATGAAAGGTAAAACATTTTGTATAGATATAAAAAAAACATTATAATAACCTTTGTTCTCTTTTTTATAAGTGATCACATTCCCTCTGTTCTCAGCTGCCTAAGCCCTTGTACACACGGTCGGATATTCCGACAACCAAATCCGTCGGATTTTGTCCGAAACTATTGCATACACACGGTCGGACAAAGTTGTCGGAAAATCCGACGTGATTACGTTATTTCGTTACGACGGGACTACGTTCACGCTAGTAGCCAATAGCTTTGGTGTAGGAATTTGATCTGAGCATGCATGGCACTTTGTCCGATCGGAATTCTCTACACATGATCAGAGTATGTCCGATCGGAGCATTTTGTCGGAAAATTTTATCAACAAGTTGGAAAACTTGGTCCGTCAGATACTCCATCAGTAGGAATATCCGACAAAACGGTCCGATCGGACACATTCCGTCGGAATCTCCGACCATGTGTACAAGGGCTAAGAGCTCGGGGAAGGGGAAGGAGCAGCAGCAGCACATTGAGCTTCCCAGTAAATGGCTGAGCAGTGGGGGCATGTCAGGACAAGCCTGATCATGGAGGAGAGAATCCTGAGTTCCCGGCATAGCTAGAGAACTGACCACTGCTTGTTCTCCTGGTGTGGTCAGTTTTTAATTTGGAAAGCAAGGGGACTACCAGGAATGGCAGGTATTACACACAAATGGCAGGTATTACACACAAAGAGAACATGATTTTTCTCATGCCGGTACATGATATAGCGGACAAATATCAGGAATATGAAACGTTGGGGTAATGTTGGGAGCGGGGTATGGTTTTGAAGTTAAGTGAATTGTGTAATTTTTTTTTAAACTTCTCTTTTTCAAATGTCTTTAGGGTCCTCAATATTGCAGAGTACTGCAATGACAATAACACGACTGTATGCACCACTACATTATGAGTGCAGAGCACCACAGTGACACTATCTTAGGGGGGACAGGCTGTGATGTCCTGCACTCATAGTATGTTCTCTATCTTCTGGGTTGAATAGAACAGTGGAATGGAGTTTCTGAAAGGAATAGTGCCAGAGAGAAAGGAAGCCTTACATTTGAAAAGCTTTATTAAATAACCATTTGGAAGCTGGGGTTGGATACTGATTATTAGATTTTAGCCAGAAGAATTAGCCAGAAAATAATGAGTTGGCATTGGAAAGTTGGACATGGAGTGGAGTGTTAAACATGGTCATTAAGGGCCCAATAACACCAGGCAATATTTCAAATTTTAAACACTGTCATAACTAAACAGTTTCTCCTACTCAGTGGGAGAACAAATGAGTTACCCCAATCCAGTTAAAGCTCAAAACAATACTATTTCCAAATCTTTTCTGGCACATGCACCATTAGAAGAAATTATATTAAAGCGGAGTTCTATCCACTTTAACTTTTTCTTAATCAATCTATTCATTTACTCATTGATCAGTTATTTATTTATTTTCCGTCTCCTTACCTTGTTTATAAGCTCAGCTATTGCACTTCCTCTTTCTCCCACCCGCGGCTAGTGATGTAATTTTGCCAGTGGCGCACTGTCTCCTGGGAGCTTGGTGTCATAATTTCTAGGAGTCAGTGTGGATTGCTGCCGCTTGGCATCCTGAGATTTCTTCGTTGCCATCACAATGGGACAGGCACTTCCAACGATGCCACCCGTTGTGATGGCAATGTCAGAAGTGTACGGCGCTGCAAGCTGTAATACTGCGCATGCGCGAGAACGGGCGGTGCATGCTGGTCGCTCAGCTGCACTGTATCCCGAAAGATAGTGCTTGTGGGCTTCATATGACCACAAGCACTATGGAAAATGGCAGGAGAGAAGAATATAAGATATCTTACGATAGTAAATCGGAAATCAAACGGTGATAGATACCCAAAATGCGAGTACTAAAAATATGAGTTTTAAACAAACAATATTCATCCAAAAAATAAAAATAAATTATACAGTTGGAACTCTGCTTTAAGTGCTATCAGTAGATCAAAGTGCAAAAATGCAACTCAGTATCAAATATTTACTACTTAATTTACTACAGGCTTAAGAAAAGACCCCAGAGACTTTGTTTAAAAAAAAACTTCAATTACTCTGAAATTGAGCTAAAAAATGTTATGTATGTGAAAATGATGGACCTTTAAATCATCAGAAATCACACCTTCCTAGTTTACTTTGCAGCTTCCTGTAATTATGCCATTAGGCTGCTTAAATTATTATTACATTCAGCTGCCGATGCAATTTGCATAATACTTTATCCTGATTAGCATGCAAATTTTGGAGTAATATGATTAAATTCAAAATCTTGCTACTTCTGCAACTATTTAACCTGCATGTGCAAATTCAAAAGCATATTATAGTGATATTTATCATGCCATCTGTGCAGAAAATGAAAAATAATTTTATACATCAGCAAAGATGACAGTTGGGGTTACCACTGCAATCCAGATCAGCTGCAACTGAGGATGTGAGTGGTGCCAGAGATTAATATACTCAACAGCAACCTCAGAGGGGAGGTAGGCAGATCCAGCAGGGCTAGGCCTCTCAAGGTAGTTAGTGCACCTATTCCAGCTGGCGAGCCACAATGCTGACAATATCCACTGTCCACTGTTGAAAGTCAAAGGAAACAGCAATGCCTCCAGAGGAAGACCAGATCACCACTGAACCGTGTCGTAGTGCCACTGGCCAAAAAGGTGATGCTGTGACAGGTCAGTTAAAGCTGTGGCCTTCTTTTCCATTTTAAATGTGGAAATCTTAGTAAAGGTATATTGATATGCTAACATGGATTTACTCTGATTGCCTCATCTTTTTTTTTTCTACTTATGTTAAACTAAGAGAAGCCAATTATGATACAGGTACTGTATTGTCTTATACCGGATAGTATCAGCAGCTTGCTGAATACTTTCTTTTGTTGTCTAGAATTGTACTTTAAAGTTCATCTGTGCCTAGACTACAGGGAGTAAAGTATTTGCATATTCTTAATAAGCAGTAAATGTAATTTTAAACAAGCCATCCCTAACAAGTTAAATATTCTAAAAAAACTCAAGCTAATGATTAGTTAGATGGTTAGTGTGAGAAATAGACTTGGGAGGACCTGAAATGCATAGTTCCACTCCTGACATCCAGATGACATCACTTCCTGTCTGCTTAAGCACTTCACCATCTTGTTGGTTTCTGCTTCCTCATATAAACCATCACCCAGCCTGATGCCTGGACTTTTCAGGCTGCAAGTCGTAGGAAGAGGCTCACTATCCCAGATGCATGAGCCGAATGCTCACAGATTACATACAAAAAGTGCCAACTCTTCTTCCCTTGCGAGTTACTAATTTACAAGTATTTCTCAGTACAATTATTGCTGCGCTCAGTCGTCCCTACCACACTCCATGAATCCTCAGTTTTGTTGCAAGCAATGGAGAAAAATGCAAAGAATGTAAGGGAGGATGGCTTATGTCGTGCACTATACTCCAAGATATGGAATTTACAGGTAATTCCTCTTATCTTAATCGTACAGTATAGAACTCAGGCAGAATATTCATTCACCAAGTAATGAATAGAAAGGGTTTACTATGTAAAGGGTAAAAAGATCCAACCTCAGAGAATCAAAGTGAGAACTTTGCAGCCAAATGTTGCTCAGTAGAAGATTGGGTGTCCACTTAGTTAAACTTGAAAAAATATAAACTGAAGATCAGATGGTAGCCTTACACTATCAACTTCAACTTTGTTTCAAATTAAGCACCCACTGATCTAGTGGAACAAGTGCATAGAAGCACCGGAGGAACATTCTATTTGAGAATATAAGTTCCTGCAATTAGATCTTATATCCATCGTGCAATGGTGGACTTTGAAACAAACAGGCTGTCTCTTGCAAGGTTCAGAGAAAAAGACAAATGGCATCCATCTGTCTGACTGGCATAGAAGTCTCCATGTATATTTTAATGGCTTTGACTATGTTAAGGCAAAGAGATTTCCTTAGGAAGCTTAGGAGCAGGGCATAAGGATGAAAGGGCAATGTCTTCATTGAGGTGGCATGCTGAGACCATGTTTGGAAGAAACATTTCAAAGTCCAATAGTCCATACTTGCTGATCCAGCATTACGTTCTGGCATATAGTTTTCTCTTCCAGCAGCTGACCACAAATCTCCACAAGAGGATATACAGTAAAATGAAAAACAAAACAAAGGCAGAGCGCATCTAACAGTATATATAGGTGAACAGGAAAACTTAAATCAATGTAGATAGCTCAGCTTGGGGAGTGGCCGAGAAAACACCAATTTGACAAGCTTACATAGCAGGAATCCACAGTTAATTTCCTAAAGAGTTATTTTAACAACACATCCCAAGGTTAAGGGGGCTCAACAACTACGCTGTTGGATAATGGGAGTCCACATGGTTTAGAGTCACACAAGTGTTAGATAAACAAAAGTCCTAAATGTATGAAAATCCAAATAAACTCAACATGCTTAGGAGAATACATTGCTCACTTTAGAATCACTATAATGCAGCAGATGAAAGACTTCCCTTCAACACTGGAAGATATCTAGCAATGCCATCTGCACAGAACTGGTGAAGAATAGGGATGGAAGAATGGTTCATTCCGAGCATAAGTTCGGGCTGAACTTTCATTGTTCGGGCACTCGACAAACAGCTGAACAAAAGGGGTTGTTTGACCGTTTGATCGCCCCCCCCCCCAACTGACCATAATGCATTGCAGCGCTGAACAGTGCATTGCAAGCCCTGATTCACTGAAGCAGTGAAAGCTTCAGCCAATCAGGGCACAGAGCACTGTCAGAGTCATGTTTGGACACTGTCATCATGACTTTATCCAATCATGGCTCATTCCCGCCTCACAGTATAAAAGTATTCTTTCAACGGCAGCCATTTTCAGTGTGATTTTTGCGTGGCGAGAGATGGAACGGGGCTCTGTTCAGTGCTATTAGTAAGTGAGCTATACTGTGCTATTTTGCTTCAATTGTCAGTATAAAATATTATTTTAGTGTCAGTCTGGGGATATTGTGAGTGTAGTGAGGAGGACCATCATTCAGTTTTGCATAGTGTGCAGCTAGAGTAGGGACAGCTCAGATAGTTTCACTGTAGTGTGGTGAGACCGTGTCATTCATACATACACTAGTGGTGTGTCAGGAATCTTTACATTAGTGTATAGCTAGAGTAGAGCCAGTTCAGATAGCACCAGTGTAGTGACGGTTGAACACCGCCTATTCGATTGCGTTACTGGCAGTTTAATGCCATTTACTTCTGTTGGCATCACTGCCAGTTTAACGCCATATAGTTCTGTGCGTCACTGTATGTTTGGCACATTATAAGGCACTATATTATAGTGTATTCGTGGAGTGTGTCTGTGTAGTGTGAGTACTCAAATGGAAGTGCACCAAACCCCTCTTTACATTGATTAAAGTGCATCTACGTACAGATTTCAACTTTCAACTACATTTGCTTATAAGCCCTACCCCCTCCCTCCCAATAATGTCTGGGAGGACAACAGGGAGAGATAGACGTTGCCTTGGCACTTTATGGGGGCCAGCAACAAATATGTCCACAGGTAAAGGTGGACGTAGTGGTCAGTCCTCAGACAGGGCATCATTTCCTCTGTTCAGGGAGTTTTCCTGTGCTATCCAGCCACAGCATGCAGAGGAGGTGGTGGACTGGCTTACTTAACCTTCCTTATCCTCCTCATTCTCTGTCACGCAAGCAGAGACAAGTGTGCAGTCCCCTGCAGTTGCCAGAGTGGATAAACCTGCCTACCTGTCCACATCTATTCCTGTCATATGCCCAACATCAGCCATTGAGGAGTCAGCTGAGTTATTTGACCACAGCATCAGCCACTTGCTCATTGATGATGCCCAGCCATTACTGGATTCAGATGTTGGTTCTGAGCTTGAGGATGACAGGAACATGAGCCTAGAAAAAGGGAGAAACACTGGTAGACAAATTGATATTCATGTTCCCCAAGCCGCAGCATATTGCCAAGTTGTCTCCAGTGGTAATGATGAAGATAGAGGAGATGGAGATGATGATGATGGTGATGATGATGGAGGTCACTGATGTGAATTGGGTGCCAGATAGAGCAGAGGAGGAAACTTAAGATGAGGCAGCGCAACCCCAAGGAAGCCAACATCAAGAAAGAGTAGAGAGCAGCCACCCTATTCCATCACATTCTGCAGCTGTTATCTCCCGGCCCACTCCCCAAAGCTCAGCTGTCTGGGCCTTTTCAGCACATCTGCAGCAGACTGCACTGGTGCTATCTGCAAACTGTGTCTCAGGCACATCAAACGTGGCAAAAACACCAACCATTTTGGTACCACATGCTTAACAAGGCATTTAACGTCCAAACACTCAGCCCGTTGGCAAGAACACCTAAAAGCCACACGTAAGGGGCACAAATCTGTCCCTTCTCCTCCTCCTTACCCACTTCAGTCTGCCCCTGCAATATCAAGTCATTACCTCTCAGCAGCCTCCAGTGACAGGGATGATAGTATAGCACAGGGTGTCAAGTCCTAGCAGCACACCACCAGATGTAGACTGTAGCTGTCAAATTTCTCCCCATCTTTTTCTGCCCCATCTGCTGCAGCGGAGAAAATACAGTTCCTGCCATCCACATGCCCAGCGTCTGAATGCAAGCTTGTCAAAGCTATTGACTCTCCAATTCTGCTTTCAGCCTGATGGATTCTACCTCCTTCTGTGAATTCGCACAAAGTGCTGTACCACAATGGCAGGTTCCCAGTTGCAACTACTTTTCACGTAAGGCCATTCCATCCCTCTACCATCACGTGGAAAGGAATGTTCTGGCATCATTGGGCAAGGCAGTCAGCTGTAAAATCCACCTTACTGCTGACACGTGGTCCAGCAAGCATGGGCAGGGATGATATATTTTGTTCACAGCACACTGGGTAACACTGTTTGTAACTCGAAAGGATGCAGATCAGGGCTCTGTGCTGTAGCTTGTTGTGCCCCCACATCTCCATACAGCTCCTGCTGGAGCAGACAGCGTGGCATTTTGGACAGGGCACTGGAGGCAGAGCAACAGGAGGAAGAGGACTTTCTTTCCCCTTAAGGCCCACTTTATCCAGACTCGATGTCACTGATTAAGTCTTTTTGGGATGTGGAATCTCTGAAGAACTTCAAGGCTGCCTAGCTTTGGGGGTGTTCAAACATTTCATCTGGAAGAATGTTTTTGGTATAGGTTTCACGGGCACAATTAACACCCAAAAGACCAATTTTTCTGCATCTGTTTGACAGTTGCATATCATTGCAGTTTTTTACAGCAAGGCCAATTCTTGCTTTCATCAAGAGTACCTCTATAGGGTTGTGGTGGGAAGGCACCACCGAAACCCAAAGACCAATTTTTACGCACCCGTTACTTCTATCCAAAGTCAAAGACAGCAGAATTTAACCAAGAAATCCTTAATCTTGTTCCCAGTGCACTACATTGTGGCCTCATGATACACGCTGGCTCCCCAGCTGTTGCTGAACAAAATAAAGGCAGCTTGCAGGGAAAATTTCATTTTTTTTGCTTTATAAATGTAATTATTGCTGCAGCAGATTCTAGACCTGATACAGATCTGCCACTTTACAAGTAGACTAATGCTGCGTACACACGATCAAACAATCCGGTGGAAAAGTCCAGCAAACTCAAGTCCGCCGCACAATCCGCCCGTGTGTAGCCTCCAGCAGACTTTTTTTTACCCAAAAGTCCGGCGGACTAAGAAAGTATTTTTGCACTCCAATCTGTCTGCCGGGCTTGCTTTTCGGCGGACAGTACGGCCGTGTGTGTGCTAGTCCGCCGTACTTTTGAAATGAGCAGACTTTTCCCACGCGGAGAAAAGTCCGCTCATTTTGAGCACGTCTCCAGGTAGCCGGGGCCAGCGAAGGAGGCGTCGCCGGCCCCGCCACCTGGTATGGACTTAAAGGGGAATCTCTAATCCAAAAAAATAAATAAAAAAATCGGCGTGGGGTTCCCCCCTAGGTCCACATCAGACCCTTGTCCAAGCACGCTACCCAGCCGGCCAGGAAAGGGGGTGGGGACGAGCGAGCCGTACCAGGCCGCGTGCCCTCAACATGGGGGGTGCCCACCCCAAAGCACCTTGTCCCCATGTTGATGAGGACAAGGGCCTCTTCCCGACAACCATGGCCGTTGGTTGTCGGGGTCTGCGGGCGGGGGGCTTATCGGAATCCGGGAGCCCCCTTTAATAAGGGGGCTCCCAGATACCGGCCCTCCACCCTATGTGAATGAGTATGGGGTATAGTGTACCCCTACCCATTCACCTGTGGAAAAAAGTAAAAATAAAAAACACAACACACAAGGGTTAAAATAGTTTATTGCACAGCTCCGGGGGTCTTCTGTTCGTCTTCGGGGGTCTTCTCGCCAGACTCCTCCGCTATCTTCTGCTAGCTCTTTTACTAGCGGAGTAGCCCGGCTTTCTTCTTCGCCGCCGCCCTCTTGTTCCAACTTCGGGGGTCTTGTCCCCCTCTTCGGTTCTTCTTGCCGGGCCACCGCGCCTTCTTCTAGCTCTTTTACAGGCGGTGGCCCGGTCTTCTGTCGCTGCTGTCGCCATCTTCTGTTCTTCTCTTCAGATGTTGCCTCGTCGCTTTTTCCGCACACAACGACGGGGACGGGGCGCGCGGTGACTTATATAGGGACATCGCCGAATGATGTCCCCGCCCATTATGATGTCACAGTCCCAGAGGATGCTGTATAGGCGTAAGCTCCAATTGAACCCACATGTATATTCATTAAATATCTTAAACCATTTTAAATAGTACCTCAATGGGGTCTTTTTTGGGCGTTTCAATTGTCCTGGTGCTCAAGAGATGATATGTGTAATTTATATCCCTAGAACGCCTGATGATGCTCCTTGCATGTTGGGTCTCTGTATGTGGTCAGGCTGTGTCAAAGTCTCACACATGTGGTATCGCCATACTCAGGAGGAGTAGCAGAATGTATTTTAGGGTGTAATTTGTGGTATGCATATGCTGTGTATATCTTATCTTAATTTTGCAAAAGAATTGTGGGAAAAAATTACAACTTCAAAAACCTCACCATGCCTCTTACTAAATCCTTTGGACTGTCTACTTTCCGAAAAGGGGTCATTTGGGGGTATTTGTACTTTCCTGGCTTAAATGAGTACATCAAGTGTGATCAGGTGTGATCCATTTTCAATGACCGGCACCATAGCTTGTAGACTCTATAACTTTCACAAAGACCAAAAAATCTGCACTTATTTGGGTTATTTTTACCAAAGATCTGTAGCAGCATACATTTTTACCAAAATTGCAAAATTTTATAACAGAAATTAAGAAAATGCATTTTTTTTACAACATTTTATGTTTTTTTTTTTCCTTTATAGCGCAAAAAATAAAAAACACAGTGGTGATTAAATACCACCAAAATAAAGCTCTATTTGTGTGAAGAAAATGGCAAAAATTTCATATGGGTAGAATGTTGCATGACTGAGTAATTATCATTCAAAATGTGAGAGCACTGAAAGCTGAAAATTGGTCTGATTAGGAAGAGGGGTTTAAGTGGCCAGTGGGCAAGTGGTTAAAATACAAGTGTTGTTAGGCAAAATTCGCCACACTTTTTTAATAAATATAATGAATACAATGCCACGCTATTTTATAATAATCAGATGTATTTTAACAGTATTGTACAGGTTTTTGCAGTATTAGCCATCTTTAAAGTTCCATATTTGTAGAGAATTGTTTTGGTTACAGTATGAAATATTTCTTATGCTGAAATGAAAAATGTTCGTGCTTGCTACCTCCATGCTTTCACTTTGCACATTAAATAGTAATTTACATTGTCAATTATATATCAGAAAATGAAAACTTGCCTAAATTATTCAGTGAGTCACTCTACCACATATCTGAGTAGTTTATATGGTTAAATTACCAAATTTTTCCATACTGACTATTAAATGTTCACACTGACCTTGATGATAATGTAAAAGCTTAGCTAATTCAATAAAGCAGTACAAAGCTCAATCTGATCAGTGTATACTGTGCTAAAATATAACTGGTCATTATGGGCTATTGTACTCCATTTCTCTAATTTTAAGAACAAAAGAACACCTGGTGAATTTTTATTCATATTTCTTTATTGTTTTTTATCATGCTTATATACAATACGCAGGGTTTTTAAGGCTACACAGAACCATTTACATTAGTCTGTGCTGAACAGCTTATGTCTAATGTGCTCACCACACGATGCTGTCCAAAAGTTTCAAAGTACAGTATTATACCATTTATTAAAATTGTACCCTGTAGTTTAGCCATTTGCTATAAACTATCAATCAGCAAAACACATTTCCAAGATGGGATTGTTGGGCGATTTTTCTATTTTTTGGTTCAGTAATTGTTACAGAGATCACTAAACATAAGAACAGAGAGGAAAGCAGACATAAAGGAGATAACCTCTCCATAAAGGCATAGCTACAGGTATGTTTATGACACTTTTCTCATAGGGTGTGATCACACAGGGCATGATTGAACCAAACCATGTCCCAAAGACTCCCTTCCCCACTCCCCTGCTGGTTTGCACTTACACTGTGCTCTAATCACCTCTGCCAGCCAAACCACAATGATCCATGCTTCAGTCCTCCGTGGTCTATGAAAAGTCCTGCGCTCAGGCATGGTTTGAACTCACACTCAAACAAGCTGGACCTCAAGTGAATCGAGCTCCAGGCCACCTCTTCCAAGTTGCCCTGGGCACAGTATTGTATGCTTAACTATACCAGGGCATGGTTCAAAGCACTCACACTAGACAAACAAATCAGACCAAGGGAGCAAACTGTGCCCAAGTGCAGGTAAAACTGCCAGCATGTGTACCCTCATATATTCTATAGCAGTATGATGATCTACAACAGTCTCTATCAAACTTTTTTAAATGGAGGAACCCTTGAAATAACTTTCCGGCCTCACAGAACCCCTGCTAAAAAGTATTCTATCTATAGCTCATTGTATATTGGTGCAATGGTCACTGGGAAGGATGCTCTTTAAGTTTGTAAAGAATCCCATCTTAGATATAGCTAAAATGATCAATGCTGCCATTGGTTTCTTATATAAGAGGCAGACATTTTTGAAGGAACCTCTAGCAACCTCTGGAGGAACCCATGGTAGAGAAAATTCCCTATGCGTTTCAGGACCTTGTTCACACTTTGCGTGTACCATTTTATCTTTACAATTTTAGAGTTGCACATCATTTTCAATAACAGTTGGATATAATTAAGAAAATTGCCCATGCATTTAATTTTAAACCAGTCAAGTAGACATTGTACAGCTGATGGTCAGTTTTTCAAATCTAACTGATCATATCTAACCGAAATCAGAGTTGTATATCTTGCAACCTTTTCTTATCAATTGACAGTAAAATAATCAAATATAGCATGTAAAGACTAGAAATTTGGAGTTTCTCTATTGCTCCTCTACAAAAGAAAAGAATTAAAGATTCTAATTGTGCACATTCTGCTGACATGCAATCCACTTTCATAGCTTTTCAAAGAAAGTGTGATGCGCAAAAGATAAAACCGACTAGCTACACACTGTCCATGTAATGATGTGTTTTACAGCTTGGTTACACTGATAAAACAGGCTTTATCGTCAACTAAAAAGAAGAAATAAAAAGCAAGCTGGGAAATGTAGTCTAATTAGAAGCGATAGCCATGGTTGAATACTCAAAACTACAGTACATTCATCATTTATACACATACTGGGAGTGTTTAGTGCGTTTCCCAATATTCAGCCTAAGATCTTCAGGATTAAACTTAAAGAGTAACTCCACTTTTGTTGAGAAAAAAAAACATCCCCCTGTGGATGATCTATGCACATTGCATGGATTTTAACAAACTTTGTTGCAGATTCCTACCTTTTTGTATTCTGAAGTAATAGCTGTTTGTGTGTGTCCATGTTCTCAGGGAATCTGCATGGGAGTGGTTTTATAATTAGCAATCAGCTGCTGCACCTGCAGGGCTCTAATGAGGAAATTGGCAAGGTCTGCATCCCTTTAGACGTGTTTTCCTTTGGAAGTATCTCACCAAAAATGACATTTTTGTCATTTTTGTCAAAGTGGAGTTACTCTTTAAAGCATAATTAACCAATAGATGAAATTAGCCAGCAACCCAGTACGTTCCAAGTTCTAAATTCTTTATTAGGCTACATTAAAAGTGGGAAAAAATGGCTAACATGTTTTGGCCACGATAGCCATCTTCAAAAAAAGCATAGTTAAACCTAACATAAAAAAATGTTACATATTTTAGCTTACCCCTCCATATATGTGGTGGCTTCATTCCTGATCTTTTTCCTGGCTTCTTCCATTATTCAGTTTAGAAAACATACTTCCTATTCTAGAGTGACAGCGCTCACTCATCATACTATATTTATGGAAGACCATAGTTACCCTATGACAGGACTACAGAACAACTTCCTCCATCCTCATTCCTATAGCATAGAAAGAGATGTTCTGTAGTTCACCAATTTGAACTGGAAAGGCTGATAACACTGATCAAGATTTCAGTTCACAGGAAGTTAGGAGCTCACTGGACTGGCAGGGTCATCGTGTATTTTTTGTACCTGCAGAATTTGAACCGAATTTGAAAAAAAGAAAACAAATGCAGTTACCACATCCAAGGCCTAGTCTGCAATGTAAACCATTTTGTTCTTGGGTTTAGCTATTCTTTGACACTACATTTTATCATTATGGGGCATTTACATTTGTGTTACACCTGTTGTGAAATGAATATGGCTAGGCATAGGACACAGATCATGTGATGTATGGGACAGTAAAATCAGACATATGTTTTTATGCACATCTGCCAATGTGCGCCCTATTGTGCAACTGTTTCAAGTGTTTCCTTCACAATTTGAATGTTTATGACTAACTAGGCCAGGGAAGTGTAGTGTGAAACACACAAGTATTATACGTTACTGCATTACTGTATTCAATATTGCACTCATACTATTTTAATGAAATATGTCCCTTTTATCCAGTTTGTATTTGAAACGGTAGCAGACATTGTTTTGGTTGTTAACTGCTCTGTACTCTAAATATGCCCTTGCTTTGACATCATCTCTTGAAAATGGTCTACAGAACAAGATAAAATAAAACAGAACAATAAAATGATTTCAACAGATATCTCTCATTCTTATTAGTCTTATTACCAAAGACCTTGTTTGGTTATTTTTGCCTAGAATGTTACAATTTGTGATCGTGCTCCTTGTAGGATCACTTTGTACCCGCCATGACATAGGGGTAGGGCTCAGCGGGCAGGACAGGAGGGGGCTTTGTGTATTTCCCTACAACTTATTTGAATCTGGGAATATTAGAGCACATGGCAGCCAGTTAAATGATAAAATGTGACTGGCATAAATAGAGTCCTAGGACACATCATCGATGTGCCTGCACACATGGCTGCTTGTCTCCAATCTAGAATGGGATCAATCATGAAGAGTATTTTTTTGGCCTTATGTTAGGAATGGTCTTTTCCATTGAATTAAATGACTGGCTGTAATATAATTAGGTCCAAAATTACTTTTTTTCAGGCAGAACTAAAATACTATTGTCTCTCTCTCTATAATCAAAGTTAAATTATGCATAGTTTAGTACTAGCTAAATTATCTTTGTTTGGCAAAATAAGCTACTTAACCCCTAGGCTGGCAGTGTGTACAACATGACCCAGAAAACCATATGACCGCTTTATGCTGAAACACCAAGTGCACATCTAAACCCAAAAATAAAAATGTACCAGTCCTTAGATATGGTTTCTGCAACAGTTTTCTTTTTAAAGGCTTTTCTCCCTTTATTTCACCTGCCAATGTTATCAGTAACACACTTCCAATGCTAGGGAGAGAACACTAAGGCCTGGTTCACACCTATGCATTTTTTATGTGCATTTTCCATTTTGTAGAAACACTATACAGTTCATTTAGCATGGATCCCTATGGATGTAGTTCACATCTGTGAATTTTATGGAAAGGGCCATGGACTTTGTTCTGGTTTTTGGTTCCATAGTCTTCAATGGATCAAAAACATGTATTGCAAAATGCACCAGGATTATGCAAACTGTAACCTGCATAGGTGTGAATCAGGCCTTAGTCACTGTACTGTATCTATGGAAGAACAGTATTGTCACCATAGGCTGTCCTGTTTTGGACTACAAATGCCCCCCCCCCCCCTTATCTTCTGCTCCATTACATGGGAGGAGAAGTTGTGTAGTTCACAGAAGATAGCTGTACGGCTAATAACATTGTTCGTGATTTCAGTTCAAGACACAGGAAGTTACACAATGTGCTTTTTTTGCCTTCTTCTGGATCAACTGTTGGTATGGGATTGTATATATGGTGGTTTTGTGTGTGTGTGTGTGTGTGTGTGTGTGTGTGTGTGTGTGTGTGTGTGTGTGTGTGTGTGTGTGTGTGTGTTTTCTTGGGGTGGGTTTTCTGTTGGTTGAACTGGATGTGTCTTTTCTCAAGCAAATCTAAGGCCTGATAACTGCCACTGATAAGCAATACATTACATTTTTGTTCTTCTGTAATAAGCGTTAACGTAGACTTCCTCTCCTATGTGTTATGCTATTGTAAAACGTAACCATGTATCCTATGCTGTACCAGAGCACGATGAGCAGTATGTTGATAGCTTTTAGCACTTATAATACAATTTATCCTTTAGTCATTTGACTGAATAAGTTAACAAAAACAAAAAAAAGACGGTCTGCATCCTTAAGTAGAAACTGCTGGAACAGGCAGTCCAGCAGCCCCATATACAGACAGCAAGACTTCTGTGATAGGATAGTTCAGCTTTAATGGCCGACAGTTAAAAAAAAATAAAAAAGCAGCCGCAAATATTTCCAGATTTACACTGGAGCATCATTAGGCAGAATGAAATCTGAGGACACACAATGCAGCAATAAATATGAGTTACTGGAGTATGCTGTATACAAAGTACCAGTGAGAATAACAGAACTGAAGTCATAGCACATCAGATCATAGTTCTTTCTGACACTGTGCTAAAAAGCTGTAAACTTAATTGGAATCATTTTAAGTCTATGAAGGGCTTTGGAGCACAGCACACAATTTGTATGCATACTGTTGTCTGGTTATCTTTTACATCTTTATAAATCAATACACATTACAACAGTGACATTTTACAGAAGATAAATCCAGAAAGTGATGGCTAATCCATGGGCTTGGCTAATAATGTGCTATGGCTGATTAAATTTGAGTATTTAATACTTTTCAGCAGAAGTAGAAGAAATAGCAATGCATGAAGGCAAGATAAACTACAAACTCATAAAAGACTGGTTTGGATGTCAAATATATCTTACGAAGAAACCTTTATTTATCAAATTTATCAAAAATGTATCTAAATGTAAACATTGCTTTACCTATTTCTCTTTCATTCCCAGGACAGGTTATAAATTTAAATATGTAAGTGTTTATAATTGTCACTGTAGGTTCTCAAATTTTCCGACAACAAAGGAAAGTCCGATCATGTCTGACGCACAAAAGTCCACGTATGCTCGGAATCAAGCAGAAGGGGCCGCACTGGCTATTGAACTTCCTTTTTATAGTCCTGTTGTACGTCACCGTTCTTGACATTCGCAATTTCCGACAACATTTGTGGAACCATGTATAGACACGTTTGAGCCAACATCCTTCGGAAAAAATCCATGGTTTTGTTGTCGGAAAATACAATCGCGTTTACAGGGCATAAGGCCCCATACACACTATTAGATTTTCTGCAGATTTTTGTCTTCAGATTTACCAAAACTATATAATATGAGGTCCAACCTTAAGAGTTTCAATTTGTATGCAATCAGGCAGGCCCTTGCACTACATGGTTTTGGTAAATCTGAAGACAAAAATCTGCAGAAAATCTAATAGTGTGTATGGAGTCTAAGTATAAATGATACAGAAAGACTTTTCAATGCATCAAGTCTTCACATCAAATACTATCTGACTTTTGTAGATAACATCTTACCAAAATAGGCAAAGATAAAGATACATGCCTATAATAAAACCAAGTGTGCCAACGCATCTAATGGTGCTCCACAATGGGTTTTAAAATGCTCTGGTATGCCCGTGTGGAAAGGGTGTAAGTAACATTCGGGGCCACTTTCTGGTAAACTGTGAAAAAGCATCAATTCAGGTACTCACGTAGCTCTCCCACTTTGAGGATTTCACAGAGCATCTTGGTTAGTTCTATACTACTGCGACCAAAAGGGCACTCATGCTTATCTTCTCGACTGCTGTTTTCCAATACAATCTGAAAAGATAAATTTCATTTTAACACATATTACCACCAATATGCATGTTAGTTCCAATCAAAGATCTTATTTACTTTAACCACTTGCCTACCAGGCCAATTCTAACATTTCTCTCCTACATGTAAAAATCATAATTTTTTTGGTAGAAAATTACATAGAACCCCCAAACATTATATATGTTTTCTTGGCAAAGACCCTAGAGAATACAATGGCGGTCATTGCAACTTTTTATCTCGCACAGTATTTGCACAGCAATTTTTCAAATGTGTTTTTTTTGGGATAAAAACAGTTTTGTGCTTTTAAACAAAAAAGTGAAATATTAAATTACGCCAAGTAAATAGATACCCAACATGTCACGCTTCAAAATTGCACACGCTCGTGGAATAGCGCCAAACTTGACTACTTAAAAATCCTTAAAGGCAACGCTTTAAATTTTTTTACTGGTTATGCTTTGAGTTACAGCGGAGGTCTTGGGCCAAAATTATTGCTCTTGCTCTAACGTTCACGGCGATATCTCACATGTGTGGTTTGAACACCGTTTTCAAATGTGGGCGGGACTTACGTATGCGCTTGCTTCTGCATTCGAGCTCACGGGGACAGGGGCGCTTTAAAAAAAAAAATTTATTGTTAATTGTACTTTATTTTAACTTGATACTTTTTTTCCCCAAAAATGTTTTGATCACTTTTAATAAGACCCCACATCTCACCTCTAGACTGTGAATTCTGAAATCAAAAAGGACCTGGCTTCCCAGCTGAATCCGCGCGTTTGAATACAGAGGCCGGGCGTGATGTCATAACATTGTGCCCGGCCTCCGATGATCATAGAGACTCCGGCGACCATCTGGTCTGCCGGAAATCTCGATGGTGAACATCCTGGGCCGGCAGATCCTGTGTCCGACTCATCGATACTAGCAGTGAGTCAGTCAACGCACCGTGGGAAGGATCAAGCGGGAGATTCGCCGGCTCTAAAAGACGATATCCCCGCTCAAAGCGGAGGACGTCATTTGGCGTAGGGCGGGCAGGAAGTGGTTAAAGACCTAAATTACACAGAAATGTGATTTCTATTTAATCAACTCAATTTAAAAGGGAAAGTATAATCGTATCAATATGTGGATGTTTAAAAAAAAAAAAACTGGATTTACAATTTTATATGTACATGAAGAAAGACATATTTGCTCTTTACACATGCAGATTTACTCCTTTTCATCACTAGAGAATGGTTGTGCTTCACTGTTCTTTCTCCCAAAACAAATCTGTTGATTAAAATAACAACACAAAGACGGAACCATAAGCATGTAAGAGACATAAAAACAATTCAGCTAAAGTGTATAGGTCAACAAATGGCTGCTTAAACACTTCCAGTCCATAGGACGTACCTGAACGTCCTTGAATGGAAAGGATAATATCTTGATCATCGCTACAGATGCAGCAATGGCCAAGATATCTGTGATTTTGTGTCCTGTAAAAGTAATCCTAGCGGCTAAAGATCCACTGGATTACTTTTACAGGTGGCGGAAGAGGCCCCCCTCCTACCGCATCCTCTACAAAACCTTCCAGTTTCGGGCTTAGTAAACAAGCATCAGATCAACCTGATCTTGGTGTGATCTGATGCTTTGAAGGCCAGAGGAGAGATATGGGGTCTAACCCCCTTAAGGCTTTTAAAGCATTGCCTATGGAGTGGTTTGGTGCTGGTCCATGGACTTATGCAATTTTAAAGTGTGAGATATTTCGTATATATTTCCTTGAATAACATCATCTTTTTGGTTTTTATTTTACCAACAAATTGAGTATTATATTGTGTTTTTTTGCATTAAAGTTCATTAAAGTGTATTTTTTTTTAAAAATGCATGTTTTTTAAAAAAACTGCTGCGCAAATAAAAATATGCAACACTCAACATTGTATTCTTTAGGGCCTCTGCTTAAGAAAAAAAGATACATGTTTGGAGGTTCTTCGTAGTTTTCTAGCAAAACAATTATGTTTTTTATGTGTAGGAGAGGCCAAGATTGGATGTGGTTAAGGCCTCATGCACACCGCGGCTCTTCTAAATTCTTTTCTCCTGGCAGGAGAAAAACAGTTGCAAAAACGTTCCTAATCCTACTTTAAATACGTTTAGGCATGTCAAGCATTTGGACAATTATTAATTTCATTGGCCAGAATATCAATTTATTCTGCTAAATGAAATGAAAAAACAATCAACCACTACAAGTGCCTAGCGTTAATGCGCATTTAGATGCTTTTACCCACGTTTAGACACGGCAGGTATTTTTGTATACTTAAAAGCTCCTCTTCAGAATGAGCAAGTGATGTATTTTTTTCTGCCTCCAAACTCCTGTAAACATAGGTTAAATAGAGAGGAGTTTAGAGGCAAAAAAAAGCTCAAGCAAGCATGAGGCCTTAATTCCACCCCTCTTCTACTCTTATAAAAGAGAGTAGTGTAAATACCCTTGGTCACGTTATCCAAGAGCGGCAGCTCCTCTGTGTCAGTGAGTGGCTGCTACATTAGATTGGAGGCAATGGAAGTTCGTGGGTCAACTGGACCACATTGTATGTGGGTATTGTAATGCCAAACAGGTGTTGCCATTGATTACTACATTGCGTATTGCCGTCACACCTTTGCCATCTTTTGGTCCCTTATGCAACATTCAGGGACCTTTAAGAATCCCTTCACTAAAGTAACAATGATGGTTATGGAAGACTTGATACAAGAATCCCGTGATATCCAAAAATGCTGCTCTTTCATATTTGTAGCTACTATGTAAACCAACAAAAATGTTTTTTCAACAGATGACAATAAAGGTGTGGTGGTGGTGGTGACATACCTTATTATCTTCCCAACAGAAACAAAGACAGCTAGATAAAAAAAAAAAAAGTTCTAACCCTTACCCACTAAATTAATTGCATTATTGTTGCAGGTTTACATTTTTATTGCAAGAGAAAAAAAAAAAAGGTAAAACTTTGGATTTCCAGTTATGTTTAAGCACTGTATAATGAACCGGTTGTGCTACATAATAAATATGTTCCGCTCCACTAATAAAATTGCACCATCTTTTAACAACAATACATTACAGAGCTCAGACAAGGCACGTATTTAAGAAAACAACAGATTATATAAAGCGGCTTGATTGCCAGCAAAAAAGACATGTTTCCTAATACATCACACACAGCCTATATAAAAGCATTGTTTTCTCCAGCAGAGTCTTCCATTTAATATATCTGCACAGGTTATTGCCCTAATCTAGACCATTTGACACCTTGGCCTCATTTCCAAAGATGAAATCTACGCTTGTGTGTAAAATTACCAATACATTCTAAGATATGCTATTAAAATTCCTACAATTTTACATCATTGCCCTGCTCTGTTTTCAGTGATGATGACTGCATGTGGAAGGAGAGATAAGCAGCAAATGTTATAGATGAACACTATAAATGAATAGTATAGATTTACTGCACTTGTGACTTTAGTAAATGCTAAAGGAATCCGATGATCGTATATAATATGCTGTGCAGAATATCCACCCCATGTAAATGTGTGTTCTGATGCAGCACACTGACTTGCTATTATTAGATTATAAAAAGGCCTTTTGTGCATGTTCAGTCATCCTCAGAAAGCAGAATGTGCCCGACTTCTACTCATTTCTAGCTGATTCTCTTCAGCTAGAAATGCATCCTCAAGGTTTTGTGCAGTTCAAAAAGCTCCACATTGATTGAAAGGTAACAGCAGGGCTTCAATGCAAGTTAAAGATAGAAAAAAATATAATATAGCATGTCTGTTCTTTATATGATGCACACCAGGTATTCCAGGAACAATGATGTGTATTTTCACCCTGCGGCTCACTTGCTTAAAAATAGATCTTCAAGGAAAAGAAGTGAATGTGCATGAATGCTGATCCATTTTCAGGCAGTAGGTGGCCTGCATATACAGTGCCTTGCAAAAGTATTCACCCCCCCTTGGCATTTTTCGTGTTTTGTTGCCTCGCAACCTGGACTTAATATGGATCGTTTGAGGATTTCCATAATTTAATTTACAGAACAGGTCCACAACTTTGAATCTCAATAGGAAAAACAAAAAACAAAACAAACAAAAAAAAAAACCACAAACATCTTCAAACAACAAATAGGACAAAATAACAGAAAAAGTCAATGTGCATAACTATTCACCCCCCTAAAGTCAATACTTTGTGGAGCCACCTTTTTCTGTTTCCATTGTTTTTATTACAGGTTTAAGTTAACCTACAGATGTTTACGTTTCATTAATCGTCATGTAATAGTTACAGTATGGATGCGTTATCCTATAGGATCAATTTTCTTGATCCAGTAAACCTTACTAAAACATGTTAATCACGAATATAGCATTTTTAAAGACAAAACGAGAAGAGAGAAGGAAAGGGGATGGGGCATAGTTTTGAATGGGGGAGAGGGGGGGGGGGGGGGGGTTAGGGATGGAATCAGAAAAGAGTAGGGTTGGGTGAGCCCCTTGACTCCAGGTATTTTATTAGCCCAGGATGAAGTGAGGGTTATTGAAAAGTGGAGCTGCTGGTGAGTGAGTGGATTGTAAGGGGTGCAATTTACATGCCGTGTCCCACAAACGCAAGGAGTGGGATAAAGAGGGTCTCAACACTGCCTGACAATCCTTTGCAGGGAACCTCATAAGAAGATCTAAGGCAGGGATATGCAATTAGCGGCCCTCCAGATGTTGCAAAACTACAAGTCCCATCATGCCTCTGCATCTGGGTGTCATGCTTGTGGCTGTCAGTGTCTTGCTATGCCTCATTGGAATTGTAGTTCTGCAACAGCTGGAGGTCCGCTAATTGCAAATCCCTGATCTAAGGGAATGGTGGGATTGGCCTGTGCCTCCAAGTAGACTCAAACAGGGCTACATCTTTCTTTAAAAATATCATATAACTGGACCAGTTGTGCCGCTCTATAGTAGTAAAAATGCGGAAATCCCAGTCCACCTCGCAATTTAGATCTATACAGGGTAGAACAGGCTACTCTATACCCTCCCTTGTTCCAAATTAATTTATATATCAGAGATTGTAACTTCTGAAATAAGGCTGGGGGAACCGGAATTGGGAGGGACCTAAAGTAATAAAGTATTCGAGGGAAAACGGTCATTATAACAGCTGCTATTCTACTCATCTAGGATATATTGTGTGTTTGCCAAGGTTTCAGGTCATGTTCTGTGGATTCAAAAAGAGGAGTGTAATTTGCGCTATACAGTGTAGCGATATCAGAAGTCAGTTTGACTCCGAGATATGGGAGCACCTGCGTACACAATTTAAAGAAGAAGAATGGCGGTATAGAGTTTAATGCCCCATACACACGGTCGAACATTCCGACCACAAAATCCGTCTGATTTTTTCCAGCAAATTTTGGCCGAAACTTGTGCTGCATACGCACGGTCACACAAAGTTGTCAGAAAATCTGATCGTTCAGAACGCGGTGACGTACAACACGTATGATGGAACTATAAAGAGGGCAGTAGCCAATAGCTCCAAGTCACTTTGGAGAAGTCCAACACCACCAAATTAAGGTAATTACCGCTCCAGTTGGTATCGCTTGTGTTCACACCATCCTAGTATATAGGAGATGAAGGGTGCCAGCTCAGCCAAGTGAAATGGCAGAAAATGGAAAAAGGACGGCCACACTCCAAAATAATGCCTTTATTGAATAAAGCTTGACCCATATCAATTAAAGACACAGGTCCAGATGAAAACTGATGCGTTTCACACCGTTAATGACACTTAATCATAGCTGTAGGACTACTGATCGCAATCTGTCATTTATACACAACAAAATAATATATGGTGGTCACCTGACCAATTGTATCTAATCCACATAGCAATCAGCTGTGGTCCTGCAAGAACTTTTCACACATGTGGAGGTGTAATCACAGAGGTGATCAAGGCAACCAATGTATTAGATAATATCAACCCATGAAAGAAAAAGGAACAAAATAATAAACATATATAAGAATTAATGCCCTGTTTTGTCTTCATCCTGCACATCGCACATTGATATTCAGCCACATACACGGAACGATATGCATACATACATTTTTAGAATTTTCTAACACATTTTTGTATTACATGTTTTGTCTTGCACATTTATTGATGTTTATACTTCACTTAATGGTTTTATTGGGTATTTGGCAGACACATGATTACCGTATGTTATGTATTTGATTTGGAAATATAATGTATGTACGGAGTGCCAAGGAGAGCGATCTGTTGTAGCCCATTAATCTAACATAATCTAACCCTGAATTTATAAGGTCATTCTTATAAAAGTTTATTATTTTGTTCCTTTTTCTTTCAAGGGTTGATATTATCTAATACATTGGTTACCTTGATCAGCTCCATGATTAGTCCTCCCCCACATGTGTGAAAGGTTCTTGCAGGACCACAGCTGATCGCTTTCTGGATTAGATACAATTGGTCAGGTGACCACCATATATTATTTTGCTGTGTATAAAAGACAGATTCAGTAGTCCTACAACTTTGATTAAGCCCCATTAACACTTTAGCTATCATCTGGACCTGTGTCTCCAATTGATGTATGGATCAAGCTTTATTCAATAAAGACATTATATTGGAGTGCGGCCATCCTTTTTCCATTTTCTGTGCTTTCGATAAGTCTCGATGAGCTTGCCGCATCTTACCACTGGGATTTCTGCCCATTCCTCCTTGCAAAACTGCTCCAGCTCCTTCAAGTTGGATGGTTTGTGCTTGTGAACAGCAATCTAAGCCCTTGTATACACGGTCGGAGAATCCGTCGGAATGTGTCCTATCGGACCGTGTCGTCGGATAATCCGACTGTGTGTGGTATGCATCGGACTGATTCCGTCCGAATATCCGTCGGACCCAATTTTCCAACATGTTGGAAATATTTCCCGACCAACTGGTTCGATCGGACATACTCCGATCATGTGTAGCGAATTTTGATTGGACCAAGTGCCACGCATGCTCAGATCAAATTCCTACATCAAAGCTATTGGCTACTAGCCTGAATGTAGTCCCATCGTAATGAAATTACGTCATCACGTTCTGAAAGATCTGATTTTTCGACAACTTATTCCGACCGTGTGTATGCAACAGTTTCGGGCACAATCCGTCTGACTAAATCCGACGGACAAAATCCGACGGATTTGGTTGGCAAAATCTCCGACCGTGTGTACAGGGGCTAAGTCTGACCACAGATCTTCTATTGGATTGAGGTCTGGCTGGGCTTTGACTAGGCCATTCCAACACATTTACATGTTTCCACTTAAACCACTCAAGTGTTGCTTTAGCAGTGTGTTTGGGGTCATTGTCCTGCTGGAAGGTAAACCTCCATCCTAGCCTCAAATCACACACAGAGTGGTACAGGTTTTTCTCAAAAATAACCCTGCATTTAGCACCATCCATCTTTCCCTCAACTCTGACCAGTTTCCCAGTCCCGACTGCTGAAAAGCATCCCCACAGGATGATGCCGCCTCCACCATGTTTCAATGTGGAGATGGTGTTCTTTGGGTGATGTGATGTGTTGGATTTGCACCAGACATAGTGTTTTCTTTGATGGCCAGAAAGTTCCATTTTAGTCTCATCAGACCAGAGCACCTTCCTCCATACATTTTGCAAGCCTCCCACATGCCTTTTCGCAAAGCTCAAAAACGCACCATTGTGTTTTCGCTGAAAGTAATGGCTTTCTTCTGGCCACTCTGCCATAAAGCCCAACTCTATGGAGCGTACGGCTTATTGTCGTCCTATGTACAGATACACCGGTCTCTACTGTGGAACTCTGCAGCTCCTCCAGGGTTACCTTAGGTCTCTGTGCTTCCTCTCTGATTAATGTCCCCCTTGCCCAGTCTGTGAGTTTTGGTGTGCGGCTGTCTCTTGGAAGGTTTGCTGTTGTGCCATGTTCTTTCCATTTGGTTATGAAAGATTTGATGGTGCTCCTAGGGATCATCAAAGATTTGGATATTTTTTTATAACCTAACCCGGACTTGTACTTCTCAACAACATTGTCCCTTACTTGTTTGGAGAGTTCCCTGGTCTTCATGGCAGTGTTTGGTTAGTGGTGCCTTTTGCTTAAGTGTTGTAGCCTCTGGGGCCTTTCAAAAAGGTATGTATGTGTAATGACAGATCATGTGAAACTTGCACACAGGTGGACAGTTCACTAATTATGTGACTTCTGAAGGTAACTGGTTGCACCAGAGCTTATTATGGGCTTCATAACAAAGGGGGTGAATACATACGCACATGGCAATTATCAGTTTTTTATTTCTGAAAAATAGTTTTACGTATATATTTTTCACATTTTGCTTCACCGACTTAAGACTATTGTGTCCTGATCCATCACATATAATTCCGATTAAAAAAACATAAAGGCTGTAATGTAACAAAATAGATAAAATGCCAAGGGGGGTGAATACTTTTGCAAGGCACTGTACATCACCCGACGTCAATGCAGACTGGTGAGTCAGACACAGACAAACTCTGGACAGCCAATTTATTTATAAAATGAATCAGAAATGAGCACAGGCAAACTGATTAGGTAAAGTGTACATTATCTATATAGATGCTGCTGGCAATGGTGCTTATGTACTGCCTTCTGTATAAAACAAAATATATACCTGGTCTCCAAAGACAAGAATGATGTATTGCCCTAGTCTCATGTGTCTGTCTTTTTCCACTTACTAAGCAGATAAATCAATGCAAACTGCTGACACTGAAATGTGCGATAAACTAAAAATTGTTAATAAAAACAAGTTAGTAAATCTTTTAAAGTAAAACTCTTTATGGACAACTTGGAAACTTCAATCTGAGCAGTAATCATTTTGTTCTGCTGTGCCTGCTGAGTCTTTCGGACTGACCAAGTTCAGATTCTGATTGTTGCTATAGGGCTTGGTCAAATGAAGAGCGATAAAGAGGGATAGGAGAGGAGGGAGGGAGAGAAAAGGAAGTGGGAAAGAGACAAAATATAAAGAGAGAAAAAAGAAAAAGGAGAGGGAGAGGGAGAAGGAGAGAGAGAGGGAGAGAGGGAGAGAGGGAGAGAGAGAGGGAGAGGGCTAAGGAGAAAAGAAACGAGAGAAAGAGAAGACAGAGAACAGAGAGAAAAACGAGAGAAAGCAAAAGACAGGACTGGTGGCATATTTTATTTTGCATGGAGTTTTAGTCTTGTAATTTGCCAAATATGATATGTTAATGCCTTAAAAACGCATGCAATGGGTAGATTATTTCATGAAATATTTGCTTTAATGGATACCTGTATTATCAAATAAATTACAATTATTCTTTTTCCCCAGACCCTTAATGTAAGGTCCCCTCCCTTCCCCTTCCTTAGATGCATATATAGGCAGGTGCATTCTGTACTTCCCACTGTAGGTGGCGGTGAACCACCAATACATCAGAAGAAGGAAGTTGTGGCGAGTTCCTCTATGACTTCCTGCGAACACCAGGAGAACAGGTGTCTAACTGGATGCTTGCCACTGTAGGCATCTTGGGTGAGGGCAGAGCTTATTAAAAGGCCCTGGCCCTCCGATTTGGCATGCATTATGCAAGTGGTTAGTGTAGGGACAGGCTCCCTGTCTATCAAGACCAGCGCATAGTGTCAGGGAGGGGTTTCAGATAAGTAGGGAAAGTGCAGGGAATACATCATGCCCTCTCAGGAACCCTCCCATTTGGGCATGCCCCAGCCAGGCCACATTCCCACTCCACACTGCAAAAGCTGTTGGCATCATCTCAAGATAACATTCTTCAGCTACTGCTTTGTAAGTGGTTCCAGTCGGCTGTACCTACCCACAGGGCCTAATTGTGCATTGTTGGGACTTTACTCATACATTGTGCTCATTCACCTTGGCCTCTGTGTGATCTCCGCTTGCCAACACACCATGCTGCACCCTGATATCACATACATATCTGAATCTGATGTTCAAGCCCTGCTGCAAATCTCCAAATTCTCCATCAGCAATCCTATTGCTGCTAACCATGCCTGTGAAGTCGGTCCCAACAGTCTTCTAGGGAGCCTTCTTCTAGACTGCCACAATCTTTTTTCCACTGGTTGTGCCAGCACAGTTGATCCCAATAGGCTTCTACGGAGCAGTCTCCCAAATGCCCACAGTCTTACTGCTACTGGCTCTGCCTATATAGCCATTCCCATGTACTTCTCTAGAGCTGCCTCTCAAGTGTCTCCAGGATGGGGGGATGATCCCAGTTTATGGGGATTTACTCAGCAGATGTGGACAAAAAATAAATAAAAAATAGCTGCGTCTAAAACAGGGAAGAGGTTAAAGCAGTAGTAAACTGCTCTCAAAAAAAATAAAATAATTGGGGCCCCCTGCACTGTTATGCCATAATGTGCTAGTATGCATGGAATATTAGCACAATATGACAAACTTACCTGCACACAGAGCCCGCCAACACAGCACTGTCATGGCTCCCAGTTGCTTCTATCTTTAACCTGTCTTCCTGCTGGGTTTGCAGGCTTCAGGTCTATGAATGACCGAGGCTGCAATGACGTTACTCCCGTGCATGCACCCGGGAACCCCAGCCCTGGCACAGAGCTCTGAAGTGACAGCACAGGTATGCCATGCTTTCAGAATGCATGTGCAAGTAAAGTCACCAGCTGCAGCCCATGTGAATATCTACCAAACGGTGGAAGTTTAGGAGATATTCACTGTACCTACAGGCAACGCTGTATCCTGGCTTAGCCGACAAGGCCCAGGCCTGGGGCAGTACGAAAAGAGTCCCCGCTGGTTTGGGCTACACTGTTAGTGTAGCACCAGTCTTATGGGGCGGACTGGGCTGAGAGGCAAATTAGTCTAGCCCCCCATAAAGTGGCTGCACTGCTTACGGTATGTAGGCAGCCGGTATTCCACAACTGGGGGGCACGTCGCTTCTACTTTTGACTGTCCTCTCATCCTGGACCATAAACCTTCCTCACTGTGCTTCCTCACTGGGCAGCAAAAAACCTAAATACGCTACTGTCTACAGGTAAGCCTTATTATAGGTTTACAAGTTAAAAAGTGGACTTTATTATCACTTTAAGGGAGACCGGCAAAATAGATTAAACTGTATTTTACAGTAATGCTTTAATTTAAACAGAGAAGCCATTTTAATAGACAAGAACATAGAATATTTTTATTCTGATTTATTGCAGATGTATAATTAAGAACTTAAACTGTGTAACAATATTAAATCATTTTATGGATGCTGCATATACACTAGAGAGAATCTAGTGAAACAAAACACAGTAGCAATGTCAAACAGTACAAAATTTAGGTCCTGGCATATGGGATAGTTCACAAGGTGGCTGCCAAGTGTAGCAGCCATTTTTCAGATTCAGCTTTTATAACCATCCAGGGACACAACATAATCTCATACTGACTTCACTGGAAGTTGCAGAAACCCTGCGTGTCTGTCAGTAAAATGAATTGCTGCAACAGGACAGTAACTTTCATGACTCTCTTGTATAATGAGGAAAGTTACAACACATCAGCATAAATATGCATCGACAAAAGGAACAATATAAGAATGTAAATTATCTGCACCAAAAATATAGCATTTAAAATGTATGTGTGTTTTCAAAGGCTAGTAGTACCTTGTAAACAAAAGTCAAAGGAATAAAGATTCCAACCTATGGATAATAACAAAATAATGTGCCAGTAGACATGAAAATAAAGATTTTTGTACTTGCCATAAAACATTTTATCTTGGAGTCCATTGAGGGATATAAGATTTATTTAACATTTGTAATATACTACATTGGGATTGGTAACAAGCAAACAAAAAAGCTGCAAGATAACCCCTTCTATTACCAGCATGACTCAGTTTTGTGGCAAAGCAGTACAATTATCATGATCATAAAAACAGGAACCTGTGTCCCTCAATGGACTCGAAGAAAAGCATTTCATGGGCAAATATGAAAATCCTATTTTCTTTCTCATACACTGAGGGATACAGGAAGTCTTTAACCTTAGGAACCACAAAAAGCAGTCAAATTGAGGAGTGGGCAACAGTGCAAACAAATGCTAATAGGCCCAGGAGAGAGAAAAACAGAGAATTGGGGACTGTCTACAACTCAAATTGCTGTTTGAGGACCCTTACACCCAATGCTGCTATCAGATGTGGCTGAAACATCCAACCAGTAGAACTTAGAGAACATAACAAGTAGCAGCCTGCCTTGGAAATCTGAGAATCAGATGCTTGTTGAAAAGCTGAAGAAGCACCAACAGATCTAAAAGAATGCATCTTTAAGAGTGAAACCCAACCTATGCGACTATACAGTAGGTTTGAATGATGGTTTGTCTGAGCCACCTGGAGATGTGCATCATTTTGGGGATGGGATGAAAAAAAGGGGAATGAGTTTCTCTGAAAGAAGCAGTGGCTAAGAGATAGGACTTTCTGCAGCCCACACAACATCAAGACAATGTAGGCAAGTTTCCTTTTGGTGAACTAGAGCTAGACAGAGGGATGGGAGCACAATGTCCTGGTTAAAATAACAGGCAAATACTACTACAGGCAAGGAGGAAGTCCAGAGCCTTAACACCACCTTTCCCATAGTTACATAGTAGGCGAGGCTGAAAAAAGACACAAGTCCATCAAGTTCAACCTATGTGTGTGAGACTTTATGTCAGTATTACATTGTATATACCTGTATGTTGTGGCTGTTTAGGTGCTTATCTAATAATTTTTTGAAATTATCGATGCTCCTCGCTAAAACCACCGCCTGTGGAAGAGAATTCCACATCCTGACCGCTCTTATAGTGAAGAACCCTATACGCAGTTTAAGGTTAAACCAATTTTCTTCTAATTTTAGTGAATGGCCGCACGTCTTCTTAAATTCCTTATATCTCTATTGTGGGGTCACCATTACAGTATTTGTACATTGAAATCATATCCCCTCTCAAGCGTCTCTTCTCCAGAGAGAATAAGTTCAGTGCTCGTAACCTTTCCTCATAACTAATGTCCTCCAGTCCCTTTATTTGATTTGTTGCCCTTCTCTGGACTCCCTCCAGTTGCAGTACATCCTTCCTGAGGACTGGCGCCCATAACTGGATGGCATACTCCAGGTGCGGCTGGACCAGAGTCTTGTAGAGTGGGAGAATTATGGTTTTATCTCTGGAGTTAATCCCCTTTTTAATGCATGCCAATATTCTCTTTGCTTTGCTTGCAGCAGCTTGGCATTGCATGCCATTGCTGAGCCTGTCATCTACTAAGAGCCCCCACCCCCCCGGGTCCTTTTCTATCCTAGATTCCCCAGAGGTTCTCCCCCTAATTGGTAGATTGCATTCATATTTTTGCCATCCAAATGCATTATTTTAAATTGTTCTACATTAAACCTCATTTGCCATGTAGTTGCCCACCCCATTCATTTGTTCAGATCTTCTTGCAAGGTTTCCACATCCTTTGGAAAAGTTATTGCCCTGCTTAGCTTAGTATCATCTGCAAATATAGAGCTTGAGCTGTTGATCCCATCCTCCAGGTCATTTATGAATAAATTAAATAGGATTGGTCCCAGGGCAGAACCCTGGGGGACACGACTTTCCACCCCGGACCATTCCAAGTACTCTCCATTTATCACTACCCTCTGAACTCGCCCCTGTAGCCAATTTTAAATCCATTTACTCACCTATTAGGGTCAATGCCGACAGACCTTAGTTTGTACAGTAAATGTTTATGGGGAACTGCATCAAATGCTTTTGCAAAATCCAGATACACCGTCTACTGGTCTCCCTTTATCTAGATGACCACTCACCTCCTCATAGAAGGAAGGTTAATAGATTGGTTTGGCAAGAATGAATCTTCATGAATATATTACTGCTAATGATACCGTTGTCGTTTTTTTTTTTTTTTTTTTTCATAAACCGTGTCTGGGTAAGGTCTCTTCCTTTCTCCTTCTCTTCCTTTTTAAAGCACTTTACATAGGTATTTAGATATTTAGGGATGTACTCTCTATATACATAGATTATGGGTATGACAATAATTTCATGCCATACATACACCCTGTGTTCATATATCAAATATATGTTCTTAATTCTATCTATGTTGGGATTCTACTGCAGATGTGACTTACCACACTATCCGGCTGCCGATACCTGCACCCACTCCCTATATTTATGGGGGGTGTGGCATACGTGTGACCTCTCGTGAGCCACGCCACTGGTTCTCTGACCCTACCTTCTCTCCCCTTGGCACCCTGGAGGTATATATGGACCGGGTAACATTCCAGATGGGTGAAGGAAATTGAGGCACCATCTTATGGGGGAACTCCATCAAAAGTATCATAACTCATTTTATTTCTTTGGAAGTACACCATTGGGTAAATTATACTAACAAATATGAGGTATTCCCAGTACAAATAACACTTGATATATTTATTCAGTGTAATTTTGTTTTTATCAACAGACCATCTCTCTGAAGAAGACCCCCCAGGGGGTTGAAACGCGTTAGGACTATATTTTTACTGCATCATATTATACAGTGTCATTTATAGCTGTGTCTGTTAGTGTACGTCCATTGATATCATTGTACTCTGTATATAAGAATCCGTTTTTAATTGTTCAGGTGGAGCTCATGTTTTTACCAAACATTAAAATTACTTTTCATATTATTTTGATATGCATCTATTACTGTTTTTTGCTGCCTAAAAACCCCGTTTGTGGGGGAACTTGTTCTACTATGATACTGTTGTCATTACTAAAATTTTGTATATAGTCCCTTATCATCCTCTCCAAGAGTTTGCATACTATTGATGTTAGGCTAACTGGTCTGTAGTTCCCAAGGATATATCTTGGTCCTTTTTTAAATATTGGTGCTGATTGGAGAAAAGCCAATGTAGCTGGTACCATTCCAGTCAGTAGACTGTTTGTTAAAAATTAGGAACAATGGTCTGGCAATTACTTGACTAAGTTCCTCAAGGACCCACGGGTGCAAGCCATCTGGTACTGGCGACTTATTAATGTTAACTTTTTCTAAGTCTATTTCTAATTATGTCCTCTGTTAGCCATGAGGGAGCTTCCTGTGACAAGTCATGAGGATAAACATCACAGTTTTGGTTACTGAAGCCCCCCCCCTGATTCCCTTGTGAAGACGGAGGAGAAGAATAAATTCAATACCTTCGCCATCTCTCCATCCTTACTAAACAAATTCCCTTCATCATTCTTTATGGGACCAATATGATCTGACCTCCCTTTTTTACTATTTATGTACTTAAAGAATTTCTTGGGATTTTTGTTACTCTCCTCCACTATGTGCCTTTTGTGTGCTGATGATGATCACAGAGCCTTGAATTTTTTGAAGGCCTTCTCTTTTGCTTTTATATAAATTCTTACGTTGGAGTTAAGCCACCCAGAGCTTTTATTAACTCTTTTAAATTTATTTCCCATTGGGATGCACTGGCTAATACCCTAATTTAATATGCTGTTAAAGCGACCCCATTTTCCTCTGTGTTCTTTGTTCCAAAGATTTTATCCCATTTAGTATCTTCTAGCAAGCTTCGTAGTATAGGGAAGTTGGCTCTTTTGAAATTCAGTGTCTTTGTATTCCCCGTATGTTTCCTATTTGTGCGATTTATACTGAAACTAATTGACCTGTGATTGCTGTTTCCTAAATTGCCCCGTATTTCCACATCCATGATTAGGTCTGTATTGTTGGTAATCAGTAGGTCTAGTAACTTTGTTTCTAGTTGATGTATTTACCATATGACCCATGAAATTATCCTGCAAGACATTTAGGAACTGGTGAGCCTTAGATGAATGCTTGGATCCTTCCATTCAGTCTATGTCTGGATAATTAAAATCCCCCATTATAATGACACTCCCCATCTTTGCCGCTAATCCAAATTGTGATAGGAGGTCCGTCTCCACCTCCTCCCTCTGATTAGGGGGCTTATAGCATACTCCCAATATTACTTTCCCCTTAGTTTCCTCCCTTTGTAGCGCTACCCATAAGGATTCCACCTCCTCCCTTGCTCCCTTAGTGATGTCATCTCTCACATTTACTTGTACATCATTTTTGATATACAGGCATACCCCTCCCCTTCCCTTCCTAGACTGTAAGCGCCAACGAGCAGGGCCCTTTGATTCTTCCTATATTGAATTGTATTGTAACTGTACTGCTGCCCTCAAGTTGCAAAGCTCTGAGCAAACTGTTGACACTATATAAATCCTGTATTATAATAATAATAACATCTCTAATGGTTTCAAATTACAGTTTTTGAAGTGGAGACCATATTTAGATTCCACAGAGTTACAGACGATGAGCTACATAAGCGACCCCTATACACAGGTCTTTGTGAGAGGCCAGTCTTTGAATAGGATAGAAAGGCAAAAAAATGTCCCTTAATGCTAGGAGCCAAATACTGGTCCAGACCCAGCTGGAAGGAGAGATTTGTCCCACATAGAAACCCCTAGGATGGGAGCCCCAAGAAATGTACCAAGTTCAGTATGCCATCCACATCCAATGATAGACACTGAAGGAAGTAGCCTTCTTTACTTATAGCATCATAGGAATCAAAGATTCTTGGATTACCCCGTCTCTCATAACCTGGGCTTCAAAACCCATGCTGCTTACGCCAGAGATCATGAAGTGACCTTCCAGCAGGATGGTCCACTGCAACAGAGGCAGCCAAATCACCCAAAACTCCAGAATGTTAATCAGGAGAAGGGATTCCTCTAACAACCTAGTTAGCTGCACAGACAGGGTGCCCAGGATTCAGGGAAAGTCAATGGGTTCAGGGGGAAGGGCCTCCCCCTGCTTTAGGGCTGAAGCCATGGATATGATTGGACCAGTGCCGAGATTGAATTAAGAAATGAGGTTGGATCTGAGCTGTTGGATCAGTTATCTTGCAAGAGTTAAATCAGATATACAATCTGAAGTAGATATAGAAAGGCTCAGGAGTACACTTGTGACCTCTGCAGTCAAAGTCAGCAAAAAACTGGGTGATCTGGGCTATAAAGTTTTGAATGACTGTAGTAAACACTTCAGTTGTCAGGGTAGAGGACTCAACCACACCCAATGGCTAAAGGTAATTCCAAAGACAGAACAGACTCTAGGAGCAAAATTCAATAAGATTTCATGCTGCAAACGTGGGCACTGCCAATAGGTGTGCTGAAAGTAGCTATAAAGCTGTTGAAATGCAAACTGGGTACACTGGCTACAGCCGGATTGTGTGGCTGCCCCCACCCCTGCCCTCTGGCGTCTAGAATAAGATATGTTGAGACTGTAGCAGTAAACCCAAGAGGAAAGAGGGAAATCTGATGGGAACCCTGATGTAAAGGGGACTAAGATATTGACTTTAAAGTAAGGGGGGGCTCTGATAAAGACCCTGATGCAACCAGGGACTCTAAAGCCCCATACACACTATCAGATTTTCTGCTGATTTTTGTCTTCAGATTTACCAAAACCATGTAGTGCAAGGGCCTGCCTGATTGCATACAAATTGAAACTCTTAAGATTTGACCTCATATTATATGGTTTTGGTAAATCTGAAGAAAAAAAAATCAGCAGAAAATCTGATAGTGTGTATGGGGCTTGAGAAGGAACCAGATGTAATATGTGGACGCTTATGGGGACCATGATGTAATGTCACAAATAGAGCTGGACGAAAAGTTCAGCAAAAGTTCAGCCCGAACATCGCCTGTACGCCCGTTCAGCGAACACCCGAATTTGCAGTGCACGCAGTGAGATGTCCGCCCACAGGGCGCCCCACAATGCACTGCACCCTGCACAGCGCATTCCAAGTCCTGAATGGGCAAAGCTTTTTAGGGCACAGTGAATAGCTGGTTTTTAAGGAGCGGGTCGGGAAGCTGGCCGCAGCGCTCTTAACCGGTTCAGAACCAGCCGCCACAGTTATACTGCGGCAGGTTGGTCCGGCTGCGTGAAGCGTCGTAGCTATATGTCGCGCCTGAGCTCCCCCCTGCCCGCCGTGACCATTGGATTCGATCAGGAACCGATCAATGCCCAGGCCCCGGCCAATGATGGCCTGGATCTAGTGATCGGTCAGGATGAATGAGATCCTTCCTCGTCGTGTAAGGGTAAACACTGACAGGGGAAGTGATGTCATCTCTCCTCGTGTCGGTCTTTTCCGTTCCAGATCAAGGAGAGATAACATCTAAAAGTGAGTTGCACAACATTACACTGACACCAGGTCATGTAGGCACACAATTCACCCCCCGATCACCTCTACCACCCCAGTTAACTCCTTCACCACCTGTCACTGTGTCACCCAGTACAGCAATCAGATTTTTTTGATCCTTGTACTGGTGTGATTAGTGACAAAAATCAGCATTGGGGCAATTAGTATTAGCCCCAGATAGGTCTAGGGATGCCCCAAACCCACTCCAATAAAGGTTTAACCCCTTGATTACCCCATCACCTGTGATCACTGTATAAGTTTCACGGGTGATGCAGTTTAGCTAGATTTTTAATATAGCATCAGAGCTGTATTTTACCCAATAAAGGTTTAACCAGCGGCCTAGTACATCCTGGTCCTACATCTAGCACTGCAGTAACACTGGGTGATGTGGCAAGTCTCATAAGTGCAGTTCAAGCTGGCGAGGTGGCAAGCATGAGTAGTGTCCCACTGCCACCAAGAAGAAGACAAACACAGGCCCATCGAGCCCATAGTGCCCTTCCTGCTGCATTTGCCAATCCTAATTGGGATCCCACCACTTCTGCAGCACCCGTACTTCCTCCATTCACTGGCCAATCTGGAATTCAGGTGGAAACTGTTGATTTTACGTCATTTGATTTTTATTCGCTGTTTTTCACCGAAGATCTCTATAGATCTATTGTAGACCAAAGCAATTTGTATGCTGGTTAATTCATCGATGCTAACCCCCAGCTGACCCTTGCCAGAAAATGGAAACCAATTACGGTTTCCGAATTTAAGACCTTTCTGGGCTTATCCCTCCTCATGGGCATAACTAAAAATGAGTGAGTGAGTTGCGGTCATATTGGTCCACTGACCCAATTCATCATATGCCCTTGTTCTCTGCCTCCATGACCAGGACACGATACGAGCAGATCTTGTGGTTCATGCACTTCAATGACAATGAACTCTGTCATCCTCGGGGTGACCCTGGATTTGATCGGCTCTACAAAATTCAGCCCTTCGTAAACCACTTGAACCAACGCTTTGTACCTCTACCCAAAGAACACCCCAAAGAAAATGTTGTGTCTGCAGTAAATGCGGATTTAGGCGTGGCACCCACTTTTATGGTCCCTCCTGTCCTAACCAACCTGGTCTCTGCATTGGTGAATGTTTCAAATGCTACCACACGCTAGTGGAGTTTTAGCGTAGGGTATAGCACCACACAGTCCTAGGCACACTAACACAGGGTCTCAAAAGATGTGATGGCCATCACATTTTGAGAGACCCTAGTTCAGTTTAGAGTTTTTCTAAAAGTGAAAAAAAAAACACACAAAAAATAAAGATAAAAAATCCAAAAATAGTTGTAGTTGTATTTTTCTTCTCTCTCTATTGTTCTCGCTCTTATGTTTGCTCTCTGTCTGCTCTACTGTTCGATCACTATTGTTCTATATCTATCATTCACTTTGTTTTATTTTTACTTAGTTTAGTTTTGTTGTGTTTGCTTTGCAGGTATGGTATGTTATAGTGCAATTTTGGTTTATTGTTAACCATCATTTGCTTAGCAGATACGCCATTTAGCTTCAGCGCAGATTTATTTATCTTGACAGCAACAACATTTTCTCCCACAATACATAAAGCCCTGACTCCATCGCTGTCAGAGGTGATTTCACCACCACAGTAAAAAAAAAGAGAATATATGTAGAAGCATGGGGGCAGGGGTGGGGGAGCGATTTGCTCCTAACATTAGGGGTGGATTGCCCCCATGCTTCGGCATATATTTTTTTTTAGGCACAGATTGCAAGGTTTTATTTTTACTATGTTTTATTGTATTTGCTTTGCAGGTATTGCAAGTCTTAGCCCCTGTACACACGGTCGGAGATTTTCACAACCAAATCCGTCGGATTTTGCCCGTGGGATCTTGTCCGAAACTGTTGCATACACACGGTCGGACAAAGTTGGCGAAAAATCTGATCTTTCAGAACGTGATGACGTAATTTCAGCTGCAGCACGGGTTTATTTATCTTGGCAGCAACAGCGTTTGCTCCCACAATACATAAAGCCATGACTCCAGCGCTATCGGAGGTGATTTCACCACCACAGTTAAAATAAAATGGTGCATGTATGCCCATCATTAGAAGTGGGTGGATGAAGGGTGGTATTCTAATGGTGGGCATACCCACCGATCAATGTCTTTTTTTCGTGCAGCCCACAGGCTGCATGAAAAAAAGAACATTACAATGTATGTCCAACAAGGACCAGCAACGTACTGGTATGTTGCTGGACTTTGAGTGGTTATACCAGAATGATGCCTGCAGGTTTAGGCATTATCTTGGTATTATTCTTTTCAACCAGCGGTCGGCTTTCATATAAAAGAAATCCTAGCAGCTAATTAGCTTATAGACTGCTTTTATAAGCATTGGGAGGGAGCATTCCCCCTGCTCCCCCCCACCATCTTCCATGTTTTTTTTGGGCTCTCCTGTCCCAACAGGGAACCCGAGAATGCAACCGGTGGTTCAGCCAGCTGACCATAGAGCTGATCAGAGACCAGAATGGCTCCAATCATCTCTATGGCCTAAGAAACCGGAAGCTACGAGCATTTCATGACTTCGGCGGATAGAAACAGCGCCATTGGGAAATTGGCAAAGCATTTTATCACACCAATATTGGTGTAGTCAGATGCTTTGAGGGCAGTGGAGAGATCTAGGGTTTAATAGACCCCAGTTTTTTTTAAAAAAAATAAGAGTACCTGTCACTAGCTATTGCTATCATAGGGGATATTTATGTTCCCTGAGATAACAACAAAAATTATATTAATAAAAAAAAAAATGAAAGGAACAATTCAGGTCAGATCGAGGGCAGTCATTTTAGCAGTAGACCTCCTCTGTAAATCTAAAATGGTAACCTGTAAAGGCTTTTTAAAGGCTTTTAAATTGTATGTAGTTTGTCGCCGCTGCACATTTATGCTCAATTTTAAAGCATGTCATGTTTGTTATCCATGTACTCGGCATAAGATCATTTTTTTTATTTCATCAAACATTTGGGCAATATAGTGTGTTTTAGTGCATTAAAATTTAAAAAAGTGTGTTTTCCAAAAAAATTGCGTTTCAAAAATCGCTGCGCAGATACTGCGGGAAAAAAAATGGCAACATCCACCATTTTAATCTGTAGGGCCTTTGCTTTAAAAATATATATAATATATATGATATTATATATATCATGTAAACAAAAAGAGTCAGAAAGGGCTTTGTCTTCAAGTGATTAGAAGAGTGGGTGAAATAAGCTTCTAAATGTTGTGCATAAAATGCCAGGACAGTTCAAACCCCCCCCCCCCCCCCCCTCAAATGATCCCTGTTTGTAAAGCAGACACCCCAAGCTATTTGATGATAGGCATGTTGATTCTATGGAATATTTTATATTTTGTCACAAGTTTCAGGAAAATTACACTTTTTATTTTTTTTTACACAAAGTTGTCACTAAATGATATATTGTTCAAACATGGCATGTTTATATGTAGAATTACACCCCAAAATACATTCTGCTGCTTCTCCTGAGTATGGGGATACTACATGTGTGAGACTTTTTGGGAGCCTAGCCGCATACAGGACCCCGAAAACCAAGCACCACCTTCAGGCTTTCTAGAGGCATAATGATTTTACTCCTCACTACCTATCATGGTTACAGAGGCCCTGAAATGTCCAGATAGCACACCCCCCCCCCCCCCAATGACCCAATTTTGCAATGTAGATACCCCAAGGTATTTGCTAAGAAGCACGGCAAATCTTTTGAAGATCTCATTTATTTTTAAAAATAAAGTAAGCAAAGAAAAATTAATTTTTTTTTTCTTTTTAAATTTTCAAAACTTTGTGACAGTAAGATCTGCAAAATACTCACCTTATCTCTCAGCAAATAGCTTGGGGTGTCTACTTTCCAAAATGGGGTCATTTGGGGGAGGGGGGTTGTGCTATCTGGACATTTCATGGCTGTGATAGGCAGTGAGGAGTGAAGTCAAAAATGTACGCCCCTTGGTTTTTGGGGTCCTGTACGCGGTTAGACCACCAAAAAGTTCCACACATGTGGTATCCCTGTACTCAGGAGAAGCAGCAGAATGTATTTTGGGGTCTAATTTCACATATGACCATGCCATGTTTGAACAATATATCATTTAGTGACAACGTTGTGTAAAAAACTAAAAAAACTTGGTAAAATATAAAATATTCTATGGGTCAACATGCCTCTTGAAGTGTCTTCTTTCCAAAATGGGGTAATTTGGGGGGGGGGGGGGTTGTGCTATCTTGTCATTTCATGGCCTCCAAAACTATGATAGGTAGTGAGGAAGTGAAATCACCATTTTACGCCCTTAGAAAGGCTGAAGGCGGTGCTTGGTTTTCGGGGTCCTGTACACAGCAAAGCTCCCAAAAAGTCTCACACATGTGGTATCCCCATATTCAGGAGAAAAAGCAGAATGTAGTTTGGGGTGTAATTTCACATATACCCAGGGCATGTTTGAGCAATAGACCATTTAGTGACAACTTTGTGCTAAAAAAAGAAAAAAAATTTCCCGCAACTTGTGGCAAAATATAAAATATTCCATGGACTCAACATGCCTCTCAACAAATAGCTTGGGGTGTCTACTTTCCAAAATGGGGTCATTTGGGGGGGGGGGGGGTTTGTGCTATCTTGGCATTTTATGGCCTTTGAAACTGTCATAGGTAGTGATGAGTGAAATAAAAAATGTACACCCTTAGAAATCCTGAAGGTGGTGATTGGATTTGAGGGTCCTGTACGCAGCCAGGCTCCATAAAAGTCTCACAGATGAGGTATCCCCCTACTCAGGAGAAGCAGTAGAATGCATTTTGGGGTGTAATTCCACAAATAACCAGCCCTGTGTGAGCAATATATAATTTAGTGACAACCTCGTGTATTTTTTTTTCTTGTCATTTTTCAATCACTTGTAACAAAAAAAAAAAAATTCATTGGGCTCAACATACCCCTCAGCAATTTCCTTGGGCTGTGTGCTTTCCAAAATAGGGTTATTTGGGGGGGGGGGGGTTTGTAATGCCCTGCCATTTAGCACCTCAAGACATGAGATAGGCAGTCATAAACTAAAAGCTGCGTAAATTCCAGAAAATGTACCATAGTCTGTAGACGCAATTAATTTTGCGCAAACCAATAAATATACGGTTATTGACATTTTGGCCTAAATGTATGATTAAAATTTAGTTTAGTAAATTTTTTTATAACAAAAAGTAGAAAATATGTTTTTTTTTCAAAATTTTTGTTTTTTTCTGTTAATATCACAAAAAATAAAAATTGCAAAGGCAATCAAATACCATCAAAAGAAAGCTTTATTTGTGGGAAAAAAAGGACACTAATTTTGTTTGGGTACAACATTGCATGACAACGCAATTACCAGTTAAAGCAGCGCAGTGCCAAATTGTAAAAAAGTAATTGAACTGCCAAATTCTCAGGGGCTGAAGTGGTTAACAATGGATGAGTCATCAGCTGTAAAACGAGCTTCCCTGCTGACAACTGAATTAAAAAACAAAACAAAAAACACTGCAATAGTAAAATTTGATGATGACAAGGGCCTCTTCCCGACAACCCTGGGCTCTGGTTGCGAGGGTCTGCAGGCAGGGGGCTTATCAGAATCTGGAAGCCCCCTTTACCAAGGGGGGCCCAGATCCCAGCCCCCCTCCATGTGAATGAGTATGGGATACATAGTACACCTATCCAGTCACCAAAAAAATTTCAAAAAGAAAAAACACACAGTTTTTGTTCCCCACGTAGATCCATCATCAATCAAGATGACAACACCACCGCTTGATCCCCCCAAAAAAAAAAAAAAAATACAAAAACTGTCTGCAAGGAAGGCTAAACCACTGACTGCAGGCTCCGCTATTTGATAGTTCTTATATAGGTAAGGGTAGGGACCACCTGGCGATGTCACCTGGTGGCACCACCGCCCTTGTGATGTCACCGACCCAGCATGCAGCGGTTGGTGATGTCACGTGGGACAGTGCCTCCAGGTGACGTCGCCCTTTACCCATAGAAGAACTGTCAAATGGCGGATCCTGCAGTCAGCCATTTAGCACTCGCTGCAGGCAAAGCTTTTTTGAAGATAACTTGCATACAATTCTTCAAAATGGGCACTTTTGATTTTTCAAGTTCAGTCCCATAGACTTTAATAGGGTTCAGAGTTCGAGTTTTGAAGACTGAAATTTTGCAATGTTTGAGAATTCTGACACAAACTGAAGTGGGGACTGTTCGGCCCAACTCTAGTCATAATGTTTTGAACTTCAGCTCATTATGACATTTACATCAATCCCTGTCTCCAAGATAAAAGCAGAGGTATGATGTCCAGTGTCCATATAGTACACTCACACACATATAAATCCAGTTTATTTAAAATGCAGTTCTAAGAAGCAGCTAACTACATAAAATGTTACAGAAAAAGACCTTACCCGTATGTAGGCATCTTGGTGGTGTTTAGCGAAGTACAACATATTGTCGAGAGCCAGCATTCCTGGAGGAGTATGGGTAAAATCTAATGCTGGGTTGACATTGTTCTGCAAACAATAAGGCAGACATATGATTATTAATATAATTATTTGATCAGACACAGTCACTAGAAATTCTTATTTAAATTTACAGTTTCAGCTGGGTAGGGATGAGCTGCAAAACCTTGCAAAATTGATTGAGCTATTGGCAACACTTCATATCCCATGAACATTCACTTAATCCTCTGGTGATGAGCGTTTTCACTTGGAACATTTACATTTCTGTGAAATACAGTGTAATCAATTGGAAGGCAAAATCAACTTAAACAATGTTTTACACTCATCCCTGCTACTAAGGCTGCAATTAAAGTTGAAACAATTTAAAGGACTTGGTTATATCATTAATTTGACAGAGCAAATTCTAGTCACCACTTTAACCTGTCCCGCCTCCCAAGCACCCATAAAGCCTTTTACCAACCTGTTCAAGCTCCCACTAAACGTACACTAGGCATGATATAGTAGAAGCACAATAGTGTACAACCACTACTTAAAGTCTCCCTCCCATGCTGTCAGAAACCATGAAATCAGATTGAGACAGAAGTACAGTTAAATCACACTAATTTAATAATAAAAGTAAAAAGAACAAACGTAGTCAAAACATAACCGGAACGGATAGTCAGCCAAACCAGAAGTCAGGGATCAAAGTAGTGGAACAGCAAGCAGGATCTGGAGCCAAAAAGGATGTCAGCAAAGCTAGTCTTTAAAGAGGGACGCAGGAGATAGATTCTTGTGATGTGACCAAGGTGAAGGCAGGGCTCCTCTGGACTGGACGACTTAAGTAGGCAGGACTGACGAGCAGGATCATTAACAGCTGAGTAACAGTGGAGAGAGATGGGAGCTGTCAATTAGCCGACAGCTGAGCGCCCAAGCTCAGAGAAGGAAGGGCTGAGCCCAGCCCTGACACAGGCACCATCTGGCAACGTTTGTGCATATGGATTTAGTTTCAAAACACACTTTAAAGTCCACTGATCGCAACAGCTATATTGCCATGGATAGTTGCCACCATAAAACTTGGCTTTCTTCCGTCCCCCAGAGTCAATTCATTAGACTGCGCCGTAATTGCACTGATAGCCATATTTTTTTGGATCAGGCTAATTGCCTAAAACAACAGTTTCTGGATAAGGGATATCATGCACCCACTTTAGAGAAACAACTACAAGAAGTTTTGCTTATAAACAGGGACACCTTATTACAGGTCAAAACCCCCCGGAAAGACAATGATAAATTTAAGTGGTCTTTGATTACCACCTTTAACATCCAACACAGACAATTAAAAAATATTTTTAGCAAATACTGGGAAGTCTTGAGAAAAGACCCTGTTTTGAGTCCAAGTCTCCCTGAAAAAGCGAATGTCTTGTTTAGAGGTGCTCCAACATTACAGAGCAAAATAGCCCCCAATATCATTAACCCTCCAACTCGACCTACTTTTTTTCACAATCTAGTAGGGTATTTCCCGTGTAAGAAATGCAGTGTGTGTCAGCACAATGCATCAACACAACGGAAAATTTTGGAATTTACATCTACTGTGACAGGGAGAAGATATTCTATTAAATCTTTTTGCACTTGCAAAACGAGATATGTAGTCTATTTAATAACCTGCCCTTGTGGGAAGCAGTACGTTGATCGTACTACTAGATCTTTTTCCACTAGGGTAGGTGAACACATTTCCCTCATTAAGAGCAAGGTGTCCAAACTTACAGTGCCAAGACACTATAGGGAATGTCACAATAATGATTTACGGGGTACACAATTTGTCGCGATAGACAAATATACTCCACCTTGGAGAGGGGGGTCTCTCATAAGAGGGGTCTCCAGGTTGGAGACTTATTGGATCTATGAACTCCAGTCCCACTCCCCATTCGGTATGAATGTGGAGTGGGACATTAATGCCTTCATTGACGACTCTTGAAAATATAATGACTATCCTTCCTTCTTCCCTTTTTTGTTTTTTATATTTTTCATATTTTTTTTGTTTCGGACTCAGTGGGCAGTTTAGTATGTGGGTAATTTATTTACGTTATAGAATTGTTCTTTTCTTTGGACATCTATATCATTGTCTTTTTTGCTGTATAAGTATAAGTGCAAGCTCAATTGGTTAGTGGAGGTTTGTTCTCAATGAATGTCTTGTGCCTTGATCATAAGATATTTTATCATTATATTTTTCATAGCTTTTGGTTTTATATTTATCTACCGTATATACTCGAGTATAAGCCGAGATTTTCAGCCTCTTTTTTGAGGCTGAAAGTGCCCCCCTCGGCTTATACTCGAGTCATCGCTGTCTGCCTGCTCGATCAGCGTGTCGAGCAGACAGACAGCGGCCATTCTATAATTCAAAAGCCGCGCCTCCGGCTCCGCCTTCGCCTGTGATAGGCGGAACACTGAATTTCCCAGCAGCCTGTGTTCCGCCTATCACGGACATCGTCTCATCCTCATACTACGGACGAGGATGAGACGATGTCCGTGATAGGCGGAACACAGGCTGCTGGGAAATTCAGTGTTCCGCCTATCACAGGCGAAGGCGGAGGCGCGGCTTTTGAATTTTACAATGGCCGCCGAGGCGCCGACGAAGAGCGGCGATCCTGGCAAGGCACGGGACGGAGGCAAGGCACGGCACGGCACGGCACGGGACGGGGGCAAGGCACGACACGGGACGGAGGCAAGGCACGGCACGGGACGGAGGCAAGGAGGCAAGGCACGGGACGGAGGCTCGGGACAAAGGCTCGGGACACAGGTAGGCTGGACACACACACACACACACACACACACACACAGGGATGGATGGATGGAGACACACACACACAGGGATGGATGGATACACACACACACAGGGATGGATGGATGGATGGAGACACACACACACAGGGATGGATGGATGGAGACACACACACACAGGGATGGATGGATGGATGGAGACACACACACACAGGGATGGATGGATGGACACACACACACACAGGGATGGATGGATGGATGGACACACACACACACAGGGATGGATGGATGGATGGACACACACACACACAGGGATGGATGGACGGACACACAGGGATGGACGGACACACAGGGATGGACGGACACACAGGGATGGACGGACACACACACAGGGATGGACAGGCATGTCTCACCCTCGGCTTATACACGAGTCAATAAGTTTGCCAGTTTTTTTGGGGGTAAATTGGGGGCCTCGGCTTATATTCGGGTCGGCCTATACTCGAGTATATACGGTATTTTTTATGTTAGATTTAATAATTTATTTTAACAAATATTTTAAAAATCATTTGTTATATTATTGTTTATAAGGTGATTTGTTCTGAGCATTGTTCCTTCACGCCTGTGACAATTTCATTTTTGATCATTAGGTGTCGCTGTTACACCTATTTTTCTGTCACTAGTGAGGAAGTAACATGTATTGTCCATGTCCAAGCCTCGTTTTTATTTTTGTACCGCACCGGAAGTGACGTTTGTTTACTTCCAGTTGTGGTGTTACTGGGAAGAATCATTGTATGCGCACTTCCGGTTCCGGGTTGTGGACATTGCGCTATTAGATAGTAGGATATGCGGACTTTATATGTCCTCTTATGCATCTTGGTGACTTATTCAAGTTTATGTTGCCCACCTTTGGTGCCCCATGTTGTTGTGGCACCTATATTGGTATATTGGAAAGCACATTTCTTTTTTTGATACTAAAAGAAATGGGTGGAACGCATAGATATCGAGGCGTGGAACGCACGCCAGGTCACCATCTTGCCGAAACCGGAAGTGGGCCGTTACTATCTTTTAATTATGCTTCCCATGTCAGGATTATTGTTTACATGGGTGGAACGCATTGAGACTGAGGCGTGGAACGCGCGCCCGTCCGCCATCTTGTCCATACCGGAAGTGAGCATGAGAGTAACACAGGGGGGATTGTAATCACTTCATTGTGTAAATATCTATAAAAGGCAGTGTGACAGTGGTTGGAGCCTACCCCAGATGATGACCTGTAGGTCAAAACGCGTCGGGAGGATTCCGCCACTGCCTAATTTCCCTGATATGTTTTATTGACTACTATGGAAATGTGAGTTTAAATTTTTTTTATTAAAGTTATTTTTTACAAAAACGTTATTATGCTATGTTGGCTCCATTTCTCAATTTTCCATGCCTGAATTGTTGTCGGAGCTGTCCATATATATGAAAACGGTGATTACATGCAGTTGTCCATATGAACCGTGTGTGGTGCGATTGGAACGTTGAATCCAGGATTGCATTAGCCGGGATTACAAGCCATTATTGACCCCTGAGGCATAAGTCTACTTGGGTCATGTCCATCTGGTAAGCCTGCGCTTCTTAAGGTGGTGGGAGCTTCACAGGGTGGAACAATATCTGGTCACAATAACGCGGGACCTTTGTGGACACTGAAGTTCATTGGGACTTACACTTTGCACGTTTCAATCCCATTATTCACTTTTATTATTTATATTCTTATTTGTATACATTGATGTTTTCTTCTATATATTTTGTTGTCACTTCCTAGGTTTTGGGTTGCATTAGGACTTAGTGTAACCTTTTTACTTACTTATTTTTTCACCGAGACATATATTCATATGTCTAGTTGTATTGTCATATAGGTTTTGATTGTCACTACAGTTGTATTGATATATAGGTTTTGATTGTCACTATACTCACTACCTGGTTTTTTAATCATATGTTATCATCTTTACTTTTTGGGTCACGCTGTGTCCATCTGTTATAGATGTGTACACATATTGTTGCTTACAGTTCTCTTGTTTCACTTTAAAAAGTTACATATACACAAGTTAGGCGCTTACACTTTATACCTTTGACAACGTTTGTGCATATAAAAGTATTACCCTCCCCAAAAAGGCTCTCCACTATTGGGGAGCTTAACAGACAGACTCCCTGTAAGAATGAATGGAGATTTTTCACACATGAACAGAAGACAATATCTGCCTAGAGACTTTGCAGCAGTGGCCGTGTGGGGGGGAGGCTGGCTCAGACAGTACTGAAGTCAGCAGTTAAACAGAACAACCAGTCAGATATCAATTTCATGAAGCGTTGGGGGCTCACATATTCTGTTTATAAAAGGTTTGCTTACACTTTGGTTTGCCATACATGGATCAAATCTCAGCCGGTTCAGCAGGAACAAGCCAAGATTCGAACCATGTATAGGCAAGCTAAATGTACCAAACAGATCAATCAGCTTGGGTACAACTAGGGATGAGCCGAACACCCCCCGGTTCGGTTCACACCAGAACTTGCGAACAAGCAAAAAATGTGTGCGAACAACGTTAACATGAAAAATCAAAAGTGCTAATTTTAAAGACTTATATGTAAGTTATTGTCATAAAAAGTGGACCCTGCCCCAGTGTCCTGCCCCAGGGGACATGTATCGATGCAAAAAATTGTTTAAAAAACTCCAGTTTTTTCAGGAGCAGTGATTTTAATAATGCTTAATGTGAAACAATAAAAATGAAATATTTCTTTAAATATCACATCTGGGGGGTGTCCTTAGTATGCCTGTAAAGTAGCGCATCTTTCCCCGTGTTTATAACAGTACCACAGCAAGATTACATTTGTAAAGAAAAAATGCCATTTAAAACTGCTGTAACAGCTGTAATTAATTTTCGGATCCCGGCAATGTAGATAAAAATCATTGTAAAAAAAACCGCATGGTTCCCCCCCACCAGTCCATTACCAGGCCCTTTTGTCTGGTATGAATATTAAGGGGAACCCCGCACCAAAAATGTTTTAAAAATGGCATAAGGGTCCCCCCTTTAGGTCTGGTATGGATTTTAAGGGGAGCCCCGAGCCTAACTGTAAAGAAAAATGGCGTAGGGGTCCCCCCAAAATCCATATCAGACCCTTATCCAAGCACGCAACCTGGCAGGCCGTAGGAAAAGGAGGGGGATGAGAGAGCAACCCACCCCCTCCTGAATCGTACCAGGCCACATGCCCTCACATGTTGATGGGGACAAGGGCCTCATCCACACAACTCTTGCCCGGTGGTTGTGGGGGTCTGCCGGCGGGGGCTTATCAGAATCCGGACGCCCACTTTAACAAGGGGACCCCCAGATTCCACCCATGCATCACCAAAAAAAGTGTCAAAATGGTAAAAATGACAGTAGACAATTTGGGTCCTTTATTTTAAAAAAAATGTGTCCTGCGATGTCCATTCATCTTGCATCACAAGAAAAACTGAAAAAACTCCATAGGAGGCTCCCGCTGACTGCAGGCTTTCTGGATTGACAGCTGTTATATAGCTGAAGGTGGGGCCACCCAGTGATGTAAACAGGTGACCCTGCCCCCTTCTGACGTCATGTAATATGTAATCAGGTCATGTTGCAATCTTGCAGTGCATTGATGGTCTTGATGTTCATTATGGCGCGTCCCACAGATGCTTAAATGTCCCGCGAACGCCTCATAATGTTTGGTCTTTGGCGAACGGGCGAACACCCGATGTTCCATCGGGCTCATCCCTAGGTACAACCAGCATGCTGGGTTTTACCTTTTATTATTGCTAGTAGCTGCTATAGCCGCTAGCAATAATTACTGTCTTCTCCCAGTGGGGACAGTTTACCCCCCTCCCCTCCACTGGGAGAAGCCAATGGCCCAGCAGGAGGGATTCCCACATCAACACTGTGTTGATGGGGGAAATCAAGTTAACTTCTTCTCTGCAGGAAAGAAATTTGCTCAGTGTATGGCTGGCCTTACAGTTCATGGGTAGTTATATAATGACAATCCAAAGTTACTAATGACAAAAAAGCACATACACCACACCTAACGGAAAAGGGAGTCAAACACAGTAAACGTCAGTGTCTATGGGCCTTCCTTTGTCAGAATGGCTTCTCTCCCCATACAAGTCTATTGGAATGCAAAATCAGCTTGAGCCAGATCAGCGAAGGACTGCAGGCCAAATGATCTGTCAAATCAATTCTCAATGACCTCAGCAGCTTTTTAAATATCAAAACCGAACTGCATTTGCAGCTCAAAGGCTGTAGATATTGGCCCTAAAGAAGTGAATATTGTCTGTGCTGCCCAAGATATTCAGAGCACTGGTTGCTTTATAGGTGATGCTCCAAGCTGGTGGAGTATAAACTGGCATGTTAATAGTGGTTGGTTTTCTTCTTCTCTTTAACCACTATACCACTGGTTCTATATTTGACCAATAACTGAACCAATTTGGTAATCTAATTCTCAATCTGCAGATAATTAGGCCATATCCAATATTTAAGACCTGAAGAAGTGCAACTAGATGTTGACTGACTGTTGATTTGTCCTCTGCATGAACTAGATGCTTAATGTATAACCTTTTGCATGATTTGATCTTGCTAGCACTGTGGACTTCCATGTTTTTACTGAGCCGATGACCCTCTTGAGGCCAAATTGCATTCAGAAGCTTAATATACCCGTGTATGGACAACCTGCCTTGAAAGAACAAAAGCCAAGAAGGAAATAATTTAAGCACATTTAAAAGCGTCTATTTTTGGTCAACTTCTATGGTCAAAATCTAAAATCATACAGTATATTCCTTGGTACCATGGGATATATAAATCCTTGGAAACCAAAAGTAAACAACAGAGGAGAAGTTGCAAAGCATTCAGGGAATCCAGGAATTTGTGGAAAGAGATGGCTAGCAGTGTCACTAACAATGTGATAAGAGATTTTGCAAGTAAGCTTATACTGAAATGTCCAAAATAACTATGATTTGAATTGCCATTACGATGCTAGCGTTATGAAGTAAAGGTATATACTGTGACTATAGAACTCCTCCAAATTCTATCCCTACTGCCAGTAAACTCTCAATAAAATTCTGTTTTGTAAATACATCTCAGTGTAAATGATGATTCTGCTGACAGAGTTTTTCATTAAATCTGAAAACTAAATGTATCCCAGTTCAGAATAATAAACATAGTACAGCTGCTATAAATTACTTTTTGCAATTATTATGCAAATTGCTTGAAGTAAAAACCAAATAGTCTTAGATTATGAAATGATTACAAATGAGGAAAATAAGCAAATGTAAAAATGCAAACAAACAAGATAAAGTAAAAGATAACACGTATTGCATTTATTTTAACAAACAATGTGAAACAGTTAAAGTGGATGTAAATGCACTCTATGCAAGAAGGTAAAAAATTCTATCTTCTGTGTGCAGCAGCGCCCTCAGCTCCACCTAAAATGTACCTGAGCCCCATCTCGATTTGGCTCCTCATTAGCCGAGACAGCAGCAGTAACCATTTGTAAGCCAATGAGGAGAGAACAGGGGAGGGGATGAGCCATGCTCCATGTGAATGGACACACGGAGCAGTGACTTGGGAGCGAGCCTGTTTGGGTGCCCCCATAGAAAGCTGCTTGCTATGGGGGCACTAGGCAGGAGGAAGAGGTCAGGAGCGCAGAGAAGAGAAGGCTCAGGGCTGCTCTGTGCCAAATGACAGCATAGAGCAGTTAAGTATAACATATTTGTTATCTTAAAAAAAATGAAAACCAAACCTTTAATTGTCAATTTAAACCATTAAGCTCCTAGAAGAGTAAACTAGGCCATATGTTATGCAAATTTCTTTCCCTTAACCATGGGTTCAAAGAAAGAAAATTGCTCAATTCCCCCGTCAACGCAGTCAGTGTTGATGGGGAAAGTCCTCCTGCAGCGTTATTGTGTTTTGCCAGCAGGGAGTGCAGGAAGCCTTCCCCACCAGCACAATACAATGGTCACTGCCGGTGGCTATAGCACCTGGCAGTGATCGAGCGAAAGAACCTGAAAGGTTGATTGTATTGATGTCGATCAATGAATTGACTTTGGTACAAACAGCCTGTCCATAGACAGATTAAAATTCATCTGGTTCCTGATAAGCCAGACACATTCCAATCCATCTATGGCTGTCTTTAACTGGAGATGTTGTCATATTATTACCACTAATCACAGATATGTTGATTAAATATGTGATGAAAGAAATGTGACTATTAATAGCCAGCAATCAAATTCCAGTTGCTTGTACTAGTGCACATAATCATAAAAGTGAATATTTACTGTATATTGGTTCTGTATTCAAAATTGCTACATCATACGTTGGTAATTTTTTCAGTTAGATCCTTTGTGATTAATGAGGATCTGCATCGCTAGATGATAGAAGTGATGATTGATTTACATAATAGGACTTTTCTTTTTCTTTAATAAAGGACTTGTCAAAATTTGTGGTATAATTATTTGCTGTTCATTTTTGTTTTTTAAGAATGAGTTATTTTTTGTGTGGGGGGGCCCCCCCATTTACATCTACACCAGACCCTTATCTAGGATAAGACTATTTTTATTTAGTGAATGTCATTTTTGCTCTAGAAGGTTGTATTCATCATTATTTATTAATTAGGAATAGGAATTTTGTATTTTTTTATGTCCTAATTCAAGCTTAATTAAAATTGTTGCTCCCTGCCAAACAAAAAATGTTTTTTTTGCATTTGGACATGTCCCTCAGGGCAGTTCCCCGCTACCAATGCCCTTTAACAATCTCTTACCTATCATCCTTGAAAATGAGTAGAATTGATTTTAATGTTTCAGCTCCCATTGACTCCAAATGGGTTCAGATTCCGTGTAATGCCATTTCATTTGTTTCTTTTTTTTTTTGTGAGGGGGTTGGTAGTCAAAGTCTGGTATTTTTTTTTCTTAATTTTTGCTTTGGGTTCATATTTATATTCAAAACCTTAGCACAGTTCGTCATAACCCGCCCCCCCCATCCCCAAACAAATTGAACCCAGGTACATTATTTGGCTCATGGTGTTTTTATCTAAGCAAATAAAAGAGTTACAAAGAGAATCAATAGCATGGAACCTAAGAAAAAAAAAAAGCTGATATTTGATAGACATATTTTTTTTTATTCTATCTAGCTTTATCAATATAAAAACAAATGTTTTACAACGGATTTAATGTTATTGGTTATACATATATTGTGTTTGAATAGATTATTGTAGATTATAATTCTATATCCTTTGTTATACCTTCAAGATCTCTCAAACACATAGAACCTTATACAGTAGCAAATGGAGCTCAGAAATGGTACGGGTCAATCCCAGTTCAGAATAATAAAGGTGATAAATGATTATTTCCAGAATATTGAGTAGGTTGAGGAAGAATTCTCAATTCATTTTCTAAGCACATGCCTATTCGTGATTATTTTTTGCTTTTAAAAGCTCTGGGCAGCATGATACGGGTCATTTTCCAAAGCTATGCCGTACATATATTAATAAGTCAAATGGTATTTGTGTAGTCCTATGTTCAATTTATTAAAATGGAAAATACTTTACGGAATTAGTATATCTTGTAAAAGTATTATGACAGGTCTATAAATAACATGCAATAAAAAAAAAAAAAAAACACTATATAAATATGATGACTAATAAAAGCAGTGGAATGTTTAAAAGGCTATAAAAATAGAGCAGGGACGTTTACTGAGAGTCTCTGTTAGTATTGCATAAAGCTGCTCAGGTGTTACTAAAGTGAATATTTTCTTGATGTTTTTAATTAATGACAAGTAAAGGGATTATAAAACGAAAATATGAAAAAAAAATGATCCAAAGAAGTTTCTAGAGGTTAACATATTAATAAGAAATGCATGGTTCATTCTTTGGGAAACTGATTAGCTACAGTTTACATGGCTTTCTTCATCTGCTAATTAATGGGATCATATCCAAACCACTGGTACAAGGGAAGAGGAGTGAAAAGGAAATGCCTACTAAATTCACTAAAGCCTATAGATAAAAAAAAGGAACTGTACAAAAGCAGCCAATAGCTTATGAGGTGAAGTGCATTTAGAATATAGTTGATTCTGACATTATTCTCATCAAAAAAAGCAGCATGGAGTCACAAAAAGAAGCAAGAAATCCCTTCAAAGTGAGTGGAACAACCCTGAACGTCTCCATTGGAATATTCTATCTCTTCTATCGCTGCTCCTGCTTCAACGGGACTTCTCATAACTTTCAGTCCCAGTGACAAGAGTCATCAGGATGAACAGAGTGGGTGAATCTTGGGATATATACAGCAAAGAAAACCTGAATGAGGTTGTGAACCTTCTTAACTCAGATAAAAATAAATAAAAAATTGTCCTATAAAAGACACTACTAATTTACTGAGATTTACCATCAGAAAATCTCAAGTTAATACTGTATATTCAGTTTGTCAACCCTCCTTTAAACTCCTTTATTTATTTTTTTCCTTTATTGCGTGTATTTAAAGGGGTTGCATTAAAGGTGAAAAACCTTCCGTCACTCAGCAGCCCCCCGGAGCCCCCGTTACACCTACCTAAGCTCTGTGTTTCCCACAACGGAAATGAGCACAGCAGCTGTGGCCAGTGCCTCATGTCCTGATTGGATAGCTTGATAGCAGCACAGCCATTGGCTTCCACTGCTGTCAATCAAATCCAATGATGCAGACTCTGGGGGGCGAGGCTGAGTCCAGCTTTCTGTGTCAATAGACGCAGAAGCGGGACACGGAAGCACGCCGGGTACGGGTGTCCACAAAGGAGAGCGCTTCTCCGACAGGGCACTCAAGAAGCGGAGGAGCTGGGAGTGCTGCTGGGGGACCCCAGAAAAGGAGGATCGGGGTCACTCTGTGCAAATCCAACTGCACAGTGGAGGTAAAGATTACTTTTTTTTAATCCTGAACCTTTACCACCCCTTTAACCACTTCAACCCTGGAAGAATTTACCCCCTTCCTGACCAGAGCACTTTTTGCGATTCGGCACTGCATCACTTTAACTGACAATGTGCGACATTGCACCCAAACAAAATTTACGTCCTTTTTTTCCCACAAATAGAGCTTTCTTTTGGTGGTATTTGATCACCGATGTGGTTTTTATTTTTTGTGCTATAAACTAAAAAAAAAGAAAAAAAAAAGAAAAAAAAAGCGTAAATTTTAATTAAAAAAAAAATTATTAAGAAAGCGTAAATTTTGAAAAAAAAAACGCATTATTTTTTACTTTTTGATATAATAAATATCACCCAAAAATATATAAAAAAACCAAATTATTTTCTCCATATAGGCCGAAACATATTCTTCTACATATTTTTGGTAAAAAAAAAAAAAATCGCAATAAGTGATTATTGATTGGTTTGTGTAAAAGTTATAGCAGTTACAAAATAGGGGATAGTTTTATGCCATTTTTATTAATATTTTTTATTTTTTTTAAATGGCAGTGATCATCGATTTTTATCGTGATTTTAACAGGATGGCTGACACATAGGACATTTTTGACACATTTTTGATACCATTGTCATTTATACAGCAATCAGCGCTAAACAAATGCATTGATTCCTGTGTAAAGACACTGGCAGTGAAGGGGTTAGCCACTAGGTGGCAGTGTAGGGGTTAAGTGTGTCCTAGGGGCATGTTTCTAACTGTGGGGGGGGGCGTAGCTGTGTATGACATGTCACTGATCTCTGCTACGATCACATGGAGCAGAGATCAGTGACACTGTCACTAGGCAGAACGGGAAGATGCTTGTTTACATTAGCATCTCCCCGTTCTTCCTCCCCATGAGGCAATCGCGGGCATCCCTCACGGAGCTTGCCGTGGGCGTGCATGCACCCGCTGGCGCACTCTTAAAGGGCAACATACAGGTACGTGATTCTGCCCGTATGAGCCCCTCTGCCAACGTATATCAGCGTGAGGTGGTCAGCAAGCGGTTAATTGATTTTTACTTTTTTTTTTAACTTCTGTGTTATCTATGGGAAAAAGTTAAATAATGCAGGGACACTTTATGGCACAAGAACAGGTCCAGGATGGTTGCAAGCAGTGGCTGTAAAAATTCAGAAGCTAATAAAAGCCAAATGCTCCATTTGAAGCCACACAAAAAAATAAATACCGTTCCTGTTAATTCCAAATCATGGCAAGATTTCACAAAAAATCATCTGATTTTAGCTGTAATTTCTAAAAGTTAAAACTAATTTGAATCATTCTTAGTGATGGCACCCAAAGTTTCTTAAATGGTACCGGGAGTTAAGATAAAATTGATAGTATACAATGCAACCAGTTGGGTTGGAATTTCATAAATGCTCTTGTTCCCCCAAATTTAAACTTGGAGCTAAGAGTGTCTACATAACAAAGATGTTTACAAGTGGTTTTATAAGTGTTTATAAGTATATAAGTGTTTCTAAGCGTTTACAAGTGCCTAGTGCCTGAACTTGGGACAGTCTTTCTATTGGACTGCTGACTATTGCCCACATCTGGTGTCCAAAGTTAACTCAAGAATCTTATTATATAAAAAAATAGACAACCGAGGACTAAATGAACTGATCCAAAACATGAAGGATATGTATATTATAGATATAAAAGCTTTAAAAAAAATGTATTCATATCAGTACTTAAATTTTCCTAGTTGATGTAGGAATGAACATTTAAACTGATCTAAAGGTAAACACATTGACATCTCTAAAAAAAAAAAAAAAAGTCAGAGTCTTGGAAAAGTGATCTTAAATGAAAATTATACGCTAGATTACATCCATCCAAACAAAAGCTAGCAAATGTATAATCAGCTTGGATCTGCGACTACTCCAGCTGAGAATTTGTCATCCATCTAGATTAATCATCCAGCCTGGGAGACATAAACAGCAGCTGTCAAAAATCAGTTCTGAATGTCATCCATTCCCTGACACAGCAAAGCATGGTCTCCAGGGTCCACACAATGGACCATCATTCATTATTAAGCAGCTATCCAATGCCTTTTACACAGTAAATTAAGAAACTACCTACAAATATTATAGCACACACATGCAATCTTTTTCATTAATTTTCTAAGGATATTTATGATGATAGAGTCAGTAGCTATATTAACTTATTATAGTGAAAAATATCACTATAAAAAGTGCTTTATTATGCATCAGTTTCATCATCACTTGTTGCATTTGCTAATCTACTAAATTGAAATATTCACAAGATTATTATATATACACATACTGTGAGTACTAAACATTGGCTACATTAATCAATCATGCGTTTCTATGGGGTGTGTATTGCAGAATGCAGTAAAAGGGGGCATTTGAAAAACTGATAAAATACAGATCTATTTAAAGTGGTTGTAAACCCTCCCCCACAACTTTGTCCCATGTAAATCGGCATAAAAAACCCTAATGAACACTGCTTGTAGATATCTCCTTACTTGCTTAGTATTGTTGTAATCCTTTTTGTTCTTTAGAATTACGTCACTGAGTATGCCCAGATCTCCCTTGATTTACGGCACACTCTCTACGTGCTTATCTATCTGTTATCAGGACTTCCTACACACAGCACTGAACTCCCAGGAGGCTTCATAATCACTCAGAGCCTCTTTCTACACACCATGTGACACATGCAGTGTAAAGCATGGCATGGGACAGCATTACTGCACTCTTATCAGCTGAAGCCGATAGGACACAGGCAAACACTAGATAAGCAGCACAAGTAAATACTATGAAATAAAACAAGTCAGCTATGAACAGGGAAGCAGGGTTGCCATAGAAACGTTGGATTGAGAAGGAGGCTTGGTTAACAGTACAGGAAGTGATGTAAGGGCGGAAATACACTCCACTGTGGACTCAGAAAACAATACTTAAGATGGCGCTGCCTAACCCCTGGAAACAAGTTTTTTAAAGTTTCTATAAACAGTAAGTAATATGCAATTTGGGCTGGATTACAGTGGCTATAGTCTGATAATGACTTATTATAATGGACTAAATGAAAAGAAACATCAGAGTGGGAGAGTTTACTTCCTCTTTAAAACAGAAGCTTTCGATGGCCAAAAGATGTTAACTTTAGGTAAACAGCTAAATATACAGTTGAAACACATTTACAACAATTGTTATGTCTGCAAAAAGATTTGCATTTCTGCCTATCCAGCTATACAGACCGGGCCACACTGACCGACACATACATGTGCTTCTTAAAACACGCCCGGCTGTTATAGCGGGTGTGTGTGTACCATTGTAAAGCTGACTGTCGGCTTTGAATGTGAAAGTGATACAAGTGGCTATGAAGCCACGTATCACTTTCACAACTGCCACGATGTGCCATGTTTACCGGGCTCTGCTGTCCCACCTGCTGGCCCAGTGACGTACCTTCCTGTACACCAGGGGTAGGCAACCTTTTAGAATTTGAGATCTATTTGAACAAACAAAACAATAAAAACAGTGTAGCGCTTCACTAATAGATGTGGTCAGCATAAATTATATGGATAGAAGCAAAAATGATATAAATAAGAATGCCTAAAGAAAAGTCCAATAATAGCCACACGTTCCACTATATAGCCGGCCCAAGGGTGGTCGAACCGTCACAGAGGGGGGAAATTGGACTGGGCGGGTGTATTCATGCGAGTCTGCTTGACTGTAACATCAGAGAAGAATGGATAAAATACTTCTTACCGACTTAGTTGGACTCATACAGTCATATGACAGTTGAGTCTAGAAGGCTTTAGGTCACAGTTTGGGACCGAGGAGTACGAAGAGGAAGGTCTGTTGAGCTGATGGATGAGCTCCAAACGATTGTAAGCCCTGTGATGGATCCTTTCAAATGGAACGTCAAGGGTGTATGTAGTCAAGCTCAGACGTAGCCCGTTGTACTGATTCTCCAATCTCACCCAAATAGAGAGGGAGACGTTGTGGAGGTTTAAGCCAAGAAAACAGAAAAAAGAAAAAAAGAAAAAGGGCTCCACATGGTGCAGGTCAGATGGTATAAAAAAGGTTGATTTATTGAAGTCAAAAAATAATTAATGACTTAGTGATCACATAGACAGTCTAAAATAAAGATTAAAAGCAATGTAGGGTGCCAACAGCTCGCCCAACGCGTTTCGACATATGTGTCTTCTACAGGGGCATGTTGGGGCCCACCACATTGCTAACAAATATATAAGGAGTCAGAGAGGGGTTCCGCCTACCAAAGGGCGGGGAATCCTATCTCGGACAACCTCTTAAAGATACAATGAACATTTAATCAAATCAGAGAAAGCATCTTTAAACACAATAAATGGATGAGTATGAATAAGATATAAAAATGTCATTGATACAAGCTATCAAATTATTTTAGTGACACAAATATAAGAATAAGCCACCACATTCACAGATAGATATCCATAAGTTAATCATAATATTGAAGGTCTAATCTAACATAAAAATACAAGAAAATCTAGTACATAAAAAGCATCCCCAAAAATCGCATCCAGCACCGATGCAAATTGTTAAGTTAATATAGTGACAAAAATATATAAGTAAGCCACCATGTTCGCAAATAAATGTCTCTAAATCAATCATATTAGACATGGCCTCATCTAACATAAAATTACAAGGAAATCCAATGCACATAAAGGGCATATAGAAATCGCATCAAATGCCACTATTAGAAGATCGGACATATACCATCTGTTTCGCATGGATTAAACTGCAACATCACATAAAATGACCTGTTTGCATTTGTGTAGTCTAATATTAAGAACTGTGAGGGTCTGTATGCTATCCGTGTTGTGTTGTTTGAATATCTCAGACTTATTTTACTAACCGTAAGTGGCCAGAAAAGTGTATATCAGTAACCATAATAGTAGTCCTTATGTGATGATCTATTGTTTACAGTTCAAATCAAAAGGTCAGAAGGTGTGTAATAAAAGAGAAGGTACAGCCAATCACTACATACATATGTCACATGGCCATGGAGGGAGTGGATGTGGGAGTGGAAAAGGACCATCTTGTCCAATAACAAGGACAAATGTACTTCTAGGTTACCACATAGAAATACAAGGGAAGGAGGGAGACAGCGCACCATGGCACACTCCCTCTCCTGTACGTGCTCCGTACTGCCAATCGCAGAGAGCCACGTCAGGACGCATTACCTCAGATCAGGGGCGTGCATGTGTGGACGTCACATGCTGAGTCACTAAGCTGCAACCCAGGGGGCGTGTGCGTTTGGACGCTTGCGTGCGAACGTCACACGTTGCGTCATTACGTCACAACCCGGGGGCGTGTGCGTGTGGACCTCACGCATCCAGTAGCTTGCCAGGGAATAGGGAGGGGAGGGGCCACAGAAATAGGCGCCGTTTCGCTCGTGGTGAGCGTCACACGCCGTAGGCGTGACAGTGCATAGGGCAGCCAGTCAAAGAGAATGGGCCCGTTCTACGCGTGCGCCGTAACCAGTGACGCTATCACGTCACGGCGTGCGTCGTACTCAATGACGCTATCACGTGGAATCCGAGAACCTTAAGGGAGCAGGACAACGGGGAGGATACTAGAGGCGTGGCGACATAGCGTCACGTCCAGTAAAAACACCCGACGTAACCTTAGCAACCAAGGCATCATAATGATAGTGGATCGAAGGATATCAGGAAAGGAAGAACAAATAATAAAAAATAATAAAACATAACACCCCGCAGATAGTAACAATAAGGAGGTATCTGAGAAAGATGTATGAAGAATGGTGACATGGACCGATATTGTGAGTGCACTCATATTACCTAAAAAAGTGATGAGGTGCCAGTGACAAGGGAGTGAGCTAGAAGTATAGCACATATGGTATACTTTCTAATGGTGTCAAAAGTAAATCAAATAATATGAATTACATACATAATGACCAAAAAATATATATTAAAGTGCCAGTGACATAGAAGTGAACTTGGAGACTGGCACATATAGCATATTTACTAATAGTGCCAAAAATAAATATAAAATCTAAATTAGTCAAAAGAACCCGTCCACAATCGCACGTGATCTAGAGAAAAATGCATAATAATCGCATATATCTAGATTTGGACGCGGGCCCGAGGATAAAGTGCATATATATATGAAATTAAGTGAACGTTGTGCCTAAAAGGACACAAACTGAAAAACAAATGAATAAATAAGATTGGGGTGTCCTAAAGGATAACTATTAAATGTGTTAGTATGAGAAGACCCTGAAAATAATGCAGGATTGAAGTGGATGATAAGGTAGACATACAGAACGAAAATAAAAGGAAAAATGATGTGTAGTGATAATAGTCCGTGACAAAATAGATTAAGCCTGATTAATAAAACTATTGATGTCCCAATCTGTATTCATGCCGAAGGGGGAATAGCACCTCAATTCATAAATCCAAAATGTCTCGAGGCGCGACACCCCCCTCAGGCATGAATCACCTCTCCAGTTTGGGACAAATTTGTCAATGACTTGGAAGCGGGTACCTGTGGGATCTCTATTATGTTTTTCAAGGTAATGTCTCGGAACCGGGTGTTTGTCACACCCTTTTTTTATTTTACTGAGATGTTCATTGACTCTGATAGAGAAGTTGCGTATAGTGCGACCAACATATTGTTGGTTGCAAGGGCAGGTGATCAGATAAACAATATACCTGGTAGCACAAGTAGTAAAGTGTTTCATGAGGTACCTGCGTGAAGTGGTTGAAGATGTAAAAGAGTCACTTTTCCCCTTGCCCAACATATTATGTAGGCATACGTTACATTTTCTGCAAGGAAAGTATCCCTTGCTAAGTGGAAAAAATTGTATCGGTTTGGGGATATCGATTACATTGGGAGCAATATCATTTTGTATTGATCGTGCTCCCCTGTAGATGGTTCCAGCTTTCTCTGGGATGATCCCACCCAAAACTTTATCACTTTGTAGTACCTTCCAATGCCTATTGAAAATTCTTTTTATATCATTATGTTGTGTGGAAAAGGTTGTAAAAAAAGACCATTTAAATTTGTCACTTGTTCCTGTTTTAGCTTTCTTTTGTGTGAGAGAGGTTCTATCAGTGTGTAGAGCTGCTTGAATCTCAACATCAAGGGTGTGTGGGTCATATCCCTTATCCAGGAACCTCTTACGAATGGTGTAGGATTGAGAAATAAAGTCACTAACATTCGTGCAGTTGCGTCTAAGCCTGAGAAATTGGCTACGTGGGATGGCACTAAGCCATTGACGGTGGTGACAGCTGTCAACAGGAATGTAACCATTCCGATCTGTTGGTTTGAAGAAGGTTCTCAGGACCAGACGTTTCTGCACTACCGTGACTTCTAAGTCAAGGAAATGGATGTTGGTTGTACTAGCCTCAAATGTTAACTGGATACCACGATCATTAGAATTAAGGGTTTCCATGAAGGTGTCAAGGGCTGGCCGACTGCCCCTCCACAGGAGGAGGATGTCGTCTATATATCTAGCCCACAGCACCAATTCAGGCCTGTTAAGGGCATAGACGACATCCTCCTCCCACTGGGCCATAAACAAATTGGCCAAACTGGGTGCATATTTGGCCCCCATGGCAACTCCTCGGGTCTGGGTATAGAAATTGCCCTGAAACCAGAAATAGTTGTGAGACATAGCAAACTCCAGTAATTGCATGAGGAAATTCCTATGTATCACAGAAAGTGTGGAATCCCTAGAGAGGAACAATTCAGCGGCTCTTAGGCCTAAGTCTTGTGGGATACAAGTATATAGCGCAGAGACATCTGCCGTGACTAAGATGAGATTATCATGATACTGAATACCTTCAAGTAATCGGATTGTGTCACCTGTGTCTTGTAAATAGGATGGTATTTTCCTGACCAGAGGTTGAAGGTATGAATCTATATATTTCCCTATTCGCGAGGTGATGGAATTTATGCCGCTCACAATTGGGCGGCCAGGTGGATTCACAGAGTCCTTATGGATTTTAGGAAGTTGGTATATTGTTGGAATGCGGGGAGCCAGAGGAATCATAAATTCTCTCTCTTTCCTGTTTAAGATGTTCAGAGAGAAACCTTCATTTACGATCTGTATGAGTTCTTTTTTGTATTTGAGGGTAGGATTCCCTGATAGGAGACTATAAGTGGTGTCGTCACTCAATAGTCTATTCATTTCTTCAATGTAGCGAGTTTTATCTAAAATCACTATACCACCCCCCTTATCTGCAGGGCGAATGATAAGATTTTTCCTTTCGCATAAGGTTTTAAGACCCTGTGCTATAGAAGGATCTTGGTGTGTCCTTCTTATGGGTAGCTTGTCCAAATCATTTAAAACAAGGTTTTTAAAAACGTTGATAGCTGGAGGTAGGATGCCTGGGTTGAACAAAGAAGGATTGCTCAACCCAGAATGCCTGACTGATGTGGGGTCAGGAATCTTGTTAGTTGTGATTGGAGAAGACAAAAAATGTCTCTGAATGTGTAACTTGCGGATGAACTTGTGCACATCAATAAATGTGTTAAATTTATTGAGTTTTCTAGGTGGGACGAATTTAAGGCCCTTATCTAGAATGCATTGTTCGCTCGCTGACAATGTCACTGAACTTAAATTGAAGATGCCTGCACCTACTGTGTCCGTTTTCTTTTTGTGCTGGATGCGCCTCCCCCCTCTGGTGCCTCGTTTAGTTTTTGGTTTCCTCCGTGTATGGGGGTATCCCTGTGAAAATCCTGATGGTAGGGAGGCCCTGATGGATAGTTGCGATTGTAAGGGGGTCTGAATGGAGGGTCATCATTATATGTCATATAGGGTGGGGGATCACGTTGAAAGTCATAATGATCCTCATCCCTAAGAGGTAGGTAACGATTATGAGTACGAATTGGAGTACTGTGTGAGTAGTCCTCCCTCCTATGATTATATTTATCGTCCCTCAGAGTTCCGCTATATTCACGGGGAGTGTGTTGGTAACCACCGTTGGTGTTTCCATAGTGTCTCTCTTGGCCGTGACCCTGATTATTTCTGCCTTTGCCTTTGTTTTGGGGTTTAGAACCTTTTCCTCGTTGATTAGGATATTGGGCTTGGGCAGGGGATCTGTGTGCATAGTCATTCACTCTAGAGGGTCCGGTAGGCCTGGGCTGGGGTGGGGGAGGTTCGTATGTTAACCTTCTTTCCATCTCCATAGCCTCAGGCTGCATAGTGTCTGATGTTGGATCGTTACCTAATTCCGAACCAATTTTTTTCTGCCAATTAAAGACAACATTAGACTTATAATCGTTGACATCACGATTATACTTCTTTTGTTTTTTAATACGTTGATCTTTTTCCTCTTTCTCTAGATGGTTTCTTAGATTGGAGGATAACGTATTATATTCTGTTGTACCCAATGCTGGTGTAAGTTTTTCTTTTATATCTTTTATCTCTTTATCAATGAGGGGCAATCTAGCCTGCTTCTTATCTATCAGAAAATTTAACAGTTTGATACCCATATCATTGAAAAAGATAAACCAAGCATCGAGCTCAACCTCTCCTTGTTGGGGGTGTATATCCCAACGTAGTCCTCGAGGGACCATTTTTTCTTTAATATATTGTCTCAAGAAGGCGATGTCCCATTGGAGGTGTACCTCCGAGACCATCACGTTCTTGAGTCTGAGAAAGAGACCACCAACTTCTGTATTAGTGGAATTAGATGTAAACACACCATCAGTGTTTAGTGATCTAGAGGTTCTATATTCAAAGATATCCATTGTGAATATGAAACAATGTAACCAAAAATATAAATAAAGAACAAAACAGCTGCAGTGAATAATAAGTCACAAGAAAAATACAGTTTAGGGGGAAAACACTGCGCTACAATTTAGTATATATGGAAAGAGGCCTCAACAGCCAAAAAACAGCAGCCAACACCAAAAAACAAACAAAGTTCAACAAACAAAACAATAAAAACAGTGTAGCGCTTCACTAATAGATGTGGTCAGCATAAATTATATGGATAGAAGCAAAAATGATATAAATAAGAATGCCTAAAGAAAAGTCCAATAATAGCCACACGTTCCACTATATAGCCGGCCCAAGGGTGGTCGAACCGTCACAGAGGGGGGAAATTGGACTGGGCGGGTGTATTCATGCGAGTCTGCTTGACTGTAACATCAGAGAAGAATGGATAAAATACTTCTTACCGACTTAGTTGGACTCATACAGTCATATGACAGTTGAGTCTAGAAGGCTTTAGGTCACAGTTTGGGACCGAGGAGTACGAAGAGGAAGGTCTGTTGAGCTGATGGATGAGCTCCAAACGATTGTAAGCCCTGTGATGGATCCTTTCAAATGGAACGTCAAGGGTGTATGTAGTCAAGCTCAGACGTAGCCCGTTGTACTGATTCTCCAATCTCACCCAAATAGAGAGGGAGACGTTGTGGAGGTTTAAGCCAAGAAAACAGAAAAAAGAAAAAAAGAAAAAGGGCTCCACATGGTGCAGGTCAGATGGTATAAAAAAGGTTGATTTATTGAAGTCAAAAAATAATTAATGACTTAGTGATCACATAGACAGTCTAAAATAAAGATTAAAAGCAATGTAGGGTGCCAACAGCTCGCCCAACGCGTTTCGACATATGTGTCTTCTACAGGGGCATGTTGGGGCCCACCACATTGCTAACAAATATATAAGGAGTCAGAGAGGGGTTCCGCCTACCAAAGGGCGGGGAATCCTATCTCGGACAACCTCTTAAAGATACAATGAACATTTAATCAAATCAGAGAAAGCATCTTTAAACACAATAAATGGATGAGTATGAATAAGATATAAAAATGTCATTGATACAAGCTATCAAATTATTTTAGTGACACAAATATAAGAATAAGCCACCACATTCACAGATAGATATCCATAAGTTAATCATAATATTGAAGGTCTAATCTAACATAAAAATACAAGAAAATCTAGTACATAAAAAGCATCCCCAAAAATCGCATCCAGCACCGATGCAAATTGTTAAGTTAATATAGTGACAAAAATATATAAGTAAGCCACCATGTTCGCAAATAAATGTCTCTAAATCAATCATATTAGACATGGCCTCATCTAACATAAAATTACAAGGAAATCCAATGCACATAAAGGGCATATAGAAATCGCATCAAATGCCACTATTAGAAGATCGGACATATACCATCTGTTTCGCATGGATTAAACTGCAACATCACATAAAATGACCTGTTTGCATTTGTGTAGTCTAATATTAAGAACTGTGAGGGTCTGTATGCTATCCGTGTTGTGTTGTTTGAATATCTCAGACTTATTTTACTAACCGTAAGTGGCCAGAAAAGTGTATATCAGTAACCATAATAGTAGTCCTTATGTGATGATCTATTGTTTACAGTTCAAATCAAAAGGTCAGAAGGTGTGTAATAAAAGAGAAGGTACAGCCAATCACTACATACATATGTCACATGGCCATGGAGGGAGTGGATGTGGGAGTGGAAAAGGACCATCTTGTCCAATAACAAGGACAAATGTACTTCTAGGTTACCACATAGAAATACAAGGGAAGGAGGGAGACAGCGCACCATGGCACACTCCCTCTCCTGTACGTGCTCCGTACTGCCAATCGCAGAGAGCCACGTCAGGACGCATTACCTCAGATCAGGGGCGTGCATGTGTGGACGTCACATGCTGAGTCACTAAGCTGCAACCCAGGGGGCGTGTGCGTTTGGACGCTTGCGTGCGAACGTCACACGTTGCGTCATTACGTCACAACCCGGGGGCGTGTGCGTGTGGACCTCACGCATCCAGTAGCTTGCCAGGGAATAGGGAGGGGAGGGTTCTTTTGACTAATTTAGATTTTATATTTATTTTTGGCACTATTAGTAAATATGCTATATGTGCCAGTCTCCAAGTTCACTTCTATGTCACTGGCACTTTAATATATATTTTTTGGTCATTATGTATGTAATTCATATTATTTGATTTACTTTTGACACCATTAGAAAGTATACCATATGTGCTATACTTCTAGCTCACTCCCTTGTCACTGGCACCTCATCACTTTTTTAGGTAATATGAGTGCACTCACAATATCGGTCCATGTCACCATTCTTCATACATCTTTCTCAGATACCTCCTTATTGTTACTATCTGCGGGGTGTTATGTTTTATTATTTTTTATTATTTGTTCTTCCTTTCCTGATATCCTTCGATCCACTATCATTATGATGCCTTGGTTGCTAAGGTTACGTCGGGTGTTTTTACTGGACGTGACGCTATGTCGCCACGCCTCTAGTATCCTCCCCGTTGTCCTGCTCCCTTAAGGTTCTCGGATTCCACGTGATAGCGTCATTGAGTACGACGCACGCCGTGACGTGATAGCGTCACTGGTTACGGCGCACGCGTAGAACGGGCCCATTCTCTTTGACTGGCTGCCCTATGCACTGTCACGCCTACGGCGTGTGACGCTCACCACGAGCGAAACGGCGCCTATTTCTGTGGCCCCTCCCCTCCCTATTCCCTGGCAAGCTACTGGATGCGTGAGGTCCACACGCACACGCCCCCGGGTTGTGACGTAATGACGCAACGTGTGACGTTCGCACGCAAGCGTCCAAACGCACACGCCCCCTGGGTTGCAGCTTAGTGACTCAGCATGTGACGTCCACACATGCACGCCCCTGATCTGAGGTAATGCGTCCTGACGTGGCTCTCTGCGATTGGCAGTACGGAGCACGTACAGGAGAGGGAGTGTGCCATGGTGCGCTGTCTCCCTCCTTCCCTTGTATTTCTATGTGGTAACCTAGAAGTACATTTGTCCTTGTTATTGGACAAGATGGTCCTTTTCCACTCCCACATCCACTCCCTCCATGGCCATGTGACATATGTATGTAGTGATTGGCTGTACCTTCTCTTTTATTACACACCTTCTGACCTTTTGATTTGAACTGTAAACAATAGATCATCACATAAGGACTACTATTATGGTTACTGATATACACTTTTCTGGCCACTTACGGTTAGTAAAATAAGTCTGAGATATTCAAACAACACAACACGGATAGCATACAGACCCTCACAGTTCTTAATATTAGACTACACAAATGCAAACAGGTCATTTTATGTGATGTTGCAGTTTAATCCATGCGAAACAGATGGTATATGTCCGATCTTCTAATAGTGGCATTTGATGCGATTTCTATATGCCCTTTATGTGCATTGGATTTCCTTGTAATTTTATGTTAGATGAGGCCATGTCTAATATGATTGATTTAGAGACATTTATTTGCGAACATGGTGGCTTACTTATATATTTTTGTCACTATATTAACTTAACAATTTGCATCGGTGCTGGATGCGATTTTTGGGGATGCTTTTTATGTACTAGATTTTCTTGTATTTTTATGTTAGATTAGACCTTCAATATTATGATTAACTTATGGATATCTATCTGTGAATGTGGTGGCTTATTCTTATATTTGTGTCACTAAAATAATTTGATAGCTTGTATCAATGACATTTTTATATCTTATTCATACTCATCCATTTATTGTGTTTAAAGATGCTTTCTCTGATTTGATTAAATGTTCATTGTATCTTTAAGAGGTTGTCCGAGATAGGATTCCCCGCCCTTTGGTAGGCGGAACCCCTCTCTGACTCCTTATATATTTGTTAGCAATGTGGTGGGCCCCAACATGCCCCTGTAGAAGACACATATGTCGAAACGCGTTGGGCGAGCTGTTGGCACCCTACATTGCTTTTAATCTTTATTTTAGACTGTCTATGTGATCACTAAGTCATTAATTATTTTTTGACTTCAATAAATCAACCTTTTTTATACCATCTGACCTGCACCATGTGGAGCCCTTTTTCTTTTTTTCTTTTTTCTGTTTTCTTGGCTTAAACCTCCACAACGTCTCCCTCTCTATTTGGGTGAGATTGGAGAATCAGTACAACGGGCTACGTCTGAGCTTGACTACATACACCCTTGACGTTCCATTTGAAAGGATCCATCACAGGGCTTACAATCGTTTGGAGCTCATCCATCAGCTCAACAGACCTTCCTCTTCGTACTCCTCGGTCCCAAACTGTGACCTAAAGCCTTCTAGACTCAACTGTCATATGACTGTATGAGTCCAACTAAGTCGGTAAGAAGTATTTTATCCATTCTTCTCTGATGTTACAGTCAAGCAGACTCGCATGAATACACCCGCCCAGTCCAATTTCCCCCCTCTGTGACGGTTCGACCACCCTTGGGCCGGCTATATAGTGGAACGTGTGGCTATTATTGGACTTTTCTTTAGGCATTCTTATTTATATCATTTTTGCTTCTATCCATATAATTTATGCTGACCACATCTATTAGTGAAGCGCTACACTGTTTTTATTGTTTTGTTTGTTGAACTTTGTTTGTTTTTTGGTGTTGGCTGCTGTTTTTTGGCTGTTGAGGCCTCTTTCCATATATACTAAATTGTAGCGCAGTGTTTTCCCCCTAAACTGTATTTTTCTTGTGACTTATTATTCACTGCAGCTGTTTTGTTCTTTATTTATATTTTTGGTTACATTGTTTCATATTCACAATGGATATCTTTGAATATAGAACCTCTAGATCACTAAACACTGATGGTGTGTTTACATCTAATTCCACTAATACAGAAGTTGGTGGTCTCTTTCTCAGACTCAAGAACGTGATGGTCTCGGAGGTACACCTCCAATGGGACATCGCCTTCTTGAGACAATATATTAAAGAAAAAATGGTCCCTCGAGGACTACGTTGGGATATACACCCCCAACAAGGAGAGGTTGAGCTCGATGCTTGGTTTATCTTTTTCAATGATATGGGTATCAAACTGTTAAATTTTCTGATAGATAAGAAGCAGGCTAGATTGCCCCTCATTGATAAAGAGATAAAAGATATAAAAGAAAAACTTACACCAGCATTGGGTACAACAGAATATAATACGTTATCCTCCAATCTAAGAAACCATCTAGAGAAAGAGGAAAAAGATCAACGTATTAAAAAACAAAAGAAGTATAATCGTGATGTCAACGATTATAAGTCTAATGTTGTCTTTAATTGGCAGAAAAAAATTGGTTCGGAATTAGGTAACGATCCAACATCAGACACTATGCAGCCTGAGGCTATGGAGATGGAAAGAAGGTTAACATACGAACCTCCCCCACCCCAGCCCAGGCCTACCGGACCCTCTAGAGTGAATGACTATGCACACAGATCCCCTGCCCAAGCCCAATATCCTAATCAACGAGGAAAAGGTTCTAAACCCCAAAACAAAGGCAAAGGCAGAAATAATCAGGGTCACGGCCAAGAGAGACACTATGGAAACACCAACGGTGGTTACCAACACACTCCCCGTGAATATAGCGGAACTCTGAGGGACGATAAATATAATCATAGGAGGGAGGACTACTCACACAGTACTCCAATTCGTACTCATAATCGTTACCTACCTCTTAGGGATGAGGATCATTATGACTTTCAACGTGATCCCCCACCCTATATGACATATAATGATGACCCTCCATTCAGACCCCCTTACAATCGCAACTATCCATCAGGGCCTCCCTACCATCAGGATTTTCACAGGGATACCCCCATACACGGAGGAAACCAAAAACTAAACGAGGCACCAGAGGGGGGAGGCGCATCCAGCACAAAAAGAAAACGGACACAGTAGGTGCAGGCATCTTCAATTTAAGTTCAGTGACATTGTCAGCGAGCGAACAATGCATTCTAGATAAGGGCCTTAAATTCGTCCCACCTAGAAAACTCAATAAATTTAACACATTTATTGATGTGCACAAGTTCATCCGCAAGTTACACATTCAGAGACATTTTTTGTCTTCTCCAATCACAACTAACAAGATTCCTGACCCCACATCAGTCAGGCATTCTGGGTTGAGCAATCCTTCTTTGTTCAACCCAGGCATCCTACCTCCAGCTATCAACGTTTTTAAAAACCTTGTTTTAAATGATTTGGACAAGCTACCCATAAGAAGGACACACCAAGATCCTTCTATAGCACAGGGTCTTAAAACCTTATGCGAAAGGAAAAATCTTATCATTCGCCCTGCAGATAAGGGGGGTGGTATAGTGATTTTAGATAAAACTCGCTACATTGAAGAAATGAATAGACTATTGAGTGACGACACCACTTATAGTCTCCTATCAGGGAATCCTACCCTCAAATACAAAAAAGAACTCATACAGATCGTAAATGAAGGTTTCTCTCTGAACATCTTAAACAGGAAAGAGAGAGAATTTATGATTCCTCTGGCTCCCCGCATTCCAACAATATACCAACTTCCTAAAATCCATAAGGACTCTGTGAATCCACCTGGCCGCCCAATTGTGAGCGGCATAAATTCCATCACCTCGCGAATAGGGAAATATATAGATTCATACCTTCAACCTCTGGTCAGGAAAATACCATCCTATTTACAAGACACAGGTGACACAATCCGATTACTTGAAGGTATTCAGTATCATGATAATCTCATCTTAGTCACGGCAGATGTCTCTGCGCTATATACTTGTATCCCACAAGACTTAGGCCTAAGAGCCGCTGAATTGTTCCTCTCTAGGGATTCCACACTTTCTGTGATACATAGGAATTTCCTCATGCAATTACTGGAGTTTGCTATGTCTCACAACTATTTCTGGTTTCAGGGCAATTTCTATACCCAGACCCGAGGAGTTGCCATGGGGGCCAAATATGCACCCAGTTTGGCCAATTTGTTTATGGCCCAGTGGGAGGAGGATGTCGTCTATGCCCTTAACAGGCCTGAATTGGTGCTGTGGGCTAGATATATAGACGACATCCTCCTCCTGTGGAGGGGCAGTCGGCCAGCCCTTGACACCTTCATGGAAACCCTTAATTCTAATGATCGTGGTATCCAGTTAACATTTGAGGCTAGTACAACCAACATCCATTTCCTTGACTTAGAAGTCACGGTAGTGCAGAAACGTCTGGTCCTGAGAACCTTCTTCAAACCAACAGATCGGAATGGTTACATTCCTGTTGACAGCTGTCACCACCGTCAATGGCTTAGTGCCATCCCACGTAGCCAATTTCTCAGGCTTAGACGCAACTGCACGAATGTTAGTGACTTTATTTCTCAATCCTACACCATTCGTAAGAGGTTCCTGGATAAGGGATATGACCCACACACCCTTGATGTTGAGATTCAAGCAGCTCTACACACTGATAGAACCTCTCTCACACAAAAGAAAGCTAAAACAGGAACAAGTGACAAATTTAAATGGTCTTTTTTTACAACCTTTTCCACACAACATAATGATATAAAAAGAATTTTCAATAGGCATTGGAAGGTACTACAAAGTGATAAAGTTTTGGGTGGGATCATCCCAGAGAAAGCTGGAACCATCTACAGGGGAGCACGATCAATACAAAATGATATTGCTCCCAATGTAATCGATATCCCCAAACCGATACAATTTTTTCCACTTAGCAAGGGATACTTTCCTTGCAGAAAATGTAACGTATGCCTACATAATATGTTGGGCAAGGGGAAAAGTGACTCTTTTACATCTTCAACCACTTCACGCAGGTACCTCATGAAACACTTTACTACTTGTGCTACCAGGTATATTGTTTATCTGATCACCTGCCCTTGCAACCAACAATATGTTGGTCGCACTATACGCAACTTCTCTATCAGAGTCAATGAACATCTCAGTAAAATAAAAAAAGGGTGTGACAAACACCCGGTTCCGAGACATTACCTTGAAAAACATAATAGAGATCCCACAGGTACCCGCTTCCAAGTCATTGACAAATTTGTCCCAAACTGGAGAGGTGATTCATGCCTGAGGGGGGTGTCGCGCCTCGAGACATTTTGGATTTATGAATTGAGGTGCTATTCCCCCTTCGGCATGAATACAGATTGGGACATCAATAGTTTTATTAATCAGGCTTAATCTATTTTGTCACGGACTATTATCACTACACATCATTTTTCCTTTTATTTTCGTTCTGTATGTCTACCTTATCATCCACTTCAATCCTGCATTATTTTCAGGGTCTTCTCATACTAACACATTTAATAGTTATCCTTTAGGACACCCCAATCTTATTTATTCATTTGTTTTTCAGTTTGTGTCCTTTTAGGCACAACGTTCACTTAATTTCATATATATATGCACTTTATCCTCGGGCCCGCGTCCAAATCTAGATATATGCGATTATTATGCATTTTTCTCTAGATCACGTGCGATTGTGGACGGGTTCTTTTGACTAATTTAGATTTTATATTTATTTTTGGCACTATTAGTAAATATGCTATATGTGCCAGTCTCCAAGTTCACTTCTATGTCACTGGCACTTTAATATATATTTTTTGGTCATTATGTATGTAATTCATATTATTTGATTTACTTTTGACACCATTAGAAAGTATACCATATGTGCTATACTTCTAGCTCACTCCCTTGTCACTGGCACCTCATCACTTTTTTAGGTAATATGAGTGCACTCACAATATCGGTCCATGTCACCATTCTTCATACATCTTTCTCAGATACCTCCTTATTGTTACTATCTGCGGGGTGTTATGTTTTATTATTTTTTATTATTTGTTCTTCCTTTCCTGATATCCTTCGATCCACTATCATTATGATGCCTTGGTTGCTAAGGTTACGTCGGGTGTTTTTACTGGACGTGACGCTATGTCGCCACGCCTCTAGTATCCTCCCCGTTGTCCTGCTCCCTTAAGGTTCTCGGATTCCACGTGATAGCGTCATTGAGTACGACGCACGCCGTGACGTGATAGCGTCACTGGTTACGGCGCACGCGTAGAACGGGCCCATTCTCTTTGACTGGCTGCCCTATGCACTGTCACGCCTACGGCGTGTGACGCTCACCACGAGCGAAACGGCGCCTATTTCTGTGGCCCCTCCCCTCCCTATTCCCTGGCAAGCTACTGGATGCGTGAGGTCCACACGCACACGCCCCCGGGTTGTGACGTAATGACGCAACGTGTGACGTTCGCACGCAAGCGTCCAAACGCACACGCCCCCTGGGTTGCAGCTTAGTGACTCAGCATGTGACGTCCACACATGCACGCCCCTGATCTGAGGTAATGCGTCCTGACGTGGCTCTCTGCGATTGGCAGTACGGAGCACGTACAGGAGAGGGAGTGTGCCATGGTGCGCTGTCTCCCTCCTTCCCTTGTATTTCTATGTGGTAACCTAGAAGTACATTTGTCCTTGTTATTGGACAAGATGGTCCTTTTCCACTCCCACATCCACTCCCTCCATGGCCATGTGACATATGTATGTAGTGATTGGCTGTACCTTCTCTTTTATTACACACCTTCTGACCTTTTGATTTGAACTGTAAACAATAGATCATCACATAAGGACTACTATTATGGTTACTGATATACACTTTTCTGGCCACTTACGGTTAGTAAAATAAGTCTGAGATATTCAAACAACACAACACGGATAGCATACAGACCCTCACAGTTCTTAATATTAGACTACACAAATGCAAACAGGTCATTTTATGTGATGTTGCAGTTTAATCCATGCGAAACAGATGGTATATGTCCGATCTTCTAATAGTGGCATTTGATGCGATTTCTATATGCCCTTTATGTGCATTGGATTTCCTTGTAATTTTATGTTAGATGAGGCCATGTCTAATATGATTGATTTAGAGACATTTATTTGCGAACATGGTGGCTTACTTATATATTTTTGTCACTATATTAACTTAACAATTTGCATCGGTGCTGGATGCGATTTTTGGGGATGCTTTTTATGTACTAGATTTTCTTGTATTTTTATGTTAGATTAGACCTTCAATATTATGATTAACTTATGGATATCTATCTGTGAATGTGGTGGCTTATTCTTATATTTGTGTCACTAAAATAATTTGATAGCTTGTATCAATGACATTTTTATATCTTATTCATACTCATCCATTTATTGTGTTTAAAGATGCTTTCTCTGATTTGATTAAATGTTCATTGTATCTTTAAGAGGTTGTCCGAGATAGGATTCCCCGCCCTTTGGTAGGCGGAACCCCTCTCTGACTCCTTATATATTTGTTAGCAATGTGGTGGGCCCCAACATGCCCCTGTAGAAGACACATATGTCGAAACGCGTTGGGCGAGCTGTTGGCACCCTACATTGCTTTTAATCTTTATTTTAGACTGTCTATGTGATCACTAAGTCATTAATTATTTTTTGACTTCAATAAATCAACCTTTTTTATACCATCTGACCTGCACCATGTGGAGCCCTTTTTCTTTTTTTCTTTTTTCTGTTTTCTTGGCTTAAACCTCCACAACGTCTCCCTCTCTATTTGGGTGAGATTGGAGAATCAGTACAACGGGCTACGTCTGAGCTTGACTACATACACCCTTGACGTTCCATTTGAAAGGATCCATCACAGGGCTTACAATCGTTTGGAGCTCATCCATCAGCTCAACAGACCTTCCTCTTCGTACTCCTCGGTCCCAAACTGTGACCTAAAGCCTTCTAGACTCAACTGTCATATGACTGTATGAGTCCAACTAAGTCGGTAAGAAGTATTTTATCCATTCTTCTCTGATGTTACAGTCAAGCAGACTCGCATGAATACACCCGCCCAGTCCAATTTCCCCCCTCTGTGACGGTTCGACCACCCTTGGGCCGGCTATATAGTGGAACGTGTGGCTATTATTGGACTTTTCTTTAGGCATTCTTATTTATATCATTTTTGCTTCTATCCATATAATTTATGCTGACCACATCTATTAGTGAAGCGCTACACTGTTTTTATTGTTTTGTTTGTTGAACTTTGTTTGTTTTTTGGTGTTGGCTGCTGTTTTTTGGCTGTTGAGGCCTCTTTCCATATATACTAAATTGTAGCGCAGTGTTTTCCCCCTAAACTGTATTTTTCTTGAGATCTATTTGGACAACATGTAGCAAATCAAAGGTCCCGGGGCTTCAAAAAGAAAGCCCCCAAAAAAACACTAAGTGTGTCACTATAGTGTCTTCTGCCCTGCTTCAAATCACCCCCCCCCCAAGTAATATACTATGTCCCCCCCATTGTATTGTCCTCTGCCCCACTCCCACACCTGGTAGTGTCCTGTGCCCCCCCCCCCCCCGCATAGCACTATTCTCTGCTTCTCCTCCCCCCCCCCCCAGTAGTGTCCTTTGCCCCTCTATAGCGCTCCCAACACAAAGCTGTAGGTAGCTCTCTCCTACCTTACAGCGCTTGTACATCACAGAAGAGTAAGAGGCAGCGCAGTGCTGAATGGAGGATAGGACCGGGAGCTGCATTAGTTAACTTTTTATGTTAGCAAGCTGATAATTGGTTGCTAGGACCGACTAGCAACCAATCACCTCTCTGCTAGTGAAGAGAAATCAATGCCAATGGAGCCTGGAGGGGACGCATTGGCACAGTCCTGATCGTGATCTACCTGTCAGCTTTCCTTGATTGACAGGTAGATCACAATCAATGGGTTGCCGACCCAGGCTGTACACGGACCAGGAAGTGACGTGTATAATGTCACGTCCTGGTCCTGAGCTGTCAATCAACAGGATTAGTGCCTGGTGATGTGATAATAATAATAAATACATTTAAAAAGTTTTAAACAATTAAACAGACACACACATTTTTTTTTAACCCTTTCATGCCTAACCCGATTTCTGACATCTGTTGCTTGCAAGTTAAAATCTGTAATTTTCACTAGAAAACTACTTAGAAATACTTAGAACCCAAAAACAATTTATATATATCTACATCTATATTATTATATATATTTAGCAGAGACCCCAGAGAATAAAATTGTGAGCGCTGCAATATTTTATGTATACGGAATTTGCGCAGCGGTCTTTCAAACACACCTTTTGGGGGGTGGCCTTTCATGAAAAAAAAAAGTAAAGTTAGCCCAATTTTTTTGTATAATGTGAAAGATGAAGTTTCACTGAGTAAATAGATACCTAATATGTCATGCTTTGAAATTGCGCACAGCGATACCTCACATGTGTGATTTAAACACCGTTTACATATGCAGGCACGACTTACGCATTCCGTTTTTTTGCTAGCTCGCAGGGATGGGGGCGCTTTAAAAAAAAAAAAAAAAAAACTTTAATTTTTTTTTTTACATTTACTTTTATTGTCGTCACAATGTAAACATACATTGTGATAGTAATAGGTGGTGACAGGTACTCTTTATGGAGGGATCGGGGGTCTAAAAGACCCCGATCTTCCATAAAGTACAGATTTGTGGAGTGCACGACTAATAGTTGTCCTGCGGAAAGATTCTCCCACCTGAGCTGTGGATCTCTGTAGCTCCTCCAGAGTTACCACGGGCCTCTTGGCTGCTTCTCTGATGAATGTTCTCTTTGCTCGGCCTGTCAGTTTAGGTAGGTTTGCAGTTGTGCCACACTCTTTCCATTTTTGAATAATTAATTGAACAGTGCTCCATGAGATGTTCAAAGCTTGGGATATTTTTTTTATAACCTATCTGCTTTAAACGTCTCCACAACCTTATCCCTGACCTGTCTGGTGTGTTCCTTGGCTATCATGATACTGTTTGTTCACTAAGGTTCTCTAACAAATCTCTGAGGGCGTCACAGAACAGCTGTATTTATACTAAGATTAAATTACACACAGGTGGACTTACTAATTTGGTGACTTCTAAAGGCAATTGGTTCCATTAGATTTTAGGTAGAGGTATCAGAGTAAAGGGGGCTGAATACAAATGCATGGCACACTTTTTAGATATTTATTTGTAAAAAAAATTGAAAACCATTTATCATTTTCCTTCCACTTCAAAATTATGTGCCACTTTGTGTTGGCCTATCACATAAAATCCCAATACAATACATTTACGTTTTTGGATGTAACATGATAAAATGTGGAAAATTTCAAGGGGTGTGAATACTTTTACAAGGCACTGTATATGATTTTTTTGTGGGATTTAAGTAATCTTTAGGCCTAAAATGATTTTTACATTTTACAAAAAGGTTTTGGGACTGCAGTGGTAAAATACCTACCTTCTAATCTCTAATACTGTGCCCTCTCTCCTACTGGGTGCAATGAGGGTAAGCGAGGAATGCACAGTGCCGCTGTGGAAGGGAGTGGGGTGGTGGGTAGACGGTGGGGCAGCAAAATACACCTATGCCTAAGAAAACAAAAATCCTTCCACCGGTCCTGCTTTTCGTCTTCTGCTGTATGGCAAGGTATTTTCCTTGCCCCCATCCTGTGACTGGTTAGATAAGGAGCAGAATTGGAACTTTTCACTCTGCTTTCTATCAGTATGTTCCTTGCTGCTGTTCCTTCCTCCAGTTTGAGTGCTACTGTACAGAGGATTTCAAAAGTTTAATCCCAAATCAAGATAAAGGACTTAAACGTGTTAATTAAAACACACATTTAATATATATATGGCAAATCTACTTTCATCTATTAAAAAGTGTACTAATGCGTTGATAAACCAAATAATTAAGCCGCAACCATTCTAATGTTCCATTCTAGTGTTCTGACACAAAGTGATCAATATATAACTTTCATCTAGTTGTCATTTTCTTGAAAGCAGCGAAATATCAGAAACTGTTAATATTTATTAAGGCATCAATTCAAATTCAATATTTATCATTCCAGATTTAGTAGCGCACAGCATAAGCTCATCTGTATGGGTTGCCATGACTGCTTAAAGACTATCTTGGCCTCTTGGACATTCATGTAGAATGTTAAAACAGCAAGAGTGGCCCCCAGAGAGAAATGCATTAAGAAGTCTGACCTGTGAGGGTTTCCAGTAGCATAATCAATAAACGCCATGAATAATTCAAGAAAGAAAGTGGAATTTGTGTCCCAGGCATTTCACATATTTAATGGATCATTATTAGAAAAGAAGCCTGAATCACACTCATTTGTAATCTCTAGTCAAAAGTGGAAAAACATGGTGCCTTTCAATATACTAATTATTTCTTACAGCTGAAAACCCTATTATCTATAACTTTCTAATCCCTGGAGCCTTGAGCTAAGCCTAAAGTAGTATTAACCACTTACCACCTGTGGGACATCATTTGACATCCTGGACTTGAAGTGAAGATATTGGGACGATGCCTGCAGCTACAGGCATCATCCCGGTATCTGTCTCTTCAGTAGGTTAATCCCTGCCATGTAAAAGACATTCTAGCAGCTAATTAGCTGCCGGAGGGTTTTTATAAGCAGCAGGAGGGGACCTCCCTCTCGCTGCCCCCCTGTGCCTCTTCAGGCTCTCTTGTGTGATCAGAGGGCCCGGGATCCGACCCAGCAGCGGTTTACCATAGAGCTGGCTGGGGACTGCAAGGTCCTGGGAGGCTGGATGTGACGTCATGATGCTCTGGCAGACAAAAGAACTGGCATTTGTTTTCCGGAAAGCAGAGATCAATGTATTTGTTTTTTAATCTCGTGCTTTTCAGGGTAGTGGAGAGATGTGGGGTCTTATGTCTTCATAAAGAGTACCTGTCATTTATATCACAACGGGTGTTTACATGTCATGTGATAGGAATAAAAGTGTTAAAAATTAAAGGGACAATTACGCACAGCGAAAGCCTACCTAGCTTATATCCGCATATGTAAACAGAACACTGTTTACATATACGGTGATAACTCACATGTGTGGTGTGAACATACACCACACATGAGGTATCGCTGTGAATGTTATAGCGTAAGCAATAATTATAGCACTAGACATTCGCTGCTACTCTGAATTGGTAACCTGTAAAAACTTTTAAAGCATCACCTATAGAGATTTTTATGTACCGCAGTTTGGCACAATTCCATGAGCATGCACAATTTTAAAGTGTGACATGTTCAGTATCTTTTTACTCGGCGTAATATTATCTTTTATATATAAAAAATTGGGTTATATACAGTTGGAAAAATAATTATTTGATCTCCTGCAGATTTGATCTCTTGCAGATATTGTAAGTTTGCCCACTTACATACATATGAAGGGTCTATATTTTTTTTATCATAGGTGTATTTTAAATGATAGAGACAGAATTTCAACCAAAAATCCAGAAAAAACATGATAAAAATGTTATAAATAGAGTTGCAGTTCAGTGAGTAAAATACGTATTTGACCCCCAAGTAAAACATGGCTTAGTACTTGGTGGAGAAACCTTTGTTGGCAAGCACATAGGTAAGACGTTTCTTGTAGTTAGTGACCAGGTTTGAACACATCTCAGAAGGGATTTGGTTAACTCTTCTTTACAGATCTTCTTTAAACCCTTGAGGTTTCTTGGCTGTCGCTTGGCAACTCGAAGTTTCAGCTTCCTCCATAAATTTTCTATAGGATTAAGGTCTGGAGACTGGCTAGGCTTTAATGTGCTTCTTCTTGAGCCACTCCATTGTTGCCTTGGCGGTATGTTTTGGGTCATTGTCATGCTGAAAGACCCATCCATTACCCATCTTCAGTGTTTTGGCTGAGGGAAGAAGGTTCTCATCCAAGATTTTACAATACATGGCCCCGTGCATTAGCCCCTCACCCCGAACTGTGGACAATGTTGCATTCCATTTGGAAATCATGGTCCTAGAGTCCAGGGGAAGAGTGGAGAGGCACAGAATACAAGTTGCAGGAGGTCCATTGTGAAGTTTCCACCATCAGTGAGGATTTGGGGAGCCGTGTCATCTGCTAGTGTTGGTCCACTGTGTTTTATCAAGGCAGCGCAGCCCTCTACCAAGAAATTCTAGGGAATTTCAGCTTCCCTTTGCTGACCAGCTTTATGGAGATACTGATTTAATTTTCCAGCAGAACATGGCAACTACCCACACTGCCAAACGTACCAATATCTGATTTAATGATCATGGCATCACTGTGCTTGGTTGGCCAGCAAACTCGCCTGACCTAAACCCCATAGAGAATCTGTGGGGTATTGTCAAGAGCAAGATGAGAGACACCAGACCCAACAATGCAGGTGAGCTAAAAACCACTAAGAAACCTTGGCTTCCATAACAGCTCAGCAGTGCCACAGGCTGATCGCCTCCATGCCACACCGCATTAATGCATGCAAAAGGCATACTATACTGTACATGGGCACACTTTTTAGTAAGCCAGCATTTCTGTATTAAAAATCTTTTTTTTTATTGGTCTTATGCATATTTCTAATTTTCTGAGATACTGAATTTTAGGTAAGCCATAATCATCAAAATTAAAATAAAGAAATGCTTGAAACATATCACTCTCTTCACCTTTTGAATTCATTTACTAAACAAATTAACTTGATGATAGTCTAATTTTATGAGAGGCACCTGTATATGACTTCATTGTGTCTTTCATTTGAGCCTGTGTTATATCTGCCTGGAGTTCAGCTTTAAATGTAGAACACACTAGCTTTTACAGTAGCTCTGTCTTATATTAGAATTATATTTATACAAATTACCTAATCAGTAACAAATGACACAGGTATTAGGAATGGCAGAATTCAACATTTCACACTCCCACTCAAATTGCACGGTTTAATAATATCTACTTTTTGTTTACTGTAAAGGGCATTCATATTTTATGTGAAACCTCCATGTGGCCCGGTTTTGGAGCTGCTAAATTAATTGCTCAATGTTAGGCAAAATCAGCCAGTAAATGGAATTACATAACTAGTATTTTGTCTGTGCAGTTGAGGCAGAGATATCAGGACTCTAGGGAAAAACAAACATAGTCTTTCAAAAACGGTCAGATAAAGTAAGCCAACAATCTCCTACCAAAATGAATTGTGCATAATTATGCTTGGATCTTCTGAACATGCTTGTTTATTTACTGAGAACAGATCAACTAACATGTATCAAGCACTTTTACATCTGAAATGCCATATACTATACTAAAAGCTAAACCCCGGCACAAAAAAACAAAACAAACAAAAAAAAAAACATTAATTCAGCTATGAATTCAGTGAAAATTTATTGTATTTGTAATGCACCTGAATTTTATTTCAGACTTCTGCAGACTGATGTATAGAAGCAGTCAGTTGGTGAAAGGGAGGGGCAGGCCAGAAAGACAATCAGGTATGCTGCATTCAAATGTGCTGACAACATGATGATCGGAGGAGAGGGCGGAGTTAGTGGAGAGTGTGAGCTCTTCAGTCTACTTCTGCCCTATTAATGTCCAGTCAGTAAGTTGGGGGTGGAGAGAAGATGCCATTGTATTTCTTCTACAGCTTATAACTAACAGAGAAAGTGGTGTCTCCTTCTTGGTTGTGCTGTCTACCAGGTCTGTGTAAATCTGAGCAATGTGTGGACAGAAATACAAATCCATTGGTGGGTAAAATAGTCAATAAATATACATACTATCTATGTTTTTGGTTGTTTGTCTGGAGCTGACCTTTAGTTTTATTCCAAAAATTTATATATATATATATATATACACACACACACACACATATACATACATACACACACACACACACAGTATATATATATATATATATATATATACACACATATTTATATCAATATATTTCATTTATATATACACACTGTATATATACACAAACACACACACATATATAAAATATAGTGTTTATATAAATATATATATTATATTATCTATATATATATATATATATATATATATATATATATATATATATATATATAAATATAGATATATTATATATACAGACACACACACACACACACACACACTGGTATGTATATATGTATAACAAGCTGTATAACAAAATATTGTTCTCTTTCCATTGCCACTGGACACTGCTGTTAAACTGCCACACAGCACCATCTAGTGTAAAAAGCCTAAACTGCAGATGAAACAGAACAGGCCTTGACTCACTTTATTAAAATTGCCTGAGGATTACATTGCATTTTAGCACATACATTTTGGTGCAGGTTTTTGGCAGCAGAAATGTTGGCACCAGCACTCGTCTCACATGACATAATGTAATAACTGCTACTACTCCATTCACAGAATTTGCTGTCATGCTGGTGTAAATTTGACTTGAAATTTAGAGTTACTGTTATGCCATGTACACACGACCGGACTTTTTGACAGCAAAGGTCCGACGGAACAAATCCATCGGACTTTTCGATTGTGTGTGGGCTCCATCGGACCTTTGCTTGCCAAAAATCTGACAGACTTTAGAAATAGAACAGGTTTTAAATTTTCCCGCCGGACCCATTTCCTAGCGGGAAACCTGTTCATCTGTATGCTGGTCCGATGGACCAAATACGGCGCGTGGGCAGCTACAGCACCTGCTCGCGAGAATGTTTCCAGCGCGATCCTATTGCGCTGGTTCTCGGCGACAGGGTACTGTACATCTCGCTCTCACTGCAATAGGAAAAACACATTTTCCTATCGCAGTAAGCGCGAGGGGGAATGCCCCTCCAGGGGCATACCAGTCCCTTAGGTTTGGTATGGATTTTAAGGGGAACCCCCCTACGCCAAAAAAGCGGCACGGGGGTCCCCCCAAAGTCCATACCAGACCCTTATCTGAGCATGCAGCCCAGCCGGTCAGGAAAGGGGGTGGGGACGAGCGAGCGCACCCCCCCAAAGTCGCACCGGGCCGCATGCCCTCAATATGGGGGTTGGGTGCTGTGAGGAAGGGGGGCCTCTTCCCGACAACCCTGGCCATTGGTTGTCGGGGTCTGTGGGCGGGGGGCTTATCGGAATACGGGAGCCCATTTTAATAAGGTTGGCCTGGTCGTTGGCCCTTGTCCTCATCACCATGGGGACAAGGTGCTTTGGGGTGGGGGGCCCGCAGGGCTCCCCCCCTTCCCCAAAGCACCCACCCCCCATGTTGAGGGCATGCGGCCTGGTACGGCTCGGGGGGGGGGTGCTCGCTTGTCCACACCCTCTTTCCTGACCGGCCGGGCTGTGTGCTCGGATAAGGGTCTGGTATGGACTTTGGTGGGACCTCCACACTGTTTTTTCAGTGTAGGGGTTCTCCTTAAAATCCATACCAGGCGGCGGGGCTAGCTAGGTGTCAATCTCGCTGATAAAAGCTGCGAGATCGACTTCCTTTTCTAGTCCCGTCGTAACTCATCACGTTCAAAATTAACAGGCTTTAGTCCGTGTGTGGGCAAGTCTGTTCATTTGGAAGTCCGCCGGAAACTCAGTTGGAACTCCATCAAGAAGTCCAGCGGACCTAGTCTGCCGGAAAGTCCGGTCATGTGTGGGCAAGTCCGTTTGTTCGGAAAGTCCGGCGGAACTCTGCTGAAATTCCGGTGGAAGTCCGCCAGACCCTAGTCTGCTGGAAAGTCCAGTCGTGTGTACACAGCATTAGAGACAAGGTTGAAGTTAACGGTTACATTTATGGATGCGTTAAGAGTTGCGTTTAACAGTAAAGTTGATGCTCAGTAGACTGCTATCATGCTTTTCATGTGTAAAACCCATATCACCACAAACCTGGTCAACTGATATAAAGATTTATTTTTTGTAACACCTATAGGCATGGTTGACCACTTAAAACCTATTTTTTTTTTTTATAAATATTGTAAAATGCATATTCTGACCATCTGAACATATATTATCTATGGAGGAAGGAATGATGATAGCAGTTATTAATGTGTTACTAAATCCAGGACTCTGTATTCAATATATCTGGTCTCCCATGGTACACAGAACATGGAATTTTAATAGTTTTAGTAAATATAAACTGCTAAATACCCTTTCTCATCAGCAGTGTATAGCAGTCTTGTGATTTCTTTCAGTTCCTAGTAAAGCTTGTAGGAGGGGTTTTCATACTGCATTGAGCTGTCCTATCAGGATCCAGGACCCCTGAACCTCTGTCTGGACAGTGCGGATTGGCCTTGTGTCCATTACATGCACTTTCCCAGAAAAAAAAAACTCTCAATACACCCCAAACTGAGCATGTGCAGCTCCGTCTTATCTGGACCTGTTCTAGAGTCAGTGGAAGGAGGGGAGGATCTGTGCATACAGCATCAAACAGCCTTTTTACACAATGAAGAGGATTAACCCCTTAGGTTCCACCTTAGTTCCCCTTAGTGAGTATAACAAGCATGCTTTACTGCATATACAGACTGATTTTACTGTTGTGGGTTTAGAAACACTTTAAATAAGAACGGATCAGTCATTAACAGCGCAATCACGTAACTACTTTGAATTCATGTGAAAAGTTACTTTTTTTCTATATATATAAAACTGCATCTTTCTTTATTATTAGTTCCTCCTTCAATTTTGTACTAATCACCAAGGAGTGGAATAAGCAGAAAAATAAACTTGTGTTTGCCAGTTAAATTAAGAGGAAGTTGAACTGTGATTCTTAGGATGTAAAAGTATACCCAGAATCCAAGAAAAAGCACTACCTCATTTCTTCTAACTGCAGCCACTTGGATGTGTGTGAAAATACAGCTTAGAAATGTGATAGGCATTTGCTGCCCTCTGGTGTAAGTAATCAGAATTTTGTGTTATTCAAAATTCACTTTGGCATGGATACACAATGTGTTTAATAAAAGTAAAATTGAAATGTAATTGCCCTCTTTTCTTCTATCATTACAAATTACTAATGGCATAAAATATTCATTTAAAAATGTATGCATTTATTTCAGTCCAATGTACATACCAGGGGTCCCCAAACCATTTAAACAAAGGATCAGTTCTTTATCCATCGTACTGTTTGGGGGCAAGACTGTGGTTAGTAGGAGTTGTACTCCAACTGACCACAATCTTGCTCCCTTTTTTTTTTTTTAAATGCCCTGGCATTGAAGGTTAGTGAACATAACAATGCCCCTACTTTTAGTTGGTGGTCAATGACAGTACAAAATACCCCTATGTCGGTGCTCAGTGTGTGTACACAAAAGGGCCTGATGCCGGTGCCCAATGGGAATAAAATGCACCAAAGCCAGTGATCACTGTGAGTACATAATGGCCCATGTCGGTGTCCCTGCCTAAGCAGTCAACTGGAGTAAAAAATAAAATAAAAAAAATTTAATTCCCATGTCAGTGGGATTAAAAATTCCACTATGTGGGTAATCAGTAGGAGAAAGGTGGCAGAAAAAATTCCCTGAAGATGACAAGCATCCTACAGAATTCTGTTGAGAAATTTGAGCTGACCTGGGAACCCTGGGCTACCCATATGAAAGTCACCCTTTAATCGGGCATATATATCTTTCTATTGTATTGTATCTTGACATTGTAAGCCGTCTCCTGCACAGGTATCTCCCCCTTCTACTTTTCTCTTATATTCCATCTTCACCTACCATTGCTTCTCTTCCTTCTATCAACGTGTTCAACTACAGTTACCTCAGAGTTTTGGGAACCTTTCCCAGATTCTCTGGCCAATTAGTAGGTTGTTTCTTATGTTGGATGTATGCGACCCTATTGCAATCTTTCCCAAGGGGGCTGGTCTCCTAATATTATCAGGCCTGGACGGTGCAGCTATATTCAATATTGGGCAATAGGGTCACAATACCAATTTATGTTTGTTCTTTATCATCTGTCCCCGAGTTATGGACAACAATTTGGATGTTACATGGTTTAATCAATTTGGGGTATATTTTACCATTTAGTATACCTTTGATGGCAATAAGTAGTCCACTTACAAATTCCTCTCCATAGTAGTACCTCTCGAGACTCTTGATGCACAGGAATATTGGGTATATTGTTGCTATGACACCTCAAATATGTTTTACCCCATTGGATTCCTTCTTTTTGGTAAATGTTACTGAATATCACACTGACGTACTGTTATTTTAAACATGGCAACCAATGACATTTCTTATTCTGTACTGATTGTCTATAGTTTTGCTTTAATTCAATAAAAATATTCAAACATACAAATGCCCTGATGTTAGTGGGAATAAAAGATGCCCTTTGGTCAGTTGTCAGAGAAAGTAAAAAAAATGTCTCGTGCAGCTTGAGAAATGAAAAATTCCCGTTTCAGTGAGAGTAATTAAAGTCCTTCCTAGTCCTCTAATGCCCTGTATACTCGGTCAGAAATTCTGACAGAAAAGGTCTGATCAGATTATATTGTCGACGGAAAAAATTTGAGAGCAGGATCTAACATTTTCCGACAAAAAAATCTGATTTCACATTTTCCGATCTTTTGTAGAGAATTCCGACGGACAAAGGGCCACGCATGCTCAGATCAAATTACGAGGCCAAAGCTATTGGCTACTAGCCTCTACGTAGTCCCTGTCGTACGCAATGAATGTCACCACGTTCCGAACGATCGGATTTTACGACAACTTTGTCCGACCGTGTGTATGCAACACCAGTTTCGGACAAAATCCGTTGTAAAAAAATCAGACGGATTTTGTGGTCGGAATGTCCGACCGTGTGTACAGGGCATTACTCTCTGGGGGCATTTGTATCAGTGCCCCCAGAGAGTAAGAGGGCTAGGAAGGCTTTTTATTACTCTCACTGAAATGGGATTTTTTTTATTTCTCAATATGCACGGGGCAATTTTTTTTACTTTCAACCCCCCCCCCCCCCCCCCCAAACCCTGCTTGGAATTGGTGTTGAGTGGGATAAAAAGAGAACACATGGATGGAGGATCCATGTCCTATCATGTTCATTGTTGTGACATCAAGGCTAGGGCTATGTAGACCCCATGTGGCAAGATATCACTCCATCCAGTAATGCCTGTAAAATATGTTGGAACACTCTTGCCTGGAGTTTCGCTTTAAGCTAGATCAATACATGCAACTTGATATTCAATGAAATGTATGCAGATCTTTACCAATGATGTGCACTTAGTCCCTGTCCACACCACAAAAACTTCCTCCAGATCTGTTCCGAATGCTTTTTTGCATGCGTGTTTTAACGTGTTTTTGATGCATTTCAGAATGCATTCCAGATGCTTTTTTTTTTACTTCTTTTTTCCTGTTTTTTTTTCACTGTACTGGGGTCTGCTGCATTTTTGATGCTTTTTTTTGGTGTGAACTATACCACTGGAACCCATATAACCTACTTTCCATGCATTTCTGATGCAGAGAAAAAGAACAGCATTGCATGTGGTGTGAAGGGGCCCTTAGGAAAACAAGGCACGGGGGTTGAATTAGTCACAGCCATTGACACCACATGCAGTGCTTTTTTGTTCTGCATCAAAAACGCATGAAAAGTAGGTTGTATGGGTTCATACCAGTGCAGTGCGTTCCATTGGTTTTAAGTTCCAGAAAAAAAAAAGAAATACAACATACTGCTTTTTTCCTACACAGAACTGTACTGGAATGTGGTTAAAAGCATTAAAAAAAAGTGAAGGAAAAAAAAAAGGAAAAAAGAAGAAGAAATGCATCTGTAATGCTTAAAAAAAAGCGTTGAAATTGTGCATGCAGAAATGCATCTAGAACGGATCTGGATAATGTTTTTGTGGTGTGAAAGGCCACTAAAAATGGAGTGTGCAAAATCTGGTGCAGCTGTGCAAGGTAGCCAATCAGCTTCTAACTTTAGCTTGTTCAGTTAAGCTTTGACAATAAAGCCTGGAAGCTGATTGCTTTTTATGCAGAGCTGCACCAGATTTTGCACTTTCCAGTTTCCAACGTTAACGGTAAAGCAATGGGCAGGGGCGTTTTGGGAGCGCTGTATACAGTACTCCCAAACCACCCCAAATATGTTGCTTTCAGGACTTTTTCTAATATCTCACAAGTGTACCGCCCTAGTGTGAAAGCACTCAGGCTTTTACACTCGGGCAGCATAGGAGGTGGTTTTAGCCCTTGTACACACGGTCGCAGATTCCGACGGAATGTGTCCTATCGGACCGTTTTGTCGGATAATCCGACTGTGTGTGGTCTCCAGCGGACTGTTTCCGTCGGAGTATCCGACGGACCAAGTTTTCCAACTTGTCCGCAAAATTTTCCGACAAAATGCTCGGATCGGACATACTCCGATCATGTGTAGCCTACTCCGACAGACAAAGTGCCACGCATGCTCAGATCAAATTCCTAGACGAAAGCTATTGGCTGCTAGCCTGAACGTAGTCCCGTTGTAACGAAATAACGTCATCACGTTATGTACAATCAAATTTTCTGACAACTTTGTCCGACTGTGTGTATGCAACAGTTTCGGACAAAATCTAACGGATTTGGTTGTCAGAATGTCCGACCGTGTGTACAAGGGCTCACAGGTTCTATTTCTGGAGCAAAACACCTGAAAACTGCCTCAGTGTGAAAGGGGTCTTAGTAAATCAATCCACCCTAAATCAGATAAATAAATATATATGCTGCACTTTACAAAGTCATACACCATACCAGTGTAAAAAGAAACATAAAACCTCCAATAGTGAAAAAAAACATCTTTCCTAAGACCCCTTTCACACCGCTGAGCTTATAGCATCGGATTTGCAGCGCATTTCGGCCGCTAGCAGGGCACTTTTACCCCCCGCTAGCGGCCGAGAAAGGATTAAAACTGCCCGCAATACGCCGCAATATAAGTAATATAGCGCTGCCACATTTCAATGGGAAGCAGCGGTGGAGGAGCGGTAAATGCGCCGCTGCTTCACCGCTCCAAAGAAGCTGCTGGCAGGACTTTTCCTGACGTCCTGCCAGCGCAACGCTCCGGTGTGAAAGCCCTTGGGGCTTTCACACTGGAGACAAAGGAGCAGCAGTTTGAGGGCAGATTGCAGGCACTATTTCTAATGCTATAGCGCCTGCAAAACACCCTCGTGTGAAAGGGGTCTAACAGTAGAAAATGACAATAGATGAACACATATATTAGAAATAAATACAAATATTATACATATATTAAAAATAAAAGATGTGTATATAAAAGCTTAAACAATGATGATAGATATAAAGTGCTACTGTGCAAAGAGGTGCAATTCCCACTTTTATGATCCTGTATAGATTATCAGTGACCCACTAATGCATAAAAAAGTGCTCCTGTGCATGTGCATAGCATCCAGTATTATATAGTATATCAGTATTGCATTGCTGGATTGTCCAAAGAAGTTCTCCTGTACAAGTGTATGGTATCCAAAAAGAGTCTATCCAGATGTAATAAAGTGCATGCGATTATAAAGTTCATGCGAATATAAAACTGGTAAGTGCAATAAAGTTCATGTGATTATAAAATCCAGAACATGCCGTGGTGTTCCTCACTCTGATGCTCCCCTTAAGTATTTAATGCTCACCTCAGAGCGTGCGACCTTGCAACTAATCGCAATCAAAACACGCATATGAACCATCTCTGGGATCTTGTAGTTGCACCGGAATCCTGGACTCGTCAGTATGGTACCTACCTCGGTGAGTGTATAAAATAAAGGCTTGATAGTGTAATAGAGTTTTAACCCTAAATCAGATATCTGTTCACCTTTGACACATTAAAATACTACAAACATAACATTGGGAATCAACCCTGCAACTGAAATCCTGAAGCAGAAAAAAATTATTAACAAGCACTTGTGTTCTCACATATATTCAGCTGTTCACACTCAGTTGGAGATAGAAACTAGGGCCAAAATAACTAGTGCCACTTTATCTGTCCAGCTGGCAATTAGAAGTCTCACCAACAAGGATGCTCCTGCAGCTGTTTATGAAATAATAGACTTTTATATTCTTGAAATGGTTCCATTTTTTGGCATGTTAAATTGAGCTAAGCCCGAGAGAGTCACATTTGGCAACGTGCGGGCTACCAACGTCTCAGAAGCAACCCATTAACATCCCGTATCAGTAGGCCTTTAACAGAATATTATCACATTGTTGGTATTTCCACGTTACCGACATGATATAACACATATTTCAAAGTGCAATGCACGTTATACTGTGCTGTTGTGTCTGTGTATGAGATTTTCCTGAATTACTGACAAAAACAGACACATAATTCATTGCGCGTCACTCCCTTTCCTGAGAGCCCAGTTTGTTTGACTTCATCACTGAGGAATGTATATGGACCTTTTTTTGGACAAAAGAAATTGAAATGTTTTTATGGCCTGTTACATCACAAATTAGAAATGCAGGATTACTACAGCTAAACTCTGACTACCTGGAGATTATAACCATAGAACTTTACGATTATGAACAAGAAAATACTTGATAAAGTGAGCCTCTAAAACACTTACAGGCTTACTCAATAAAGGACAATATGAAAAGTGAACTAATAGAATTATGACATGGGTAATTGGGATTTCTGCACAGGATCATCATTTGGGCTGATACCTGGATGCCTCATTCTCCCATTCTGAAATCAAAAGGAAATACTGCTCATTTGTGTTGTCATGTGGGGGTTTTGCGTGTGCCGGACGCCAGCACAGCTCCCGGAAAAGATGCCATATGGGGAGCCTCCAGCTATCACTATTGCACTCTCGTTGCAGGGTAGTCGTGAGTATTTTTATAACCAGGGTTAATTCCCAAGTTATATATTTATTTATTTTTTTATTTTTTTAGTATTGACCTGAAACCAAATTACACACATTGTTGCTCCTGAAGAGTGGATATAAATACTCCACGAAATGCGTAGAGCCTCTGTACATGCAATGTGCAATACTGATACAATATTGATATATGTAATATAGATGAACTATGAGCCTTTGTATATGCAATGTCTAATACCGATTTAATATAAATATATGTAATATAGATGAGTTTTTGTGACTCATGTACCCATTTGTGTGGAATTTTTCATCATTCAGCGTTTTATGATAAATATATAATTTCTTGACCCCTCACTATTGACTGCGTGCTTCATATAAAGTCTCGCCTTTTTTCTTTTTCTCATACTGCTTATTTGTAACCTCTGAGTAGAAAGACAGATTCCAATGAATTATACGTATACGGCCATAAGAACAAGTACTAAACGCATATACAGCATAGCCACCTAAGATTATGGGATGCAGCATTGTCCTGTGCAGTGTTTATAAACTCGTTTATAACCCTTACAGTGGTAAACATTTACAAAGAAAATCCAAATTTGTGTAATTTTTTTCTAAATGACTTCTAAAACATGCTTCACACCCTGTAAACGTGTATCAATGCTTTTTAAAGTCCTTATGCATTTTAAAACAGTACATCATCTAGTTTGTTTTCTATATTTAGTGTTTGCTCATTTTAGTTAATCCACTCCCTGGTTATCTCTCACCTTGACTACTGCAACTCCCTCCTCATTGGCTTACCTTTACATATGCTATTCCCTATCCAGTCCATCATGAATGCTGCTGCCAGGCTCATCCACCTTACCAACCAATCTGTGTGTCTGCTACCCCACTCTGCCGATCCCTCCACTGGCTTCCACTCACCCAACAAATTAAATTTAAAATACTAACAACAACTTACAAAACCATTCACAACTTTGCCCCCCGGCTACATCACTAACCGAGTCTCAAAATACCAGACTAATCTTTCTCTTCGTTCCTCCCAAGGCCTCCTTGCTCTCTAGTTCCCTTTGTCTTCTCCTACCATGCTCGCCTCCAGGACTTCTCCAGAGCCTCTCCCATCCTCTGGAACTCCTACCCCAATCTATGTGACTATCTCCTACTCTATCCACTTTTAGATGATCCCTGAAAACCCTTCATTTCAGAGAGGCCTTCTTGGCCCCCACCTAACAACTGTACTTCCACTATCTCCGGCAGCTCATCCACCAGAGTGATGGCCTTTTGTATCTCTTGATCCTCCCTCTTAGATTGTAAGCTCTAACAAGCAGCCTCCGATTCGTACTGTAATAAATTGTATTGTCTGCTGTGGTGATGCGACTCCTTGTCACTGTGTTTTGGCAATCTACGCCTGATTTGTTTACAGGCAGGTGTGCTGATTACACACCTGTGGGCTGGGTTTATATTCATCCCAGGGATAGAGCTCAGGGCTCATACTTGGAGAAAGCTCCACCCCAGACAGGAGGCCTGGTCTAGGAGGTCGGCAGGGTCCCAGCAGGAGACAGCACCATAAGAGAGAGACGGGGATGTAAGGCTGCAGGTTACAGCCTGAGTGTGCATGTCTGCAGGAGGAAGATGTAGCCTGCGACCAAGCAGCACGAAGCTGACAGTGAGTAAGCCAGGAGGCTGAAGGATGTGTATACAGTGATGGTGGAACCCCCTGTGAGGGAAATTTATTTATTTATATTTTTTGTTTCCTTTAATAAAATTGGGCTGCCATGCCCTTAAAAATGCAGTATGGAGTGGCACGTTTATGATGCATGCACCACTAGAGTTGAATCACCTCGCATATTTACACTGCTTTACTGTATGTTGTAAAGCACTTTGTAAACTGTTGGTACTATATAAATCCTGTATAATAGTAAATAATAATAATTTTTTTAGTATACTAACTTTTAGACCCCTTTCACACTGGAGCGTTTTTCAAGTGCTTTTGGGCTAAAAATAGCCCCTGTAAAGCGCCTGAAAAATGCCTCCCCTGCATCCCCAGTGTGAAAGTCTGAGTGCTTTCACATTGGGGTGGTGCACTGGCATGATGTTAGAAAAAATACTGCAAGCAGCATCACCGCTCCTGCCCATTGAAATGAATGGGCACCGCTGCCGAAGTGCCTGCAAAGCGCTTTCGGCAGCAGCGCTACATGGGCGCATTTAACCCTTTATTCGGCCACTAGCGGTGGTTAAAAGTGCCCCGTTAGTGGCCAAATAGCACCGCTAAAACAACAGTAAAGCGTTGCTAAAACGAGCATCGCTTTACCCTCAACGTCCACCCCAGTGTGAAAGCAGCCTAAAGGACACCTGTTCAAAGAAATACACTGATCTCGCCTTTTGAAAATGCTAGTTGCCAGTCTGCTCACAAAAAGACGTGATCCAAGTCTACAGCTTAGAAAGTATAACAGCTACAGACAACCAGGCAACTAATGTTTTTCAGACTCAGAAAGTCAGTAACAACATACAACCTATTTCCTTATGTACAAGTGTCCTTTCCCCAGAGTGCTCCTTTACACTTGCAAAGGTGCCCCTGGAGATATAGGCCCCCCTTGTTGAAAAACTTCAGTCTAGTATAAAGTTACTTATAAAACGAGTAATACATAGTTACTGAGATACAGATGGGAACTGAAACCATAAGGAATATGTCAAAATATGCATGCAAAGAGTAATGAGTAAATGGTCTCTTTCCTGTCCAAAGGTGCTCCTGGATATCTGAAAACTACTTGTAGAAATCCAATTTGCCTGCAGAGCACTAAGTAAACCATCTCCTTCCTGCCTGATTATAAAGGCCTGGTAACCTCCCAGGACTAGCCTGACAAATACAATATGATAACCCAGCTGTGGACAAATTACTGAAGAGTTGAGAAGACAGACTGTCTAAGCTAGGAGATGTATTTACATACTGGATATCTGGCTCCTGGGATATAGCCCTATGACAGCCGCATAATTGTTCATAGAATTCATGCATTCTATCTCCCCGTGCGCACGCCTAATATCACAGTTTCTACCTCCTCTCAGCTGTACTACATCAGCTTGCAACCCGATCTCTGCATTGGGAAAACTTTTTTCCTACCACCCCTGGAGGGATTCCAAAAGGTTTAGTTCAGTTTAGAGATGCAATCTTTAATCAAGAGTATTTCATTGTTTCAAATGGTTGTGTTAACCGCTTTAATATAGCCTGGGAGAAATATGTCACCAAATAACAAATTAAGGAGATCCAAAAATCTTCAAGTTTAATGTTGCAAGTAAGTCTTCAGTGAGAAACGACAATTGCCAAGGGCTAAGTGATAGATGATGAGGATAGGTGGAAACAGGAAAATCCACTGATCAGCTAGATGTGGGCACTGATCAAGTGTTAACAGTCTAGTAAGGCTGTGTACCACATTGTAAAACACTTTACACAAGGTTGATGATGTGATAAGCCCTTATTTGTTCTGGGAAAGGATGCAGCCTACCACCCTCGCCTACATTCTTACAGCCTATCACTATGGCTATTAAGCTTCTTTTTTAGCTACTGAAAAAGTAAATAAACGCCAGAATATTGTGTTCTAGCTACTTACACATTGCTATTGTAAATTCATGTTACGCTGCTTACATGCTTTATTTTTTTTATACAGCCATTTGTCCCACATGTTCTGTATATACCGTATTTATCGGCGTATAACACGCACAGGTGTATTACACGCACATTCATTTTAAGAGGGAAGTTTCAGGAAAACCTTACATTTTTGTATTGGCGTATAACACGCACACGCTATTTGAATCCAATTTTCATTGTGAAAAAGTGAGTGTTATAGGCCAATAAATACAGTAAGTATTGTAACCAACATTTGTATATATTGATTTAACTAGATATACACAGTCATGTACATTGTTTAATTCCGATAATACGCTGTGCGTATATGCGTATATATATATATACATACATATATATATATACACACACAACATATAAGGATGAAAATTCCAAATCAATTCATTTTATTTTCCATTTATTTCCACTTTTTTCTTTATATGAATAAGACAAAGAACTAGCCTGATCTGGTCAGTAGCCAGAGGTAATAATAAAACTAGTGTCAGTAATGCAGGCCATACACGGTCGAGTTTCGAACAAATTTTCTTTTCAAAATTAGAAAGTTTGTTTTTTTTGTGATCCCATATTGCCACCATTGATTTTCGAAATTGGGCCGACCAAGCCTTCAATTTCCCCTCATGTTGCTACAGAAAAGAATTTTCGTAGCCAGGAATCTTCTTTTCTCTCCGTAAATTTTCTTTTACATTTTACATTTCTCACATGATTCTCCCATCATTGATTAGAACATTGTTTGTTTTTAAAAAAATTTCCAACATGCCCGATTCCTCAAATTAGATTTCCGCACGAAAATCGGAAGTTGCTGCAGCCCACTAATGGTGCAAAATTTGTACGAAAATTCTTAGGTACGATTTTCGAAAGAAAATTCTTTTGAAATTCGAACCGTGTATGCAGGGCCGTCTTTAATATTATAAAACGGATCAATCAGCGCTGAACACAACACATAAGTGAAAAATTAAACAGTTAATTAAAAAATGCAGCTCGAATACTATAGGTCAAAATACCAAATCCCACATTACAAAGTAAAAGCAACAGTACAGCGCATAAATAAATAATCTAAGTGAAATGAAAAAGTGACACTCTATTAGTGCATCAAAATACAAAAGTCCATATATTTAAAGAACAATAAATGGAGATGTCAGAAAAGAGATCCGCTGGTGCAATGTGCCTTCAATCGACAAAAATAAGTGATGATGTGATTCCTTCACCAATAATCAAGATGGACTCTCACCTCAAAATATAGACCCCTGATTTAACAGACAGGTCAGAAAACGCATGTTCCCATCATGGGTAACTCACAGCATTCAGTAGATATAGCGGTAGTGCTCAAAGATTGAATCCTTTTCAGTATCCTCAATTTAATATGATTCCATAAAAAACATAAGAAAACAAAATCTAGTGCTCTCTGTTTCCACAAATTTATTTAAAACAGAAGTAAAAGAGATACACTCACATTCTGGTGCACTGATCTCCAGTGCTGAGTGCTGGGCATGAAAACAAATGTATCACAACGTCCATGCATGGATCAGTATAGCAGCCCGCGGGTGACGTCACGGCTTAGGTCACGTGGTCCGTACGCGTTGCGTCCCCGAAAGTAGGCGGGACTTCATCAGCGGCGACGGCGTGACGTCGAACGGCCGCTTTTAAGCTGGTATACTGATACTGAGCCAATGAAAAAGAAGGTAGTGCGCAAGGCAATTTCATAGAGATAACACACATCGAGCGTGACTCCGGAAGCCAAATTAACACTTAGATAATTACCAGAGAGAGAGGAAGAGTTATAAAAACTATTGAAACTAATAACACAGAGGAGTGCATATGAATTGAGCCACATCAATGGCAACTTACATACGCACCAACCTGGTGCCCTCAAATGGGGCTTATTAGATAACAACAAGAAAAATTTCTAATTACCTTTAAAAGAGCAGTGTTATAGCACAAATGCGGGGACACATAAATGTATCTCAAACCATCATTGCACCACTAAAAAGATATAAATAAAAAATAATAAATAAAACCACAATGCCGCCGACGCCATCAGCAAGCAATACTGATCCATGCATGGAAACAACAATTTAATACAAATAAGTTACATAATAAAAAGAAATACCAAAATAAATGACAGAAAATGAGATATAGATAGAAAATATAATAAATATAAAAATAAAAATAAAAATAAAAATACAAATAAAAATAAAAATAAGAAAATAAAAATAAAAATAAAAAATATAAAATATAAAAATAAAAATAAATAAAAATAAAAATAAATAACACATACATAAGTGAAATTAGCAAAACTATCTATCCGAAATGAAGCAATTTAAATCAAAGTCAACGTTCAAGCCACTTGGGGCAAGAACCTTTTTTTCATGTATCCAATGCGACTCACGTCTGCTCAGTTGGCGTATGAAGTTGCCTCCACGCCAATGTTTCGTAACCTTCTCTATCCCCCAGAAACTCAAACTCTTGGGATTCTGAGCATGTACCAATTTAAAATGACGAGACACATTGTGTGTCCTCAGACCCTTCTTAATATTATTCACATGCTCACCAAGCCTCACATGAAGAGGCCTAGACGTCCTGCCAATATATTGGAGGCCACATCCACATTGTAACATATATACCACCCCTACCGTGGAGCAAGTGATCAGTTGATCAATCATGTACTCCCTGTTGTTACTAGTAGCAACGAAGGATTTCCTCTTTTTTATATTACATCTGGAGTGTTTGCAAGCAGTACACCTACCACAAGCATAAAAACCAGACAAAAAAGAAAAAAGCCTGCTTTCAGTTTGTACGGGAGGATCAATGACACTGGGGGCTATCTGATCACGTAACGAGGGAGCCTTTTTATATATAAAAGAGGGACGTGCGGGTAACAAAGGTCCTAATACCCGATCCTGTTTCAATATAAACCAGGTTTTTGGCAACTCATTTTTCGAATTTCTTGTACTGGACATTATAATCCAGAACCATTCTGAAGTTAGTACCTCCATCTGCTGGTTCTTTTATTTTATCTCCTAATAAAAGAGATCTATCTAACTGTTGTACTCGAGCTACTTCATGATCTAGACTAGATCTATCATAGCCTTTTTCCTGAAATTTAGAGGATAGAATTTGAGCCTGAAGGGCAAAATCGTCCACTTTGGAACAATTACGTCTCAATCTTACATACTGTCCTCTGGGGATGTTGCACAACCAAGACTTATGGTGGCAGCTCCCCAGAGGAATGTATGAATTACGATCGGTGGGTTTAAAATAATTCTTCAAAGACAACCCATCAACATCTTTAACGATCTCCAAATCAAGGAATACCATACGTTCCTGACTAATGTTCCAAGAGAGCTGGATGTTCTTATCATTCGTGTTCATGGTCCCAATGAAATTGTCCAAACTAACTCGGTCACCGTCCCATATCATAATCAGGTCGTCAATAAATCTTTTGTAGCAGATTAATTCATGGGGGCGATTGCGAAAGACAACGTCCTCCTCCCAGTGGGCCATAAACAAATTGGCCACACTGGGAGCGAACTTAGCCCCCATGGCGACACCCCTGATCTGTAAATAGAACTGATGATTAAACCAAAAATAATTTCTGGTCAAACAAAACTTTAAACATTTAAGGAGGAATTTTTTATGGCACTCAGAAAGATCAGAAAATGTGGACATAGCCCACTGGACTGAAGCCTGCGCGTCATTGTGCCCAATAATAGTATATAAGGAGCCAACATCAGCAGTCACCAGGAAACAGGAAGCTGAACATTCTAATGATTCAAGGATTTGTATGATATGTTTGGTGTCTTTAAGAAATGCCTTTGTTTTCAACACTAAAGGCTGCAAAAAGGTATCGATATATTGGCCCACTCTAGATGAAATAGAATCAATGCCATTAACTATAGGCCTGCCGGGAGGATTAACACAATCCTTATGTATCTTCGGCAGGCTATATATAATGGGGGTTCTACAGAACAGCGGATCAAGATAGAGTCCCTCTTTTTTATTTAAAACATTCTTATTTTTCCCTTCCTCTATTAGCCAATGTAATTCATCCTTGTATTGTAACATAGGATCTTTGTTTAACACTTGATAAGTATCTATGTCACTCACAAGTCGATTCATTTCGGACATATAATAATTTTTATTTAGGATGACCAACCCACCACCCTTGTCGGCGGGGCGTATAATGATGTCATCCCTATTTTTTAAAGACTCCACACCCAGTTTGATATACTGGGGATCTTTCACTTTACGTATTTTTAATGTATCTAAATCCTTTGTTACGACATTTTTAAAAACCTCCAGGAACTTGTTATCAGTATTGAGAGGGTTAAACGTAGATTTGTTACGGAGATTAGAATGTTGAGTTTCAAAAGTTCTAACCTGTTTAGTCGGATTAGACAAAAAAATACTTTTTCATATTCAGATTCCTAATGAACTTCTGAATATTAACATAAGTATGAAATTTATTTACATTTCGAACGGGAGCAAATTTTAAACCCCTATCTAAAACCTTCAGTTCATTATCACTTAATGTGCATCCACTAAGGTTATAGATACCAGCTCCTACTGGGGTTTTTGTTTTTTGAATTCTCCTACCCCCTCTCCTTCCTCTCTCTCTTTTCTTTTTCGAACCTGACTGCCTGACCGGGGGGTTACGTGGGGTTGCTGTTTCCACCACTCCTGATGGGTAGGTGGTTGTACATGGGGTGGGTTGATGGGTTGATGAATGGGTGGTTGCACATAGGGGCCCCCCCCTGGTCAACCCCGCACACCCAAAAAATCCCCTCCCTCATTTGATGAGCCATATTGTAGTGGCGCAAATCTGTTGGACACAGGTATAGGGTACCTCACAGGACCCCCATACGAAGCCCCCTGATGGGCAATGTGTTCATGCTGGTAACCTCCCTGTCTATTTGGGGAGTGATAGCTATAATAGTATTGGTAATCATTCCCAGGGCCATCCCTAGGACCCCAATTCCTATTAAAATTGCTGTTACCTCTCCCCCTATTTTTCCCGCGAAGGTTTTTTCTTGGAAAAAGGTCTGGAACTGATGGATTTTTTGCTGAAACGAAAGCAAAGGAAAATGACTATTTTAGAAACTCAGATTAATGATATCAGGAGCTCTATTGAACCATTTAAAGATACTCCTGACTTCACCAGATTCTCTGTTGAATTGAGGGATAAGGTCACTAAATGGGATGTTGAGGTCCAAAATAAGAAAAAGAAAAAGTTCTTGAGGGATTCTGATGATTTTAATGGGGGGAATGTGTTTAAATGGCAGAAGATGAATCAGTCTGAGGGAGATAGTCCTAATAATGTTCCTATTGAGGTTGATGTGATAACCTCCTTACCCCCTCCAGGCTCCCAAACCATTCCGGCACCACAATACCTTCAAACTGGATCAATTGGTAATGGAAGTAACTCCCCTAGAGGAGGTACATATGGGAGGGGTGCCTGTAATAATCGCGGGAAAAATAGGGGGAGAGGTAACAGCAATTTTAATAGGAATTGGGGTCCTAGGGATGGCCCTGGGAATGATTCCCAATACTATTATAGCTATCACTCCCCAAATAGACAGGGAGGTTACCAGCATGAACACATTGCCCATCAGGGGGCTTCGTATGGGGGTCCTGTGAGGTACCCTATACCTGTGTCCAACAGATTTGCGCCACTACAATATGGCTCATCAAATGAGGGAGGGGATTTTTTGGGTGTGCGGGGTGGACCAGGGGGGGGCCCCTATGTGCAACCACCCATTCATCAACCCATCAACCCACCCCATGTACAACCACCTACCCATCAGGAGTGGTGGAAACAGCAACCCCACGTAACCCCCCGGTCAGGCAGTCAGGTTCGAAAAAGAAAAGAGAGAGAGGAAGGAGAGGGGGTAGGAGAATTCAAAAAACAAAAACCCCAGTAGGAGCTGGTATCTATAACCTTAGTGGATGCACATTAAGTGATAATGAACTGAAGGTTTTAGATAGGGGTTTAAAATTTGCTCCCGTTCGAAATTTAAATAAATTTCATACTTATGTTAATATTCAGAAGTTCATTAGGAATCTGAATATGAAAAAGTATTTTTTGTCTAATCCGACTAAACAGGTTAGAACTTTTGAAACTCAACATTCTAATCTCCGTAACAAATCTACGTTTAACCCTCTCAATACTGATAACAAGTTCCTGGAGGTTTTTAAAAATGTCGTAACAAAGGATTTAGATACATTAAAAATACGTAAAGTGAAAGATCCCCAGTATATCAAACTGGGTGTGGAGTCTTTAAAAAATAGGGATGACATCATTATACGCCCCGCCGACAAGGGTGGTGGGTTGGTCATCCTAAATAAAAATTATTATATGTCCGAAATGAATCGACTTGTGAGTGACATAGATACTTATCAAGTGTTAAACAAAGATCCTATGTTACAATACAAGGATGAATTACATTGGCTAATAGAGGAAGGGAAAAATAAGAATGTTTTAAATAAAAAAGAGGGACTCTATCTTGATCCGCTGTTCTGTAGAACCCCCATTATATATAGCCTGCCGAAGATACATAAGGATTGTGTTAATCCTCCCGGCAGGCCTATAGTTAATGGCATTGATTCTATTTCATCTAGAGTGGGCCAATATATCGATACCTTTTTGCAGCCTTTAGTGTTGAAAACAAAGGCATTTCTTAAAGACACCAAACATATCATACAAATCCTTGAATCATTAGAATGTTCAGCTTCCTGTTTCCTGGTGACTGCTGATGTTGGCTCCTTATATACTATTATTGGGCACAATGACGCGCAGGCTTCAGTCCAGTGGGCTATGTCCACATTTTCTGATCTTTCTGAGTGCCATAAAAAATTCCTCCTTAAATGTTTAAAGTTTTGTTTGACCAGAAATTATTTTTGGTTTAATCATCAGTTCTATTTACAGATCAGGGGTGTCGCCATGGGGGCTAAGTTCGCTCCCAGTGTGGCCAATTTGTTTATGGCCCACTGGGAGGAGGACGTTGTCTTTCGTAATCGCCCCCATGAATTAATCTGCTACAAAAGATTTATTGACGACCTGATTATGATATGGGACGGTGACCGAGTTAGTTTGGATAATTTCATTGGGACCATGAACACGAATGATAAGAACATCCAGCTCTCTTGGAACATTAGTCAGGAACGTATGGTATTCCTTGATTTGGAGATCGTTAAAGATGTTGATGGGTTGTCTTTGAAGAATTATTTTAAACCCACCGATCGTAATTCATACATTCCTCTGGGGAGCTGCCACCATAAGTCTTGGTTGTGCAACATCCCCAGAGGACAGTATGTAAGATTGAGATGTAATTGTTCCAAAGTGGACGATTTTGCCCTTCAGGCTCAAATTCTATCCTCTAAATTTCAGGAAAAAGGCTATGATAGATCTAGTCTAGATCATGAAGTAGCTCGAGTACAACAGTTAGATAGATCTCTTTTATTAGGAGATAAAATAAAAGAACCAGCAGATGGAGGTACTAACTTCAGAATGGTTCTGGACTATAATGTCCAGTACAAGAAATTCGAAAAATTAGTTGCCAAAAACTGGTTTATATTGAAACAGGATCGGGTATTAGGACCTTTGTTACCCGCACGTCCCTCTTTTATATATAAAAAGGCTCCCTCGTTACGTGATCAGATAGCCCCCAGTGTCATTGATCCTCCCGTACAAACTGAAAGCAGGCTTTTTTCTTTTTTGTCTGGTTTTTATGCTTGTGGTAGGTGTACTGCTTGCAAACACTCCAGATGTAATATAAAAAAGAGGAAATCCTTCGTTGCTACTAGTAACAACAGGGAGTACATGATTGATCAACTGATCACTTGCTCCACGGTAGGGGTGGTATATATGTTACAATGTGGATGTGGCCTCCAATATATTGGCAGGACGTCTAGGCCTCTTCATGTGAGGCTTGGTGAGCATGTGAATAATATTAAGAAGGGTCTGAGGACACACAATGTGTCTCGTCATTTTAAATTGGTACATGCTCAGAATCCCAAGAGTTTGAGTTTCTGGGGGATAGAGAAGGTTACGAAACATTGGCGTGGAGGCAACTTCATACGCCAACTGAGCAGACGTGAGTCGCATTGGATACATGAAACAAAGGTTCTTGCCCCAAGTGGCTTGAACGTTGACTTTGATTTAAATTGCTTCATTTCGGATAGATAGTTTTGCTAATTTCACTTATGTATGTGTTATTTATTTTTATTTTTATTTATTTTTATTTTTATATTTTATATTTTTTATTTTTATTTTTATTTTCTTATTTTTATTTTTATTTGTATTTTTATTTTTATTTTATTTTTATATTTATTATATTTTCTATCTATATCTCATTTTCTGTCATTTATTTTGGTATTTCTTTTTATTATGTAACTTATTTGTATTAAATTGTTGTTTCCATGCATGGATCAGTATTGCTTGCTGATGGCGTCGGCGGCATTGTGGTTTTATTTATTATTTTTTATTTATATCTTTTTAGTGGTGCAATGATGGTTTGAGATACATTTATGTGTCCCCGCATTTGTGCTATAACACTGCTCTTTTAAAGGTAATTAGAAATTTTTCTTGTTGTTATCTAATAAGCCCCATTTGAGGGCACCAGGTTGGTGCGTATGTAAGTTGCCATTGATGTGGCTCAATTCATATGCACTCCTCTGTGTTATTAGTTTCAATAGTTTTTATAACTCTTCCTCTCTCTCTGGTAATTATCTAAGTGTTAATTTGGCTTCCGGAGTCACGCTCGATGTGTGTTATCTCTATGAAATTGCCTTGCGCACTACCTTCTTTTTCATTGGCTCAGTATCAGTATACCAGCTTAAAAGCGGCCGTTTGACGTCACGCCGTCGCCGCTGATGAAGTCCCGCCTACTTTCGGGGACGCAACGCGTACGGACCACGTGACCTAAGCCGTGACGTCACCCGCGGGCTGCTATACTGATCCATGCATGGACGTTGTGATACATTTGTTTTCATGCCCAGCACTCAGCACTGGAGATCAGTGCACCAGAATGTGAGTGTATCTCTTTTACTTCTGTTTTAAATAAATTTGTGGAAACAGAGAGCACTAGATTTTGTTTTCTTATGTTTTTTATGGAATCATATTAAATTGAGGATACTGAAAAGGATTCAATCTTTGAGCACTACCGCTATATCTACTGAATGCTGTGAGTTACCCATGATGGGAACATGCGTTTTCTGACCTGTCTGTTAAATCAGGGGTCTATATTTTGAGGTGAGAGTCCATCTTGATTATTGGTGAAGGAATCACATCATCACTTATTTTTGTCGATTGAAGGCACATTGCACCAGCGGATCTCTTTTCTGACATCTCCATTTATTGTTCTTTAAATATATGGACTTTTGTATTTTGATGCACTAATAGAGTGTCACTTTTTCATTTCACTTAGATTATTTATTTATGCGCTGTACTGTTGCTTTTACACCGTCTTTAATATTGATTGGACCCAGGGCAAAAATTTTCTTGGGGCCCCCATGCAATTTCGCTCTCCACCTTCTCTGAGACATACAATAAATAGCAGCTAGACTTAAAATCAGTTTACTGTATCAGATTAGGCAGCGATTGCGATTGGTTGCCAGAGGTTACAGCATATCATTACTGCTTAGTGACTGGGCTCACTGATTAGTTGCTAGAGGTTATAGCACATGATTTCTGCTTGCTGATTGGTTGCTAGAGATTACTGTACAATAATACTGCTCACTGGTTGCTATAAGTTACAGCACATCTTCTCCTCACTGCAGGGGGGCATGATATATATGAATGCCACCTTTATTTACATATCAATGCTGCCGACCTCAGCTATTTACATATGAATGTCGCCGCTATTTACATATGAATGACGGTTATTTACATGTAAACACAGGGTCTGCAGGTGAGTCATCCATACACAACAATAGGGCAGAGCTGGGTAGAGCTGGGCAGCATTAGTAGCAGCATTTCACACTGAGATATCAGGACACAGCACAGGACAAAAACTTCAAGAGACAAGGGAATTTAAACTGGAATGGTTGGCAAGTATGAAGCAGCTGCTTTGGGTCCCACAACAAAGACAGGGCCCAGGGCAGCTGCCCCTTTTGCCCTGCCTTAAAGACGGCCCTGCGTGTATGGCCTGCATAATGCACAAAAACAAATCAAATCTGTTCTTTTTCTTTCACTGGTCTAACCAAAATTTGACTGGTGATCATAGGTTAATGCACTTTTCCCATCATCAATGCTATTTGCATAGTCACTGAATAAGCTTTTGGTTAGCGCAGGAAAAATGGCAATGATACCAACACCACCTATTGAGCACAGTCTGAATTTTTTTATTGAGCTTGAAAATGAAAAAAATATCTGGTTGTTTTTTAATCAATAGCCAATTTGAATTAGTTCTTATAAATTATGCATAGTAAACCTATTCAGCTATTTCATTAGGCCGCAATCTATGTATGTAAATTTATGCTCAATTCACAAAAAAACAAAGAATAAAACCATGTAAAGTTAAGTCACATAAAGCAGTGTAGCCTTAGGATCAGCTGATTCGAATAATATAAACAATAAAAATTATCAATAATTCTAGGAGTACTCACAGTGAATCCAAGCTTTTTATAGTCCCGGGTGTACATAGACTTTCTTTTCTCAATGCTCCCACCAAGAGTGTTTTGGTCTGGCTCTACATCAAAAGCAATTCTACGTAACTCAAATATAATATCTCTTTGGGCCTGGGGACAAGCAGAGGAAAGAAGACAGTAATGGAATAAAGAACAACTTAATGGAGACCATTGTATGTTAGTAGAGATCCTTTGTGATCAAAAGCACATACAGTACAGCTAAAGGCAGAATATCATGCTTTAAGCTTTAATTGTCTGTAAAAAAAATATGTAAACTTTGATTATGGCCCATTCCTGTCAGATGCAGATGGATGCTTTTTGACTGCACTCCAACAGCATACACAGTTCAAAATCCAGGTTATGTTATGGGTATTGTTCACGCTTTGCAGTGTAGTGCAGTGCTTTGAAAAATAAAGTACAGCAAGCTGCATTTTTCTGCACTAAAAATGCACAAAAATGCAGTGCACATAAAAGCCAAAAGAAGACAGAAGTGACTGCAAAAGAAATAAAAGCTTATGAAAAACCCACCAAAAATACATGCAAATGCACATAAAAAAACATGCAAAAATATGCAGGAAATGCACAGTTTCTGGTGTGAATGAGCCCATACTGTGCACTACAGTGGTGCATAAATTTGCATAATACATTGCAAGCTTAAATGACATTTGCATGTGTTTCTATGAAATATAAAGGCAGATAAAACAAAATAATCCCTTCATGGATCTGCAAAATGTATTTAAAATATTCTTTAAGATGCAGTGGTCCATATTGTGGAGTATAGAGAGATACTGTAAAGTTTTAATGTGTTACCATCTAACACATTTTAATGTTAAAATGGCCTTGGACAGAGGAGATTTTGCACAAGATGTATGTTTTCAGGTGGCAGTATATAACTTGCACATGGTCTAGATGACATAAACTTGCATTAGTTCCATAGAGAGGAAACATTACTGTTTGAAAGGATAGGCAACTGAATACAATATGCCTTACCCACAATTAACCACTCAAACTTAGCCTACTGGTAGGTAAATTCACTTTTATTCACCCAGGCCATTCTTGGAAACATCAGACCCTTTCCCTTGCCTTACCACTCTACTGCTTTTTCTGTCTTTTAACTATCCACTCAACAAAAGGATACCATCAGTCTCACACATTCTACAATTGATAACTACATTCACCACAGGGCAACTACCTGAACTTCACTATAAAATAACAAAGGTAAATTAACGACTAGACATGGTTAGGATTTGCTTATTCTCAGTGGTCTCGAAAATGCAGCCCGGGGCCGGATATGGCCCTTTGCTTGACTTTCTCTGGCCCTTGGGACACTATTCCACCAACTGAAACCAATGATGGGGCAACATCCACCCTACCCCCTATTGACAACATCAATTGCGCACTGTTCTTCTCATTGATAACAACAATGGGGCACAATTCCTCCCATTAAAACCAGTGATGACATATAAATGCCTGATGCTAGGGTATTTTCTACTCCCAGTAGCCGCAGACCGTCCCCCTAAAGCTTGAAGGACAGTAAAATATTTCACATTAATTACTCACTTGGTCTTGAGGATCCATTTTGGTCATCATTCTATCCTCCAAGAGATTGAAAGTTAAAACTTGAAATACATAGAGCTGGTGTGCCATCTCATTATTAATGGTCCTCTGTGCTCTGATGACATGCTGTGAAAAACAAGAAAGACATGATCAGTCTTCACAGAGGCTCTTACTTGTCCTTGTGATTCCAGTACAAAAAATGGAGGCTACGGCTGTAACCTGGAAAGAAAGACATAGACATCAACAAAAACACTATTGAAGTTTTAACCCTTCCCCACCCATAACATGGTTTTGTTTTTGTCTGTGTTCCTGACAAGAAATCTGCCCTATAACAGGCACAACAGCAATATAAACTGGACGCTCCGTCGAAAACAAAACACAAAATACTTTTGGCAGGAATGGAGCTTTACCCATTAACATTTGGTCATAGCTTCACAACCTTTTTTAACTTTTATTTTACAGGGCATAGACCTAATCTAGCTTAGAATCCTAGACATCAGGCAACACAGCTAAGAATCAAAGAGCTCCAAAGAGTTGATTCCATATTTTGCTGGTAATTAAAAAATCTGTAAAAGTAACTTTTATGTTACTCATTTTATAGTGTGTATTTTAGTGTATTCATATCTCAATATAGATTAATTCATAGGGATACTAATTACTATTGACTTCTCATATTCCTTTTTAGATTGTAAGCTCTAACGAGCAGGGCCCTCTTATTCCTCTTGTGCCAAATTGTAATGTAAATGTAATGTCTGCCCTTATGTTGTAAAGCGCTGAGCAAACTGTTGGCGCTATATAAAACCTGTATAATAATAATAATAATATTCAAGAAGGCCTACGTACAAAGTATTTTTGAGGCAGAATTCTAAAAAAAAAAACTAAAACCAGCTGCCCTTTTGATTTTATATCTGATGGCATTCCTCCACTCTTCTACCACGCCATCCTGTTGCTTGGTTGCAAAATGTGGTTTGTAAAATCAAAGTCCCAAGACAACCACAGGGATTATTTTCTAAAATGATTAAACATGTTATTTTTCAACAAAACACTGAAGTGGGCACGGAAGTAAATCTGAAAAAAATGAAACGAAAACTTAAGACATAAGTTTTCTTTTCATTTTGGATTAAAGGGAGGGTCATTTCTGTCAAGATTTTTTGCAATCTGTGTCCCATTGGGGAAATTTCTCCTCACTTCCTACCCCATAGCCAAAACAGGAAGTGAGAGGAAAACTCTCCAAGTGAGGAAATCCCTGGTTGTCACAAGAATTCATGTCTGCATTAGAAGGTTTTCCCTCTATTACTGTTCTGGGGACAACCCAAAATGAGGGATTTTCTTTCTCCTTCGGTGAAAATGGTAGACATGACAAAAAGAGAGGGTGAATCTCACTAAGAGGGATAGAGACAGCAATTAAAACTGCTCCACTTTATCTGAAACGTAAAAAAAAATGCCTTTAGTTATATTTTAGATACATTTAATTTTACAAGCTCCCCTATAATTTCTTTAGTAATGCACTGCAATAATTCATGAAGTAGTAACATTCTTATGAAAACCATTCTTATGAAAAAATAAGTAAATTCAAAAACTGCTACAAGACAAAGCTTAGGTACAATGAAACCTCCAACAAATCACAAATTACAGTATGCTGTACTTAAAGTACAAGAAACATTAAAAAAATCATGGCTTACTGTAAGGATAATGGAACGGAGCTGCTTTTGTGCCAGTATGTTTGCCATCTCCTGTTTAAAAAAAAAAGACATTCAAACAATACTTAGTGTCAACCATGTTATTTTTTAAAATTACAATCTTAGTACTGCTGAATCATTAATGTTATGGCACTGAAAATACGAACGTAAAACATACCACAAAGACAAATTTAGGTTACATTTACGCAAGCATTATTCTGTTTTCTTCATGGCTCTAAAACTGTAATACATGTTCTCTGTACGTACAAGCTTAAAGTGCAATGTTTTACCCTGAATTATAAATGGTCAACATACAAAGATTTTAATCCCCTTTACCTTCCAAAAATACAAGTACAAAGTCCTTCACCCTGAGTTTGCCTGTTTTATTTGTTTATGCCAGATAGTCATAGGATTTCTGTACTTGCTATAAAACCCCTTTCCTTTGAGTACACTGAGAGACACAGTAAGTCTTTCAACTTTTGGTCATATTGCCACCTGCAGGAGGACTGGGCACTGGCAAAAAACTGTTGGCCAGTCCAAGATAACTCTTCCTGTTACCAGAATACTTTTGTTATGTAGAAAGAATAACCAAGAGCTTGATCAGGCTGGGACCTGTTTCTCTCAATGCAGTACAAGAAAAGCAAGAAAAGCATTTTATGGGGAATATAAGAATCCTATTTTCATTTTGACTTATTGAGGGACACAAAGTATTTCACCTTCTGGACATTCAAAACCAGTCTGAGGTCACAGGTTTACTAGAAATGGGTCTAAAAGTGCCTTACATAGAACATACTGCTCGATGGTCACTTCCAGGCCAGCCCTACAACTTCCAGTCATGGAGGGTACTGACAAAGCACACCAAAAGCTAGGCTAAGACCTAACAGCTCTGGATAACTGCAACCACAGAGACCAGTTCTAACAGTGATGTAGAGAAGAAACACATGCAACAAAAAAAAAATAGGTTCATCTTTTCTCCTAGGACACTAGTAAAAAAACAGGCATTCTGGTAGTAGAAGGGATTTCTTTGGGCTCTCCTACAGTTTGAGTGCCAGTGCCCAATCTTCCTGCACATGTCACTATAATCTAAAGCTGAAAAATGTCTTGTGCCCCTCAATGGGTGAGAAAAATAATGAACTGCCTAATTCATAAGTAATAATTGGGTAGATAGCCTGGTTGGATTTGCCTCTAATAAATACATTTTCTCATTTGTTGATCCAAAATTTGGTAAAGCAAGGATGTATAAACTGTATGTTTGGGATGGGGTCTTGTGGTCCATTTTTGGAGTCCTCATCTGTGGAGAGCCATATTTTTCAGGGTCCAGGTAGATTGAAATCTCTACTTTGAACCCTTCCGGACTAAATAGAAGTAACTGTATCACATCTGAGGTCTAATGATGAAGCCATCTCATGTTGGACTTTGGCCTTTTGGCCCAAGAAGCCCATTGCAAAAAAAATGAAATATGCATAAATGTGTCCAAATTAGAAAACCGCCCATTAAATGCATACTTTTTTTGTTTGATCCCTAGTGTAGACAAACCCAAACAATGTTTAAGGTCTAAAGAAAATAGCAAAAGGGTTGTGGAAAGGTATGCTTATAGTAAGGCTTCAAAATTAGGCAATTTAAAAAACAAAAAACAAAATCATCACTCGTGGATTGTTAGATGCCTCCCTAATCACAATCACAAACAATCATGCAGCAATGAAGTAACAAGCACTTATCACATTTTCTAAGGCATGCTCTGACTGCCCTTCAAGACCATTAAAAAGTTTAAGACTCACGCTTAGAGGGAAATCAAGAATGTCAATGCTGTCCTCAATGTAATGCTTAGGGAATCACAGCCAAAGGCAGCATTAAGAGGAGAAATTGAAACTGAGTGCAACATTTCATAACAAGCATATCTCTATCAAGCCAATAACATGTACAAATTTATTACTCTACTAATCTAATAGAGCATTTGATTCATAAGGCTAACATTTGGGACTCTCTGGGAAAAGGGACATTGCTCTAATTTCACATAATTCACCTCCTCATATCTAATCTAACACATCAAAGGTCACAAAACAGCAACTAGCGATCAGAATATTTTGAAATAAGCCATCACATCATCGTATATTCACACAACTCACACATTCATCATTTAATGCAGTACCTTACATACCATGTACAGTATGTTTATGGAAACGATGTGTATTTCTTGCAAAAATGTGTTCACAATTAAGCAAACATAATTTCCACTCATTATCACTATAAACTACCATAGAAAAAGAACCAGTAAATAAGTCAGTCAGTTAATTTGTTAGATAGCTCTTACTGACATATGAAACTACCTAGGGATGCTTCTTTGTCCTAATCACTGCATAATAAGATATTTTTGTGTCTGCTTTCTTTTTTGTAATCGTAAATTAAGACCCTTTAACACTATGTCTATTGGGCTGCATTGCTATATATGCCCAGCACAAAAATGCGCTAAAAAGCATTGTTTCCAACAGGCTTGGTGCCTACTGAAAGATTGTTAAAGGTTAATTTTTTCAATAAAATAATAAACATGGTATACTTACCTGCTCTGTGCAATGATTTTGCTGGCCACATACTGATTCTGAATGGGAGGGTTTGGTTCATTATGATCAACTGGCACACATTCTGTGTTCTAACGAGGTAAGATGCAAGGTCTGCATCCCCTTACAAGTATTTAACCCTAAACTCCCTAATTTTAGGGAGTATCTCACCAAAAATAAATTCTTATTGCAAGGGGTGTCTAAAATATGACTTGAATCTAAGACCCCCTTCACACTGAGGTGCCTTTCAGGCACTTTAGCGGTAAAAATAGCACCTGTAAAGTGCCTCTCATGTCTCCCCAATGTGAAAGCCTGATTGCTTTCACACTGAGGCAGTGCGCTTGTGGAACAGGGGAAAAAGTCTCGCAAGCAGCATCTTTGGGGCAGTGGAGGAGTGGTGTATACACCGTTCCTCCACTGCCCCTACCCATTGAAATGAATGGGCAGCGCTTCCAAAGTGCCACAACATGGGTGCTTTTAACCCTTTCGGCTAGCGGCCGAAAAAAAGTGCTGCTAAAACGACGGTGAAGTGACTCTAAAACTAGCCATGTTTTACTGCTAATAGACCCCCGCCCCAGTGTGAAAGTGCAGACTTCTGTGAAAAATGAGTGAGCCAGCCACAAAAGCAGAAAATTACATTTATAAGGGCATTCTGTACACCCACAGAGTACAGAACGCCTCTAGATTGCCTTATTGCATCAAATTTTACTGAAAAGTATAGCGGCAGATTGAAAAGAAAAGGTCATTTTTAACAACATAAAATGACAACATGACTTGTGTAGCAACAGTATATGCTATTTTTATTTTATTTTCTATATTGGAGTTACTCTTAAGGTTCTGTAAGATGTGCGTGAATGCCACTGTCTCTTGGTGAAAGAGAGTGAAAACAGAACCAAAGCGCACACTGTGAATGTCTTTTCGCCAAGTTTCTTGAGACACACAGCTCCTGCAGGTGGCAGTATAAACCCACAATTCTAACAATTGCAGCAATATGTCTCAAGGAAAAATAGAGAAAGCGTCATTTACTTTGGTAATACTAACCTGTGCTGTATTGACTGATGACAACTTTAAATTAGGATATATATCATTATATAAAAAAAAAATTTTTCAATGTATGATAACATAAAAAAAAAGTTTCAGTGTAATCAACACATATACAGTATATGTACATGGGAATAGGCATAGTTTCTGATAACATATGCAGTCTCTGCCTCCTGCTTATGAATACTGAAAATGTGCTTTATGGCCCGTACACACAATCTGAAAGTCAGACCAAAAATACAGATTTTGACGCGATCGTGCGATAATTGGATCTTTAGTACAGAGCTTTTGAGAGCGGATCACAACAATTCATCCGATATTATTAGATCGGTCAAGCACAAAAATTTTCCTCATACGATACCGGATCGTACGATTTTCGTTTAATCAGTACAGTTGTCGTCCAAAAATACAATACTAATACATTACAACACGTGACATCACTTACAATTTTTTTTCTGTTGTACGAGAATTTCGTGACTTTAGTAACCTATTCAATTTCTACTTGCGACTATTAAGCAAAAAAAGTCGTACGATCTGTCGTGTGATATTCAGATCGTGTGTACGGGCCATTACTTTTCCTCAGTATACTCAAACTGTAAACAATACTCTCTCTGTGATATTGTATGATCTCAGTAACTATAGACCAGGGATGTTGACCCGACTGTCTGATATACAGATGGTCACCAAACTGTAGCCCCTGGGCCAGATATGGCCCTTTGCTTGCTTCTATACGGCCCTTGGAACACTATTTTCATCCACTGATACGAACATTGGTGCATAATCCCACCCCCCACTGACACCAATGAGGGGGCAGAATTCCTCCCAATGACAGCAACAATGGGACGCTATTCCTCCCACTGAAACCAAAGATGGGGCATTGTTTATTTTGACTAATGTCAGGACCTTTTCTACTCCTAATGCCCACAGTCCAGCTCCCCTTAGGCCTGAAGAACAGTAAACTGGCCCTTTGTTTAAAATGTTTGAAGACCCCTGCCCTAGAGGCAGAATCAATAAACCTGTATAGGAAAAACAGGCATAATAATATAGAGAAGAAACATGAAACACTCTCAAAATATATAATCAATGAAAATGTGTCTTCCTATTATGTAGGGAAAATGTATAAAGAAGTGATTGTGACATGCATCAAACATTCACAGATGGTTAGCCATTGCCTATAATTTAAAACACATGCACCAGTGACTACGTCCTTATCTGTAATTACAGTCATTTTAAATAACAACGGATACTGCATATTGTATATAATTTTTTGCACACCAATTCTGATTACATTATAGATTACGATGTATGAACACATACCTGTCTTTTATCATCTGGGGCTTTGAGGAAAAGTGCATTAATTACTGCGATAGTGTATGTCTGAATCTCTTGATCAGTCCTTAAGTCAAAAGGATAAACAAAAACAAAAAAATATTAAAAATATAACAATTAGGCCTCAATAACATACCTAAGCATACACCCATGTAATGACCATGCTTTACATGCACAGGTGATCAGTGCATCCACGTGCAGACTGTCACATTCATGTCAGTTGGGATGCAGCGGCTGAACTGACACAGCCACTGCTCCCAATTTGAAATCTGTGTGAGTGCGTGTCCCCAAACTCACACGGTCTGGATTGGAGGACACGCACAGATGTCAAACTGGGAACAGTGGCTGTGTCTGTTCCAACTGACATGCATGGGAATTCCTGCATGCGGATGCATAAAATACCTGTGCAACCCCCTGTGCAGGCAGAACATGGCCCTCACATTGGTGTACAGTTAAGTACGCCCTTGTGAAGGAGACCTTCAGATTTTAATTGAATACAATATAAAATGTATTACAAATAACCAATGTTATTATAAATAATCATTAAACAGAAGGTGTAAAAATAATACTGTTTTTTACCGCATCGCTGACTTTTCATTATTCTTTTTTTTTCCCGCCCTCCTTTTCTTTTTATGTTTGTTGCCCTTGGCTAATTTGTTTAAAAAAAAAAAAAAGCCTGGCTTAAAGGTTAGGGATTCGATTTAATGGCACAAACCTTATAAAGGACGTACACTCTGGGCTACAGAGACCTCTGTTATGTAGTTTGGGTAGTTTTAATAAGACCCTTGTCATAATGCTACCTCTACAGGTCCTTGGCCTTTTGAGAATTATACGAGTTATTGTGTTGTCACATCAACCGTACCGACTCAGCTGCGTCTGAGCTGCCTTACCGTTGCAACAGTATCTGTGTTCGTTGTATGTAAAACCATGACCTTCTGCTAAATCATTTAAAAAAAAAAAAAAAATTATAAACTAGACGGTTAAAACTTAAAATGACATCAAGATGGACCAAGAGGATGAATCGTACCCAAGAAGTAATCCCTCTGTTCAGATGGCAACAGACTCAGTCATATGTTGATCAAAAACCTGGGCAACATTGATCATTCTGCATATTACTCATATTCTATTGGCCATGGAACAGGGGTTAGAGTAGTCATGAGTGATGGGCTTCTAGTTAAAAAGTAAAGAAAAAAAATATGGCCTACATTTTTATAAAGGACTTTAAAAAAAATGTTTCTAAAAGTCCTGATATACTTATGAAGATAAGAGAAGAACAGCAAGGTCGGCACATATGTAAAATGATTACCCCTGAAGGTGTGGAATTAACTGTCCAATAGTTATCTCCTGTGCCACTTTCTGATACAAATCATGACTGTTCAGGACCATAGATTCAAGAATGGCTAGAGATCTCTGTAAAATAGACACATCCAATGCAGATTTGTTCACATAACTGGCAATCTAAAAAGAAAAAAAAATGGTTAGGATATATTACTTGACTATAAACATCAACACAAGATTGCAGGTAAAATGCAATACATTTTAACAAAAGAAGGATATTCCACTGGTAATGTGCAAGGTGCAGTAACCCAAAAACAGCTATGCAGTCAACAAAAAGGAAAGACAGTACAGTAAAACCTTGGATTGCAAGTAACTTGGTCTGCGAGTGTTTTACAAGACTAGCAACATTTGTTTATAAACTTTAACTTGATAAACGAGCGAGGTCTTACAATACGAGTAGGGTCACATCCCATTTTAGTCAATGAGAGCGGTCTTAATTAGCACTACTGAATTCGCTCCGACTTTAGAAAAGTTTCCTGTACTACTTCAAGGTGTCTTCTTTTCGACTTAAGCCCCATACACACGAGCAGAAATTCTTCCAGCAAAAGTCAGATGTGAGCTTTTGGTCAGAAATTCCAACCGTGTGTATGCTCCATTGGACTTTTGCTTGCAGAATTCCAGCCAGCAAACGATTGAGAGCAGGTTCTCTATTTTTCGGTTGGAAAAAGTTCAGAAAATTCGGAAATTCCAATCGTCTGTACAAATTCCGACATGCAATATTCCTACGCATGCTCGGAAACAATTTGACATATGCTCGGAAGCATTGAACTTCATTTTCTTGGCTCGTCATAGTGTTGTACATCACCGCTTTCTTGATGGTCGAAAGTTCAGAGAACTTTTGTGTGATCGTGTGTATGCAAGCCAAGCTTGAGCGGAATTCCGTTGGCAAAAACCATCCGACGGAAAATCCGCTTGTGTGTACAGGGCATTAAAGGAGGGTTTGTGAAAAAATAGGTTATGCTCAAAAAAGCTCAAAAGAAGCTTGAAGAAGCTCAATAAAAACGTGCACAAAAAGTACAAGCTTCTTCTAGCTTAACTAAAAGCTCTAATGCCTCTAAAAGCAACTTTATGAGCTGCAGTGTGCATAAGCCCTAAGTCGGATCCTCATCTTAACTGATGTGACTTGGATCCGACATTACAGGAAGATTACTCAGGCATTCCCTCAAGTTGCCTTGAAGTTGCCTTGAACTCACACTGCTATAATCTTTTTATATGGACTATAAACTGAAGGACTTAAGAATAAATGGTTGTGGAACAAATCATCTGAGTTTCCATCATTTCTTATGGGGAAATTTGCTTTGACATTTTGATATACAAGTGCTTTGAATTACAAGCACGTTTCCAAAATGAATTATGCTCGCATTCCAAGGTTTTATGCACTAACATTGTTAAAATATGGGTGCTCATTATAGAACTGCTTTCCAAGATTGATAACAAAAAAAAAAAATATATATATATATATATATATATATACTAGCAAATGGATGCAGTGCTTGCAAAGGTTCCCCTGGAGTTGTAAAATCAACTCTTAAACTGTTTATGGCAGGAAACGTAGAATCGGAATCCGACAGTGAAGACACGCGCATCACATTTTTTTGGATGACCAGGGGGCAGTGGTGGCGTCAAAGCAATGCAGAAGGCTGAAGCAACTCCGAGGGGCTCTCCTGGTGTTGGATTACTGCTCGGCTATGTCTTTCCAACTGATTAGAAAGAATGACTCAAAATAACAGTAACTACTGCTGCCAAGAAGCTAGGAAAAACTCCACTCATCTTTTGCGTTTAGCGAAAAGTCAGTCCAGACACCAAACAGATGAAGTTATTACTGTTCAAGCTAAAGCACAAAATAAACTGGCATACTCGTGGGTTAATACAACAAATACAATTATGGCAAAAACTTCAATAGGCATTTTGTCTTGTACCATTTCTGTTAAATTGAGTGATTAACAGTGTTACCCTAAGCTTATTCTTGTAATTTACAGCCAAAAGTGAACTATAGCAATTGTTATAAAAATCTACACAGCAAACAGTAACTTGTAAAATATTGCAGTCCATAAAGTGGAGTTCCACCCAAAAGTGGAAGCTCCACTTATCTGCCTAACCCCCACATCCGGTGCCACATATGGCATCTTTTAGGGGGGAGCAGGTACCTATTTTTGACACGTACCCATTCCCACTTCTGAGCAATCTTGTCGCTCCTCCATGTCTTTATGGACCTTGCTTTGTGCACTGGTCCAAATTATTTGGTGGAGGGGAGATTATGGTGTGGGGTGGTTTTTCAGGGGTTGGGCTTGGCCCCTTAGTTCCAGTGAAGAGAAAGGCGTCAGCATAACAAGACATTTTGGACAATTTTATGCTCCCAACTTTGTGGGAACAGTTTGGGGATGACTGCTTCATGTTCCAACATGACAAAAGCAAGGTCCATAAAGACATGGATGAGCGAGTTTGGGATAAAGGAATTTGACTGGCCTGCAAAGAGCCCTGACCTCATCCAATATCAGTGGCCAACCTCACAAATGTACTTCTGGAAGAATGGTCAAACATTCCCATAGACACACTCCTAAACCTTGTGGACAGCCTTTCCAAATGCGTTGAAGCTGTTATAGCTGCAAAGGGTAGGCCAAATTAATATTGAACCCTACGGACTAAGACTGGGATGACATTAAAGCTCATGTGGGTGTAAAGGCAGAGTTAATAACCAGGAGTTGAAAACAAGAGTTAAGACAGGAGTCTTCTAACCAGTAAGTGACGTCTTAAACTTCCTAAAAGTAATTGTATTGTAACTGGAAAATGAGTGCTAGCAGGGTTGAACATTTTGCTCAGTGCACAGTGTGCCAAGTGTATGCAAAATTGGCGCAACAGCTCCAGGATGGATACCACTGTGACAGATGTGAGCAGGTTGCCCTTCTGGAAGCTCACATTGGCAGTCTAGAGGAGCGAGTAGCAACACTGGGCAGAAAGGACAATTGTGAAAGGGGTCCTCTGCTTGCTGAGCAGGTGGCCAGTAGGGTTGATGTGGAGGGTGGAGGGGCAAGTCAGGATTATTGGGTAGGAAGTTGGGTTAATGTAGTTAGAGGGAGTGGAAGGGGCTCACAGAAAAGGAAGGCCAGTCCTGTGTTTGTTCATCAAAACAAATTTGCCAAGTTGAGTGAAGATGTGGAGGTGGCAAACACAGAGGTGGCAGCCCTGAATGTCATTGCTACCCCTAACAGCTGGGAGAGAAGCCCATCTAGTAGGGGTGGTGGGGGGAGTGCAGTTAGGCCAGACAGTTGGTGGAAATAGGGGATTCTATAATCAGAAGGACTGACAGAATAATTTGTCGCCAGGATCGCCTCAACCAAATGTTTTGCTGTCTCCCTGGTGGCAGGGTTCGGCATGTGGTGGGCCGAGTTGATAAATTACTGGGAGGGGAGTTGGAACCAATGACAGAATATATGGAAGGTGGAGGTTCCTTAAGGCCGCGTACACACGCGCGGACTGTTCGCCCAACTTTGTCCGCTGAACAGTGTTTGGGCGGACAGTCCGCTCGTGTGTGGGCTTTCAGCGGACAGTTTGACGAACAAGGTTTTTCGGAAATTCCGTAAAACTGTCCGCTGAAACCTTGTTTGAGCGAACAGTCCACCCGTGTGTAGGCTTGTTCGTCAAACTAAGTTCCGCGCATGCTCAGAAAGGATTTACACGCCGAAAGTTATAATGCAGTGTATAGGACGTCGTATTTTTCGTCCCGTCGTACGTGCCGTTCACGTCATCGCGCACGGTTTCAGCAAACTGTTCGTTCGTCGTGTGTGGGCATGTCCGTCCATGCTAATTTTGAGCGGACTGTTTGCCGAAACTGTTTGACGGACAAAGTTGGGCGAACAGTCCCCGCGTGTGTACGCGGCCTTAGAATCAATTTAAAGAACTAGGTGATATTCTCTGAAATATTGCCTGTGCCATGCGCATCACAGGAAAGGCATGAGGAGATTAGAAAGCTGAATGCAATAAGATCTGGTGTAAGAAGGAAGGGTTTGGGTTTCTAAAGCACTGGGCACTGATGTATTGCAGGGATGTACTGCATTTGGTTTCTTTTTGTTTTCCCCCGACATACGTTGGGACGTGAAAATGAATACAGTGTGTTCCCCCGACATTTGCCTTATTATCTACCAGTGAAAAGGACTGGGGCATAGTTAGGTATCTAAACTATACTTGCAAACTCATGACCATTCTTTGGTGAATATCGCTTATGCAGGTCAGTCTTTTTTTTAAATTTATTTAGAAAAAGATTTAGTACAATATATATATATACTTACTTTTTTAATAAATGTCACTGAGAAAGTGTCCCATGATACGATTCCATGATCCATCAGCTCAACAAATGCTGTCAAAGTGTAAGAAAGCATTTCTCCAAAGCTGTAAAAAAATGAATAATGCTAAATTCCTAAGGGCAGGTATTTACACGAGGACAGTGAGATGATGTTATGATAAAACAGAATAAGCTGCAGTTCTCAACATAAAAACATAAGCTAGAAAAAATAAAAAATTTAACACAAAGAGCTTTCAAGTGAAGCCAAGGCGAAAACTTTTCTCAGCGGATTTCAATACCAACATACGGGGGCGTTGCTAGGTCTACAAAAGATCTGGAGCCAGACTGGGCCTACACATGTATGTACAGTAATATACGCATGTGTGTGTATGTATATACCCCCAGAAAGTCCCCCCACTTACATCAGGGTCCCCAGAGAGCCCCCCACTTACCTCAGGGTCCCCAGAGAGCCCCCCACTTACCTCAGGGTCCCCAGAAAGCCTCCCTTGCCCTTGAGGACCCCTGCAGAGACTGGGGGCTATGGGCCCCAGATTCAGGGCTATAGCCCCAAAAACCACCCCGTAGCAACGCCACTGCCAATATACAAATTTCACCACAAAACATATATGACATACTTGAAATAAATCATTGTGAAGCAGAAGAAGAAAAGGAACAATGATAATGTGCATAGAAGCTACAGCCTGCATGCCGGTAAAAAGATGTGTCTATGGGACTGGTTTTCCTCTCCTAGCATAATTTCCTTCCCCCCTCTACCATATCACCTCTTCTAGCACAGGCGCCCCCCCCCCCCCCCAAATACCCCCTCTGAACAGAAGCTCTGCTGACTTTCATCATCCAATCATGTGCAAGCAATAATGCTATTTTTTTTCCTTGCATGTGATTGGGTATTCTTTTCAAAGTGAAGGTTTATCTCATTTACTGGAGCAACGGCTATTTGCCTTTAGTAAATCAACCGCAATGTCACTCGTGGACAACACAAAACGAAATAGGACATTGATGGAACAGGTAAGAAAAGAATGTGAATAATCCATACAATCTTTTTAAAAAGAAATAACCTGAATCTCTTCCTTAATTGCTGGACAAAAGCAGGTTGAAAGGTTATAGCAAGCTACTATTAAATATGAATTAAATGTTAAGGAAAGAACAGTAGTCAGCAGCTTCCTAGCTTTGCACTTTACATAACTGAACTTATTGTTGAATTGACTGCTGCAAAGTAAGTAGACATGTCATTCTTCTGACACAAGGTGGCACTAAAAAGCTAGGACAAGGTATATACTCTACTGTATACAGATAGATATAAGGAGATGTAAGGAGCTGTAAATAAATAGAGAACAGTATTTAAAATGTAGCAACTTTTCCTCTTTCAAAACATTTGTTTTCTCAATTGTCAATTTTTTTTTAGATACTAACTACACATTTTGTTTTTCTTAAAATGCTGGGTTTCTTTGCAATAGGGGTACCTATAATCTGCTTGTTATTTCAGATTGCAGCATTGATAGTTACCTTAAAGAATTTTAATTTCTGGGAACAGTGGCAGCCTGTCTATGGGCACACCCCGTAATCTACATACAGGACGTTGGACACATGGATTCCAATGTTTTTTTTTTTAAAGCACGTGATTAGAGCCAGAGACTCTAATTGGCTTCAAAAAGGGTGAACTCGGTGTGCAGAGCACTGCATCCTGAGCCCACCCAGTTGTGTAACAATAGTGAATTAATATTCTCTATCATCTTCCTGATTCTCCTTCTAGCCAATGAGGAAGCGGGTCCTGAGACCCGATTGACCGAGAAGAGAAGCAGCCGTATTGGCCAAGGAGGAGGATACGCAGAGGAAGCCATCAAGGAGGAGACGCATGAAGGATTTGATGCTGCCGGCGACCTAGATAGGGTAAGTGCGGGGGCCGGTGGGCGGACTGTCTGGGAATATCATACCATACTGTTACATTCAGTTAACTATTCCTTAATACCAGTTCTTACCTGTAACTGTATTTATTTGAAGTATAAACAGTTTGAGGCACTGACTGGCAGGAATGTGAACAGTGTATGCGTGTCACCTAGGTTTTTCATCTTCACATGGTGAGTGTCTCCAGGTATTGTATCAGATAGGGGAGGGAGGGATCTTAATAAGCTCTGGGTCCTGAAACCCAGAGCCTTGGTAGAAGTTTGGGTCAGAAAAGCTCCATATTCCTAGGGCCAAATCTTAACTGGTAGCCAAAACTCATTAACCTCTGTCGATCACAAAACACATATGTGCAACAGCAAGGAGGGTGGGCCTTAACGCCCACATGCTGCACATATGTATCCATGCTGGGGTCGAGACGGCTCTCTAATTAGGCAAATTAGGCGGTCGCCTTAGGCCTCACCCCCCGCAGGGGCCTCGTGAGTCGCGGCCGCCTAATTTGCCCATACCACAAGCTCCATGATTCGCCGGGGACGGCCTTGCATTCTTGACCCGAAGTCCCAGCGAATCAGATTCCCGTGGCTTGTGCGGGGTGTCTCCGTTCCCACAGTGGAGGAGGAGGGAACGAGTCACACAATTCACCAATTCACTGGGTATATGTGAGGGTTTACATTCACTTGAAGATCCAGTTAAAGGGTGAGTGGGAAGGGATTAATTAGTCCCAGCTGTCCCATTAACTTTTTTTTTAAATGTACAGTACTGTATGTGAGCCGACTATTTCTCAGGGCTCTCTCTCTCTCTCTGCTGTAGGAACCCACATGGTGAAAACAATGAATGCTGACAGAACACTAAAAATGTACCACTGCTGTTAATTTGTTTGGTAAACCTATTATCGGGAAACTTGTTAGTCAAGAGCTGACCTAAATTTAGTTAGAGGCTCAGATGAGCATCAGATGTTATGTTTGTTTTATGCCATGTACTTGCTGTACAAGTATTTAAAAAAAAAAAAAAAAACATTATCACAATTTCCCATCGTGCTGCAAGTTGTCTACAGATGTTGAAGCACCATTTCCTTTCCCTATGTGTAGTGAGATGTTGCCTGAAGCCACATTAAAATGTTGCTGGCAGCTGCCTGCATGTGACCCTGATATCAAGAGCAAATCTATCATTCCATGTTACCATTTTGATAAAAGGGAGATTTTTAGGCTCAGGAGTAATCACAAGTCTCTCTTCAGCTCAAGTATCTGATTTCACAAAAACAACCAAAATGTTATTGATAAAACCGTTCATGCGTATGTAAGTATGTAAGGCAGTGTCTTTCTAAAAATGTAACCCTAGGTGTAAAAAAAAAAAAGAAAAAAAAAGGGGGGGTTATTTGTTGATGTAAAAGTGAATAATCTTCCTCATCTTACACTAGTTTTGACAGTCTGAAAGATCTGGCAGGCATATAGTAGAATACAATGAAGTACTGCATTTATAATTAAAACATTGGCTGTGATGCATTTTCTTAACTGCCAAAAAAGTACTGCAATCTAACCTGTAAACAAGTGAAGAAGATTATTAAAGTATTTACGTTCTCTACACATGGGCTATACATAATATATGGGCTAGGTTCAAACTGCACATGAAAAAGGACAGCTGGTTGGTTGATATGGGCCACACCTCCACTTTTCCTATGTTTTTGGTATGCATTCTAAAGTATATATGCACTTTAACCACCTCAATACAGTGCAGTTACACCCCCTTCCTGACCAGACCAATTTTCAGCTTTCAGCGCTCTCACAGTTTGAATGACAATTACTCAGTCATCCAACACTGTATCCATATGAAACTTGCGTCCTTTTTTCCACACAAATAGAGCTTTCTTTTAGTGGTATTTAATCACTAGTGGGTTTTTTATTTTTTGTGCTATAAATAAAATAAAACGTAAATTTTGTGAAAAAAATGCCTTTTTCTTGGTTTTTGTCATAAATTTTTGCTAATTAGTAATTTTTCTTCATACATTTTGGCTAAAATTTATACTGCTACATATCTTTGGTAAAAATAACCCACATTAGTATATATTATTTGGTCTTTGTGAAAGTTATAGAGTCTACAAACTATGGTGCCAATCACTGAAAATTGATCACTTCTGATGAGGCCTTCAGTACATCAGGTGTATCTCATTTCTTGAGACACTAACAAGTCAGGAAAGTACAAATACCCCCCAAATGACCCCTTTTTACAAAGTAGACATTCCAAGGTATTAAGTAAGTAGCATGGTGAGTTTTTTTAAGTTGTCATTTTTTCCCACAATTCTTTGCAAAATGAAGATTTTTTATTTTTTTTTATTTTTTTTTACTAAATTGTCATATTATCATGTTATTTCTCACACACAGCATATGCATACAACAAATTACACCCCAAAATACATTCCGCTACTCTTCCCGAGTACGGTGATACCACGTGTGTGAGACTTTTACACAGCCTGGCCACATACAGAGCACCAACATTGATGTAGTACCTTCAGACGTTCTACGAGCAAAAATGACGCATCTCATTTCTCAACCACCTATTACACTTTTGAAGTCCCTGGAGTACCAGGACAATGGAATTTCCCATAAAATGACCCCATTTTGGAAAGCAAACACCCCAACGTATAATCTGTGAGGCATAATGAGTCTTTTGAACGGTTCATTTTTTTCCAGAAGTTTTTGGAATATGTGGAAAAAAATTAAAACGCATTTTTTACACAAAATTGTCAATTTATAAGATATTTCTAACACATGCATGTATATAGCAAAAATTACACCCCAAAATACATTCTGCTACTCCTCCCGAGTATGGCGATACCACATGTGTATGACTTTTACACAGCCTGGCCACATAGAGAGGCCGAACATTGAAGTAGTACGTTCAGGCATTCTAGGAGCATAAATGACACATCTCATTTCATTCCTACCCATCACACTTTTGAAGGTCCTGGACCACCAGGACAGTGAAATTACCCACAAAATTACCCCATTTTGGAAAGCAAACACCCCAACGTATATTCTATGAGACATGGGCTGCAAATAGGTACTCGGGTACTCTGATGGGCTGGAGATAGGTACTCGGGTACTCTGATGGCCTGGTGACAGGTACTCGGGTACTCTGATGGCCTGGTGACAGGTACTCGGGTACTCTGATGGCCTGGTGACAGGTACTCGGGTACTCTGATGGCCTGGTGACAGGTACTCGGGTACTCTGATGGCCTGGTGACAGGTACTCGGGTACTCTGATGGCCTGGTGACAGGTACTCGGGTACTCTGATGGCCTGGTGACAGGTACTCAGGTACTCTGATGGCCTGGTGACAGGTACTCGGGTACTCTGATGGCCTGGTGACAGGTACTCGGGTACCCTGATGGACTGTGACAGGTACTCGGTACTCTAATGGACTGTGACAGGTACTCGGGTACTCTGATGGATGGTGACAGGTACTCGGGTACTCTGATGGACGGTGACAGGTACTCGGGTACTCTGATGGACTGTGACAGGTACTCGGGTACTCTGATGGACTGTGACAGGTACTCGGGTACCCTGATGTGCCGTGACAGGTACTCGGGTACCCTGATGTGCCGTGACAGGTACTCGGGTACCCTGATGTGCCGTGACAGGTACTCGGGTACCCTGATGTGCCGTGACAGGTACTCGGGTACCCTGATGTGCCGTGACAGGTACTCGGGTACCCTGATGTGCCGTGACAGGTACTCGGGTACCCTGATGTGCCGTGACAGGTACTCGGGTACCCTGATGTGCCGTGACAGGTACTCGGGTACCCTGATGTGCCGTGACAGGTACTCGGGTACCCTGATGTGCCGTGACAGGTACTCGGGTACCCTGATGTGCCGTGACAGGTACTCTGGTACCCTGATGTGCCGTGACAGGTACTCGGGTACTCAGATGGGCCGGGACCGGTACTCGGGTACTCAGATGGGCCGGGACAGGTACTCGGGTACTCAGATGGGCCGGGACAGGTACTCGGGTACTCAGATGGGCCGGGACAGGTACTCGGGTACTCAGATGGGCCGGGACAGGTACTCGGGTACTCAGATGGGCCGGGACAGGTACTCGGGTACTCAGATGGGCCGGGACAGGTACTCGGGTACTCAGATGGGCCGGGACAGGTACTCGGGTACTCAGATGGGCCGGGACAGGTACTCGGGTACTCTGATGGGCCGGGACAGGTACTCTGGTACTCTGATGGGCCGGGACAGGTACTCGGGTACTCTGATGGGCTGGGAGAGGTACTCGGGTACTCTGATGGGCTGGGACAGGTACTCAAATACTCTGATAGACTGTGACAGGTACTCTGATGGACTGTGATTGACAGGTACTATGAGGGGTGGTGACAGGTCCTCTTTATTGGGGGGGGGGGCAATCAGTGTGATTGGTGTACACTGTATGCGGTAACGAGATGTTACCGCAATCTCCTCCTCACACACGATCGGTGTGTGAGGAGGAGAACCCGGTAACATCCCGTTACCGCGGTTTGTTTACATTTTAGTGATCGGCTGTGAAAGGATCACAGCCGATCACGTGGGTAAACAGCCGGCCAATGGCTGTTTACCAGCGTCGGTGACGAGCAGTGTTCCCGGGGAACACGCCGCCACCATCGTGCACGCGCAGCGCGCTCGCGATCGCGCGCATGCGCCGTGCACGTTCGGGGTGTGACCATCTGTGATCGGCCGTAACTTCATCACGGCCGATCACGTGGTAAACAGCCATAACGAATGGCTGTTCACCCCCTTCGGTGGCGAGCGGTGTCTCCGTGACACGCCGCCACCGAAGAAACAGGGATGCGCGCGCACGATCGGTGCGCCGCCTGGCCGTCATTTGACGGCCGGCGGTCAGCATCCAGTTAAACAATTTGGACATGCAGCAAAATTTGCCAGATTGCACAATGTATTGGTATTTTGTGCTGCAGATGTCCTGCATTACTACAGTGCTCAAAGTATTTATGCTTAACTAGTCCAACAGCCCTAAGAATTACCAATAACGACTCTTTGGGCTGCAAAAAAGATCATAACAGTAAGGATATTTGAAAGTAAATTTTAAATGCAAGTATAAAAGCCAAGCGGTTATAAGTATTTGCCTACAAATTATACACAATTAGTAATCTATCATTTAGGAGATATCTCTCTCTCTCTCTCTCTCTCTCTCTCTCTCTCTCTCTCTCTATATATATATATATATATATATATATATATATGAGAGAGAGAGAGAGAGAGAGGGATATTAGATATCTCTGTGGGCAGCACAGTGGTGTAGTGGGTAGCACTCTCCTAGCAGTAAAAAAGGTCACTGGTTCAAATACCAACCATGACACTACCTGCCTGGAGTTTGCATGTTCTCCCTGTGCCTGAATGGGTTTCCTCCGGGTACACTGGTTTCCTCCCACGCTCCAAAGACATGCTGGTAGGTTAATTGGCTTCTGCCCAAAAAAATGGCTCTAGTATATGAATGCGAGCTGGGGACCTTGGATTGTGGTCTTCTTGAGGGTAGGGACTGATGTGAGTGTGCGATGTATGATGTGGAGCGCTGTGTAAATTGACGGTGCTATATGGATAGCTTAAATAAATTAATATAATAGATGAGCATCTTAATGAGACACAATGTACAGGGGTAGGGACAATTGTAGACACTCACTCGGGTTGAACTGGATGGACTGGTGTATTTATTCAACCTTACTTCTATGTATCTATAATTATATATATATATATATATATATATATATATATATATATATATATATAGAGAGAGAGAGAGAGAGAGAGAGAGAGAGAGAGAGAGAGATACACAGTGCTGTGAAAAAGTATTTGCCCCTTCCTGATTTTTTATTTTATTTTGCATATTTTAATATTACACAAAGATAACCCAAGTAAAGTCAAACAACGAAATGATTCAAACCTCCATCAGTACCCCATTAATTGACACCTCATCCCTTTTTAGAAATATCAAAAAAGGTTTTTTTAAGGTAAACCAAGCCTAAGAGAGTGGGATGTTAACGGTGCAATAAATCAAACTATATTCATATTAAAAAATTACAAAATGTATTTATACATAGTTCATAAAAACAGAGCAGTGATCTGTATAATCATACTGAGGTTATATACAACTTTGTGGTCCAATAGATGGTAAAGTTGAGGTAGTTGCGATTGATTTATCCCGACATGTTTCGCTTAATGCTTCATCAGAGGATAAGCCAACTACCAACATAATAAATTCAAAAAGAAAAAACATAGATTAATTACACAAAGTACATTTCATTATACATAATTCATACAGGTAATCGGCATATATAGTGTTTAAAGGACACGAGTAAGGTTCAAAAAAATGATGGAAATATGCTCACCCCCATTTTACCGACCCATTCGTACCCCAGGAAAAGTTATATGACTACCAGATGGATAGAAGAATGCAGGGCAACAAGTACAGCAGCCAGGCAATATAGCTGGAGAGGGCATAGACGGCGGCTAATTGGGACAGAAAAATTATATCATATGTCAGCCTACTATTTATACATAAGAGCTATGTTGTTATTTTATTTTATACTATAGTCAATATATAGGAGTAACCTATAGCCTTTTTAAAAAAAATATTTTATTCTAGTATAGCAGTCATTTTCAAATTTTTTGCATTTTTAATTTAAATAAATATTTTATACTAGTGGGGCCCAATTACTTTTTATTTAAATATATCCACTTACATTTACTGACGATAAAGTAGAGTTTCCTTAATATGTTTTATTTCCCAGATTTTATATTATGTCCACCAAAGTATATAGGGAATTCTCCTTCAAATTAAGATAAGCCCAGAATGATAGCACACTCACATGGGCTCTACAACCTGTTTGCACGATATCTAGGAAGGAAAAATGCATTTACCATTAATTAAGGTGTGGATAAAGAAAGAAATTCATTCTCAGCAATAAAATGTTAAAGTTACTAACCAGCCAGCAAACGTGGACCTCCTCCTAGCACGGCTCCCCCACAATAGAGCCGAATGTTTTGTGTCCCAATATATATACCGCCGTCCATCGAGCCGGCGTCTGACGTTACGGGCTCGATGCGGACGTAAACAGCGGCAGTGCGCATGCGCGAGAGAGCCATTAGGGGAATCTGGAGACTACATTTCCCACAAGGCCTCGGTGCAAACACCGGTATTCAGGGAAACGTATAGGAGGGGACAGCCAGAGCGCAGCTAATGCAATGCTCTGGCTAGCACCCTCATATTGCTCCAAGAGTGTATGTTTCCCTGTCTCGCACGCAGGGATCACCGCTAACCGGTGGGCAACCCGCCAAACCAGATAAAATCCGATCCAGTAAAGGTGCCCTCGGGCGTCCATATGCTCCTCTCCAATGCCAAAGTGCCAAAAGCTGCCGACCAGGAGTCATGCATCATAATTACATGCGATACTCAAACAATCATGAGTCGCATGACAAACCACACATGGGGAATGGAAATTGTTTTTAAATAAAAGCCGGGGGAGCAAAGAGATATATGTTTATATACCCCAATATATCAATCGGTGCAATCGCGATAATGGACCAAATTAATCGCGAAATCCGTATATATATTTATTAGAAAACCCCATTTCGTGTCCCAAAAACAAAATTCACAGTCTATTTTAATATCAATAATCTAGGATATCACAGACAACTATAAATATATCTGATATATCAGAATGATATATAATTATGTAAATAATAATTAATAAAAAACAGGACAAAACAAAACAAAACTAAACAAGGGAAAAACACAACAAATATCCCCCCCCCCCCCCCACACCCCACCCAGACCAAAGATCCTCAAAGAAAGGATCGATAACTCAAATTTTCATTAAACCCAGGGAATATTATTGCCTTTAACTTATATATCCATCTTGCTTCTATTTGTAAAAGTTTTTTGTCAACACTCCCCCCTCTTGAAGAGAGTGGGACATGATCTAAAGCCTGGAATCTAATATAGTCTGGGTTAAAGTCATGATGTAGGCCTATATGCCTACCAATTGCTGTGGTCATTTTTCTATTAAGAATTGGTTTTATATGGTCTCTCATCCGTATTGCGAAGGCTCTTTTTGTTTTGCCTATGTAAAATCCTCCACACCGGCACTGCGCCAAATACACTATGCCAAGTGTGGAGCAGGTCACACAGGATTTTAATTGGTGCCAATTTCCATTTGGTAATTTAAATCTACTACAGCTAGCCATATATCTGCACATATCACAATGTCCGCATGGGTAGGAGCCAAATTTCCCTATTGTGGGTTCATTATCACAGTCAATATAATGACTATGTACCAAACGGTCCTTCAAGGAGGGAGCCCGTTTGTAGGTGATCTCAGGGTATTCATTAACATATTTCTTCACAACTGGGTCGGCCAATAATAGAGGCCAAAATGTCTGTATTATATCTCTAAATTTTTTATTTTGATTAGAATGTTGGGTAACTAATCTTACAGTTTTAGCTATTTTAGCAGGTTTTTTAGTAAAAATAAGGGTATTTCTATCTTTCTGTTGGACTAAATTATATGCTTTTTTCAGGCATTTATGGGTATATCCACGTACTATTAGCCTATCATGTAACTCTCTAGCTGCTAATTTATAATCTGATTCCTGTCAGGGATCAGATTATAAATTAGCAGCTAGAGAGTTACATGATAGGCTAATAGTACGTGGATATACCCATAAATGCCTGAAAAAAGCATATAATTTAGTCCAACAGAAAGATAGAAATACCCTTATTTTTACTAAAAAACCTGCTAAAATAGCTAAAACTGTAAGATTAGTTACCCAACATTCTAATCAAAATAAAAAATTTAGAGATATAATACAGACATTTTGGCCTCTATTATTGGCCGACCCAGTTGTGAAGAAATATGTTAATGAATACCCTGAGATCACCTACAAACGGGCTCCCTCCTTGAAGGACCGTTTGGTACATAGTCATTATATTGACTGTGATAATGAACCCACAATAGGGAAATTTGGCTCCTACCCATGCGGACATTGTGATATGTGCAGATATATGGCTAGCTGTAGTAGATTTAAATTACCAAATGGAAATTGGCACCAATTAAAATCCTGTGTGACCTGCTCCACACTTGGCATAGTGTATTTGGCGCAGTGCCGGTGTGGAGGATTTTACATAGGCAAAACAAAAAGAGCCTTCGCAATACGGATGAGAGACCATATAAAACCAATTCTTAATAGAAAAATGACCACAGCAATTGGTAGGCATATAGGCCTACATCATGACTTTAACCCAGACTATATTAGATTCCAGGCTTTAGATCATGTCCCACTCTCTTCAAGAGGGGGGAGTGTTGACAAAAAACTTTTACAAATAGAAGCAAGATGGATATATAAGTTAAAGGCAATAATATTCCCTGGGTTTAATGAAAATTTGAGTTATCGATCCTTTCTTTGAGGATCTTTGGTCTGGGTGGGGTGTGGGGGGGGGGGGGGATATTTGTTGTGTTTTTCCCTTGTTTAGTTTTGTTTTGTTTTGTCCTGTTTTTTATTAATTATTATTTACATAATTATATATCATTCTGATATATCAGATATATTTATAGTTGTCTGTGATATCCTAGATTATTGATATTAAAATAGACTGTGAATTTTGTTTTTGGGACACGAAATGGGGTTTTCTAATAAATATATATACGGATTTCGCGATTAATTTGGTCCATTATCGCGATTGCACCGATTGATATATTGGGGTATATAAACATATATCTCTTTGCTCCCCCGGCTTTTATTTAAAAACAATTTCCATTCCCCATGTGTGGTTTGTCATGCGACTCATGATTGTTTGAGTATCGCATGTAATTATGATGCATGACTCCTGGTCGGCAGCTTTTGGCACTTTGGCATTGGAGAGGAGCATATGGACGCCCGAGGGCACCTTTACTGGATCGGATTTTATCTGGTTTGGCGGGTTGCCCACCGGTTAGCGGTGATCCCTGCGTGCGAGACAGGGAAACATACACTCTTGGAGCAATATGAGGGTGCTAGCCAGAGCATTGCATTAGCTGCGCTCTGGCTGTCCCCTCCTATACGTTTCCCTGAATACCGGTGTTTGCACCGAGGCCTTGTGGGAAATGTAGTCTCCAGATTCCCCTAATGGCTCTCTCGCGCATGCGCACTGCCGCTGTTTACGTCCGCATCGAGCCGGTGACGTCAGACGCCGGCTCGATGGACGGCGGTATATATATTGGGACACAAAACATTCGGCTCTATTGTGGGGGAGCCGTGCTAGGAGGAGGTCCACGTTTGCTGGCTGGTTAGTAACTTTAACATTTTATTGCTGAGAATGAATTTCTTTCTTTATCCACACCTTAATTAATGGTAAATGCATTTTTCCTTCCTAGATATCGTGCAAACAGGTTGTAGAGCCCATGTGAGTGTGCTATCATTCTGGGCTTATCTTAATTTGAAGGAGAATTCCCTATATACTTTGGTGGACATAATATAAAATCTGGGAAATAAAACATATTAAGGAAACTCTACTTTATCGTCAGTAAATGTAAGTGGATATATTTAAATAAAAAGTAATTGGGCCCCACTAGTATAAAATATTTATTTAAATTAAAAATGCAAAAAATTTGAAAATGACTGCTATACTAGAATAAAATATTTTTTTTAAAAAGGCTATAGGTTACTCCTATATATTGACTATAGTATAAAATAAAATAACAACATAGCTCTTATGTATAAATAGTAGGCTGACATATGATATAATTTTTCTGTCCCAATTAGCCGCCGTCTATGCCCTCTCCAGCTATATTGCCTGGCTGCTGTACTTGTTGCCCTGCATTCTTCTATCCATCTGGTAGTCATATAACTTTTCCTGGGGTACGAATGGGTCGGTAAAATGGGGGTGAGCATATTTCCATCATTTTTTTGAACCTTACTCGTGTCCTTTAAACACTATATATGCCGATTACCTGTATGAATTATGTATAATGAAATGTACTTTGTGTAATTAATCTATGTTTTTTCTTTTTGAATTTATTATGTTGGTAGTTGGCTTATCCTCTGATGAAGCATTAAGCGAAACATGTCGGGATAAATCAATCGCAACTACCTCAACTTTACCATCTATTGGACCACAAAGTTGTATATAACCTCAGTATGATTATACAGATCACTGCTCTGTTTTTATGAACTATGTATAAATAAATTTTGTAATTTTTTAATATGAATATAGTTTGATTTATTGCACCGTTAACATCCCACTCTCTTAGGCTTGGTTTACCTTAAAAAAACCTTTTTTGATATAACCCAAGTAAGTACAAAATGCAGTTTTTAAATGAGGATTTAATGTATTAAGGGAAAAAAGCTGTCCAAATCTGCCTAGCCCTATGTGAATAAGTAATTGCCCTCTGAACCTAACTGGTTGTGGCAACAACTCCAATCAATCATTTGAGGTAACTGGCAATGAGTCTTTCACAGTTTTGGCCCACTCTTCTTTACAAAATTGTTTTAATCCACTGTCCCAAGTTTTCTCCATTTGTGGATAGTGGCTCTCACCATGGTTCACTGGAGTTTCAAAGCCTTACAAAAGGCTTTTATAACCCTTCCCAGAGGGATACATGTAAATTACTTTGCTTCTCATCTATTATTGGATTTATTTACATTGTGGCATTATGTTTTGATTTTTAAATCCTTTAGCAATCCTTCACTTTGTCAGATAGCTTCTATTTAAGTGATTTCTTGATTCAACAGGTCTGGTAGTAAACAGGTATGGGTGTGGCAAGTGAAATTTAACTCCGCTTTCCAAAAAATGAGATTAATCACAGTCATTTATAATTTAGTAGGGGGGGTACAATTACTTTTTCCCATAGGGCCAACCCGGTTTGGACTGGTTCCCCCCCAGCAAATAAAATAATTGATAAAACTGCTATTTGTATTTAATTCAGTTATCTTTGTGTAAAATTAAAATTTGTTGGATAATCAGAACTATTTGGCCTTGGTACAGACACAGAAGGTGGCACACACAGGTTAAATGGCAATTAACTCTCTCGCTGCCAGGCCCTGCGCTCCATTTTGTACACTCAGGTGGCCAGACCATTTTGCATTTTTTCCTTTGCTTTTTTATTTTTCACTTATAGCTTTGTAAAAGACCCCCCCCCCCCCCCACCACCACCACCACCACCATATATTTTCTGAAAGCATATGATCAGTAGAATAAAAAAAGGTGCTACTGATTTTTTTATACCCTGCGGTATTTGCGCAAATGATCATTATTAGCAGAATAAAACACAGCAAGTTTTACAAAATTCCTACTAAATATAAAAGCTTAACCTGTATTGAGTTAATAAGTAACAAATATTTGTAATTTTTAAATTGCGCCTGTTTGCGAAATGGTGAAGATTGAACAGACACAAATGTGTAAATATCCAAATTTCTCAAAATATATGAAGGTTTTCATTTTTCCCTTACAGCTTTCAGAATTTGTGAAAGACCCCAAAACTATATATTTTCTGAAAGCATGACCTTTGGAATAAAAAAAAAAGATGCTACTGATTTTTCAGACCTGGCGGTATTTGCGAAAATGTTTATCAAACCAATATATTCGCATAAAATACACTAAAACCATTATTAGCAGATAAAAACACAGCTCATTTTACAAAATTCCTGCTAAATCCCTACTAAATATAAAAGCTTAAACTGTAAATCTTAAACTGTGCCTTTTTGCAAAATGGTGATTTAACTGGCGGATTAATCTGCATCACCCCTTGCATAAAACCCCAGACTAAAGAATGCATAGCAAGTGGTCTTTGAAATAAAACCAATAAGGCTGAGACTTGGCCCTTAATAGTACTTAGGGCCAACTTCATCTCTACGCCCAATTGTAGAAGGGCAAGGATTCTTCCTATAATATATCTCTGAGGGTGCCATCCCTTGGATTCACACCAGGTAAGCTTTCCAAACTCTATAATATACAGCTCTGGAAACTGGTTTCCTTGCATTGATTAAAGTAGAGATAACAGACCTGGAAAGCCCACGCTTCTTCAGAATGTGGGTTTCAATAGCCAAGTCGTTAAATTTAGCATTCGTAAAGTAGGATGGAATATTAGCCCCTGCAAAGGCAGGTCTGGCCTTAGTGGGAGAGGCCAAGGACCCTCCACTGCCATCTTTATGATCTCTGCGTACCATGACCTTCTGAGTCATGCTGGTGCTACCAGAATTATCGTCTTTCTTTCCAGCTTGATCCTGCAAAAAAGTTGATGCAGCAACTGAATCGGGGAAAAAGCATAGATCAGTGAAAACTGATCCCACGGAGTTACCAGCGCATCTGTTCCACATGCGAGTGGATCCCTTGTTCTGGACACAAAGTTGACTAACTTCATGTTGAATCTGGATGCTAGATCTATGTCCAGAGTCCCCCATCTTTGGCAAACAGCCCAAAACACTTCAGGGCGAAGAGACCATTCCCCTGGGAATAACTACTGGTGACTTAGATGGTCCGCCTGCCAATTTTCTACTCCCGGAATGAAAACTGCTGATAGGGATGGGACATTCCTTTCTGCCCAAGTTAGGATATGGTTCACCTCTCTCTGAGCTGAGAGACTCTTGGTGCCCCATTGGTGATTGATATAGGTCATAGCCGTGGCATTGTCGGATTGAATACGGACTGGACAATTCTTTAACCTGGAGGTCCAGGTTTTCAGAGCCAGATACACTGCCCGAATCTCTAGGATGTTGATGGGCAGGGCTCTTTCGAGTTTTGACCACTGTCCCTGGACAGTCGTCTCCTCTAGTACCGCTCCCAGCCTGAGAGGCTGGCATCTGTCGTTACTACTTTCCAGATTATTGGTCTGAAGGATTTCCCCTTCAGCAAATTCTGGCTTCGTAACCACCAACTGAGGCTTTGAGACACTCTTGGGGACAACCGCTTTGGCAAGTCCAAAGCTTGGATCGTCTTCTACCAAGCATAGAGGATTCGGTTTTGCAACAGTCTTGAATGGAACTGGGCATAGGGGACTGCTTCAAATGAAGCTACCATCTTTCCTAACAACCTCATGCAAAGGTGAATTGAAGGATTTGCTTTTGACCTGACCACCCGTACCAGCTCTTGTGTGGAGCTGATCTTTGTTGGAGGCAAGAACACCCTTTTCTGGGCTGTATCTATGATCAGGCCTAAGTAATCCAGCCTTCTTACTGGTTTTAATGCAGACTTCTCTAGGTTGAGGATCCAACCAAGACTTTCCAGGTAACTGGTTGTACTGCGTATGCTTTGCCTTAAGCGAGTCACTGACTGGTCTATTAACAACAGATTGTCTAGGTACGCCAACACTGTTATGCCCTGTGCCCTCAACCTGGCTAGAGGTGGGGCCAGTGTTTTTGTGAATACCCGTTGTGCTGTGGCTAGCCTGAAAGGTAAGGTCACAAACTGAAAGTGCCGTTGTTCCACTTCGAATCGCAGAAACCTTTGAGGAGTGGGAAATATAGGGATATGCAGATATGCATCCCTGATGTCGATGGACTGCAGAAGTTCTCCGCCTTGTAGGATGGAGACCACTGACCTGATCGACTCCATTCAAAAATGAGCAAATTTTTAGGAACCAATTTAGATTTTTTTGATGCAGATCCAGAATGGACCTGACATCTCCATTCAGTTTTGGTACCGTAAATAGGTTTGAATAGAAACCTAAACCTTGTTCTTCTGTGGGGATCTGTATGATTACCCCTTGAGTCAATAATCAGTCTAATGCTTGAAACAGGGATTGTCTTTTCCCTAGATCCTTGGGAACATTTGATCTCAGAAAGTTAGATGGTGGAAACTCCCGAAACTCTAGTTTGTATCCTAGTTTCACTGTGGAGAGAGCCCACCTGTCCTGAGTTTCCCTCTGCCAGAATTCTGCAAAATACAGAAGTCTTCCCCCACCTTGGTGAGGGGAGACGCCTCTTCATTAAAAAGTCTTAGTATTCTGCTTTGTAGTCTTGTGGGTCCAGGTCTTCCTTTGAGCCTGGGCCTGACTCCGGCGATTTTCCTCTGGAATCTGACGGTGGCAGCCGTTGCCACTGCCTAGAGGCGGATGCGCTTGGCGCAGGAGAGAAAGTCAGTTTAAATGGAGGATGTTCATACTTTCTTTTAACTGGCAAAAGAGTACTTTTTTCACTGGAAATTGTCTGGATGTATTTATCCAAATCATTACCAAATAGTTGCTCCCCATGAAATGGGAAACTAGACAGTAGGTTTTTGCAGGGTGCTTCGGCAGACCAACCCTTTAACCAAAGGGTCCTAGCATGTGTACTAGCACAACTGCAAGGCGAGACGCCTGGTGAATAGAATCCTTCATAGCATCTATGGCAATACATAATGCTTTTGGTAAATCGGCCAAGTCACTGGCTTGTTGTGCAGGGAACTCTTTAAAGCGGAGGTCCACCCTAAAGTGTACCTTCCGCTCATCGGAACCCTCCCCCCCTCCGGTGCCACAATCGGCACCTTTCAGGGGGGAGGGGGGTGCAGTTACCTGGATAATCCAGGTAACTGCACCCACTTCCGGGACAGCTCTCTGCGGAAAGGGGCATAACTTACGCCCCTTTCCGCAAGTGCCCACCCCTTCCCGCAAGTTCCCCGCTGCCTGCTGGGAAACACACAGCTCCCAGAGGCAGCGGGGAGCGTCCTTATTGCGCAGCGCAATTCGCGCATGCGCAGTAGGGAACCGGGAAATGAAGCCGAAAGGCTCCATTTCCTGATTCCCATACCCAAGATGGCGGCGGCAGGACCCGACAGACGACCTAGCGATCGGCTTCGGGTGCCGACATCGCGGGCGCGCTGGACAGGTAAGTGTCACTATTTTAAAAGTCAGCAGCTGCAGTATTTGTAGCTGCTGGCTTTTAAAAAAAAAAAAAAAAACGCGGAGTCCCGGTGGACTCCCGCTTTAAGGGCCTCTGTGAACTGGTCTTTTAAGGACTGACAGATGCGTATAGCTGCAATTGCAGGCTGAGCAACAGTACCTACTAAAGAAAAAGAGGATTTTAACAGGAATTCCAACTTTTTATCTGTTGGATCCTTTAGCATTTGTGCATTGTCCACTGGACAAATTAAATGTAATGTGTGGACTGGATACGCATGCACTGGTTGTGAAGGTTTCAAGGAACCCAAAGAAGAAACTAGGCTTTCAGCTGACTCTGTTAGAGGTAGCATGAAAGTGGAGCGAACCACGTTCGTAAGGATTTGTACCTCAGATTGCGAAGCTGAAACTTCAACTGTTATTTCCACCACAGAGGAGGTTTGTTTTTCCCTAACATTTGAGGGTAATACTTCATCCTGTCCCCACTGTTCCCCTGGTAAGGGGTTTGGAGTGGGAGAGAGGGATCTAGCATACTTCTTATCCCCTTTAATTGAGTGTCTTATTAAAGCTGCTAATCTTCCTTCTAAACCCCGCAGGGCAGAGGAAAATGCATCTTCAGTCACATATACAGGGGCTGAAGTGTGAGAAGCACTGGCACCACCAATTGCTTCCAATGACTCACCCTGGCTTGCCATGTCCAGCATCTCTGGAGTGGATGACAATGTGAAGGCATGTCTGGAGTTCCCAGCGCCTGGGGGTGGTTTTGGTGCCTTAGTAGTAAGCCCTGAAGCCTTGTGCAAAGTACATAAAGCAAAGGTACTCTAAGAACTGTTCTATTTATTTGAACAATAGTAGGAAAAACAGTGGTAGCATAGAATGATCTAATGCTAAACAATAAGCTTGTAATATATAAAAAGGACACAAATTATACATACATATAAACACATCATAAAATAATTAAGGGTATTAATACCCTTAATTATTTTACAATGTGTTTATATGTATGTATAATTTGTGTCCTTTTTATATATTACAGTATTTGTTTTGTCATATTGCACACCCCCTGAAGAAGCAAATAGCGAAACATGTCGGGCTAATGTGCAATAATCACCTTCTCAGTTCTACCCGTTATTTTTCAAGACTGTACATACAAACAGTTAAAATCCCTCTGTCCAAACTTTGTAATTGTTTCATTTCAAATTTGGGGTGTGGTGCAAAACTGGGTGTTTTCACCTGTATAGTCGGACCATAACATGATTGACAGGGTCTATATACTATTACTCCCTCTAGAGGAATTTTTTAAGGCATTTTATAATATAATTGAAAGAAAAGTCATAGGTGGACTTTACAGTTCCTATGCTTTCCTCTTACCTTTTCCTCGCTGCAGGATACTGCTGTAAACAGACAGATCCAAACTTCACCCATCATGGCGGGCAGCGTGGTTAAACCTTCAAAGTCTGGGGCCCTTTTAATAGGGGTTCCACTCCTTTGGACCATGCATAGCACCCCTCAGGACAGCTTTAGGTAATGTAGCAAGACCAAAAAGAGTCCTGGTTCCTAGGGTCCAGCTCTCAAAGAGGAGCGTTACAGGCAAAACCTCATTCTTCTATGCGAGGCCTGGGTACCATCCTGGAGCCGCAGTGGCGGGATGGATCCGGTTGTGGAGGCTTTTAAAATCCAGCATGGATCCCTCCTGGAGCTCCACAGAGCACATCTTCACTCGTGCCAACACCTTTAGACACTGGCGAAAAAACTGAGGTACTCCTGGTACACCTGAAGGTAGCTAAAACCCGCTACTTAAGGCTCTGTGCCCTATGATGTACGATAAAGAAATTATATATATATATATATATATATATATATATATATATATATATATATATATATATATATATATAGTAAATCATTATTTGCTTTATATAGGGTGAAAATATTGATTCCTGTTGCTAAAACAGTGTATGTGCAGTCCTATGTGATGCCACTCCTGTAAACATCACATTGTAAAAAGTCTAGTACAACTACTATTCTTGGAGAAGTAGAAATGTGAAACTGGTCAGCTAAATTTTTAATTTCAAATCTCTAGCTTGTTCTCTTATTTTTTTAATTACAAAATATAACCTTAGCCCCCTTTTACAAAAGGTGGACTCCGTCAAGTGGATCTGCCTGCCTATCCGTTTCCATCCGATCTGATCCGCTAGACGGAGCCGTCTGTTTTTAGCGGTCTAGATTGGATGCACATGGGTGTAAACGAACACATGTTCATTTACATTCACCCCCATGTAGAGAACAGTGGGTTTGTCCAATCGGGTCTGCCTGAAAAAAGGACAGGAGAACCCGATCGGTCCACTCACGTGAAAGGAGCCGAAGACATTATTGAAATCATCCACAAAATCTTTTGCAGCTGCCATGCAACACCTATAACTGAAGGACCCAAGGGTTAGTATGAGAGGTTCAGGTTGGCAGTACGAGATGTAGGGCTCAATCCTGCCTTTGCAAAGCTCTATTACACATTTATATCTGACAAAGTGGGACTACCAATCCCCTCTACCTTCCTTCTTAAAGCATATTTAGCTGTAGAATTGTGGGTGCACCTTAAAGGAAACCGGCCTTGAAAGGACCATGCAGAAGGCCAATGCTCACCATTCCTCCTGAAATTGTTAGTTGCCTAGTTGCTTGGCTGTCATACGGATGCATAGGCTCCAATGTTTCCTGAGTCACTGACCTGGAAGTATGAAGATACGGAATTCTGACTCTCATTATCAGCATATATCTTCTCGGTCTGTGACTCGAAATATCGATTCAAGCACACACAGCAACAAACATTTTAGCAGGGATTAGCAATGTAAGTCACCATACTATTCCAATGACAAAGTAGCTTTAAAAGCAGTATAAAACAAAAAACGTAATACATTGTAGCTTACCAGTCCTATGTGGTGGCTGCTATAGTTTTCCTTTAGGCTTTTTTTTTTCTTTATATTATCTGTTAATCCTGTCAGTAACACATTTCTGTCTTAGGGTGTCTGCATTCTGGATGAAGTAGTAAAGCAGACACCTTTGGACAGTAGCACTGTGTCTCGAGATAGGTTACTGTTAGACTAGCAGGTTTAGATTGACTTGACTGACAAATTGAAGCTGAATTCCAGGTAAAACTGAGCAGTTACCACAAACATTTATTTTCCTTTTAGAATAAAGGTTTTACATAAATAAATAATAGCAGACCATTTTAAGCACCCCTGTCAATGTTAAATCGTTTGTCTCATCCCTGTGACACTTTGCCTGGACAGCTTGGTCTGTTCAAGGAAATTGAAAAATAACAGACTTAATAGCTGGATCATCAAGTGAAAATAAAGGAAAAAAAATCATAAGAATTGGTAATCTGCAATTTAATAAATGAATATGCTAATTTGCCCCCCCCCTGCCACATTCGGGGGGGGGGGGGTACCTGTAAAAACCAGGTATCTGCCCCCCCCCCCGAAAGGTGCGGCAACAAAGTTATCCGGAAGTTCGGCCCCCCTCACCTTCCCCGCACCGGGCCATTCAAAAAGCGCAGCACGCTTCATGCATGCACAGTAGGAAACGGCTTAACCGAAATGGTGGTGGCAGAACCCAAGAGCCGATTGAAAAATCAGCCCCGGTGAAGATACTGCTGGATTCCTGGACAGGCAAGTGTCCTAATATTAAAAGTCAGCAGCTACAGTATTTGTAGCTGCTGACTTAATTTTTTCTGATGAAGCCTGGAGCTCCTCTAACATTCGATATGATTTAAAGTGTTACTAAATCCACAACAGTAAAATCAGTCTGTATATGCAGTAAATCGTGCTTGTTATACTCGCTGTGGAACCTAAAGGGTTAATACTCTAAATTGTGTAAAAAAGGCTGTTTGATCCCATCTTCTCTGATTGTCATGTTTGCCTTTTCCCCCACATGACTTCTCACAAACCTCTAATGGGACTTCTTATGGCGTTCTTCATCAATGGCTTTCTTCTTGCCACTCTTCCATAAAGGCCGTATTTGTGGAGTGCACGACTAATAGTTGTCCTGTGGACAGATTCTCCCACCTGAGCTGTGGATCTCTGCAGCTCCTCCAGAGTTACCATGGTCCTCTTGGCTGCTTCACTGATTAATGCTCTCCTATCCCAGTCTATCAGTTTAGGTTACGGCCAGGTCTTGGTTGGTTGGCAGTTGTGCCATACTCTTTCCATTTTCAGATGATAGATTGAACAGTGCTCTGTGAGATGTTCAAAGCTTGGGATATTTTTTTTTTTATAATCTAACTCTGCTTTAAACTTCTCCACAACTTTATCCCTGACCTGTCTGGTGTGTCCCTCGGCCCTCATGATGCTGTTTGTTCACTAAGGTTATCTAACAAACCTCTGAGGGCTTCACAGAACAGCTGTATTTATACTAAGATTAAATTACACACAGGTGGACTCCACTTGCAAATGATGTGACTTCTGAAGGCAATTGGTTCCACTAGATTTTAGTTAGGGGTATCAGAGTAAGGCTCGGTTCACACAGGGGCGACACGACTTCAGGACAACTTTGTGAGGCAACTTGGAGATGACTTGAACACGACTTTTAGACACGACCTGGGGCGACTTACAAGTCCCTGTGTGAACCGAGCCTTATGGAGGCTGAATACAAATGCAGGCCACGCCTTTCAGATACTTATTTGTGAAAACATTTAAAAAACATTTATCGTTTCCCTTCCACTTCACAATTATGTGCCACTTTGTGTTGGCCTGTCACATAAAATCCCAATAAAATACATTTACATTTTGGTTATAACATTACTAAAATGTGGAAAATGTCAAGGGGTATGAATACATACATCAAGGCACTGAATACTGCTGATTAAAAAAAAGGTATTTAGCAGTTTATATTTAATAAAATATTTGCATTTCCATGCTGTGTGTACTGTAGGAGGCCAGATATAGGGAATGCAACGTCCTGGGTTTAGTAACACTTTAAGCTGTAACTTCTAAAAAGCAGCAAATGGTAGTTAGTGACTACAATTCAAATTAAGAAAAGAAAAGCAAAATGTCAGCTAAAGTTAGACCAAAGAAAGAGCCCAAGCCTAATTCCCAGCAGATCCTATGCAAATAACACAGCAAATCTGTCTTCCCCAAGCTGCTACAATAGGAAGCTGCATTCAGCGTGTGCAATTAACAATGCAAATTGTAATCCAGGGAAATTCTTACCAGGGTTTCATTATCTTCTGCAACTTTTGATATCGCCTACAAAAATGTAAACAAAATTGACAAGTGAGCACATATTTATAATAACCACTTACTTTAAAACACAATTACATTCATTTATAGTTCCTATTAAAAAGAATGGGTCCTATGAGCTATTTTACCATTATCACATACAACTAATATTGGATAGATAACTTTCATGGTATTTCTTTGACTTTCCATCATCTGTTCTGGGATAACTTAATTGCCAGCTCCTATATTTCCACAGTCACTCAGCTGTTGATGATATCCTGCTTGTCAGTCCTGCCTACTTAAGCCATCCAGTCCAGAGGAGCTCTGCCTTTGCCTTGGTCAACATCACAGAAACTATCTCCTGCAATCCTGTTCAAGACTTGCTTTGCTGACATCCCTTCTTCTCCAGATCCTGCTTGCTGTTCTACTACATTGATCCCTGACTTCTGGCTTAGCTGACTATCAGTTCTGGTTACTGAACTTTGGCTATGTTTTGACTACGTTTGTTCTTTTTATTTTTATTATTAAACAAGTGTGATTTAACTGTACTTCTGTGTCGGCCTGATTTCATGGTTTCTGACATTTTTGAGCTTGACACGCATGTGTATTAAAGAGGAACTGCAGTCTGCTCACATAATTTGTAATAAAAACACCTTGGCCTTTCTGAAGCCTTCTATATTAATGTATATACACTGTGATTCTGTACTTGCCAAATAAGCTGCAGAAATCTCCCAACACTAAGTCTGCCTGTTCACTTTCTGGATTTACACAGACACACAAGGCACACCTCCAGCTCTGCAGCTCACATTGGTCCTCTTACGACTCACACCCCCCCCCTCTCCTCCTGGCAAACTCTCACGAAAGTGAGAAAGAGGGCTGTGCATAATGTCATAAGCCTAGGCTAATGACCAGACAAGAAAAAGGAAGTGAGCTGTATAAGGTAATAAAAAAAATATGTTTTACTACCCAAATTTAAAACAACAAGGGCAGAAGATTTAATAGATGGAAAGATGACTGAAGGTCCGCTTTAAGGTAAGGTACCTGCTGCAACCCAAGCACAAGGTATTCTTTCAAAAATAAATAATCTGGTTGCAAAACTGCAGGGGGTTATAGTTCATAAAAAATCAAACCTCACAAATCATCACTGTTATTTCACATGAGCCACATTTGCTTGGGTCCACCTCCATCAAGAATCCAAGGGTCACCTACAGCATGTAGGGCCTGTAAGTGCAGCTGCTTGTATCGCTGTTCTGCAAAAAATATCCCAGATTCCATGCTCAATCTGCCCTGGCTTTAGTTCCACCCCCACTAGCCTCACCTGCACCACTGCCATTTCCTGTAGGCCTCTTTCACACGGGGCGGATCTGTGATGATCCACCCCGTTGATATCGGCTTTCTCAGTGGGGATCGCTCCGTCGATCTCCGCTGAGCAGGAAGATGACAGGTCCGTCTCTGCACACTGGACCTAAGGGAGATCGGGTGACGACGGACCGCAGAGTCTGTCGTCACCCGATCTGATCCGACGACGGATGGAAAAGTAGGTTTTTCCTCCGTCGCACTTTTTTGGATCGGAGCGGGTCGGATGTCAGTGGACTTGTCACCGCTGACATCCAACGCTCCATAGAGGTCTATGGAGCATACGTTCAGGTCCGCCTGAAAAACTGACAGGCGGACCTGAACAGATCGGCCATGTGAAAGGGCCCTTAATGTTTTAAGCACCAAGTCACCACCCTAACAGCTTAATTATTGAGTATGTGCCGCCAAAACAATTTTTTTTTTATTATTGGAGTGGTGCAACATTTTAACACCTGTGGGGATTTTTGAAACTATCCTGGGCTCTTTTACAAAGATTTACTGTCACTTACTTTCATGGTGACAAGGTTTTTCCATAAAGGAAGTGGTAAAAGAAAATTCCCAAGAGTGAAACAGAAATCAAAACGTTACACTTTTTTGTAAGGGAAGGCTAGAACCACGGTCAGCTGTTTTTTTTTTTTGTTTTTTTTTTCTGTATATGTTTGTGTAGCTTTTTCACTTCCTGTCTGGTGATACCATTGTCTCAGTGATAGGTGATGCCTTTAAGGAAATCTTAGAAAGCAGTTAAACCTGAGAGGAGTTGTTATTCTTAGTGCCTACAAGTGGTGGCTGCATTTACTTTCCACTTTATTATCAACTGGTAATCTTGTGAATAACACACTTCCTGTGTTGTTTTCACTTCCAGTTTATGTCACAGGAATTGACCTGAACAATGCGTTTCTAGGAAGAGCAACAGGCATTTTCTGTACTTGCAAACAATGTTCTTAGTCCAAAATAGGAAAACGAATGCAGGCATCACATCTAGGGACTGGCAAGCTGCAATGTATACATTTTTGTTCTCAGGTTTAGTTATGCTTTAAGGCAGTGGTCTCCAAATAGTGGCCCTGGGGCTGGATGTGGCCCTTTGCTTGTCTCTATCTAGCCCTTGGGGCACTATTCCATCCACACCTGACACAAATGATGGGGCACCATTTCTTCAAATGATACCTGTGGTGGGGCGCTATTCCTCCCACAGACACCAATGATATTTCTCCCACTGATATCAACAATGGGGCACTTTTATTCCCAGTGGTAGCAACAATAGGGAACAATTCTTTACACTGATGGCAACATTGGGGTATTACTCCCACTAAAACCAATGATGGGGCACCATTACTTCCACTAAAACCAATGATGGGGCATTGTTTACTTCCACTGACGCGAGGGCCATCTTAATAGCGTCATGGGCCCCTGGGAAAAGTAATGCAGTCGTTCCCTTACCAGCCTGCCCCAATTTACGCACCTACTTTCAAGAAAAAGTATAAATAGTTGATAGAATGAAACATATTTATTAGTACGTTCAATAAAATCGATTTTAGACAAATGCCATAAGTGAAAGACTAATCAACACAAAGGGCACAGTACAGGGGGGGGAAGGCAGAAGGTCACAGTACAGGTTCCAGGAAACTGGGACAGCGTAGTAAAAAGCAGACTGTTCCATCAAATCCAGGACAGTTTGCAAATGTGATGTAATTCAAGATTTTCATGGGGCCCCCACCACCTTGTGCCCCTGGGCAGTGCCCAAGGGTGCCCATGCATTAAGACAGCCCTGACTGACGTTGGGGTATTTTCTACTCTCACTGGCCACAGTCCAGCCCCTGTAAAATCTGAAAGACAGTAAATTGTCCCTTTGTTTAGAAAGTCTGGAGACTCCTGCTGTAACATCTAGGGATCCACGCTATAGGCGAATGACGGCTACAACGCGGACCTGCTTTGCCGGGACGACGTCAATAGACGCATAGTGCACGAGCGGCCTGCATGCCCCCTGAGTCTATGAGACTCGCCTGATCATAGATCGGAGCAAGGGGTCGATCCCGACCCCTTACCACGTGATTAGCTGTCAGCCAATGACAGCTGATCATGTGATCACAATAGAGCCAGTAATCGGCTATTTTTCCTCCTCGCGCTGTCAGCGCGAGGAGAAAAAAAAAAGAGCCGTGAGAGGGACTTCAGTGCCGATCACGGAGAGCTGGAGTCAGCTCATCAGTGCCCACCTGCCCCCTGCCAGTGCCACCTAAGTAGGGGAAAAAGTGAAACTCATCAGTGCCACCCATTAGTGCCCATAGTGCTACCCATTAGTGCCCACAGTGCCACCCATTAGTGCCCACAGTGCCACCTATCAGTGCCCGCAATCTGCCGCAAAAACAGTTCTACACCTTAGTGCCACATATCCGTTCCCATCAGTGTCATCTACCAGTGCCCAGCAGTGCCGCCCATCAGTGCCCATCAGTCCCATCTATCAGTGGTACCTATCAGTGCCTATCCGTGCCACCCATTCGTGCCATCTTATCTGTGCCCATCTTTGCCCATCAGTGCCCATCAGTACTGCCTTATCTGTGCCCATCAGTGCCACCTTATCTGTGCCTATTAGTGCCACCTTAACTGTGCCTATCAGTGCCCACCAGTGCAGCCTATCAGTACCCACCAGTGCCGCCTCATCAGCACATTTCAATGAAGGAGAAAAATTACCTGTTTGCAAAATTTTATAACAAACTATTAAACATGATTTTTTTTTTTTTCATTTTGCATCTTTTTTTGTTTGTTTAGCAAAAAATAAAACTCCCTGCTGTAATTAAATACCACCAAAAGAAAGCTCTATTTGTGGGGAAAAAATGATAAAAATTTCATTTGGGTACGGTGTTGTATGGCCGCGCAATTGTCATTCAAAGTGCATCAGCGCTGAAAGCTGAAAATTGGTCTGGGCAGGAGGGGGGTTTAAGTGCCCAGTAAGCAAGTGGTTAAGGTCTAGTCCCTCGATATAAGGGCACAGTTGAAAAGCTACTGATGTGGCACCCTTGCCCCCCTGTATCATCCAAAAGGAAACCTATCTCATTTAGGGGTCTTCAACTGCAGAAGACTTATGTTTGAGCTTCAAGCTAGATGTCTGGCAAGCCTTACCATGCAAGCCAAATATAGTGCATGCTCATCAGCAATAGAGCGGTACATTTACTGCATTGTAAGATGCCAGGGGACATGCCAGAATGCCAGCTGTGATTTCTGGTCAAAGACTGCAGGTCATGTATAGCTGAATTTTAGGCTCTAGGGGTGAACAGAACAAAAAAAAAAAAAAAAAAAAGCACAAAGGCACTCTTTGAATCCTTTAAGGGGCTTGTTTTGCTTAGCACATTTTTTGTTCCTTTATGACAGATTTAGCTTAAACCGCTACAGTTTATTTTCTTTTATTTCATTTTATTTTCTGACATTTTAGCACATTTGGTTTTCTTTTTGTATGTAAAACATTTAGAGCATTGTATAAAAGAATATCCATGAAACCTTACAATAGCCTGTGATGCCTCCTTTTAACAGAAAGACATCCACAAACAAAATATGGATCCCCATAAAGAGTTTCAATCTAGTAAATATGAAAAAACTAAAATGTATTGCAAAGCACCAGCCAACAATTCCCCGACTAAAGGTGACATCTGTATAATGAACCTCAGTCAATGTCAGGAGGAACTCTTAAGACTTCTTTCTTGACAAACAGAGCATTCTTGTAGTACAAAAACACATTCCTTTTAACAATGCCCTATAGTCCCATAACTTACACAGCAAAGAAGTAGTAATTGAAGGCACAATCTCCAGCGTATTCCCTTTATAGGCCTGCACTAAATAGGATTTGGCATTGCTTCACATTTCTTTTAATTACATTTTCTCAAAGGGCTAATTTTTACAGCACAAAACCCAAGTTCTTCTCCTCGTCTACAAAAAGACCTATTCCTAATAACACCTTAATCTTTTCAATGTCACATGGATTTGTACAATAAGCAGAAAGGCAAACAATACATTTGTCGTTTTAACAGGTCATTACCCATGTTCTCTTTTTACTACAATTTCCTATTATATCAAATTTGAGATAGTGTTTTCTAATCTCTCATCTTGTGTTTCAGAACAAAGATTTTGGATGTATACCAGCTAGTAGCACATGAATGCCACTTTACTTAAATGGTCAGTTCACAAATAAATGTTCTATTTTTGTGTTTTAATCACTTTTATTCATTAAAAATGTATGTCACGGGAACAAAAATACCAGCAGTATCTCTTTAGTACATATACATAATTTTTGTGGACTTATTGGTGTCAGTCCTGCCCAGCTGTCTTCTGCTAAACTACTCATAGCTTCCTCCTATCCTCTCAGCAACAAATAGGATCTCAGGAATAGGCTATCCGGGAGACAGCAGCATGTAGAATATCTTTGTGGGAAGCTGGGAATTGTAGTCAGGGACACTAGTCCAAAGCCTACTGGAGAGTGCCACCTGCAAGCCTAGAGTGGCTCACTAGAGCGGGCATTGTGGGCTGCCACTCAACTGACACCTCAGAGACGTGTCAGTGCACAGAGACCACCAGTGACAGTATGGCCTTCTCATCTGCCATCATCTAGCCAGAGGCACAGCAACCTACTTCCATCTGCCTCCATCTAGCCTACAGGAGTGGCCATCAGGGCCTGTTGTCAGGATGATATCTACGCCAAATCAGTGTGGTAAAAGGCCTTTTGGCCACCTCTATGTATTGTACTGGTTTGCTGTGATTGAACCTTGTTGCTGCTGCTAGCAGTGCTATGCCTAAGGAGACTGACTTGCCTTTCTCTTGCATATAGATTACCCTCACTTGAAAGTAAGTGTTCCAATGCAAGTTTAATGGCCCCACTGTCAACAGACTTGTCTGTTACTCCACTGGCCAGTGGTTAGACAGGGCTGTAAACTTTAATTAGAGCGCACTGCTATTGGTGCTATATTTGGCACTGTAATTTGCATTTCCTTACATTGCCAGGGAAATTACCTCTGTTACTGCTGCGTTGGCAACTTTCCCTTTTGCTCGCCTAATGCATTGTGGCAGGGTAATTACACAGGCAACCGGGGAAACAAACGGTATCTGCTTTGCAGCACATGTAGTGTTCCAGTATTTGATATCTGGATAATCCAGCCATTTCTAAAACCGTATACTAAGCGCTTCCCATTTTGACATATCGGTCAAAATCAACCGACACAGTAGTAGTAGTGGTTGACATTCAGCCCGTGTGTACTGCTACCTGTCTGACAGAAGCTGACCGGCTCTGTCAAACAAGCATGCTGGAAAACCAGCATCCGACCAGCGTCTGATCAGCACTGGCAGGCTCCCCTCACAAAAAACATAATCACTTCACTTGTGCTGGCACAGCAATCTGTAAGGTTTTTTTAATTCAGCCTGCTGAGTTGAATGGAAAAAAAAAAAAAAAAAAAAAAAACAGGGCCAGCAAAGACATTGTGCTGCCTGAGCCCAAAAATGAAATGCTTCTGGACCCCCCCCCCCAATAAAAAATAAATCACGCCCACCAAAAGGCTAAATATAGAATGCTATAGAATACATATTGTATTAAACACGATGAGGACTTTTTTTTTATAGCCAATATCTATAGGGTGGGAACACATAACAGTGCTTAACGGCAGGTCTTTTACTGACACTTTTTTTTATTTTACCTCCAGTAGTTTATTGTAAATAGTAGTGTGGTGATTACCTATTATACTAAAAATCAGCATGTGGAATTAATAAACATCAACAGATTTCAGTTGTGCCCCTCCAGGCCGGCCCCCCATTGACAATATGCCTGGCTGCTGAGTTAATCCCCCCCATCCCTGCACTGATTGACAACACTGACAGGCAGCAATGGTTGGCCCTAATGGTCCATGATTGGCACTGATAGGTGGCACTAATAGGCAGCACTGATTGGCAGCATTTAGTGGAACTGATTGCCAGCACTGATGGGCACTAATTGGCAGCAGTAATGGGCACTGATAGGCAGCACTGGTAGTTAGCACTGATAGGTGGCACTCATGGGCATTGATTGGCAGCACTGATGGGCATTGATAGGTGGCACTGATGGGGACTGGTAGCTGGCACTCATTGGCACCGATAGGTGGCATTGGTTGGCACTGATATTAGGCAGCACTGATTGGAAACACTGGCAGGTGGCACAGATTGGAAACACTGGCACTGACAGGTGGCACTGATTGGCACTGACAGGTGGCACTGATTGGAAACACTGATTGACACTGGCAGGTGCCACCGATTGGCACTGGCAGGTGGCACTGATTGGCACTGCCAGAGGAGAGGGAGTTTCACACTAAGGCCAATATTGACGCTTAGTGAATTATTGGCTGGTGTTTGATAGCTGCTGGGTCCCACTCACCCCGGGTCCTGCTTACCCCTGACATTACCGCTGAATTTTGACAGCTGGTCTCTCTCCGACGTTGGGGGTGGGTGGGACCCAGCAGCTATCAAACACCAGTCAATGATCGGGCTGCTTAAGAAAGGGGGTGAGACCACATACACGTAGTGGCCATTGGCTGGCGTTTGATAGTTGCACCACCCCCGACATCAACGCTCAATTTTGGCAGCTGGTCCATCTCTGCATTCAGTTACATTACATGACAGTGTTACCCACTCAGCGGATCTTACAAGCAGAATGATCTGCTCATTGTGAAACTGTCTCTCAGGCAGCAGTGGCTGCACACTCATTGGATGCAGCCTTTCACAGCAGTCCCACAGGCCGTCCCTCTTAAAATGAAGCCTGGGACCATGAGCCAGCCCTGTGTGTACCATGCTTTATAGGGCTTATACCAGCTTAAATAAAAACCCATTTTATTATACTTGTGTTGTTGGCGAGTTGTCAGGTGCAGGAGGTTACCACTGGGAAGGGTAGAGGAACCCAACAATCCAGCAGCAGCCTAGTATTACAAGATAACACAGGAAATGAGCAAAGAATAGCTCCTAAATTCTGGCAAGATCAAAAAGCACCCTTTCACACATATGGAACAGACATAACAAAATGTAAAGGTACATTTAATAGAGCAGGGATGTTTAATATTAACAAGGGGAGATGAATATGGATAACTTACTCATTGCCACTTTCCACCATCTGAGTGAGGAGGTAGATGCCATCCAGGTTTATGAATTCTTGTGCAAATGTAATATCCCTTGAAAATTTAGCCAAATCTTTTAGTGCTTCAAGTTTGACATCCATGCTGGAAGACTGGACTCTGTCATGGAGCTGCTGCGCAGTGTGAGTCTTAATATGAGAAATATTAGAAAGTGAGTGAAGGCAGATACCTGACAGCTTGATAAAGATTTACAATTAGCACTTCTTGACACCTTAGATCTAAACAAGACATTTTTTTGTTGAACGACCTGGTGAACAGGTACAGACATTCATATCCTGTGGTTTATAGAAGCGTTGGCCATTTGAACATAGCAGTTATGACTGGTTTGATTCTACTCACTCTCCCTTTGGCAGTTACAGTTATAGCAACACCTCCCCAGTCTTAGATTCACCTGTCTCCTTGCCTCCCTCCGCAAACCCCCTCCCCCCCCCACAGTCTTCTGGGACACATGACAGAAGACTGCAGGACCATTCACAATGCAGTAGGCACCCAGCTATGAAGATGCAAGCTGTCACAGCCGGGTGCCCACAGTTAAGAAGCCGGTGCAGAGGTGAGAAGACAACAGGCGAACCCGGCTGGGGTAAACACACCGTTGGATCGTGGGAGAGGTGAGGGGCTGTTTTTTAAAAGTCAGCAGCTACAGTTTTTGTAGCTGATTTCTATTTTTGTCACAAGAAACTGAGCAAGCACTTTAAGAAGGCCAAACACTAGTAGAATTTCATGAAAAATGTTTATTATTTTTTTGAAGAATGTTTGTTTGATTTTCCAATCATTAGTAGATAGACCGACAAGAAAATTCAAAGGGGCAGGACATTTTTTCTTAGGCTGGATTCACACTTATGCATCTTTGGTTACGGTTCAGGTGCAAATTCAGGCAAAAGCTCAGACCTGATTCACACCTGAACAGGGATGCACCAGACCCCCTGCTGTCAGCCACGGCCCCAGCATGTGTGAACCCACCCTAACAGTGAATGTTGTTTTTGTTTGGGAAAGTCCATCCATTCCAAAATTGAATGTTAAAAGAGATTTTTTACCAACTTTCAAACAAGATTTGTCATGTCATCGAATATACTGATGAGAATTTTTTGCATGAGCTGCTGTTCACAAATCTACCGATGTAGGGCCAGCTTTAAGTTTTGCCACAGTGCAATTTTCTTTGCCACGAAAAGCAAATGGAGAGAAAGGTACACAATAAGGAGAGTGGGAGAGAGCTACAGTTTTTGAAGTTGTATTTACATATTGGACACATATTGCGACGTCCTAGGTGCTCAGGAAGAAAAACAAAGGTAAGAGAAGCCAAATTTGTGTTTCTTCTTTTATGTCAGCAAAGTTGGCACAAAAAGCTATGCTTTGCTACAGACTTCTGCTCCTCCTTCCTACTCCGCTTCCTCAGAAGAGGTAATAATGGACGCTGTCTATGCTGTGTGGCTGAACATGTGGATTTATTCCATATCTTTTGGTCATGTCATTGGTTCCAGAATTAATGAATTCAAATGTATTCCATGCGTCAATGTAAACTGGGCACGGTTATGCCCAAAAATTCAGAAGTGCTGCTACTAGGCATTTCTGAACCTTTCACCTTGCTGACAGAACACTGACCAGATTGCTTTGTTTTTACATTTGTAAATCTACCTTGCTCTAGGAAGAACCCTCGGCTTGCTACCACTAGAATGATTTTGTGTTCAGTGAACAAAGGCTTACCCAAGTATAAGCTCTTTTTACAAAGCCAAGTCTTGTCTGAATAAATGTAATCAAATTTGGGGACCTTGGTTAGGTTTGCGAATGCCTCTGCTACTAAACGTCTTCCTCCCTGCTCTCTGGCACAAAGTAATGTTATATTAAGTCCTACTGTATCATTTTGTGGCTATTGTGCCATCTGCTATGGGGGGGAAGAAATTGGCATGATGTATGTCTGCAGTGTTTGTGTGTGAGCGCATGTCTAGTTTAATGTTCGCAACCCAGTTTGTGTTTTGTGTCTGGGTTATTTTTTTTAGTCCATTTCACACGGATTTCAAATTTATAATGCAAAAATAAACAATTTTCAAAAGTGTATGTCATAGCAAAACAAAACAGTGCATTACATCTCTGAAATATATGCAGATTTGCCCATGTTGTATCTCTTTCAAGACCCTGCCAGTACAGAAAACTATCTGTTGATGTGTGAGAAATTGAGGTCTTATTTCCTATTGTTGGCTGACAACACGCAGCATTTTAGTTGACTGAATGGTGTCAGTCCTGGCCAGTTCTCTTTTTTTAAAACTACTCAAACTGTCCCCTGTCTTAAGGCCCATACACACGATCAGACTTTTTGACAACAAACATGCAAATTAGCTGTTTTGGAGCAACATCCGACCGCGTGTACGCTCCATCGGACAAACTTTTTTGGTTTTCATCAGACTTTTGTTGGCTGTGCGAACGGACAAACTTTCTGGCAACAAAAGTCCGATGGAGCAAAGTCTGATCGTGTGTACAGAAAACCATAGGACTTTTGTACAAAGTACAAACAGGCATGCTCAGAACCAATGCAAAAGATCAGACAACAATACAGAAGTTGACCAAAGGTGGCGATAAAGAGCAGAAAAACCACATGATTTGGTGAAAGTTGGCTGAAAAAGTCCTGCTGTGTGTATGCAATATAAGTTCAGGGCCGACGCCCTTTGTACAAAAATCCAAGGGAAAGTTTGTACAAAGTCCTATCGTGTGTATGAGGCTTTACTCTCCACAACACTTTTATTTAGCATTTACCAAATTGACAAAAAATGCTTTCATTAGTATATTTTACAGACCAAAGACAGCAAATAAGAGAAGATCATGGTTAAGATTTATATAAATTATTAAAATAAAATTAGCGATGACATGTAAATACTTTGTTTAAAGTTGGTAGTGTTGAGCACTTCCTAAATAAATAAATAAATTTAAACAAAACACTTACCGGTGATGCTGTTAACCGAAGAATAGCTCCATTTTTGATCTCATTGCGATTCTATAAAAAAAAAGGCACTTATTAAAATAACTAAAATGTATAAAAATGTATCTAAAACTACAAAAAGATCAGCTACTATATCACAAAGCAACTGGCAACTGGTATTGAATCACACGTTTATACACATTTTATAGAAAAGCTTATGGATAATGCCCACTGCCCACTGAAATGAGAACAAATTGAAGCAATTAATAAGCAGGATAAAAAAAGGTTAGTCATGATCATTTACATTGCACTCATGCTTATGGGCTTGTAGACTTAAAGAATTTCCCTACAAGTCAAAAAGTCATACTTAAAACTTTATGTTCATCCCATCTCCTTCATGATTTCAATTTCAAGGAGGATACCATTTTAAGATGCTGTGGTTCAGTAAAATATGGGTACGTAAATGAACATATTTTACAGCCTAACAGTATTGACAGTTGCAATTTTCCATCATATTTAATGTTATCTAGAAGTCTCAGAACAGCAAAAAAAAACAATAAAAGCAGTCTGGTGGAAATATGTCACAGTGTCATGATTTGTAACCTGTAAAGGTTACAAATCATGAGTAGGAGTATTTAATAGTATCATCATTATTATAATATCACCATCATTAATAATAGCAATGACAACCGACATACAATTGCACTGAGGCTGATTTATGAAAACTGGAAAAAAAAAAAAAGAAGAATTATGCATCTCTTCACATGTCTGTTTATTTTTTAATTTTTTTTTACTTAATAATGAGGTGGAATCTGCATATAAAAAAAACATGTTACCTCTCCCTGTTTCTCTGAAAATGTGGGCAATTTGCAAAGTATAGCAAATTTTATATAGTACGTATATTTAAAATTTCAGAACTAAAAATTTTTGAAGGGGAGGCTTGCTGGACTCATAAAAGCAGGGCAAGCTCAGGGTCCAAAACATTACCCCGAAATAACTCCATTAAGTCAATCTTGAGTTTGAATGTTTTAATATACTCAGATGTTCTAAGCTACTAATAGCTGACACCAAGGACCATTAAAATCAATTTAATTCAAACTAGCTCTGCTAGAAAAACAAGCAGTGATTTGGCATGCTAACAAGCTCAGGCATTTATGTCTGCAAATGGAACATCATCCTAGCACAGTATAAATTAATGTGGTAAACAGAGAACACAGAATATGTTTTACTCATACCAATTGTACCTGTTAGGATGGAAATTGTTTGGTTTGCACAGCCTGAGAAAAATACTCTAAATTCCAATTTGAGAATTAAACCAGAAGATAAAATAATTATTGCTAATTTAGTCAAATATATTAGTAATTACTGATAATTTGTTGGTATGTTTAAAATGACATGAGAGGTTTTCTGAAGAACCTAAATTTGGTATTATTTTGACCAGTCACTTTCTTTTCCCATAACTCAGGAACAAGCCAAGATAACTGGCCTACTACTCTTAAGTGTAAGATCCCATAGCAACCAATTCGAATTGGAATGTACTAGTCTGAGTTCAACAGAGTGAATTTTGATTGGGTCTCTGCATTTAAGAATTAGCACTTCTGAATAAGAATAAGTCATTTAAAGCGGGATTCCGTTGCCGTTTTTTTTTTTTTTTACCTGTGTCACTGATGGGCGATTCCTACGGTGTCTTTGCAGTCACGATCGGCGTCTTTTTAACCCCCGGCGTGACGATTTCATTGCTAAGAAAAACTTTTAAAAAAGCAGTCTGGCGGTTTCCATTTTCACTGTGGGCGTTTGAAGCCCACAGGCATTTACTTCCTGGATGCGATGATGCTGAGCTCCCAGCATCCACTGCTCCATCTCGCACATGCTCATTGAGTGTCCTCTTTGTTTTCCTTCCTCTTGCCTCATGTTCTATAGTGGTAATGGCAGATAGAGCTGCCTGCCCACTTTCAAAATGGCAATTTCGGACATGCCCTCGTCACGTGACCGGCGTCCTCCTTCCGAAATATCACGAGATTTCGGCATGACTGTGTCCCCCACTGATTCCTGGGAAATAGCTAAAAAAGTTCCCAGGGACCATTGCGAAGCCGATAAACACACCTACTCCCACGGGAGGAGAGCCAGGAAGTCGGCATAAACATTAAAAATAAAAGGTAAATACTGCATATTATTTTATTTCAATGGTCATAACTGCATCTATGTTCCAAAGCCATTTGAATAAGATGAACTTGCAATTTTCTGTACAAAACCGCTTTAAATGCCAGAGAGTTCCACAGGCATTCATATGAGGTTTGAGAGTGCTGGTATCTGTCCCTCTTATCTTATGAGAGATATGATTAGCTCAGCAGCAGACCCAACTGAATCAACGGTTTACACATAAGCAATTTTAAAAATCTGCACCATGCTGCCCTGAAAGATTAGATGAGATAACAGTTTCCACAACAGGAGCTTTCAACAATGGCCATGTCACATTGGGCATCACAACTGTCAGAGTTAGGAACAGTTAATGTCCCACAGCTAAAAATCAGATTTAAACTCCAAGCTCTTATTTTGGTAGTCAGCTTTCAACCCAATTTATAGCAACCAGGGGAAGTACTCTACAGTCCACATCTCAGTGATCCACAGAAGCACCATCATTCCTAAAAAATTAAGGAAACAAAGGTTGCCCTCTACTAAGCTTTACTTGTTAAATGTCAAAACCTATGCTGGTCATAAGTAGAACAGTTGTGATTCAAAGGCACCAGTGAGAATCACATTTTTAGGACTCTTGCTTGAATCTGACATTTTTCTGTGGGGAAATAATGCAAGCTGGCTGTTAGATCTGAAAAAAAATTCCAACTTCATAAGCCCTTATGATTGGATGTAATTGGAATGGGTTGTCTAGTAGGACACTCACAATACATATTTGCTAAACAATCAGGTTGATTTAAATGCATGAACTTAATTGTGTAAAGCCTAGAAGAGTTAAGCTGTCCTTCTATACAACTGAAATTAATCACTGTCTTCAATAGCAACATACATTCTTCAAAACAGAATGAGAGAAAAAAAACATAAAAATCATAATATAGCAAGGGAGAAAAAGTTGAGAAATAGAGTGCCACGTCATCAATGGCTGATGGTGGTTTGGCGAAGAAAAAGGGAATCTCACCGCTCCAGGAACACACACGCAGATGGTGAACTTCTCTCTCGGCCCGGAGGCCACAGGTGCAGCCAATTGCCAATAGCAATAAACGAAAATAGACTCTGGACTGCCACACTCTTGAGAAAAAAACACCTTTCTTTATTTTAAAAAATCACATAAAAAAACAAAGAACACAGCAGACAAAAAAGCTGACGTCTCGCACTAGCAGTAGTGCTTACTCTATGAGTAAGCACTACTGCTAGTGCGAAATGTCAGTGTTTTAGTCTGCTGTGTTTTGTTTGTTTGATTTTTTTTAAATAAAGAAAGGTGTTTTTTCTCAAGAGTGCGGCAGTCCAGAGTCTATTTTCGTTTATTGATGGTGGTTTGGCGCTTGTGCCCAAATTTTATAAAGGGTTATGACATAACAACAAGCTGATACAATTTCCTATAACTAAACAGTTCTTGTTGTGAATCATACAAAGTTAAGGGAGAAAATCACAAATATAAATAAAATAAAAAAGTTTTGTGTATGCCAAAATGGACTGATAAATAAAAGCCTGCTCAAAGAAAACCGAAAAAAAGAAGGAGAGTCTCAGTCCCATTCTAAAATATAAAGAGATAAACCAATAGTTTTACATATGACAGTAGCATCCACAAATGTGGGCCACTCAATATTAGAGTTGATGTATTCCGTCACATTTGCAAACGGATACGGACATTTCTCTTCTTCCTCAGTTTCTTGCCCTCTCCCTGACCCCAATGTTGACCGGGAGGGATTGGGGGGGGGGGGGGGGACAAAGAAGAATGCTGGGCAGACACCTGAAATCCTCATGATCAACCACTGTCATTGTTTGCTAGGAAGCCAGTGTCTAAACTGCACAGTGCCCAAGGTTCTAATGATGTACAATAAAAAAAGGCATGTTTGACCCACACATTGGCTTGACAATTTTTGGGCAATGGGAAATTTTTAGGCATTTTGCCAAGGCACTCCTGAAGAATCCAGAAGGCATTGTGGTTATAAAAACAAAGGCCAATATCTAGAAGCAGAAAATGGCAAAAAATAATAAAAATAGTAGTAGAAATATTACACGCTGGTCCCACAGTGAGATTTATATTGGTCTGTAAAACTCACCAACTTCATAAGCCCACCAGATTTGATATAAATGGAATGTGTTTTTTAGGTAGGGAACTCACATTACTTTTATGAAGAACAAGCAGGCTGTAAGGTGTGTGGCCAGCTTTAGTACTTACATTTAGATGCATGAATGCAACAGTGTACAATCTAGAAGAGCTAGCCTGTCTATTCATACAAATGAAATTCATCACTGTATTCAATAGCAACACACACTGTACAAAACAGAATGGGAGAAAATAAAGCATAAAAACATACTGTGAAGAGGAACGTGTTGACCGTAGATACCATTTTTGTTACATTCTTTACAGATATATATATAAAATGAAATCCACCTTTTGTTACGAGCAAGAACGTCAAAAAAAAAAAAACTATTATAAAATGTATAAAAGTTACACAAGCTACCATTTTCCTAAGTGCTTTTTTTTTTTTTTGCAGCCTTTGTGGGCTTGTTTGGATAAGAAGTTCAGTTAGAGTAACAAAGCTAGAGATGTACCAAACTCTTTGGATTTTCTAGGACAAGGGTCACCAAACAGTAGATCATGGACAGGTGACTAGTAGATCGTGGTCTAGGCTTGCTGACTCGCCATCCCAGAGCATCAACAGAATGCAATCACAGGGATTACTTGTAAAGTTGGAGCTCTAGCAGGGAGCAAGGGCTGCATAAGCCAATGCCTCCTCTGTAGTGCTAGGTTCTGTCCCATGCAAAGTGATACCAACTACACTTCAATTCCTAGCCTAGCTAGTGGTCTCCAGAGTGGTGCCAGCAACAGGAAAGAAGAGATTGTCAGGTCAATGTGAAGCAATACACTGGGCATAATAGTGTAGGGCTGCTTTCACACGGATGTGCTGCGGCTTACCCACAACGCAGGTGCAGTGCAGTGTACCTGCAGCTCTCCTGCAGGTCTGCCACGCTTAGCAGTAGATTTCTATTATATTCTGCAGGTTTTTCTGAATGGAGGGGTTTTTGTGCGCTTTCAGAAAGTGCACCACACCTTCAGGATCTAATAGAATTCTATGGCAAAGCGCAGCTAACCCAGGACGGTTGCTGATGGACATGCTCAGAACAGAAGGGCCAATTTACATTTGTAGACTGGGGGGGTGGTAAAACCCCGTAATTAAGATTTTTTACCACCCCTACCCTAACCACACCCCCTTCAGCTGCAGTGGCCAGGGGTGTACACATTTTGCAGCCACAGCAAGAGCTATATGCCCTTTCATTATTAGTGGGTGTAGCACCTGCCAAGCATGACCCATTCATGTGAATGAGGCCACTCTGCAAATGCCCTGCAACCTTGTGCAGTACAGTTAACAAGGAGTTAAAGCAGGCAGCGTGGTGTTGTATTTTCAACACCTGCTTTACACCACAGAAGCATGCAGTTGCAGGGCAGGTTGTGAAGTGGCCTCATTTAATTAAATGTGTCACGTTTGGCAGGCGGTAGCACCCACCAAAAGCAAAAGGGGGGTTTAATTCCTGCTGTGACATGTACACCTTTGGCTGCTGCCTTAGCAGATAAAGGGGGAAGGATTGGGGTGGTAAACGAGCCCTAAGGCTGCCCCTGTGAAATGCAGCTAAGGGCTCATTCACAAGTGCAGCAGGCATGGCTGAGCCTCTGAAAGACAATCAGAGTGAGTTTGACAGGTGGTAAGGAGGCGATATGTTGCCTCCTCACCACCTGATTTAAACCCATGATTGCCGTGCAATGCACGCGATTATGACACGTTAGTAAGGCAATTACAGGCTTAAATCAGGTGTGAGGAGGAGACACTATGCCTGGTGATATTTGACTTCTCCCATATTGTTCAGGTAGCTCTCTACCTCTTTAAGTCTGCCTACTCTAGGATAAAGGCATCCATAGTTTTAAAGAGTGTAACTATACTTTTTACATAACTTATAAGAGATTAATTATGAATTTATAAAAATACAAAGGGCTGCCTGCAAGCCAACAGGTTCAATCTTTTGGAAACTTGTTTCCCGAATCTTGTACGTGGACAACATTTTTTTTCAAAAGGTATCATGTACATTTATAGTGTCTATGATGGTAGACAACATTGAAGCTGCAATTTGTTTTCACGATCTTGCTAAAGCTACTATAGCTGCAATCAGAACATGTATAAGAGAGTGTCTCATTAGATTTTGTATTTTTCCATCATTGTGAAGATTAAAAAATAAACTTTTAAAAAATACAATACATATTTTTTAGTCCAGTAAAATGGAATATTGTTTATTAACATAGTGCATTCTCATATATAGCCAGCATGTTGATCTCCGGGCTCTTTTTCCAAGTTCCCCTGTCCAATTCCTCTGGATCAGCTCAAAGTTTTGACATACAGGGATTGATTTACTAAATCCGGAGAGTGCAAAATCTGGTGCAGCTATGCATAGTAACGTCTAACTTCAGCTTGTCCAATTAAACTTTGACAAAAGAAGCCTGGAAGCTGATTGGTTTATTTGCAGAGCTACATCAGATTTTGCACTCTTAAGTTTTAGCAAATCAACCTCCTAGTGCTTATTGAAGGTAATCTCTGTTTTTTGTTTCCATACTTTCAGTTGCTAGGCCTTTTTTTGCATTTTTTTTTAAAATCATAAGTGAGTGAAGTGATGGACTCCACTATAATATAAGCTTGTAATTTGCAAATATAAAATTGTCCTCTAAATGACTCTGCTTTATGCAGATTTATTTTCAGGGTAAAAAAACAACATAATAACAGATCAGTAAAGTCTAATTGAAATATAAATGTTAGAGAACGATGATGCTACAGCTGTCATTATCTATGGAAAAACAAATTTTCTAACCAGAGCAGACCGCAAGTTCCTTTTTCCTATGTTTACCTTGAACACAATTATTCATTCATTTGACTGGAAAAATATATTTCACAGTTTAATCAGAGTTGAGAAAAACACATCACACTGTAAAAACATACCATTAAAAAAGCAGCAACAAAATGCTGCTATTAAAGAAAACTTTTCGCAAGTCTGGGCCATTCAAAACATAAAGAAAAAACAAATACGGAGGGTACTTTTAGCAAAAACTCAGTGACTTTTCTAGTAAAGTAGAGCTTGGCTACCTTCCTGCAAACTCTCATGCCTTCCCTTTGGTTTCTTAACCACTACAATACAGGGCACTTTCGCCCCCTTCCTTCCCAGCCCAATTTTCAGCTTTTATCGCTCTCGCACTTTCAATGACAATTGCGTGGTCATGCTACACTGTACCCAAATGAAATTTTTACCATTTTGTTTGCACAAATAGAGCGTTATTTTTGTGGTAATTATTCACGACTCCGTTTTTTATTTTTTGCGATATAAGCGCAAAAAAAAAGCGGAAATTTGAAAAAAAAACTATATTTTCTTTTTTCTATTTTAAAAGAAATCCAATAAAATCAAATGTTGTCATAAATTTAAGCCAAAATGTACTCTGCTACATGTTTTTGGTAAAAAATTTCCGTTAAGTGTATAATAATTGGTTTGTGTGATCACGGACATATGTACGCAAATGATCATGTACAGATGTGTACAGGTGATCACGTACATGTGTGCAGATAATCATTGGAACATGTGATTTTAGTGGGACATATGTGGGTGACATGTGTTTTTTTATTTGGGGACATGTCTTTTTATTATTTGGGGACATGTGTGTTTTGGGAACATGTGTGTTTTGGGGACATGTGTGGTGACATGTGTATTGTGGTGACATGTGTGTTTACACTGTGTGGTGATTTGTGTTTACACTAGACTGGTGATCAGTTAGTAAAAAGCTGTAAAAACAGCTCATACTCACTGATCACCAGCCGGCTGCAGCGATCTGCTCTCCTCTCCTCAGCGATGACTTCTGTGTGAGGAGAGGAGGAGCCGATTGCCTAGCAACCGGCTGTTTGTTTACATCACATGACGGCCGTGATTGGACACGGCCGTCATGTGATCAGGAAGGCCAATCACAGAGCCCTCCTGCCGATCCAAGATGCGCCGTGTCCGGGTGACACGAGCACATCGGGATTGCGCCGCTGCGCGGGCACACGCACGCGCGATCCCCCTCCTTATGAAGGACGTTCCTGAACGTCCTATCAGAAGTATACGGCTCCCGACCGGGTGGGAAGTGGTTAAAGTAGTATTAAACCCAGAAACAAAAGTTTAGTATATTGCAGCTTACAATACTTAATCTGCAAAAGCCTGACAGGCTTTTTAAAGATTCTCTACGCTACCCAAAATTAAGGCCAGGTACACACTGTTGCACCTGTTACCGAAACATGCAAAAGCACACGTTGATGCTGTGCAGTGCCATTCATTCTTAAGGCTATGTTCACACTGATCCAACACGAAAATTATACGACTTCTGATCCAACTTTGCCCTGTGACTTCATGTCCGACTTCCATGCAGCTTCAATGAACAGGATCCAACTTTGACCCCGACCATACCAAGCCCTTTGGTCTGGTATGGCTTTTGAAGATAAACCCCACGCCCAAAAAAAAAAAAAAAAACGGCGTGGGGTACCCCCAAAATCCATACTAGACCCGTATCCGAGCTTGCAGCCCGGCAGGTCAGGAAAGACGGGTGACGAGTGGGTGCACCCCTCCTCCCAGACCATATTGGACCACATGCTCTCAATATGGGGGACTATGTGCCCCCCACTCCAAAGCTCATGTTGATGGGAACAAGGGCCTCTTCTGAACAACCCTGGGCGGTGGTTGAAGGGGTCTGTGGGCAGGAGGCTCATTAGAATCTGGAAGGAGTATGCATGCAGGAGGCTTATTGGAATCTGGGGCCCCCAGATCCTCACCTCCCCATGTCAATGAGTATGGGGTACATTGTATACCTACCCATTAACCAAAAATAAAAAAGAAGTGTGTTACAAACAAGAGACAGTTTTTGAAAAGTCCTTTATTAAAAATGAATAATGTCTTCTGTCATAGCTCCGTGTCTTCTTCATCTGGTCTTCTCCCTCCACCAATGAATTCCTCCTCTGCTAACTCAGTCCTCTGATGCCAGCTCCCACTTTTGTGTCAGGTCCGGCATCTGCCAGTTCTTATATAGCTATGGGGTGTGGCCATCCGGAGATGTCACCCGGAGACCCTGCCCCTCGTAACATCACCCGGAGACCCCGCCCCTCTTCGGGTGATGTCACGAGGCGGGGTCTCAGGGTGACATCCCCGGATGGCCATGCCCCGTGGCTATATAAGAACTGGTAGACACCGGACCTGACACTACAACAGGAACCAGCGTCAGGAGGAATGGGTTGGTGGAGGACCAAGAACTAGGAGATGAAGTGGATGGAGAACTAGGAGAGGAAGCAGGAGTAGCGGACGGAGAAGATGCGGCAAAACAAGCAGAGGGAGAAAATCCTAAGAGCTACGGCAGGGGACATTCTTCATTTTTAATAAAGGACTTTTTTTTTTAAACTGTCTCTTGTTGTTTCTAACACTACACTTGTTTTTTATTTTGGTGAATGGGTAGGGGTACATTGTATCCCCTACACATAGAAAACCTTTTTCAAGCAGGTTGATCAGCATAGTTACATTCCAACGGATAGTTGCCATCACGACTAATCAATATACCAAAAGGACAGTTGATTCGATTAGGCAGAAATTGTACTAATGGACAAGATTTCAATGAACAGGCAAGATTTATCGGTAACAGATACATACAAAGAGGATACAATGAAGATTTCATTAATCATAAAAATAGAAGAAGTCACTAGAATGGAGAGGACATCTGACGGTTGATCAATTTAGAAATGAAAGAACCACCTATGATCTTTCCATTATCTTGAATTATAATGTACAGCATAAGCAAATAGAAAAAAAATTTAAGAAACATTGGTCCTTTCTGAGAGCCGATTCCCAGTTGAGTACCATTTTACCAGTAGTTCCAAAATTCATGTACAGACAAGCACCCACTTTAAGAGATATGACTGAAGAATATCCCTGAGCCTCCCAGCACAGCAGTTAGTTTTATTCTTTTTCAAGGAAAAGGTTTTTTACCCATGTAGGAGATGCCAACATGGGAAGAACCAAATGGTCAAAATGGAGATAAATTCAAATCCACCGTTACAAATAAGGAATATCAGATTAGAGTTAATTAAATGTAGGACAGAAGGGGTGGTATATGTCCTCTAATGCCCATGTCTGAAACAATATATAGTCAGGACCAAATGCCCTAAGTGGAAAAGGATTCGAGAGTATAGTCCAAAAAAATGCAAGGGGTTCACTAAGCATAGTGTCCCTAGACATTTTGCCCAATTTCATTCACAGAAACCTTAAGCCATTTCTATACATATATACCGTATTTATCGGCATATAACACGTCCCTTTTTAAAATTAGGGGAAAATCGTGGGTGCGTGTTATACGCCGATCCCCCGCCGATTTTAGGGAAAGGAGCGAGCGGAGCCGAGATACAGAAAGCCAAAGTGCACTCAGCTTTACCCGGCTCCTCTCGCAGTCCCGCCCACCTCCACTGATTGTGAGAGGAGCGAGCGCCACTGACACACAGAAAGCCGAATGTACTTTGGCTAGTCTGGTCTCCTCTCGCAGTCCCGCCCGCCTCCACTTATTGCGAGAGGAGCGAGCGCCACTGACGTACAGAAAGCCGAATGTACTTTGGCTAGTCTCGGCTCCTCTCTCAGTCCCGCCCCTGACCGCGAGCAGAGCCGAGACTAGCCGAAGTACATTCGGCTTTCTGTATGTCAGCGGCGCTCGCTCCTCTCACAATCAGTGGAGGTGGGCGGGACTGCGAGAGGAGCCGAGTAAAACCGAAGTACGCTCGGCTTTCTGTATCCTGGCTCCGCTCGCTCCTCTCCATCGGCGTCAAATTTAAAACAAGGAAATACTGGCAAGACTAGCAAGGCTGCAAAGGCACTGGGCAATGCTGCAGATGAACACTGGGCTAGGCTACAATGATGGACAAGGCTGCAGATGGACACTGGGCTAGGCTACAATGATGGACAAGGTTGCAGATGGACACTGATAAGGCTGCATTGATGGGCATTTTAATGCAAGTTTTTTTCCTTAAAATTCCCTCCTAAACTTGGGGTCATGTCATACGCCAATAAATATGGTACATATAGAATCCATCTAGCAGTGAAACTGTTCTTGTCCACTAGATATCATCCATATACATATCTTCATATAAGATCCACTTGGCAGTGTAATACCTCTTGCCCACTAGATGTCACGATAATAATACAAGTATCTCTCCCGTTTTACAATACTTTATTTTAATCAGGTGTTTTTTTTTTTTTATTTAAACCCCTTTATTAGACTGATTATTAATTATAGTTCTCTTTTTATAAATTCATTGTAATTATTTGTGTTCTTGTTTATATTTAATGCTCAATATTAAGTATTAAATTCATCTCATCCCTAAGGAAGTCACATTATTCGCTTGGGACCGGCATGTCTCTGCAGATCCACAAGCAGTATTCCCCATTTGTTATTTGATGAGCCTCTGGTATGGTTTTGGGGGGAACCCCATGCTGCTTTTTATTTTATTTTTTATTTTGGCATGAGAATCTTGAGAGAGAACCCGACTACAAAATTAAAAAAAAAATGTTGTGGGGGTTCGCCTCAACATTCATACCAGACCAAAGGACCTGGTATGGTCTTGGGGGGGGGGGGGGGGGCACAGGCCGTTTTTGTTTTTTTTTGCCATGGGGTTTCCCCTCAAGATATATACCAGACTCAAAGGGCCTGGTATGGATTTGCTGGTGGGGGACCCTACAGCATTTTTTAAAAATTTTGGCTTGGGGTTCCCCCTCCAGATCCTCCCAGTTGCAAGCCACACGTCAGATCAGTTAAGATGATGATTCCCACTTCCATTCAAATCAATGGACTGAAATCGTGCCCAAGTCAGACCAAAGTAGTGCAGGAAGCATTTTCAAAGTCGGACCGAGGCAAGTCATACCATTTAAGAGAGCTCTCATAGGGGACCATTGATTTTGATATGTCATGCGACTTGTGCTCTCGAAGTTGGAGTGCATGTCCTAAAGCAGTGGTCATCAACCCTGTCCTCAGGGCCCACTAACAGGCCAGGTTTTAAGTATTACCTTGGGGAGATGCAGACTAGAATACTGCAATCACTGAGAAGCAAATTATATCACCTGTGATGTATTTCAGTTATCTTGCAAACCTGGCCTGTTATTGGGCCCTGAGGACAGGGTTGATGACCACTGTCCTAAAGGATAAGTTTGCCTTTGGGAAGATGTTACATGTAGCTTTAGCTGTAGAATGCCACATTAAAAACAAGCATTTTGCAGCTTTTTTGCATTAGCGCTTTTTAGTAAAACCTATTCTCACAAAACGTTATGACTAAAATTTGCTCAAAAAATGCTGAATACCTGCACTTTTCATCGTTCGAGCATTTTTGCAGCTGAAAAACTCCTCTTCCAGCCAGAAAACACCCCTGCCAAAAAACGCTGATTAACCATTTGGGATCCGCGCTATTGCCAAATGACGGCATTAGCGCGGACCTACATTTCCGGGGCTACGTCTATTGACGTCGTCCCGTGTACGAGCTGCCTGCGCGCCCCCTGAGGGGCGCGCGCGGCGCGCTCTGTGATCGGCAAGTCCATGAGACTCGCCTGATCACCGATCCGTGCAAGGGGTCGATCCCGACCCCTTATCACGTGATCAGCTGTCAGCCAATGACAGCTGATCATGTGATAGAACGGAGCCGGTAATCGGCTATTATTCCTCCTCGCGCTGACAGCGCGAGGAGAAAAAAAAAAGCCGATCACCGGCGGCCGTGATCGGGACATCAGTCCCGATCACGGCCAGCAATACAAGCAACCACCTGCCCCCTGCCAGTGCCCACCTGCCTCCCGCAGTGCCATCTTGAATAAAAGTAAGTGCCCCCCGTCAGTGCCCATAGTGCCACCCACAGTGCCACCCCACAGTGCCACCCACAGTGCCCACAACCTGCCTCAAAAGGTGCTGCACCCCAGTGCCGCCCATCAGTGCCCAGCAGTGCCGCCCATCAGTGCCCAGCAGTGCCGCCCATCAGTGCCCAGCAGTGCCACCTATCAGAGCCACCTATCAGTGCCACCTATCAGTGCCCATCAGTCCCATCTATCTGTGGTACCTATCAGTGCCCATCCGTGCCACCCATCCGTGCCATCTTATCTGTGCCCATCTTTGCCCATCGGTGCCGCCTTATCTGTGCCCATCGGTGCCGCCTTATCTGTGCCTATTAGTGCCGCCTTAACTATGCCTATCAGTGCTCACCAGTGCAGCCCATCAGTGCCCACCAATGCAGCCCATCAGTGCCCACCAATGCAGCCCATCAGTGCCCACCAATGCAGCCCATCAGTGCCCACCAATGCAGCCCATCAGTGCCCACCAATGCAGCCCATCAGTGCCGCCTAATCAGCGCACTTCAATGAAGGAGAAAAATGACCCGTTTGCAAAATTTTATAACAAACTATTAAAACATGATTTTTTTTTATGCATCTTTTTTTGTTTGTTGGAAAAAAATGATAAAAATTTCATTTGGGTACAGTGTTGTATGCCCGCGCAATTGTCATTCAAAGTGCATCAGCGCTGAAAGCTGAAAATTGGTCTGGGACTGAGGGGGGTTTAAGTGCCCAGTAAGCAAGTGGTTAAAGGCTATGGACACATAGGATATCATACTGGGGACTTTATTGGCTGCAGAAATAAAATGCCTGAAGCCAAAGACAGCAGTTGTAAAAACATCCAGTGTGCACAAGGCCTTAATGGCACTACAACACGCTTTGTTGCAGTGCACCAAAATGCACGGTAATGCATTACAAAGAATTGTGTATGCACCTTATTTGGTGCATTAGGCAACCCATCCAAATGAATAGGCTGCCTTATCAGAGCCTAAGTTAATGCACAGCATAACATATTTATCACATTTAGGTGTACTGCTGTTCAAAAGGGAACTATGGAAAGTGTTTAGGCTAGGGATACTTTAATCCCTTAAACCAAGGGCTCATTTTCACTGCACCTGTAAGAGGGCACTTAGCGGGAGGTTCTTACCCCTGTCAAGTGCCCTCCACCTATGGATTTAATTATAGCTATAAATGTGGTTACTCAAGGGAATTTCCCTGGTAACACACTGATCAAGGCATTACAGCAGGGTCACAGATACCTATTGTTGCTTATGGATTCTCCCAGCAATTGGAACACTCCCTAAAACATATAGCCTAAAATGAACCTAGCTATACAAAGATTAACACAAAATAAACCCCTATATAGTTACATTTATCTAGTCAGGCAACTATACTAACCACACAAAAAAGCTATTTGTTTTAAACTGATATCTAACTGGCACTAAAAATGATTAATGATTAAAGTTGTAAAGTGTGGCAAGTGATATTCTCAGTACAAAGCTGGCTTCCTGTACAGTTTTCACCCAGTAAAAGAAGAACTGCCATTAACTTTCTTTTGCTTTACACAGCATCTAGCATAAGCTGCACAGTGTCCATGTACATCTGTACAGGCATGAGAACATTTATAGACAAAGGGCTCAATCCACAAAGAAACCCCCCCAGAAAACCCATATAAAAACAACTCACCAGAATGAGGAAATTAAAAAAAATTGTAGAAGTCGTAAGTGATTTTAAAAGATATTGTCTCCTAGTCCATCTCCATTTTTCCGAAATGTAGGTAACTCCTTTAGACTTGGCTTGCAAGACCTCTATTTCAGGGAACTCTTACAACTTTATGATTTTAGAGCTCACCATTTTGTGGTATCTGGTTGCTGGCCCACCATAGAGCTGCTAGCAATGAACTCCATACGTACTTGCCTCCCTCCCCCCTTTCTCACGCAATCTCAATTTGAAAGACTGCGAGGCTCCAAGACTCCAATACAATATGCAATCTCCTTAATATATGGTTTACTTAATTCTCCTTCCCTTGATATCAAAACAAATGGAATATTTATGTTTACATATAAAACCTCTATATTTTCTAAATACCAGGAATCTCCTTTTAAAATTCTGATAAAATGTCATTCAATCATCTAACAGATTGAATAAAATGTCCATTTAAAGTTCACAATTTTGCTGGACCTGTGATGAACCAACAGGGGATTTATTACATGTTTTTGGTCCTGTGCCAAACGTGACTCTTTCTGGTCCGAGGTATGGCGCATCTCTCTAAAATTTACAGATAATGGGTTTCCTTTGGACCCTGTCTTCTTCCTGTTGCACCATGATATTCCTAGCTCAGGTCATCAATGCATGATATTGCCACTTCTAATCAAAGCAGCATGAAGCTATATGCAAGACTTTTGGAAACCATGAGGCTGGCAAAGAGGACTGGTCTTTTTGGTCCAGAATGACGATGAGTGGCCACATTCTTCTAATCTCGCTTCACCATCTTTTTCCACTATTAATATTCTCTCCTTCTAGTATTTCCTTAGCTTTTTTCCTGCCCTACATCATTGCGACCCTCCTTTAAGTCTCACTGACCCCCCCCAAGTTATATTTCACAAAGGGTATTTTGATGGTGTGAGGATATCTTTGATAGTACCTTCTATGCCGTGATGTTCATACTGGATATGCAGCATACTGGAAAAAATTACCTGTGATAATAATGTTGATATCCCAGGGAATTTATGTTTATAATATTAAGGCCATGTTATTCATATTTTGGATGGATGTTAACTGATATGTATTTCCCCCTGTATTCATAAATATTTATAAAAAAAGATTTGGAAAAAAGATTCCGTTACTTTGCCCATGCTGGGCAGAGTGCCAGCTCTTTTGTGATAGCCCACCTCTATCTAAGTTGTACTCTACTTACTAGTGCTTGCTCATTGTTCCTCGTCTCAACGAAAGATGGTACATTCAAGATGTTGACTGATGTTAGAGGAAAGCAGTCATTTAAAGTGCTTGGGCCTAGCAATTGCTGCTAGATCCAGGCACTGTCACACTGGAGGAGGTCACATGCTCCCTCATAATTTGGGCTGGTGGGAGAGGCCTATATAAAGACACTATCAACTGGCCATGAATAGACAAGGTGGCAGTGTCTTTTTAAAATTAGTCAAGGCTAAAGTTAGGATCCTCATCTTTGTGTAAAATCTTTTTGAATTTGAGCATATAGTGGTATGTGTTAATAGCAGCCATTTTTTCATTTTATGTTTACCGGTTGTTTAGAGCTGAACTCCACTAAAAGACTCTAAATTCCAAAATGATCTGAGTTGCCCGTAATAAACAGTCAGTATTTCTTCGAATTTTTATCGCATGCAGATAATAACTCCTGTTGTGATTGGGTTGCAATTGGTTTCCATAGAAAGCATAGACTTAATTCTGCATATACTTACTTTTTCTGTGATATAGAACCCAGAACCTTCGGCATACTGAAGTGCCAACTCCTCATGATTCTGAATAATAGACCATCTAAACATTGAAAAAAGGACCCATTAGAAAGGATACATATTAAACCAGATTATGCAGACTAAGATTTAAAACAAAACAATGAAGACAATTTGCATAAAAGCTTATTTGCAAAGAAACAAGCATTTGACCATGTAAATATTTCTGTCAACAAAAGACTAGTAAACTATAGTGAGAGACCTAAAAAGAAAAAAAAAAAAAAAAAAAAAAACACAAAACCAAAAATCTCTCAGTTGGTAAAATGTATATGCCAAGACTTTACTGGGATAATGCAACACTGGCATACTGGGTGTAATTGTTCTGTGGGTAGGCTGTAGTTCCTGTTGTTGCAGTTTCACACCTCAGTTGCTGAGCTGAACCAAGCACCAATGAACATGCCAACATATATATGTGCTATTCCAAAAACAAAACATCAAAAGTTTCAACCATGATTATCCCTACTGAAAGCATCATCCCTGAAGACCAACATAACAACCCTTCTATCCATGAGAGGGAAACAAATTCCTTCCAATGGGATAGGACTTGGGAGCGGTCTTTCAGCAGTTCCAATGCTGCACAAGTGTGAATGTAAGTGCTCCGGGGCATGGACAAGTATTTTACTGATTAGCATTACAAAAACAATATATAAAACTAGCTACATTATATATTTATACAACAAATGGTATATTACTCTTTCTTCTAAAGGTGCCTAGACAGCCAGACCAAAATTAGCAGCGTCAGCATGTACAGTACCTTTTATTACTAATTTGAATACATAAATACATTTTATATATTTTAAGGTTCTTATTTGAAACTCTGTTTTATTAAAAAAGATACTCTGTTTTTTCGTTATTCTAGGCCTGCTGACAAATGTGCAAAAATGTGTAAACATTTTTGGGTCTTTTTTTTTACTCAATCTATTAATTTATTAAATTTTCCATCACAATCGGATACAAAAAAGAAAGGGAAAATAAAAGAAGGGTAACACATAGAATACATTTTAAAACCAATCAACATTCTTGCTTCTGACTCCTTAACTAATTACATATATAAGGGTTAATTATCTATATATCTACAGTGGATATAAAAAGTTTACACACTTAAAATGGCAGGTTTATGTGATATAAAAAAAATAAGACACAGATAATAATTTCAGAACTTTTCCTACCTTTTATTGCATTTAAGTGTAAATGTGAGATATGAGGTATTTTTGACCCCAAATGTCACATTTAAGAGGTCCTGTCATGCTTTTTTTTTCTATTACAAGGGATGTTTACATTCCTTGTAATAGGAATAAAAGTGACCCATTTTTATTTTTTTTAAAAAGGACAGTGTAAAAAAAAATAAAAAGTAAAATAAATAAGAAAAAAATAAACAATTTAAAGCTCCTGATCCTGCCGAGCTCACGCGCAGCAGCAAACGCATACATAAGTCACACCCCCATATGAAAATAGTGTTCAAACGACACATGTGAGGTATCACTGCGATCATTAGAGCGAGAGCAATAATTCTAGCAAAATAGCTACTCTGCAACTCAAAACTGGTATCCTGTATAATTTTTTAAACATCGCCTATGGAGATTTTTAATGGTCAATGTGACATGTTGGGTATCAATTTACTCTGTGTAACATTAGAAAAAGTTCTGAAATGATTTAGCTTTGTCTCATTGTTTTACATCACAGAAACTTGGACATTTTAACAGGGGTGTGTAGACTTTTTATATCCACTGTATCCATTTAGCAACTCCTTCCAATATACAAACTCCTGCATGACTTCAATATTTTCCAAGCCCATTCAATTCAATGTAGTATTACGTAAAACAACATACTTAACAAGAAAAATAATAAAAAGGAGGGGGGAGAGGTGAAGAAGTGAAGGGGTACTTCCCACCGGGAGAGAGAGCGAAGTGGCGCTTACTTTATTTCCTTGTCAAAAAGATTTCATTGAAGATACAATAGAGTATTTGACAATAGGTTAAGTACATAATATACAACAGAAGTAATGAAGCTCAGAGTTATATATTCAATACAATGTAAATTATATATTCAACTATAATTACTACTATAACAATGCATATTAATGGCATGGTTTATTAGAGGAATTAGCTTCTGAAGTAGGAAAGAGCTTCAAAATCATAATAGGAATAGATAGCTAAGAAAGGAAAGATAGGAAGAGAAGAAACTAGGAAGGGAAGAAGAGAGGTCCGCAGGGTCGAGTCGAGGGCCGCCATATCACTCAGAACCCATATACTATAATCACTTACCCATCGGGTCAGCTACCATGGTAATAGAACTTCTTTGTTAAAATCTAATGGTAGATCATTTTTTATCCATGGCTGCCATACTTTTTCAAATTTGATAAGCGTGTCAGCTTTAAGAGCTGCCATTTTGGCTTGCGTCATAGTGTTGTTCACCCTATTCACTACCTCATTCACAATCAATGAAGGGGATTTCCAGGCTCTTGCAAGTGTTTGTTTTGCTGTGGTGAATAAATTAACAATTCATTTAAATTGTGTGTGTGTGTTAGAAAATCTGGCTTTCGATTGATGAGTGCCATTGAGGGATATGGGGTAATGGATATTCCTAACATTTTAGATGCTATAGTAAAGATCTCATTCCAATAAATTTGAGCTTTGGGACATGACCACCAAATGTGGAAATGTATTCCTAACTCAGTGCATCCACGGTAACAATCTGATGAGTAGTTATGCACACATTTCGCTATTCTAGCCGATACAAGGTACCATCTTATTAGTACTTTATAATTCACCTCTACCGCTAATATATTGGGAGAGGCTTTTTTTGGTTTTTAACCAGACTTGATTCCATTCTGTGGTTTCTAGTGTTTGTTCTAAGTCCACCTCCCATTTCTGGACATAAGCTGGTTTCACTGTTTCAGGTTTAGCTAACAATTGAACATATAAGATTGAGATTATGCCCCTAGCATGAGGGTCGTTTTTACAATATTTTTCAAAGTTAGTTGAATTAGTTAGTGAACTGTCTGTGGTTAAAAGAGGCATAAAGAAATTTTTGATCTGGAGGTACCTAAATAGTTCTGATTGCGGTATTCCATAATTATCACAGAGGGTTGGGAAAGGGATAAAGGATGAGGAATTCACAAATTTGTGCATCTGCAGCATATCACTTCTTGCCCGGCCCTTACTTTATTTCCAGGCTACCTACAAATCTAATACTTAAAAAATGCACATCAAGGTCTTAAAGTCATCAGTTTCCATATTATAGCATATAAAGAGTATATTGCTTCTTTTTAATAATATTACCATATTTGACAATTATACTGACAAATACATGACACTGCATATCCCATTGCTATGGGCAAACATTTTAAATATTTTTCTATTTTTTAAAAATCACTACTGTAAAAATAGCTTAGATTTGTAATTTATTAGCAATTCATATATATAGCAGCAAATGAGCGTGAAAGTACAAAACAGTGTATTATTCATCTAATTGATAGTAGGTTTGCCAATGTGCGCAATCCTTTGGATACAGTCATGTATCTCTTTTTACTGAATGTGTTTTACTTTACAGTTAAATTACGGTTAGGTTTTACAGGGATAACTTACAAAGCTTCTTTGTGTTTATGTGGTCTTTGGAGACATCTAGTTCCTTGCACTGTTTGAAAAGTAAGTTTATATCTGCAAATGAAGTTCTTTTTGGGAATGTTTCACATTACAGGAAAGAGCTAATGAAAGGAATGCTCTAATGTCCACTTCATTACCGAGCTGTTCAAGTTACAGGATTCCCAAAAAGATGTTTAAAAAAAGCTTTTAACCTCATGTATTTATTTTTTATAACTGCCAAATTGGTATGTTCTGCCTGTTATCAGTAATATTATAACAATAAAATAAGGTTCAACTCCATTTTGTTAAACGTTGTTTAAAAACACACTGGAGTACAGTATTTTGATAAAGTCTTTGATTCCTGTAACCCGAATATTGCTGCCCTGTCATCAAGTTCCCTGTGCTGATGGGGATAATTAACTTATTTTTAATTTTTCAGTTCCATTGACAACTCCAAGCTCTGAGAACAGGCAGCTGTTAATAGAAGAGAAATCCCTCTGTGTAAATCCTGATCACATGATCAGCATTATAAGCCAACCAAAGTTGTATAGAATTTTTATCAATGTAACACACCTTTCCCTTTTTATCTGGTGTAGCTGTGCATGGTAGCCAATAAGCTTCTAACTTCAGCTTTACAAAAAGGGTTACAATAACTGTGCCTAGCCTTCTCCTTTTTTGGTCCTCAACCGAGTTTACCAATCAAGGTCACTTACTGGACAACCAAGAGCATGGTGTTACAAACTACGAGGTAAACCTGGACTTTCATATAAAAAAAGAACATATTTGAAGGTGTGGAAACTGCATTTATTTTTCAACATACTCCCCTGCTACCTTTATACACTTATCACACCATTTAACTAATGCCTGGAAAGCTTTGGCATAGAATCATTTGTCAGTATGCCTGAACCATACTTGGACAGCTTACTTCACTTCATCATCAGTCATGAAACGGTAGCCTCTGAGGAACTCTTTTAAGGGTCTAACCAGGTGGAAATCACTCAGATGAGGTCTGGGCTGTAAGAGGGATGTGGCAATACCTCCCATCCAAGTTGTAATGTGCATGTAGTTTGGTGAGCAGTATGAGCTTGTGCGTTTTCCTGGACAAACAGGACACCCTTAGTGATCAAACCAGGCTGTTTTTTTTCACAGACACATTTGCACATCACTCAGAACACAAAAGTAATATTCACTGATGATAGTGACACCACAGGGTAGAAAATCTGCATGAATAACGCTACGTTTATCCTAGAAAACACTTGCCATCACTTTACCTGCAGATGCAGTCGTTCAAAAAATTTTTGGTGGTGGCGAGTCCGCATGCTACCACTGTTTTAATACTTGTTTTGATTCTAGAGTGCAATTATGTGCCCAGGTTTCGTCACATGTAATGATGCAAGACCAAAAATCCTGGCCTTCCCTGTCAAAATGCTCCTTCTCCCACAGAAAGATCTGTCTCTTATGCAATTTCATGACAGGTTATGTGCTGATTATCCAGAATCAGGCGTTCCACATGCGGAACGTTCACAAGAATGACTGCTGTGGGCTGGGAACCACCACAGCCAGGATTGTCACTGATGGACGTACGGCCATCTTTGAAACATTTACACCAGGCATATGCAATTAGCGGACCTCCAGCTGTTGCAGAACTACAAGTCCCATAAGTCATAACAAGACTGACAGCCACAAGCATGACACCCAGAGGCAGAGGCATGATGGGACTTGCAGTTTTGCAACAGCTGGTGGTCCGCTAATTGCATATCCCTGGTTTACACCATTCAAATGTCTTACTGCGGTTGAGCGTCTCATCCCCGTACTGTGCTTGAAGTCTGGATATTCACGGTTTTTATGCCTTTGCTCACAAGAAACTTTATCACCACACACTGTTCCATGTATGCACTAACATTGTTGTTTGCTTCTTTAATAATGGTCTCTGGACTGGCCCGTGACATGTGTGCCATCTATCAGTAATAGGACACACTTGCCACTCACTACTGTGTTTAGTACCACCATACTAGCATCCCTTTTTATACCTGTAAAATGAAAAGGTCCCGGTTTGACTTGAACACCCCTCGTATAAAGTGAAAGATTGTTTTGACTCTGAGGTACAGAGTAAAAAAAATGTATTTTTATTTTGTGTTAACAATATAATAAAATGGTGTCCCAAGCTCTAATCTTCCTTAGGGCGGCCATAGTCAAGCAAAAGCCTTACTGAGAGGTATGAATGTAAGACAGATACCCATCATCCAACTATTCCCTCACTGACTATTCTCACCTAAATCATCTTCCTTATGCAGCCAGTAGATAGATGTAGATGCATACAGTGAAAGTGTTGATCCCATTGACCGAGAAGAAAACACTCAATTATGTTGGAAAAAAACTCTCCATGCAATAAAAATCTCTTAGCAACTGGAATCACTTGCATGGTCGGACTACCATAAGTGATGCTTGAATTTTGACATAATACTGTAATTGTGTGACCAGCTTTAGGCATGGGCAGGCAGATATCTCAAAAATAGGAGGCAATGAGTCATTTGCTTTTCCTCAAACCCATTGTTGCCCCTCTCTGACCTGACGCTTTCTCTTCTGAAACTAATGCAACAAGTATAACTTGTGCATTCATAGAGTATTCCAAATATCCTTAAGGCCATAAAAGGAAGAAAACTGGTAAGTAAAAAAGATTTAACTGCTAAAAGGCAGACAGAGACTCTGAAAACGAATCATAGGTGAATTGAAATTCGGCTGAACCAGATAAATTAAAATTATATTCATCTTTTATTGAACAAAATGGAAAGTTCACAAAAACATCAGTTGCCCACGCAGGGGTTCTTCCACATCAACATGAATAGTCAGCTAAAAATACTGAGCCACCTGGCTCCCTTTTCAGCAACACCACTGCTCTTCTTACCAGGCTCACTTAGCCTTTAGTCTCAGTGCCCTGCTGCACTGCCCACTGACCTCTGGATAAGGGTTCTCCTGACTCCTGGTCTCCTGTCTCCTGGCTGCAGGCTGGGGCTTCTCTGACCCCTGGGTGAGACCTCCTGTCTCCAATCTGGGAGCTCTGAGCTATCCTCAGGCTTGAGTATTTAATGACCCTGCATTCCTGTGTACTCACACAGACCGCAGAGACTGAGTAAAATCCGGACATGAGATTGAAGGTTCCATCCCATCCAAGGCACTCTGGAACCTTCAAGCTCCAGGCCCCAATCTGGGACTACAGAATTCAGAGAAAAACAAAAACACAGCTTTCTCCGCTCAGAAACGATAGTCAGGAACTTCGCATTAGGCCTCAATGCTAGTCCTGTGTAATTTTATACTGCATTTCCACAGTGGCAGGGTCTTACATTGTCTCTAACTATATTGTGGGTATATATATTTATTACACATACACACACACACACACACACACTGTAAATACACATACAACACATATAAATTGTACACATTTTTTGCACTCCTAAAATTTAAATGTAATGAAAATAAACAATGACCTGTTGCTACAGAGAAAAACCTGTTTTTTATAGACTAAAATGTTCTTATAATTTTTAAATCCTCAGCAAGTTAAAGCTATTGAACTAGGGGCACGGTGTGAGAAAATATCTAACCCTTTACAATCGTAAAATGTACACACTATCTATTTATTTACATTAAAATATTTGCAACAAATGAATGATCAAAAACAACGGTATATGCATTAGCCAGTTATGGACCAAGGACGTACCTCATACACCCTAGAGTCCTTACCCATTGGGGACGTATCAATAGGCATAACTGCCAGGAAATGCCATCAGTTTGAAAGATGAGGATCTGATCTGTGCCTCAAAACTGCTGTTAGCAACATTTTCAGTACTGATCAAATAAAAACAGGTGTTCGGGCATCAGTGCTTGTTAATAAATGATACATTGAGAAAAAATTTGTGTAGCGCTTCAATAGTAATAAGTGTAATCAACATAAATTGAAAAGAATAATCAAATAACAAAAATCATATAGTTAATATAAATAATTCAAGAAAAAAGTCCATAAGATGGGCACCAATTTCACAATAAAGCTGGTATGGAAATGACTGGACCGTCATAAGGCAAAAACAGATCGCACTAAGCAGATGTGTTCATGTAAGTCAGCTTGTCTGTAAACGTCAAAGAGGGTAGATAAATACTTCTTACCAACTCTGTTGGACTCACACAGTCGTATGACAGTTGAGTCTGAAAAGGCTTGAGGTCACAATCTGGGACCAAGGAGTATATGGAGGGAGGTCCGTTGGACTGGTGGAGGAACTTCAAACGGCTGTATGCTCAATGGTGTGTTTCACAGATGGAACATCGAGGTAGTTTGAAATCCAGCTCAAACGCGGCCCATTACACCGATACTCCAATCACCCCAAGTGGGGAGGAAAATGTTTGGGGGTTTAGACCAAAAAGAAAAGAAAAAAGAAAAAAGAGCTCCACATGGTGCGGGTCAAACGGTATAAAATGCGAATTTATTGAAGTCAAAAAGTTATTAATGACTTGGTGATCACAAAAATAGAATAAAATAAAGTTAAAAGCAATGTAGGGTGCCAACAGCTAGCCCAACGCGTTTCGACATAAATGTCTTCGACAGGGGCCCTGTCGAAGACATTTATGTCGAAACGCGTTGGGCTAGCTGTTGGCACCCTACATTGCTTTTAACTTTATTTTATTCTATTTTTGTGATCACCAAGTCATTAATAACTTTTTGACTTCAATAAATTCGCATTTTATACCGTTTGACCCGCACCATGTGGAGCTCTTTTTTATTTTTTATTTTCTTTTTGGTCTAAACCCCCAAACATTTTCCTCCCCACTTGGGGTGATTGGAGTATCGGTGTAATGGGCCGCGTTTGAGCTGGATTTCAAACTACCTCGATGTTCCATCTGTGAAACACACCATTGAGCATACAGCCGTTTGAAGTTCCTCCACCAGTCCAACGGACCTCCCTCCATATACTCCTTGGTCCCAGATTGTGACCTCAAGCCTTTTCAGACTCAACTGTCATACGACTGTGTGAGTCCAACAGAGTTGGTAAGAAGTATTTATCTACCCTCTTTGACGTTTACAGACAAGCTGACTTACATGAACACATCTGCTTAGTGCGATCTGTTTTTGCCTTATGACGGTCCAGTCATTTCCATACCAGCTTTATTGTGAAATTGGTGCCCATCTTATGGACTTTTTTCTTTAATTATTTATATTAACTATATGATTTTTGTTATTTGATTATTCTTTTCAATTTATGTTGATTACACTTATTACTATTGAAGCGCTACACAAATTTTTTCTCTTTGTTTGTTGAACTTGGTTTGTTTTTAGTGTTAGCTGCTATTTTTGGCTGTTGAGGCCGTTTTTTTATATATGTTTAACTTTAGCGCAGTGTTTTCCCCCTAACTTTAATAAATGATACATTGTTGTCATATGCCACCATTATGACCAGAAAATTGAAATTGAGCGGTTTAGGATTTTGAACTCCCTATTTAACCCTTTGTTTTAGTAGCCCTTATTAACTCCTCAGCTAGTTTTTTTTTTTGTGTTGGATTTTCGTAAATTAGATTTTTGCAGTGAATTTGTTTTAAAAAAAAAACAAAAAAATGTAAAAAACATATATCATACTTTGGGTGTTATGATAAGAGGGGGGCAAATCGCAGAATAAATGTAATGGGTGGTATAGTATTCTTTTTTTTTTAAACCAAATCACTGGTCAATAATGTCTCAAAGAATATATTACCACCAAATGAAAGCCCCAATATCGGTTGGGAGGGGCCCACAGGGCCACCTGCATAGAAAATGTCAGCTAATTCTTGATGAAATATTATTGCATGGCCAGCTTTACCTGGGAGATCTGAGGCAGAATGTGTGGACATTTACTGATTATAAGATTAGATATTTTTTGAAAAACAACATTATAGGATTTAAAAAAATATTGGATTTTTCTAGACGTTTACTATTAATATAGGCTGAATATTTTTTTAAACAATTAAAAAGGTCATGTTTCCTTAAAAAAAAATAATAATAATTTTGGCAAGCTGAAGCTAGTTATAAAAACAAGTATATAGCTTAAGACCAACGTAAAAAGAAAAAAAAAAAAAAAAGCTTAAACATGAAAAAATAAACTGCTTTTCTATGTATATGATTTATTGACACGTGTATTTATGGGCCAATGCACAACCACAATTCTAGTATAATATTTTTACTATTGGACCCAACTGGAACTTAGTCATGATGGACGAAACTTGTCAAATAAACTGAAGCAGTCATCCATCAGAATCTATTAACACTTTTTCAGACTGAACGTTATAGGTCACTGGAGAGTGTTAAAAAATTATACATAATAATTCCACATGAGCTAAGCTCCTTGAGGGTTCACAAATAAAAGCCATTAATGTCAGTGGTTTTCTATGAGTTTATTTTGCTTTTTCTATACTGCTCTATGTTTGTTTTCTTTAGTGAAAAATAAATGCGTAGCAGATCAGCATTCTACCTTGGCTTAAATCTAGTGTTTAATAAAAACCGCAACACAGTATTTTTATTTTTTCCTTGTTAATTAACATTTAGGTCTTAGCCTTAGTTTTTCCTGATATTTACCAATTTCTTCATTTTGAGAAATAAAGAAATCCAAACAAAAAGTGTGTGGGGGGGGGGGGGGGGGGAGCATATACCAAAAGCATTTAAACAAAAATAAAAAATTTAGAGGGGAGCAAGGCTTGAAGTTGAATTCAGCAACTTTGTAAAAAGTGCTGGCACACTAATGTCCCATACACATGGTCGGACTTTCTGACAACAAAATGCGTTGGATATTTTCCGACGGAATTTAGCCCAAACTTGTCTTGCATACACATCGCACAAAGTTGTCGGAAAATCTAATCGTTCTGAACACAGTCACGTACAACATGTACGACGAGACTATGAAGAGGGCAGTAGCCAATAGCTTTCGTCAATCTGATTTTTATGTCAGAAAATTTTAGATCCTGCTCTCAAATTTTGTGTCGGAAATTCCAATGGAAAAAGTCTGATGGAGCCCACACACGATTGGATTTTCCGGCAACAAGATCTGATCGCACATTTTCCGTCGGAAAGTCCAACCGTGTGTACAGGGCATAAGAGTTAAGTACAATTAGATGTATGTCATCTCCTGGACTTATCTTCATTATACTGTGAGAAGAGAGAAGCACACAGTGCAGCTATGCCCACCGCTCCCCTCTACTGCCCATACACAGAAGCCTTTGTATTTTGTGAATGAGTTCACATAATACAAAGGCTTCTGTTATTGAGCAGAAGGAGGGGGTGGGTGCACATAGCAGTGCCCTCAACTCTGCTCTTGAAGTAGCCAAGACCAGAGAGTCCAGTACTTATCTTCCTGGAGTAAAATGGACCTTTCAGGTGTAAATTAAAGAGACAAGTCCACAAGGTGGCATGCTCCTCAGTGGACTTAGCTCATGGTATGCCTGCAGTTTTTATAAAGTAGCTGAACTTCTGGACTTTGGCATTAAGTGCAACACTAGAAAATGTGCAATGTCTATTAAAAACCTGTCTGGGGATGCTTTAAAACTGCATATGAACTAGCACAGCTGTTGGATGTACTGAAGGCAAAGTGGCATGTACAAAGGAAAAAAAATGCTCCTAAATTACATTTCCCAGCCTCTGCAAAAATAAAAACAAGAAAAAAAAAAAGCATGGGGAGGGGGGGTATATTTTTGGTCCTTCCAAAAACCATACCAGGCCCTTATCTAAGCATGCAGCCAGGCAAAGCACCTTGTCTCCATGTTGCTAGGGACAAGGGCCTCTTCCCCTAGTCACTCCAAAAAAATATATATAAACTATATATAAAATACACAACATATTTGACAAAGTCATTTATGAAAAAAAAAAAAAAAAAAAAAAAGGTCCCACAGTGTAAATCATCAATCACTTCATCCAGTGATGGAGATCCACGTTAAGAATGATGAATAATGCCTGCAGAGCCGCTGAAATAAAATATGGCAAGCGCCGACTAATGCGCTCCTGATAGACTTTTGGCACAACTGACATTTCCTGGTAGCTGAATTTAAACAAGGGGGTAGGAGATCCATGGTGACATAAATGAGCAAGTATGGCCATGACCAATGGGAAAGGGGAAGCGGGACAGATGGTGGAGGTTAGTGGAGGTAATAATACTGCCATTAAATGTATGCCTTCCTACAGCAACCAGAGGATTGCCTCGGCGTGCAGGCAAACAGCCAGAGATCATGGTCAGCCCTGGTTTGCAGTGAACTAGACCCTCATCCCTAATGCCAATAGGGCTATAAACACACAAATATGATTGCCACTGAGTGCTAATAATTGAGACAAGTACAAGTACACACTATAGAGGGATATAGTCCATCATGAACGCTGCTGCCAGACTCATCCACCTTACCAACCACTCAGTGTCTGCCAGCCCTCTCTGCCAATCCCTCCACTGAATTCCGCTCACCCAACAAATAAAATTCAAAAGTATTAACAGCAACTTACAAAGCCATCCACAACCCGGCCCCCAGCTACATCACTAATCTGGTCTCAAAATATCCACCAAATTGCTCGTCCTCCCAAGACCTCCTGCTCTCTATCTCCCTTGTCACCTCCTCCCATGCCTACATCTAGGACGTCTCCTGAGCTCCCATCCTTTGGAGCTCCCTACCCCAATCTGTCCGACTAGCTCCTAATCTTTAGACGATCCATAAAAACCCTTCTCTTTAAAGGGGTTGTAAACCCTCATGTTTTGTCACCTTAATGTATTCTATGCATTAAGGTGGAAAACCTTCTGTAGTGCTGCAGCCCCCCCCCTCCCCCATTTTACTTACGTCAACGCTGTCATCCTCTGGTCGAGAATGAGCACACCAGCTCTAGCTGGTCTCTCATGTCCTGATTGGATAGATTGATAGCAGTGCAAGTTGTTGTTAGTACTTTGAATTTTATTTGTTGGGTGAGCGGAATTTAGTGGAGGGATTGGCAGAGAGGGCTGGCAGACACTGAGCGGTTGGTAAAGTGGATGAGTCCACCCACTAGTCCACCACTCCTGCCCATTGAAATCAATGGGGCAGCGTGGCTATACCGCTGGCAAAGCACTGCTGCAGCAGCGCTTTGCGGGTGGTTTTAACCCTTTTTCAGTAGCTAGCGGGGGTTAAAAGCTAGCAGCCAAATACCTCTGCAAATACAATGGTAAAGCAGCGACTGCCGACATCGTCGCTCCAGTGTGAAAGGGGCCGTAAGGTGAAAAAACATAAGTGTTTACAATCCCTTTAATAATGCAATTTTTTAACAGGCAGCTTATCAATACTGCAGTACATTGATTGCCCCCACCCATACAAAACCCCCGCCCCTCTTTTTTTAACTTGTCAATGAGATACTTTAAAGAACTTTGATGTTCAACCATTAGAGGCGATGTAACCAATACTGAGGACAAGGGCACAACAAACAGTAAACAATAAACTTCAGTGATCTAAATGTGTGCAGGCATTGAATTTGGCATATAATACAATATTCATTGTTCATGCAGACCCATGTGCCATATGAACTAGTGTTAGTCATCTTGAGACCTCGTGACACATTCTAGTGACTATTGAGATATTGTTTATACAAAATTATCTGTTTTCCCTATTAATTTCAAGTTTTTGGGTAACTGCAGCCATCCAGACGTCAGTGTTCACATACACAGTAGACCAGGGGTGCCGTACCAGTGGCCCGGGGGCCACGTGTGGCCCGCAGAGCCAACTGATGCGGCCCACGACCTCCTGCTCTGGGATGGAATAGAATACGGTTATTAAAGGTAATTTTATTACTAAAATCACAGTGTATATATGGGCATATCTCTTCTGCAGTGGTAACTGGGCTGCTTTCAAACTGATCTGCAGGTGCAGCGCAGTGCACCTGCGGGGCTACCTGCACTGAGCCATGACTTATTTTATTACCTGTGAGTTTGGTGAGCTTTCAGAAAGTGCACCACACCTGCAGAATATAATAGAAGTCTATTGCAAAGTGCAGGAAAGCCAAAAGGTACACTGCGTTGCACCCACGGTGTAGAAAAAAACGCAGCGCATCAGTGTGAAAGCAGCCTTGGGCCCCTTTCACACGGTCAGTCCGGCCCAATTCGACCCTCCATACACCTCTTAAGGAGTGGCAGGCATAAAACGACTTGTGTCCTACCTCCAATCCCATCCGCTAAAAAAAAATAAGAGTATAGTGGGCTGTGTCCATGTCCGCTCTGTATATGCAGAGTGGACATGGACATCTCGTCCACCCGCTCTGCTCATTGTGGCCCATGACCGGTTACCAAGTCGATTAAGTGGCCCTCGCTCTTCAAAAGGTGGGGCACCCCTGCAGTAGACTGACCATAACCATTTTAATGTTTGGCTCACCCAGGACAATTACAATGCATTTCAAATAATAATTATTAAAGTACATCAATCATTCTTGTTGCAATACTGAAGCATTTACTGAGCCATTTTCTGAGATGCAACAATTTTAGAAATCTACTTACCCATCACTGACTTCCTTTATGATAGCAGATAAAGGCTTTTTCTGAAAAAAAGAAAATGAAAACAGTAAGAGCACTTATATCTTCTCCCAAAGCCTAATCACGAGCTTTAGTAGGTGGGAGCAAATTTCCCCATAAGAAATAATGAAAACTCTAAACTGAAAAGATGATTCGTTCCACAACCATTTATTCATCTAAAAATGATTATGGCAATACAAAAAAACAAATTAACCTGCACTTAAAAAAATACAGTACAGTCTAAAGTGTACTGTAAAAATGAAACTAACATGCACTTTGCCTTTTAAAAAAAAGAAAAAAGAAGGATCACAAATTTAATGTAAAAAAAAAAAAAAGAATTACACTCACAATGTTAAGAAGTCTTTTGCTCATCCATGTAAAGCCGCTGGTGTACAGTATACAGTACTATATGCGGCCAGATGTCCGAGGGCGCTAGTGGCTCCCAACGCCTCCTGGAGAACTCAGAGACACTCAGGAACTGTTGACATCACTTCCAAGTGCTCCAAACACGCGTTTCGCCTGCCCCACCCAGCTGGGAGTGTCTCCGGCGCCATCAGCGCCCCCAGACCTCTGGCCACATACAGTTCTGTATACACCAGCGGCTTTACTGTCCCAGGATTGGACGGGTGATTTGTCTATCAAAGTGCCCGGAAAAAGAGGAGGGGCTGTATGTGACGGCGCACGGCTGGGAACACACAGCTATTGAAATGAAAGCTGTGATTTTCCCAGTGCTCCAATCAACCAGGCGGCAGCAGCTCTCCTCTCTTCCCCGGGACAGGCTAGCTGCAATGGGGACACTGGCTGCCTGCAATGGGGACACTGGCTGCCTGCAATGGGGACACTGGCTGCCTGCAATGGGGACACTGGCTGCCTGCAATGGGGACACTGGCTGCCTGCATCTGCCGGGCACTGGTGAGGCTGCATTTATTTCTTGTACCATGTCCCCAGTCTGACCATCTCCTGTATGTCGGTACCAAAAAAGCCATTTGGTGCACCCCTATTTAGGGGGGTGAATAGTTATGCACATTGACATTTTCTGTTATTTTGCCCTATTTGTTGTTTGCTTCACAATTAAAAAAAACATCTTCAATGTTGTGGTCATGTTCTGTAAATTAAATGATACAAATCCTCAAATAATCCATGTTAATTGCAGGTTGTGAGGCAACAAAACACGAAAAATGCCAAGAGGGTGAATACTTTTGCAAGGCACGGTAAATGAGACCTCAATCATATTCAGAAATATATTTGCGTACGGGGGTGCGACATTGGAACCCAGGTCATTTTTTGCGATACGGCACTGTGTCGCTTTAACTGACAATTGCGCGGTCGTGCGACACTGTACCCAAAATTCTTCCATCCTTTCTTCCCACAAATAGAGCTTTCTTTTGGTGGTATTTGATCACCTCTGCACAGTTTTTATTTTTTACACGTTAAACAAAAGAAGAGCGACAATTTAAAAGGAAAAAAAAAAAAAACACAATATTTTGTAAATATCTCCACTTTAAAAAAAAAAAAAGCTAATTTTTTTCTCAGTTTAGGCCGATATGTATTCTTCTACATATTTTTGGTAATAAAAATCGCAAAATAAGCGTATATTGATTGGTTTGCACAAAAGTTATAGCATCTACAAAATAGGGGATATATTTATGGCATTTTTATTATTATTATTTTTTTTTTTTTACTAGTAATGGCGGCAATCTGCGATTTTTATCGAGACTGCGCCGCTCGCCTGCTGCGCCGCTTAACCACTTCAGCCCCGGACCAATAAACACCTTAAGGACCAGAGGTCTTTTTCCAATTTCGCACTGCGCTGCTTTAACTGGTAATTGCGCGGTCATGCAATATTGCACCCAAACGAAATTTGCGTCCTTTTCTTCCCACAAATAGAGCTTTCTTTTGATGGTATTTGATTGCCTCTGCGATTTTTTTTTTTTGCGATATAAATGGAAAAAGAGCGAAAATTTTGAAAAAAAAAGATATTTTCTTCTTTTTGTTATAAGAAAAATCGAATAAACTAAAATTTTAGTCATACATTGAGGGCAAAATTTATTCAGCCACATGTCTTTAGTAAAAAAAATGTCAATAAGCGTATATTTTTTGGTTTGCGCAAAAGTTATAGCGTCTACAAACTAGAGTACATTTTCTGGAATTTACACAGCTTTTAATTTATGACTGCCGATCTCATTTCTTGAGGTGCTAAAATGGCAGGGCAGTACAAATCCCCCCCAAATGACCCCATTTTGGAAAGTAGACACCCCCAAGGAAATTGCTGATGGGTATGTTGAGCCCATTGAATATTTTTTTTTTTTGTCCTAAGGGATTGAATAATGACAAAAAAAAAAATAAAAATTTTTTTTACAAAAAGTTGTCACTAAATGATATATTGCTCACACATGCCATAGTTATATGTGGAATTGCACCCCAAAATATATTCCGCTACTTCTCCCGAGTATGGGGATACCACATGTGTGGGACTTTTTGGGAGTCTAGTCGCGCACGGCACCCCGAAAACCAATCACCACCTTCAGGATTTCTAAGGGTGCAAATTTTTGATTTAACTCCTCACTACCTATCACAGTTTCGAAGGCCATAAAATGCCAAAATAGCACAAAACCCCCCAAAATGACCCCATTTTGGAAAGTAGACACCCCAAGCTATTTACTGAGAGGCATGTTGAGTCCATGGAATATTTTATATTTTGCCACAAGTTGCGGGAATATTACAAACTTTTTTTTTTTGCACAAAGTTGTCACTAAATGATATATTGCTCACACATGCTATGGGCATATGTGAAATGACACCCCAAAATACATTCTGCTGCTTCTCCTGAGTACGGGGATACCACATGTGTGGGACTTTTTGGGAGTCTAGTCGCGCACGGCACCCCGAAAACCAATCACCACCTTCAGGATTTCTAAGGGTGCAAATTTTTGATTTAACTCCTCACTACCTATCACAGTTTCGAATGCCATAAAATGCCAAAATAGCACAAAACCCCCCTAAATGACCCCATTTTGGAAAGTAGACACCTCAAGCTATTTACTGAGAGGCATGTTGAGTCCATGGAATATTTTATATTTTGCCAAAAGTTGCGGGAAGATTACAAACTTTTTTTTTTTTGCACAAAGTTGTCACTAAATGATATATTGCTCACACATGCTATGGGCAGAAGTCAAATTACACCCCAAAATAAATTCTGCTGCTTCTCCCGAGTACGGGGATACCACATGTGGGGGACTTTTTGGGAGCCTAGCCACGTACGGGACCCCGAAAACCAAGCACTGCCTTCCAGATTTAAATATAAAATGCTACCAAAAAACCTGTTAGCGATGGCAGGGATCAGGCCTGACTCTGCGATCGCTGCAGTTATGTGTTTAGTGTTTTGTAAGTGACAGTGATCGATCGATACTGCACTTGGGTGGGCTGGGCAGAGGGGCAAAACGCAGGTGCTAGCAGGTATCTGGGCTGATCCCGCTAACAATGCGTTTTTTTGGAACCCTAAACTGCTGGGGACGCTAGTATAGATCTGATCAGATCAGATATTGATCTGTTCAGATTCTATAGCACTACGGGAGGTGTATGCTTTGCGTGTGGGTGTTAGCGGTACTGGCACTAACCTAGCGCTGCCTGGGGCGACGCAGACCCTGACCCTAAAACCTAATTGATATCACCCGCCGGGTGATCAGGGGGTTAAACCTTTATTGGGTAATAAATGGTGGGTGCCCTCATGCTATAAAAAACAAACTAACCAGAGTCACCCGTAACACTTATACGGTGATCAGTGGTGAAAGGGTTAACTAGGGGCAATCAGGGGGTTCAAATTTTTATTAGGTAGTATATGGGGGTCCCTGGCGCTATATAAAAACCTGACGGGGAACCTAAATAACTAACTGGCTAACCAGCGTCACCAGTGACACTTATACTGTGATCGCTGGTGAAAGGGGGTGAAAGGGTTAACTAGCAGCAATCAAGGGGTTAAAACCATTATTGGGTAGTATATCGGGGTACCTAGCGCTATAAAAACCTGGCGGTGAACCTAAAAAAATAACTAGCTACCTAGCGACACTAGCGACACTGATGCAGTGATCAGAAAAATGATCGCTTAGTGACACTGGCAAAAGGGGGTGAAAGGGTTAACTAGCGGCAATCAGGGGGTTAAAACCATTATTGGGTAGTATATCGGGGTACCTAGCGCTATAAAAACCTGGCGGTGAACCTAAAAAAATAACTAGCTACCTAGCGACACATGCAGCGATCAGAAAAATGATCGCTTAATGACAATGGCAAAAGGGGGTGAAAGGGTTAACTAGCGGCAATCAGGGGGTTAAAACCATTATTGGGTAGTATATCGGGGTACCTAGCGCTATAAAAACCTGGCGGTGAACCTAAAAAAATAACTAGCTACCTAGCGACACTAGCGACACTGATGCAGCGATCAGAAAAATGATCGCTTAGTGACACTGGCAAAAGGGGGTGAAAGGGTTAACTAGCGGCAATCAGGGGGTTAAAACCATTATTGGGTAGTATATCGGGGTACCTAGCGCTATAAAAACCTGGCGGTGAACCTAAAAAAATAACTAGCTACCTAGCGACACATGCAGCGATCAGAAAAATGATCGCTTAGTGACACTGGCAAAAGGGGGTGAAAGGGTTAACTAGCGGCAATCAGGGGGTTAAAAACATTATTGGGTAGTATATCGGGGTACCTAGCGATATAAAAACCTGGCGGTGAACCTAAAAAAAAAACTAGCTACCTAGCGACACATGCAGCGATCAGAAAAATGATCGCTTAGTGACACTGGCAAAAGGGGGTGAAAGGGTTAACTCTAGGGGCAATCAGGGGGTTAAATCTTTATTGGGGGGTGATAGGGGGCTACCCTGGACCTAACACTAACTGTCCTGACAGTTTTTACTGTCACAACTGACACTGAATGCATTGATCAGTAAAGAAATGATTAATGCAATCAGTGACACTGTGACTGGGGGGGGGAGGGGGGGCGGGGGGGGGATCGGGGGGCGATCGGGGGGGGGATCGGGGGGGGTTTGTGTGCCTGTGTGTACCTACATGTCAGTGTAGTGTTGGTGCACACTTACTTTTACTCTTCTCCTCGTAGTCCGGTCAAAAAGACCGCCCCGAGGAGAATGACATCACTTCCTCCTTCCTGTGTAAACAATACACAGTGGGAGGAAGCTTCTCATTGGCCAGGAGCGATCCAGAGGGGGTGGCCGAAAACGAACGGCCATTCCCTCATCACGGAGCGCTCCTGGAGGGAACCGGACCGTCGTATCCAACGGGAGGGGGTCCGATTGGACCCCCCACCCGCTGGAAGGCAATCACGTACATCTACGTGATTGTGCCTGCCTGTGCCATTGTGCTGACGTACATTGGCAATACGGCGGTCCTGAAGTGGTTAAAGGAACCGACGTACAGCTACGACAGCTCGCGGGATCGTGTCAACCTGCCACAGTATAATTTAAGCAACACGTGCGGAAAATCTATTTGTTTATCATTATAGCACTGTGACTATATCAGTAGCCGGTACGCAGGCTTCTATACCCATATCATGGGGAATGATAGTGTAGAGACAAGAGACGTTCCAAGTGACTAGAAGAGAGTCAGGTCCCACTTGTATATTCCTAATTTTCTCAAAAAAATATAAAAATCACCAGTATCACGTAAATATGATCTGGTATCGATTACCAGTGGAGTGAAACATCAATCAAAATATTGTGCTAATGGAGTGGTGACTGACTCTGTACACTATAGGATGGCCCGGGGGATTCAAAGGGTCCTTATGAATCTTTGGTAATATATACATTACCGGTGTGACAGAATAATCGCATATTAAAGATTTCTGGGTGTAATTATCAATAATACCATCTTTAAGAGCTCTCAATACCACTTTTATTTTTATTTTAGACTGAACCTGAAAAACAGGACAAGAGTCCAACTGTTTATAAGAATGCATATCTGATAGCTGTCTTAATACCTCATCTTCATACCGCGGGGGTGTCCATAACTACATACGCCCCCCCGTCAGCCGGTTTGATACAATACTTTGCTGAGCTGACAAGGAGGATAGAGCTTAAAGCGGGAAAAAAATAATAATTAAAAGCCAGCAGCTACAAATAATGCAGCTGCTGACTTTTAATAAATGGACACTTACATTTCCTGGAGTCCAGCGTTGTCGGCAGCCGAAGCCGATCAATTGCTCGGCTCTCGGCTGCTGCTGCCGCTATTCTCTGTGAGGTAATCAGGAAGTGAAGCATTACGGCTTCACTTCCCGGTTCCCTACTGCACATGCGCGAGTCACGTTCCTCATCCTAAATGCTCCTGCTATCTCCTGAGACCTGTGTGTTTCCCAGGAGACAGTGGGGGGGGGGGGGAGTGCAGAAAGGACTCCCCCCGCGGGAGTCTATTACCAGAAGTGGGAGCAGATACCTGTATTATACAGGTATCTGCACCCCCTTCCCCCCTGAAAGGTGCCAATTGTGGCACCAGAATAAGCAAGTAGTGCTTACTCAAAGCTATGAGTAAGTAAGCACTATGTTTAGCGTGAAATGCGCCAGTTGTTTTTGGTTCTGTATTACTTTGCTGTGACATGTACAGTGTGATCCTGTTGTTCTAATAAAGGCACAAGAATTTTAATTTGGAGTGCAGCTGTCCAGAATTTTCTACTCACCTTGATCTGCAGTACAACAGTACAGTAAAAACCAACAATAAAGGAACAAAAATGTACACATTGATCACTGCTTTTGCAGCCTGGCTGCATTCAATTGAGAAAAAAAAACAAAAACAAAGCAACATTTGGCAATAAGTCAAAGCTCTGTTAACAGTCTTGTTGGAAATGGGCAATAGAAGAGCTAAATTACTTTTCTTTATTACAAAACATGCTGATGCAGGTTCCCTTGAGTGGTGCTTAGTGATCAAAAGTCAATAGGTTTATGCTTACAATTAAGAATACAGTAGGTCTGATTAGCGAGACAGGGTATATTACAGCCTAATTTACTTTAAGTTTACATATGGGTCCACTGGACCGCTAAGTGAGAGAAGTCATCCCAGTGGAGACAGACATCAATAAAACCCATACACAAAAAGTCAACACTGTCTCACTTTAACAAAAAAAATAGCATCAATAACCTTTTAAGAATTTGTGGGCAACTTAAAGTGGTGTTGCCACCAAAAAAAAAAAAAGAATTTTTAAATAAAAAAAATAAATAAAAAAATTGGAAACATTTTTTTTTTTTACTCACCTCTAAATACCTGTTGCTAGGGGGTCCCTCGTAGTCTGCCTTCTTCCTTGCCTGGGCTGGTGACATCACTTCCCCTCTCGCCGCACAGTCACCTGGAACCTGTCACGTGTCCCAGGTGGCTGCTCGGCACCGCTCGCGCATGCGCAGTGGGTGCCCGGATGTGGCTTCCCAGTGCCCACAGTACGAATGACGGCGCCGCGAGCGGAGAATGAGGGGGGGGCTTTGTTCCCCCGCATCGCTGGACCCTGGGACAGGTAAGTGTCTGATTATTAAAAGTCAGCAGCTGCAGTATTTGTAGCTGCTGACTTAATTTTTTTTTTTTTAGGGGGTACCCCACTTTAAGTAGAACTTTTTTTTCTTTGTACATTTTAGGGAAGTGCGTGCGAGTGTGTGTCCCCAAACACAGACAGTGTGAGTTCTGGGGTACACACCAACACCCACAGCTGCAGAGTCCATATAGTTGCTACGTCCCAATAGACATTTATGGGATGGACTGCCTGCAAACATGCTCTAACACCTGTGCATCCCATGCAGGCGAAAAAAAAGCACCCCCCCCCACACACACACACACGGATGTACACCTAAGTACACCTCTTCAATCTGAAAACACTTTACATTCATTCAGAAAGCATTCTCTGAATGGCACCTGTATCAAACACTGGCATTCTTTATTTGTACTGTACATCAAAGCAGAAGATCAATAATAATGGTAAAAAAATAGAGATGAGCAAATTGATTGATCAAGCTCATGATTCGACCTAGATTGGGTTGATGAACAACTAGCAAAATTGCTGTAATATATTTTACTGATGTTTGCAGCAATAGTAATTAAAGAGGCATAACTATAGGAAAGTCCCAGATGGAAGCTTTCTAGGAACCAGTCTAGGTTTCCGGACAGTAAAGGTAGATTTATTTAGCTTTACTGCTACTGCTCCAGAACTAGTATAGAGTACAGAAAAGTAGGAGAATGGCAGCTTTCATCTGAGGCTTCTCACAGAGGTATTTAAAAGGAGAAATCCAACTTTGTCAAGATGTTTTATTCCCTATGTAGTCCAGAGACAAGTGATAGCACCAAGTTAAGAACCATGCTTGGTGAGAATGAATGGATACAATTTGCATAGAGTCCCACCCAGTACAGGCATACCCTGCTTTTAAGTATACAATGAGGTTTATTTACTAAAGCTAGAAAGTGCAAAATCAGGCTCACTTCTGCATAGAAACCAATGGGCTTCTAACCCCAGCTTGTTAAATTAAGCTTTGGTAATAAAACCTGGAAGCTCATTGGTTTCTATGCAGAAGTGAACCTGATTTGGCACTTTCCAGCTTTAGTAAATAAAACCCCATTGTGTACTTAAAAGTGGGGTATGCCTGTAAAACAGCTATGGGCCCATCACTGCCCACAGAACCACCTGTGACCACCTCTCAGAAACTACACTTGAGTCATGGGACATGTAGCTTCCAGAAATGCTCTGTGGTGCATGCAAAATATCCTCCAGGATACTCCTGGAACTTGTATGAAGCTGGGGAGCTTTATAATGGCCTCAGTTTATTGTAAAAGGCATTTAAATCAAAATTATAAAAACTAATAGTGTGGGTGTAGTGGCTTTCGGTAGGTGACTTGATCCTGAAATTAAAATAGAACTATAGGCAAAACTTTTTCTTTTTCATTTTGGACAGTGCAAGGGAGGGTTATAACCCGTCAGATTTTTTTTGTCACCACCTGTGTCCAATTGCCGGGATTTCCCTTCACTTCCTGTTCCATAGCCAAACAGGAGGAAGCAGGAATTCCCAGCAAATTAAAGGAGAAGTGCAAGCAAAGATCGTTTGGCTGTACTTCTGTGGATCACCGGATTGCAGCTCATTCTACACTTCTGGGACCCGTGTTTAGCAGACAACTGGCTGAAGTCCACTGTCTGCGAACGTCACAGAGCCGGTCCACTCTTGGGCAAGATCTCAACAATAAAGTCGGTATCCACCCACATGCCTGGACTGACACCTGGCTCAACCTTTCAATGAGCTGCTGAGAGCCTAAGTCGGCCGATCCCACCCCCTCCACAGCCCAGCGTTTCAGTGAATGTGTAGGGAGCAGAGAATACAGCTGACTGTCAGTCACCAGATCTCTGCTCAGGGAGATGTGAGAACCGAGCCATTGGAGGTGTAGAGGTGCTGGGGGACAGATGCAGTATCACACCAATGCTACATCCAACTAGGTATAATTCTTTAAAAAAAAATCTCTTTTAAAGGAATTTCTTGGGGACCCCCAGTTCACCAGAACTAGTGTCCCCATTGGAAGATTTTCCCACTATTACTTTTCTGGGTACAACTCAAAATTTGGGATTTTCTTTTACTTTCACTTTCAATTACAACAGTAAACAGGACAAATAGAGAGCTTGTATCTCCTTAAGGCTGGGTTCACACCACTGCGGCAGCGAGAATCGGATGTGATTCGCACCGCACTGCAAATCACATCCGATCTCTGTGCGATGCGAGTTCAGCCATACAGATAGTATGGCTGAATTCGCATCGCACCCGCCGCAAACTCGCACGGGACCCTTTTTTTGGTCCGCAGCAGAATCGGATCGCATGGGTGTTCACACCATGCGATCCGATTCCTGTCCAAGTTTGCAGATCGCACTGCGATTCTGCGAACTGATCTGGGAGTGTCATTAACATTTCACTGACACTCCCAGCAGTCCGCATAGGGCAGTGTGAACTGCCGGCGGGAGGCATGCGATGCGGGAAAACGCCGCGGATTTGCGACGTTCCCGCATCGCTCCAGTGTGAACCCAGCCTTACAGGGGCACAGACAGCAATAAAAACTGACATGGATTCTAATCCCTCTCCACCCCTATCCAAAACTGAAAAAAAACATTTGCTCTTAGTTACACTTTAACTTTGTGACAGACTCCCTTCAACAGCAGTAGAAAGCACATCAGTCATATTCAATCTGCTATGTACATAAGTAATTGTGTTTTTGTTTTTTTTTTGTTTTTTTTAGATACTTTTTAGGTTATAGATAATTCTGACTCAGACTTGTATTGATCTATACAGTAGTAATAAAGTAAGGAAGACATACATACTTGGTCAATTTCCATTAACTTTGGGTACGCTCCAGGCCATTGAATGGCCACCTTGACTATATCCGAAGGAGGCGGCATCCTTCTTTAGGTTAACAGTACCTTCACACTATTTAGAAAACACGGACCATCCAGACCTAGGAAAAAAAACACAGGAGGACATTTTACTAAATCGACAATTTACACTTTAAAAAAAAAAAAAAAGAAGCAAACAATAACTAGCATCAGTGAAGCTGTACAGTAAGCAATCTTGAAGGCCATAGCCTTTGCATTAGACCCAAGTACGTTGAAAAATGAAAGTTCTGGAAATACAAGTACACTCCCCTCAACTCCTACAAAGAAGTCCTCAGTGCCCAAATGTTTTATCATTAGGTCCAGGGCTTTTTTTCAGGGGGAACTTGGTGGAACTCAGTTCCACCATCTGTAGCTCAGATCCTTGGTGGGGAGGGGGGGGGGGGGGGGCCTGCTCATCACAATCACTTGTAAACACAGAAGTCCGGTTTTTGTGTTTACAAGTGACAGCTCTGCACTCTGTATGTAATGCAATCCTTTTAATTAATGCCCCTTTAAGAAGCTCCTACTGTTCGTGAAATATGACCGCACCCACTATTTAATGTGATTTGGAGGGTGTGTGTGGGTGGAGGGGTTTTCGGGGGTCGTGGTTGAGTTCCAGCACCTATTGTTTGAGAAAAAAGGCCCTGATTAGGTCTAAGCACTGTCATATGGGGACACGCCTAGTTAGAAGAAATAAACTATTTTGGGAAAGTTTGTATTTGTATAGTACATTCAGAACTGCAGTGATGTCAAGGTAGGATGATACAATATTATTGTTACTTTGCTGGACTATACAGGTTTATATACAGTATCAGTAAAAAACCTGCTGTACAGTTACTGAATAGCATCCTTAAAGAGGAAGTAAACCATGATGAGTTTACTTCCTCTTTCATTCCCTGCAAAAGTAAAGCATAATGGACTACTATGCATCGCATAGTAGTCCATTATGTGTCACTTACCTGACACAGGAGTCAGCGATGTCACCGCTGTCCCCTGTAGTCCGGCGCATCCATCTTCTCGGTGGGTCTCGCCACTCCGCCGCTGTCATTCGCCTAAGCCGCGATGACGTCACTCCCGCGCATGCGCACGGGATCCGCCACGCGCGGCATATCGCCATTGACGGCGGCGCGCTCAGTGCGCCGCTGTCTACGGCGCATGCGCCGTCGACAGCAGTGCCTGTCTTTCGGTAAATATCTCCTAAACCGCGTAGGTTTAGGAGATATTTCTTGGACCTACAGGTAAGCCTTAATCTAGGCTTACCTGTAGGTCAAAGTGTGTTGTATAATGAGACAGCTATTAAAATAAATTCATTCCTCAATTTGTTTTGATGGCTACTGACATAAGCACAGAGAGTGGAGGGACATTTACAATTTTACAGTCCTCCCTGTAATAGGACATAAAGAGAAATCTTCCAATAGGGGCAGTGTTCCAGTGAAAAATGTCCCAAATCGGGGATTTCCTCTTAATTGTATAAGATTTCGATTCACTTTCTTCATACCTGGATTGGGAGGTATAGATAAATTTTCCAAAAAATGTTAAAGAGAGACAATTGTCTCATAATATAAAGATATTAAATGTGTTCTGCATCGTATATGTATCAGTGAAAATTCTAAAAGAAGTATCAAAACTAGGATCCTGCTCTGTTATACATCATAATTCGACTAGAATGTGAACTAAATTTTTAAGACAAAATTGAAATAAAGTTTTTTTTAAGACTAAAGTATCCATGTAACATAACTATCAATACATATGATCATTCCTCAGTATTCAGTTCTCAAATGCTTTCCTGTAGGTTTTGCAGGCCAAGCTAAGGCATGGTTGTTGGTCTCTTGTTGGCTGAGGTGGAGAGGTAGGTGGATGGCCTCTGAATCGTCACCTTAGCCGGAGGAAGCTTAGCATTCATTCATAAAATATAAAAATTCCTGGGAACGGTTCAGCCCAACTTGATTTTGTTCCAGGAATGTGAAGTCCCCATATTGTAGCTGGAACAAAGCACTATATACTGTATGTAGCTGATCCTGACAGCGGGCGCATTTTTTAGTACTGGTAATATTTTTGATTGGCCCAAGCAAACTAATGGAACATAAACCCAGGAGTTCGGTTTTAAAGCGATAATAAATTCTTGTTTTTTTGTTTCAAAATAACAAATATGTCATACTTACCTGCTCTGTGTAGTGGTTTTGCACAGAGCAGCCCAAATCCTCCTCTTCTAAGGTCCCTCTTCAGCTCTCCATGCCCCTCCCGTTGAGTGCCACCCACAGCAAGCAGCTTGCTATGAGGGAAACCAAGCCAAGATGCAGCTTTGTGTGTACATTCAAACATGGACCCACGGCCCAACCTCATCCCCTCGCTCCCCTCATTGACTCACTGACTTTGATTGACAGCAACAGGAGCCAATGGCGCTTTGCTGCTGTCTCAGCCACTGAGGAGAGTCCCAGCCAGCCGAACATGTCTCTCGTGCAACATCGCTGGATCTAGATGGACCTCAGGTATCGGGGGGCTGCTAGGCTTTTTATCTTAAAGCGGAGGTCCTGCCAATTTTTTTATTTTTTTTTTAAAGTCAGCAGCTACAAATACTGCAGCTGCTGACTTTTAAAATATGGACACTTACCTGTCCAGGGAGCCTGAGATGTCGGCACTCAAAGCCGATGTGTCCCTCGGCTCTCGGGTGAAGGTGCCGCCATCATCGGTAAGGGAATCAGGAAGTGAAGCCTTGCGGCTTCACAGCCTGGTTCCCTACTGCACATGCGCGAGTCGCGCTGCACAATCCCACAGGTCCCACCGCAGACAGTGGGGGGGGGGGGGGGGCGGAGCAGGCGCCGGAAGTGGGAGCAAATACCTGGATTATACAGGTATCTGCTCTCCCCTCCCCCTGAAAGGTAGCAAATGTGACCGGAGGGGGAGAGGATTCCGAAAAGTGGAAGTTCCATTTTTAGGTGGAACTCCGCTTTAATGCATAGAATGTATTAAGATAAAAAACCTTCTGCCTTTATAACCACTTTAAGTATCAACCATATGCAAAAGACCTAGATTCTTTGAAAATAATAAACAAACATAACAGACAACTAAATGGAATGTTTGCTGAATATAATCATGTTACCACAAAGTACACTCGCAATAAGTTTATTCGTTGGCTTGAGTTAACCACAAAGCGGTACAGTGGCAGCTTAAGAAGTTCTTTCTCCTTGCCAAGTGTTCTATATATTTCTCTTGAATTTTTGTGGTTTATTAACGAATTTGAAGGAGCTAAACAAAAAGCTGCACCAAACAAAACACTGGAGCTACTAAAAGTCAAAGTTGACTTCATGGGCTTGATATAATAAATGACAGAATATGTTTATCTATAAGATATTAGGACGTGCTGGCTGGAAATAATAAAAACAATTCTGGTTTCAATTATAGTTTTCAGCTGTGAATTACAGTGTAATTCCTGTGATTCTTCTCTTATTTACGAATGAACTGCAGAGTGGAGATAGTACAAAAAGAGCTACTAATAAAGTTACAACTCTAACCCAAAAAATTGACATAGATCAATCCCTAAGCCCCTCATGAAAGAGTCAACTTTGGTAATATTAGCCCATTGCTTCCCTGATATCTTCAGCTGGGCAAACAGGGTAAGGGTCTAATCCTATTACAGGCTTACCCATTAATTTAACGGTTTAAAAAAACTGTTACATTCCTGGCATGTCCGGAATGCTAATGTCGCGTACACACGATCAGACTATCTGGCGGACTTGGTCCGGCGGACCAGAGTCCGCCGGACAATCCGCCTGTGTGTGGGCTCCGGCTGATTTTTTTTCCCCAAAAGTCCGGCGGACTTAGAAAGTAGTTTTGACTCAAAAATTGTCCGCCAGACTCTGGCCGTCTGAGCGCTAGTCCGCCGGACTTTTGAAATGAACGGACTTTCCCGCACATGGAGAAAAGTCCGTTCATTTTGAACGCGGCTCCAGGTAGACGGGACTAGCGAAGGAGGTCAATGTCGCCGCCTTTGACATGTCGCTGGCCCCGTCACCTGGTATGGACTTAAAGGGGAAGCCCTATGCCAAAAAAACGGCGTGGGGGTCCCCCCCCCCCAAAGTCCATATTAGACCCTTATCCGAGCACGCAGCCCGGTCGGTCAGGAAAGGGGGTGGGGACGAGCAGTACCAGGCCGCGTGCCCTCAACATGGGGAGGTGCTTTCGGGAAGGGGGGCCTTCCTACTCCTCCAGCTGTTCAGAGCAGGTGTCCACATTAGAAGTTTTAGGCTTGGGTCACATATGAGCCACATGCAGCTCACAGCAGGGGTCCAGTGCGTGCTAGTTCACCATTTCAGGTCTGATTTAAGCCCAAACAGCTTTTTTCTGCAAAATGCACTGGACCTAGTTACATAGTTACATAGTAGGTGAGGTTGAAAAAAGACACAAGTCCATCCTACGTGTGTGATTATATGTCAGTATCACATTGTATATCCCTGTATTCTGTTCAGGTGCGTATCTAATAGTTTTTGTAAACACATTTATGCTCCCCCGCTGAGACCACCGCTTGTGCAAGGGAATTCCATATCCTTGCTGCTCTTACAGTAAAAGCATGTAATTATTATTATTATTATTATTATTCAGGATTTATATAGCGCCAACAGTTTGCGCAGCGCTTTACAATATGAGGGCAGACAGTACACTTACAATACGAATCGATACAGGAGGGATCAGAGGGCCCTGCTCGTTAGAGCTTACAATCTAGAAGGGAGGGTCAAGTTGAAACAAAAGGTTTTAACTGTGGGGGGATGTAATGCGTTTTTGCAGCAATTTGTGTTTTTTAATCTGTCCCAAAAAAATGCAAAAAATGCAAATTGCGGTAAAATCAAAATGTACAGCAAAAAGCACTGCATAAACAGATCAAAAGCAAACTGCATAGGTGTGTACCGTGCCTTATGCTGGCCACACCGATCAATTTTCAGATGAGAATATTCAGACGAAAAATCTTTGTACATTCGCTGAATGAAAGAATATTTTTTGAAATTTTTACTTGTTTTTAACATTCTGTTTTTAAAATGAATGTCATTTCATACATCTGTCTGAAAATTCCTTTGACTAAGAAGTTTTCAATTATTTCCAAATTTTCCCGTCACTGTGGTTGAAAATTAACATCAATTTGACCCACTTTTTTTTAAAAGGTTATTAACCGATTAACTGATTAATCGAAACAATAATCGGCCAACTATTCGATTATGAAAATAATCGTTAGTTGCAGCCCTAGTTAGCACTTTTGCCTAGCAGCACTAGGGTCAGGGCCATCTTTAACATTGATTGCACCTTGGGCAAATATTTTCTTGGGCCCACCACAAGCAGACTTAAGCCGGCCATAGACAGACGAATTTGTCGAGGTTGCAGGAAAGAAAATGGTTTGATTCCCCCATCAACACAGACAGTGTTGACAGAGGATTCCCTCCTGTGAAACCATTGTATTCTCCTGATAAGGGAAGCCGCCCCCCCCCCCCCCCCAAGAGAACATAGTGAATATTACTAGCAGGTTTAACAGCCGCTATTAATAATCACATATAAAATCCAGCAGGCTGGTTGTACCCAAGTTGATAGATCAACTTGAGTACACTGAGCCTGCTCATACATGGTTCAAATCTTGGCCAGTTCCTGCTGAACCGGCCGAGATTTTAACCGTCCATGGCTGTCTTTATCTGAAAAAACTTTAATAATGTACACATAAAAAAGGATTGGTCCAGGCTCACTAATTGGTTGCTTGATGTTACTGCACATCATTACCACTCACTGATTGGTTGCTAGAGATTACTGCACATCAAAACTGCTCACTGATTGGTTGCTAGAAGTTACTGCACATCATAAACCCTCACCCATTGATTGCTAGAGGTTACTGCACATCATTAAACAGGTATAAAATGCAGCGCTCATATACAGTTATAATACTATATCATATAGTGCAAATATGCTAAAAAAATACATGTAAAAGGTATTGTTACCATAATGTAATATAATAATATAGCGATAGCCTTCAGCCCTCTTTGAACTTATTTCACTTCTAAATTCTCCATTTGGACTATCTTTTGATACACAGTGGTCGTTTATAATCACAGTTCATATATGGACTTTTTTCTAAATGTTGGTTTTGCACAATATCATTTATGAGCACATTTGCACTTTATCATATTATGGCAATAATACCTTTACAAGGATGTTTTTGGAATATTTGCACTTGATATAGTATTATTATTATTATAACTGTATTTGAGCACTGCACTTTATACTCGTTTGTTGATTTGCACTATATTCTGTTAGATTGTAGTGGCAGCAGCTGTGATACAATACAACATTAGCACAACAATTTTCTTTAGCAATTCATGTACTGCACATCATTACCACTCACTGATTGGCTGCTAGAGGTTACTGCATATCATTACCGCTCACTGATTGGCTGCTAGAGGTTACTGCACATCATTACCACTCACTGATTGGCTGCTAGAGGTTACTGCACATCATTACAATTCATCGATTGCCTCCAACTCACCTCTGAAAGCTGTTCCAGATCCTGCCACTGCCCCCCGCTATTAATCTCTTTCCTGCTGACAAGAGAAGGGTGAGGTGAATAATCCACACACAGTTTGCTCTGTGTGTTTGATCTCCGCACTGCAGGCCAGAGAAGGGGGCTGAGCGTGGGGAACACAGAGTAACTCTGTATTACTTCCTTTCACAGCAACTCCAATCCTGACAGAGGGAGATGCGCAACTTGTGGGATGCAGCACATACAGCCCACAGCTGTGCCTGTCCCGTCACAGCGTGGCCACTTTAATTAACCGGCCAGGAGAGGGGGGGGGGATCAGCTGCACCCACTACACATGAAAAAATAATTGCAGGGCAGTGCTGGCTCATGGGGCAGCTGCATTGGGCCCCACAACAATGATATGGCCCAGGGCAGCTGCCCTTTTGCCCCATGTTAAAGATGGCTCTGACTAGGGTTGTTGATTCAAACCATAGCACTACATGCCTGGAGTTTTCATACTCTCCCTGTGCCTGTGTGGCTTTCCACTGGGTACTCTGAGTTTCTCCCACACTTCAAAGACATGCCGGTAGGCTAAATGGCTCCTGTCTAAACTAGCCCTAGAATGTGTATGTATAAATGTGAGTTAGGGACCTTAAATTGTAAGCTTCTTGAGGGCAGGGACTGATGTGAATGTACAATATACATGTAAAGTGCTGCGTAAATTGACAGCGCTATAAGAGTACCCTTTAGTAAAATAGGGTGATAATCATGGATCCTTCCATAGAGGTTTGGTCTAAAGTGGGGGAGTGGCTTAGCAGTATCCAGAGGAGAGCAGGCATTCTGATTGAAACATACACCGATAGAGCGGCTGGCAGTGACTCTGTTAGCAGCAAAAGTGTGCATCATGCCAGCGGGACCTGTCAAAGTTCTTCCACATACTGGCTTTAAATAAATTCTTTAGCTTTTAACAATACTACGCTATATGGTCTGTTTTTTTTTTTTTAATAACACTTGGCTGCATTATGCTAGGGAGAGGGAGGAGAGGAAGCTAAGCTGACTTCTCTTTGGAACAGTTGCAATTAAGTGTTATTTTGCCAATCTGTAAAAAGAGAGGCAATTAGAGCTGGTGAGTTCCTGTCCTTGTGATTGGTAAAAGGGACACAGGAGCACATGAGTAACACAAGAAAGTATGTTGGTTCACGAATTTGAGCACATTTGTTGGATCACAAAATGTTTATCATTATTGGACATTAACACTGGGGAAGATGCATTTTTGGGGAGTTTGTTTAATACTGCAGCAGTATAACATAGGCTCACATCAAAATTACCAGTATATGTAATTCTGAGCTTGTAATACAATTCTTTGATTTATTACAGTGGAGTTGGAGGAGTGGCATAGCCACCCAGGAACAGGCACCACCAGGTGAAAATAAAACAAAGAAGCTTGAAAAAAAAAAAGAAAAGAAATGCAGTCACCACACTAAGACCCCTTTCACACTGGGGCTCTTTGTGGGCACTACAGCGCTAAAAATAGCACCTGCAAGGCGCCCTGAAACAGCCGCTGCTGTCTTTCCAATGTGAAAGCCCGAGGGCTTTCACACTGGATCAGTGCGCTAGCAGGACAGTAAAAAAAAAAAGTCCTGCTAGCAGCATCTTTGGAGCAGTGAAGGAGCGGTGTATTCACTGCTCCTAAACTGCTCCTACCCATTGAAATCAATGGGGCAGTGCGGCTATAACGCTGGCAAACCACCCCGGTAGCAGCCAAATACCGTCGCTAAAACGATGGTAAAACGCCACTAAAAATAGCGGCGTTTTACCTGCCAATTCCCCCACCACCCCAGTGTGAAAGGAGCCTTAGGACAAGTAAGCTGCAACGCATAACTTTTTTTTTCGGTTTTGAGTTTAGATGCACTTTAGGAACCCATTTTACACCAGTGTGTTTGGAAATGCATATGCTTCTCATGTTTTTAACACACTATAGGTAAATTTAACCCAAGGTGATACTTTTTTATTTTTTTACACTCTTGCATTTTCCTCCTTTTTTCCTAATTTCTCCCCTGCAAACACGCATTTTGAATGCATTACAATTGATTATAACGTAATCTGGCTGTACCGTAACACAACAGACTGATGTTCCCAGTATCCTGAATTAGGGATAAAATTGATATATGAATACCTTCTGTTCTAGCAAGGGGTGATGCTCACAGCAAGTTTATTGGCGTGCTATTTGGTTCCTTTTGTTCCACCTCAACATAACTTATTACAGTTATACCCCACTTTTAAGTGCACAATGGGACCAGAGCATGTATGTAAAAACAAAAATGTACTTAAAGTGAAGCAATACCTTTTTTTACTTCTCAATGCATGTACTTGAGGGGTCATTTATAGGTATAACCGATTACCTAGGCAAGTTTACAACCACTTATGGTTCAGGAGCAGTGCCATGTCAAGCTGGCCAACATTTCCAATAGATGCCAATGTGTCTGTACTCACGAGTGTACGTAAAGTGGGTATGCTTGTATAAATTCTTGCAGAATATTTTTTTCTATTGCTTAATACAACCAGAATAAAAAAAATAAAAAAATGAAATCAGCAAAACTGGAAAATGAGGGACTACGAATCTGGTCAAACTTCATGGACATTATTCTTCTGAAGCTACAATCTGTTTTTACACAGAGTTTAGCAGCTGCTATCTAATGATTGCTGTGAAGAAGGAGAAGAAGCAACAATAAAACGTTGCAACAACCTCAAAGCACAGGTACTGTTAGATGGGGTAACAAGGAATTGCAAGGATTATTTTAAACAACCATGTTAAAGTGGATACTTCCTCATTTTGTTCAACATTTTAAAAGGCAGGGGAAACTGAAGCATATTTGAAATTGGGCTGTGCTGAGCAGTGATGCATAAGATTTAAAAAGGGGACTTCAGAGCAGGAAATAGAAGGGAGTGTGGTTTATGTAATGCTCACAAACAATTAACAATTGTTCCTGATGTCATTGTTGCTTTATGCAGAACAAGGCCTCACAGCCGATAGATATAATGCTTCTGCTGTAATCAAGAGAATGACACAGTTCCAAGCACTTGCTGACATCCAATTACTCTTTACTGAAATTAAGATTTGGATCCTGCTATGTAGCACAGGGGAACTGCATGTAGAGGTTACATGGTGCTCTATGGCAGTGACTGTATATTGTAAAACCTGACGTGTCTGCTCGGATTGAAAGGACCCAAAAGACACAACTGTCTCTTGCTCTGGCCAAAATCAGCCAATCAACTCATTTCTATGGCTACTCGTACATGGTACCTTTTTTCAGCAAGTCCAGATTACAGTGCTAAATTACTCACTGTGTATTGAGTATAACTGAAGGGCTTTGCCAACACATTTTTAAGACAGGCAGAAACAAAATCAACTCTCATTGCAAAAGAAAAAGAAATCCTTGCGTTAGCTTTACGAATTTACTAGATAATACCACATCAAAACAGCAAATATGTTTATATATTTATTGATATGTTTATTTATATAGCAGTACCTATGCACACTTTACAACATTAAGATTTACAAAATTATAAAATGATGGGGAAAATAGGATTTTTATAACAGCTTACTTGTAAAATCCTTTTCTTTGAAGTACATCACAGGATACAGAGCCATAATAATTACTATGTGGGTTATAGGCCACCTTCAGGTGATGGACACTGGCACACACTAAACAGGAAGTTGCGTCCCTGTATAACCCCTACCACTACTGGGAGTAACTAGTTTTTTGTAGCAAAGCAATAAACGTGTATACCAGAAAGAGGGGAGGGACCTCTGTGTCCCATGATGTACTTCAAAGAAAAAGGATTTTACAAGTAAGCGGTTATAAAAATCCTATTTTCTTAAATCGTACATCACGGGACACAGAGCAATAGTAATTACTATGTGGGATGTCCCAGAACAATGCCAACTGAGGGGTGGGAGACACAACCGAATTAGGGTAACGTGAGACTAGAGGAGTTATACTGCTGCCTGCAGCACACTATACCCAAAGGCGATATCCTCATGCCTTTTTACATTCACCTAATAAAATCTGGTAAATGTATGGACTGAGGACCAAGTTGAGGTCTTGCAGATTTGAACCATGGAAGCTTGGTTGATGCACCCCCAAGAAGCACTAACAGTCCTAGTGGAGTGCTCTTTTGATTTGAGAGGGTGGAATCCTCTTTAAACCATAAGCCTGAACAGTTACTTACTGAATCCATTTAGAAATAGTAGATTTTGATGCTGCCTGTCCTCTTTTTGGACCTTCAGGCAACACAAACAAAACATCAGTTTTTTTAATATGAGCAGTCACCTTTAAGTAGACCTTGACTGCTTCCATAGAACATGGTTCTGGAAAAAAATGAAGGTAGGACAACATCCTGGTTTGAATAAAAACCTGACACTACCTTCGGTAGAAAGTTAGGATGAGGACGCAATACTACCTTATCCTTGTGAATAATAATATGGCTCTTTACAAGAAAGAGCAGCCAACTCTGATACCCTTCTTGCAGAGGATATGGTTACCAGAAAAAAAATTGTTTCCTTGTCAAAAGGACCAATGGAATATGTTGTATTGGCTCAAAAAGGCTGTTTTTTTGTAATGCCAACAGAACTAAATTCAAGTCCCAAGGGTTCAGGGGTGACTTAACCGTGGGCTTAAGCCGGGTTACCCCCTGAAAAAAAACGACGAACCAAAGAATTCTAAGCAAGTGGTCGTTAAAAACAATACTGATAAGACCAAGACCTGGCCTTTGAAAGTACTCACGGTCAGCTTCATTTCTGACTGCAGAAAGTCAAGGATTCTACCTATGACATACCTCCTGGGGTGCCAAACCCCTGGATCCAACCCAGAAGACACATGCCTTCCAGACTCTATAATATGTGATTCTGGAGGCCGGATTCCTTGCATTAACCAAGGTAGATACTACTGAACTTGACAGTGTTTGTAATGTAGGATGTAATACTGGACCTTGCGAGAGAAGGTATGGACGTGGTGGTAGGGTGCATGGGACCCCTACCTCCATCCTTATGATCTCTGCATACAAAGGTCTCCTGGGCCATATTAGGGTCCACAAGAATCGCCAACTTCCCTTTTTTCTTGATCCTGCGAAGAAATAGTCGCAGGCAGAATAGGAGGGAATACATAAATCAGTGAGAACTGATTCCATAGGAATAGCAAGGCATATGTTCTGCATGCTAGTGGATCCTTTGTTCTTGACACAAAGTTGTCGATTTGTTTGTTGAACCTGGACGCAAACAGATCTACATCTGGGATTCCCCATCTTTGACATATTGACAGGAAGATATCAGGGTGAAGGAACCATTCTACCGAGAACAAATGCTGGCGACTCAAGTAGTCCGTCTGCCAATTTTCTATTCCTAGACTGAAGACTGCCGATAGGCAAAGTACATTGTTTTTTGCCCAAGAAAGGATATGATTCCCCTCTCTCTGGCAGGACTATTCCATAAACAGAATGTTCAGGCCCTCAGGACCAAGTGCTCTGCCCGAATCTCTAGAATGGTAATGGGCAAGGCCATTTCTGATCTGGGCCACTTCTCTTGGACAGTTACCTCTTCTGGGTCTGCTCCCCAACCCAAAAAAGGTTGGCACATGTTGTTATCACTTCCCAGGTAACTGAAGGAAGGATTTTCCCCTTTGCAGATTTTTGGCTATTAACCATAAACTGAGGCTCCAGTGCACCTTTGGAGTCAGACACATTGGGGAATCTAGAGCTTGAACACTTTTGTTCCAAGCCGATAGGATACTGTTTTGCAGCAGTTTCAAATGAAGCTGAGGATAAGGAGCGGCTTCAAATGAAGCCACCATCTTTGCCAACAACCTCATGCAAAGCTGAATAGAAGAATTCATCTTGCTTCGACCACCTGAATCAGTTCCTCTATGGCGCTGATCTTTGCCTGGAGCAAGAATACCCTTTTCTGGGCGTATCTATGATCAGACCCAAGTATTTTAGCCTTCTTCAAGGTTTTAAGGAAGATTTCCAGGTAGTTGAATCTGGTGACTATACTTTGGTCTAAGCGGGCTACCGAGCAGATCGTCTAGGTAAACTATAATAGTTATAGCTTGGGCCCTTAATCTGGCTAGAGGAGGGGCCAGAACCTTTGTAAACACTCAAGGTACAGTAGCTAGACCAAAAATCAGAGCTACACAGTGAAAATTAAGATTTTCTATCTTGAAAAGTAGATATTGCTGGTGAGCGGTAAAATAGGCACATGGAGGTATGCATATTTTATGTAGATTGATGCCAGAAAATCTCCTCCTTGTAGGATGGAGACAACTGATTGAATTGACTTCATGCAAAAAAAGAGCAGAGATTCAGGAATCTATTTAGATTTTTGAGATCCAGAATGCCTATTCGGTTTTGGCACCCTGAAAAAAGGTTTGAACCAAACCCCAGCACCTGCTCTTACATGGGGTCCATCATGATCACTTTTTTTCTAAAAGATGCTACAATGCTTGAAAGAAAGACTTTTTTTCTCTGGATCCTTAGGAACTTTTGATCTGAGGATTACCTCTTGAACTTGACGGCGGAGGCCGTCGTGACTGCCTGGAGGCTGATGCCCCTGGCACAGGAGAAGGAGCTTGTTAAAATAAAATACCTTTACTCCTTTTATTAAATGGCAAAGGGGTACTTTTTCCACTAGAATTTCTTTGGACGATTCCCCAAATCATCCCCAAAAGCAGTTTCATCACAAAAAGGAAGACTAGCCAGGAGCTTCTTGCATGAAGCTTAGCGAAGGGCGTGAGGTCTGAAGGACAGAATCTCTCATAGCTACTATTGCAAACCTATAGCTTGCCAGATCCTGGGCCTGCTGAACAAGATAACCTTGAGCTCTCTCATTGATTAACCAATTACTGTCAGTGCAGACTGAGACACTCAACCTGCCAGAGAAAAAAAAGTGTTTTTTAATAGGAATTCCAACTTTTTATCTGTTGGATCCCTAAGCATTTGAGCATTGTCTGCCAGACAAGTCAAACTTGTATTCACAGAGGATATAGCAGCGTCAATTGCTGGTATACCCCACTTTTAGTGATTTTTTTCCTCCATAGGATAAAGTGTGAAAAACTTTTTAGGAGGGAAAAAAATGCTTATCTGGGTGATCGCACTCAGATACAAAAAAGCTTTTCCAGCAATGAATGGACAGGAAAAGCATGCACAGCTTGAGGGGGCTTTAGCGAACCCAAACACTCAGTTAAAGTGGTTGTAAACCCTTACAAACCACTTTGACCAACAGGTAAGCCTAGATTAAGGTTTACCTGTAGGTCTAAGAAATATCTCCTAAGCCTACACGGTTTTGGAGATATTTACTAAAAGACAGGCACTGCTGTCTACAGCCCATGCACTGTAGACAGTTGTGCGCAGGTGCACTATCACCGTTAGCAGCATGCCGCTGATAACGGCGATATGCCGTTAGTGGCGGCTCGCATGCGCGGGAGTGACATCAACGCTGCTCCGGCACTGTGAGTGGCCAGAGCAGCAAAACCCAGAAGAAGATGGATGCTCCATACTACAGGGGTGACATCGCTGGCTCCTGTGTCAGGTAAGTGACACATAATGGGCTACTATTCGCTTTACCTTTGCAGGGAGACAAAGAAGAAGTAAACCCGTTAGGGTTTACTTCCTCTTTAAGGGTACATAAATGTGGAGTACACAATTCAGTAAGAAATTGCACCATCAATCTTACAGATTGTGAAGCTGATCCCCCCCCCCCCCCCCCCCCCTGCATTTGACCCCTCAGAAGAGGAGTCATCAGCCTCTTAACGGTCCCCTGGGGGAATTCATCTTTTCCCACCCCCAGTTCCTCAGTTTAAGGGTCCTGGGTAATGGAAGAGAACCTGTCGCATTTTGTCCCACACTGGGATGCGATTAAAGCCGCTAACCTTTTTTTCCAATCTTATCATGGCTGAGTTAAAAAGACCCTTTTAGCAATATAGACAGGGGCTGCAGTGAAAACAGTTGCAAACTGCAGTGAAAACAGTTGCAAACATTTCATGGCCCCGAAGCTCACTCTGGCCAGCCACCCCCTCTCAGGGGAGGATGCCATTGTAGAGGTGAGTAGACTTTCCAGAGCTTGAGGGAGACCCTTTTAGCCCTTTTTTGTAAAGAAATTACAAATTATACATTTATGGGGAAAAAAATGCTATACAAAAGAATCAGAAAATGTTTTCATAAAGTGTCTGCAGATGTCTTCTAGGATGACAGGATAAAAAGAAATGTACAATTAAAATAGAAACCATGTATCCAAAAATGTAATGCATGTATCCAGAGATGCTATATTCAGCCATCAGCATAAGGGGAAACCCCTTGGGTCAGGACTCTTGTAGGGTCTCAGAAAGGGTTTTGCCATATTAGTACGAGTGATGCCAACAAAGACAATGATTGTGCTTACAAAAAAAACTGCATACCAGTAACACAAAACAAACTAATACCGAAAACGAACAATGAAAAAAGCAAGCTCTCCAAATGAACTTTGAAGGTGACTTTATACTGATATCCCATAGCAGACCCTTTTATTCAAGCTCACAGATAGATATGCCAATAATTCAGGGTACAAAGAACTTCCCATTTCACGGTGACAGATAGAGATGCCAATGTTTCAAGAGTAGGAAGATCCTCTTTTTCAAGGTGACAAACTAATTTGAAATGCTAGTGTATCTATGGGACTTTCGGTAAAGAGTCATCTTGGAAGTTTAGTTGTTGGCTTTTTTTCGACGTTTGGATCTGCATAGTGTCAACATTAAGGCAAGCTCCCACACCTATAGATGGGTCATATGATGTTTGTGAAGTGGGGTTTCATGTAGTGCATACTAACACTGAAAGAAACATGACATGACAAAAGAATGTTTTCTTAGTATATAAAACTAACAGAATTGTATTCAAAGTTTCAGTGGATCACAGGTAATATAGGATTATCAAACATCCTCTAAATGCAACCAGAAGACTGTTGTAGAAGGATAATGCCTCTCACATAACTTTTAGCAAAAACACTGCACAGAGCATCCTTTGTATGTCTTACGATTACTCAACTGTTACAATATTCAGAAAGTGACTCAGACAAGAAATGTTCAAGTACTGACATAAGAAAGCATAGAGGAAAATGTGATGCGTTTTCCAGCATTCTCTAGAAGCTCTCTCAAATGATGTCTATGCAGTGCAGAAGAGTAAAAGACCATACAAAAGGTAGAAAATTATATATTTTTTTTGTTTGGAGATACTTTAAAAACTTTACCCCCAGCCATTCGTCAACATGCTTAACAGGTATATTGAGGTAATCCATAGTAATCAATCATCAATGATCTTTAATTGTTGGCTAGTGTGACTTTATTTACTTTGCAGGTAATTTTTGTTCTTTAAACTGATTAAACACAGATACTATGAAGCAAGTGGGCTATTAATGCAATCCAGTAAACACAGAAACCAAAAAAAGTTAACTCAATTTATCTTACTGCAAGTCCTGTGTAATCATTACAGAAGAAGAACTCACCCATCTCTATACAGTGTGAGTAGGAGTGTACCTACGGAAGCGCTTTATATTGCATACCATTTCCACAAAACTTACCAGCTTGTACCACCAAATTGCAGACTAAAGGAAGTCAGTTGAACTGATGCATTAGAGCTACGCTATGCCTAGATAAAAATGAACTACTTAGCAGGTAGGTTATTCTTACTGCATGCCTCTCAAGCTAAAAGCAACACTCCAGGCAAGAAAGTAAAAAAAAATAATTAGGTGATTATAGATAATAAAAAATATGTCTTTGCTGCAATGTTCCTCCTTCAGTCCAGAGCTGTCCCAGGAGATTTTCCATCACTGTATGTCCCGCTGCATCATTCAAACCCCTCCCTGTATTTATTACATGGATTTATATGGCACTGACATTTTTATGCAGTGCTTTTACAAGCCAAGAATACAAATCAACCTCTGCCCTCAAAAAAAATCTTACAATCTAAGATCCCTATCCCACATGCATACTTACATGCACACATAATAGGGCCAACTTAGAGAGGAGCCAATTAACTTACTGGCATGTCTTTAGAGTGTGAGGCGAGGAGCGCCGATTGCCGGCATCTCCATGTTTACATGTGACTGTTTCCGATTGGACACAGCCAATCACATGGTTAAAGAGGCACGGACGTGGTTCTTTATAGAGACTGGGGTCACGCCGTGCCCTAGCAACAAAGAGTGGCCGTTCTGGGACGCGTCATATGACGTTGTCCCAGAACAAGAGCCGCACCGCCTCACCCTCATTTGACGGTGGACGGGCGGCAACTAGTTAAACTAGTTCACAAATGCTTGGCCACTTCAGTAGAAAGCACTCCCCTTTCTGACAAGTTCTGCAAACTCAAGACAAGTCAGAAATGTACTCATCATAAAGTGCAAGGCTATTTCTCTTGGTGGTCAGTGGGGTTTAAAAATGATGGTCAGAAGCAGGAGGAACAGTGCCCCATGATTAGTATTAGTGGCAGGAACAGTGCACCATTGTTGGTGTCAGTGAGAGGAATGATGCCCCATTAATGTCAGTGTCATTGGGAGGACTTATGCCCTTTGGTGGTGTCCGTGAAAGGAAAAAGTGCCCCTTCATTGTTGTCAGTGGGATTAATAATGCTGCACTGTTGGTGTCATTAGAAGGAATAGTGCCTCAAGGGCCAGACAAAGGCAAGCAAAGGGTCACATCTGGCCCTCAGCCCGCAGTTTGGAGACCACTGGCATACAGTAAAAGTCAGGTACATACGATTGTTAGGAGGTAAGCAGTAGCAGCCCCCATGTTTCTCCAAGGAAAGGCTTACCTTTAATGTTAGCATGCACAGTCAAGTTTGCAGTGTTATATAGAGTACTCTAGTTCATTAGATTAGATTCCTATATCGCCTCCCTGACTAGCTTACTCACTGTATAAGGAATCAGGGTTATCATTTCTGGAAGCATGGAAGTAGCAGAGTGATCTTCCTGGCTGTGCATTGATACAGGGATATGTAAATAAGACCGATTGTACAGATTCGCTAATTATTTATACAGTAGACATAAAAAGTCTACACACCCCTAATAAAACATCAGGTTTCTGTGATGTAAAAAAAAAATGAGACAAAGATAAAATAATTTCAGAACTTTTTCCAGCTTTAATGTGACCTTTAAACTGTACAACTCAATTGAAAAACGAACTGAAATCTTTTTAGGGGGGGCGGGATAAAAAAATAAAATAATGTGGTTGCATAAGTGTGCACACCCTCTTATAACTGGGGATGTAGTTGTGTTCCGTATTAAGCAATTAAGCAATTTAAACTCATGTTAAATAGGAGGCACACACCTGCCATCATTTAAAGTACCTCCGATTAACTCCAAATAAAGTTCAGCTGTTCTAGTAGGTCTTTCCTGACATTTTCTCAGTCGCATCCTACAGCAAAAGCCATGGTCCGCAGAGAGCTTCCAAAGCATCAGAGGGATCTCGTTGTTAGAAGGTATCAGTCAGGAGAAGGGTACGAAAGAATTTCAAAGGCATTAGATATACTATGGAACACAGTGAAGACGGTCATCATTAAGTGGACAAAATATGGCACAACAGTGACATTACCAAGAACTGGACATCCCTCCAAAATTCATGAAAAGACGAGAAGAAAACTGATCAGGAAGGCTGCCAGAGAGGCCTACAGCAACATTAAAGGAGCTGCAGGAATATCTGGCAAATACTGGCTGTTTGGTACATGTGACAAAAATCTTCGGTATTCTTCATATGTCTGGGCTATGTAGAGTCTCAAGACGGAAGCCTTTTCTTACGAAGAAAAACATCCAAGCCCGGCTATATTTTTCAAAAACACATCTGAAGTCTCTCAAAAGCATGTGGGAATATATGTTATGGTCTGATGAAACCAAGGTTGAACTTTTTGGCCATAATTTCAAAAGATATGTTTGGCGCAAAAACAACACCATACCCACAGTGAAGCATGGCCATGGCAGCATCATGCTTTAGGGCTGTTTTTCTTTAACTGGAACAGGGAACTGGAACAGGGGCCTTAGCCAAGGGAGAGGGAATTATGAATAGTTCCAAATACCAGTCATGCTCCAAAAACGGAACATGAAGAAAAGGAACTTCATCTTTCAGCATGACAATGGCCCAAAAGCATAGATCCAAATCAACAATGGAATGGCTTCAACAGAAGAAGATTAAAGTTTTGGAATGGCCCAGCCAGAGCCCAGACCTGAATCCCATTGAAAATCTGTGGGGTGATCTGAAGAGGGCTGTGCACAGGAGATGCCCTTGCAATCTGATGGACTTGGAGGGTTTTTGCAAAGAATAGTGCGCAAATATTGCCAAGTCAAGATGTGCGATGCTGATAGACTTATACCCAAAAAGACTGAGTGCTGTAATAAAATCAAAAAGTGCTTCAACAAAGTATTAGTTTAAGGGCGTGCACACTAAATTATTTTATTTTTTTATTTTTACTTCCCTCCACCGAAAAGATTTAATTTTGTTGTTCAACTGAGTTGTACAGTTTATAGGTCACATTAAAGGTTGAAAATAGAAACCTGACATATTAATAGGGGAGTGTATACTTTTCACATCCACTGTAACTGTATTTATTCATATTCCTTTGCTTGAAGGCCTCATGCACACTGCTGCTGTATATCTCACATTTTTACATTTTTGAGCGTTTAGCTTTTTTTTCCCACTCTTGAACTCCCCTAATGTTATCCTATGTGTCCATGCACACATGGAAGTTTTTAGCAGTTTAGTACCAGGGGAGTTTAGAGTACAGTGACCAGATGTCCCTGATTTCAAGGCACAGTCCCCGGACTAAGGACACGGTCCCTGGACTCCGTTCGTTCCCGATTTTCTTCCCGCTTTTGCAGGGCCGATCCTGGGCAGGCAGTTTTCCGGTGGGCGGGGGCCCCGTTGGCCCCCGAGAGGAGCCAGCTCTGTGCACTAGTGCAGTAATACTCAGAGGGGCAGAGTAGCTGGAGCAGGGGATCTGGAGTGGCTCCAGCCTGACTGTGTGCTGCTTGTAGCTGCCACTTCTCCTCCGCATTTGTTAAGAACTGCTGGCTGCAATCCCTGGGACACATGATCGCCCTCTCCCAGCATCCCACCCTTCTCCTCCTACGTCTGCTCCCTCCTTCCATCACTCTTCCAGCGAAAGCAGTACATAGAGGAGAGAAAAGAACACAGTGTTCCTCCCTCCCCTTCCCTGGGTTCTCTGATCCTTTCTTGTAATATGTGCCTATCCTGCACTGACCAGTGTATACCTTTTTCATATCGCCCCTCGGCACTTTGGAAAAAATGTATTGGTTTTGTGTTGCAGTTTGGGCACTCTGGCTCAAAAAGCTTTGCCATCACTGGTATACATCATACAATCATGCCATAAACACATACCACATATATAATTTAAGGAAAATATTCTTATAAAATAGTTTACCATTTGCCAATAAAAAAAAAGTATATATGTCCCCGGATTTTGTTTTGAAAATATGTCACCTTAGTTTAGAGGATGTTTTCTGAATGCCCTAAAATTGCATTCAGGAGAGGGAATTTTGACCACAAAAAAATGCTAAACGCTGTTAAACGTGTGTAAACGCTGTTAAACGTGCCTAATTAAGCCTAAATGCTAGGCGCATTTAGCACTTCAGTGTTTAATTGGCCACAATTTTAATTTATTCTGGCAAATTAAATAAACGCCCAAACTCTTAACACTCCAAAAGTCACCTAAACGGGTTTGATAAAAATGCAGTTTAGGTGGGTTTATAACATGGATTTTCTCATATCAGCATAAACAGCGTTTACAAGAAACCAGTGTGCGTGAGGCCTAACAGTTTCTATTAACACCTAAACCTTTACAGGCTGCTGGCAGCGTGGCTGTAAACTGGATTTGTGGCTGTAAACTGGATTTGTGCCTGAACTACATCCAAAAACGCTGTGATTTTACGATGTATGGGCCAAGCCGATCATGTACGCGAGTCCTAAAAGCAAACTAAAGATACATCTATTGACACAGGCTTAGAGCAACAACTGACAAATCCTTCTTTAAAAACATCCCAACACTATTCCGACTAACAGTTTGAGTCCCCAGGGAGAAAAGAGCTATAGGAATATTTTTATTACACACTAAAGAAAGTTCAACTAAACACCTCACAGTCCTGTAATAAATAACCCTGGATCCTGCACAGCAAGGGCTAAATGTTAAATTAGGTCTAGGGCAGGGGTCTACAAATGTTATAAACAAAGGGCCCGATTACTGTCCCTCAGACTGTAGAAGGGCTAGAATATGGCCAGCTCAAGCATCAGTGGGAGTAGACAGTGCCCTAGACTTGGTGGTCAGTAGGAGGAGGAATAGCGGTCCATCTTTGCTATTACTTGGAGGAATAGTGCCCCATGGTTGTTGTCAGTGGGAGGAATAGCTCCCAATTGTTGGTGTCAGTGGAAGAAATAGAGCCTCATTGTTGATATCAGTGGAAGGAATATTGCCTCACATCAGTGGTAAGAACAGATCCCCAAGGACCAAATAAGGGCATGCAAAGGGCCACAGTTTGGAGACCATTGGTCTAAGGCAGTGGTCTCCAAACTGCGGCCATTTGCTTGCCTTTATCCAGCACTAGAGGCACTATTCCTTCTACTTATTCGACACACTGTACTGCCATCTGAGACCAAGGATGGGGCACCATTTTTACCACTGATACCAATAATGGGGCACTGTTCCTCCCTATGATACCAACAATGGGGAACCATCATCAAGTACCAACTGTGGCGATGTTTACTTTCACTAGAAGAAATTCTGCTTCTGCTGGCTGCACTCCAGCCCTCCTAAAGTTTGATGGACAATAAACTGGCCCTTTATTTAGAAAGTTTGGAGACCCATGGTCTAGGGGATGGAAAAGGGACTTTTACTTTCCTGATCCTTTCAGCGGGCAGCACTCTTCTACATAGTGGAATGTCGCTCTGCCTCTTCGCGTCCAATGCAGGGCTAGAACATCAGAGGACCTGCGACCGACTGTTAGAGCGTAGAGGAGAAAATACTTATGCCGTGTACACACGAGCGGAATGTCCGACAGGAGCTTTTCATTATATATTCCGACCGTGTGTGCGCCCCATCGGACTTTCACATCGAAAATTCTGACAGACCTCGAAAAAGAACATGTTCTAAATATTTCCGACGGAACCAATTCCTATCGGGAAAACTGCTCGTCCGTATGCTGTTCTGACAGACCAAAAACGATGCATGCTCTGAAGCAAGTACGAGACGGAAGCTATTGGCTACTGGCTATTGAACTTCCTTTTTCTAGTCCCGTCGTACGTCACCGCGTTCTTGACAGTCGGACTTTGGTGTGAGCGTGCGTACGCAAGACAGTTTCAGCAGAATTCCATCGGAACTCTATCGTAAAAACCTTCAGAGTTTGTTCCGTCGGGAAAACCGGTCATGTGTGCAGGACATTAGAAGTTTGAACTTGCAGCACAGAGAAGCAGTGCGGGGGATATGGCGAGTAAAACTTCATTTTGATAGTCCGCTAAACCTAAACGAGTGTTTAACCCTTGCAGTGCGGTGGCAGCCCCAGTGCAAAGGAAGATTTTTAACTTTCCGCAAAGCTCATCTAGAATATCTGACACATTCAAAACTAGAAACCTGTACAAAAAAAATTGAATGTTTTATATAATGCAGGTACTGCCAGTTAAAACAGATACGCCAAGGTTAAACGGTTACTGTAAAGATGTAAATGTCAGGACTATCCACGCTGGTTTCTTAGCAACAATAATCGTTAAAAAAACTCTTTAAACTTAAAAGGACTACAAATCTGTGCATTTGTATTCACATGAAGTGCCTTGGTAAAATAAAAGATAAGAACTAAAGCAAGGCCAGCTCAATATGATTTTATCATGCTCGGAGAGTAATAACAGGGTACCTTGAGTGATGTGTATGGCTGCATTAATATCATCTCCATGCAAAGAAAAATACCACCGCTACTGTATGACAGCTCTTCCTCCATTCACTCATACACATACATTTACCACCCCTTATCAAGCCTGAGACAAATGGGCAGACTGAACTCTGAAAACAGCAGAGGATGCAGGCAGGGCTCCATTCAGTCTTCATAGCAACCTGTTGCTTCAATCTCCTTCTCAGCTGGAAAGTCCATCAGTTAGATCTAAATATTGTGTGTGCCGTCTCTTCATCCATTACTAATGACTGCAAGTATGGTGCATGCATTATGCTATTTAACCTTTGCACCATGTCAATACCACCATGTGTAAAACAAATGTTTGGGTATGTATAAACTGGCGAGGTGGGGGGGCAGGGGCACACACTGTAAATGCATTGAAGACACAAAGCCATACATAAAGCAACTATAGCACATCAAATAAAAAACAATGGAAATAAAAGCCTTGCTGGGAGCCAACTGTGTTTTGTAATTTAACTAATTACAATGAAAATCAATAGAAACCACATGTAAATGAACTGAAAAATGCCATGTTTGAGAGAATTTACATAATGTATACCCACTTAGATGGTAAGCCCAAGAATAAAAATGCAATATATTGCAGATTATCCACTTCAGAAGATTTTACCCCCTTCCTGACCAGAGCACCTTTTGCATTTCCGCACTTCGTCGCTTTAACTGACAATTGAGCGCTTGTGTCATGCTGCACCCAAAAAAAATCGATGTCCTTTTTTTCCCACCACAAATAGAGCTTTTTCTTTTGGTGGTATTAAGCGATGATTTAAAAATAAAAATAAAAAAAAAAGCAATATTTTTTACTTTTTGCTATAATAAATATCCTCCCCCCAAAAATATAAGAAAAACATTTTTTTCCCTCAGTTTAGGCCGTATTCTTCTACATATTTTTGGTAATAAGCGTATTTTGATTGGTTTGCCCAAAAGTTATAGCATCTACAAAATAGGGGATAGTTTTATGGGGTTTTTTTTTATTATTAATTATTTTTTAAAGAGGAGCTGCACCTTTAAAAAAAATATTAAAAGCCAGCAGCTACAAATATTGCAGCTGCTGACTTTTAATAAATTGACACTAACCTGTCCCAGGATCCTGCGATGTCGGCGGCAGATGACGAGCAATCGCTCAGCTCTCCGCTGCCCCCCCCCCCCCCCGCCATCCTCTGTCAGGGAATCAGGAAGTGAAGCATTGCGGCTTCACTGCCCGGTCCCCTACTGCACATGCGCGAGTCGCGCTGCGTGTCTCCACTGGTCCCCGCTGTGTCCTGGGAACTGTGTGTTTCCCAGAACACAACAGGGGGGCGGGGCATCTGCAGCTAGCTTGTCCCGGAAGTGGGTGCAGATACCTGGATAATCCAGGTATCTGCACCCCCCTGAAAGGTGCCAATTGTGGCACCGGAGGGGGGGGGAGGAATCAGATGAGCGAAACTTCCACTTCAGGGTGGAGGTCCGCTTTAACTAGTAATGGAGGAGATCTGCGCTTTTTATCGGAACTGCGACATTACGGTGGACACGTCGGACAATTTTGACACATTTTTGGGACCATTGGCATTTTTACAGCGATCAATGCTATAAAATTGCATTGATTACTGTGAAAATGTCACTGGCAGTGAAGGGGGTTAACCACTAGGGTGCAGTGAAGGGGTTAAGTGTGTCCTAGTGTGTGTTCTAACTGAAAGGGGGAGGGGACTGTGCAGGGGAGATGACAGATCGCCGTTCATACTCTGTATGAACAGATGATCTGTCTGTTCTCCCCTCAGAGAACCCTAAAGCGTGTGTTTTGTTTCCACGTGTGCCCCGAGCGATCGCGGGAGCCTGGAGGTGATCGCCACCGCCAGGCACTCGCATCGGCTCCATGGGCGTGCCCCCCTAGTGGCCGTCTATGGTACAGACATACCATGATGGCAATTCGCACAGCCGAGCCATGTTGGTGCAGTATTACTGCGGCGGCTGGTCAGCATGTGGCTATAGTGTGGTGGCTACCTTAATTTTCAATTGATAGTAAAAGAAATTACCCAAATTTTGGGTTGTCCCCAGAAAAAAAAAAGGCAAATCTTCTAATGGGGACACTAGGTCTGGTGACCAGTGATCTCCTCATTTCCTGTTTGGCTATGGGACAGGAAGTGAAGGGAAATCTCTGCAATGGAACACAAATGGTGTAAAAAAAAAAAAAGATTATAACCCTCCCTTACTCTATCCAAAATAAAAAAAATAAAAATAAAAAAAGTGTTGCCTATAGTTCTACTTTAAATTCATGGGTTTCTGTAAAACATATTCGGATGCAGTAATGTATGTACAGATTATATATATATATATGAGCCATAAATGTAAAATATATATTTATAAATATACATTTAATATATATATATATATATATATATATATATATATATATATATTTATTTTTTTATTTTTAGAAAAAAATCTTTACGTTTTACGCTTACATTACAATATCACTCATCAAAACGTGTAAAATATACTTTATTTTTATCTTTTTTATCTTTTTTTAAAGATAAATTTTTTTACGTTTTACGCTTACATTACGACATCACTCATCAAAAGGTTTCCAAGGTTATAAACAGGCCAGGAAAAAGAGAAAACTAAGTGGAGCCGATACTTGTCTAGTTGTCGCTCTTTGCGAGCTACTTTGTACCAAAAGATTAAATCCTTTCTAAAAAAAAAAAAAAACCTTCAGACATACAAACGTCAACTAGTAAGAGCAGGTAAACATGACATTTCCATTCATTTTCATGCAGAATTGGAAGTACCCAGAAGAACATTGAGAGAGCGTTGTTACATAATCCCTGGAATGAATGTTGTACATGTGTGTCTGCTTTCACTTCCACAATCTGCCCAGTCTATTCTTAGTCCTGAACAAACAGAACTGGAAACTTTGATCTATCTTTCAAGATTTTCCACCAAGAAAGCTCGCTGTGTTCCTTTTATTGTGAACTATACAACACTTTACTTAACGTAAGAGCCGCAGAGACATTTTTTTATTTTTTTTTATAAACTACACATTTGGAGGTAAAGTGGATCTACCGAAAAAAAAAAAAAAAGGATTAAATACAGAGGGATACCTCAAAGCATATTTACACTTTTGCAGTCAAATTTGAGAAAACCTGCTATATGTTTGTCATGTGTTCCCATTCACACAGAATACCTATTTTTTCTTTTATTTTTTACCTTTTAGCTGTATCTGAGGTTAAGGTGTCATGGCCCATTCTGATTTCTGCAGGGTCTCACGTTGGCCATGTCCCCCACATGGATTAAAGCGGAAGTAAACCCTGATGGGTTTTACTTGCTCTTTTGCTCCCCCCGCATCGCCTGCAAATTAAAAGCATAATGGGCATTGCATACTAGCCCATTATATGACACTTACCTGCAAACAAAGCCCACGCTGTCCCCTGTGCAGGCCACGTCCATCTTCGTCCCTCTTCCTTCCGGAGCTGTGGACTCCGGCTCTGACTGGCCGGAGCCGTGTGACATCACTCCCGCTCATGCACGTGGGAGACGTCAGTCACGGCACACGCTGGGGGAAGAAACGGCACGGTGGTTCACTTCTTCCCTGTGCATACGCTGATGACGACATTGGCGCACTACAAGTGAAATATCTCCTAAACGGCACACGTTTAGTAAATGTTTCCACTACCTATAGGTAAGCCTTATTCTAGGCTTACCTATAGGTAAAAGTAAGACAAAAAAGGGTTTATAACTCATTTAAAGCTGTCCATAGATGAATCAAAATCCCTGCTGAACCTGCCAAACGTCAATTTATCTATGGCCATTCTATCTCAACGGAAGTTGATGTTTAATGGGACTGTTGGAAAACGTTTGTCAATTAGCCGGCTAAACTACTAGGGTGCTTTTGTTGAGTTCTCTAGGTAGTTCATTGATTCTTCCCATCATTCTGTAACTGCCTGCCCATATGAGGTATGGGCAGACAGCTACACTGAAAGTCTGCAGGAGCCTGAGACTGCCGATTGTGGGTGCAACACTTTACAGGCTCCTGATAAAAAACATTTTTTTGAATGCACACTTATTATTTTTTTTTTATAAAGGGAAACTTATCCTGTAAAAACTATTAGCTGGAAATTGGCATTAATTTGTTAGTCAAGTTCATCTAATACCCCATACACACAATGAGATTATAGGGAAAATGATCGTCCGTTTTTTATTGCATGCTAATCTCAGATCGAATCTGATGAGTTTACTAAAGTCACGAAAATTCTCGCACGACAGAAATAAAATTCAGAAGTGATGTCATGTGTTGTAATGCATTTTCGATCGTACGATCTGGCATTGAACGAAAAAAAAATTTGTGCATGTCCAATAGAATAATAGGAGATGAACTGTCTTCATCGGCTCTCGAAAGCTCTGTACGAACGATCCAATTATCGTACAATCGCTTCAAAATCGGTATTTTCCGTACGATTTTCTGATCGTGTGTACGAGGCTTAAATCTGCTAAAACTTCCCTCTCTCCAGACTGACATTGTTGCTATCGAACAGTGTCTGTGGGTCACCGATGGTCCTCCATCCAGATTGGAGAAGCCCTAAGACAAGAAGTATGTTACTGGCCAGACCTCCAGGTTAAAATAAAGTAATAAAGCTTTAAAAAAAAAAAATAAAAAAAAAATAAAAGAAGAAAACAAATGCAGCCACTACATTTAAGAATTGGTAAGCTGCAATGCCATATACCGTATTTATCGGCGTATAACACACTTTTTTCCCCTTAAAATCAGGGGAAAATCGTAGGTGCGTGTTAAACACTGATCCCCCGCCGATTGTGAGCCTATGGCCGCGTACACACGGGCGGATTGTCTGGCCAACTAAGTTCGTCAGACAATCCGACAGACAATCCGTCCTACTTTTGAATGAACGGACTTGACCACACACGATGAGCAGACAGTCCGCCGAAAGCTTGCGCGATGACGTGTACGGCACGTACGACGGGACTAGAAATTCGACGTCCAATACACTGCAATGCAACCTTCGGCGTGTAAATCCTTTCTGAGCATGCGCCATACTTAGTCCGTCCAACTTGCCTACACACGAGCGGACTGTCCGCTGAAACCAAGTTTGGACGGACAAAATTACGGAAATTCCGAAAGACTTAGTCCCCCAGACTGTCCGCTGAAAAAGTCCGCTGAAGCCCACACACGAGCGGATTGTCCGCTGAAACACGTTTCAGCGGACTAAGTTGGGCAGACAATCCGCCCGTGTGTACGCGGCCTATGGGTGGCTTTCGGCCGCTCTCGGAGGCTTTCGGCCGTTCTCGCGGCTTTCGGCTGCCTTCGGACGTTCTCGCCCGTTCTCGGTGGCCGAGAGCCGCCGAAAAAAATGTGGTCCAAAAACCAATCCGCTTGGCATGCCTGCTTTCTGTACTGAAATATGTACAGTTCATACTAGAACATGCATGTCCCCCTATAGATCTGCAGTTTTCCTGTATAGAAGGCTGTGAGAGCCGTGCCTAGAGTAAAAATACAGATAACCAAGTTTCTGATCTTAACAATACAGCACAGATGACAGCAGACCCACTGTCAGAGACATTATATATGTGACAGCAATGTCAGCCATTCACAAGGACCATGTTAAAATATATATATATATATTATATATATATATATAATATTATATATATATATATATATATATATATATATATATATATATATATATATATATATATATATATATATATACTGTATATCAAAGAATTTCAGAGACTAATCAAGTAGTGTTTTCTATTACTACAGCCGAAATGTATCCATGCATGTGCTGTATTAGGTATATTAGGTTGCTTTATACCCAAACAGTAAGACTGGCACACACATTTTTCAAACCTATGTGTAGTGGTATCATTATCAGAATGCATGGCACATGCACTGCATTGGAGTGACATCAAACAATATCCTTATTTCCAATAATCCATACCCATCTCCATTATTTAATAGCCATGTAATCTATTTTTCATGAAATTGCTTCATGGTGTGTTTTTCTACCTTGTTGTAAGATCCTCTCTTTCCCCCTCACTTCCGTATTTTTTGGAATGGACAGTGCATATTAGTTGTGGTCTTGGAGAACAAACGTAGCCTATTACAGCTCTTTGTTTTATTGACCTCCACCGCACTGGAAGATTATGGCTGTGGGGGCAATGGTGTAGGAGAATTTCAACTATAAGAAAAGAGACATCAACACAAGGGACACATCTCACTGGCTGTAAGTTATGTCCCTTGTGCTGATTTTCTGGGAGTTTTTTTGGCTGCATTTGGGCTTTAATTCAGGCACTTAGGCCTGGTTCACATGTATTTTCTCGTGTGTTTTCAGTTTTGCAGAAACACACTACAGTTCATTTAATAAACTGCATTATGCAATATGCAAACTGCAACCTGCATAGGTGTGAACCAGGCCTTATGCCGTGTACACATGAGCGGACTTTTCAACAGCAAAGGTCCGACGGAACGTATCCGCCGGACAAATCGATCGTGTGTGGGCCTTTGCTGTCTAAAAATCAGACAGACTTTAGATTTAGAACATGTTTCAAATCTTTCCGACAGACTCGAGTCCGGTCGAAAAATCCGTTCGTCTGTATGCTAGTCCGATGCACGAAAACCGACACTAGGGCAGCTATTGGCTACTGGCTATGAACTTCCTTATTCTAGTTCGGTCGTACGTCATCACGTTCAAATCTGTCGGACTTTGGCGTGATTGTGTGTGGCCAGGTACGTTTGTTCGGCAAGTCTGAATAGTCCATCGAGAAGACCTTCGGACGTAGTCAGTCGAAAAGTCCGATCGTGCGTACACAGCATTCTATTTCTTTTAAACCCACAGAAGTGAATGTAGTGTAACTACTCTTCCTTTCACATTACTGGAATATTTGGGAATACTGTGTCTTCTAGCTAATGCATACTCTCAATACATATAAACAGATGGTTAAAGAAAACGTATTGAGTATCCTTTGCCTTTTCAGTATATATTATTGTGGACGTGTTACTATTTGTTTATCTAATCTCATATATACTGCCCTAATATAAGAGACGATACATTTTACCAAGCATATATAAACACGTGTAAAATATAAAGATTACAAACAATGAAAAGACGGCATTCCTACAGACAACCATACATGTAAATATTTGAATCGTGTTATTTGGATTTCAAATAACTTTGTAGAAAGAGACATTGGAATTGCGGTACAAAATGTAAGAGGTTTGTATGTCGTGTAGGCAAACATCCGTAATCACTAATGTACACAAAGCGTAAAAAAAAATATTTATTGCTAGCATATCCAAACAAGGTGTGCGCCAATTCCCCGGCATCCCTTTCTATATAAAAATATAGGAAGTCTATAAAAAGCTAAAAACGATCAGCGATTTTATTCCTACATTTTAGTTTGGCTTACAACAGGATATAAAATGATCTTTACTGGAGGCAATTACTTGCAATCGGAGCTGTATTAGAAGAAAACAGTAGTATATTTGCACATCTTCTGCTTTTATTACAGTTTAAATCTGAACTTCAGCCTTCAATCTTGCATAGTTGTACAGGCTACTAAGACTGCTTACTCTGATTTAACTGCATACTGTGAGCATCCTGCAGTGTGCATTAGAAGCTGTAGACAGAGCCCACATAATTTCCTGGCTGGAAGATGTCCAGCTTCATCTAGCGCTTTCCTCCCCAGCCTCCCCCATTCATTGGGTATTCAGGTCTTTTAAAGTAGTTGTAAAGGTTGAAGGTTTTATACCTTCATGCATTTTATGCATGAAGGTAAAAAACCTTCAGTATGCAGCTTTTCCCCAGTATGTACCCGATCCGATCCAGAGATATGCACAAGAGCAGCTGCTCTCCCGGGTCTCTGCCACCACATTGGCCCACTGGCCTCACAGCCAGTGAGCCAATGAGGAGAGAGTGGGGGCACTCAGAGAAGAGGAAGAGCCAGGACCGCCGGCAGGGGACCAGAGAAGAGGAGGATCGGGGCTGCTCTGTGCAAACCACTGCACAGAGAAGGTAAGTATAAGATGTTTGTTTTTTGTTTAATAATTTACCCTTTAATATCACTTTAATCATGAAAGCTCCACATTAAATGTGTATATTGCCCTGGGCAGTCTGCATGCAAATGTAGTCTTCCTAGGAACGCCCACTTCCCCAGTCGGACATCTACCCATCAGAGACGGTTGAAAACACTCATATATCCAGTGAAGTTACTATCCTCAAATGATACACAGAGAATAATCATCCTACATACATTTCACCTGTTTACCCCCCTAATCAATGTGGCCGGCCCGCAATTTAATTACATGTTTTCTTGTTTTGTTTTTGTTTTGTTTTTTTATAGAAGCTAATGGTTAGAGCACGAGGCTTTAATTGGCTTAAAAAAAGGGTGGGCTTGGGACGCAGAGTCCACCAACTTGTTGCGATCGGATTTTGTTGTCGGAAAATTTTAGATCCTGCTCTCAAACTTCGCGCGTCGGAAAATCTGATGGAAAAAGTCAGATGGAGCCCACACACAGTCGGATTGTCTGACAACGGGATCTGATCGCACATTTTCCGTCGGAAAACCCAACCGTGTGTACAGGGCATTAGCATGCTTCACTTTGTCAAACAGCTTCTATTTATGTGATTTCTTGATTCAGCAGGTCTGGCAGTAATCAGGCCTGGGTGTGGCGAGTGAAATTTAACTCGGCTTTCCAAAAAAACTGTGGCTAATCACAGTTCATTCATGATTCAGCATGGGCGGGGACAATTACTTTTTTCACATAGGGCCAGGCAGGATTTAACAGCTTTTTTCCCTTAATAAATTAAATAATAAATTTAAAAACTGCATCTTGGATTTACTCGGGTTATCTTTGTATAATATTAAAATTTGTTTGATGATCTGAATCATTTGAGTTTGAGAAATATGTAAAAATAATAAGTAAAAAATCAGGAAGTGGGCAAATATGTTTTAACACAACTGTATATGTCAAATGTATTACAATTTATGATAACAGATCACATCCCTAAGCTAAGAGAGGCCAGAGACTGAATGGTGGGATCAATTGATTTTATGGGGGGGGGGGGGGGGGACGGACTCTGATGGGGACATTTGATGTAAGGTGGCAATCTTATGGAGCATTTGATGTACTGTAATGGGGACAATTGATGGAAGAGGGCACTCTTATGGGGACAATATAATGGGGCACTCTTATGAGGACATTTGATGTAAGGGGGGACTCTTTCTGAACACAGGAGATCACTTGCTTGACATGGAACCATTCAGAGAATGTGTTGCATCTTCTCAAAGGATGCAGAGCATTCTCTGATTGGCTAGGTGGATTGGATTTAAATCAAGTCAATTTAAATCACGATTTAAATCACTAGTAAAAAGGCTTGATTTAAATCATAATTTTTAAAGAGCAACTGTCATCTCTGTTCCGCCCCTCCTCTGACCCGCTGTTGACTCACCGACAATCCCATTCACTTTAATGGGACGGCTTGTGATGTAGCAGTGACAAAACAAGGTGAGGGATGTGGCGGCAGTAGGTGAGTGGATGCCCACTAACAGGCACTGCCATGATGAATCTGAAATGACAGGTGCTCTTTAAATCTAAGGACCTATTCTTGCTTACAGTTAGACTTTTTAGCCACATGCTGACTGCCTGCCAGCAGCCCTGCACCAAACTCCCGTAGCTGTACGGCGGCCACTTACAGGGGGCGCACATGTGCCCACCGCATCACTGAGGAGCCGATGCGCGTGCCCGGTGGCCGCGATGCCCACCAGGCACCCGCGATCACTCATGAGTCTGACAGAGCAGGAACGTGGATCTGTGTGTGTAAACACACAAATCCATGTCCTGTCTGGGGAGAGGAGACAGATCGTGTGTTCCTAGTATATAGGAACACCGATCGCTCTCCTCCACCAGTTAGCCCCATCTCCCCCCACAGTTAGAACACACAGTGAGGGAATACCCTTAACACCTTGATCGCCCCGTTAACCCCTTCGCTGCCAGTGACAACAGAAATCAGTGGCTATTTATAACACTGATCCCTGTATAAATGTCAATGGTTTAAAAAAAAGCGTCAAAAGTGTCCGATCTGTCCGCCGCAATGTTGCAGTCCCAATAATAATAATAAAAATAAATCGCAGATCACCGCCATTACTAGTAAAAAAAATAATAAAAAAGGCATAAATCAATAACCTATTTTGTAAGCGCTCTTACTTTTGTGCAAACCAATATACACTTACTGCGATTTTTTTAACCAAAAATATGAAATATGTCGCTCTTTCTTTGTTTATAACACAAAAAATAAAAACTGCAGAGGTGATCAAATACCACCAAAATAAAGCTCTGTGGTGGGAAAAAAAAGGACGTAACTTTTCTTTGGCTAGAGCATCGCCCAACCGTGCAATTGTCAGTTAAAGTGACGTAGTGCCGTAACACAAAAAATTACCTGGTCATTAAGGGGGCAAATCCTACCGGGGCTGAAGTGGTTAAATAGAAAATTATTTTTAGATAGATTTTTACTCCAAAAGCATTTTAATAAAATAAGATAAAAAAAATGAAAAATCTGATTTAAATTTAAAAAAAAATATCTGACTTGTTATCATAATGGTAGCCATGCATGGAATGTTTTTTATATATTATCGTACTGTTGATAAAGCTATCATTGGAAGCGCTATACAATAATAGCCAACAATAATCATATTAAATGATCTACTTTCCCATGATCAGATTTTCTGTCCATTTTAATGAAATCAATCATTGAATCAGATTGGTATGTGTATGGTCACCATTAGTCTTTCAGGTTGAATGACACCAAGCCTCATAAATTAGAGATAGATAGATAGGTAGGATGTGGCTTCTTATGTGTTTGTGTTATTGCTTTATTGGCTATATAGGTTTTTGCTTTGGTTTTAAAAGAACGTGTTTTTTCTGACAATTAACTCACAAAGTTAACACAAGTACAAGTATGGTACATTGAGCAGCCATTCTCAGCCAGGGTTCCGTGGAAACCCTCAGGTTCCTTCAGAGGTTGCTAAGGGTTCCTTGCGCTGTGGCTGATAAACCACCTATTTGATGAGGTCTACAGAGTTCAAGGTTCAGCACCACTTACCAAAGCATGACACCAAATATCTTTTTAGCGGTCTTTAAAGTGGAAGTAAAACCTTCTATCGTTTTCAGTCAAGGAAGCTGCCATCTTGGCCTCTAATGATTCTTCAACTGCCATAATGCTGCACATGTGATCAGTTATGACACCAGCCATTGGATGGTTTGAAAGTTTGGTTGAGAGCACAACCAATGTGAAAGCTAGCATTTCCGGCATGCCGGGAATGTAAGTGTTTTATGAAACAGGGTTTACTCCCGCTTTAAGGGTGGCATTCTGAACACCACTTTAAGAGGGACATTCTTCCTATTGACCACTAATATAAGGAGCATTGTTCCTATTGAGCCCTGATGATTTGCTTTTAGGAAGGGTTCCTCAAGACACACAATTTTTCTTTTTTTTAGGTTCCTCTAGGGTTAAAAGGTTGAGAAAGCCTGACATAGAGGCTGCTGTACACACTTTACTGCTCTCTCTTCTGTATCACAGATCTCCAACAATATCTGCATTGCAGTTCTGAACACTCAAGATTGGAAATCAGACTTTTGAAGGCATTTCAAGTTTTACATGGCACGTCCATATACAATGACACCATCCCTCCTTTCTTGGGTAGCTAAAGCCAGAAAGGAATAAAAATTCATCCAGTGGAGAAAGGGGCATAAACAAAGCGGACGTGCACATTAATAAAGTGGATTTTTTTTAAACAAAACTGCTATCTAGAGATGGCTAGATAGCTGGGATGTGAAAAGGAAGCAATAAAGAGCTTCCAATCACCTCTGTTGGCAGGTACTTTTAGATGAGATAACCAGAGGAATGCCATGGGTCAATAAAGTTTATACGGGGCCAACAGTACAATTTACAGTATGCTCAGATATAGAGAATACACGAAGACACACATGGTGCGATTTGTGCCCACAGCACCGCACTCTGGTAGTATCCATCTAAAGCAATGGTCTCCAAATTATGGCCCGGGGGCCAGATGAGGCCCTTTGCTTGCTTGTATCTGTCCCTTGGAGTACCATTTTCATCCACTGATACCAACAATGGAGTAAAATCCCCCCACTGACACCAACGAAGGGGCACAATTCCTCACACCGACACCAACGAAGGGGCACAATTCCTCCCAGAGACATCAACAAAGGGGCACAATTCCTCCCAGGGACACCAAAGGGGCACAATTTCTCCCAGGGACACCAACAAAGGGGCACAATTCCTCCCACTGGCACCGAAGGGGCACAATTCCTCCCACTGGCACCAACGAAGGGGGACAATTCCTCCCACTGGCACCAACGAAGGGGCACAATTCCTCCCACTGGCACCAACGAAGGGGCACAATTCCTCCCACTGGCACCAACGAAGCGGCACAATTCCTCCCACTGACACCAACGAAGGGGCACAATTCCTCCCACTGACACCAAAGATAGGGCACGGTTTATTCCCACTGAAGCCAGGGCATTTTCTATTACCAGTGGCCACAGTACCTCTTAGGTCTGAGGACAGTAAACTGGCCCATTGTTTAGAAAATTTGGAGACCTCTAATCTAAAGCATATAGTGAGAATGCGCTTTCAAATCTAGATTTTCTCCCCATGTTGGAAATTCCTAACTTCAAAACTTAAGAATCATATTTAGCTCCGTCGTGCTTAGAGGTCATAGCTGCCCAAATGCCAAGCCATATTTAGACCCCTTTCACATGGGACGGATCAGTAATGATCCGCCCCGTGATGATCCGCTTACTCAGCAGGGATCACTCCGTTGTCCCCGCTGAGCCGGCAGATAACAGGACAGGCCCGGCACACTGTGCAGGGACCGCCCTGTCAGCTCTCCATTCTCCTCTATGGGGGATCGGACGAACACGGACCGTCTGTCCGTGTTCATCCGCTCTGCAGACGGATAGAAAAATAGTATTTTCCTCCGTCTACAGAATCGGACAATAGCGGAGGTGGACGATAGCGGGTGTCTGCGGATGTTTATCCGCAGACACCCACTATCCCATAGGAATGCATGTATGACCGTATTTCATCCGCAAACGGATGGATGAAATACGGACATAATGTACGCATGTGTGAAAGGGGCCTTAGTGTGCATGGATTAATTTGCCAATAACTCTATGGCTACTTGAACATATATAATTTTAATAAAATATAAGGTTTTTATTTGATATACTGTTTCACCAAAAAAAAAAAAAAAATCAGCATTATTATTATTATAATTCTAGGCTTACAGTTGCATTAATAAAAAAAAGTTTAAAAAACGAACTACACTTTTTTTTATGTATTCTGTGATCTGAGAACTACATTAGTGATGAACTGCAAGCATGATTTTTATAGCATACTTACATTGATCCAGCTTGACATAATGTAAGTATGCATATATCATACCTGTGGATGCTGGCAACCACTTTAGTAGTCAGTACATCTGCAGTGATAGCCGCGATCTTCTGGGTCCTGTGCCGCGCAACTTCCCCTCTGCACACTGACTACAGGAGGTCGCTCGCTCGGCACTGCCTCCATTCAAAGAACACCTTGTATTTTATTTATTTTTTAATAATTCAAGGCAATCTTTGATTGGATAAGGATAAATCAAGATGTCTCCATATCCAGCATCATTACCGACAGCCCTATCGATTTCACACCAGCCCGCATGCTCCTCCACCACACTCCAATCCCAAACCGCACATACATGAACTCTCTGGGCATGCACTTACTCAATGCCGCCAAACTCTGTATCCCAATCCATTGGGGGTCTCCCATTGTCCCCTCCACAAATGACTGGTTAAATAGTGTAGCAAAGATAGCAGAGATGGAGGAACTCCTTTACATTGCTAGAGACTCCCCGCATAAATTCGCACAGATATGGGATAAATGGACACGTTTTCGAAACTACGGCTCCTTAAACTTCGGGGTCAACCCGTTTAGCCCTTCACCTTCTGGGCAAACACCCGTCTGATCTGGAGAGTGACCTTGCCTTGACTTAAACCGCTTGCTCGGTCCCAGGTTATATTGGCCAGACCGATTTGTTGTTTCCCCTCTTCATTTTGCACATAGGCGACTTGGGGATTCTGGAGAGAAGATCCCCTTCCGAATCTATGCCTCCACCACCCACCTTCTATCCCCTCCTCCACTGTCCTCTCTTTCACCCCCCTTCTCTTTTCCTTACACCCCTACTATTCTATTCTACTATTCACCCCTACTACTCACAGGGGGGGTCGACCTTTGACGCAGACACCCATCCCCACGAACGGTTGACGGCTACCTACTGACAAGGTGAACCCCTTCCTGGTCCCCTACACCTCGCTTCCAGCTGATGTATTACCCTCCGCTCACCGCAACTTTGCAGTGGGTCTCTGGGAAGTAGACCGACATCTATAGGTGACTGAATATTCCCGAGACACAAGACTTGCCCTTGAAAAGACACCCCTTAACACTTACTAAAATGGTAATCTTGGGGAGGAAAAGAAAAGGGGAAGAGACCTAGGGGGAATTGCACTGTTTTAAGTTTGAGCCAGAGATGTAGGGACAAGTTCCCCTCAGGTCCTAACTCTGATTCAAGGTTCTGTTTGACTGTTCACTTGTATTAATGTTTTCATTGTAACTGTCTGTGATAATGATCTGTACTTTGCCTCTTTAGTACATTAAGTCCAGCTTGTTATCATATTTATTCTTTGAAAAATGAATAAACATTTTATGAAAAAAAAAAAAAAAGATGTCTCCACCTGACTCAGCTAAGCAGTCAGCGTCCAGGACTGATCGTCCACAGGTACATCACTGCATGTTCGATTACAAATAGATGGTCGAAACAGCTGCAGAATCTCACTGCTTTGAGTGGGATTTACTCATTTGCAGCTGTTGGCAGGAAACTCTGCTGATATTCCTGGAAGAAATCAAAATTGACTCTAAATACACATGTGAATAAGGCCTAAAGCCCTGTACAAACTAGTATTTTTTTTCTCCTTCACACCAAGCAGGGCTGAACAAAAAAACAAACAAAAAAACGACAGCTCAAGAGGAACTGCCGTACTAAAAATCTGATGTTAGTACCGAAATCTCTCCTGCTGTTCTAATGAGAGCGCTGACACTTGGAGCTGTGTATACACCCCTCCAAAGATGCTGCTAGCAGGACTTTAAGCGTCCTGCCAGCGCACCACTCACATTGGACAGACAGCAGCGGCTCTTTCAGGGCATTTTGCAGGAGCTATTTTTAACGTTATATCGCCTGCAAAGGGGTCTTATAGTAGTTTCTAAGCAGTTAAGTTTACAAGCATTTTTTGGAAAGGAAAAAAAATGCGTTCAGGACCGATGTTCAAAGGCATTTGAAACGCCAAATTCCTGTAACAGCTCATAAACGTGGTAACTCGCGTTCAGCTGCATTTCATGTACAGGCATTTTTTATAGAGAAACATTTTTGACTATTTTCAATATAAAAAACGCTTCTAAACGCAAATGCGGCTTAACATGGCATGAAAACACGGCACAACGGACGTTTCTAAATGTCAGTTACTATCTGTCAAGTTAAATCATTTAGGAGAGGTTTTAAAACGTCCCGAGTACATAAAGCCTTAGGGTCCATTCACACCTGAGCATTTTGTAGCTTGAAGCCTAGAGGGGAAAAAAAATAATCAATTATTCTCTATGAAGATGGTTCACATCTCCACTCCAAAACGCCTGAAGCCAGAAGCTCCAAAATGCCTGAAGCTCAAACAAGTTCTGGAACTTTTTTAGGCAGATTTGGGCGTTTTTCTGCTTTTTACATAGGTAACCTTTTGACCTGCACAAAATTGCGGCAAAAACGCATCAAAATCCCGGTAAACAAGTGTAAAAATCACAGTAAAATCGTGTGACTTTCCGCCTGAAAACACTACGCTCAGGTGTGAATGGGGCCTTACTATCTTATAGGTCATGTCTTCCGTTTTGCCTTCCTACTTTGTATATTTTTTTCATATATTCCATTTTGTAATTTTCATTTGAAAACATATTCTAAAAATAATAAAAATTCATAGAAAAAATAAATAAAATTTGAGTACTTCCGAATGTACAGATAAGATTTTTCATACAAAACTCTACCAGAGTATGATCAGCTCTTGTCTAAATACAAGAGTCATAAGACCCCTTTCACACTGGGGCATTTTTCAGGCATTTTTCATGCGCTTTAGCATTAAAAAAAGCGCATGTAAATCGCCTGAAAGAAGCCTTATCTGCAATCCCAATGTAAAAGCCGGAGTGCTTTCACACCGAGACCCCTTTCACATTGGGGTGTTTTCAGGCGCTTTAACTTTAAAAAAAGCGCCTGTAAAGAGCCTGAAAGAAGCCTCATCTGCAATCTCAATGTGCGCTGGCAGGGCGTCAAAAAAAGTTCTGCAAGCAGCTTCTTTGCAGCGCTTTTAGAGTGGTGAATACACCACTCCTAAAGCGCCCCTTCCCATTGAAATCAATGGGAAATGTCTGCAAAATGCCTGCAAAGCGCTTTTAACCCTTTAATACCCCCAATATCGCTCGCAAAACGCTGGTAAAGCGCCGCTAGTTTAAGCGGCGCTTTACCAGCGTTTTTCGGGCGCTGGCATTGTGAAAGGGCTCTTAAAGCACTTGGGCTTTCACATTGGGATTGCAGATGAGGCTTCTTTCAAGCGCTTTACAAAAAAGCGCCTGAAAAATGCCCCAGGTCTCCGTATTACGTAATAACTGGGTTTGTGAAGGCATTTGGCTAACATAAAATGGATGAATGCGCTTTGAGGCTATTGAGGAATATATTTCAACATTTCGTGTCCAGAGTTCAGTTTTAAATCTACCCAGAGGGTAATACAAAAAAAAAAAAAAAACATGCAGGGGTTCTAACTCCATCCATATAAAAAAATGGCTATAGATGGACTTTGATCTCTCCTGCTGACATGACTTTCACATGTAATATTTCTACAACGACAATTTGTGGCTGTAGCAGTTGTGCCTATAAAAGACATTAAAACCTGCAGACAGAGCATCTCCGTACAAAGAATTCTTCTAATGAACAGTGTGGATGATTTAAAAATACATCTGTACTACAAGGTTGCTGGGAAACAGATGCTGTGCACCATTCCATGTGAACTTTATAAGACTGCTACATAAAATAACAGTGGGAAATCATTCGTTATAGTCACACTACAAAATTAGCTCTATGCGCCATTGTTTACTACCTAGCAACAACAACGCAACATATGAAAAATCTAAACGCACCGTTATTTTATCAATCAACAAAGGACACTACACTAAACTCGAATTTTACTACCTGTATAGAGTTGATTAGTATTACAAATTCATGAAGATATTTCTTTGTCTGATGATAAAATGCTGCATTTTGTTAAGCTGCACAAAATAATAGGCAAATGATCGTTATGACACAAGAAAACAGATATCATTGAGGCCTGTCATTCACACTTGCATGTGCTACCCCATATAAAGCCTATGAATGATCAGCACTGGCCGCAGACTGCATCCAGCCGATCATGCCTCATGCCCTACTGCATGCGAACAGCCACCAGTGGCTGCGGGCGCCGTCAGCGGCTTCCCAGAGAAAACCCTGCCAACTCTCCCACAGGAAATTAAGACTTTTTCACATAGGCAATAGTGTCTACTGCCTTCTGAAAAGCAATTTGGATTAGAACTCTTTTAAGAGGGCAACCCTGCTGCATCCAGACTTTATTTTTGTGTAGGGGCTTTTTTTTGTATTGAAATACCGTACCACAACCATTTTAAATGTTTTTCAATTATTGTTATTAATTCTTAATAATCTTAATTCGCATTAATATATTATATTTACTGTATCATCAAGAAAGAAAGCACAGTATACAAAAACATGATAATAATGTGACAATAGTCAGAACACAAGACCCCCAGATGGAGCGGACTCGGTCAAGCGGAACCACCTGCTCAGCAGGAAATCTCTCCGCTGATCCCCGCTGAGCAGGCAGATGACAGGTCCGTGTCCGCTCTGCATAGTCTGCTGCTCTCTAAGGGTTGGTCAGATGGAAATGGACTGCCTGTGTGTATCCATTCAACTGTCATCCGATCTGACTCGCCAGACAGATGGTGAACGTGTCCCTATTACTGTTTTTTAGCAGACCAGATTGGATGTCGGCTGGTGTCAGCGGACATACAGTATCTCAAAAAAGTGAGTACACCCCTCACATTTTTGTAAATATTTTATTACATCTTTTCATGTGACAACACTGAAGAAATGACACTTTGCTACAATGTAAAGTAGTGAGTGTACAGCTTGTATAACAGTGTAAATTTGCTGTCCCCTCAAAATAACTCAACACACAGCCATTAATGTCTAAACCGCTGGTAACTAAAGTGAGTACACACCTAAGTGTAAATATCAAAATATATATATATATATATATATTATATATATATATATATATATATATACACATACACACACACACACACACACACACACACACACACACACAATAAATACAATCATACATTTTAAATATAAGCAGTATACTACAGCAAACAAGGGTTCAAAGGAGAGAGTAGAGAAAGAAGGCGAAGAGTAGATGCTTCCTGAAGACGTAATCACGAAACATACGCTGAGGCGGTACTTGGTCACGTTACTCCACGCATTTCCGGTCCCTCTGGTTGTTTGCGGTCGGGTTGGTGGAATGCATGCCAACCACGGAGGTGGAAGCATGGCACCATCCAGTACAGACAAGCCAGCAGCCGAAGTACCGGGTCAAGGCACATATACATGTAAGAGGCCACTCGGCTCTTGTATTTTTTTCATATTTTAATAAATAGGATTACGCTATGGGTTTCCACTATTTCTTTTACATATCCCATGTGTAATCTCTGTAGAGGAAGAGTTCCATACATCTCCAGGTTACATCAATGTAGCAGGCATTATCCTGCCAAAGCTTCTTTTGACTTTCTATTTAATTAAAGGAGTCAAATCCTTCTAGTAAGCAGAATATTTACCTAAAGCACATGGGGTGTTTTTACAGTGTGTGGCGAAGGAATACTCATTATATTTCTGGAAGACTATCAGCACAGAAGAATTTTCTTGGATCATTAAATACATTTTTGCTTGGGACTATTTATTTAAAAGGAATCTCCTTTGTCTACATTGCCACTAGATTGTTATGAGCAAATCACATGCATGAATTATAATTATTTTTACTACATTTCATTGTTAGTTTAATATTGAACGATATCTTTATTGGTTTATACGCATTTATGTTATCACGTACTACTACAAAGGGCCCTCTTTATATCTTATAATCACATTGAGTATTATTAATACCCATTAAGGGGAGCAACTTCACCTGTTTTTTTAGTGTTTCTTTTAATATTACACACCAAATTCTTTTATCACGAAGGGTAGACAAGGGAGAGGTGTTTGTAGGGGGAGCGAAAAAAAAAAAAAAAAATCAGGAAGGGGGAGGATTCTAAATAAAACGGAGAAATACCACAAGTAACCACTAGTCTGCACCACAATCACGAGTCAAGCATTTGGCTTCTTGTAGTTGCAGCGTGCTTCCATTGAATTCAATGGGTATGCTTCCACGGAGTCCCCCTCTGTCCGCCAGCTCAGTGGGAGATCTTTCCGTTGATCTCTGCTGAGTCGGCGGATGACAGGTCCTTCTCTGCTCACTGAGCGGGGAGGGGCTTGTCGAGCGCAGCTAGTTTCTATGGAGAGATCGGATGAAAACGGACATGTCCGTTTTCATCAGATCTCACCCGATCTGATCTGCCAGCGACGGATCCGAACGTAGGGTCATCCGTCTGCTTTTGGTGGATCGGACCGGGTCGGATCTCAGTGGACATGTCACTGCTGACATCCGTCACTCCATAGACTAGCATGGAGCGCCCGTTCAGGTCCGCCGTCAAAACTGTCCGACAGTGTGAAAGGGGCCTTAAAATTGGTGCACGTGGCACGTGTACAGCCCTCTGGCTGCATGGTAGAATTTAGATGTGTGGCCAGGGTTGGTAAAACTGTTGCCCCCCCCCCCCCCACCACCGTAATCCCCTTTAACTGCAAAGGCAGTGGCTGGGGGTGTACACATGCCACAGGTGCATCAGGAATTCTAACCACCTGTTGCTTTTGGTGGGCATAGGGTCCACCAAACACGATCCATTCAGGTGAACATGGGTGCTCTGCAAGTGCCTCCATGGGTGGATGGGGAAATCCTCCTTACTGAGCTTTTGTTTCTGAGGGAGGGGAGATCCCCACCGCTATTAGAATACACTGATCAACGCTGCCGGGTATCTTCTGTGCATCCTCCCTGCCCATACATAGATTGAAAATCAGCCGGTTCCTGCTGAACCAAGCAAATTTCGATCCATGTATTGCCGGCTTAAGTGAAACTAAATATGCTTAGGATAAATACAGGTCTATCTCCAGAGAAAATGTTCAAAAAAAGGACTAAGAGGACCATCTGGTCTTTTTGTGCCATCAGTCTTCAATGCCTCTTCTACATCTCTATGTTACGTCTATTGCTTGCCATGCTGCACACTGATCATTTTACTTTGTTCGGCCCTATATAATTTTTTTTTTTTTTTTTTTAAAGACAGTGGGAAAAGAAAAACACACACACAGTGTATAAACCACATTAACAAAGGAGAGATTTGTTATACAGCTCACTGCCTGGGGCTATTACAATGGTTTGATCTACGTAAGATTAGATCTCAAAAGGGCCTTTAAAGTCTCTTACAGGTCAAAAGTACTAGGTTACAAAAGCAAAACAGAGGCCTTTTTACAATGTACCAACATAGAACGGAAAGTGACAGAAAGAAAAGTATTTTTTTGTTCTTTTTTTTTTATTCGAAAATTTAGGATAAATTTGGAAATGTATAAACAAAGCAAATCAGTCTTCACTCATTGAAGTTTGCAATGGAAGATATTTTGTATTTAAACATGGCTCCCAACTGCTCCTCATTTGGAGGGTCTGTTTGTCTTTTGCAAACAAATTCTCCTACCCCTCCTCCATCATCAGTTATTCTTTTTGGTCACATGTATAGGGTTATGTGACTACCAAAAGTGTTCTACCACACTGAACCTTTTGGCCACCATCTAACATCAATACTAATGTAAACAAAAAGGAGTCATGATCAAAAGAACCAGAGGACAGAAGATCTCAACTAAGCTTAAAGAGGTTGTAAACCTCCCTCTGTAATGTGTACTTATAGGTAAGCTTAGAAAAAGGCTTATTTATAGGTACTGTAAACATCTCCTAAACGTGTGCCGTTTAGGAGATATTTACTGTATACTGCGCCAATGATGTCTTTGGCACATGCGCTGTGAAGAAACAGCCCCCAAAGCCACTTCTTCAGGTGAGCGTGCCGTGACCGGCGGCTCCCACGCACATGCATGGGAGTGACGTCATGCGGCTCCGGCCAGTCACAGAGCTGGAGACTGTGGCCCAGGAAAGAAGAGGGGTGAAGATGGATGCGGCCTGCAGCAGGGATGGCACGGGCTTCGTTTGCAGGTAAGAGTCACATAATGTGCTAGTATGTGATGCAGACTAGCACATTATGCTTTTACTTTGCAGGGTAAAAGAAAGGAAGTAAAACCCACCAGGGTTTACTTCCTCTTTAAGCCTGGTGCACACAAATATCAGCTGGTTCAACAGAAACCAGCCAACATTCGGCCCGTGTGTACTGCAGCCTGTCTAACAGAAGCCGTCTGAACATCTGGCTTTTGTAGAATGGGCATGTCAGAAAAACATTTGCCGATCAGGATCTGATCAATTAATTCTTAATGGCACCCCCATGCATCATTGTTGCGTGTGGCTGCGTTTGCAAAAAAGGGTCAGGGAGTTTTTTCCTGCGTTTCCTGCAGGTACAAAAGCACTTTCAAATGAATGGGCTGCTGTGGAAATGCGGCACGTAGGACCAATGTATATGTCAACTTAGACTAAGAGAACAGCCACCAGAACTTTTCATTTAAAGTAAGTACTTTGTCCTCTGTCCTGATTTAAAAAAAAAAAAAATGAAATTTAGGCTTTAACATACTTTCACTTTCTGTATGAGTTTACATTTCATATTTACAGTTTGAAAATGAAAGTGGCAGTTAAACCAATCGGGTTAAGCGAGCGTGCAAAGTCCTTTCTCGTATTAAGAGAGGTATGGACTCCAGAGAGAGAGAGGTATATAATTTTGCCCCTGTACAAATCATTAGTAAGACCTCATCTGGAATATGCAGTTCAGTTTTGGGCACCAGTTCTCATAAAGGATAATAGGGGAATTGGAGAAAGTGCAGAGGGAGGGCAACCAAACTGAGAAGAGTCATTGAGAACCCCAACTATGATTAGAGGAACTGAATTCATTCTCTCTTGAGAAGTGGATATTAACCACTTGACCACTGGGCACTTAAACACCCTTAATAACCAGACCAATTTTCAGCTTTCGGTGCTCTCGCATTTTGAATGACAATTACTCAGTCATGCAACACTGGACCTATATGAAATTTTTGTCCTTTTTTTCACACAAATAGAGCTTTCTTTTGGTGGTATTTAATCACCGCTGGGTTTTTTATTTTTTGTGCTATAAAAGAAAAAATACCGAAAATTCTGTAAAAAAACGAATTTTTCTTTGTTTCTGTTAGAAAATTTAGCAGATTAGTAATTTTTTCTTCATAAATTTTGGCCAAAATTTATACTACTACATATCTTTGGTAAAAATAAGTACAAATTGGTGGATATTATTTGGTCTTTGTGAAAGTTATAGAGTCCACAAGCTATGGTGCCAATATCTGAAAATTGATCACACCTGAAGGACTGACGGCCTATTTCAATTCTTGAGACCCTAACATGCCAGAAAAGTACAAATACCCCCCAAATGACCCCTTTTTGGAAAGAAGACATTCCAAGGTATTTAGTAAGAGGCATGATGAGTTTTTTGAAGTTGTCATTTTTTCCCACAATTCTTTGCAAAATCAAGATTCTTTTTACTTTTTTTTTTTTTTTTCACAAAATTGTCATATTATCAGGTTATTTCTCACACACAGCATATGCATACCACAAATTACACCCCAAAACACATTCTGCTATTACTCCCGAGTATGGTGATACCACATGTGTGAGACTTTTACACAGCGTGGCCACATACAGAGGCCCAACATGCAGGGAGCGCCATCAGGTGTTCTGGAGCACCCAGGACAATTCTGACATTTCTCTCCTACATGTAAAAATCATCATTTATTTGCTAGAAAATTACATAGAATCCCAAAACATTATATATGTTTTTTTAGCAAACACCCTGGAGAATACAATGGTGGTCTTTGCAACTTTTTATCTCGCACGGTATTTGCGCAGTAATTTTTCGAATGCTTTTTTTTGGAAAAAAAACTGTTTTGTGCTTAAAAAAAAAAAAACACAGTAAAGTTAGCCCAATTTTTGCATAATGTGAAAGATGAAGTTATGCTGAGTAAATAGATACCTAATATGTCACTCTTCAAAATTGCACACGCTCGTGGAATGGCGGCAAACGTCGCTACTTAAAAATCCCCATAGGCGACGATTTACATTTTTTTTACTGGTTATATGTTTTGAGTTACAGAGGAGGTCTAGGGCTAGAATTATTTCTCTCGCTCCAACGTACGCAGCGATACCTCACATGTGTGGTTTTAACACCGTTTTCATATGTGGGCGGGACTTACGCATGCGTTCGCTTCTGCATGCGAGCACATGGGGACAGGGGCGCTTTAAAAAAAACATTTTTTTTTTATTGTTCATTTTACTTTATTTATTTTAGTTTGACATTTTTTTCCCCAAAAATAATTTTTTTGATCACTTTTATTCCTATTACAAGGAATGTAAACATCCCTTGTAATAGGAATATGGCATGACAGGTCCTCTTTACAGTGAGATGTGGGGTCAATAAGACCCACATCTCACCTCTAAGCTGGGAAGCCTGAAAAAAAAAAAAAGATTCTGGCTTTGATCGTATTAGCGATTCGGTAGAAGCACCGGAGGGCGGAGGGCGGCGGGAGATGTCTATGGCTGGGTATTGCAGGGTATCACCGACTATGGCTGGGTATCTCAGAGCATGGTGTTGCAGAGTACTGCGTTGCAGAGCATTGCAGGGTATTGGCGGGTGTTGCAGAGCATTGCAGAGTGTTGCAGGGTATTGGCGGGTGTTGCAGAGCATTGCAGAGTGTTGCAGGGTATCGGTGGGGGTTGCAGAGCATTGCAGAGTGTTGCAGGGTATCGGCGGGGGTTGCAGAGCATTGCAGAGTGTTGCAGGGTATCGGCGGGGGTTGCAGAGCATTGCAGAGTGTTGCAGGGTATTGGCGGGTGTTGCAGAGTGTTGCAGGGTATTGCAGAGCGTTGCGGAGTGTTGCAGGGCATTGCGGAGTGTTGCAGGGCATTGCGGAGTGTTGCAGGGCATTGCAGAGTGTTGCAGGGCATTGCAGAGTGTTGCAGGGCATTGCGGAGTGTTGCAGGGCATTGCGGAGTGTTGCAGGGCATTGCGGAGTGTTGCAGGGCATTGCGGAGTGTTGCAGGGCATTGCGGAGTGTTGCAGGGCATTGCGGAGTGTTGCAGGGCATTGCGGAGTGTTGCAGGGCAATGCAGAGTGTTGCAGGGCATTGCAGAGTATTTGCAGGGAATTGCAGAGTATTTGCAGGGAATTGCAGACTATTTGCAGGGAATTGCAGAGTATTTGCAGGGAATTGCAGAGTAATGCAGAGTATTTGCAGGGAATTGCAGAGTAATGCAGAGTATTTGCAGGGAATTGCAGAGTAATGCAGAGTATTTGCAGGGAATTGCAGAGTAATGCAGAGTATTTGCAGGGAATTGAGGGGTTAATTTTCGGTGAGCAGCGATGTGGGCACTGCAGATGCAGCCCACATCGCTGCTGACACCGATCTCTTCCCCCTCCGCTGTACCGATCGGTACAGAGAGGGGAGGGAGGAACCGGCGTCATAACATGACGCCGGCTTGTTTACAAGTGATCACTCCGTCATTTGACGGAGCGATCACGTGGTAAACGGCCGCGATGAGCGGCCGTTTACCGTGATTCGTGATGCGCCTGGTCCACTGGACCCAGCGGTCACGGATGCTCTCGTGTGCGCGCCCCAGGGGGCGCGCGAGAGCAGAATTCTGGGAGGCCGTTAATTAACGGCCTCTCAGAGTTAAACAACCGCCCTGAAGCCGTTAATCGGCAATGGGCGGTTGTTAAGTGGTTAAGGGGGGATATGATCAACATGTACAAATATATACGGGTCCATATAATGAACTCTCCAAATACAGTAAGGTTTCTTCACAGTAAAGCCTCATACACACGATCCGATTGTTGGGACACAGAGCGTCAGAGTTTTGCGCAAAGTGCATGTGCCAGGAACTTGTCTTGCATACTAACGGCACACAATTGTCGGCCAACAAACATGAACGTAGTGAAATACTACGTGGAATTTCAGCTTTTGAGCGCCACCCTTTGGGCATTTTCTGCTAATGTCGTGTTTGGTGAGCACTGATTCCGTGCATGTATGTTTGTACTTTTGACTTTTGTGCCACGGACTTGTGTACACACAATACGAAAATCTGACAACAGACCGATGGCCGCCGAAAATTTACTAGCCTGCTGTGTAACATTTGTTGGCGGAAAGTTGGAAAACAATTGTCTGATGGAGTGTACTAATGGTTGGATTTTAGGCAAACAGTCTGTCATCACACAATTCCCGAAAATCTGATCGTCTGTACGAAGGCTTTAGAGCTGTGAAAATGTGGAATAGACTCCCTGCAGAGGTGGTTGTGGACCGCTCAGTAGATTGCTTTAAGAAAGGCCTGGATTCTTTGTTAAAAAAAAAACATTTATAGGTAAAGTTGATCCAGGGAAAATCCGATTGCCTCTTGGGGATCAGAAAGGAATTTTTTCCCCTGCTTTAGCAAATTGGATCATGCTTTGCTGGGGTTTTTCACCTTCCTCTGGATCAACTGTGGGTATAAAAGATTGGGTATATGGAATTGTTTGATATTTATTTTTATGGTTGAACTAGATGGACTTTTTCAATCTGATTAACTACCGTATTTATCGGCGTATAACACGCACCTTTTTCCCCTTAAAGTCAGGGGAAAATTGTGGGTGCGTGTTATACGCCGATCCCCCGCCGATTGTGAGCTTTTCGACCTCCTTCGGCGGCTTTCAGCCATTCTTGGTGGCTTTCCCAAAGCTGGGGAGAACGGACGAAAGCTGCCAAGAGCTACCGAGCGCCGCCGAGATACACAGGACATCCGCTCTGTATCTAGGCAGCGCCATTTTGACAAGGCTGCAAATGACTGACAAGGCTGCAATGCAAGGCTGCAAATGACACTGACAATGCTGCATTGATGGGCATTTAAATGTAAGTTTTTTTCCTTAACCACTTCCATACTGGGCATTTATACACCCTTCCTTCCCAGACCAATTTTTAGCCTTCAGCGCTCTCACACTTTGAATGCCAATTACTCAGTCATGCAACACTGTACCCAAACTAAATTTTTATCATTTTTTTCATAAAATTGAGCTTTCTTTTGGTGGTATTTAATCACCACTGGGTTTTTTATTTTTTTGCGACATAAGTGAAAAAAAAAAAAAAGAGCGAAAATTTTGAAAAAAAACAAACAAAAACAATTTTGTTTAGTTTCTATGATAACATTTTGCAAATAAGTCATTTTTGTTCATAAATTTGGGCCAACATTTATACTGCTACTTTTTTTTTGGTAAAAATAATCCAAATTTGTGGATATTATTTAGTCTCTTTGAAAGTTATAGAGTCTACAAGCTATGGTGCAAATCATTGAAAATTGATCACATCTGATCACACCTGATGCACTGACAGCCTATCTCATTTCTTGAGGCTCTGAAATGTCAGGAAAGTACAAATACCCCCCAAATGACCCATTTTTGAAAAGTAGACAGTCCATGGTATTTAGTAAGAGGCATGGTGAGTTTTTTGAAGTTGTAATTTTTTCCCACAATTCTTGGGAAAAATAAGAATTTTTTTTGTTTTGTTTTTTACAAAATTGTCATAAGAACAAGTTATTTCTCACACACAGCATATGCATACTTCCAATTACACCCCAAAATACATTCTGCAACTCTTCCCAAGTATGGCAATATCACATGTGTGGGACTTTTACACAGCCTGGCCACACAGAGAGGTCCAACATGCAGGGAGCACCGTCAGGGGTTCTAGGAGCATAAATGACACCTCTAATTTCCCAACGACCCATTACATTTGTGAAGGCCCTGGAACACCAGGACAATGGAATTACCCATAAAATGACCCCATTTTGCAAAGCAAACACCCCAACATCTATTCTATGAGGCATAATGAGTCTTTTAAACAGTTCATTTTTTTCCACAACTCTTCGGAAAACGTGGAAAGAAAATGAAAAACAATTTTTTTTTTTACACAAAGTGGTCAGTTTATAAGATATTTCTAACTCAAAGCATGTACATAGCAAAAATACATTCTGCTACTCATCCTAAATATGGCGATACCACATGTGTGTGACTTTTACACAGCCTGGCCACATACAAAGGCCCAACATGCAGGGAGCACCGTCAGGCATTCTAGGAGCATAAATGACACCTGTAATTTTCTAACGACCTATTAAATTTGTGAAGGCCCTGGAGCACCAGGACAATGGAATTACCCACAAAATGACCCCATTTTGGAAAACACCCCAAAGTATATTCTATGAAGCATTATAAATCTTTTGAATGGTTAATTTTTTTTAAACAAGTCTTCAGAAAACGTGGGAAGAAAATGAAAATATATATATTTTTTTTTTTTTTACACAAAGTTGTCCATTTATAAGATTTTTCTAACAGCAAAAATTACACCCAAAAACACATTCTGCAACTCCTCCTGAATATGGCCATATACAGAGGCCCAACATTTAAGTAGTCCCCTCAGGCGTTCTAGGAGCATAAATTACACATCTCATTTCATTCCTACCTATCACACTTTTGAAGGTCCTGGATCACCAGGACAATGGAATTACCCCCAAAATTACCCCATTGTGGAAAGCAAACACCCAAACGTGTATTCTATGAGGCATGGGCTGAAAATAGGTACTCGGGCACTCTGATATGCTGGAGACAGGAACTGGGTTACTCCGATGGGCTGGTGACAGATAATCGGGGACACCGATGGGCTGGTGACAGATACTCGGGGACTCCGATGGGCTGGTGACAGGTACTCGGGGACTCCGATGGGCTGGTGACAGGTACTCGGGGACTCCGATGGGCTGGTGACAGGTACTCGGGGACTCCGATGGGCTGGTGACAGGTACTCGGGGACTCCGATGGGCTGGTGACAGGTACTCGGGGACTCCGATGGGCTGGTGACAGGTACTCGGGGACTCCGATGGGCTGGTGACAGGTACTCAGATGGACTGTGACAGGTACTCAGATGGACTGTGACAGGTACTCAGGTACTTGGGTACTCAGTTGGGCTTGGACAGGTACTCGGGTACTCAGATGAACTGTGACAGGTAGTCAGATGGACTGTGACAGGTACTCAGGTATTCGGGTAATCAGATGGGCTGGGACAGGTACTCGGGGGCTCAGATGGGCTGTGACAGGTACTCGGGTACTCAGATGGGCTGTGAAAGGTACTTGGGTACTCAGATGGGCTGTGAAAGTTACTCGGGTACTCAGATGGGCTGTGAAAGGTACTCGGGTACTCAGATGGACTGCAACAGGTACTCAGATGGACTGTGACAGGTACCCGGGTACTCAGATGGGCTGGGACAGGTACTCAGATGGGCTGGGAAGGGTGGTGATAATTACTCTGATGGCTGGTGACAGGTACTTTGATGGCTCGTGACAGGTCCTCTTTATTTGGGGCGGGTAATCAATGTGTGTTGGTGTACACTAAGCAGTAATGAGATGTTACTGCAATCTCCTTCTGTCACACGATCGGTGTGTGTGGAGGAGAACACAGTAACATCTCATTACCGCGGTTTATTTTTACATTCTGTGACCTGTTATGATTGGACACAGCTGGTCACGTGGTAAAGAGCCAATTTCATTTGGCTCTTTACTGCGATCGGGGTTGGGCTGTGTCAGGGTGACAAGCCGCATCCCCGTTCGCTGCTCTGCACACGCCCTAGGGGCATGCACAAGCGCCGTGAAAGTACACAGTACATGTGACCAGCTGTGATTGGACACGGCCGGTCACGTGTATCGGGGGGTGGATCGGGGATGCCAATCACAGGGATCGGGGATGGGCTGTGTCCGAGGGCCCGCAGGAGCAGCGAAATACTGAGGACGTCATAAGATGCCCACACAGGATGGGAGATGGTCCGGTAGTGAAGTGGTTAAACTTCCCTCCTAAAAGTTTTTTCCCTTAAAATTCCCTCCTAAACTTGGGGTGTGTTTTATATGCCGGCGCGTATTATACGCCGATAAATACGGTATGTATTGTGGCCTTGTTTGTAACCTCCTGCTCAACATCCTTTGATTGAAAAATTGAAGGAGCCAGCCAGAAAATTCTCAGACATACAGCAGTTGCATTCAAATAAGATGCAAATGCGGTTTGAGTATTTGGACAGCCACTGGCTGTTAGGATACAGTAGCCAACAGTAGAAGTTTTGTGTATCCGTCTTGTAAAGCATGGATGGAGGAATCTGTTCGATTTTCTTTCCATCTCTATGTGTATCCAACTTAAAGCGGAACTTCGCCCAAAATGGAAAGTTCCACTTGTCGGCCTTCTCCTCTCCTCTAACATTTGCCACTTTTTTTTCGTGAGAGGGGAGGGATAATTTAATATTAAAGCAGAATACCTGGGGCTGTCCCAAACATGCCCGGGATAGTCCTATTTCCTCCACTCCACCAGGAGCATGTTTGGGGCAGCCCCAGGTATTCTACTTTACTATGCATGAAGATAAAAAAAACTTCTGTGTGCTGCTCCCCCCCAGTGCCCCCCTAATACTCACCTGAGCCCCCTCTGGATCTAGCAATGTGCACAAGAGTCTCAGCTGTCCCGAGACTCCCTCTCTTCACTGGCTGGTACAGCAGTGAGAACCACTGGCTCACATTGCTATCTATCACAGCCAGTGAACCAATGGGGTGAGAGGGCCCCTGCTCTGTGTCTTAAGGATGCATAGCGCAGAGCTTGGGAGCAAGCACACACAAGTGCCCCCATAGCGGCTTGCTATGGGGGCACTGGTCAAGGGGAAAGAGCCAGGAGCCCATGCGGGGGACAAAAGAAGAGGAGGATCGGGGCTGCTCTGTGCAAAACCATTGCACAGAGCAGGTAAGTATAACATATTTGTTATTTTTTTTATTTTTAAACCAAACCTTTAATATCACTTTAAGGTGGAATTGCAGCTTCATCCTAACTAGCCTAAAACTGTCCCTGCCGTCATCCTAACACCTATGTTAACTAACCTGAGCAAGAAAGATGCATATACTTTTCAGTCCGATCCGGTCCAGTCACGGTCCAGCAGCAGCTCAAGGGGAGAGGAGAGAGTGCTCCAATAACGGTTGGTTGTGCCTTGAGCAGTGATGTCACTGATAGGCTACAATGGCCCATCAGCTGTTGGCACTCCCTCCTATACCCCCTCAGTGGCACTGGCTGACACAGGGGGACAGGACCACCTTAATCACACTAGAGTGGCCTAAAAATATGTAATTATATACATCTTTCTTATACCGGTTTGTTAGCATAGGTCCTAAGAGGGACAGTTTTAAATTTTAGTTAGGATGAAGCTGGAACTTCTAAACTTATTTCTGGGGTCACGCTGGATTACTAGCATTTTCAGATGACAAGCAGTGGCCATCTATGGGCTTCTCTCATGAGATCTCTCTTTTCAGTTTCACATTCCTGTACATATAACCAGCTGCTACAGATAAGTAAACTAATCAGAGATAAAAAAACAAACATGGATCAAGAGCATCATGAATTTTTACAAGGTTTGGTCATTTTTAACCACTTAAGGACCGCCTCATGCCGATATACGTCAGCAGAATGACACGGCTGGGCACAATCACGTACCTGTACGTGACTATTTAAGTGCCCAGCCGTGGGTCGGGAGGCCCGGTCCTGAGCTCCGTGGCCGCAGGACCAGTGGACCCGATCGCAGCTGGTGTCCCGCGATTGGGTCACAGAGCTGAAGAACGAGGAGAGGTCTGTGTAAACAAACCTCTCCCCGTGCTTCCTAGCGTAGCTGTCACCGATCGTCTGTTCCCTTTTATAGGGAAGGACGCTCAGTGAGGTCACATGCCAGACCCCGCCCCCTACAATAAAAAATCACATAACGTCACACAGAACCCCTACACTGCCCCCTAGTGGTTAACTCCTTCACTGCCAGTGTCATTTACACAGGAATCAGTGCATTTAAATAGCACTGATTGCTGTATAAATGACAATGGTCCCAAAAATGTTTCAAAAATGTCCAATGTGCCCGCCATAATGTTGCAGTCACAATAAAAATTGCTGATCGCTGTCATTACTAGTAAAAAAATTTTTTTATAAAAATGCTATAAAACAATCCCCTATTTTGTAAACGCTATAACTTTTGCGCAAACCAATCAATAAACGCTTATTGCAATTTTTTTAACCAAAAATACGTATCGGCCTAAACTGAGGGAAAAAATGTTATATATTTTTTGGGGATATTTATTATAGCAAAAAGTAAAATATATTGCATTTTTTTCAAAATTGTCACTCTATTTTGTTTATAGTGAAAAAAATAAAAAATGCAGAGGTGATCAAATATCACCAAAAGAAAGCTCTATTTGTGGGGAAAAAAGGATGGCAATTTTGTTTGGGAGCCACGTCGCACGACCGCGCAATTGTCAGTTAAAGCGACGCAGTGTCGAATCGCAAAAAGGGGCCTGGTCCTTTGGCTGCAAATTGGTACGGGGCTTAAGTGGTTAAAGTTCAAACTTTTTACTTTTATGAACCAACAGAAGCTTCTTATGGAGAACCTGAATGTAATTTACTGCTACTAAATATAATACATTACACTTCTCAGCATTTTTTTGCCTATCCTTTTCGAATGGTGCAGCTATTTACAGCTCAAACTTTTCCAAACGGTAAAGCAGAATCAGTAAACCGCAAGGACACTGATAGTTTGTCTGGTATATAGATGAAGCTATTGCTGGCGAACGAAGAGAACTATCACTTCAGATGGTTCCTGGCCAACAAAGCACAGCATAATTCTTTATCCAAAACCGTGACATCATTAAATATAGTGCTGACTCTTCAAACCCACAAATACCAAAGTCCCAAGATACCAAGTGCACACATTTCTGAACATTCCTCTACTATTAACTGCATAACCATCCTAAGCTCTTAGTTTAGCAAAACCTTTATAGGCTGCAGAACAAAATTGGAATTGGAAAGCCAGAAATTTTAATATTAAAAAGGTGTGTGCCCAAAACAATTCAGAAGTAAATATGAATGATGAGCATTCTCCTCTGTAAGACTGTTTCTTTGTTTTATTAATGGCTACCCAAAGGAAATAGAGTTGTTTTTATAGCTGAACTCCAGGTAAGTGGTTAAATAGTTTAAAGTAGAACTGAAAGCAAAAAACTTTTTTATTTTTTTCTCTCATTTCGAATAAAGGAGCTTTTTTGGCATGTGTCCGTTGGGGAAATATCTGTTTATTTCCTTTCCTACAGCTGCTAAAGAGGAAATCCCTCCAAAGTGGATAGATGCCAAGTAGTCCTCAATGGAATTCCTGTTCTGGTGACCACTCAAGACGTGAGAACTTCTTTTACTATTTCACTTTCAGTGATTATGGTCACCAGGAGAAGTACAGAGGACTAATCTCCCCGACGGGGAAGCAGATGGCAGCAGAAACCTGGCAGGCATTCTATTCTCATTAAGCTCTAAGCCCTTGCACACACGGTCGGACATTCCGACGGAAAATGTCCGATCGGACCGCGTTGTCGGATAATCAGACTGTGTGTGGGCTCCATCAGACTGTTTCCGTCGGAATATCCAACGGACAAAGTTTTAGAGCTGGGCTATAAAACTTTCCGACAACATGATCCGATCGGACTTTGTCCAATTATGTGTAGAGAATTCCAATCGGACAAAGTGCCACGCATGCTCAGATCAAATTCCTAGACAAAAGCTATTGGCTACTAGCCTGATCGTAGTCCCGTCGTAATGAAATAACGTCATCACGTTACGTATGATCGGATTTTCCGACAACTTTGTCCGACCGTGTGTTTCGGATTTTGTTGTCGGAATGTCCGATCGTGTGTACAAGGGCTAAGATATACATTATATACATTTGTTCTTGATTGTTCTACCCAACAAACCAAACCTGTGATGCAGACACCTATACCAGGCACCATGGACCTCTCTGAAGCTAGGAAGTATAGCCAGGTCTGGACCAAAACCCAGGTTAACTTTAGGTTCACACGTGTGCGGGTTTGGGTTCTGCTGCGGGTCTACACCTGTTCCCACAGCTGCAACCACCTGCACAGAAAAACTTGCTGGATTCATGCAGGTGCTATTAATCCTAATGGCATGCCACATGCACGGCACTTGCAGTTCCCGTGCAGGCTACAATTTCTTAAATGCTGCAGGGACTTTTTCCGTGGAATGGCAGCCCATTCATCTATCTGAGCTGCATGTGGCCACAGATGCATAAAGCCCGGCTCAGGAGTGAGTGCGCAGGTGTGCCCCCATAGGAAGCGACTTCCTATGGTGGTGCACTGAGAAAAGGCAAATCGGAGAGCACCGGTGGGGGGACCCCAGAAGAGGCAGATCGGGCAGCTCTGTTGAATACTCTCGTATTGAGCAGCCTTTTTCAACAAGGGTACCCAGGCACCCTGAGGTTCTTTCAGGTTTCTTCAGAGACACGCTGGCAAAATGCCTAAAAATTGCCCAAAAAGTGTATACAAGAGGGTGGATAAAGCCTTCCTTTTAGTTACACAAAACCACAGAATTTTAGGCTCTGTTCACACCTAGACGTTTCGTTTTCAGGCAGGAAGTTGCGCGTTTTTTGCCGCGTTTTTGTCAACAATTTGTAAAAAGCAGAAAACACCTGTAATCTGCCAAAAAAAAAAAACAGCTCCTGTACTTTTTTGAGCTTCAGGCATTTTGCTTCAGATGCCAAAATGCTCAAATGTGAACAGAGGTCATTGAAATGAATCGGATTTGTCTTGTTGGGCGTTTTTAGAGCTGAGCCTTATAGCAGAAAAACGCCCAAAAGCGCATGGGTGTTAACAAAGCCTTAATGTGCATTATTACAATTTTCTAGTCGTTGGCATCCTAAAACCAATGACATCATCGGCTGGTAAGGAGGACATTGGGCATCTGTATGGCACCCTTGTTTGCCCCTACCCTGTCCCTCTCCATCAGCACTGGGGTTACAGATGAGTGAGGGAGAGGAACTAAGGGAGAAGAGAAACATTGGAATACTGATCACTACCAGTGTTCAGTGAAGAATAAATCACCTCAGATGTTGGGTGTCCTACACATTTGGATGTTGCTCTATTATGTAAAGCTATTAGTTTAGTTTTCTACAATTTAGAATGGGGTGCTTTAAGAATGTTAACGTGGGCCACAACCGAAAAAAGGTTAAGAAACCCTAGCAACATGTTTGTTATTTTAGAAAAGAAAAAGGAAACGCTTTACAACTGCTGCAAATTTAAAAATATCCCAGGATTTGTATGCCCCCCCCCCCCCCCAGTACTTATCTTAGTGCTCACTTGACCCAGCGCTGTGCCCGCCGTGTCTGTAGCGGTTCTCTCCTCTCTCCCTGCATTCACAGGTCAGAAAGGCAGCAGCGGGAGCCATTGGCTCCTACACCTGTCAATCCAATCCTGTGAGTAGAGAGTGAGGGGCAGGGCTGAGCTGTGCGTGTCTGTGGAAGCACAAAGACTCTTTCGGGAGTGGGCCCTTGCGTGCGCCCCATGGGAAGTGGCTTTCTATGGTGGCTCACTGAGAAGAGGAGCCAAGAGGGTCAGCAGGGGACCCCAGAAGAGGATGTTTGGGTTTGCTTTGTGTAATACAATTGCACCAGAGCAGGTAAGCATAACAGGTTTGTTAAAAAATAAATAAAAAATTGTGGAGTTTTCAGAAAAGAGAAAAATGTAAGCAGTGTTTAAAATTGAAGTTATGCTATGTGAATGTGAACGTAAGAAATACAAAATAGGGTTTGCCTAAGCTAGCTGAAATGTTTACATTGGTCCAGCTTGGTCACTTTAGTTATGCATGTTCCATAGTTGATCGATCCCCGTGGAAGCTGGAAATCACTGTAGTAGGTATAAGACAGTGACTGTCGCTAGCTTCTGGGTCCCGTGCCAAGAGCCTGTATTGCTGTTTACTGAACACAGGAGGGCACCCACTCAACATGGGCACCATTCAGAGAACACTTTCCATTTCCCTAATGAATGTAAAGTGATCTCTGATTGGATGAAGTTGAGATCACGAGGCCCTCATCCTGCTTCTTTGGAATCAGACGTTGGTGGAGATCACTGGTGCAGTGGTGCCTACTACAGTGGTTTCCAGCTTCCATGGTGATCTCATGGGTATGGTACAAACTGGGCCATTGTAACTATGTAAAAGTTGCCACTCCTGGAATTCATCATCAAGACTGGGCAACAAAGCAGCAGCACACTGATTGGGTAATCTCTGTGCTTACCCTCATGTCACCATTGCCACACTGTGAATGACAAGCAGTGTGTAAAGCAACAGAGTTTTGATTAGCTGTCTTCCTTTCACAGTGTGAGTGCTGCTGTGCAGGAGATTACAGGGGTTTGATAGCATTCATAGGTTTATGTTCATTGTATGCAAAACTACATTTAGGACTGGTTTACACCAGATGCAGTCCAGTGTGCTTTTATTCAGTATCAAAAATGCATGTACAGTGTTTAACATGGATTCCAATGGTCCTAGTTCACGCCAGTGCAGAGCAATCCAGGGCAGTCAACAAAGGTAGAACATGGTGCATTTTGTCTGCATGGAACATGGCAAAACGCATCAAAGATGCCCCTGTCCTCAACTGAGATTATTATTATTATTATTATTATTCACAATTTATATAGCGCCAACAGTTTACGCATCACTTTACAATTAATAGGGGGGACAACACAATTACAGTACAATACGAAAGGTACAGGAGGGCCCTGCTCATAGAGCTTACACTCTAAAAGGGAGGGGGTGGTGGTACTGAGATGAAGAAAAATAAAAGTAGAGTAAAACGCATCAACAATGCATCAAAAACATGCATCCAGAATGCAAAGAGTGTAGCGTAAACAAGCTCTTTAAGCTATTGCATCACTTTATTTTTGAAGGTGCCCCAACAAGTTTAATATTACATTTTCCCTCCAGGGGGCAATGCCTTGGATCTTCATTCTCTTCAAAAGTTACGTCCACCAAATCTTCTACCTCCATGACACTTCCAAAAGTATTAGATGCCTGGTCACTGACTGCATCTGTGGTCAGATTCCATCTGCCAGCCCTTTTAACACTACAGGACACAATGTTGACATAGCAGCCAAAAAATTCACCCACAGAATGCAGAAGGAGGCAAGCATCTAACCCAACCCAGAAGTAGCGCCACCTGCCCAAAAAGCAAGTATTAAATAAAATGTATTTGTATTACATTTTATAAAAGTAGTTAAATAAACAAAATGGAGGGTTGAAAAAGGGCCATAAACTAGCCAACTCTAAAAATAAAGCATAACCCCACCATGCCACCCCCTCCCGAACTCTCCATGCAACTATAGTGCATTCATAACCCAAAAGCAAGGACATATATCCTAGAAAACTTAGGCCGCGTACACACGGGCGGACTGTCTGACGGACTTGGTCCGCTGAAACACGGTCCGCTCGTGTGTGGGCTTCAGCTGACTTTTTCAGCGGACAGTCTGGCGGACTAAGTCTTTCGGAATTTCCGTAATATTGTCCGTCCAACTTTGGTTTCAGCGGACAGTCCGCTCTTGTGTAGACAAGTTGGACGGACTAAGTATGGCGCATGCTCAGAAAGGATTTACACGGCCGAAGGTTGCATTGCAGTGTATTGGACGTCGTATTTCTAGTCTCGTCGTATGTGCTGTACACGTCATCGCGCAAGCTTTCAGCGGACTGTCTGTTCATCGTGTGTGGTCAAGTCCGTTCATTCAAAAGTAGGACGGACTGTCTGTCGGATTGTCTGACGGACTTAGTTGGCCAGACAGTCCGCCCGTGTGTACGCGGCCTTAGTAAGATTAAAGCTGCCCATACGTTATACATTTTTTTAAAATTAAATTTCCTTTAGATTTACTCAACTATGTAGTGCAAGGGCCTGCCTGATTACATACAAATTGAAAGTGTTTAGGTTTGACCTCATATTATATGGTTTTGGTAACGCTAAAGGAAAATTGTACAAGATAATTGTATAATGTATGACCAGCCTAAGGGCTCATGTACACACAGACTAGGTCCTATTTGAAAGTAATTCTTCCGCGTTCATGAGAGTGAGGTTGAGGGAGGTTGAACCTCACTTAACCCCAGCAGCTCCTAAACTCTGGTAAAAGCCTATATGTACATGGACACATAGGCTTTATGGAGTAAAAATCAAAAAAAATCAAATAACGTTGTTGCACAAGTGTGCACACCCTCTTATAACTGAGGATGTAGCTGTGTTCAGAATTATGCAATCACATTCAAACTCATGTTAAATAGGAGTCAGTACACACCTGCCATTATTTTAAGTGCCTCTGATTAACCTCACATAAAGTTCAGCTCAGTTCAGCTGTTCTAGTAGGTCTTTCCTGACGTTTTCTTAGTTGCATCCTACAGCAAAAGCCATGGTCCGCAGAGAGCTTCCAAAGCATCAGAGGGACCTCATTGTTAAAATGTATCAGTCAGGAGAAGGGTACAAAAGAATTTCCAAGGCATTAGATATACAATGGAACACAGTGAAGATGGTCATCATCAAGTGGAGAAAATATGGCACAACAGTGACATTAACAAGAACTGGACGTCCCTCCAAAATGTATGAAAAGACGAGAAGAAAACTGGTCAGGGAGGCTGCCAAGAGGCCTACAGCAACATTAAAGGAGCTGCCGGAATATCTGACAAGTACTGGCTGTGTGGTACATGTGACAACAATCTCCCATATTCTTCATATGTCTGGGCTATGGGGTAAAGTGGCAAGACGGAAGCCTTTTTTTCATCTGAAGTCTCCCAAAAGCATGTGGAAAAAGGCGTTATGGTCTGATGAATCCAAGGTTGAACTTTTTGGCCATGATTCCAAAAGATATGTTTGGTGCAAAAACAACACTGCACATCACCAATAGAATACCATACCTACAGTGAAGCATGGTGGTGGCAGCATCATGCATTGGAGCGTTTTTTCTTCAGCTGGAACAGGGGCCTTAGTTGAGGTAGAGGGAATTATTAACAGTTCCAAATACCAGTCAATAGTGGCACAAAATCTTCAGACTTCTGCTAAAAAGCTGAACATGAAAAGGAACTTTATCTTTCAGCATGACAATGACCCAAAGCATACATCCAAATCAACAAAGGAATGTCTTCACCAGAAAATTTAAGTTTCGGAATGGTGCAGCGAGAGCCCAGACCTGAATCCGATTGAAAATCTGTGGAGTGATCTGAAGAGGGCTGTGCACAGGAGATGCCCTCGCAATATGACAGATTTGGAGTGTTTTTGCAAAGAAAAATGGCCAGATATTGCAAAGAGTGGGCAAATATTGCTGAGTCAAGATGTGCCATGCTGACAGACTCATACCCAAAAAGACTGATTGCTGTAATAAAATCAAAAGATGCTTCAACAAAGTATTAGTTTAAAGGGTGTGCACACTTTTGCATCCATATTATTAGTTTTTGTTGTTTTATTTCCCTTCACCTAAAAGATCTCAGTATGTTTTTTTAATTGAGTTGTACAGTTTATAAGTTACATTAAAAAGGTGGAAAAAGTTCTGAAATGATTTATCTTTTTCTAATTTTTTTACATCGCAGAAATCTGACATTTTAAACGGGGGTGTGTAGACTTATTACATCCACTGTCTGGACACAGCAGGGACATGTTTTAAAGAAATTCTACAAACTCTACAAAACACAGATTTTTTTTTTTTTTTATCACTTCGAAATTGATGCTAATAATGTTGATAATTAGAAATTATTCTTTGTTAGGATAAAAAAAAAAAAAAAAAAAAAAAAGGATTCTTCATTTCTCTAAAAAAAAAAAAAAAAAAAAGATTGTGTGACTTTTTATAATAAATTCATCACCAAAAAATTTAAAAATGTTGGTGTTTGTTTGTTATCCACTGAATGAACCTTTTTCACTAATCTATTTTTCATTGTAACAAACAATCATGCATTTTCTTAACCACTTGCTTACTGGGCACTTAAACCTCCCTCCTGCCCAGACCAATTTTCAGTTTTCAGTGCTCTCACACTTTTAATGACAATTGCGCCGTTATGCTACACTGTACGCAAATTACATTTTTTATAGCTTTTTTCACACAAATGGAGCTTTCGTTTGGTGGTATTTAATCACCACTTGGGTTTTTTCTTTTTTACTAAACAAACAAAAAAAAAAAAAACACAGACATTTAAAAAATAAATAAAGTTTCATAGTTTGTTATAAAATTTTGCAAACAGGTAATTTTTCTCCTTCATTGATATTCGCTGATAAGGCTACACTGATGGGCTGCATTGATGGGCACATATAAGATGACACTGATGGGCACTGATAAGCCGGTGTTCTGGCAGATAGTGTCCTGCCATCATATAGCGTCCGCCCCGTACTGCGCATGTGCAGTACGGGGCAGAAGAAGCTTCGGAAAATCTCAGAAGCTGAACGGCGCCTGCGCCGTGAGTGGAGGTGGTAGCCCCACCATCCAAGCAGACATAGGGTTGTGAAAATTAGAGGGCCCCTCGCGGGCGAGCTTCGCTCGCCGCGCTTTGGGCTCGGCCTCGCTTCGCTCGGCTCTTTTTTTTCCTACTCTATGTCCACTTGGATGGTGGGGCTAGAACCTGGACTCATGGCGCAGGCGCCATTCATCCTCGCCTATCTTCGGAATCTGTGTTGCTGTGTACTGCGCATGCGCAGTACACAGCGGACACTATCTGATGGGGGACCTTATATGATGGGACACCGGCACTGATGAACCCTGATGGGTGGCACTGATAGAGGTCACTGATGGGCACTGGTATTGATAGGAAGCACTGGTGAGGACGCACTGATTGGTGATTTTTAGACGGCACTGTGGGCACTGATAGGCAGCACTGTGGGCACTGATAAGTGGCGCTGGTGGGCACAGAAGCCTCTGCAGAGGCTCTCCATGTACGGGACTGATGTCCCTCTCGCAGCTGCCGGTGATCGGCTTTTTTTCCCTCCTCGCACTGTCAGCATGAGGGGGAAAAATAGCCGATTACCAGCTCTGTTTATATCACATGATCAGCTGTCAACGGCTGACAGATGATCACGTGGTAAGGGGGTCGGGATCGACCCCTTACTCTGATCTGTGATCAGTTGAGTCTCATAGACTCGCTGATCACAGGGGACGCACAGGCCGCTCAAGCACAGGTGGCCGTCCAGGGACACTTTCCCGGGAAATTAACTCCGTGCTACAGCCTTCTTTCGGCTATAGCGCAGGCAGAAGGTGGTTAATTTGCATGTAGTTGTGACAAGACATATCCTGCCCATGGAAGACTTTAGTATTTTATGGCATGGTCACGTGTGTACTTTGTGAACAAAATGGCTGAGAAAGAGTTCATGGAACAAGCTTTTGCACAGAACCAAGGAAACAGCCACAATTCTGGGAACACAATTTATTGTAGCCCAATTTAAAACCTTAGTAAACAGGGACTTCTACATAAAATATACATTTTATTGAGGATACTAGAGATCCCAATTTAAAAAAAAAATGGGGTATGTGTATATTATATAAAATATTTCATTTTTTTTTTTATTTTTTTTTTTTAAGAAAAGTTGCCAAATGTCAAGTGGTCACCTAGAAGTACCGTATTTGCAAAACCTTCCTAAACTACCACATCTGTCCAAATTTTGACACTTCCGATCTGTCAAAGCTTCAACACTTCCTAGTGGTGTCAGAGCTTGCCTAATCTATCCCAATCTTGTAAATTCCTATCGAGCAGTCATCATGATAGCTACCTTATTGGACAACGGCAATGTGTGAGAGAGGAGGAAGAGCAAGCTTCAAAACTAATGGTGGCCATACATGCTTTGATGAGTGATCAATTTCTTTATTTATCACATTTTTTTTATTTTATCTTTGATAAATGATTCATTTCTTTTTATATCAATCCATGCTGCTTGGGCTAATCGCTCTATTGGCGACAACCTATTTGATTGATATTTAAAAAATAAAATCATTAAGGCTGGCCATACATTGCCCAATGTCGAAAGAATTTTCTTTTGAAATCAGAAAATTCGTGATCCCATGGTGCCACCATTGATTTCGAAATTTGATCAACTAAGCCCTCGATATCACCTCATGTTGCTACAGAAAATAATTTGGGGTTGGGAATCTGCTTTTCTTTGCAGGAATTTTCTTTTCTTGCACATGCGCATTTCTTTTTCGATTACATTTCTCGCATGATTCCCCCATCATGGATTATAAAATTGTTAATTTTTCAAAAAATGTCCAACATGTCCGATTATTCAAATTCAATGGGCGCACGAAAATCAACTGTTGCTGCAGCCTACTAATGGTGCGAAATACGAATGAAAATTTTTAGATAAGATTTTCAAAAGAAAATTCTTTCGAAATTCGACCCATGTATGGCCTACCTAAGTTATTGACCACATCTCTGTTTTGCCTATACAATCTCATAATCTGATCAGTCGAAATGTGATCCAATCAATTGATTGCTTCTCAATGCTGCAGACTGACCCAACACAATTGATGTTTTTTTTTACCCTGACTGATTGAATTTGATTTAAACTGAGTCAGAATCAGTCGAAAAGATAAAATTATGCTTATTCAATTATTTGCCGATTTGATCATTTTGATAAAAATCGCACATTGATCAAATATTAAAACCAAATGGTATATGGTCACCATAACAGACAGTAAAAAGCTTTGTCCAATCAGAATGGCTCACCATACAGACAGACGAGGAACTGAAAACTGGTGCCTAGCGCTGTAAAAGAAGAGAAATGCAGCTGCCAAGGCGGACTTCTGTCTGAAAACGCTAATTTTTTGGCTCTCTGTGGCCTCTAAACATTTGATTCACTGAACAAAATCAAACTTTCACCAAGTATAGTCAGGGCAATATAGAACCAATTTCATTTTACGTATCCCACTTTCATTTTTGCCCACTTTGTCTGGCTCTGTACAGATGTATAAATTGAAAGACCTAGATATAGATATTGGTTTCTGTCTGTTTAGCTGAAATGGTATATCAATAGGAGGCCAGTATAACCCTAAACCTCTGATACAACATATTCCATCAACACAAGCATCTGTAATAACTTAAGTCAACCATTTATACAGTAAAATACAAGAGTTTGCAACTTCTAGAAGTACACATCACTAGTCTGCGGTCTATTGTACCCATTTCCTATTGCATTAATTACAGTCATTGCTGTCTCCATGTAGCTATTTGCTGGTTTGAATCCAAGCCAGGTTATATGCTGCCCATATCCTGATCATCTCTGCTTCCTAGTTCCTGGGAGCTGTCCAGCTTTGCCTATTTATTCTTTGGCTGTTGAAAAGAGTTTGAAAGGTCTATGCAAGTGCTACTGAAAGTTTAAACAATTCTCGATGGACAAAGTATGCGATCTTCTAATAAAACTATGCCATTGAAGTGAATCTAAAGCCAAAATGTTTTTGGATGAAGTGATGAGAGAATAAAAAGGTAGTAAACCCAAAAGCAAACATTTAAAATGTTGCAGTTTACCATTTCTTAGATGTGATAGCTGCATTTGTTTTCTTTTTTTATTCTCTTTCCTTCTTTTTTTTTATTTGGTGATCAGGCCAGTAGGTCTGCTGTTTTTAAAAAGAAGAAGCTCTCCAGCAGAATGTATCAGTTACAATTAGGCACGGGCATTTTCGACTGAGCAGCCCATTGTTTATTTTTTTTAAACCATTTCACAAATAATGACAACTGCTGTTTTCTTGATGTCTTGTAGTTATATTTAGCCTGCTTCATAAAGTAGTAGAAAACAGAATCTGGTTATGCACATTATTGTTGAGTAGATTGGGATTTCAGGGATAGGGTAGGAGATAGCCAGAAAGGTTGAGGTAGAGCGTTCCAGAGGATGGGAGAAGCTTAGGAGAAGTCCTGAAGACAAGCATAGGAGGAGGAGACAAGAGAGCTTGAGAGTACGAGGTCTTGAGGGTGAACAGAGGAGAGGGGTGATGCCGCCAGGTGGAGGTGAGGACAGCGCTAGGTGTACAGAAGAGAGGGGGGATGCGGCCAGGTGGAGGGGAGGATGAAGTCAAGTGGATAGAGGAGAGGAGAAGAAGAGGACAGAGAAGAGGGAGGATGCAGCCAGGTGGAAGCGAGGTCAGAGTCAGGTGGGATAGAGGATAGGGGGGATGCCGTCAGGAGGAGGGGAGCGCAGAGCCAGGTGGACAGAAAAGAGGAGGGGAAGAAGATGCCAAGTAAACAGAGAATGGGGGGATGCCGCCAGGTGGAGGCAAGGATAGAGTAAGTTGGACAGAAGAGAGCGGGAGATGCAGCCAGGTGGAGAGAGGAGAGGGCAGATGCCACTAGGTGGAGGGGAAGACAGAGCCAGGTGGACAGAAAAGAGGAGGGGAAGACGGAGCCAGGTGGACAGAGAAGAAAGGGATGCCACCAGATGGAAGCGAGGATGGAGCCAGGTGGACAGAGGAGGGGGGGGTGCAGCCAGGTTGAGGGGAGGATAGAGCCAAGTGAATAGAGAAGAGGGGGATGCAGCCAGGTAGGGAGGAGGACAGAGCCAAGTGGAAAGAGGAGAGAGTGGACAGGGTGGATGCAGCCAGGTGGAGGGGTGGACAGCGTGGACGCAGCCAGGTGGAGGGGTGGATGCAGCCAGGTGGAGGGGCCAGAGGGATGGATGCAGCCAGGTGGGGGGGTGGATGCAACCAGGTGGAGGGGCTGGAGGGGTGGATGCAGCCAGGTGGAAGGGTGGATGCAGCCAGGAACAGGGGTGGAGGGGTGGATGCAGCCAGGTACAGTGGTTGATGCAGCCAGGTGGAGGGGTGCAGCCAGGTGGAAGGGTGGATTCAGCCAGGTGGAGGAGACGGAGGGGTGGATGCAGCCAGGTAGAAGGGTGGAGAGTCCGGAGGGGTGGATGCAGCCAAGTGGAGGGGTGGATGCACCCAGGTAGAAGGGTGGATGCAGACAGGTAGAGGGGCCGGAGGGGTGGATGCAGCCAGGTGGAGGGGCGGATGCAGACAGGTAGAGGGGTGGATGCAGCCAGGTAGAGGGGTGGATGCAGCCAGGTAGAAGAGTCAGGGCCGTCTTTTCGCATGGGCATGCTGGGCAGTTGATCAGGGGCCACACCTGCCAAATTACCCCAGCCAAGCATCATTCAGGTGTCACATAGTTCACTGCCAGTGCTGTGTGGTGCGGCTCCCTCACAGAGACAGAGTAGTGTGCGATGAGTCCTGATATCAGTCAGTGAATCAGTGGCAGGCAGTGCGAGTCAGATGCCACTGTGAAGAACGGAGCCGATGCTTTCTGTGTAGTTTCGGCGCTTCACAGGCGGAGTGATATGAATTGCACTCCGCCTGTGACAGATACAGGAAGCATCAACTCTGCTCTCTACCACAGCCGCATGCTGCAGCTTCCCGCCACACTTCCACGTCTCAGAGGAGCCAGGCAGCAGTACACACGCCAGCATTAATACCCACCAGCACCAGCAGTACCCAAGCCAGAATTAATACCCACCAGGCAGCACCAGAGTATGAGCGTGTATTTATATATATTTATTTTGTTTTTTTTAGTTGTATGATTTAGTGGTGAAAGTTATTAGTGCCCGCCCCCCCCCCCCCCCCCCCCAAAGTTTTGACTGTAATATCTTATGTGTCCCCCTCATATATCAATCTTAGAGTTGCCACTAGTTTGAGGAAGTGTAAGAAAGGTGAGGAAAAATAAACTTTATTAAGCGTTGGGGAAAATAACCTTTAGGGCCAGTTCACACCAGATGCAGTTCCGTGCAGTTCCGTGTGCTTTTTTTCTGCACAAAATGCATGCACAGTGTTTTCGATGTATTCCAATGGCTCTAGTTCACACCATGCAGTCAGTTTCCGGTCATTTTCTGTCACGTTGGGCCAGTTCACATCAGATGCAGTTCCATGCAGTTACGTGCAGTTATGTTTTTTCTGCACCAATATAGTCCGTTCCGGTCAGTTTCCAGTCAGTTTCTACACCAGAAAGTGACCGGAAACTGGCCAGAAACTGAGTGCATGGTGTGAACTAGAGCTATTGGAATACATGGAAAACACTGTGCATTCATTTTTAGTGCAGAAAAAAAGCGCACGGAACTGAACGGAACAGTGTCTGGTGTGAACTGGCCCTTAGAGCAGAAATTAAACGTAATGTTTTGAGTGGAGCACAGAAGAGGAAAAAGGCTGCAGAGGTGCGCAATTGTGCGTGATTGTGTAAACAGAGCCCCAGTGCACTGTATTGCCCAGGGGCCTATAATGCTCTTAAGATGGCACTGAGAAGAGTGGAGGGGTGGATGCAGCCAGGTGGAGGGGTGGATGCAGCCAGGTGGAGGGGCCAGAGGGGTGGATGCAGCCAAGCGGAGAGGTGGAGGGGTAGATGCAGCCAGGTGGAGGGGCCAGAGGGTGGATGCAGCCAAGCAGAGATGTGGAGGGGTAGATGCAGCCAAGCGGAGGGGTGGATAGGGTGGATGCAGCCAGGTGGAGGGGTGGATAGGGTGGATGCAGCCAGGTGGAGGGGTGGATAGGGTGGATGCAGCCAGGTGGAGGGGTGGATAGGGTGGATGCAGCCAGGTGGAGGGGTGGATGCAGCCAGGTGGAGGGGTGGATGCAGCCAGGTGGAGGGGTGGATAGGGTGGATGCAGCCAGGTGGAGGGGTGGATGCAGCCAGGTGGAGGGGTGGATAGGGTGGATGCAGCCAGGTGGAGGGGTGGAGAATGCCAAGAAGGGAGGTATGCTTTAGCTTCTGCATTCCTCTTGCCGCTATGTGTTTCAGGAGAGTGTTCACAACCAGAGACAAGCTGCAGCTGTGAATCAGGTCTCTTCTTTAAAGCGGTTGTCAGATCTGTAGCAACAGGAGGGGAGGGAGGCAGATCAGTACTGATACCTAGGGTTAGAAAGCGCTTAGAAAATTGCCCCAACGTACTACATGTACATGGTCCCATAGAGGCAGAAATATAAAATGCTAATTCTAAATGATCTTCTTTTAGGTTTAGATCTATTTAAAGTAACCTACACCGTCCCTTTAGGAGTCAATACAAACATAACTACTGGGTTTACTGTTCTTTCAATATGGCAAAATAAATCAGCCTTGCGTGTCAGTGAGACAAGAACTTCAGAGGACAAGACATGTGTCCCAATCACCAACAATACTGTAAAGTATATATAAAAAAAAAAAAAAAAAAAAAAAAAAAAAAAAACACACAAAAAAGCATTCATTCCTTTTTATAGTAAAGTACAAAAGGCACAATGTGCAGCTGTGCCCTGTTATCTGCAGCCTGCCAGCTCTTTAATCTATGCTTCAGCATATAACCCATAATTCTTTATATTTCCCCACTGTTGTGCCCACAGTAGCAATTATCCTCCTGTCATTCGCCGAACAATGTCACAATCCAGTCCTCCAAAAACACAAGCCACACCCTGTATTTTTCTTCTAAGCTTGGCCAGAAATGATTCCGTTGTGCACTTTGCAAGCAGTAGAAAGAAATAACAATTGAATGAACAGGGCACGGTAGTGCTCAGGAAATCCTGCTGCATGTCAGGTGTACAAGAACCATTGTAAACACATATGCACAACACCCAAACTGCTGGTAAGAAATACTTGCTAAGGTTGATCCACTCAGGAAACGTCCTTTCAAACTTCTTTCATTTCCTGCCCTCTCTCCACTTCTGCCCGTTCTGGATGCCTTAAATAAGCTAATGGGTATGTTGTGTTGTAAAATGTTTCTGCTCATATAACTCAGAGGAAATGGTTGACAAAGTGTAGCAATACTCCTCAAGAGGAAGCGGCATAGTTCTGCATGGCTAAGCAAAACTGACATCTAAAAAGGAGACAACAAAAATATAGCACAGTAACCGGAATAACAGTTCCATTGTTATAACGTATAAAAAAATCTTAATAGAAAACCTCATAGAAGAGTCTTGAGATACATTAGACCAGTGTTTCTCAACTTTTTTTTTCAGTTGCGCTTAAAAAAAGTATGCAAATTCTTGAGGCATCCCTGTTCTAAAATGTAAATATTACTCATCAATGAGAAACCTGATCCTAGGAGAATGCACACAACCAGGGCCACTGACAGGAGGGTATAGGTAGGCCTCCTGTATGGGGCCCAAGGCATGTCCTTTTAGTAGGGGAGTCTGAGCCCAGCAGAGGCCGTCTGTAGCACTTTCCTCTCCCCAGGTTCAGTGTGTCTCCTGTATGTATTGCTCCCTGCCAGCTATCATCTCTACGCATGGTACAAAAACGTGTACAGCGCAGTGCCCAAAAAAGGTGCAGAAGCTACGTTGGCGCAAATTGAATAGGCTGCCCTATGCTGCTGCATGACAATTGTGCATAAGCATATGTAGCTGGGAATGGGGCCCAAGGGGGAGTAGAGATGGCATCTCCAAGCCACGAGGCTGACATTTCTGCTTTCCCCAGCAGGATTTCCCTTGACACTACATACTGCCATGGAACAGAATCTTCAGATCAGGCAGCACAACCACACAGAAAGTAAAGTATAAAATCTTTATTGAAGCATAAATATAATTAAAGCACTGGATGGGTACAGGCAGGGGAAATTCAGGTAGGTTGACAGGTTTCACACTATAGAAGTGCTTTGTCAAAACCATAGCAATGTTCTGGTTCTGTATACTGCCCTGCCACTACATACTGTTGACTAGCATGGCTTGGTGCCCATTGTCCTGACTTGCATACTGCCCTGACCTGCCACTGCACACTGTCCACTGCCCTCAACTTCCACTGCATACTGCCTACTACCCTGGCCTGCCAATTGCATACTGCCCACTGTCCTGCCACTGCATATTGTCCATTGACCTAAGATGCCACTGCTTACTGCCCACTGTCTTGTAATGCTGCTACTCATACCTCCCAACCTTTTGGGATGGGAACAAGGAACACCCATTAGCAAACATATGCAGTTATAGGAAACACGCCCCTGCCACGCCCCCTTAAATAAGGAGAATTACTGTATACAAAAAATGTTTTAGTTAAATGTACAAGTGATTCTTTTTTTTTTTTTTTTTTACCACTACTACTTCCTTTATACTGGCTTCTGAAATATACAAATGCAGCAATTTAGAAAGTGAATGAATGGTTTAGCATTGCAAAACTATAAAAAAAAATCTGACCAAAATGAGGGACAAATGAGGACGAAAGAGAAACAGAGGGACTCTGTTCCAAGTCTATCGAAACCAGGGACAGTTGGGAGCTATGCATACTGCACACTGCCTTGACATGCCACTAAATACTGCCCACTTTCCTGCCCTACCATTACAACTGCTCACTGTCACTACACACTGTCCAGAACTGATATTTTATACAGCTTCCTTCACTGACGCTACATAAAATTAGACAGATAGCTGCACTGCCCTTACATACTGCTCACTGCCATGCCCCTGCTTTCTGCTGCAGGATTTTCCCTGCCACGGCATACTGCCCTGTTCCGGTTCTGTATACTGACCTACATGCTACCCACTGCCTGGTCCTGCCACTGCATATTGTGCACTGCCCTAACATGCCACAGCCTACTGCTCGCTGCCCTGTCACTGTATACCACCCTAACCCGCCACTACAACTGCCCACTTTCCAGTCTCTTGCATTTGGCTCACTGTCTGGCACTGCCATTTTATACAGCTTCCTTCACTGACACTATATAAAGTTAGGCAGGTCACCGCACTGCCGTTCCATACTGCTTGCTGCCCTGCTCCTGTATACTGTTCATTTATTGCCCTGCCACTGCAAGTACTTACAGCTTCCAGCCTGCTCTGGATTGACACTAGGTGCTGAGCATTGTTCTGCACTTCTTTACTACTACATACTGATCATTGCCTGCTGCTCACTGTTTTCCACTTTCCTACTGCTACATATCACTGACTCCACAGCTATGTACTGCCATTGCCAAATGCTCAGGATGCTGTACTGCATACTTACCTTGCACAGTCTTCTAAAAGTGCTCTGGACTGGCACTACGCGTTGCAGATCCACATAGCACCGACGGTTACATCAAGCAGGGTATGGGCCTTATGGAGCCCTGTGATTACTAAAGGCAACCCTTCATACAAGCTACCTTAATTAAATTAACTTCACATCAGAAGCTCCCTTAATATCAGAGGTTTTCCCATAATGTCAGAGGTGCCCCTTCACTTCAGAGTCCCCTCATCACAAAGGAGGTCACCCTCTACATGGGAGCCCCCTATGGTTGAAAGACACTGCAACAGAATACATCTTCCTTGTGGTGGAAATAGTTTTTAACATGATCCAGAAACATATAGCCTCACAATGGCACCTTTAACTCATTGGGCCTAAAAAACTATAGTTTTTCTGAGTTTATTTTTTATTTTTGGTGCAAGTGTAATGTAAGGAAAATGCATAAATTGGAATTTGCCGTAGGAAAATCGCTGCAATGTAGCACAGACAGATGATAGCCACAGATCTGCTCTGCTCTGTGCATTGGGCTGACTTTTTTCTGATAGGCAACTAAGTTAGAGCTCCCTTTTTTACATGCTTTTCCGGGCCAATACAGATCTGCTCTAAAGTTTTGGGAAGGCAACAGAATAATTCATTAAAAACTGAATCATGTTCACTCCCATGAGTCTCAAATCGGAAAAAAAAGTAATATATTGAGAATTCAAAAGTGAGAGGGTGATGCTGATGAGATGGCACCAACACTAGAGAAGAAATTACAGAGTGGGGATCCAGCTGTTGATGCATTCAATGAGATTACGTTTCTTTATCCCCTAAAGACATCTGTTGCACCAGACAAAATGTGCATAGAGGGAGGCCAGTGGCAAATGATGTTGTTAACCCCTGGTGTGGTGTGTTTTGTCACTCTAACTTTTGTGAGTAGATCTACTTTTGATAAATCATATGGTTTTAGCATAACACTCTATGGTCTTTTGTTCTTTCTCCTAACCATTATTACTTTGAGGTTCTGGCTTTGGATATCCAGTGAAGGGCTGTGGAGGTGGTGGAGGCAGTTTGTATTCTGAGTGGTGGCCCCCCAATTGGATGATGTCAGTGCTGTTGATCTCTTATCATTTGAAGATCATTACGGTTTGGTAAGGGAACTGGCACACTTGTCTGAGGTGGTTTGGGATTCTCACACATGGACTTTTATCATATTCAAGATTTCACATTTGGACCTTTATATATTTTTCTTTGAAGTTTACTTCTTTGTTATGCACAAGTGAATTATATGTTTTGGGACCCCTATTTTATCATTTATTTGATGCATGTTGTTTATTATGGTTTAATATGAGCTAACCTTATTTTTTCACACACATTTTTGTACTGATTACTACAGAGGTATTGGTTTTGAACACCTTTTAGAGTAATTATTTTAGAGTAGAGTATTATTTTTTTCCACTCCTTTGTGTCTGGAATATAGGTTGCCACATTATTCCTTTTTGCACTAAGTGCCCAATTGTCTCATTTATGTTCAATGAGATTACCAGATTAGAGATCCTTCACACCTTTTTTCATCTTTGAAAAATATTGCCCTCCTGGAGGGAAACCCTTCATGAAATTACAGATAAAGATTTTTTTTTTTTCTAATACTTTTTCGGAGTGCTTCTGGCTTCCTCGCCTAGCCCAGAATTATGTCCCCAGCTGCCCCAAAGCCTCCTAAGATACTCACATCACATACGGCAGGAGGAGCTGACTGCAAGGGCAGCGTAGGACCCAACATGCAGTGGCAAAGTATACACTACATTTCTGGACATGTGAGTGTGTATGTGTATTTAGGATAGCCCAGGAAGCCAGGTAAGTGGGGAATACAAAAAAAAATAAAAAATAATAATAATAATAAATAACAATAATATCAGGAGACCATCTTATGTCAAGGTGTAAACACAGATACCGCTGGTCGGTGTCAAGGGGGATAAGGGGTTGGGTAGTTAAGCAAACAGGGCAGAGTTCAGCTTTCAAGCTTGAAAAGTAGAAGTACTGCATTTTATTTACTAAGTGTGGTGGGATTGTGCATGTACATAATTTTATGGGAAGCTTAAAGGGCAATAGTATTTTGACAAATAGAAGCTTGGAGGATGCTTAATGCACAGGGGCAATGAAGGCACTGAACTGTTAGCAAGGTAGCCCAAACCTTTGATAAAGTTATGAAATTATGTAAAGATTAGGGATGGACCAAACAAACACATGTTCGGTTCGTACCAGAACTTCTGAACACCACGAAAGTTCAGACCCGAATAACGAACCCGATTAAAGTCAATGGGACCCAAATGTCAAAAATCAAAAGTGCTAATTTGGAAGGCTTATATGCAAGTAATTGGGCATATAATGGTTATAGGGGTTCGGGTCCTGCCCTGGGGGACATGTATCAATAAAAAAAAAAGTTTGTGAAAAAAGTTGATTTTTAAATGAGCTGTAATTTTTTTATTTTATGAGTGAAAGCATAAAAATTGAAAATTCCTTACAATATAGTGCCTGCAGGGTCCCCGTAGTCTACCTGTAAAGTGGCAGATCTGTACCATGTCTAGAATCTGCAGCAGCAATAATTGCATTTATAAAGCCAAAAAAAAAAATGAAATTTTCCCTGAAAACTGCCTTTATTTTGCTCAGCAACAGCTGGGGAGCCAGTGTGTATGATGATGCCACAATTTAGTGCACTGGGAACAAGATTAGAGATTTTTTTGGGCTACATTCTGGTGTCACTTTGTATAAAAGTAATGTTTGCGTAAAAATTGGTCTTTGGGTGTCAGTGGCGCCTTCCCACTGTAACCCTATAGAGGTACCCTCGACGAAAGCAAGAATTGGCCTTGCTGCAAAAAATTGCAATGATATGCACCTGTCAAACAGGTGCAGAAAAATTACTCTTTGGGTGTCGGGGCACCTTCCCACCATAACCCTATATAGGTGCTCTTGATGGAGGCAAAAAAAAATTGCAATATGCATATGGTTGGTGTTTTTGCATTGTTTGATGTGCCTAAGACACAGTGCTGAAAAAGGCCCAGACAGCTTAGCTTTGGGCAGTGGGCCGGGAGATAACAGCTGCAGAATGTGATGAAATAGGGTGGCTGTTCTCTACTCTCTTAATGTCGGCCTCCTTAGGGTTGTGCCACCTCACCTTCAGTTTCCCCCTCTGCTCTATCTGGCACCCAAGTCAGTGACTTCATCACCATCTCCATCTCCTCCATCATTACCACTGGAGACAACATGGCAATACACTGCGGTTTGGGGAACATGAATGCCAATTTGTCTAGCAGTGTTCCTTCTTCTCTCTAGGCTCATGTTCCGGTCATCCTCAGCCTAAGAACCAACATTTGAATCCAGTAATGGCTAGGCATCATCAAGGACCAAGTGACTGACGCTGTGGTCAAATAACTCAGCTGACTCCTCAATGGCTGATGTTCGGGTTATGGCAGTAATAGATGTGGACAAGAAGGCAGGTTTGTGCACTCTGGCAACTTCAGGGGACTACACACTCATCTCCGCTTGCATGACAGAGGATGAGGATAATGAGGAAGGTTTAGTAAGCCAGTCCACCCCCTCCTCTGCATGCTGTGGCTGGATAGCACGGGCAAACTCACCAGGGGAAATTATGCTCTGCCTGAGAACTAACCACCACGTCCACTTTTGCCTATGGACAATTTGTTGCTGGCCCCCTTACAGTGCCAAGGGAACATCTGCCTCTCCTTGTTGTCCTCCCAGACATTATTGGGAGGGAGGTCTTTGGGTGCCTATAAGCAAATGTAAAGAATACGTTGAAATCTGTACGTAGATATACTTTAATCAATGTAAAGAGATGTTTGATGCACTTTAATTAGAGTACTCACACTACACAGACCCACTCCACGGATACACTAATATGCCGCAATATAATGCGCAAATCTACAGTGATGCACAGAACTAGATGGCGTTAAACTGGCAGTAATGCACACAGAACTATTTGGCGTTAAACTGGCAGTAACGCAATCAAATAGACTGTCACTACACTGATGCTATCTAAACTGTTCCTACTCTAGCTATACAATAATGTAAAGATTACTGACACGGTCTCACTACGCTACACTGAAACTATCTGAACCCCTACTTTAGCTGCACACTATGCAAAGCTGAATGATGGTCCTCCTCACTACACTCACACTATCCCTAGATTGACACTAAACTAATATTCTATACTGACAACTGAAGCAAAACAGCACAGTATAGCACACTAACTAATAGCACTGAACAGAGCCCTGTTCTATCGCTCTCCATGCTGAAATCACACTGAAAATGGCTGCCATTGAAAGAATACTTTTATACTGTGGGGCGGGAATGAGCCACTATTGAAAAAGTCATGATGACAGTATCCAATCATGACTCTGTCAGTGCTCTGTGCTTGCAATGCACTGTTCAGTGCATTGTGGTCGGTTCGGGGGCTGAACAAACGGTCGAAAGCCCGTTTGGCTGTTCATCGAACGTCCCAACAGTGAAAGTTTGGCCTGAACCCATCCCTAGTAAAGATACCTAATCACAGGCAACACAGCAATAATAATAAATGTTTTGAGTGAAGTTCAGTGTCCTTTATGCAGAATTAACATAATCAGCTATTCATATAATCAACTATTCATTCTAAATCTATTGCATTTATGGACAAATGTTGCATTTAGGATTGTCACAGTTATCTATCACTGATCGCACACATAAAGGACATTTTGTGATATTTTCCAAATTATTATTTGACTATAACTGGTATTTGTTTTTACCTAAAAACATGGCAATTCAGCTGGGGCGTGTATAGGTTAGTTAAATGTTAACAAGACCTTCAGAACCTACAGAAATAAATATATATCTACAGGGCACATTCGATTTACATACTAATTAAGGTGGACTGGGATTTTCTCTTTTTTTTAAATGCATTCATATATATATGTAAAAGAGGCAAGATTACCTAATGGTATCTTCTAACACTTTGTTTCTATGAACCAACTTCAATGTTTAACAGACAAAGATATATTTGTATACATGTGGTCATGAAAATATATATTTTTAATTATTTTAAAAATAAAGCCACCCAAAATTCATTACTTTGTATTTGGTGAAAGGTCAGGGTCAATAGCCTAGGTGCACAGTTACCATAACAGGCACCCAGAATACTAATGTTGAGCGCTCATGGCAATTTTGGAAAAAATATAAAATCTAGCCTCTAATTTTCATAGTGGACAGTGCTCTCCACGTTGAGGTCATTGACACCAGGTAAAGACACTTCCCACAATTTTTAAGTAACTTTTCCAGGAGACTAATGCAGGCCATACATACTCTTTCGAAAATCAGAAATGTGGTGTGTTCTGTGATCCGATGGTACCACCATTGATTTTGAAATTTGCCCAACCAAGCCTTCAATTTTACCTTGCTACACAAAAGAATTTTTGTGGCTGGGAATCTTCTTCTTTTCTTTCCAGGTCACAGCTCATGCACATTTCTTTGTCAATTATATTTCTCACGCCATTCTCTCATCATTGATTAGAGATTTGTTAGTTTTTTTTTAAATTTCCAACATGGCAGATGGAAACTTGATGGCTGCATGAAAATTGGTCATTGCTGCGGGGTCCACTAATGGTTCGAAATTTGAATGAAAATTCTTAGTTACAATTTTCAAAAGAAAATTACTTTGGAAATCGACCGGCCAGCTTAACTTTGGCCATTGTGCTTCAGAGAGCTTTTCATTAAAAAAACATCTCATGACCAACTGTGTCTTCCAACAAAGATAAGACATCCCATGCATCACCACCCCCTTTGATCTATGAGTCAAGAAACAGCAGAGGATTTAAAATTCTGTCCCCACTGTACTTAGAATGCCAAAACCATTTTCAAACAGAATTTAATTTCTATACTAAGAAATCCGTTTTAAACTTGGATTTTTATTTCTATATTATTAACCTAAATTTGTGAATAGAGAGAGTGTCTAAAATCTGATTTTTATTTTATTTTTATGTAAACTAGCATGAACACATGGACGAATAGATGTTTTTTAAACTAAATTCTCGATAACTGGGTCACAGGTAACTTTTTTCTGGTTAACAGAAAATTTCTGGATTTATTTTGGAATTTCCATCATTTCTTAGCATGAAGTGGGCAGCTTTATTTATGCAAGGCACACACGATTTGTCCTTGCAGCCTCTGGCTATCAGCCCTAAAGCAAAACACTGCTAAAAAAAAAAATATATATATATCAATCTTAACTTTTTCAGCAGAAGAAATGTAAAAGGCAAGGATGCGAAAACCTGCTTGCAGCACACTGAATAGCTAAAAAAATATTTTAAAAGTACTAAATACAAAGCATTGTGGCAACAGTCATTATAGCCAAATAATGTATATGAATATGGGTTATATTTGCAAGCAAATCAATAAATGTATACAATTAGAAACCATTCTTCTGTAATTATAAAATTTACTTGTGAATAGTAAAAGAGTCAGTCCACCCAAAACAGATTCATCACTGTTTGGTACAAGTTGTAGAGTTTGGTCAACATTTAGTTTCTTGGAGCACTTGCAGACTCTGTGGGTAAAAAAGGGGTTCAACTTTTTCTCTTGGTTATCAAAAGGTATTTATATATTATAAAATAAAAATGCACCATGAGGTATAGGGTAAGGTGGATGGGAACAGAATCAGTACCTTATAGCAAGGATATTCTGCTGCTTGAGTCCCAAGAGAAATAAGAGCAGACCATTAATCTCACAAAAACATTACATCTAACAGAAATATCACGTTAGGTAGACTGACCCATAAAGTAAAACTCTATTTTGCATTGTATTGGATAAGGGGAGGAAGGGTTAGATCCCTGAATTATGTTTTACTACTGTGCTTGTACCCATTGTACAGACTTCACAATTGATAAAAAATCTACCCAACAGTGACATAGCAACAACAAAAAAAGTCAATAAAGGTTCTTACCCTTCCCCAACAAACATGAAAAAACCTTCTTGCTGGAGTTGAACTTTAGCCTAGGTTCACACTGAATGCGGGTTAGAAATCATGCAAGTTCACACAATGTCAAACCGGCAATGAAGTCCGACTTCAGGGGTGATTTGACAGATATCTGTGCATGTTCATGCACAGATGTATATTGAATTGCCCCCAAAGTCACCAAAAGTAGTACAGGAACTACTTTTGGGAATTGGTGTGGCGCCGCAAAGTCAGCATCGCACCAATTCAGACGGTGCCATTGCCGGCAATAGCCGCCAATTTGGCATACGATTTGACAAATCGTATAACAAATTGGCCCAATGTGAACGTGGGCTTAAACATATTTACAACTGGAGTAGGCCTCGTTGACAAGCTGTCAGGCACTACACACATCCTCTAATCACCACCTGAGCAAAAAGGTAATCTCTGTGTTTTGTGGCATTCCAACGCTGATTTTCTACCTGAATTGTCATTCGGGTTCTGACATAGGCATATCTTCTGGATTCCGCCTTTCCGTTGTTTCATGCGCTACCTATCCAACTGCATCAATTTCTTTTGTCCCTAGACTTAAGCTGTCTGCTACGTGATTCTGCCGAAATGTTGCCTGCTCTAACCAATGCTCATTTCAAGGACTTCTTCTCTGCCCATCAATGATATACAATATTACAAAGCTAAATCTGTGCTTCCTTGACTCCTTGTGAAAACATGACACACCTAATAGTGCCTTCCTTCAGTTCTTTATGACAGTTACCCAAGCATCCCTAACTTAGCTACTGAAGGATTATTAATACGAGTGTTAGTTGTGTAAAAAAGCATGTTTGCACTGTGTGAACTTTCCTGATTGTGTCTACGTAGAGGGGAGGTGGAACACTGCAGATACCAGCCTATCACAAGAGATAAAATAAAATGCTAAAAATTTGGGAAAATCCATTGCAGCCAACTGATTCTTCTCTTTAGCAAGTTTGGGCAACAGCCATTGATGGCACTCTGCATACATATTGAAACTGCCCCAATCCATTTATGAAATGTGCAGACTGGGAGAAGGCTCTTCTGGAACCTAAAGATTCCATTCATTGGAGGATCGCATGGTTACCAGCAGGATGCAGGAGGATTGATTTACTAAATGCAGAAAGCCATCACATTAACGCTGCAATGAATTTACACTTTGCAAAGCAATTTACCCTTATGTTTCACACGGGTGTGCTTTTGCTGCGCTTTTTCAGGTTGAAAAAAGCACATGGAAACTACTCCCCATTAAATTCTATGGAGCGGTCCATCCTGCAGGTGTGCTGCTCTTTGAAAAGTGCTGTGTGCTCCATTGAGTTATAATGGAAGGTGCCTTTTTGGTGCTACTCTTTCAGTAAAATAGAGTAATACTTCCTAAGATTCGTTTTGAATTTTCCTCCTGTTAGGTCGAGGTAATTTTCCACTGTTTTCAATCTTAACTTTATATTGAAAACTTTATATTGACAGTTCTATCATATGCCAGTTTCTTGCTTAGTGAAAGATTATTGGTTTTATTACAACAACTATTATAACTACTGCTTTACTTTTATTTTTTTCCCCATCATCAGCACAAAAAGGTGCTCTTCAATAAGCACACTGAGGCGGCACAGAATGTCCTTATCACCTCAGAATGATAAAGAAAAAAAAAGTATAAGGTATATGTTACAGATCGTAATTTGGTCCCTTTCATACCCTTTCAAACTGTCATAGAAGGGAAAAGGCTGAACTAATATACTTAAAACCAGCACTGCAGCTGGTAATAGCGCTGGCCACTTCAAAGCAGAGCCGCGACACTGAGTAACAAACATTTCCATAGAAGAGACATGAATGCCCAGAGGAGTTATTGAATTTCTTTACAAGTTTCAAAATACAGTTATTTGCACTGATTTCTGTATATATTCCTTTAGGCAAACATATGGTTTTATCTCCACTAATATCTACAAACTGGTCTAGTTTTCTTTGTTTGGTTTGGTTCACCTGAACTTAGAAATTTATGGTTACAGAAAAGGCACACGCCAATATTTAATATCCTAATTATCCATACTGGACAACTATTATTTTAAGTCTATGAGCATCATAAAGTGTTACATAAAACATTTACGTTTTTAATAGTGTGATTAGGGGTATAATCGCTGTCAGGTTTATACTATTGTGTCCCAACTAGAGACATTCTTCTCCTATACTACCAAGGTCATCACCTCAATGGAAACATTTTGAATGGAATTGTCCATTATAGTATAGGATTACTTCTAACCCCCTTTTTAGAATTCAAACTGGCTTTGGATTTAGTAATTAATAGGTAAGGTAAATTGCCCATTTTATTTTTATTTTTGCACATTTTATGTTAACCTCAGACCTTGGTTACCATACAACAGTCCTTCTTGACCCCCTACCAACCCTGGCATGCATCCGGCAAACAGGAAGGCTGGGCTAGCAATGTGTTGGCAGACAAGGAAGAACGTCTAGGACAGCCTCATTTAAACTTTTCAATATGGAGAAACCTTTGAAATAATGTTATGGTTTCAGAGAACCCCTGCTAATAATTAATAGATCTACAGCTCACAGTACAATAGTGTGATGTTCACTGTGGAGAATGGTCTTTACATTTATAGTCATTGGATAAATGAAAAGAATTCCCACTTACAAATAGCTAAAAAGAGAATTGTTGTCAGTGGATACTTATCCGAGAGACTTATCTGGGAGACAGAAACTGTTCATAGCTCAAGGAACCCCAGCAACCTCTGGAGGAACCCTAGAGTTCCATAGAACCCTGGTTGGGAAAGGCTGGTATTGAAGGACGAAGCTGTTGTGATGTAGCTGAGAGATTCAAAACACAACAGTATAAAAGCCTTGAGAATAAAAAAATGTTTTACGGTTACAGCAGAGTTTTAATGCTCTACTTCTTGTAACGCAGGCCAGTTTAAACCCTAAAAAACAAGGTTATGAATACACTTTAATAACAAGAGCCCCTGCTTTTTACAGATCTATTATGAACCAAAGCAGGAACCTTGCAAGAGTTGCTTGTGGATTGCCTAACTCAGGGTATCATTAAAAAGGACACACTCACAAAAGTTTGCTTTAGCAACGTAATGTATCTTGCATAGGCCATGAATCTGGGTTTGGATCATCCAATAATTCTGTAATTACTCAAAGCACTGAAGAGTAATTTACAAAGCATAGCATTACAATTTAGGAAGGGCAAGGTCTTCTAGGGACTCATAATTTACTTTAGCAACAGCTAATGTATCTTTGAACTTTCAGTAAAGGTCTTAAAACAAGTATATTGTTTTACTCAGGTTGTGCTGGCCAAGTGTGTTCAAGCATCTGTGCCAAAGATTCTTAAAATTAACTTCCCAAAATTAACCCCCCCTGCTCTACAGCACTGAAAAAGTTCCATTCACTATACATAAAGCAATTAAATGGTTTTTATTTTCAACTGCATAATAATAATACTTATTAAAAGGGCTAATATGCCCACTAATCTGGGCCTACACTGCTTGCAAGTTTTGTTCAAATTAATCATGGCTCATTATGAGTTGCACATGAAATATTCAGAGTTATCAATATCAGGAATAGTAGTAATGGCGCATTCTAGGGTCTTGACAGGAAGGGAGAGGTCTGCTACAGAATTTTTAATTTATTTTATTTTATTTTGATACACATTCCACATTTTGATACACATTCCAAGAAAACACCTTTTGAGGTATTTTATAACCAAAGCAACCCTTTTGAAGTGATATTAAACAAGAACTGCAACTAGCATTCATTTCTACTTTTCAAAAGAATGCGTAAAATTCACCACGTGAGAAAAAAAATGCATTTACTGAGAGTTGTGGCAAATGTGGTTATAGATGAGAACGAAGCAATAAACGGTGCTCGCCATAGATCATTTCCTCCATCACAATCACCTTCTGAGTGTGCCCTATAACAGTTTTGTCTGTTAGGTGTTATACTAACACCTCTTTGTGAAACCTTTATCAAAATTTCAGCATTAACAGTAACCAAAATATTCTAAACCAGCCTCTCTCAAACCTTTTTTTTTTTTAACATTGAGGAAATCTGTTAATATCTGGTCTTAGGGAGCCACTAATATTTAATAATCAACAACTCATGGTTCATTATTGTGATGGACAATAGGAAGAATGTTCCTTACATTTGTTGTCAGCAAGGAGACTCCCTCATTAAGGACAGCCAAAAAGATCATTAGCCCTGGTACACACTTTTGAAAATGTCAAAGCGGAAGATCAGTGCCACTTGCACCTCGGATTTCATTGCAGCTTGCGACTTCATTTAACAGCAGTCTATAAAATCCCCAAAAAGTAGTGTAGGAATCTATAAAATCCCCAAAAAGTAGTGTAGGAATCTTTTTCAAAGTCTCTGCGACTTGAGTTTCAACTATTTCAACGGTTCTACAGCCTAGAATGGGGTGCGACTTTTCATGAGATTTTGAACTGTCAACTTGCATCACAAATTGCAGTAGTTTGAACAAGGACTTAGTGTTAGTGGTTACTTGTCTGAGATGCAGAAATTACTCCCCTAGCAATCTTTGAATGGAACCCTGGTTAAAAAAGGCTGACCTTGGTTTGAAAAGGCCACGGTACACTCTTACATTTGTGGTGGGAGCGCCGTATGATAGTACCCTTTTGGACAGATGTTACAGCTCAGACTAAAGAAATCCTGGTCCCTGATATTCCCTACTCTATGATGCATTCTGTTCTGCACATCCCTCTCATAATGGTTAGTCGATATAAGAAGAGCGTGCTGCCCTACTTGTTGAACGCAGCCAATCTATTATAAGAGAGCACAAATTCCTGGATGGGAGAATTGGGTGCACAGGGTGAATGAGATCAAGGAGGCTGAGGACTGTATTACAACTTGTAAAAGGTACCCAAGATCGTTTCACCAGCACTTGGGCTCCATGGTTGGTTTATACTCGTGATTCAGTCCAAGTATCCTCCAGTTTAGAGTTGGCATTGTTGGAACTCTCTCTTACACAGCATATTGCACCCCAAGGGTAGCAAGCCAGGATCTATTCATAGTGGTGGATGTGGTGAATGGCTCCTCTTATTAGGGAGGATCCCAACTGTAATTGGTGGCAGGCTTGGCACGGGCGACGACATCATCTGCAAGACTTAAGGTATGATCCCAACTTTTCTTCCTCTTTTTAGTGTAGTGTCGGGGGAGGTTAGCTGGAGGCGATCATAGTCCCCCTCCTCTGATGTGTGACCTGGGGGGGAGCCATGTTGCAGGTATGCAGCTTTCTCATCGGACTTGGCTTGCCTAAGACCGGTGATATATTCTGTAGCTGAGAACTTATAATAATGCCAGTCGGTTTTAATATTGCAGAAGTCGCCCCAAGATCCCAAAGGGGTGAACTTCAGAGCTAGCTAAGACACATAACTGCTCAACTTCTATGTTCTATTTGTGTTCTACCTCTTTTTGCAGAATATCCTAAAAGTACATGTCGTTCTTAAGCTGATGTTCTTGAATCACGGAAAATGTTTGTCATGACATGTGATTTTGTTCTAAATAAAGAGCATATTAAAAAAAAAGGCTGCCAGGTTGGCTGTGATGTCAGCAGCCCCAGCAATCTCAGAATTGTCATTCAAGTGACATTCTCTAATAATCCTTACAATCCTCCCCAAGCTGCTACACAAATGGTTATGTAGGGAGGTGAAGGGCAGGGCAGAAAAGCTGGGCCAGCGCAGAGCAGGGGAAGATCCAGGGTCTAGTATCAGGAGGGGCACTGCCAGAAAATACTTTTCTTGCGGGCAATGGCAGGTGTTGGCGCTTCAATAATCACGGCACCATGGTTGATATGGCGTCAGGATGATTGAAGCACATTATTTCTATTATTACATTGGTATATAAAAAGAAATAGTTCAACTCACCATAATGCAAAATCGGTGGGAACCCCCGAGTGTGTCATTTGCCACGTCACCTGTCACCAGATGCAGCGTGTCACTTGCCACGTCATCTTCCTTCAGATGTGGATTGCCACTTGCCACGTCGCCTGCCACCAAATGTGGATTGTCACAAGTTGTGGATTGTCACATGCCTGCCAACAGATGCAGATTTCCATGTCATCTGCCACCAGATGAAGATTGTCACTTGCCACATGTTGCGGATTGTCGCTTGCCATGTCGCCTGCGACACGTTGCAGATTGTCACTTGCCACATTACCTGCCACAACGTGCGAATTGTCGCTTTCCTGCTACAAGGTGCGGATTGTCACTTGCTGTGTCACCTGCCTGTTACAAGGTGCAGATTGTCACTTGCCTGCTACAATGTGCAGAGTGTCACTTACTGTGTCCCAGAGTGAAGGCAGGCAGCAGAGAGATGATGTAATCTCTCTGCTGCCCGCGGCTGCACAGTGAGAGCAGAACTGCAGTGATGCAGGGTGGGCGGTAAGAGATGAGGTCACCTCTGCTCCCCTGCCCACCAGCCCACTGACTGGCCTATCCACCCGCTCACCTGCCAACCCGCTAACTGGCCTGCCCGCCCACTCACCTGCCAACTGGCCTGCACGCCCGCTCACCTGCCGACTGAGGTGCCAGTTCCTGTTCCTAACACTATTGTTCAGGGTCACTGGCTTAGAAAGTATTGATTGGATCAGCATGGCAGCCTCTATCCTTACCCAATATTTACTTTATAACCCATTCACACCCCAGTACCAGCAATATCCATGAATTAACGCAGGCACATTTACATGTTTTGCCATGTATTTTTTTAAATGCACTGCATTGCATTTCTCATGCGTTGATATGCATTATTTACATGCATTTTTTCCAGTCACATTGAGTTGCATTTATACTCATCCCATTGAGTAAATACAGCCTGCAGCACTTTTTTTTCATCGCAGCACAGCTTTGTTAACTAACCTCGCTGGAAAATATTGCTTTTTACGGTCTATGCGTTGGAAGTGCATTGAATAAAATTTGGTGTGAAGGGTCCCTTAAAGCATCACTAAACTCTAGTTTCAAGAAAGAAAGGGAAAAAAAAAAAAAAAAGAAGTGTTACTTTCTTAACTAACAAGTTAAAACAATGCACAGTCTATTGCTCCTAGCTTCCTCCAAATTTCATATTTTATTAGATTTGCTGCTGTGATCCAACTTCCTGTCAGAGGGTGGCTATATTCATTCTCCATGGTCCCACTGTATGTAGGAGCATAGTCACTGCAACTAAGCACTCCAAACAAAAATAAATATGAACATACAAAGCCATCCATAACACAGCACTCAACTACATCACCAACTTCATCTGCAGATATCGCCAAATCATCCTCTCCGCTCCTCCCAAGTCATCTTGCTCTCTAGCTCCCTTATTACCCCCTCCCATGCTTGCCTCCAGGACTTTTGCAGGACCTCTCCCATCCTCTGGAACTCACTACCCTAGTATGTCTGGTCATCTCCTCCTCTATCGGCCTTTAGGAAATCCTTGAAAACTCATTTATTCAGGGAAGTCTACCTTCACCTAAAAACTGTACTTGGGTCACCTCCATCAGATCATCCCCTGCCGTTATTACCTTTTGTACCACCTCCCATTTCCTTTAGATTGTAAGCTCCATTTCTTCTGTATTGAACGGTATTGTCATTTTACTGTCCCCCCTTTTAAAGAGCTGCACAAACTGTTGGCGCTATATAAATCCTGTATAATAATAATAAAAATAATAATAGAGATAAGGAGGTTTGGGACCTCACAGAGGACATTAACGGAGGCATAACAACACAGAAATAAACAATTTCTTCAAAAATAGATTACAGGGCCATTAAAGCGGAGGTCCGCCCACTGCTGCAAAAATTAAAAGCCAACAGCTGCACATACTGCAGCTGCTGACTTTTAATAAATTGGACACTTACCTGTCCTGGAGTCCAGCGATGTTGGCACCGCAGCTAATGTTTCCTTCAGCTGTCGGGTGCTGCCACCTCCATTGCGAGTAAGGGAACCCGGCAGTGTAGCCTTACGGCTTCACGCCGGGAACCCTACTACGCATGTGCAAGGTGCCGCTCCTCTCTCCTACTGGCCCGGTGGCGGGGGAAGGAGGAGAGAGCCCCAGTGACGTCAATTCCCACAGCTGAGGCTCCTGGAAGTGGGGACAGCAGACATGTGAAAGACAGGTATCCTGCCCCCACTCCCTCCCCCCCTCCCCGAATGGTGCCAAATGTGGCACCGGAGGGGGGAAGAAGTACAACGAGTGGAAGTTCCACCTTTGGGTGGAGATCCGCTTTAAGCAGTTGATGTGTATGGATTATTTTTGGAGAAAAAAGATATTTAGTGTCGCTTGAACCACTTGCCAACTGCACTATAGCCGAAAGACTACTACAGCATGGTTGTCCAGTTCTGGGAAGGCGTCCATGGACAGCCTCCCAGAACCCGCCCCCCGGGGCATGCATCGGGCATGCACTGTGATCATTTTGTCATTTGGATAGAGCTGATCACTGATCAGGGTAAAGGGCTAAAGTGGCCATGTAATCAGCTGATCAAATGTAAACAGACTTTTTGGTTATCGGCAGTCCTTTGCTCCCATGCTGTGTCTGTGTGCGGAAAGGAGAGCCGATAACTGGCTAGGCTGTCAGTTCATTGCTTACACTGATAGTTAGGGCACTGATCATTAGTGCCCCGATTATCAATGCAGGCCCATCAGTGCCCATTAGTGCAGATCAGCGCAGCTTATCAGTGTCGCCTATCAGTGCCGGCTCATCATCCCTACAGTGCAGTCTGCCAGTGCCCATCAGTGCAGCCACATCATTCCCCTACAGTGCAGCCTGCCAGTGCCCAACATTGCAGCCTCGTCATTCCCCTACAGTGCAGCCTGCCAGCACCCATCAGTGCAGCCTCATCATTCCCCTACAGTGCAGCCTGCCAGAGCCCAAAATTACAGCCTCGTCATTCCCCTACAGTGCAGCCTGCCAGCAACCATCAGTGCAGCCTTATGATTCCCCTACAGTGCAGCCTGCCAGCACCCATCAGTGCAGCCTCATCATTCCCCTACAGTGCAGCCTGCCAGCACCCAACATTGGAGCCTCATCATTCCCCTACAGTGCAGCCTGCCAGAGCCCAACATTGCAGCCTCTTCATTCCCCTACAGTGCAGCCTGCCAGCAACCATCAGTGCAGCCTTATGATTCCCCTACAGTCCAGCCTGCCAGCACTCATCAGTGAAGAAGCAAAAGTAATCATTTGCAAGTGTTTATGAAAGAAACGAAGAAAACTTTTTTTTTTCCAAAATTTTGGGGGGGGTTTTTTTCATTTATTTAGCAAAAAATTTAAAGCTGATGAAATACCACCAACAGAAAGCTCTAGCTGTGATAAAAATTTCATATGGGTACTGTATTGCATGACCGCACAATTTTCATTCAAAGCACTGAAAGCTGAAAATTGGCCTGGGCAAGAAGAGGGTGAAAGCGACTGGTACTGAAGTGGTTAAAGAAGGGATAGCTGAAATAAAATGTTTTCAATTTCCAAGAGACAAATACATCTCTAAGTAATAAAGTATAGAGATATGAGTACAACGTCAATACATTTCTATAACATAAGAACAAAAAGAGTTGGTTGGTTGTCTAATTTTTGAGAAGGAAATGATCTGTTTTACATGCTGACATGACACGACCAATGACCAACCATGGCATGGCTGGAGAGGATTACAGAAAAGTACCTTGCATTCTCTAAGACACATCCAGAGATTAAGGACACAACTTCCTCTTCTTCTTACTGCTGGTGCTTCCTCAATCATAGGATATCAGAGTGTCCTATTGTTCTCTACTAGGTCAGCTTCCTGCACATTGTTCAGCATGCAGCAGCCACACAAACTTTTCTGTAACAAGGTATTTGACCTAGAAACATAGCGGACACTGTCCCCCCCCCACACAGAGTTTACTGTATTCTAGATTTCATTGTTAGCTCTGCTCACAGTTGCTCATGGTCTTTATAGCTTTTATTCATACAAAAATGTTGAATATTTTACCCATCTACTATTACCTGTTACAATAGGAGACATCCCAACCTGCAAAAACGAATTTCAGGGAGGTGGCGCTTCTCCCCCGCAACAGTCACCGATGCAGAGACCAGGTTGGTCAGGACAGGAGGGACAATAAAAGCGGGCGTCACGCCTAAATCCGCATTTACTGCGGACACGACATCTTCTTTGGGGTGTTCTTTGGGTAGGGGTACCAGCGAGGACATATTTTTTCACAGTGCTTCTGGAGAAGGGGGTGGGGTGGTATGTAGCAGTGGACGGTGTCAGTAGTTTTTTTTACTTTTAATAATAATTTTTTTTTACCATTTTTTTTTTTCACAATGCTTTTTGGGGGGGGGGGGGAGGTTGGGGCAGTGGACAGTGTTGGTAGAGCAGGGGAGAGCGGTATCAGTAGTTTATTTTATTTTATTTATTTTTTCCCATTTTTTTACAATTATTTTTTTTTGGGGGGGGGGGGGGGCTTTGGTGAGATGTCAGGGGTCTAAACAGACCCCTGACATCCCCCTTTGAGACAGACACAGGGACTGAGGACACGGGTTCCTCAGTCCCTTTCTCAGCACTAAAGATGAAGACAGAGGCTTCTGTTCATTCATAAAACTGAGCAGAGTAAACAGTTTATCACAGGACACAGGAGTGATCTCGCTCATTGTGTCCTATTCCTAACAGTTCCCCCGCATCCGGCGGGAGAGGAGGGGAGTCGGCTGCGGGTGACAAGGGGAGGGTGGTGGAGGACAGGAGCGGCAGAAGAGAACACGGGGGGCTGAAGGAGAACAGGGGAGGGGTGCCCGAGAAGGACATGGAGGGGGCTGGGGTAGCAGCATACAGAGAACAGCAGGGAATGATGGATGCTGCGGAGAGCAGCTGTGAACACCGCTCTCCCTGTATAGCTTTTTAGCCGACAGCCCCAGGAGGGAGAGAAGAAGTGTCTGCCAACTAAAAATCTATACAAAAGGAGATCGGTGTTCACAGCTGTTCCCGTCCACACTGAGACGGGAGATCGGGAGGCACGTGTGCGGGAGCCGCTGCAGAAATGCAGGAGACTCCTGCACCTCACAAGAGACTGGGGATGTCTGTAATAGGCCCATTAAGCTATCATTTAATTTATTTAAAATAGACTTGTCCATTAAGGCCCAAAGCCAGGAAACTTAAAAAAAATGCTTGTTTAGGTCCAGAAGGCACTGAAAAGTAGATTTCCTTACCCGATCCCCACAGTGTCTTCTCCTTCTCCCCCATGCACCACAGTCTAAGGTCTATCATCAAGACTATGCATAGTTCATAGGCCTGAACTGGGCATCAGGACTTAGAGGGACAGTCCACCACCTGAGCAAGGGGGAACGTTGTCTGCTGGGGGAACAGAGGATCAAGTAAGTTAAATGCTTTTGCCCTCCCCTAGACCTAAACAAACAGGTAATCCTCGCAGGCAGACACAGCACCATTGCAAGGGAGAATTTTCAGATTTTCTACAGTTGGGCTTTAAAATGTTAGTTCACCTTTAGAGAAAATATGTAACAGTGAACTCACACCGTACACCCTTGCCCTCCCTCTGTTTTCCTTTCTGTATTTACCTCCATGGGTAATGAGCTGTCAGTGCCCAGGCAGCTGGTCCGGCAGTCCGGAGATTTTCAGATGGGATGGGAAGATGGAATTTTATATCGCTGTTGTCCCTCTTCTCTGTGCAGCACATCCAGGATGGATCAGAGCGATACGGATTGGTTAGCACAGAGCATCTCCCCGATTCATCCCAAAAGCGATGAATAGAGAAAAAAAGAGGAGGAGGGGGGATCTCAAATCCCCGGACCACTGGGCCGGCACTGTAGGCAATGACAGCTCAACAGCCCTTTAAAGTCATTGTAAAGCTCGGAAATTAAATATGAACAAAGCATATCCCTCTAGAGTGTCTACTTGTCTCAATTAAGAGCTTGAAGTGTCATTTCTGTCTACCGTCTTGTTCCTCTGCTAACAGGATGAATCACTTCTGACAAGTTTTCCTGACACCAAGAGAATAGTGTTGACATAGGAAGGACCTCCAGCTGATTGACAGCCTCAGCTCTGTTCCTGTATGCTGGATAAAGGGAAGTGCGTCTCTTCCCTCCAATCAGCTCTCAGACCTCTCCTCGCTGATCTCTGCAGAGTGTAACTTCAGCTCTCCACCTCTTTTTTTTTCAACTCAGAGAAGCTTATAAATTCTGCATTTTGGGTGAATGCAGAGAAGAGAATACTACAGATAGACAGGTACAACTTATGTAGGATGATTGGTTTCATCTCTGTGTATCAAACAAGCATAGTCCCTTGATTGGGACTATGTAAGAGTTTACAACCACTTTGAGTACGCCTGGTTTTTATTCATGCATGTCGGGCAAGATTAAAGGGCATAAAGAAATGGATCCAACTAACAAAAATGCATAGAAATTATACCTTTTTGCCTATTTTACCATCCACCAAAAATTACACCTCAGGTCCTCTCAAACTGAAAGCACTTCCTCTGATTACACTGTATACTGTGAGTGTCACACAGTGTGCATTAGAAGCCACTGCAAGTCAGATAAAGTCCATCTCATTTGCTGGCTGGAGAACATCCAGCTTTTCTTCCAGCCCAACTTAACCTGCCCTGCCCCTTTCATTCATTGGAATTCACTTTTTCAATCATGGAAGATCAGCATCACATGTGGGCTTCATCTAGGGTGGTCTGCAGGTTAATGCGGTCTGCCTAGGAACATCCACTTCTCCAAAGCGTTTTGATATTTGCGCAACTCCTCCCAAGAGCCAGTTTACTGCCCTATTGCTGAGGATTCTTGAAAGGAGTCCGAGTGCTGTGGCGTTTTTAGAAAACTATATACAGCACTATGCCACCCCTCCCGTCCGCCATGATCTACCTGCATTCCATACAGAAGCATAGAGACCCAATGATATTTGTTGGTCTAAAATAAAGTACTTTATGTAATAAAAACAGAAAGGTTTTATTTAAAAAATGTATTTGCATGTTGATAAGGGAAGAAAAGAGGAACCAGAGAAGGCAAAACATAACACGGATTAAACTTCAGCTTTAAAGATATATATTTCTCATTTGGTTGCAGAAATTCTATAAAAAGCAGTGTTTACTAAATATAGTAAAAGTATTGTTTTGAAACAAAACAGTCATATAGTTATTGTGAATGCCTTAAGCCAAAATTACATGGATCGGAATTTGGCTGGTTCAGCAGGGACTAGCCTAGTGTCGTTCAATGTGTGGGCACCTTGGTTGTACAGAAGTAAATTTATGGATTGATTTCTGTACAACCAGCCTGTCAGATTTTCTTTGCTTGATCAGCACAACAGGCTATAGCTGGCAGCGCTGATCAGTGTATTCTTACAGCAGGGAAGCCTCCCCACTGTCAGAATACAATACGGGGGCTCCCCGAGTTACGAACTTCTGACTTGGGAACAAGTCCTACTTACGAACGGCAGGTGGCGCCGGCAGGCACATCGGAAAACATAGTCGCAAAACATTGGAACATGCCGTTCTGCCCATGCGCGTCCGAATTACGAACAAATCCGACTTAGGAACAAACAGGCAGTCCCTAACCCGTTCGCAACTCGGGGATCCCCTGCACCTCAGTGGGGAGGATGCCTACATCACCATCGAGTGTGCGATTGGGGGAATCAAGTCTTTTTTTTGTTTGCTCAACCTACCGGTTGAAAAAAAAAAAAAGACTAATCTATGGCCCATTTTAACATCTATTTGTGTTGTGGCACACAGCCCTATATGACCCAGGGAGTAGTCTGGACAGGGAAAATGTCTGCTTAATAAGGGTAATATGGCCAAGGAGAGAGTGGGTGGGTTCCCTGGCCCTTCAACCCACTTCAGGTATCTGATCAACAGGCAGGGGGCAATAAAATTTGGCTGTGGTGCTGCTTTGGGAGCAGAGAAATTTTGTATATATTCCTGTCTATACTGTAGGGCAGGGGTAGGCAACCTTAAAGAGGTGGAGATCTATCGAACAACATGGAAGAAGCCAAAAATCACCGGGCACAGTTTAGTCTCCTCACACCCGATTTAAGTCTCCAATTGCAGTACTAACATGTCACAAAGGCGTGCATTGCACGGCAATCATGGGTTTAATTCAGGTGGTGAGAAGGCAACATATCGCCATCTCACCACCTATCAACACACACTAAGATCGCTTTTCAGAGTAGCCGCACTTGTGAATGAGACCTTAGTTGCATTCAGCAACAGCACCTTAGGGCTCCTTCACACATAAAGTTGGGGGTGAAGATGTTTTTTCCTGCTGCTGGCACCACTCTGGAGACCACTAGCCAGAGAAGAGGTGACATGCAGTTGGTATCACTCCGCATGGGACAGGAGCCAGCATGACAGAGGAGGCATCAGCTTATGCGGCTCTTGCTCCCGTCTACAACTCTAACTTTACAAGTGGTCCCTCTGCATTGCACTGTTTGAGGCTCTGGAATGGAGAGTCAGCAAGCCAAGACCCTGATCTACCAGTCACCTGTCCATGATCTACTGGTAGATGCCAATCTACAGGTTGCTGACCCCCACTGCAGGGGTTTGAGAGCCAGTAAGTTTTATAGATGGTAGCCAGAAGAGTGACATTTCTTTCGATATTCGGTACCCCTTTAAGGAAAAATTTAATTTTTCTGCCTGTAGGCTAAGTGAGAAAACTCTGTAGCAATAGTTTTGTGGCCTTGCATGTTGCCAGTCTCTGGCATTTGACACCAAACTCCTACACTGCCTACAACTACTTATGCAAACAATGGACCGCTCATTAGAAACAGAAGAAACAGTGCACGTTGCAGATCCATTAACAAATGCAGGGGTCAATTCACTAAGAGAAATGCCGCATGAGATTTTCCACATGCAAATTATTATTAAAGGGGTTGTAAAGGTAAACATTTTTTTCACCTTAATGAAAGATACCAAATGTGTTGTTTTTCTTTTGTGAAGTTTAACCACTTGACGTCCGCGATATAGCTGAATGACGGCTACAGCGCGGACCTGAATTTACCGGAGGCCGTCATAGGACTTCCTCCCCTTTGCACGCTCCCCCCGCAGGGCATGCACTGTGATCATCAAGTCACTGAGAGTCGGGGGATCACTGATCCCGGCCCCTTACCACGTGATCAGCTGTCAGCCAATGACAACTAATCACGTGTGTAAACAAAAGCTCAGTAATTGTTTTTTTCTCCTCAAAAAAAGCCGATCACCGGCTTATGCTCAAGGGACATCGGTCCCGAAGAGGAAGGAGGCACATCTGCCTGCTCTGTGCCTGCCAGTGCCACCTGCCAGTGCCCACAATGGCCACCAGTGCCACCTATCAATGCCCATGAGTGTCACCTATTAATGCTCACAAGTGCCACCTATCAATGCCCACCAGTGGTGCCAATCAGTGCCTCATCAGTGCCACCTAGCAGTGCTGCCTTTCAGTGTAACCTACCCCCCCCCCATCACTGCCACCCATCAGAGCCCATCACTGCCAACCTTCAGTGCCATCCTATCAGTGCCACTTCTCAGTTCCCACCAATGCCACCTATCAATGCTCTTCAGTGCCACCCATCAGTGCCACCTCTCAGTGCACACCAGTGCTGCCCTATTGGTGCCCATCAGTGCAACCCATCCGTGCCCATCAGTGCAGCCTCATCCACGTACATCAATGAAGGAGAAAAATTACCTGTTTGCAAAATTTTATAACAAAATATAAAAATATTATCTATTTTTTTTTATTCAGTATTTTTAAAAAATTTTAATAACGAATAAAAACCGCAGAGGTGGTAAAATACCACCAAAAGATTGCTCTATTTGTGGGGAAGAAATGATAAAAACGTCCTTTGCGTACAGTGTTGTATGACCGCACAATTGTCATTCAAAGTGCGACAGCGCTGAAAGCTGAAAATTGGTCTGGACAGTAGGGGGATTTTAGTGCCCAGTAAGCAAGTGGTTAATGAATTATTTACATTTTTTCCAATATTTACCCTAAAACAAAATTTACCGAATTTGCTGTCTTTACCACAAATTCTGAACTGCATCTTTTATTAATATTGCACGTAAAGATTTCCCCAAAAAATACAAATATTGCATGCGATAACCATTTGTGAATTGTGAATATATAGCGGTATGGGAGAATATACAGATAGGGATGGGAGCCAAGCAGCACGTTTTCTAAGGTGATGGCTCCATATTTATTCACAACTCCTGCCACGTACATACTACGTCATCTTACTTTCATCACTTTCACTCTTGCCTCCATCTAACCAGCTATAATTAAGTAATAATCAACTTCCACAGACAGAATCTCAAGCTCTCTGTGATTCAGGTTGTGTATATACACTGTATATTCATATGCAATTATCTCTGCCAAGTTGTTATTATAGTACACAGCGGGGAGCTGCAGACGTTGGCAAACATTCTGTGTAAGTCGAGCACAGGAGCCAGAGCATTTACGTATGGGCTAATGAGGAAGTCCTGGACGGGACATTAATAGAAAGAAGTACAACACAAACTTTGCCTGGCCCCGTGTACATCCATGGAGGAACTTGGCCCCCAGCTGTGTCTTGTTCACTATCTTTTCTTAGGTAGGCATTACTGTATTTCTACAGATCAAATTGGCAGATAATTTTAACGGCTAAAGTACATCAATAAGTTTCAAATAGGACCAATAAACCAATTAACTGCACTTAGTGAAAACAAAAATATATACAGATACTCCTCGTTTAAAGACTTGCCCGTTTAACGACCACTCGGACTTCCGACCAGCTCTCCCCACCCGAACGACGCGTTATACATCATTGTATTTCACAGTACAGAATTTTCCTTTGTGTTCTGTACTTATTCAATTTAAAATGTTATTGAGTTGGAGTTTTGTGTTAAGACCTTTTTTTCACAATACAGTACTTAAGAATGCATAAAAATATTGATTACTTGTGGCTCCTCCTTTAACCACTTCTGGACTGCCGCATGCCAATATATATGTCCTAACTTTGAAGAGGGACATCTGTTATGGTCTTGACGTGGTCAGTAGTTAAAGCATTTGTTACTTCTATGAGAAAGTATCCTATTCTCTTTGTATTGATACATTTGTGTGAAATAACTGGTGATCGTGCTAGTCCCCTTGTTTTCCGATTAAAAACTGACCACACTAAGCAGGAGAACACACTGTGGTCAGTTCGCTAGCTATGCTGGGAACTCAGGTTGCAATGTTCAGACTTGTCCTGACACCCCCCCAGCACAGCCTATTACGAGGAAGCTCAGTGCACTGCTGCTTCTCCTTCCCCAGCTCTTATGCAGCTGAGAACAGAGGGAATGCAATCACTTTTTTTTTTTATCTATACAAAAATGTTTTGCATTTGATTTATTTTTTAAATGGAATAAATTGTTTTACAAGGTTATCATTTACAATTACTTTAATGTAATCGGTTAGTCCGGGGTTCTACTTTATACAATGCTCACCAAGTTGTCTCCCCAGCTGCTGCACAGCCAATACAACATGCTGGAATTTGCAGTTTAAACAACAGCAGGGGAGCCATTGTTTGTCTCTGCTTTATAGTCCATGTTTAACAATATAAATATTACATTCTTACTGAAATACACACACGCTTTTAAACCGTTTTACTGTTTTCACTCAAAATATCCTTTTCTTGGCATTTTCTAAGTCACCGTCTTCTGTTTTATACAACAATCTAAAATAAACAGTGTAAATGCGGCTATACAATTTACATTTTAAATGCAATTATTTAGATATATAAAAAGGTCAGCCCACCCATGGAATATACAAAGACAAACATGCTCAAATACCTAACAAAGACAAAGCAGGGGCCATGTAACCCACCAGAAAACAGGTGCATTGCCATTTACATTGTATGCAGAATTTATTCTGTATCAAATTATATATCTCAATATTGAGAAAAAGGGTTTTGATTTTTGCATTCACTGTTAAATTTGGTCTGCTCTTCATCTTAGTCATAATCAAAAGGGATTTCTGCATGGATGATTTACATTGGCTTGATCACTTTCATATGTATATGAAAAAAAAGTTAAGACGTTTCTCGTAAATGGATCTCACATCTCACAGGCAATTTAGACAATGGTGGCACCTTACTACTATCACTATCATCAAAATGCAACTGGCACATTCTCTAATGGACGCAGGCACACTACAGAGGAAGCAGCAAAAGAGTGAGACTTTATTTTATTTTTTTAAACTGAAAACTGATTTTCTGCAGTCTTTAATGACATCAAATCAACCTTAGTGTTCAGAGATTGTAGGGTTGATTTACTAAAGGTGAGTAAACGATGCACTTTGCAAAATGCAGTTGCACACTGCAAGAGCAGTTGCTCCAGATCAGGGGTCTCCAAACTACGGTCCTCCAATAGTTGAGGAACTACAATTCCCATCATGCCTAGTCATGTCTGTGAATGTCAGAGTTTTACAATGCCTCATGGGACGTGTAGTTCTCCAACAGCTGGAGGGCCGTAGTTTGGAGATCCCTGCACCAGATCTTAGTAGATGAGCAGAAGCTCTGCCGACTTCCATCATCCAATCATCACACGCAAGAAAAAAAAAGCAGTTTTTTTTTTCCTTGCTGTGATTGGGTATTCTTTGTAAAATAAAGCTTTTTTATTTTCATTTATTAAAAGCTCTGGAGCAACTGCAAAGTACATAGTCTATTTGCCTTTAGTAAATCAGAGAGTAGTGGTTAATGACTCATAATCTGAATGGTCTAAGAATATCAGTGGTGTACCCCAAGGTTCAGTGCTGGGACCCTTACTTTCTAATATCCTTATAAATTATATTGGGTCTGGGATTAAAAGTATAATTTCAGTCTTTGTAGATGACACTAAGCTATGCAGTGGAATAACGTTGGGATGTCTCCAATTTACAAGCCGACCTCAATGCTCTGTCTATTTGGGCGACTATGTGGCAGATGAGGATTGATGTTGATAAATGTAAAGTTATGCACTTGGGAGCTAAGAATATACATGCATCATACATTTTAGGGGGAGTACAAGTGGGGGGATCCATAGTGGAGAAGGATCTGGGGGTTTTGGTAGATAATAAGCTAAATAATAGCATGCAATGCCAAGCTGTGGTTTCCAAAGTGAGCAAAGTCCATTCTTGTATTAAGAGAGGTATGGACTCCAGAGAGAGATATAATTTTGCCCATGTACAAATCATTAGTAAGACCTCATCTGGAATATGCAGTTCAGTTATGGGCACCAGTTCTCAAAAAGGTTATTGGGGAACTGGAGAAAGTGCAGAGAAGGGCAACCAAACTGATAAGAGACATGGAGGAACTCAGCTATGAGGAAATATTAGAGGAACTGAATTTATTCTCTCTTGACAAGCGGAGATTAAGGGGGGTATGATCAACATGTACAAATATATAAGGGGTCCATATAGTGAACTTGGTGTTGAGTTATTCATTTTACGGTCACCACTGAGGAAAAGGGGCACTCTTTACGTCTAGAGGAAAAGAGATTTCAGTTCTGTGAAAATGTGGAATAGACTCCCTGCAGAGGTGGTTCTGGCCAGCTCAGTAGATTGCTTTAAGAAAGGCCTGGATTCTTTCCTAAATGCACATACCGTATATACTCGAGTATAAGCCGAGATTTTCAGCCTCTTTTTTGAGGCTGAAAGTGCCCCCCTCGGCTTATACTCGAGTCATCGCTGTCTGTCTGCCCGATCAGCGTGTCGAGCAGACAGACAGCGGCCATTCTAGGATTCAAAGGCCGCGCCTCCGTCTCCGCCTTCGCCTGTGATAGGCGGAACACTGAATTTCCCAGCAGTCTGTGTTCCGCCTATCACGGACGTCCTCTCATCCTCGTCCGTAGTATAAGGATGAGCGGACGTCCATGATAGGCGGACCACTGACTGCTGGGAAATTGAGTGTTCCGCCTATCACGGACATCCGATAGGCGGAACACTCAATTTCCCAGCAGTCAGTGGGAAATTGAGTGTTCCGCCTATCACCGACGGAGGCGCGGCTTTTGAATCCTAGAATGGCCACCGACGAAGAGCTGCGGGACGGGCCGGGACGGGCCGGGACGCAGGCCGGGACGGGACGCAGGCCGGGACGCAGGCCGGGACGCAGGCCGGGACGGGACGCAGGCCGGGACGGGACGCAGGCCGGGACGGACACAGGCTGGACGGACACAGGCTGGACGGACACAGGCTGGACGGACACAGGCAGGCTGGACACAGGTAGGCTGCACGGACACACACACACACACACACACACACACACACGGATGCATGGACACACACGGATGCATGGACACACACACACACACACACACACACACACACGGATGCATGCACACACACAGGGATGGATGGACACACACACACACGGATGCATGGACACACACACACACACACGGATGCATGGACACACACACACACACGGATGCATGGACACACACACACACGGATGCATGGACACACACAGGGATGGACGACACACAGGGATGGACAGGCATGTCTCACCCTCGGCTTATACACGAGTCAATAATTTTTTCCAGTTTTTTGGGGGTAAATTGGGGACCTCGGCTTATATTCGGGTCGGCCTATACTCGAGTATATACGGTAATATAACTGGGTAACATTTTTTTTTTTTTACAATAAAACCTTTATTTACGAAACAAAGATTGGCAATTTACAGCAGGTACCATGTTGACAGCAGGAATCATACATTTGACAAAATGGGTAAATCTTGGCGGCAGCTATCACTATTGCATACAGTAATGAGACAGGTGAAGCAGCATGTACTGACACAATCACAAACTGACAGTTCTTTGCGAGATGGAGCGGGAAAAACAGGCAGGGGGCCTGGATATACCCACTAGGTCTAGGTAGGTAGGTCATTACATGTATCAACACTATTGAGCCAGGGGTATTTTGCCGTATTTAGGCAGGCATCCCGTGCGCATAGATTTCCTTCTTAAAAGGGGAGAACTCTATTAATGGCGGATTTCCACTCCTGAATAGTCAGGGGCATAGGTTGGAGCCATCTCCTGGCCACAAGGAGCCTAGCTATGAAAAGCGATTCCTGGAGGAATATTTTGTGGAACTTGTCGGAGTCAGGGTCAGGGAAGATTCCCAGTAAACACAGTTTTGGGCAAACTGTCAGGGGGGATCCCATTTTATCGTGGATGAATTTTACATCCTGGGTCCAATAATTTTGCATATCGGGGCATGACCAAAGGAGGTGGAAGAATGTGCTGTTGGGGCTGGCGCATCTGGGGCATAGTGGGTTACGGGTGGGTTTATATTTGGCCAGGCGAAGCGGGGTCAGGTACGACCTGTGTAGGATGTAAAGGTGTGTGAGTCGGTCTGAGAGTTTAGTGGATACTTTTTTACAGGCCTCTAGTGCCTCTTCCCATTCATCCTCTTCCAGCCCCCCCACATCGTCAGACCATCGGTCTTTCAGCCTGTAGGCGATTAATGTCGCCGTCGGACGAAGAAGGGAATTGTAGAAGACCGAAATACGTTTTTGGGATTCGGGGCCCGTCACTGTACCTATAGGGTCTAGACACCCAGTGTGGGGAGAGGCGTCAGGGAACTGGGCCTGAAGGGCATGGCGGAGCTGCAGGTATCGGAAGTGCATAGAGTTAGGAAGGGCAAAGTCGTCTTTAAGTTGTTGGAACGATTTAAGGATACTCCCGTTGTACACATCTGAGAGGTATCTCACCCCTCTGCACATCCTTACAGCGGGGTCTGGTACGGTTGTCAGTTCTCGCAATCCCGGGTTGTTCCAAAGGGGAGTGCGTAAGCAGCAGTTTCAGTTTGCGTTCTATCACCTCCCACACCCTGCAATGATGATGTAACATTCCCGCACCGTTCCCCAGCCTACCGGTGTCTTTATGGCATTTAAAAAGGATTTGGAAGGGATGTACTAACCCAGGGGTGAGGGTAGGGCAAACCAAGGCTAAGTAGCGATCCTTTTCACCTTTGTCCAAATAGAAAAAGTGGGACAATTGTGCTGCTAGGTAATAAATAAATAAATAAATAAATAAATAAATAAATAAAGTGCTGCGCCCCACAGCTCAATGGGATTTTTCAAAACCTGCCAGGGCAACTGGGTAAAATTTATAGGTAAAGTTGATCCAGGGAAAATCTGATTGCCTCTCTGGGATCAGGAAGGAATTTTTTCCCCTGCTTTAGCAAATTGGACCATGCTCTGCTGGGGGTTTTTCGCCTTCCTCTGGATCAACTGTGGGTATAGAATTGTGTATATTTGGCACTGTATGATATTTTTTATTTTAATTTAATTTTTTTATGGTTGAACTAGATGGACTTGTGACTTTTTTTTCCCCCTAGACTTTGGACTACAGAGGACGGTTCATAGCAAGAAAGAGGTGCTTCCAAATAATTTGCTCACGTGATCCTGGCATGTGACCCACTGCCGAATGCGAAGGGTGAATGGTACTCTTTAATCTACTTGCTTAATCATTTTATACATTACATGCCTATAGGATTTACACCACTAGCAGCCCCTTTTTAAAACAAACACAACGATAAGGATCTTTATTTTACCCATTGGACCATTTTCATGTTGGGGAAGAAGCAGGCGCCATCGGCAGAGTGTACCCGTGCACAACCACTCACTTGTACCGGTGGCTGTACATGGCACATATGGCTCCCCAGGCCCAGAAAGTACCAGGGAGCCATGCATGATATTGCCTTATGGTGTTGTAATTATTCTCTACCTAAAAATGTAATCATTAGTCTTGAGTAGGATTCTCAAAGGGTTTAGGTCTTCATTGTTCCATTATGTATCAAAGACGCTGCATGTATTAATAATCAAAGAAACAACAGATTAAAAATCAGTGCTTATAGTCTTTACTGTATAAATAAATCAATGCTTGTCCCGATAGTAAAGTGCTATATAATTAAAAACTATCAAGACAACATGCTCAGTATAAAATCTTAACAGTACTGGACCTTATAGACAGTCAACTATAATGTTAAAAGTAAAAAAACAAAAAAAAAAAAACTGTCCACTAATCTCCATAGGAGTAAATACTACTTAATGCAAACAGTTTTATATACATACACAAAATCCCATATATATATATATATATATATATATATATATATATATATATATATATATATATATATATATATATATATATATACACACACACATACACACACACAAACAGCTGCAGGGGACACACACACACACACACACAGCTGCAGGACACACAGGAATGTATAGAAAACCAACCTCCTGATAAATGAGCTGGAACAGAATATACATATTTATTTTCTGAACTTCAAGCATCTATAAACCACTATCATTTATTTCAGGTATGTATTCAGTAAAAAGTGATACACGTTTTTACGTATCATAAGTACCTGTATATTTGATAATATCAGCCTCCTGTAAAGCCCTGTACAGCAGCACTTTAACTGGGAGAGGGAGCATCAGCATTCATCAGGCTCATTTAGACTTGTGGTAGCCCCCTGAAGAGGAGTTCGCTATCCAGAAGGTGTTATAGAAACATAAAAGAGTCACAGCCCAAGTGGTCCATCAAATCTGTCCCTTTTTTTTTGTTTGTTTGTTTTTTTTTTAGGTATGAATCTATGTTTGAATCCACTTAAAGTAGGGTTATTGTAATAGGGTCCAATTCCTGCCAGCCCCTATTTAATAGTAAGATGTACTACACAGTGTGTGTGTGTGTGTGTGTGTGTGTGTGTGTGTGTGTGTGTGTGTGTATTTTTATGTTTTAATTCTGCTTCTAAATACCTTTTTTCAAATCGCTGATGTGCGGTCACCGATCTAAGGACCACAGTGGGAGGGGTTGCATTTCCCTTCTGACATCAGCCAGGCGTTCACGTGAAAATGTGAAAAATGGTATTTAGCTGCAGAATAAAAAAAATAAAAAATAAATAAAAAAATCACACACTGTGTAGTACATCTTGTTATTACAGATGGGCTGGCAGGAACTGGAAACACTAACTTTACTGACAGACGAAATAGCGGCAAGAGGGGGGAGCAGAGGAGACGGCTCACACACAGACACTCGAGCTGACAGGAAGGGAGGGATGGGGAGAGGAAGAGCAGCGGGCTGACGGAGGCACGTAAACTGACCAAGGTATCATGGATCAGCAGCCATGAATACCATGGTCAGCACACTAAGAGGAACACAAGTTGCGGCTGGTACTCAATATTTTTTTTGGGGGGGGGGGGGGAGCAAATCAACACCATTCCGAGACAGACGGGAAGGGTGCAATTCCCCCACCGCATAGGAGACGGATAGCAAGGAGGCAGGCAGAGGCCTCCTTACCTTAGGAAGCAGAGACAGATGACAAGGATCCAGAGTAGGGCTGCTGCTCCTCACTCCAGCTACTCGGGCCCATTGCTTCTCCTCCTGGCCAAACAGGAAGTGGGTCCTGAGACCAGATTGGTCTCAGGACCCGCTCCCTGATTCGCAGAGAGGAGAATCAGGAAGACAATAGCAAATATTAATTTGCCATTGTCACACAACTGGGTGGGGTCAGCGCCCCGAGCCCATCCTTTTTTAAAGCCAATTAGAGCCTCGGGCTCTAATCGCGTGCTTCAAAAAAAATCCATTGAAAGCCGAGGGAGGGGGGAGAGAGAGAGAGAGAGAGAGAGAGAGAGAGAGAGAGAGAGAGAGAGAGAGACAGAGAGAGACAGAGAGAGACAGAGAGAGACAGAGAGAGACAGAGAGAGACAGAGAGAGACAGAGAGAGACAGAGAGACAGAGAGACAGAGAGAGAGAGAGAGAGAGAGAGAGAGAGAGAGAGAGAGAGAGACATGATGTCATAAGCCTAGGCTTTTTATCAGACAAGAAACAGGAAGTGGGCTGTATAAAAAAGGTATTTACTAGCATAAAAAAATGTTTTACTATCAAAAGTTAAAGCAACAAGGGCAGAAGATTTAATAGATGGAAAGTTGAAAAAAAATGACTGAAGTTCCACTTTAAGGCCCATACACACAATAAGGAGATTGAAAGATAAATTTTGTACGGCGAACGATTGGCTGATTATATTATCGTTCATATAGCGATTTCGATAGCCGATTCCGACTTCTCGGATGGCAAAAAGTGAAGGTGCAGGCTAGAATTTTTTTTATCGTAAGTGATCACAACATCTGATTTTTATTTAACTCCTTCAGATCCGCGCTATAGCCGAATGACGGCTACAGCGCGGATCTGCTTTGCTGGGAGGACATCTATTGATGTCCTCCCTTTTGCAGCTTCGCTATGCACCCCTGAAGGGGGGACGCGCTGCGATCACAGATCCGAGTAAGGGGGGCGATCCCGGCCCCATGATGTAAACAGAGGATCGGTAATTGTTTTTTTTTTCTTCTCACACTGACAGCGTGAGGAGAAAAAAAAGCCGATCACCGGCTGCTGTTTGCAGGGACATCGGTCCCGAAGATTAACAACATATTATGTGCCCACCAGTAATGCCTGCCAGTGCCACAAATCAGTGCCTACCAATCAGTGCTGACAGTGCCCACGTTACTTAAGTGCCATCAATCAGTGCCACCTATCAATGCCCACCAGTGCTGCCAATCAGTGCCACCAACAGTGCTGCCCATCAGTGTCACCTACCAGTGACAATCAGTGCCCATCACTGCCACCTATCAGTGCACTTCAGTGCCACACATCAGTGCCCCTCAGTGTCACCTATAAGTGCCCATCAGTGCAGCCTCATCAGCGTACATCAATGAAGGAGAAAAAATACCTGATTGCAAAATTGATTAACAAAATATAAAACAGTTTTGTTTTTTTAAATCGGTCTTTTTTAATTTTTTTAACAAAAAATAAAAAACCCAGAGATGATCAAATACCACCAAAAGAAAGCTCTATTTGTGGGGAAAAAAATGATAAAAATTTCATTTGGGTACAGTGTTGTCATTCAAAAGGGTGACAGCACTAAAAGCTGAAAATTGGTCTGGGCAGGAAGGGGGTTTAGGTGCCCAGTAAGCAAGTGGTTAAAGTGTACATTTAAGTGTATGGCTATCCGATTTTCTCATTGTGTGTAGAAGGCTTTACTGTTGACTGCCTCTCTACCACTGCTGGAAGTCTAGTTGCCTGCTCACCACCTGTTTTTGAATGCGGTTGCGGCATGGCCCCATTCACTTGAAACATTACAATGCATCATGCCCACATCCAGTTGCCTTTTGCATCTTAAAGCTAGCCACAGACTGGATTTTTTTTTCATTCAGCCAGGTGGCTGAACAAAATAAATCTAACATATTCCTCCATCCAAATGCTGATCACACGGGCAATGCTTTACAGGCTAAAAAAAATTTAAAAAAATAAAAAATAAAAATAAAATTATTATATATACATACAAACACACACACACACACACACACACACACACATATATATACATACACACACACAAACACACTGAGTTGGCTGAAGCTATTGTCAGTAATTTATAGGAAGTACTTTTTTTATCATCAGATAAATGTCTTTATTTTTATTTATCTGATGCTTTCAAAAGGTAAAGGAGAGATTTGAGGTCTTATAGACCCCAGATTTCTCCATAAAGAGGACACCTTATCCCTTATTTCTATCACAAGGGGGGGTGGTTACATTCCTTGCAAATAGGAATAAAAGTGATAAAGTAAACAGACAAGTGCAAAAAAAAAATTTAAATAGTCCCTGAAAAAAAAAAAAAAAAAAAAAATGAAAGAGCCCCCATTTCTCTATGCTCGTGTACAGAAGCGAACGTATACCTAATTCGCACACGCATTTAGTAAACAGTTTTCGCACCACACGTGAGGTAGTGCCGCAAATGTTATAGCGAGATCTACAATTCTAGCTCTAGACCTCCTCTGTAACTCTAAGCAGGTAACCTGTAAATTTTTAAAGCAGCACCTATGGAGATTTTTAAAGTATCGTCGTTTTTTCACTATTCCATGTGCGTGCGCAATTTTTAATTGTGACATTTAGAGTCCATTCACACAGGGCAACACAACTTGCAGCGTGACTTTGGGAGGCAACTTAGACAACTTGAGTATGAATCACAGCGTGACTTGGGGCAACTTCAACACGACTTCAAGTCGCCCCCAGGCCAGGCGACTTTGGTCAATCACAGAATAATCAGCTCTCGAGGGGGAACTCCATGCCAAATTTTAAATAAAAAAGCGGCATGGGTTCACCCCTAAGAGCATACCAGGCCCTACACCGAAAAAACGGTGTGGAGGTCCCTCCAAAATCCATACCAGACCCCTATCAGAGCACGCAGCCCCGGCTGGTCAGGAAAGGAGGCGGGGACGAGCGAGCACCCCCTCCTGAACCGTACCAGGTCGCATGCTCTCAACATGGGGGGGTGGGTGCCCTGCCGCCCACCCCAAAGCTGCTTGTCCCCATGTTGATGAGGACAAGGGCCTCTTCCTGACAACCCTGGCCGTTGGGGGATCTGCAGGTGGGGGGGGCTTCTCGGAATCTCAAAAAGAGGCTTGGTCCTTAAGTGAATGAAAAAGTAAACACACATATCTATCTATCTATATATATACACACACACAGACACACACACACACACACACACACACATTTATATATTTTTTTTTTTTTTTTTTGTCATTTTCGGTCTTTGGCACCAAAATTTCCATTTGGTACACCTCTACTGATTCGGATTAAATGCACATGCATTGTATTAGGTTTCAACAGTACAGTGGTTTGCTGCTACTCCTTGCAGATCATATAACAGATGTCCATTCTGTATACAGCCAATAGCTAGACTTTTGTTATAGCAAAGAGAAGCTTTCTCACAGGTCTGCACAATAAAAGACGGATACATTTCCACATCTTGCCGCACCAAAAACACCTGCTCCACATATACCGGCTCACAAAACAACTCCACCATTCTCCGAACCCTGCCAGCAAATATGTCACGAAGCTTTAAGCATCAAAATGTCTTTGCCTTTCTTTGTGTGGGATCACTTGAATAGTCATCGCTGGAAATCTGAATACAGAAACCACATGTGTAGCTGGAAAAAACATCCTGCGTACTCTACTGCTAAGCGGAAATAATTGACAGCCACGGAAGCAAGACAGTACGTGACAAAGAGGAATCGAGTTTAAAAAGTTCTACTTCCTATTTGAAGGGCCTTTAAAATTGATAGTGTAGTTAAATGCCAAGCATTTTCACAACAGCACTAGAGCCCACTTGTTCTATTTAAAGTAAACCTGTGCGGCTCACAATATGTGGGCTGACCATGCCAACTTATTTTTTTTTTTTTAAATACAAGCATGCATCTTAAACAACGTGACTCCAGAACAGACAAAATGTTTTCTTAAAGCCCTATAGGCCGTGAAGGCCTAGATAAGTTTCGGGGTTTTTTTTCTCTCTTTGCATTGTCTAAATGTTTAATGTACATTTCATCTGTTAAAACTAATAAAAATTATTGGAAATGAAATATACAAGCATGCAAGACAAGGAGTTCAGAATTCATGGACCATGTGCCTGTTCTAAGTCAGGGACTCGTTGGGTATTGGTGTAAGGATTAGTATGACTGTCCTGGTGGCAGCAAATACTGAAAAGAAGTCTGCAATGGAAACACACCCATATTTCAATTCTCATAGATTTACTTTAACATTGAACATGCGATAATTATATACCTACAGTATATGTAGATTGTAAATAAGAGTGATAATAAAAGCACATGGTAACGTTTAGGTGTTGATGTTCTAAAAGCAGAGTTGCTTAACCTTTTTATCCCAGAAGAACCCTTGAAATAATTTTCTGGTCTTGCGGAACCTCTGCTAAAACCAATTTATGGGTGTCAGGGGGATATATTCTCCCTACTTTGGTTGCCAGTGGGAAGAAGGCCGCACACTAATATTGGTGGACAGTAGGGAAGAAGGCCGCACTAACATTGGTGGACAGTAGGGAAGAAGGCCGCACTAACATTGGTGGACAGTAGGGAAGAAGGCCGCACTAACATTGGTGGACAGTAGGGAAGAAGGCCGCACTAACATTGGTGGACAGTAGGGAAGAAGGCCGCACTAACATTGGTGGACAGTAGGGAAGAAGGCCGCACTAACATTGGTGGACAGTAGGGAAGAAGGCCGCACTAACATTGGTGGACAGTAGGGAAGAAGGCCGCACTAACATTGGTGGACAGTGGGAAGAAGGCCGCACTAACATTGGTAGGCAGTGGGAAGAAGGCCGCACTAACATTAGTAGACAGTGGGAAGAATGCCGCAATAACATTGGTAGATAGTGAAAAGAATGCCACACTAACATTAGTAGATAGTGAAAAGAATGCCGCCCTCACATTGGTGAACAGTGGGAAGAATGCCGCCCTCACATTGGTGAACAGTGGGAAGAATGCCGCCCTCACATTGGTGAACAGTGGGAAGTATGCCGCCCTCACATTGGTGAACAGTGGGAAGAATGCCGCCCTCACATTGGTGAACAGTGGGAAGAATGCCGCCCTCACATTGGTGAACAGTGGGAAGAATGCCGCCCTCACATTGGTGAACAGTGGGAAGAATGCCGCCCTCACATTGGTGAACAGTGGGAAGAATGCCACCCTCACATTGGTGAACAGTGGGAAGAATGCCGCCCTCACATTGGTGAACAGTGGGAAGAATGCCGCCCTCACATTGGTGAACAGTGGGAAGAATGCCGCCCTCACATTGGTGAACAGTGGGAAGAATGCCGCCCTCACAATGGAAGACAGTGGGAAGAACGCTGCACTAACATTGGTCGACAGTGGGAAGAATGCCATCCTTGGGAACAGCTAAAAAGATTCTTAGTGTCATGCCCCCAAGTGGCTTTGGCCCTGGAACTATGCAGCCACCATTAAATGGAAGATCATCCATATCTCAAGAGAGTCCTAGATGAGAATGAATGTCCCAGAATGTTCAGGAGCCCCAAGACCTTGAACAGGGATATGCAATTAGCAGACCTCCAGCTGTTGCAACACTAAAAGTCCCATCATGCCTCTGCCTCTGGGTGTCATGCGTGTGGCTGTCAGAATCTTGCTATGCCTCATGGGACTTGTAGTTCTGCAACAGCTGGAGGTCCGCTAAGTGCATATCCCTGGTCTAGAGGAATCATTCAACAAATATCTTCCTCCACCTTTGGCCAGATCCATCGACCTCCAAATCGTGACAAATCGTTTTTATTTCAGTACAAGCGGCCGCAAAACTGTTACTTCTAATTCTGAACTATTCGTAACCCATACAAGAATAAGGGAGAAGGGTCTACAATGAGTCAACACAACCCCGAACTAAGGTTCAAATGTAAGACCCTGTTCACTAGTGCGATTCAAAACATGGTCCCTGACAAAGCAAAGAGGATTTCCATTATTTTCTTGTTCATACCTGCACCATGCCCTTCTGTGCATCATGAAAAATACTACAGGAGATTTCTTTTTTTTTTTGTGCATCCAGAAACGCATCAAAAACGCATCCGAAATGGATCTGGAGGACGTTTTTGTGATGTGAACGGGCACTAAGGCAGCCCATTTCTTTTTGAATGGGCTTTCAATACACCACAGAGTGTCCAAAATCAGACTAGACCACTTTTTTGTAATGCAACATACAAAAAATCATTGACGTAAGTTTAGGTGCCATTAGAAATGAATTACATCGCATTGCATCAAAGTGTGATTTGGACCTAATGATGAACTCTAGATAAAATTCATCAGTATGTGAAAAGCAATTTACCAATGTCTTCCTGTCATGTTTGGTTTTACCGTTTCAACAAAATATGTAACATTCCCTAAGAATTGTATGTCAGACATTATGCTGCCTCTATACTGTAGGTGCTGAATAACAGAGCAGCCAATAACTTACTGCAGAACCGTCCAAAACTGAATCCACCATCCATCACATTCCCCTGAAGTTGCTGTCAGCGGATTGAGATGGACTTTCAGATTGTATGGTGCAACCGGTTATAGTCAGACCAAGTGTATTCAGAATGCCATGCAATTCACCAATCATTTTATAATAAAAGAGCGTTTCCTCCAAGTCGCATATACCAGGCATGGATTGCAAATTAAATAAATCTGCGCAAATGCAAGTACCAGGTCTCATGTACACTGGGGGTTTAGCTATTGTACCTGAAATTCCAGCCTTTTCACGAAGGTGAAAAGCAGGGGTGCACCTGCCAGGAGCCTGGCTGCATTCACAGCCGAGTGTCACATTTTTGAGCGTTTTTTCGAGCATTTGTATGCGTGTTTTTGAGCATTTATGTATAGATTTTCTAAAGCGTTTTTGAGTTTTGATGTTTTTCTCCAATAGAGAAAAGTATCATCTGTTTCATCATGTGTTGCTTTGTTTTTCAGCTTTTTCATCCAATCTTATTTACTATTATTAATGTATTCATTTTTTTACTTTTTTTTTCTGTAAGGTGTTAAAGGTTAGAGTTTAAAAGGTTAGGGGGTTCATTTACTTATTAAATATTTATTTACTTATTGTTTATTTGTTTTGTTAGCTTAGGGGAATAAGGTTATTGGTTAATATTATGCCACTTACACACGACCGGACTTTGACGGACTTGGTTCGGCGGACTGGAATCCGTCGGACAATTTGATCATGTGTGGGCTCCAGCGGACTTTTTCTTCCCAAAAGTCCGGTGGACCTAGAAATAAAACTTACTTCAAATCTTTCCGACGGACTTGAGTCCGGTCGAAAAATCCGGTCATCTGTGTGCTAGTCCGACGGACTAAAACCGACGCTAGGGCAGCTATTGGCTATGAACGTCCTTATTCTACGTCATCACGTTCGAACTCGTCTGACTTTTGGAGTGATTGTGTGTGGCCAATTCTGTTCGTTTGAAAGTCCGGGGGACCTCAGCTGATTGTCCGCCGGACCAAGTCCGTTGAAAAGTCCGGTCGTGTGTGGGTTAGGGTTTTTTTTAATCTATTTATTAAATTATTTATTTTCATTCAATTATTGCATTTGACCGGAAATCGTTACAAAACACGCAAAGCGCCCTAAAACATTTAAAAATCATTGAATCAAGTGGTCTCCGTGCATTTCTATGGAACAAAAATAACTGTTCGAAAATGCACCAATCCACCCAATTCAAGCTACAAATCAGCTCCAGAACTCTTTTGCGTTTCAGGGGACATTTAGTGGAGATGTGAAATAACTCCATAGAGAACATGTGATTTTTTTTTTTTCTCCTCCAGCGTTTTCGAGCTTCAAGCTACAAAATGCTGTGGTGTAAATGGGGACCAAATGTCTCAGAGGCTGAAAAATATGGTGTCTGGCCAGTGAACCAATTGGTACTACGGAATGCAAGAAGTCACCCCAGACATGCCCCACTCTGGACAAAAGGTGCACCTCCCTACACCAGCTCAGAACTGGTCTTACTTGCTGTTGGTTCTTGATCTCCAAACTGGTGATGAGTCTTTAAGATTCTGTTGCTGCCAAAGCTTCAGGTTCTTGGAGTGATGGTAGTAAGAACTACCTGTTGGAAATTTTACCAAAATTTGTGCAATTTTTTTCCAGAGTCATCAGCAGGTAGTTCCAAAGGGGATTACTGCTCTTAAAAGGGCCATCAAGATTTTATTGAATTTCCCTGTGTGTGTCTTGGTGTTAACAGAATACTTAAAGGCTGAACTCCAGGTATGATGTTTATTGCACACTCATATTGGTTGCAGATTAACTTGTACCATAACAAGTGTGTGTTATTGCAATACATCCACAACAGAACACTAAAAACTGAACTCCAGATAAGATCTTAATATCATACATGGATTGGTCCAACTTGAACCAAGGTAAGTTTTCATATCTCATACCTGAGGGTCCTCTGGGGAAGTGGACACTCGCGGTAGTAGTCAGTGCTCCTATAGTGATAACCACAATCTTCTGTGTCCTGTGCTGAGCAGATGCCCCACTGCACACAGGAGGTCACTCACTAGGCACTGCCACCATTTACAGAACGCTTTTTTTTTTTTTCTTCAATGAATACAAGACGTTCTGTGATTGCATGAGGTGGAGGGGATAGGTGAATTAAGTCACAATTGCTGCTAATGCACCACAATGGATGAAAAAACATGCCTTTTTTTTTTTTTCTTCCAACGCAATGCACTGTATATGCGTTGTGGTGCGCTAGGCTATAAAGTACAAAGCCTTGGGGTGCGATAACAAATGACACTGCATATAACGCAGGTGCGTTCCCGTGCATTGTAGTAACACGAGTCGCCACAATGTACAAGTGCAAAGGGGCCATTAAAGTGGTTGTAAACCCCATTATATACCCAGTGAGGTGATACGCAGCATGAAACTAATTCATCTGCAGTCTTCTCCTCGCTATATCCGTTCAAAGCCCAGAATGACTAAGGCTTGTCTGAGCTGTCAGAAAAAAAAGAGGGTGGAGAGCTGAAATCACACTCTGCAGAGTTCAGTGAGAGCTGATTGGAGGGGAGAGACATACCTCCTTTCACGCAGCACACATGCCTATCCATGGCTCTATAGCTGAGGCTTTCAATCTAATGGAGATCCCTCCCCTGTCACCTTTTTTCTCTTGGTGTCAGGAAAACCTGTTAGACTCATGCTGATAGCAGAGGAAGGAAACAGCAGACAGAAATTACACTCTGTGCTCTAGAGTAGTCGTCTCCAAACTGTGGCACTTTGCTTGCTTCCATCTGGCCCTTGGGACACTTTTCCTCCAACTGACACCAATGATGAGGCATCATTCCTCCCACTGACACCATCAACGGGGCACTATTCCTCCTGTTAAAACCAATGATGGGGTACTATTTCTCCTGCTGACACCATCGATGGGGCACTATATCTCCCGCTGACACCATCGATAGGGGCACTATTCCTCCCGCTGACACCATCGATGGGGCACTATTCCTCCCACTGATACCAATGAGAGGGCACTATTCCTCCCGCTGATACCAATGAGAGGGCACTATTCCTCCCGCTGATACCAATGAGAGGGCACTATTCCTCCCGCTGACACCAATGATGAGGCCCTATTCCTCCCACTGACACCATCAATGGGGCACTATTCCTCCCACTGACACCATCACTGGGGCACTATTCCTCCCACTGACACCATCACTTGGGCACTATTCCTCCCACTGACACCATCACTGGGGCACTATTCCTCCCACTGAAACCATCACTGGGGCACTATTCCTCCCACTGACACCATCACTGGGGCACTATTCCTCCCACTGACACCATCACTGGGGCATTATTCCTTCCGCTGACACCATCACTGGGGCATTATTCCTCCCACTGACACCATCAACGGGGGCACTATTCCTCCCGCTGACACCAATGATGAGGCCCTATTCCTCCCACTGACACCATCAATGGGGCACTATTCCTCCCACTGACACCATCACTGGGGCACTATTCCTCCCACTGACACCATCACTTGGGCACTATTCCTCCCACTGACACCATCACTGGGGCACTATTCCTCCCACTGAAACCATCACTGGGGCACTATTCCTCCCACTGACACCATCACTGGGGCACTATTCCTCCCACTGACACCATCACTGGGGCATTATTCCTTCCGCTGACACCATCACTGGGGCATTATTCCTCCCACTGACACCATCAACGGGGGCACTATTCCTCCCACTGACACCATCACTGGGGCACTATTCCTCCTGCTGCCACCATCACTGGTGCATTATTCCTCCCACTGACATCAATGGGGCACTATTCCTCTTGCTAAGACCAATGATGACTAGTCCCCCTGTTAAAACCTATGATGGGGCAGTGTCTTCTTTTTTGTTTAAAAAGTTTAGAGCCCCCTGCCCTAGAGTGAGACAAGTACACACTATAGAGGGATATGCTTTGTTCATATTTCATGTCTGGAGGTTTACAACCACTTTAACACAATGCAACAATGTAAACTACGCCTGAAAATTAATATACTGGTCAACTAAAGTTGCCATTCTAGCATTGTAGCCCCTTTCACACAGATCCGCTGTGTTTTTTTTTTTATCAGTGTTTTGCCCTAGGCTTACATAAGATCAGGCAGTTTTGGTGCGTTTTCTGCAAGTGCCCCAACAGTCTTGCATTTAAGGATCAGAATGCAAGGCAGGGGGTCTCAAACTGGCAGCCCTCCAGCTGTTGAAAAACTACAAGTCCCATCATGCCTCTCTGCCAGTGGGAGTCATGCTTGTAACTGTCAACCTTGCAATGCCTCATGGGACTTGTAGTTTCACAACAGCTGGAGTGTTGCCAGTTTGAGACTCCTGGTGTAAGGTGATCTCAATTAATGATGAACCCCAACTCCCCCCCCCCCAGTAATTGGCATGTAATGTCCTTTTCAATAAACAATCAAAACAGTCCAAATTCAAATGAACCCCATCCATTATGGCCCGTACGCACGATCCGAATATCATACGACAGATCGTACGATCTTGTTCGCTTAATAAACGCAAGCAGAAATTCAATATATAAAGTCGCGAAAATTCTCGTATTACAGAACAAAAAAATAAAAAATCTGAAGTGATGTCATGTATTTCTATTGTATTTTCGGATGACAACTGTACTGACTAAACGAAAATCGCACGATCTGGTATCATACGAGGAACATTTTCGTGCTTGTCCAGTCGAATAATAATCAGATGAACTGTCGTGATTGGCTCTCGAAAGTAGTGTACACACGATCTGAAAATCGTACGATTCTTCCTCGTACGACAGTTTTTGTACGATATTCGGATCGTACGCATGGGCCATTAGTCAGCTCTGGACGATTGACACACCAGTATCTCATCATCCAATCATGGGCTGCTGATTGCTTTGATCACAATCTAATGAAAAGCTCCAAACAATCCTCCATGTGGAGGGCAGCAGAAGTGTGATGCAGAGTCAGGCACACACGATGACAGCTCAGTAATAATAATAATAATGATGAGATCTGATTGGTCACAACACATGATCACTGACTATTATGCCATAACACACACTGGCTCGGCTTTATCCATGACCACGTTGCTGATTTGGCCATTGCTGTCGGCGATCTGATAGAATGATCGTACTGTGTATATCAGTGCAATCCAGAGGGGGTCATCTTCATAGAGATCTGACTAGATATACAACTTGTGATCACAGCAACCAGCAAACTTGCCACCCCAGCACACAGCCCGATGTGGCAGGAGTCCAGGGTGGGCACATAGTGTGGGGGGGGGGGGGGTGATCATCAGATGTGCCCCACTGCCCAGATCAGAACACCGATCATCAGTCCCATTCCGATCACAAGCTGTCATCTGTGTATTACTGACTTGTATAGAGCTGGAGAAGTAAGAGGCTCCCCCCTCCAGTGCTGGGGATGGGGTCAGTGTCAGCAGCAATGCAGATCGTGATAGATCGGTGGATGGATGGCCACCTACCTGTATGCAGGGCAGCGATCGTCCCCGGGCACTCCACTCTGTGTGCTCTCTGGGCTCAGCAGCAGCAGCAGCAGCAGGCTGGGAGGTGTAGAGAGGAGGAGGGGAGGAGATGGAGGAAGGGAGGAGTTGTATGTTGGTTGCCCGCCTAAGTGAAGCAATGCTGTGATCAGGCTTCATGTCACTTTGTGTGTGATGGCATCAGTGTACAGATGGGACTTCCTCCCCCTTGTCACTTATCTTCCCCCCACATCCTGTAATGTGCTCTATGTACACAGATCCTGGGAGGTGTGATCAGACCTTCCCCACCATCACTCATGGACTTCAGGGAACTTTCTGCACAAAAAACTTTCTGTACAAAAAAACTTTCTGCACAAAAAACTTTCTGTACTAAAAAAAAAAACTTTCTGCACACAGGCAAAAAAAAACAAAAAAAAAACATTTGGATCCCTGTAGCAGTTTTTTGTGTAATGCATCTAAACACGCTATTATTATTAATAATTACTATACAGGATTTATATAGCGCCAACGGTTTGCGCAGCGCTTTATAAATAAAAACATATGTGCATAGCTCCCAACTGTCCCTGATTTTGAGGGGCTGTCCCAGATTTGGCGCAATGTCCCTCTTTCCCCCTCATTTGTCCCTCATTTTCATCTGATCTATATAGTTACATATAAAATGCACTTTTTATCTTTCAAAAAGTGTTTCCCAGCACTAAACCTTTCATCCAATTTCTAAATTGCTGCATTTGTACATTTTAAAAGCCAATATAAAGGAATAGTAGTGGTTAAAAAAAAAAAAAAAAGCACTTGGGAATTAACCTTTTTTTGGGGGTTAATTCTCCTTTAAGGGGGTGTGGCAGGGGGCGTGTCCTATGGCTACATACATTTGCTAGTAGGTGTCCCTCATTCCCACCTCAAAATGTTGGGAGGTATGGAACAATAAGCACTGCTGCAGTAAGATCCATAAAATAGAAAATGTTTGCTTGAATGAACGTCGTCTACATGTATAAAGGGCTCGTTCATACGGACCATTATGCCCATCCTCCGTGCAAAGTCACTGGCAGACGCATTTGTGTGTCCTCTTCGGAGCTGCGTGCAGGTGGCCCATGCAAGGGGATACAACACGCAGCGGCTGCACTGACATAATCACATGTCAAAATTGGCATGTAGGCAGGAGTGGGTGTACAGCTCAAAATGCAGAGCCTCTGCCACAGATGAGCGGCCCGAAATGCACACGGGGGGTGATTTAGGCTCCATTCACACTTGTGCAACTTGTCATGCAACTTCGGACATCGAAGTTGCATGACAAGTATCTCCCCATGTTTTCCAATAATAACCATTCATATGTGCACAACTTAAAGTTGCAGCAGCTTCAAAGCAGTTCATGCTCTACTTTGGTACGACTTTCATGCAACTTGAGGGCCATAGACTTCAATGGAAATCTTTAACCACTTCAGGATTTAGCCCTTAATGACCAGGCCTTTTTTTGCGATACGGCACTGCGTCGCTTTAACTGACAATTGTGCAGTCATGCAATGTTGTACCCAAACAAAATTGACGTCCTTTTTTCCCACAAATAGAGCTTTCTTTTGGTGGTATTTGATCACCTCTGCGGTTTTTATTTTTTGCGCTATAAACAAAAAAAGGGTCGACAATTTAAAATAAAAAAACAATATTTTTTACTTTTTGCTATAATAAATATCCCCAAAAAATAAAAAAAACAAATTTCTTTATCAGTTTAGGCCAATATCCTACATATTTTTGTTAAAAAAAACATTGCAATAAACATATATTGATTGGTTTGCTCAAAAGTTATAGCGCCTACAAAATAGGGGATATAGTTATGGCATTTTTATTATTATTTTTTTCTTTACTAATAATGGCAGTGATCAGCGATTTTTAACCGCTCCCCGCCCAGTCAATAGCAGATTGACGGCCGGGCGGTGGTTCTGTTATCCTGACTGGGCGTCATATGACGTCCTTCAGGATAACATGCCGCCACGCTCCCGTGGGGGCACGCATTGCCGCGATCGGTGGTGCGGTATGTCAGTCTGACACACCGCTACACTGATCTCAGTAAAAAGCCTCCGGCAGAGACTCTTTACCATGTGATCAGCCGTGTCCAATCATGGCTGATTACGATGTAAACAGGAAAAGCCGTTGATCGTCCCCCCTCGGATTCCCACACTGGACCACCAGGGAAGCCCCCAGGACCACCAGGAACAGCAAATGTCTCTCTACTTCCCTGGCAGAATGGGGATCTGTCTGTTTACATTGACAGATCCATGTTCTGGCTCTCTGCGGAGCGATCGCAGGTGGCCGGCAGACATTGTGGCCACTAGCCACACACATCGGCTCTGGCGCCGCACACCTGCTATTGCTCTTAAAGCGGCCAACGTACATCTACGGCGATTCGCACAGGCAGAGCCAATATGCTGCAGTATGACGGTGGCTGGTCGGCAAGTGGTTAGGGTTGGTTTCACACTGCAGTACGGAGTGGCTCACAACAAGGGTCCATTTCAGGTACTATTTCAGTCTGGATTTTTGGCTGAATTCGGACCTGAAACGGACCAGAAGACGCACAGGACCCCTGTGCAATTCTCTCCGCTTCAAGGATGTGTGAACAAGCTCCATTAAGAGTCGCTCGCAATCTCCTGATGTGCAAATTGGATGTGGGGAGACCCGCATCCAATTTACAATAGTGTGAACCCAGCCTAAAAGTTGCATGTCATACCTGAATGCTATGGAATGCAACACATGACGTCTTCAGTGACGAAATGCATAGGGAGAGGTTACTGAGCGTCTTTGCGTCACTTCCAGTTAAGGCTGTGGATCGTGTATCGTCCCGGCTGCTTCATATTTTAAACTTGCTTGTTATACACATTGCAAATGTGAGTATATTTCCAAGTTTTTTTGATGTAATAAAGGTTTTTATTATGCTATGGGCATGTTCCTCTTCTATACATGAGATACAAAGAAGATTGTATCAGAACTAAATGCACCGAGGATCCATAGAGTGCTGCACAGTGACATATACTGTGAATATGCGCATGAGGGGTGAGGAAATTTGAACATCTAAGTCCATTTTTTGATATCACAAGACATAGACCTTATACGAACAGCACCACACCTTGTATGAACAGCGCCACAACTACAGCCTTCTTATTAACAGTTATCTATTATCACTGGTCAAAGTTGTATCCAAGTTGCACCCATCCAAAGGTGCACTCCAAAGTCAGGGCAACTTTGGAGTCATACAAGTGTGTATGGAGCCTTACTAAAATTGGAGTGCAAAATCGAATGTAGCCAATTAGCTTCTAACTTCAGCTTGTTCAATTAAAGCTTTGACAAAAAAAAAAAAAACCTGGAGCCCCCCCGGTTCACACTTCTATGCCGATCAGATGCGATCCAAAAAGCATAAATTTGCAAGGCTGTTCACATATATGCGGTGCGAATTTGATCCGGTTCAAAAAAGGATCCTGTGCGAGTCTAGTGAAGTGCGGTGCGAATTTCAGCTCCATAGATTTCTATGGGACCCACTTGAAACCGCAGTTCAGTGTTCACATCACTGCAAATTTTTTTTGGGTTTGTTTTGTTTTTATAGAAAATAAAACCGCAGATGTGACCGCTCCCCTCACAAAATCGCACTAAAATTTCATTGAAATCGCACATGGTAAGCAGAAATCGCAATGCTAATTTGCTTTCAAATCACGCCGAATTTGCAGCGCATACGTGTGAACCAAGGTAGAAGCTGATTGGTGTCTATGCACAGCTGCAGCAGATTTTGCACTCTCCAGTTTTAGTAAATCAATCTCACTGTGTGCTGAAATGTTTAAAAAGTTTCACAGTATAATGTAAATAAATAGCGGTGCACAGTATATTTACCATTAGTAAATCACCCTCCCTGTGATTTTATTGGGGGAGCTGTATTTTTTTTTTTTAAAGTGTGACAACGACACCTTTGCCAGCAGCCAGATAAAACGTTTTGCGGAAATTAAAGAGATTGTAAAAGCTTGTGTTTTTTCACCTTAATGCATCCAATGCATTAAGGTGAAAAAAACTTCTGACACTGACTGTCCCCCCCCCATTTTACTCACCTGAGCCCTTTGTTCCCTCGGCGCGGTGTACCTTTCAGCCTGGGGTTCTCGGCTCTCGATTGGATAGATTGATAGCAGCACAGCTATTGGCTCCCATTGCTGTCAATCAAATCCAATGATACGGGCACCAGGGGGGGGTGGGGCCAAGTCCGGCATTCTGTGTTTATAGACACAAATGCTGGACTCGGGAGAACGCCCGCAAGGCCCCCCCCCCCCCCCCGGAGAGCGCTTCTCCCAGGGGGTTTACTGATGCCAGGAGGAGCTGCGAGAGCCGCCGGGGACCCCAGAAGACGAAGATTGGGGCCACTCTGTGCAAAATGAACTGCACAGTGGAGGTAAGTATGACATGTTTGTTATTTTAAAAAAAAAACAGGGTTTACAAACTCTTTAAGTGGGGGGGGGGGGGAGGTGCAGAAGCTGGGCCAGCACAGGTAGTAATTAGAAACTCCCAAAAGAGGATGGGACTATAAATAACAAGAAGGGGGCTGTGCTAGGACACTGGCTGCCCTGGCGTAGTCACATTTCCTAGCAATTTCACATTGCACGTGAATAAATTAATTAAGTAAGAATTTAGTAAGTAAGAATTTAATATATCGGAATCTTCTGTTTCGTTCCTTGATTTTCTATTTTTTTTTGTAATTTTTTAAACTGGTTAAAGAGTCACTTTAAACAATGACATTTTTATTGGTGCCTTGCAAAATAGTTGTGATGTGCAATTTTGTTTTTGTGCATTTTTTTTTTTATATACTGTGGAAATGATTGTAGCATCATGGTGACTGAGTGTATTATGTAGACCTTCTGACCCTGATGGAGGATATGAGCAAACTGACCAAATTCATGTATGTACTAAAATAAGAATTCTGACTTTCAGAATCATGAATGATTGGATGTTTACTTCTGCTGCATTCACATGTAAATGTAAAATTTCCGAAGCATTCTTTGAATACCACTAGTCATCGCAGTCTAATTTTTCAATGTTAAAGGAAGTTCATACATTATTTTTCCTTACAGCGGTGTCATTCCAATTTTGGAACTAATCAGTATATCATGGTGTAATTTAGCATTTTAAATTTTCTGCAGTTTAATCACATTTCTCATCAGAATATATGTTATATTTGTGCTAAGGACACTTGTCTAAATTTTATTAAGCACATTACAAAATTGATAGATATGCAGTCAATAGACTGAACTCCTTTCAGAAGACTTTGTTATTGTGGTATTTTGTAGACATGTGCGGTTTGTAACGCATAGATTTCCGTACAAATTTGTTAGCATTCGTACATTCGGATCAGTTCGAACATCCGAATAGCTGAAAGAACCAAAATAAGAAAATTACGAATAAGCGAAATAACAAACACGCGATATTACGAACGGACAAACTTATGAAAATACGAATTTCCGAAACAGTAAAAGAAAGAAAACAACATCTATTAGGAATGAAATACATTTCGTATTTTCAATCTTTTGTTCGTAATTAAGTATGTTCGGGTTCTTGAATCGTTCTTTTGAATTGACAGTGTAAGTGTATCTTAATATGTATGTTCGTAATTTCGTGTTCTTGAATCGTTCTTTCGTTCTTTCGAATGGAGGGTGTATTAGTGAGTGATGTATCTTACCTAACCCCTTCCCACCTGGCCACTGCATATGTACAGCCGGGTGGGCACTCTCTCCTTCTGAGTGGACGTTCAGGAACATCCCTCAGAAGGAAGGTGATCGCACATGGGCCCGCACAGTGCCGTGATTCCGATGCGCTCATGTCAGCCGGACAAGGCGCATTTCAGTTCGGTGCGAATAAAATTATAAAAAATTCATTTGGGTATAGCGTAGCATGACCGCGCAATTGTCATTGAAAATGCGAGAGCGCTGAAAGCTGAAAATTGGCCTGGGAAGGAAGGGGGCAAAAGTGCCCAGTGTTGTTGTGGTTAATATCTTTAGCCAATCAGCTTACGGTGTACGCAGCACCTTTTTTCTATTTCCCTTCAGTATATTGTCACCTATTCCGTTTAGCGCAGGAGTACCTACTCTACAATCAGCTTATCCCTTTTGTGTCTGAGTCACACTGCATTCCCAAATATTTTTAGATTCAGTTGAGGAGACTGAGTCAGAAATAGAAAAGACTATCATTCTGACCCCAGCATTTTTAATTCTTGTTCAAATCACTTTTGGTCTATTGATAAGGAAACCACTTTGTTAAGGCAGAAATATATTCCCAATAACAAATAGTTATCATTATTGTATTTTTGGATACAAATATGTTCAACAATGCTATGCCTGGGTCAAGCTGGCCTCCTCCACATCTTCATCCTGTGCATCAGGACCTGTGTGGACCTCAGAAGCTGTGGCCTCAGCAGACGTCGAAGGGAGCATAGACAGCGATGGCCTGGGTTCTGTATGGTCTGTCAAAAACTGCAGGCAGTGGTAATGCCACAGCCTGGGGACATATAGGTCACCTGCTGCTGCTCCAGATCTCTCTGAGTCCAGGACCTTGTTCAGCTTCCCTTTAAATTTACTCCGAAGATTAGCTATCTTTTACTTGACATAGTTGGTGTCTGCCCTGGCATACACAGGTTTTCACAACTCTACCAGTTTCTGCAAAGCTGCCTTCCTCAGTATTTTATTTAAGTAGTCTCTACTCTTCACCCTCCAGAGACAGGGCAGCTCCCGATACATGTCAATGAAATGGGGGAAATATTCTGGTGAAGTGAACTTATCAGTCATGATGATATGATGTCTGCAAGACAGAACACAAGACAAACCATAATGTTTGGCTTATCCCATAAGCTGGTCCCAATATAGTACTCAATCTAAGTAGCATAGGCCACTAACCACCTATGCCCCAATTTCCAATTGTTCCTTAGTTTTCTGCTCCTTTCGTACATTTGTGATTATTCGTCTTCCGTGACAAGACTGTTCCTACAGCCCTTCCATCGACCGTGCATTCTGGCTTTATACACACTACGCATGCATGAAACTCCGCTCTCAGTGCATCATGACGCTGGCGTGTGACCTGAATGTGACACACATGGCGGAACACCCCAGATGACGTCTACGAGGACGAAACGCGCCGGGACTCCACTGCAGCCGTGTTTTTATAGAAAAGCGCTTGATTTACTGTACACATGTGAGTTCATTACTTTTTATTAAATTTTCTTTTAAAACAGAATTACGCTATTTGGCCCCTATTTCCTTTTTACATGTATTCAACAATTTCAATTGGATTGTATTGCTGGAGAGAATCTATTGCCTAGTATACGAATGGAACGGTTATGCTTAAAATTTCCCTGCAGAGTTCATTTTTGAAAAATCTGCATAAAATTGCACAAGCCTTTGCGATCCTTCGAATGTATATTCGCTTGGATCCAGTATATCTGGTAAGCCTACATCGTGATTGGTGAAGGGAACGTCGAATGGTGTCTGCATGTCTTTTACATTTAAAGAAGGTGGACGGTGATTTCTACCATACACGTGGACTGGATTTTTACATATAAGAGACTCTGTATCTCTCGTTGGACTTTTTTTTTCACTTTATTTTTCACATATCTGCATTTTCTACCATACACGTGGTCTTGATTATTATATATTAGAGACTCTGTATCTCTTTTGGACCTTTTTTTATGTATCACTTCATATTATTAGTTTTTACACACGTGTGCATACATTACATATATGAATGTACATTATTCTTTATATGAATGTTATATAATCCTTTTTTTTGGTATCTATGCAATACCATGAGAATATTGGTAGATGGTAGATAAGATCACACTATTGTATAGCATTCGAGAGGGACAACATGGTGGATTTGGTGGATTGCAGCCATCCCCGCGGTGGGGGAGCTCAAAGGAGGCACAAAGCAACCCAAATGAGCAAGGGTGAGGTAGTTTATATGGTGCGTATCCTGGAGAAGCACGATTACAACTGCAAGCTGTGCAATTAAAAAAGGCCCAACAGCTGAAAGGATAACATTTTGTAGAAGGTCATTGCCGTTTTGCAGAGAGAATTTTTGGTGGACCGATCAAAGGACCAATCAAAAGACTGACTCAGAAAAAGATTGTCTGATCTAAAACACCTGGAACAAGACGAGATGGAGTACATACATAAAAAAAGTAAGCAATATTTGGATCTAAACAATATGTATATGTGTAAATTAGCTCTCTGTATATGTTCTTTCTCCAAGTCAGCAGATAGAGCATTTGGATCTGTTGACTTAGCATCTTTGGGGAAAGGGAGGGTTCCAAACGAGTTTAGGCCCAAAAAATGGCCTCTTGCACTCTGCCTGAATTTGAGAACACCAATTAATATGTGTACACATTCCTAGGGGTTGTTTAGGGTAAGCCACAAAACGTAGCTGACAAAAAGCATTGTTATTTTACCAGGCTAGGTATGTATGGGCCCAGGATAGTATGCTGGGGAGGTTATTGAAGGAAAATATGCATGTAGGCCAAAAAAAGGGCAGGAAAAGCTTACAGTATGCATGAGGACAAAGAGGACATTCACAGCATATTACAATAGTGATAATTATATAATCAACAAATTAATAAAATACTTTAGCAAACATAAATACATAGAATGTGTTCTTAAAGGTAAAAACTTAATTTAAAACCCTAATATAGTCCTTCTGCAGGACTTAAATGATGGCTGAGCGGGTCTCTGGAATAATGACTCCAAGAGCCTGGGGGGAGATCCCAGTAGTAAACTTGAGGTCCTGGAGATTTTTCCCCATAGCTAAGTAAAGCAAAGGTGACTATGAATCTTTGCTCTGGTGTGATGGAAAGCCTCATACATGTGTCCTGCTTCTTAATATAGGAGGTCACCAATGCCAAGAGGTGGTGAAAGCAGGGATCCGTCATCCGGAGATATTTGTGAAAATCATACAGATTATTCTCCTGGAGCTCCCGCAGCAATGGCATATGACATAAGTGGTCAGGATTAAGCAAGCAATTTTTGGTCCAAGAACTCCTCCTCCTGTTCCTGGCCTGGACTTGGGTCAAAGCAATAACTCCTAGCCCAATAATCACATGTTCTCTCCTCCAATTACGCAACTTGGCTGGTTGACGAACGGCTGCTCAGAAACGAACTGAAAAGCGAGAATCAACACTCAAACTTCTACTACCACAAAATTAGCAGAAGGAACCCAAAGGGTGCTGCTTGAGAAATTAACTTTCTCTTTATAGTCTCGTAGTACATCACTACGTTCGTGTTTGCGAAACGACAATTTGCATACCGTTAGCATGCAACACAAGATCCTGGCACATGCCCTTTTGGCAAAATCAGAAGCTCGGTCGGCCAACAATCGTACCGTGTGTATGAGGCTTTAGGTCACAAGGTGCACAAGGTATGGATTTGTTTCTGTGATAGCTGCGCAAAATATATTCATATGGATTCCACATTTCAGCAACCTGTAATGACCTCTGGCATCAGAACCATATTGATTGACTACAGTAAGGAGATTAGAGTGGTTTAAATAACCTGTCAGGTCAAAACACATTTAGGCCAAAAAAAAAGTAAACCATAACGACTCAGATATTCTTATGGTGTCATCAGAGTATATATAATATGTTATGGAACCCTAGTGGAGGGTTTAAATCCTGACACAGGAAGCAGGTTTTGGTGACCAATAATACTAATACTCAAACAAAAAACAAAACAAAAATAGGATTTGGCTTATCATGTTTTTTCTCAATTGGGTGGTACTCTGGGCACTCTCATGTGTTAATCAGTGCCATGTCCAGAAAATATGCACAATTTTGGAAAATATGGAATATGGACTTTAAAGGCACATATGCATCAATCAAATTCAAAATAGATTCATATTTTATTCTTATACAGCGTCATAAAAGTTCCAATCAAAAACATATGTAAACTCATTGAAACATTGATAGGCACTGCATATTCCAAAAGATGGTGTAATACACATATACTGCACATCAGGAGGTTTGTCTAGGTGTACTTCAAGTTCCTCTAGGTGCTAGGAGGAGCCTTAATTCAAGTCCCTAGGCAGTCAGCAATTTAAAAATCCCCAGGGCCACTTATAAGCGTAGATAATCACCTTTTCCCAGATTTATATATGAGTAGATGATGTCTTACATAGATAAACTCCTTGGGTGCACTTAGTGTTCCTCTGATCCCAGAGATATCAGCAGCAGAGTGTCCCCTGCTGTAAATGAAGAATTAATTAAGGCTATTGGCTACCCCCATTTTTGGAGGCTTAGGACTCAGGACCCAGAAGCTATTAGAGATCTTTGCAGCAGTGGTGTCTACAGTGATTTCCATTTGGCATGGCTGCTCAACATGTGGCCCTCCAGCTGTTGCAGAACTACAATTCCCATCACGCCCCTCCCTTTGCTTTTAACTGTCAGCAGCTTGCAAAGCCTAATGGGACTTGTAGTTCCACAACAGCTGGAGTAAGTGATAAAAGGCCTTTGCGCTAGTGGGAATAAATAAAAAGGAGCTATATACGTGTAAACAGGTGTAAGTGTATTCAAATGCTGCAAAATAAAAGTGTTCACAGTAACACCAAAAGAAAAAGGATATGTGTAGAATTTCGCGCAAAAGTGAAATGACTCAAATGGTGAAGTGCCTAAGTAAGTCATAACTGCTAAGTGGGTAATTCCAAAAAAATGATACAAAAGTATAAAGGGGGTAAGTATTGGGAAGAATGGAAAAAATAAATAAAAATAAATAAATAATATATAAAAACAAAATAAAAAATAAAAAATTAATGAATGTAAGTGAAAATACAAAAAAAGGTTTACGCAAGTGAAAAGTGTATATAAATATTCAATAATTGATTGATTAAATCACCTTAAATTCATGTGTATATAAAAAAAATGCTCAGTGAGCTAATAGATAAACAGCATATATAAATACAGTGCTAAAATTAATCATAATAAAATGTGGAAAAATTAATAGTGTATATAATTCAATCAATCGGTGGTAGAGTTCATAGAAAATTCATAAAAATTAAAGTTCATAGGTGAAGTTCATAAAGAGTTAAAATGTATAAAGGTAAAAGTGTTGACAAACAGTCTTCCAATTATATGGTCTGTCTGGACTCTCACCTTCTTACTTTGTATTATGTTCATATAATCATCTATTAAGTGGACACTTCCGTATACTTCCGTAGCTCTGGGATAGAATCAATTCCTGAGAAGCACTCCTCTCTCTGTTCCTCCACACAAATGATCTCTGTCACTCCGCAATGTGTCAAAGAAGGAAAAGAGAAAGAAAGCCTCCACTAGTGCAGTATGTTTAAATCAAATGGATGTATTTATTAAATAACTAAAGATAGTCTCTTACTTTGTAACAATATAAAAACAGCAGAGTAAAAATGTTAACAGGTTAGTGTCAGAAACGCCTTCTCGCATGTCCTGTGACAAACGTCCGTCTCAGTCAATCTCTACGCGTTATGGCCGGGTGCCTTCATCTGGGGCCCCTGGATGAAGGCACCTGGCTGTAACGAGACCTTCTTTAGTTATTTAACCGCTTAACAACTGGCCCATAGCTGAATGACGGCTACAGGGAGGTTGCTTATCTCTGGGAGGGCGTACATTGACGTCCTCCCAGAATTCCACTCTTGCCTGTCCCCTGGGGCGCGCACTCGAGAACATCCGTGACCATCAAATGACGGAGCGATCACTTGTAAACAAACCGGCGTCATGACATGATCGGTACCGTGGAGGGGAGAGATCGGTGGCAGCAGAGCTGCAGGCTGGATCTGTGGTGCCCACACCGCTGCTCATTGACAATTAACTCTGCAATTCCCTGCCAATACTCTGCAATACCCAGCAATACCCCGCCAATACTCTTCAATACCCAGCACTGCCCTGCCAATACTCTGCAATACCCAGCAATGCCATGCCAATACTCTGCAATACTCTGCAATACCCTGCCAATACTCTGCAATACACTGCCAATATTCTGCAATACCCTGCCAATACTCTGCATTACCCGGCAATACTCTGCAATACCCTGCCAATACTCTGCCATAAACTGCCATACCCAGTCATACTCTGCAATACCCAGCCATACTCGGTGATACCCTGCCATACCCAGCCATACTCTGCAATACCCAGCCATACTCTGCAATACCCAGCCATACCCTGAAATACCCAGCCATACTCTGCAATACCCAGCCATACTTGGTGATACCCTACAATACCCAGCCATATTCTGCAATACCCAGCCATACTCTGCAATACCCAGCCATACTTGGTGATACCCTACAATACCCAGCCATACTCTGCAATACCCAGCCATACTCGGCCATGCTCAGCCATGCTCAGCCATACTCGGTGATACCCAGCCATGCTCGGCCATGTTCAGCCATACCCAGCCATACTCAGCCATGCTCGGCCATACTCGGCCTCTGTATGTGGCCAGGCTGTGGAAGTCTCACACATGTGGTATCGCCGTACTCAGGAGGAGTAGCAGAATGTATTTTGGAGTGTCATTTTTGGTATGTACATGCTATATGTTAGAAATATTGTATAAATGGGCAAAAAAGCATTTTAACCATTTCATACTGTCATATGACGTCCTTGACTTTGTGCGGGGATATCTGAATGATGCCTGCAGCTACAGGAATCATTCAGATATCAGCTTTTTCAGCCGGCGATTCCCTACACCATAAGAATGATCATAGTGGCTGTTCCACTGCTTGATCATTCTTAAAGGAGGCAAGAAGGGACAACCCCCACTCTAGCCACCCTCCGTTACTTCTACTGACTCACCGCTACGATCAAAGCCAGAATCGTTTTTTTTATTTTTTTTATTTCAGGCTTCACAGCCTAGAGGTGAGATCTTATTGACCCCACATCTCACTGTAAAGAGGACCTGTCATTCCATATTCCTATTACAATTACTATTTTTGGGGAAAAAAAGTGCCAAACTAAAATAAATAAAGTAAAATGAAAAAAAAATAAAATAAAAATTTAAAGCGCCCCTGTCTCCGTGTGCTCACATGCAGAAGCAAACGCATATGTAAGTCCCACTCACATATGAAAACGGTGTTCAAAGTACACACGTGAGGTATCACTGCGAACGTTCGAGCGAGAGCAATAATTTTGGCCCTATACCTTCTTTGTAACTCAAAACATGCAAGCAGTAAACATGCAACCAGTAAACATGTAACCAGTTTTTAAAGCACAAAACTGTTTTTTTTTTCCCAAAAAAACACGTTCGAAAAATTGCTGCGCAATCACCGTGCCAGATAAAAAGTCTCAATGACCACCATTGTATTCTCTAAGGTGTTTGCTAAAAAAAAATATATAATGTTTTCGGGTTTTATTTAATTTTCTAGCAAATAAATGATGATTTTTAGTAGAGAAATGTCAGAATTGGCCTAGGTGCTCCAGAACGCCTAAAGATTCTCCCTGAAGGTTAGGCCTCTGTATGTGGCCACGCTGTGTAAAAGTCTCAAACATGTGGTATTACCATACTCGGGAGTAATATCAGAATGTGTTTTGGGTTGTAATTTGTGGTATGCATATGCTGTGTGTGAGAAATAACCTGATAATATGACAATTTCATGAAAAAACAAAAAAAACAAAAAAAAAATCTTGATTTTGCAAAGAATTGTGGGAAAAAAATGACAACTTCAAAAAACTCATCATGCCTCTTACTAAATACCTTGGAATGTCTTCCAAAAAGGGGTCATTTGGGGGGTATCTGTACTTTTCTGGCATGTTAAGGTCTCAAGAAATGAGATAGGCTGTCATAGCTTGTGGACTCTATAACTTACAAACAGACCAAATAATATACACCAATTTGTACTTATTTTTACCAAAGATATGTAGTAGTATAAATTTTGGCCAAAATTTATGAAGAAAAATTACTAATTTGCAAAATTTTATAACAGAAACAAAGAAAATTTTATTTTTTTTATAGAATTTTCGGTCTTTTTTCTTTTATAGCACAAAAAATAAAAAATAAAAAATAAAAAAACCCAGCAGTGATTAAATACCACCAAAAGAAAGCTCTATTTGTGTGAAAAAAGGACAAAAATTTCATATAGGTACAGTTTCGCATGAGTAATTGTCATTCAAAATGTGAGAGCACCTAAAGCTGAAAATTGGTCTGGTTATTAAGGGGGTTTAAGTGCCCAGTGGTCAAGTGGTTAATAAGTACATCCATTTAGTTTAAACATACTGCACTAATGGAGGCTTTCTTTCTCTTTTCCTTCCTTTTTTTTCCTTTCTTCCCAATACTTACCCCCTTTATACTTTTGTATAATTTTTTGGATTACCCACTTAGCAGTTATAACTTCCTTAGGCACTTCACCATTTGAGTCATTTCACTTTTGCTCGAAATTCTACACAACAGTTGGAGGGCCACAGGTTGAGCACCCATCTTCTAAAGCAGTGGTTCTTAACTCTGTCCTCAAGTACCCCCAACAGGCCATGTTTTGGGAATTTCTCTTATAAAATAGCTGTCCACAGAAAATAACAAGCCATTGACTCTGATTTAAAGCACCTGCGCAAGATGAAGGAAAACCTGTAAACATGGGCTGTTGGAGGGACTTGAGGACATAGTTGAGAACCACTGTTCTAGAGCATGGGCGCTCAACCTATGGCACTCCAACTGTTGTGGAACTACAAGTCCCATCGTGCCTCTGCCTTTGAGAGTCATGCTTGTAACTGTCAGCTTATCCGTGCCTCATGGGACTTGTAGTTCTGCAACAGCCAGACTGAGCAGCCATGCCAGATGGAAATCAGACACCACTACTGCAGTGATCTCTAAGCCCTTGTACACACGGTTGGACATTCCTGTTGTCGGATAATCCGACTGTGTGTGGGCTCCATCGGACTGTTTCCATCGGAATATCCGACGAGCAAAGTTTTAGAGCTGGGCTCTAAATCTTTCCGACAACATGATCCGATCGGACTTTGTCCGATTGTGTGTAGAGAATTCCGATCGGACAAAGTGGCACGCAGGCTCAGATCAAATTCCTAGACCAAAGCTATTGGCTACTAGCCTGAATGAAGTCCCGTCGTAACAAAATAACGTTGTCACGTTACGTTCGATCGGATTTTCCTGAGCCGAGCGGCTTCCTTGCACATTATGAACACAGGAAGTTTGCTTGCTTAATGCATTCAGTGATCACTTTTCATTTTCTCAGTGAATGCAAAGCATTCTCTGATTGGACAAGGTGGAAGGCAAGATGGTGACATAATGCTCTCCACCTCATCCAATTAGTAAATACTTTGCATTCATTTAGAAAATACAAAAGCATATTTTTTTTTGAATGGCGCCAGTGCCCGTGGCTGACCTTCTGTGTTCACAATGCAGCAGAGCAGTCGCTGGGCACAGGAGCTAGAAGCAAATGGAAATGGGGAACTATTATGCACACAAATTTCCTTATAAATTTTATTAATATTGATTTAAACCATGTGATACATATATTCAAATGGGCTGTATAGGTCCTTCCTTGATAGAATCAATATATACTGGGACCAAACACAGCCTTCTGAATAAATATCTTGCAATGATGCACCCACACCCGCATAACAATTATACTGTGTTTATATACAGGTAGATATGCAAACAATTCCATCTATGAGAACGCCCACTCGCGTCTTTCTCCCTTTTCATATGGCTCTAATACTGATACCATAATTCTAGAGCAAACATATCCTCATAGAATTGTCTTCTGCACAGAACACTGCTGTGAGTGGTCCTCTTGAACCTCTATACTGATCATATGGTTTGTTTTCTTGAATTATCCATTTGATAATAATGTATCCATATATAAACATAAACAAGCACAATGCAGCGCTATGCAAATTTTCCTTTCACCCCAGTGAATGCAGGCTGAACAGCAATCAGGGATCCAAATAAAAGAAATATCATCCACCTTCTTCTATTTTGTAGTGAGCACGCGTTCCCATTGGGCCGTTTTGACATGCAATTTGACATGTCGAATCGCCGCCTGTTGCCCGCAATGGCCCCGTTCAGAATCGGTGCGACGCTGACTTTTCGGCGCCTCACTGCTTCCCAAAAGTAGTTCCTGCACTACTTTTGGTGACTTCGGGGGGCAATCTGAATAGACATCTATGCAGGAACCCGCACAATGTCTGACAAATCGCCTCCCGAATTCGGACTGAAATGGTGCTTTGAAATGGTGCGAGTTCAGCTGAACTCACACCATTTCAAAATGGCCCTCAGTGTGAACATAGGCTAAGACAACATAGACCGAACGAATTGGGATTGTACACACAGTTCAATCAATTCTTCCACATACACATACAGATGAAAATTTTGTGCCATGAGGTGTGCTATTCCTCTTCCATATATTTATGCTAACGCTTCTAAATGTCACAATGAATGAAATGTTTGGGCCCAGTACATATTGATTCTTTTAGGCTCCATTCACACCTGAGTGTATCAATTTACTGATGTTTTTCAGGCGTTTTTTTTAAAGCTTTTTTGCAGCTTTTAGAAGTGTATTACAAACGTTTTACAGCTTGAGACGTTTATGTTTAGCCAATAGAAAGCCCTAGGGGGAGGAGAGGGAGAGGAAATTAGGGGTGGAGAGCTGCTATATGAGCGTTTTACAAAAAAAAAAATTCTATTTGGGTTTCAATTGAAGTCTATGGGTCCAAAAACACTTGCAATCTGCCAAAAAAGAAGCTCATGTACTTTTTTGAGCTTCAGGTATTTTGCTTCAGGCGACAGAGATGCAGAGCTGACAGTCAGCAGCTCTCTGCTCATGGAGCTCTGAGAACCAAGCGATCAGCGGTGTTAGATCGCTTGGTTCTCAGTGTTAAAGACACTGGGGGACAGATGCAGAATTGGACCAATGCTGCCTTCACCTAGGTTAGTATGAATCTTAAAAAAAAAACATACATCTCTTTAACCACTTGCTTACTGGGCACTTAAACCCCCCTCAGTCCCAGACCAATTTTCAGCTTTCAGCGCTGATGCACTTTGAATGACAATTGCATGGGCATACAACACTGTACCCAAATGAAATTTTTATCATTTTTTTCCCACAAATAGAGCTTTCTTTTGGTGGTATTTAGTTACAGCTCGGAGTTTTATTTTTTGCTAAACAAACAAAAAAAGATGCAAAAAAAAAAAAAATCATGTTTTAATAGTTTGTTATAAAATTTTGCAAACGGGTCATTTTTCTCCTTCATTAAAGTGCGCTGATTAGGCGGCACTGATGGCTGCATTGGTGGGCACTGATGGGCTGCATTGGTGGGCACTGATAGGCTGCATTGGTGGGCACTGATAGGCTGCACTGGTGGGCACTGATAGGCATAGTTAAGGCGGCACTAATAGGCACAGATAAGGCGGCACCGATGGGCACAGATAAGGCGGCACTGATGGGCAAAGATGGGCACAGATAAGATGGCATGGATGGGTGGCACGGATGGGTGGCACGGATGGGCACTGATAGGTACCACTGATAGATGGGACTGATGGGCACTGATAGGTGGCACTGATAGGTGGCTCTGATAGGTGGCACTGCTGGGCACTGATGAGCGGCACTGCTGGGCACTGATGGGCGGCACTGCTGGGCACTGATGGGCGGCACTGGGGTGCAGCACCTTTGAGGCACATTGTGGGCACTGTGGGTGGCACTGTTGGATGGCACTGTGGGTGGCACTATGGGCACTATGGGCACTGCTGGGTGGCACTGATGGGGGGCACTTACTTTTATTCAGGATGGCACTGCGGTGGGCAGGTGGGCACTGGCAGGGGGCAGGTGGTCAGCTGTATTGCTGGCCGTGATCGGGACTGATGTCCCGATCACGGCCGCCCGTGATCGGCTTTTTTTTTCTGTCAGCGCGAGGAGGAATAATAGCCGATTACCGGCTCCGTTCTATCACATGATCAGCTGTCATTGGCTGACAGCTGATCACGTGATAAGGGGTCGGGATCGACCCCTTGCACGGATCGGTGATCAGGCGAGTCTCACGGACTCGCCGATCACAGAGCGCGCCGCGCGCGCCCCTCAGGGCGCGCGCAGGCCGCTCGTACCCGGGACGACATCAATAGACGTAGTCCCGGAAAAGTAGATCCGCGCTAATGCCGTCATTTGGCAATAGCGCGGATCCCAAGTGGTTAAACAACCGATATGAGTCTCCCGAGAGAATTATGATAATTATCTGTTTTAACCGGTTCCCGACCAGCGCACGCCGATGTACGTCGGCAGAATGGCACGGGCAGGCATATTGGCGTACAGTTACGTCCAATCTTCAATGCGCTCGTGTGCCGGTCGGGACCTCCGTGAGTCCGGTCGCGGGTCCCCGCGATCGTCTCACGGGACGGCTGAATAGAGAAGTGCCGTTGTAAACAGCATTTCTCCATTCTGCCTAGCAACTAGTGACGCTGATCTCTGCTCCATGTGATTGGAGCAGAGATCAGTGTTCACTAAATGAAAGCCCAGCCCCCCCCACAGTTAGTAACACACCCCTAGGAACACTTAACCCCCACACTGCCACCCCCTGGTTAACCCCTTCACTGCCAGTGTCATTTACACAGGAATCACTGCATTTATATAGCAATGATTGCTGTATAACTGACAATGGTCCCAAAAATTTGTCAAAAATGTCCGATGTGTCCGCCATAATGTCACAGTCACAATAAAAATTGCTGATCGCCGCCATTACTAGTAAAAAAATAAATAATAAAAAATGAATAATAAAAATGCCATAAAACTATCCCTATTTTGTAAACGCTATAACTTTTGCGCAAACCAATAAATAATCGCTTATTGCGATTTTTTTTACCAAAAATATGTAGAAGAATACGTATCGGCCTAAACTGAGGGAAAATAATGTTTTTTTAATATATTTTTGGGGGATATTTATTATAACAAAAAGTAAAAAATAATGTGTTTTTTTCAAAATTGTCGCTCTATTTTTGTTTATAGCGCAAGAAATTAACCACCTCGCGCCTGCCCTATAGCCGAATGACGGCCGTAGGGCAGGCGCGTTCGTCCGAGAGGTCGTCCCTGGATGTCCTAATGTTTACTTCCGCAATGCGCGCCGCCGCGGGCACGCATCGCGGAAGTTCTGTGTTCGCCGTGTCCCCCGGGGACAGGCAACGAGATCGCAAACACAGATCGCTGTAAACGGCCAATCACAGCGGCCGTTTACAGTGCGATCGGCGTGTCCAATGGGAGATGATCTCATATGTAAACATATGAGATCATCTCTCAGCGCCGCTCTCCCTCCTCACACAGACAGCGTGTGAGAGGGGAGAGATGAACGGCTGCAGTGGCAGCCGTTCTGCTTTCCTTTGTAAAAGGAAAAAAAAAAAAAGGAAAAAAAAAGTGCCATCCTCCCCCAGCAGTGCCATCCATCCTCCCCCAGCAGTGCCATCCTCCCCCAGCAGTGCCATCCGCCCCAGTGCCATCCACCCCAGTGCTACCTGCCCCCAGTGCTACCTGCCCCCAGTTCTACCTGCCCCCAGTGCTACCTGCCCCCAGTGCTACCTGCCCCCAGTGCCACCTGCCCCCAGTGCCACCTGTTGTCAGTGCCATTTGTCCCCAGTGCCATCTGTCATCAGTGCCACGTGTCATCAGTGCCACATAGTGCCATCTGTCATCAGTGCCACGTATTAGTGCATCTGTCATCAGTGCCACGTATCAGTGCCATTTGTCATCAGTGCCACCTGTCAGTGTCACGTGCCATCTGTTGTCAGTGTCACGTGTCATCAATGCCACTTATCAGTGCCATCTGTCATCAGTGTCACGCGTCATCGGTGCCACGTATTAGTGCCATCTGTCATCAGTGCCACGTATTAGTGCCACGTGTCTTCAGTGCCACGTATTAGTGCCACGTGTCATCAGTGCCACGTATAAGTGCCACGTGTCATCAGTGCCACGCATAAGTGCCATCTGTCATCAGTGCCACGAATTAGTGCCATCTGTCATCAGTGCCACGTGTCATCAGTGCCACGTATAAGTGTCATCATTGCCACGTATCAGTGCCATCTGTCATCAGTGTCACGTGTCACGTGTCATTGTCCTGGTGCTTCAAAAGTGTAATAAATAGTCAACAAGTTAGATGTGTAATTGGCGCTACCTGCATGTTGGGCCTCTCTATGTGGCCAGGCTGTGAAAAAGTCCCACACATGTGGTATTGTAATACTCAGGAGGAGTAGCAGAATTTTTTGGGGGGTGTCATTTGTGGTATACACATGCCATGTGAGAGAAATAACCTATTACAATGACAATTTTGTGGAGAAAAAAAAATGAAAAATCTTAATTTTGCAAAGAATTGTGGGAAAAAAATGACAACATCAAAAAGCTCACCATGCCTCTTACTAAATACCTTGGAATGTCTACTTTCCAAAAAGGGGTCATTTGGGGGGTATTTGTACTTTCCTGACTTGTTCGGGTCACAAGAAGCGAGATAGGCCACCAGTACATCAGATGTGATCAATTTTGTGCGATTCGCACCACAGCTTGTAGACTCTCTAACTTTCACAAAGACCAAATAATATCCACTAATTTGGGTTATTTTTACCAAAGATACATAGCAGTATAAATTGTGGCCAAAATGTATGAACAAAAATTAATAATTTGCATAATTCTGTCACAGAAACAAAGAAATATGCGTTTTTTTTCAAAATTTTCGTTTTTTTCATTTATAGTGCAAAAAATAAAAAAAATAAAAACCCCAGAGGTGATCAAATACCACAAAAAGAAAGCTCTATTTGTGGGAAAAAAAGGACAAAAAATTCATTTGGGTACAGTGTTGCATGACTGAGTAATTGCCATTCAAAGTGTGAGAGCACCGAAAGCTGAAAATTGGTCTGGGCAGGAAGGGTGTTTAAGTGCCCAGTAAGCAAGTGGTTAAAAACCGCAGGGGTGATCAAATACCACCAAAAGAAAGCTCTATTTGTGGGAAAAAGGGACGTCAATTTTGTTTGGGAGCCATGTCGCACGACTGCGCAATTGTCAGTTAAAGCGACGCAGTGTCAAATCGCAAAAAGTGTTCTGGTCTTTGACCAGCAAAATGATCCGGTCTGTATGTGGTTAATGTTATGTTAGAAGGAGGGAAGATTTAGGCTGAATTCCCACTGGAACAGAGAGCTGCAGCAGCGATTTACAGTTCTGGCAGCTCTCCGTTCCCAGCTGCAGTATGCATAGTTACCAACTGTCTCGAATTTCCCGGGACATTCCCGGGATTAGGACATTTGTCCCGAATTAATTTTGTCCCGGGAAATGTCCCGGGAAATTGAATTTCCCATTTTTTTGCCGCCGGCCGCTAGAGGTCTGCTGCCGACGGAGACAATGTCTCCGCCGGCCGCCATTTTTAAGAAGACCAGAAGCTGGTCTTAAATAGAGAAGCTGTGGCGCTGCCCACCCCCGCTGCCAGTGTGTGTGAAGAGCAGTGGGCGGCGCCACACTTCAAAGTCAGCGCGGCAACGATGGCTGCCGCTTGGAGGCCAGGGGATGTAATGACCTGTCGGGGGAGTCTGTGCAGTGATTATGCGGGGGCCAGTGTGTGGATGCGGGGGCCAGTGTGTGGATGTGGGGGCCAGTCTGTGGATGCCGGGGCCAGTCTGTGGGGGCCGGTCAGTCTGGGTGTCAGAGGGGCACCAGATGTAAGGAGGGGCTCCGCTGATGGACACAGATGTGAGGAAGGTACCTCTGATGGGGCACCTGATGTAAGGAGGGACTCTGCTTGGGACACCTGATGGCATCTGGTGGCAGGCAACGTGATTAGTGACGTGCTCAGGGCTCCCACTGATTCTACATTATGGTGAGTTGAATGATTTAATTTCATATTACAATGTAATAATAGAAATAATGTGCTTCAATCATCCTGACACCATAACAATCATGGCACTGGGATGATTGAAGCACCAACACCAGGTATTTGGAGTATCTGTATCTGCTGATTGTCAAACTCTGGCAAACACATGTTGCTATTGTGGTGTAGGATCGGGGGGCTGCTGTCTCTCCTTTCCCTCTCCCCCCCCCCGAATCTCAGACTCTAACCACACTCCTTTGAGCCACGCCCCATGTAAGCCACACCCACTATTTTCCATAAACCATGCCCATATCATTTTTCACCTTTTTATATGCCACACCTATAACCGCATGCCCCGCCCCCTAATTATAATACAACTCCGCCTACTGCCAATAAGGTGACCCAATTTTTTTTTTACAATGTTGGCAACTATGAGCATGGGGCAGTGTGGTGTACGATTCAGCACATCACATGGCTTCCTTTTTTTATTTTGTTTTGTACAGACCTTATGTGAAGTGTACAAATGATACACTTCCTTCATGCCAATGTAGCACGCTGTGCTACCATACATTGCCATGCGATTCAGCACAGTGCGTTGCGATAAACTGCAGCATGTCTGTGTTTTATCGCAGCACACTACATCACAGCCATATGGTGCATTGCAGTGTAAATGGGACACATCGGAAACAACTGTTTCCTGTGTGTCCCTGCAGTAACAGATGTTTTGCATTGCAGTAAAATGTCTGTCACCGAACATAAAGGGTTATTGACGAAAGGCAAATTCACTTTGCACTGCAAGTGCACTTGGAAGTGCAGTCGTTCTAAATCTAAGGAGTAAATCTGAAATTAGTGGAAGCTCTGCTGATTTTATCATCCAATCATGTGCAAGCTAAAATGCTGTTTTTTATTTTCCTTGCATGTCCCCCTCGGATTTACAGCGACTTTATTTCCAAGTGCACTTGCGGTGCAAAGTGGATTTTCCTTTAGTAAATAACCCCCATAGTGTGTATTAGCACTTATGCATATATAAAGGGTATTTAATATCAAAGACAAAGTTATAATACAATTTGAGCGTGTAATAGTTCCCTATATTTCTTCTTTTGATTTATAGGCATATTGGTCCAAGCTAGACCAAGCCCATCATGTAAAAACATCTACACCTGGAATTCTTTAAAATGCTAATTCCAGGTAAGTAAATAAGCAGTAAACATATAATAGGTTTGACAGCCCATCTCCAAAAACAAGTTGACTTTTAAAGATTTTATTGGGTTGATTTTCTAAAGGCAAATAGGCTGTTCACATGGCAAGGAAATGTTCACTTTCATCTGGTGAAAATTCTCTTTGCAATGAATACCCAAGTGCAAGTCAGGAACAATAATGAAGACACACCATTTTTGCTTGCATGTGATTGGATGATGGGAGTTAGTAGAACTTCACATCAATCTTTAAACTAATGCGGCGTACACACGGTCGGACTTTCCGCCAGACTTGGTCCTGCGGGCCGAAATCCGTCGGACAATTCGATCGTGTGTGGGCTCCAGCTGGCTTTTTTTCCCCAAAAGTCAGACGGACCTAGAAATAAAACACATTTCAAATCTATCCGACGGACTAAAAATCAGGAGAAAAACGTTCGTCTGTGTGCTGGTCCGACGGACCAAATACGATGCAACGGCAGCTTTGGCTACTGGCTATTGAACGTCCTTGTTTAGTCCCGTTTACGTCATCATGTTCAAATTGAACGGACTTTCGAATGGACTTAGTCCAGTCGTGTGTGGCCAAGTCCGTTTAGTTCAGAAAGTCCGTCGGACCTAGTCCGTCGAAAAGTCCGGTCGTGTGTACGCTGCATAAGGGAAAATTCCCTTGCAAAGTGAACTGCCTCTTTGCCTTTAGTAAATCACCCCCTATTATGACAGATTCATATTACATTTAATAGGTTAGTTACCTAAAAGTAATGACCAGGCCTCTTTCCCCTGCTATATGCATGAGTCACTTCTGACAAGTTTTCCTAACACCAAGAAATATAAAGGTGACAGCATACAGCCTGTGATTGACAGCCACCGCTCTGTTCCTATGTGCTGTTTGAAGTGGGATGTGTCCCGTCCCTCCAATCAGCTCTCACTGAGCTCTGCAGTATGTAACTTCACCCCCTGCTTTCTGAAAGCTCAGACAAGCTGAAGATGTTTTGCACTTTGAACTGATGTAGAGAATAGAGGACCTGCAGATAAACAGGTACAACTCAGGTCAGTGACCAGACTTGAACCTAGTAGCTCTCCCCCACTTTGTGTCTTTATACCCCATGTTGGCATGGTGTCCACAGTAGCATTTGCAGTGGCAGAGCAAAGTAGGCCATAAGAGTGATTACTTTAACGCATTTGGTCAGCTTAAACATATATTGCAATATGTGTGAACTAAAAATCCCTGTTTTTCATTGCAACGTTTGCCAGAAAGGGTATATAGCAGTGTGCAGACGGTTCATCCAGAATATCTGATTGGAGGGAAGAGACACTCCCCCTTTCGCACAGCTCACAGAAACAGAGCTGACGCTGTCAATCACAGGCTGTGTGCTGCAGCTCTCTTCCCTGTCACTGTTTTTCTCTTTCGTCAAGAAAACTGGTCACTTTCAGGTAAGGTAGTGTGCTCCCTGTGCCCTTCACATGTGTGTTGACTAAATCACTCACAGATGTGGATGTGGCTTGCTGTTAAGGTTAGCTTACTGTGGATGACTGCTGTATTACCAGCTATAAGCATATATGCAAAGGTGGCTCCATGGGACACTGTAAGCAGATGGAGCCACCTGAACACAGGAATCAGGGAATTTTGAGAGAAGGAAATGACAGCTGCCATGGGCTGCACAGAACAACAGACCTACAAATGAGATATATGCTGAGGTCTGCAGCTCTTTATTAAGTTTTAATAACGCCCCTTCTGTTATCCAAGTAAAGTTATAACGTGACCACACACTTTTGCAAAATGCCCATTTTGTTGCAAATTTTTCACTTGTCTGTAATAACACGATTGCTATGAAGGTCATCAGATGTTGTCACGTGTTGGCCATATCTTTGTTTATCACACAAATCTGATATTCCCTCCTTGCTACCTTTGCAGATTTTGGCCCAGCGATGTGCATCGCTCACAACAATACATTTATCACAGTTTGTATACACTAGGGCAGTGATGGCAAACCTTGGCGCCCCAGATTTTTTGGAACTACATTTCCCATGATGCTCATGCACTGTGCGGTGTAGTGGAGCATCATGGGAAATGCAGTTCCAAAACATCTGGAGTGCCAAGGTTCGCCATCACTGACCTAGGGAATGTTCGATTGCTGTAAATTTTTCTGCTGTTAGGAACTCAGTCACAGAACACTGCCTGAATTGCATGGACAAAGTCCAGCACAGTCCCATTTCATAGAGAATAAAAAAAAACAACCATTCTCTGTAATGAACTGCCCCCAACTAAGGCGAGAGAGGAAAACCTACACCTACGTGTGTTAGTAATTGTTGCATATCAGTGCTGCCATCTGTTGGTGACATATAAACCTGGAAGTTTTATTTTTTTATTCAGCCCTTGCATAATCCTCATATTAAGGGGAACATTAAGAGGACATTTAAACCACTTGTGTGCCAAACACACGTTATGCGACTTTGCGCAGCCCCACTTATTATAAATGGATCATCAGGGCACCTTCATATCATTCATACTCAGCAAGAAACCTCAGTACAATGGACAGTGTCCTATGCTTTGCCCGATGCTGCGAAAAAAAAATTCAACCTGTGTTAGATTTTCATGTGTCGAAATGCAGTTTAGCCCATTAATTTTGAATGCTTTGTTGCATATCAGCCATGTTGATCTCCGGCAGCCCATTTGCAGTTACTTCCCATTTACAGGCATGCATCTAAAAACTGCTGCATGTCATTTCTTAGGATGGGTTTGCCAACTGTGATATCAGTGGAATATACTTGTGCAATGTGCATTGATACAGCTCCCTTTAGTTTCCATGTATATGACAATGCAGGAAAACAATTTGGATGCCGGTTCAGGGCATTGCCACAGTATAACTGGAAGAGAATGAGCAAGGATCTACCTTCCAGGATCACCAGGTATAACTTTAATGAACGCTGCAGATTTCAAAATATTGTAAATAACGTTTGAAATTACTTTCTATGTTAAAGCTTAGATTTTAGTGATTGCATTTTCATTTTTCTTAAAGCGGAGTTTTACCCACATATTTCACTTCTCACCATGCAGCACCTAATATGCATCCTTAAAATTAATTGGCAATTAATTTTTTATTTTTTCTGTTTACTTAGCTGATTTATGCCTATATCTAATTTCACTTCCTCCTTTAGGGTCCACGGCACCGTATGTCATTTCCAGTTTTGCATGGGCTCCTGGGAGATCTTGGTCAGCTTGGCATGGCACTGCCCCTGTAACATTTAACACTGGCGTCTATGGAAATTCTTGGTCAGCTTGGCATGGCACTGCTCCCGTAACATTTAACATTGGCGTCTATGGAAATTCTTGGTCAGCTTGGCATGGCACTGCTCCCGTAACATTTAACATTGGCGTCTATGGAAATTCTTGGTCAGCTTGGCATGGCACTGCTCCCGTAGCATTTAACACTGGCGTCTATGGAAATTCTTGGTCAGCTTGGTACGGCACTGCTCCCGTAACATTTAACATTGGTGTCTATGCAAAATCTTGGTCAGCTTAGCATGGCTGTGCCATCTCAAGCTGACCAAGATTGCACCACACTACACATGCGCGAGATTGACAGGTGCATGCTGGGTAGTCAGCGTGCATGGAATCCAGGAAGAAGGACACTGTTTCTCCAGATGCCCACACTGGAGATGGCCGCTCTGTGCAGTAACTTCACAAAGTAAGAAAACAATGCTGCACAAATAGAAAACTGGGCATAGTTTACAGCATACCTTTGTTACCTTTGTTACCTTTGCACGAAGCATGAGTCTCCTAGGGGTATTTTTATCTTAAAATTCATATTTCGGCCGGAACGCCGCTTTAAAGTGATACTAAACTCACATTTTTTTAATAAAAAAAAATCTAATATGTTTACATATAACCAGAATGTACCTTCTATCTCTCTATTTTCCTTTGTTCCATCTCTCAAATGCAAGCTTTTTTCTGCTGTTCTCTGACTTCTTTTTCTAGGGTGGCTACATTCACTCACCATTGTCCTCTTGTGTATGTGAACGTAGCCAACCTTTCCTGCTTGCCACCAAGATGGACTACACATCTACATTCAGACACAATAAACTCTGTGGGAATTGTAATACACATAGGGGGAGATTTGCTAAAACTGGAGCACACAGAATCTGGTGCAGCAGTGCACAGTAACCAATCAGCTTCTAACTTCAGCTTGTTCAATTAAAGTGGATGTAAACCCAATTTTTTATTTTTTTTTATTTTTTTATGTCATAATGTAGAGCATAAGATTTCCTATCATTTGAGCCCGGTCTTGCCACAAAGAGTTAATCCAGCTCTGAGCAATCCTCTTTTATTGTTCAGCGAGATAAATCTTGACAAACAGAGAAAAATGTTGTCAAATCCTCCCCTCTGCTGTGAGTGACAGGTGATTTACATATCTTCTGCGCTAGCCTAAGAGATATGCATTATTTTTTAATTCCCTCCCACTCCTTTCTTCTGCTGCTCTGCAAGGATTGGATGTTCCCCACCTCAGCCTAATTGGGCATGCTGAAGTTATGTGGGGACTTTTCTGGGTTTTGGCTAGATGTTAGTGATCATAGCAGAAGTTCAGTGTAAGAAATACACAGGAGAAAATGCATGTTGATAAGGGGAGTGTAGAGGTGGGGGGGGGGTCTACTGACATCACAACTCCACCCACAGAACCCTGGAAAACAGACCCGCCCACAAAATCTGCAGTTTTTCGGGTCTCATAGCAGACAGAGGGGAGACATTTGACAAATAAGTATACATGCAGGAGGCATGTATATCCTTCTAGATAACCAATATTGCAGTAGTTTAGAAAGAATGAGAGTGGGTTTACATCCACTTTAGGCTTTGAAAATAAAATCTAGAAGCTGATTGATTACTATGCACTGCTACAACAGATAATGTGTGCTCCAGTTTTTGTAAATCTCCCCCATTGAGCACAGCATGTGACCAGAAATAACGGCACAGATCTCTCACACTAGAAGAGGTTAGGCGCTTCAGTGAAGAATAGAGAGCAAGCACAGGACAAAAAAGGGATTGGAAACAATGGCAAAAGACGTAAAAAAAAACCCAACCATATATATATATATATATATATATATATATATATATATATATATATATATATATAGATAGATATATTTATATATATATATATAGATAGATATATAAAATATATCTATATATATATATATATATATATATATATATATATATATATATATATATATATTTGATATTTTAGAATGATTGATGCCATTTTAACCACTTGCGGACTGCCCGCCCACAATGTGCTGCGGATGGAGGGCCCATACAGGCAAAGCTATGTACTAGTACGTCGCTGCCTATTTTTGGGTTTAGGGCATTCACATGCACACCCCCCTGCTGACAGCAGCAAACCAGAAATAAACAAAGAGATCTTTAGTAAAAATCAGCACACATTACACATTGTTAGGCATACATTTACCCCTGGATTATCTGGGATGTTAACCCCTTCCCAGCCAGTGTCCTTAGTACAGTGACAGTGTAAAGCAGTGTTTCTCAACTGTGTGGACAGAATTTAAGTGTGCCATGGGATCATTCTTGTTGTTCGCCATCATTCATGTTGTGGCCTTGCCGGCGACACACCACTAGACTCTGCGGCTCCAACAGCATAGTGCTGACTGTCTGTCACTCACTGAGCAAGTGTGCAGGCCTCAAATGGACCCAGTCATCTGTGCTGCCTGGCCTGTGTGCATATTGGATTGGTTGATGTTCACCGCCACCAGACCCCGCCAATCCGGATCATGAATAATAAGATTAGGCTGCGGCCTGGCTGCCAGCAGTGTGCCAGGACAGGTGCAGTACCAGGTGCTTCCAGCCAATAAGGTGCTGAGCATGACGTGCCTCAACGAGACATAATTTCCTCCTCCAGTCCCACCCACAACAGAGCAGAGGAGCCCGCAGTCCCTGGCTGTCCCACACGCTGTGGAACTGAGAAGGTAGGACGAGAGAAGAGATGGGAAGGATGGACCAGTGTGTGATTATATCAGCAGTAAATAAAAGCAGCAGTGTTGTGTGATCCCTATTCCCTATTATATCAGCAGGAAAATATTAAATATACAAAAGCAGCAGTCTTGTGTGATCCCCAATATTATATATCAGATATATAATATTGGGGATCACATAAGACTTCTGCTCATGTATATATTTTATTTACTGCTGACTACAAAAATTGTTAAATCCTTTCAGGTGCAGAGTGGAAATTTTTAGATCTTTTTGGTGCGCCGCAAGACAAAAACATTTGAGAAACACTGGTATATAGTATTAGCACTGATCACTGTATTAGTGTCACTGGTGATGTCAGTGGCAGTTAGTCAGTTCCCACTCAGTCTCAGTTAGGTTCAGATTGCTTACTGCACTATCGCAGTCCCATTATCACTGAAGTCGCTGATCACCACCATTAGTAATATTAAAAACAAAGAATAAAAATTCATGTATACAGTATATACCATAGTTTGTAGATGCTATAACTTTCACCTAAACCAATCAATATACACTTATTGTTTTTTTTTTTTTTTTTTACCAAAGACGTAGCAGAAATTTGAGTTTTTCATTTTTTTACTTTTTAAAGCAGAAAGTAAAAAAAAAATATTCTTTTTTGTTTCTATAATAAAAAAAACAGAGGTGATAAATACCACCAAAAGAAATCTCTATTTGTGTGAAAAAAAGGATATACATTTCTTTTGGCAGAGCATTGTATGACAACGCAATTACAAGGTAAAGTAGCACAGTGCTAAATAGCCAAAAATGGCCTGGTCACGAAGCAGGTAAAACCTTCTGGAGCTTAATTGGGTAGACAAAATTATTTATATTATCCTGGAGCTCCCCAGACAAAAAATGTACATAAAACTGAGTCAGCCTGGGTATATATATATATATATATATATATATATATATATATATATATATATATATATATATATATATATATATAAATAAAAATGTAACATTTTATCTGTGGGGCCACAAATTATGACCTAGAGAATCTTAGAAGAGGAAAATGAAAGGCTTTACATAATAACAGATCTGAAAGAGCACATCTTGAAATATTTAGATTCTCAACAGACAAAATGTTCAGAAAAAAATTCTCTTATGAAATGGAAGTAAACACAAATGTTGCAGCATTTACCAATTATTTTAAAATATGCACATTGTTTTACAGATTATGGAAAAAATGATCAACACAAAATATACAAGTTCTGTACAACTGAGATAATATTATTCAGCAAACCGTATTAGTATATTACTTTTCATGTTTCTTTTACTTTTTTTACTGAAATTATGTATGTATTTATGTATTTATTTTTCATATGCTGTTGTATTTAAAGTTCTCAGGTGGTGGAATGAACGTTGTTTTGCACCTCTTGCTAGGGCTTCATCCAAAAAAATGAATTGACCCGATTGTTTTTAATACAAAAAGCTCTTATAGAGCCACCACTAATGCATAGTACTTAGCCCCCTATTCACACCTGAACGATTCGTTGCACATGTAGCGGTAACCCCCTAGGGGCTGCTGAAAGTTGTGGTCCACCTGTCACCCTGCCCAGCCCAGCATTCACTTCCCTTGGAGACAATAAACAGTTCATGTGTTTGTTTTTGTGTTTTTATTGAGGGATTTGAATTTGGATAGGGATGGGAGTATATGGGATGCCCAGTAAAATTTTAGAACATTCAATTTGGGACAGAACTATGTACACTCTTTGTACATGACACATCTCAAGTCTCCTCCAGCACAACACTTGCTTGCAGACTATCACTCTCTCTCTCCTGCACAGCACTTCACTTCCAGGTACAATTAGCACATGGTTAGGCCCAACGCTGACTCAGTCAGGTCGCAGCAACTTCCTTTTGCGGGCAGGGACCGTGCGTCACTTTTAGTGTAGCAAAAATTGAATAGGAAGTCTTTAGTGCTACCTGTTCTATGGTGGACTACTGCCCCCAGTAAGTCCTCTTCAGGGCCTGCCAGCCCTCCTGGCTGCAGCTGCTGGAATACACTGCCCACGACATCACAGTCCTTACTGCTGGCTCTGCACCCATCCCAGACTGCACACTCCCAGTCCTCTAAGGCATGCCTCCACAGTCCTCCCGACTGTGCCTGTCCCCCACCGGCCACATACACATAGGTGGTTCCTTTCCAAAGACTGTCCCGGCAGTACTAGCCATAAACCTAAGGGGAGAGGCGCCTCTGGGTGCAGATATAGAACAAATTTAATAGACACTTATTACAGGCAACTCACATTTGCAAAGTCATAATCAGGCATGGATAAGTCCCAGCAAGAGGGGGAGTGATCTGGTCATCAGTTGGCAGTCCAATCCAGAGGAGGAGAAGTGCTGGGCTCGCTAAAGCACCGCTTGTTGTGAAGAGGCCGGCCGTGCTGGAGACAACTCAAAGTGAGGCTCCTCTCTGTGCCTCCTGTCCAGATCCTTCATAAAGAGGGATCCTTCCTGCACCCGAGTCCCAAGCCCAAGGTCACCCCCCATACTGGGGAGCTCCCTCAAAGGCCCCCAACAGCCTAGTACTCCATCCTCACTTCTTCCACCCAACAACCCCCACCCCCCCAGCTGGGCTGACCCTGGGTATATCAAAGATGCCTGCCCCCTGCCAATTCTAGATGGGGATTGGTCAGGGCTACAGCTAGGCCTGCCTAAATTTACCTGCACTCACCAAAAGTCTACCTCTAGCACCTACCAAGGTAGAGGGTGCTACACACACATTTCCTGAAGCACAACAATGCTCCAAATTATTATTATTATTATACACGATTTATATAGCGCCAACAGTTTACGCAGTGCTTTACAATGTATAGGGGAGACAACACAATTACAGTACAATACAAAAGGTACAGGAGGGCCCTGCTCGTAGAGCTTACATTCTAAAGGGAGGGGGTGGTGGTACAAAAGGTAATAGCTGCAGAGAAAAAAACACATGAAGATTCACTTTAAATTCAATGTTTCCCATTCACACCTGCAAAAAAACAAAGTACATTCATTTTTTTTAGGCAGAATTAATTTCTGATGCATCTTTTTGTGCCTAACAAACAGTTTCGTCCTAGCTACCTGATGCTAGTGGAAATTTGTTTTTCTGTTTTGGATAGATTTGTTATGTTACTCATTTCGTTTCGTTGATTAATTTTGGAATTTGTTTTGTATAGTTTTGTTTGTTTTATTTATTCATTTTCTTTCAAATTCCAACATTTTTGGAACCATTCAAATTTGAAAAATCTAAAAATGGTCAACCAATTCAAATTATGTGTGAAGAATAGTTGGTTGTTAAGAAGTGGGGTGGCTAATTATTTTTTTTTTTTAATTACGTGCAGTAACACCCAAAATCCATACCAGACCCTTACCTGAGCACCTTGTTCCCATGTTGATAGAGACAAGGGTCTCTTCTCCACAACCCTGGCCCGGTAGTTGTGGGGTTTTACTAGCAGGGGGGGCTTATCGGAATCTGGAAAACCCCAGTACTCCCTATGTGAATGAGTATGGGGTACATAGTACACCCATACTTATTCACCAAAAAAAGTCAAAGGTAATAAAAACACAACACCAACTCTTGACAAGTCCTTTATTAAAAAAATGAATCATTGGTTATGCGGAGATTCGGATGTATCCGAATCTCCAAATAACCAAATATTCGTCTGAATTTAGATTCGAACCAAAACTAATTGCACATGTTTAGCTGAAAGGTGGGCAATATTGTAGGAAGGGCAAAGACCCTTGGGCAGACACAGTAGACATATTGGTGGATTCATGGAATTGCTACACTCTGATATAACATTTTGATATGGCTACTATATTGGATCAAGGTTGAGGGATATCCTGTGATCCTGGTGGCTACAGAATGACCTTGAAGGTCATAGTATGCAGATCTGGTTTGGGAGTGGACCCTGCTTGATTTTTACTGTTTTCAAAGGACCTATTGTCAAGAACCCATTTATCATACTGCTTTAAAACCACTGGCTTTAACGGCTTGGTAAGTGCTGTGGATAAGAGGGCTCTCAGATGAGGTCATCCGCACAATGCTTAAGGCTAACAAAGCCACTTGAGGTGAGATTTATTATCGTACTTGGAAGACATATTCTACATGATGTGAAGGTCAATTAAGGGTCAGGTGTCAGCTTGGGTGGTCTTATTTTAGTGTCCTCTGGCATCTCATCTGTTTGTGTGTACAATTACTTAAGACATTACATATGATTATGTGGGACCTTTAGCGCTGGTTCACACCAGCGCGTCTTTAAAGTTGCGCTACTTCAGTGCAACCTCAAAGCCGACTATCAGTGTGACTTCATGTGCAGCTTGTCAGATGTCAGATGACAGATGTCAATGCAAGTCACCCTGAAATCACACAGAAATAGTGCAGGAACCTTTTTCAAAACATGAATAGTTCCATTGCCGTAATTGGGGTTTGACTTGTCAAGCAACTTCGAACTGTCAAGTTGCATGGCAAGTTGCACTGGTGTAAACCAGGGCTAACTTGGTATTGTTGATGTTGCAAAAAATGCCTTTCCAGGATATATGAATATGCCACTGCTAACACTCTCTCAGAAAGTAGGTTTCCTGGTGGACATTACTTTGGTTCGTAGAATCTTGGATCTGGCGCTATTGTTATACAAGTCTCTATTTTTGTTCCTTCATATGGATATGGTTATTCTGTGTCCGAGACTCTCCTTTCTGCCTAAGGAGGTATCAGCTTCCATTTGAATAACGATATTGTGCTTTCATTGCTTTGTGACTAGTCAGTCCATGCTAAGAATGTTGCCTTATGTATTTGAATGTCATGTCTGATTTCTCAGGTCAGATTCCCCTTTTGTGGTTAGCATTATTTTTGTTGTTATGTATGAACAAAACATTAATAATTTGATTTAAAAAAATTTTTTTTATAATATCTTGCTCATTATTACAGAAGAACACCCCAGCCACAAATACATATATGGTAAAATTTGAAGAAATGTCATAATTCTTATATATTGAGTTTGAAGCAAGTTAAATGAGTTGATAATTTTTAATGGCAAGAAAGGAATATCTTATTAAAATATAAAATAACAAAACCAGCTTTTGCTGGAATATTTACCGGTATTCCAGTGATTTTTCTATGCAGTACCTTTTTCTGCCACTATACAGTATGTCATCAGTCTGGTGGCCAGCATCATTTGATCCACTTCTTCTGAGCCCAAGTTGTCCTGGATTTGCTCCAGCCTGTTACTAGACAGTTAAAGGAGAAGCACCACAATCATTAGCCCTATCACCCTGCTTTCCCTCATCCTATCAGCATGCTTCCTGTCAGCACATAAACTGATTGGTTCCTTGTGCTGAATCATCCTCTCACACTCCGGGTCTGCTGTACGGTTACTGCAAGAGCCTGGCACCAGGTACTTGCACTGCTTGCATTAAAAATGAATTTAATGATGTATTAATTGTTACAGAGCTGCATTTGTTTGTGTCTTTTATATTTGCCTTGATATCAGCTTTAACCACTTGCCGACTGCCCATATCCAAAAAACGGCTGCAGGACAGTGGGATAACCATGGGAGGGCGTACTATAACGTCCTCCCAGAATCAACCCGGGAATATCCGTGACTGTTGGGTCCGGGGGACCGGCGCATCACGGTATAGGGCCGATGGCATTGGCACTTTACCATGTGATAGCTCTGTCAAATGATGGAGCGATCAGTTGTAAACAAGCTGGCACATGCCCGATTCATCTCTCCCCTCTCCATACTGATCGGTACAGTGTGAGAGGAGAAGGGGAGACATCGGGTGAAGCAATCTGTAGTGCCCACAGTGCTGCTCTGTACCCATTCCAGCCTCATCCATCCATCAGTACTCAACCATCCAATCCATACTCACAGCCATCCATGCTCAGCCATGCCATCCATACTCAGCCATGCCATACATACTCAGCCATCCCATCCATGCTCAGCCATTCCATCAATGCTCAGCCATCCCCATCCATACTCAACCATCCCCATCCATGCTCAGCCATCCCCATCCATGCTCAGATATCCCCATCCATGCTCAGATATCCCCATCCATGCTCAGCCATCTCATACATACTTAGCTATCCCATCCATGTTCAGTCATCCCATCCATGGTCAGCCATCCCCATCCATGCTCAGCCATCCCTATCTATACTCAGCCATCCTATCAATACTCAACCATCCCCATCCATGCTTCGCTATTCCCATCAATGCTCAGCTATCCACATCCGGGCTTAGCCATCCCCATCCATGCTTAGCCATTCCCACTTATGCTTGGCCATCCCAATCCATGGCTCATCAATCTACATTCATGGCTCAGCCATCCCCATCCACGACTCATCCATCCCAATTCACGGCTCATCCATCCCCATCCATGGCTCATTTATGCCTCATTCATGTTCATCCATGCCATAGCAGTTCTTATCTGTGCCACATTCATGCCACTACAGTGCCCATCAGTGCCACTACAGTACCTCACAAAAGTGTAATAGGTAGTCATATTAAAGAAGATGTTTGTGGAATTTGTGTGACAGGAAGTCCAATCTAGAGCACCTCATCCCAGAAATGAATTACAACAATAGCAGAAATTCCAAGGGAAAAAAAAGGGGATTATCCCGGTGCTACAATACCATGATGGAAAATATTTTTTAGTTAATACAAAATTTATAAAATTTTAAAAGAGATCGTACATATACAAGGAAAGTAAAATATACAGAATATACAGAAAACAAAAGATCCTAATCGTGATGTTCTCACCAGTGTCCGGGAAGCACAAAGTTTATACTGTATTAGGCCAAGATGGTAGTAGCCGTAAAAATGCTGTCCAATCAATCCTTCCCTACCTGCCAGTGTTGTAGGGTGACCCTGGGGTAGGTATGTGGCCTTACACAAGCAATGTTGCTGTTCACTTTTCCCTCTTTTTTTTGTGGGGTTGGATGGTTTTCGAATTGTTCTGGGTCTTGTGTTGGTCTATATGTATTTTTTTTATGTATGTTTTCAATTTATTAAGTTGTATGTATTCTTTTGTAGAATTGTTGTCTCTCCATTGAATTTATACTCCTTTTCCCCTGAGGAAGCCATTTTCATGGCGAAACATGTAGGGAAGGATTGATTGCACAGCATTTTTACGGCTACTACCATCTTGGCCTAATACAGTATAAACTTTGTGCTTCCCGGACACTGGAGAGAACATCACGATCAGGATCTTTTGTTTTTCATGTATTCTGTATATTTTTTCTTTCCTTGTATATGTACGATCTTTTTTAAAATGTAATACATTTTGTATTAACTAAAAAATATTTTCCATCATTGTAGCACCGTGATAATCCCCCCCCCCCCCTTTTTTTTCCCTTGGAATTTCTACTATTGTTGTAGGTAGTCATATTAGTTTTGAAATTTATGCCCCTAGAACACCCGATGGTGCTCCCCACATGTTGGACCTCTGTATGTTGCCAGGCTGTGTAAAAGTCTGACACGTGTGGCATTTTTATATTCAGGAGGAATAACAGAATATATTTTGGGGTGTAATTTTGGCTATGTACATGCTATGTGTTAGAAATATTGTATAAGTGGCCAACTTTGTGTAAAAATATAAGTTTCCACATTTTCCAAAAACTTATGGAAAACTTGTGGGAAAAAAATGACATGTCCAAAAGACTCATTATGCCTCATAGAATATACATTGGGGTTTGCTTATTTGTACTTTCCTGGCTTGTTAAGGTCTCAAGCAATGAGATAGGCCATCGGTACATCAAGTGTGATAAATTTTCTATGATTGGCACCATAGATTACAGACTCTATAACTTTCACAAAGACCAAATAATATACACAGATTTAGGTTATTTTTACCAAAGATATGTAGCAGTATAAATTTTAGCCAAAATTTATGAAGAAAAATTACTAATTTGCTAATTTTTTTAACAAACTAAGAAAAATTATTTTTTTTTACAGAATTTGGGGCATTTTTCATTTATAGCGCAAAAAAAAAAAAAAAAACAGTGGTGATTAAATACCACCAAAAGAAAGCTCTATTTGTGTGAAAAAAAGGACAAAAATGTCATATGTGTACAGTGTTGCATGACTGAGTAATTGTCATTCAAAATGTAAGAGCACTGAAAGCTGAAAACTGGTCTGGTTAGGAAGGGGGTTTAAGTGTCCAGTGGGTAAGTGGTCAATCAGGTGCATATTAACCACTTAACAACCACCCTATAGCCGAATGACGACTACAGGGCGGTTTCTTAACTCTGGGAGGGCCCCCTGGAGCGCGCACTCGAGAGCATCCGTGACCGGACCCGGCGCATCACGGATCATGGTAAACGGCCGCTCATAGCGGCCGTTTACCACGCGATCGCTCCGTCAAATGACGGAGTGATCACTTGTAAACAAACCGGCGTCATGTTATGACGCCGGTTCCTCCCTCCCCCTCTCTGTACCGATCGGGAAGAGATCGGTGTCAGCATCGATGTGGGCTGCATCTGCAGTGCCCACATCGCTGCTCACTGAAAATTAACCCCTCAATTCCCTGCCAATACTCTGCAATACCCTGCCATTACTCTGCATTACTCTGCATTACTCTGAAATACCCTGCAACACTCTGCAATACCCTGCATTACTCTGCAATACTCTGCATTACTCTGCAATACCCTGCAACACTCTGCAATACTCTGCATTACTCGGCATTACTCTGCATTACTCTGCATTGCACTGCATTACTCTGCAATACTCTGCAATACTCTGCATTACACTGCATTACTCTGCATTACACTGCAATACTCTGCATTACTCTGCATTACTCTGCAATACTCTGCATTACTCTGCAATACTCTGCAATACTCTACATTACTCTGCAATACTCTGCATTACTCTGCATTACTCTGCAATACCCTGCAATACTCTGCATTACTCTGCATTACTCTGCAATACCCTGCAACACTCTGAAATACCCTGCAACACTCTGCAATACCCTGCAACGCTGTGCAACACCCGCCAATACCCTGAAACACTCTGCAATGCTCTGCAACACCCGCCAATACTCTGCAACACTCTGCAATGCTCTGCAACACTCTGCAATGCTCTGCAACACCCACCAATACCCTGCAACACTCTGCAATGCTCTGCAACACCCGCCAATACCGTGCAACAGTCTACAATGCTCTGCAACACCCTCCAATATCCTGCAATGCTCTGCAACGCAATACTCTGCAACGCCATACTCTGAGATACCCAGCCATACTCTGAGATACCCAGCCATACTCTGAGATACCCAGCCATACCCAGCCATAGTCGGTGATATCCTGCAATACCCAGCCATAGACACCGCCCCCTCCCGCCGCACTCCAGTGCTTCTACTGACTCGCCAATACGATCAAATCCAGAATCTTTTTTTTTTTTTTTTTCAGGCTTCCCAGCTTAGAGGTGAGATGTGGGGTCTTATTGACCCCATATCTCACTATAAAGAGGACCTGTCATTAGAGGTCGACCGATATATCGGTCGGCCGATATATCGGCCGATATTTGCCGTTTTTTAAATAATCGGCATCGGCCGATTTGTGCTGATAAAAAGCCGATTTAGAACTACAGCGGGACTTTGAAATGACTTCTGTATAGAAGTCAGTCTAAGTTGACTGAGTCGTCATAGCAACACTTTCCTCCACTCTGGGCAGGCTGCCAAGAAAAGAACAGAAAGATACAATGTTTACACTTGAATGAATGAAGTTATCTCTGTGTGTAGAAGTTCTCAGTTTAACCATTTAAAGACTAAATCTTTTCTGACACTTGTTGCTTACAAGTAAAAATCCTGTATTTTCTGCCAGAAAATCACTTAGACCCCCCCAAAAATGATATATATTTTTTTAGCAGAGATCCTAGGGAATAAAATAGCGGTTGTTGCAATATTTTATGTCACACAGCATTTGCACAGAGGTCTTTCAAATGCATTTTTTTGGGAAAAAAATACACCATTTAAAAAATAAAAATAAAATAAAAACAGTAAAGTTAGCCCATTTTTTTTTTTTTGTCCAAAAGTTTTGACTACCTGTTTTTATTTAATATATATATATATATATATATATATATATATATATATATTTTTTTTTTTTTTTTTATCTAAATCATACATACAAGTAAACTGATTGGAGGTTTGTTTTGTTTAATAAATGTTTAAGTGTAAGAAATTTTCTGTATCACGTATGAAGGCCGCTTTCACACTGGAGCGCAAGTTTTAGCGGCTCTTTACCATCATTTTAGCGGTGCTATTTGGCTGCTAGTGGGGCACATATAACCCAGCTAGCGGCCAAGGAAGAGGTTAAATGCGCCCATGAAGCACCGCTGCCAAATCGCATTGCATGCGCTTCGGCAGTGGTGCCCTTCATATAAATGGACAGGAGTGGTGGAGGAGCAGTATACACCACTCCAAACGTGCTGCTTGCAGGACTTTTTTTTAAGATCCTACCAGCAGATCGCCTCAGTGTGAAAGCACTCTGTCTTTCACACAGACTGCAGGGGAGCCATTTTACAGGCACTTTACAGGCGCTATTTTTAGCCCAAAAGCGCCTGAAAAACGCCCCAGTGGGAAAGGTGTGTTAGATCAAGGGGGATTAAAAATAAATAAAATAAAATCGGCCTAACATATCGGCCCAAAAAAATCGGCATCATATATCGGCTATCGGCCGCCATGATTTCTAAATATCGGCATCGGCATCGGCCAGAGAAAAACCCATATCGGTCGACCTCTACCTGTCATGCCATATTCCTATTACAAGGGATGTTTACATTCCTTGTAATAGGAATAAAAGTGATCAAAAAATTTATTTTTGGGGAAAAAAAATGTCAAACTAAAATAAATAAAGTAAAATGAACAATAAAAATTTTTTTTCTTTTTTAAAGCGCCCCTGTCCCCATGTGCTCGCATGCAGAAGCGAACGCATACGTAAGTCCCGCCCACATATGAAAACGGTGTTCAAACCACACATGTGAGGTATCGCTGCGAACGTTAGAGCGAGAGCAATAATTCTAGCCCTAGACCTCCTCTGTAACTCAAAACATATAACCAGTAAAAAAAAAATTAAATCGTCGCCTATGGGGATTTTTAAGTAGCGACGTTTGGCGCCAATCCACGAGCCTGTGCAATTTTGAAGAGTGACATGTTAGGTATCAATTTACTCGGTGTAACTTCATCTTTCACATTATGCATAAATTGGGCTAACTTTACTTTTTTTACGCACAAAACTGTTTTTTTTCCAAAAAAAGGCATTCGAAAAATTGCTGCACAAATACCGTGCGAGATAAAAAGTTGCAACAACCCCCATTGTATTCTCCAGGGTGTTTGCTAAAAAAACATATATAATGTTTTGGGATTCTATGTAATTTTCTAGCAAATAAATGATGATTTTTACATGTAGGAGAGAAATGTCAGAATTGTCCTGGGTGCTCCAGAACGCCTGATGGCGCTCCCTGCATGTTGGGCCGCTGTATGTGGCCACGCTGTGTAAAAGTCTCACATATGTGGTATCGCTGTACTCGGGAGTAATATCAGAATGTGTTTTGGGGTGTAACTTGTGGTATGCATATGCTGTGTGAGAAATAAACTGATAATATGACAATTTTGTGAAAAAAAAAAAAAAAGTAAAAAAAATCTTGATTTTGCAAAGAATTGTGGGAAAAAATGACAACTTCAAAAAACTCATCATGCCTCTTACTAAATACCTTGGAATGTCTTCTTTCCAAAAAGGGGTCATTTGGGGGGTATTTGTACTTTTCTGGCATGTTAGGGTCTCAAGAATTCAAATAGGCCGTCAGTACTTCAGGTGTGATCAATTTTCAGATATTGGCACCATAGCTTGTGGACTCTATAACTTTCACAAAGACCAAATAATATCCACCAATTTGTACTTATTTTTACCAAAGATATGTAGTAGTATAAATTTTGGCCAAAATTTATGAAGAAAAAATTACTAATCTGCTAAATTTTATAACAGAAACAAAGAAAAATTCATTTTTTTACAGAATTTTCTGTATTTTTTCTTTTATAGCACAAAAAATAAAAAACCCAGCGGTGATTAAATACCACCAAAAGAAAGCTCCATTTGTGTGAAAAAAAGGACAAAAATTTCATATAGGTCCAGTGTTGCATGACTGAGTAATTGTCATTCAAAAAGTGAGAGCACCGAAAGCTGAAAATTGGTCTGGTTATTAAGGGTGTTTAAGTGCCCAGTGGTCAAGTGGTTAAATCAATAAACAGGAATTTGGTGTTCATATGATTAGATAATTAAAGTGAATCTTCTTTTAAATTAGTTTAGACAATGTATTGAATTCATCAAGATCTCCAATGTGAGAAGATAAGTGAAAAATTTGAAATAATATCTCAGAGTCCTCTGAGACATGGCATTCAATAAATTTTATCGCATTCATTTCAATTATCCAGTCATGTGAAAAGCAAATTTCTGCTTACTTATTTTATCTGTACATGGCTGGGTATTCAAAGTGAACACTACGCTTGATTGAGTTAGGATTCTCAACACCTTTGATAAATCAGTGTATGTGTCAAAATTCTGGCATATTGTCTCAGAATTGTCAGTTTTTCTCTTTCCTGGTCCCAATGCTCTTCTGCTTATTTCCCAAATTCTTTTTATCAGATTTTAAATATAAATGAAAAAGTTACATGCAGTAACTTTATTTAGAGTGTGCTTTTATATTTTTTAACATATGTTCTGTGGATGCATTTGTACATATTTAGATGTGCAGCCTTTATCATCAATAGGTCTTTTAACCACTTGCCAACTTGGATCATTCACCATCTTCCTGCCCAGACCAATTTTCAGCTTTCAGTGCTGTCGCACTTTGAATGACAATTGCGTGGTCATACCCAAACAATTTTTATTTTCATTTTTTGAGACAGATATAGCTTTCTTTTGGTGGCATTTAATCACCAATGGGGTTTTTATTTTTTGCTAAACAAGCAAAAAAGAGTGACAATTACGAAGAAAAAAAGGTTTTCTTTGTTTCTGTTATAACATTTTGTAAATAAGTAATTTTTCTCCTTCGATGATGTGCGCTGATGAGGCTGCACTTACGGGCACTGATGAGGCTGTACTAATGGGCACTGATGAGGGGGGCACTGATGGGCACTAATGGGCACTGATGAAGAGTCACTAATATGCAGCACTGATGGGCACTGATATGCAGCACTGATGGGCACTGATAGGCGGCACTAATGAGCACTGATAGGCGGCACTGATAGATGGCAGTGATGGACACTAATAGGCGGCACAGTTGGGCACTAATAGACGGCACTGATGAGAAGGCATCACTGTTGGGCACTGACAGGCAGCATTGGTGGGCACTGATTGGCAGCACTGGTGGGCACTGTTGGGGCTGCACTGATTATTAGGACACTGATGATCAGTGCCCTGATTCTTAGTGCAGATGTCCCTGCTGAGGAATCCGGTTTACCGGACCTCCTCGCCTTGTGCGCAGTCAACGCGGGGAGAGGAATGCCGATAACCAGCATTTTCTGTTTACACTGTGATCAGCTGTGATTAAATATAGCTGATCGCATGGTAAAGACGAGCCTACATCATAGGCTCTTTACCCTGATCAGTGATGCCCTGTGTCCCAGGGACACGCGCACCACTGATCACCATGCTGCATGAACGAGACAACGAGAATGCTGCCACCCATCTATCATTTTACTATACAGCGGGTGGGAAGCAGTTAAAGGAGAAGTATGGCCAAACCTTATTTGGCCATACTTCTCTTATGGATCACAGGAGTGCAGTTCGTTCTGCACTCCTGTGACCTGCTTACAGTGAGGATCAACCAAGATCCCTGAACTGGCAGCTGCCTCGGCCAACCCAGTGCAGAGGTGGCGGGGAACAGAAGCAGCATCAGATTGATGCTGTATCCAACTAATTGAGTAAAAGGTTTGCTTTTTTAATATAAACCCCATACTTCTCTTTTAACGGCTGTTGATGCAAAATTCAGACAAGAAAAAAATCAATCAACACATGTTACACATATGTGAACTTAAAGCGGAGTTTCACCCAAAAATTGATTTTCCGCTTTAAGTGTTTGGCATGTCATTTATTTTTTGGGGGGGGGGGGGGCGGGTACCCTGTTTTTAGAGGCACACAGCTCCCACTTCCTCCCCTGTCGCTGTGGCGCTGGAAGGAAGATCACCTCTCCCCCCTCCCACCCTGCAATCTTCTGGGACACGTCACAGGTCCCAGAAGATTGCCTGGCCATTCACAGCGCACATCGCGGCATGCGCATTCACAGTTTGCACCCAGCTGTGAAGCCACAGCCGGCGCCACAGTTAGAATGCCAGTGCCGCAAAGGGAAGAGGGAGAGGAGTGGGGCTTCATGTGCCCGCATTGCTGGACTGTGGGACAGGTAAGTGTCTGATTATTAAAAGTCAGCAGATACACTTTTTGTAGCTGCTGACTTTTAAATGGTTGGAACTCCGTTTTAACTAGCACCATTTAAAACAATGGTTAACCTAAGTACATACACACCATGTTTGCACATTATTGTTGGCTTACCTGTGCATTTGTGTGATCCAGAAATAGTCATCAATTTGCATGTATGGTAGCCTTGTGCTATAATTCATCTGATAACTACTGTCCATAGTAACAACTGTAAGCAGCAAAGTGGTCATTTTAAGTCATCTGATCTGACTTTAGCAGAATGCGTTCTGACTGTTTCTGTGGGTTACTGTATCAAAGAATTAGCACTCTTCCTTGAAGTCTTTATTGAATAAGAAATGTTTAAATATACTTGATAATATTTTATACTATAGGGGGTAGGCAACCCCTGACACTGGTGCCACAAGTGGCACACAAAGTCTCTTTTCCCGGCACTCAACTCCCTCCCCATCGGCAGAGCAGTGCAGGGAAGTGACAGTGAGACACTAATGCATTTCAATTTCAGAATTCCCCAAGCTGCACCTGCACTAAGAGGGAGGCACTGTGACCTCACACATTTTAAATGATGGGAAACATTGTTTGGTTCTCTTACCTTGTTGTAGCTGCAATAGTCAGCTTTTGTGATGGGAAGAGATTGGGTTCTGCTGAGGGGGGGGGGGGGGGGGGGAGGGGGTGGCAGTCCCTGTTTCCAGGATGAGGAAGACTGTCAATGGCCACTGCTAAAGCCAATCACAGCCCTGCTAGCCCCATCTACCATCTGGAGGAAGCTGACTTGATTGGTTGCCACTACCAGTCTCAGAAAGAACGTATTTGACTGTGATTGAGAAAACCACAATCAGGTGATAGTTTGTGGAATTACTGTTGAGCTTCTGGGAACTTTGTTGAAATTATACCTGAACCTTTGCGTCACTTACTACTGAACCCCAGCACTCTGTGTCCCTTTAAGCCACAGACAGTATTCAGCACAATAAAAATTGCACCCAAATTTTGCGCCACACTTTTTTTCAGCTGCGGAGGCCCAATGACCTTATGATCCTGCACATGGGCCCACTGCTTTCATCATTGCGCATCCATTGCAGATGCTTGTATGTGACATCACATACATCCCATACATTACATACATCACATACATCACATACAAGGGCGTGGGCTGGATTAGAGAGATGGATCAGCAAGATGAGTGTTCCAGGACAGGTAGATGTGCCTCATCTCTGCTTCCTTTCACCACTCTGCATATCACACATATCATAGATTAGAAGAGGGTATAGCGGTGGGGAAAATGAGCAGGAGGGGTTCAGAGGTGGGACAGAAGAGCAGGAGGGTACAGTGATGGGGCAGATGAGAAGGGGGTTCAGTTTTGTGGGAGTTGAGAAGGGGGCTCAGTGGTAGGACAGAAAAGCAGGCGTTAGAGCAGTGGGGAAAATCTGAAAGAAGGTGTATTGGTGGGACAGATGAGAAAGCAGGTTACAGTGGGGGGGGCAGATTAGCAGATGGGTTCAGTGTTAGGACATATGAGAAGTTGATTCAGTAGTGAGACAGAAGAGCATGGGGATACTGTGGTGGAGCAGATGTGCAGGGAGGTACAGAGGTGGGGCAGATGAGAAAAGGGGTATATTGATGGGGCAGATGAGCAGGGGGGGTTACAGTGGTGGGACAGAAAAGCAAGGGATTACAGTGGTGGAGCAGATGAGCGGGGGGGGGGGGGTTCAGTGTTGGGCCAAATGAGGAGGGGGTTACAGTGATGGGAAAGGTGAGCAGGGGGGTTTAGTGTTGGGGCAGATGAGAAAAGGGTTTAGTGGTGGGACAGAAAAGTACAGCGGTGGGGTAGATGTGAAAGGAGGTGCATTTTGGAGGGAAAGATGAGCAGGGAGTTACAGTGGTTGGGCAGATGTACAGGGGGTACAGTGGCGGGGCAGAGGAGAATTAAAGGGAAAGTTTTTTTTAACCACCTCGCGCCCGCCCTATAGCTGAATGACGGCCGTAGGGCAGGCGCGTTCGTCTGGGAGGCCGTCCCGGGACATCCTAATGTTTACTTCCGCAATGCGTGCCGCCGCGGGCGCGCATCGCGGAAGTTCTGTGTTCGCCGTGTCCCCCGGGGACAGGCAAACACAGATCGCTGTAAACGGCCAATCACAGTGGCCGTTTACAGCGTGATCGGCGTGTCCAATGGGAGATGATCTCATATGTAAACATATGAGATCATCTCTCAGCGCTGCTCTCCCTCCTCACACAGACAGAGTGTGAGAGGGGAGAGATGAACGGCTGCAGCGGCAGCCGTTCTGCTTTCCTTTGTTTTGAAAAAAAAAAAAAGTAAAAAAAAAAAGTGCCATCCTCCCCCAGCAGTGCCATCCATTCTCCCCCAGCAGTGCCATCCATCCTCCCCCAGCAGTGCCATCCATCCTCCCCCAGCAGTGCCATCCTCCCCCAGTGCCATCCTGCCCCAGTGCCATCCTGCCCCAGTGCCATCCGCCCCAGTGCCATCCACCCCAGTGCCATCCACCCCAGTTCTACCTGCCCCCAGTGCCACCTGCCCCCAGTGCCACCTGTTGTCAGTGCCATTTGTCCCCAGTGCCATCTGTCATCAGTGCCACGTATAAGTGCCATCTGTCATCAGTGCCACGTGTCATCAGTGCCACATAGTGCCATCTGTCATCAGTGTCACGTATTAGTGCCATCTGTCATCAGCGCCACGTATCAGTGCCATTTGTCATCAGTGCCACCTGTCAGTGTCACGTGCCATCTGTTGTCAGTGTCACGTGTCATCAATGCCACTTATCAGTGCCATCTGTCATCAGTGTCACGTGTCATCGGTGCCATGTATTAGTGCCATCTGTCATCGGTGGCACGTATTAGTGCCACGTATTAGTGCCATCTGTCATCAGTGCCACATATTAGTGCCACGTGTCTTCAGTGCCACGTATTAGTGCCACGTGTCATCAGTGCCACGTATAAGTGCCACGTGTTATCAGTGCCACGTATAAGTGCCATCTGTCATCAGTGCCACATATTAGTGCCATCTGTCATCAGTGCCACGTGTCATCAGTGCCACGTATAAGTGTCATCATTGCCACATATCAGTGCCATCTGTCATCAGTGTCACGTGTCACGTGTCATTGTCCTGGTGCTTCAAAAGTGTAATAAATAGTCAACAAGTTAGATGTGTAATTTATGTTCCTAGAACACATGATGGCGCTACCTGCATGTTGGGCCTCTCTATGTGGCCAGGCTGTGAAAAAGTCCCACACATGCGGTATTGTAATACTCAGGAGGAGTAGCAGAATTTTTTGGGAGGTGTCATTTGTGGTATACACATGCCATGTGAGAGAAATAACCTATTACAATGACAATTTTGTGGAGAAAAAAAAAGAAAAATCTTAATTTTGCAAAGAATTGTGGGGAAAAAAATGACAACATCAAAAAGCTCACTATGCCTCTTACTAAATACCTTGGAATGTCTACTTTCCAAAAAGGGGTCATTTGGGGGGTATTTGTACTTTCCTGACTTGTTCGGGTCACAAGAAGCGAGATAGTCCACCAGTACATCAGATGTGATCAATTTTGTGCGATTCGCACCACACCTTGTAGACTCTCTAACTTTCACAAAGACCAAATAATATCCACTAATTTGGGTTATTTTTACCAAAGATATGTAGCAGTATAAATAGTGGCCAAAATGTATGAAGAAAAATTAATAATTTGCATAATTCTGTCACAGAAACAAAGAAATATGCATTTTTTTTCAAAATTTTCGGTCTTTTTTCATTTATAGCGCAAAAAATAAAAACTCCAGAGGTGATCAAATACCACCAAAAGAAAGCTCTATTTGTGGGAAAAAAAGGACAAAAAATTCATTAGGGTACAGTGTTGCGTGACTGAGTAATTGTCATTCAAAGTGTGAGAGCACCGAAAGCTGAAAATTGGTCTGGGCAGGAAGGGTGTTTAAGTGCCCAGTAAGCAAGTGGTTAAAAAGTATATTTTATTTACATTTATTAGTACTATTTTCTTTACTGCAGGTATACACTATTTGTTTTTCAAAAAACACTTAAAAATTGTCAAAAAATTCCAGAGCACTGTAAATTTTCTTTAAGGGTGACACAGCAGAACTTGTTTCTTTTCAGACTCTCAGAAGATGATTTACTAAAGGAGTTGATACTATTCACACAATACTGTGCATCAATTGAATATTCACTCCAGTTATCCAACCATGTGAAAAGCAATTTCGTGTTTACTTATTTTACCTGCACAAGTGGGTATTCGAAGTGAACAAGAATTTGGTGGTGTCCTCTCTGGATCCAGAAACGACCCCAGTAAAAAACCTAGATGGTGGACTTAGGTGAGTATAGCTTTCTTCTTCTTGTAAGAACAATGCAAAACTTCCTCTGGTTTAGAGAAGGGAAGGGTGGGGGTTTAAATTTTGCTCTGAGTGGGGTTTTAATTTTAGCTTGTGCATTTTAATTCAATAAAATGTTTTTAGTTTTTTTTTAAAAAGCGAAGCCAGAAAAGCACATGAAAAAGGGCATAAAGATCCTTGTTTTGGCTGGATATAAGAATACAATATTCAATATTTAATAATTCCCGGACTTAGTAAAACGTTTTTTCGTTTTTTTTATGACATTTGTTTTTCTTCACCATAATAAAGAGATATATTATGTGCAAAAAAAACTATACATTCTCTTAGAAGAAAACCATGTAGGAAGCACCTTAGGCATGCTTCCTGGAGAGAATCCAAATGTTCCGGGCTTAATGCCAAAACCGTTGCAGTGTTCAGTTTTCTGTTAACCAAATTGGTGGAAATTTACACCAGTTGCAGACACTTCAGACTCTTAGCATGTGCTCAGACTGTTTTACATCATTTAACTAATACAAACAGGCTAAATGAAACTTGGAGAGACATGAAACTTCAGAAACGTATCACAGTATTCTGTGGATATGTGAGTATTTATTGGTAGCTGTGCAAAGTCAGTTGGCTTGTAATAATGTGCAGATGTTTAAAGTGAAGTGTGTGTGTATATCTCCATTTGCGTGGGTTGAAATCATTTCTCTTGATTGGTTTTGCCACCATTGTTTTTATACAGCAAAACGTTGTATAGACGCTGTACCTTGCTATCTGGAAAGGTCATCCTTTTTTATCATGATGGCAATACAAAAATAGCATAATCTGTTCATACATATTCTTCCTATACTGTATATGAGTCAAGAGAACAATTTCTGATCTGAATGAGAATTTATAGTCACAGCATACGTCTTCATTTTATAACATTAGCATTGTAATAGCAATACAAACAATAGTTATTTTTTTATAATCCAATAGAAGCTTTTCATGTTGTGAGTTCTGCTTGTCGTCTGGCCAACTCTTCCACAAATTCATGGATTCCCTGCATGTTTTGCAGCTTCTCCCCTGTTGTTTATTTTCAATTTCTAAGGACTACATATCCCATGGTACCTTGCTGCCCACAAGCTGTAATTCCTGTACTGACTCGGTCTCGTGAAACTCCTCCTCTCAGCACCTTTGTAATTCAGATGGCATGCACCATTAAATTTGTGACACAGTAGGGCCTACTCACAGGGCATATTGAATACATGTCACAGGATTCAAGGAAGTAAATCTGAAGAGATCTTCACAAAGTAAGTTTACCAACTTCAAGATCATTCAGAATAATAGGAGTAAGACAGAAATAATTAAAATGTATTGTGCTGCCAGACTCATCCACCTTACCAACCGTTCACGGTTTGCTACCCCTCTCTGCCAATCCCTTACTACTACTCAACAAATTAAATTCAAGATTCTAACATTAACTTGCAAAGCCATCCACAACTCAGCCCCCAGCTGCATCACAAACCTTGTCTCAAATTACCAACCTAATCTTTCTCTACGTTCCTCCCAAGATCTCCTGCTCTCTAGCTCCCTTGTCAAGCCCTCCCATGCTCACCTCCAGGACTTTTCCCAAGATTCTCCCATCCTATGGAACTCGCTACTCCAATTTATCCGGCTGTCAGGGCTAGGCTCAGCTCTTCCTTCTCAAAGCTGGCTGCTCAGCTGTCGGCTAATTGCCAGCTCCTATATCTCCACAGTTACTCAGCTATTGATAATATCCTATTCGTCAGTCCTGCCTACTTAAGCTTCAACATCCTGCATTCCTGTTTAAAGACTTGCTTTGCTGACATCCCTTCTGATTCCAGATCCTGCTTGCTGTTCCACTACATTTATCCCTGACTTCTGGCTTGGCTGACTATCCGTTCCGGATACTGAACTTTGGCTATGTTTTGACTATGTTTGTTCTTTTTACTTTTATTCTTAAAAAAGTGTGATTTAACTGCACTTCTGTCTCGGTCTGATTTCATGGTTTCTGACACCAGCTATCTCCTTCTCTGTTGACTTTTAGGCGATCCCTGAAAATGCTTCTCTTCAGAGAAGCCTATCCTACCCTCATCTAACAACTGTATTTCCACTATCTCCATCAGATCATTCCCCACAGTTATCACCTTTTGTATCATTTTGTATCATTTGACCCTTCCATTTGCTATCCCTTTACCTGAGCTTCTCCCATCCTATGGAACTCCCTACCCCAATCTGTCCGGCTATCTCCTACTCTGTTGACTTTTAGGCAATGCCTGAAAACCATTTTCCTCAGAGAAGCCTATCCCGCCTCCATCAGCTCTCCCCCCACAGTTGTTGACTTTTGTATTATTTGACCCTCCCCTTTAGCGTGTAAGCTGTAACGAACAGAGCCCTCTGATTCCTCCTATGTTGAATTGTATTATAACTGTACTGTCTGCCCTCATGTTATAAAGTGCTGGTCAAATGGTTGGTGCTATGTAAATCACTTATAATAATAATCATTTTTACCATAGACAGGCTTTAAATTCTGTCTAAACCTAAAAACAAACCTTTTTTAGGTTAAGAACGTTGTCTGCAATTACTGCAAACTTTCATGTTGATTCTGTTTAAAATTCATTATAACTTTGTCTGCACTGAACTGAAATCTCAAACTATGTTATCATGATGCAATTGTCAGAAACCATGAATCAGACCGAGACAGTACAATTAAATCACACTTGTTTATTAATAAAAAATTAAAAGGTTAATAGAGTAAGCGTAGTCAAAGCATAGCCAGAGTCCAGTAACAGGATCGAGTAGTTAGCCAGTCCAGAGTTCAATAACCAGCTCGGGTAATCAGCCAGGCCAGAAGTCAGGGATCCAAGTGGAGCAACAGCAAGCAGGATAAGGAGCCAGAAGGGTTGTCAGCAAGTCAGTCTTTACGCAGGAGATGGTTTCTTGTGATGTGACCAAGGTGAAGGCAGAGGTGAAGTGAGCTGGAAGGCTTTAAGTAGGCAGGTCAGACGAACATGATCAGAAACAGCTGGTAACTGTGGAAAGAGAAGAGAGCTGGAAATTTGCCGACAGCTGAGCAGCCAGCCCAGAGAAAGAAGGGCTAAGCCAGCCCTGACAGCAATTCAATATTGTGTTTTCTTCTATTATGAAAGGGACAAATTAAAATTCACATATATGTATACTGTTATTATTATTATACAGGCTTTATATAGCGCCAACAGTTTACGCAGCGCTTTACAACTTGAAGGTAGACAGTACAAATACAATACACTTTAATACAGTAGGGATCAGAGGGCCCTACTCCTTAGAGCTTACAATCTAAAAAAATACCTTCAGAAAAATATCTGTCTATCCTGATAAAACTTGACAGGTGACAAAATTTCAGATTTGGTTATGTGAACACGCTTTCAATCTTGAGCAAATGATCCTGGTGCTTTCACTGTTAACACAAAACACAATTTTACTGAAACAAACATCTATATGTTTACTGTGCCTCTGCAGTGTACCTTCACTGTAAAAAATACACTATATTTTCTGTGACAGTCAAAATGACTATGCTGTGATACTTACAGTACTCCATAGGTTCCAATTTTATAATCTTCTTCCAAGGATTTACAAATATTTAATTAAATTTACCTCTAGGATGTCAGATGATAATGACAGCCAGCTCTTTGTTGCAAATCTTGTAAAACCTATATCTTGATGAACATCTTTAGCACATTGCTTCTTAGCTTTCATGTGTTTTGTATGACATAACACATGTCTTAGAAGCGATTTTTAGACATATGGTTTCTATGTCTGCTTGACATGACCTAGAAATATGGGCATGAAGTGCATTAAACGCTATCTTCCTGGGAATCCTGTATACAAACTGCAGAAAGCAAATAAATCAAAACTGTAATTGATTTTGGTAAATTGAATGAATTTTATTTTGTTAGCTGCACAGCTAATTGTTCAAATCTTTAGAGAAGAGTTTGAATGTGCATTATACAAAGTACCGTATAGCAACGTGTGAATTCTACACAGTAAAGAATGGAGTGTGCAAAGTTCTTGGAAATGTCTTAAAAATTTTGGAAGAACTGAGGGCAGGGGAAGCTACAATATAAGTTTAAATGCGCCAAAGATGCAGTGACACCTTAAACACAACATTTAAACCAGGTTTACCAATAAGCCAGAGTTTACAGAGCATAATTGCTAAAAATGAGCACAGAAACAGTTTTCCTTCATCCTCTCTCTCTGATTGTAACTCATATGGCTGCATCTAAACAGGAAGGGCTGTACTGCCCTGACTGCCATACAGGTGTGTGTTTGTGTGTGTAAGCTTCAGCTTAAGCTACTGTGTTCCCTAAAGGACAGGCTTTTTTAATGGAACAATTAAAAATAATCAATTCAATGTGAAAAGATGCCTAAAGCTATACTTGCTGTCCAGTTGAGTAAATATTACAAGTATATATGATATATGCAGTATTTAATAGTTTTTGACTAAAAAAGAAGTAAAATATTTTTAAAAACTTTATTTTTTTTAGTTCTGAATATTCAAAATGAAAGTTTATTAGAAATAAAAAAATATATGTAAACACATACACAAAACATGTTTCCTTTACAGTTTATTCTCTATATGTTCAGTTATAAAATATGCAGATATTAGTTTAATACCCCTATCTTTATGCTTAATAATTCCAAAAGGGTGCACAGTTAAATGTTGCATTGAAAATGGTTTGTGTTCTATTGGGTTAGCAGGGTTAGGTAATTAACTACTTGCTGCCCGCGCTATAGCCAAAAGATGGCTACAACGCGGGCCTTAATTGCTGGGAGGGTGTCCATGGACGTCCTCCCGAGCAAGCGTTGTCTGTGCGTTCTTGCGGGTCACGTGCGGCGCACTCTGTGATCACAGAGTCTATGAGACTTGGCTGATCACAGAGTAAGGGGTTGATCCCGTCCCCTTACCACATGATCAGCTGTCAGCCAATGACAGCTGATCACGTCACGTGATGTAAACAGAAGCTTGATAATCAGTATTTTTTGACATTTTTTCACACACTGACAGCATGAGGGGAAAAAAAAGCTGATCATCAGCTTCTGTCAGAGGGACATCGGTCTCTCACACAGAAAGCCACTGATGCATTTTCTGTGCCCACCAGTGTCAGCTGCCAGTGCCCACTGTGCCACCTACCAGTGCCACCTATCAGTCCGCACCAGGGTTGATTTACTAAAACTGGAGAGTGCAAAATCTGGTGCAGCTGTGCATGGTAGCCAAACAGCCTCTAACTTCAGATTATTCAATTAAAGGGGTTGTAAAGGTTCATGTTTTTTCACCTTAAAGCGGGAGTAAACCCACTGACTTTTTTTTTTACACCTGCATACACTGCATACTAGCTCATTATGAAATACTTACCTTAGAACGAGGCTCTGGCATCTCACTCGGTCCACGCCGAGGGAGCTGACTGACATGTTCCCTCGGGGTGTCTTCCAGGTATTGCGGCTCCACGCTATGAGAGGCCGGAGCCGCGATGCCGTCACTCCCTTGCATGCGCAGGAGTTTTCTTCCCGGCAGGGTCTGGCGTCTGCCGGACTTTCAGCCGAGAATCCCCGGAGAGCATGCGCCGCTGAAGTCAGCGGCTCATTGCGAGGGGAATATCTCCTAAACCGTACAGGTTTAGGAGATATTCGTTTTACCTACAGGTAAGCCTTATTATAGGCTTACCTGTAGGTCAAAGTTACAAAAATTACTATACAACCGCTTTAATGCATCATATGCATTAAGGCGAAAAAAACATCTAATGATTGCTTCTGTCAATCAAATCCAATGACACGGGGAGGCAGGGTCGAGTCCTGCACTCGGCAGCTATGGAGGCAGAATGCAGGACTCAGGGGTGTGCTCGCAAGGTAGCCCCCCAGGAGAGCGATTCTCCCAGGAGGTTATCTGAGTTGGGGAGGAGCTAGGAGAGCCGCCGGGGGACCCCAGAAAAAGCACAGTGGAAGTAAGTATGACATGTTTGTTATTTTAAAAAAAAATTTAATCGAACCTTCATGCCACGTACACACGAGCGGACTTTTCAACGTACTAGGTCCGTCACATTGGCTGAATTATAGGGGTCGCTGAGATCGCCAAGGCAACCGGGCCCCATGCTGCAGGGGGCCCTTGAGGGCCCCCTGTATATCCCAAGGAGCAGGCGGCTGAGACCAAGCTCCCCAATCTTCAGCCGAACTGTAACCGGTTCCCGACCAGCGCACGACGATGTACGTCGACAGAATGGCACGGGCAGGCATATTGGCGTACAGGTACGTCCAATCTTTAATGCCGCCCTGCCATCGGGAGCGCGCCGCCAGCGGCGCGCTCCCGCGCTGGTCGGGACCCCCGTGAGTCCGGTCGCGGGACCCACGGACTCGATCGCCGCGGGCATCCCCGTGATCGTCTCACGGGACGGCTGAATGGAGGAAATGCCGTGTAAACAGCATTTCTCCATTCTGCCTAGCAACTAGTGACGCTGATCTCTGCTCCATGTGATTGGAGCAGAGATCAGTGTTCACTAAATGAAAGCCCAACCCCCCCACAGTTAGTAACACACCCCTAGGAACACTTAACCCCTACACTGCCACCCACTGGTTAACCCCTTCACTGCCAGTGTCATTTACACAGGAATCACTGCATTTATATAGCAGTGATTACTGTATAAATGACAATGGTCCCAAAAATGTGTCAAAAATGTCCGATGGGTCCCCCACAATGTCGCAGTCACAATAAAAATCGCTGATCACCGCCATTACTAGTAAAAAAAAAAAAATATTAATAAAAATGCTATAAAACTATCCCTATTTTGTAAACGCTATAACTTTTGCGCAAACCAATCAATAATCGCTTATTGCGATTTTTTTTTACCAAAAATATGTAGAAGAATACGCATCGGCCTAAACTGAGGGAAAATTTTTTTTTTTATATATTTTTGGGGGATATTTATTATAACAAAAAGTAAAAAATAATGCGTTTTTTTCAAAATTGTCGCTCTATTTTTGTTTATAGCGCAAAAAATAAAAACCGCAGGGGTGATCAAATACCACCAAAATAAAGCTCTATTTGTGGGAAAAAAGGACGTCAATTTTGTTTGGGAGCCACGTCGCACGACCGCGCAATTGTCAGTTAAAGCGACGCAGTGCCGAATCGCAAAAAGGGGTCTGGTCTTTGACCAGCAAAATGGTCCGGTCTGTAAGTGGTTAATCGGCACTGTGTGGGGAGCTCGGAATCATAACACTGATTACAACTAAAGTGAAAGCACAGTGTGTGCTCTTTGTCTCCCCCTACAGTGCAGTAACCGGCAGGAAGAGGAAAGCTAAAGAAAGCACTGCCGTTTTTGAAAAGACTTTCTGTATGCATGTGTGTGCATGTATGTGTGTGCATGTGTGTGTGTGTATGTATGTATGTGTGTGCATGTGTGTGTGTGTATGTATGTATGTGTGTGTATGTGAATGTGTGTGCGTGTGTATGTGCATGTGTGTGTATGTGTAATTGTATGTGCATGTGTGCACACTAGTAGCATTTGATGGCACACTGGCAGCGTTTGGCACAGTGGCTGCGTTTGATGGGCACAGTGGCAGCGTTTGATGGCACAGTGGCTGCAATTGATGGCACAGTTGTAGCATTTGAGGGCATAGTGACAGCGTTAAATGGGCACAGGGGCAGTGTTTGATGGCACAGTGGCTGCAATTGATGGCACAGTGGCAGCGTTTAATGGCCCAATGACAGCGTTTGATGGCACAGTGGCAGCGTTTGTTGGGCACAGTAGCAACGTTTGGGCACGGTGGCTGCGATTGATGGCACAGTATGGTAGCGTTTGATGGCACAGTGGCTGCATTTGATGATTTTCTTTCAAAAAAATTTCACACCCCCAAAAAATTTTGAGCACCAGCTGCCGCTGTTTAGATGTATGTATGCACATTTTATGTATGCACGTTTAATCCTGCTCCCCTTCCCCATATTAGAGCTGGGCGATTTTCTAAAAAAATAAAATAAAATCTGTGATTTATAAAAAAAAACCTTGATTCACAATTCGAATCGAGTTTTTTTTTTGATGGACACCGCGCCAGTCCTAAGGAGCTGCGGGCAGGAGTTTTTAGGCGAGGCTGTGGCTTCGTCCTAGTCCGCGGGTCCGGCCTCAAGGACTAGGCCGAAGCTACGGCCTCACCTAAAAACTCCTGCCTGCAGCTCCTCAGGACCGGTGCGGTGTCAGCGCCGATCCTGGTGAAAAAAAAATCGATTTGTTGAAAATTTTAATCGATTTGACCTCTCAACTCAATTCAAGATTCAAATAGATTTTTTCCCCAGCCCTACCCCATATATGTACAATCAGAACTGATTTATTTTTCTTGCTTGTTCAAAGTACCAGCAAAAAAATGCTGTCTCCCTGAAAAGCGATCTGTGCTCAGAGGCATTTGACAGCCGGTAAAGAGGCAATATGTTGTCTACTGACCACCTGTTTTAACCCCCTTGCCCCTTTATACACACGGTTGGACAAAGTTGTCAGAAAATCCGATCGTTCGGAACGTGGTGACATTCGTTGCGTACGACGGGACTACGTAGAGGCTAGTAGCCAATAGCTTTAGTCTCATAATTTGATCTGAGCATGCGTGGCACTTTGTCGGAATTCTCTGCAAACGATCAGAAAAAGTCCGATCTGTGTTTTTTTGTCGGAAAATTTTAGATCCTGCTTTAAAAAATTTTCTGTCGGAATTTCCGATGAAAAAAGACCGATAGAGCCCACACACGATCAGATTTTCCGACAATATAATCCGATCAGATCTTTTCCGTCGTAATTTCTGACCGCGTGTACAGGGCATTATTGTCCATATAACCAACAGATACTGGCGCTGTTAATTTTTTTGTATCCAGGCATCATTATTGACTTCTGTTGATAAATGGGGTTTTATTTTAAATGTTATTTTGTCGTAAAAAAAATATCTACAAAAATGTTTTGTATCTTCTTTAAAACGAAGTCCTCACAAAATAGATATTTAAACAGACTTTAGTAGAAGGGAGAATTTGGAGATATAAAACACTGCCGCATGAAAGACATTCTTCTAGAAGGTGCTTTATTACTGTTTAGTCTGCCCTCATTATACATTTTTTTTTTAGTCTGTCAAAATGATCTAGTTAGATTTATCATATTTATCAGTGGCATTTACTATCTTTCACTGGATCAGACTGCTTTATGACATCATTCCAAATCGTATAAATATATTTATGATCCAATCAGTTATGACTCTAAACCATGCAAAATAATTTCACACCACAGTCATACTAGAGACTAAGTTACATATGGCTCTCAATGCTATTGTGGAATGTCTTTTTTCTCTATATTCCTGGTAACATAAAACTACTTTTATCATTTTATTGTTTCAATGAGAATATAAAGGCTAGAAACCAAAGCACAGGTTAGTGTAAAAGTAATTTATTAGTTACTTCACTTTCCAGAAAGTATATATAAAAAAAAACAGATGTCGGCCACAAGATGGGTTGGCATTTGATTTCTGTCGTTTTGTGCAGTAGTTTTAGCACTTACGTTTTTATGTTGCTTTTGGTCTGACCGTCCTTCTACAGGCTGAGATTGTTGGCAGCCTATGTCATCAGAATTTATACATGGCCCAATATTTGCAAGCAGAAATGTGAACTATTACACTCTTCTCTAAAAGTAAACACGATGCACCACAAAGTCAGGTTAGGAAGATTGTCTGGTATGGATATTAAGGGGAACCCCACATCAAATTAAAAAAAAAACGAATGTGTAGTCCCCCCCAACTATCCATAGTGGACTGCAGTGGCGGCCCGCCCATAGGGGGCGCCCGGGCGCCGCCCCCCCTCTCCCTAGGTGTAAAAAAAAAAAAAAGTAAAAAAAAAAAGTTTAAAAAAAAAGTAAAAAAAAAAAAAAAAAAAAACGGGCCCTTTAAGACATTAAAAAAAAAAAAAAAATGTCATTTAACAATTTGACATAGTGTACTGTGGCGCCGGTCACAGTGCACTATGAGAAGCGCCACGTCGATGCAATCACAAGATTGCATCCATGGCGCTTCATTTGCAGATTACATAAGGGGCGTGTTTTATGAGAAGTGGGAGGGGCCAAAATGATGGGCGGGGTCATGATGGGCGGGGTCTGGCGCCCCCCCATCCAAAAACTTCACCAGCCGCCACTGGTAGACTGTCAGGACCTGGGACCCCAGCTGTGTCTGGTAATGAAGCTTCTCTCTGAGCTATCTGAAATGCTGGATAGTGCCTTGTCAGAACCTTTAGACGACCCTGCCTTGTACCTTGATTTCAGCTGAACCTTGAACTCTTTGCTCCTCCCATAAACTTCCTGATATAAGCCATGTCTCTGCACTTCCTCCTTGCCAGAATATTGTGCTTTTTCCAGCCTGTATCTCACTCCTGTCTTCCCTGCTGCCGTTTATATTTGCTACTGCTCATTATTGACCCTTGGCTTGTTCCATGACTATGCTTCTGCCTGATCCCAACCTGCAACAACTCATTACCGACCTTTTGGCTTGCTTACTGACCACGCTTCTGTTTAATCCTTACCTGCTCATCCACTACTGAACCCCGGCTTGCTCACCTCCTGGTGGGGCGATCCTGAGGACCACGATCTGGTACTAACATGCAGCTAAATCCATCTCCACCATCTGGAGCTCTGGTGAAAACTGGTTAGTACTTAGACTCCGCACCTCAGGTGAGCCTGTGTCATCTGCCAGGGTGACTGCCTGTTTTCCTATCCTGCTGGTTAGTGGTAGTCCTGCAACTGCTATAGCAATTGGTCTTCGAGCCTGACCCCTGATCGTGACACAGACCCTTCAGGTCTGGTATGGATTTTAAGGGGAACTCCACGCCAAATAAAAATAAAAAATGTTGTGGAGTTTCCCCCAAAAATCCATACCAGATGCTTTTTCCGAGCACGCAACTTGTCAGGCCGCAGGAAACAAGGGGGGGACGAGAGAGCGCCCCCCCCCTCCTGAACCGTACCAGGCCACATGCCCTCAACATTGGGAGGATGCTTTGGGAGTCTGTGACCCCTCAAAGCACCATGTCCCCATGTTGATGGTGACAAGGGCCTCATCCCCACAACCCTGGCCGGTGATTGTGGGGGTCTGCGGGCGGGGAGCTTATCAGAATCTGGAAGCCCCCTTTAACAAGGGGACCCCAAGATCCCGCCCCCCCATTTGAAATGGTAAGGGGGTACTAAAGTACCCCTACCATTTTACAAAGAAAGTGTAGAAAATTGTTAAAAAAACAAACAGACACTGTTGGGAAAAGTCCTTTATTAAAAATAAAAAAAGATTCCAGCGGTGGTAATCCACTCTTGCTATCCAGCGAGGGCTGATGTCTTCTCCGGGGTCCAACGATAGGTGATCTCTCCCGATGGTCCAGCACAGCGCATCCTGTCTCCGCCAGAGACACTGCGGGAATCCCGGCAGCCTGACAGGTCTTAGTTGAGGAGGACGGGGCCACCCATCACCTGACCCCGTCCCCCTCTGACGCAAGGGGAAACCGGGCTTCCCCAGTGACATGCGGGTGACCCCGCCCCCTCTGATGTAACGGAAATCTGTGTTAGATGATTATTATTATTATCAGTATTATTTACTATCAGGGGTGCGGTGGGAAAGAAAAGGACTGGGGAGAGTTTTACAGAAGCTGGAGTTGGGCTTAAAGTAAGTTGTGGTGATGTGATTAATGCAAGGAAGAGCTAATCTTGTACTGCCAATCATTTTCTGAAAAACATGTAGCACACTCGGAAGGAGCTGCTGGCTTTGATGGTCCCGTTCCCCCAAACTCAGTACACACACAGCCAGGGACACAGTATTTTCTTCTTCCTCCCTGGTTTTAAGAAACAGTCTAGGGGTGTTTTTTGTCATTTTTATTGCTGGCTTGAACTTGGATGAGTGAAGGGTGAACATGGGATAGCCCAATAAAAAAAAGACTGACTTGACTAAGGTCACTTCTCCTATTCTGACAGAGAGAGTGCACAACGTTCACTAATGGCTTGGAAAGTGCCTAGGGCTTGATTTTGGATAGCTGAGAACTGCACACAGTCACTAGGGTACATAATGTAGGTCAGTACTCAGAATGCCACATGATCCTCAGCTGCCTCTTTCTGATTTCCACTGGGCACTCTTCAGTGAGGGATACACAGACTCACGATACCTCAGGACAGCTGGACACTCTTCCCCCAACCTCAACCAGGTATCCTCCAGTGAGCTTCTCCAGATCCAGAAAAATCTCAAACTTTGGAATAAAGGCCCCGCAGCTTAGATTATAGCTGGGACCTCCATGACCTTTAAGCATTGTCTCCAGCAGACTGCCCTAAGGGGCAGAGCCCCTTAGAAAGAGGTCTCCTCTGGCAGGACTGGACCCAGGATCCCCACACTCTGCTGTGGGATATTTATGGACCCCCTAACCACCTACTGGATATACCTCACCAGGGATGGTCTGCATAAATATTTAGGCTGTATTTGTATTCTTCATCCCACTGTAATTACAGAATTCTCTAGAATTCAGGGGGCAGCAATCAGACCAGCAGCCTGTGAAACATTGAGCAGACTGAAACAATCAACCCCTACTCCACTGATTATAAATGAGCTAAACTAAATTTACCTAACAAGCTACACTAACTGGGAGGGTTCTACAAACATCTGCTTGTTTATGATGAGCCTAAAGACTATCTAAGATGTCAGAGGATGGTTGAATGTTCAAGCGCTTATACAAAATGACAGATCTCTAAATAAGAGCAGTGGAGGGAGGCAAAATCAACAGTGATCAGACTAGGCTTTCCCTCATGTCTAGTTACTATTCCCACAACAAGCCCTGGCCATTGTCTGCTGGTTACCCAAAGATGTAGCATCATGTGTCAATCCAACCACAAAGCAAGAAGACTATCATCTAATTTTTTTTTAGACACATTTAGACAGAAAAACCCCCCAAAAAAACAAGAATTCTGGGGGTTTCAAATTGGAGACTTGTTTCTACTGTGTATGCTACATTGCAGAGGCCACCTGATGATGTCAATATGACAAAAGGCCCAGGGGTGTGGCTTCATGGTCCTGCGAGAGAGAGCAAGTTGGTAGTGGAAGCTTACATTGAAGGATCCAATCCATTGCTATCTGCCCTGACGGTTTCAGATGGGAGCTTGTTAAAGCTGTAGAGATCCATGTCTGGTCTTAATGCATGTGAGTGGGTTTCTATTTATATGCTTCCATCCACCCACCTGAGCTGCTGAGGTTTTCCAAGAATTAGAGTCTTTGCTGATGAAGAAGGAAAGGAGCCCATTTAGTGCTGGAGCATATATTGACCTTTGTCATGGGGGTCAATACAGAGAGGTGATAGTTTGCCCGTAAGGGATTCACTGTGGTGGAGGCGTTTTCTACTTGCACATTCTTGCAGCACTTGCCTGGGGGTGGTATATATCACAAGTTGTATTGGACTATTACATTTAATGAATTAAATGGATGTTGACTGTTTTTATTGTTTACGATTGGTTGATTTTAATTTTTTTAGTAGCTATTCTTTAATGATTGCTGAAAACATCTGATTACAGATGTTGCTTTTCACTCACAGATAAACTATTAGTGAAAGTGCAGCATTTATTATTTTATGTACAGTATATTGCAGAGGTATTGTCTTACCTATTCCTTTGGCTGAATGAGTACAATATATGTGCATGTCTTTGTCATCATTTATGTTGTTACTTTATACCAGGGGTAAAGTCCCGGGGAAAAAAGTGTGAGAACTCCCACCCAAGATCCACCCCCCCCTCCCCCCACTAAAAAATAAATAAAAAAATGATATGCTCATATGTACGAAAGCTTCAAAAGTGGTATTTTTCATCCAATTTTTGTATTGTGTGCATGAAGCTTAACTGTTAGTACATAACAAAAATCCTCAACAAACATAAATACGGTAATTCTCTGAATAATCAGCATTCATTCAATTGTGCTTCCATGCAAATGTGAACATCATGTTCTGATCTTTATTGGGGAATTTTATTTTGTATATGGAGTGTTTATGTGGTGAGTTTACACTTTTCATTGAACAGAGTTTGGATAAGACAGGGTTAAACGGAAAGATCATAAATTAAGTGCACATTATCTGGACAGAATGCTTAGGGAGATGGTGATGTGTTCCTGCTTAGGAGATGTATGTTAAGCATGGGGGGCTGCAAACTGTGCAGGGCTCCAACATGCACTCTCTGCTATTCCAACCCTTTACATATTTCCACATAAACTTCCCTCCTGACATTAAACTTTGCCAGGTATTGTGCTCAGCTTACCACCCCAAACTGATGTTCCTCCCTCAGCTCACCTCTCTCCCTGCATGTCCTGTGAGCAGAATAGCTGATCTACCCGTCAGCTAGACCTAGACCTGATCTACCCGTCAGCTAGCTGTGATTGACAGGTAGATTGAAGCGGAAGCTGTCATGGGGCCCCCTGCTGGCAATGCCTGAATGGTCAGGTGTGCGGCACTTACTATTGCGAGCTGTGTCGGCAGCTGCTGGTTTAGCACCTGCCACACAGCTCGCATACTTCAAAGTCTTGCAGGACACGGCTGCTAACGGGAACTGAGTTCCTGTTGTGGAAAAAGTACAAGAACTCCGTTCCCATGCGTTCCCTGCAGGACTTGAGCCATGCTTTATACACTTTAACCCTTTTGCTGAGAGTGGGTGGGGTTCACACACAATCTGGTGGCTGCAGACTCCTGCCTGTAAGGTTGATGCATTCAGGGGGCTGCACTGCCACCTGATTGTCTCCACACCCCCCCCCCTGTGCGCCCCTGCCATGTTCCGGTCTCCATGTGCCCATCTGCAGGCCCAGAACTGACATGGCGGATGCCATCGGATAGAGGGGAAATTACGTGTGTAACAGCAGATCCCGGCCAGCCTCCCAGTGTTCCCGGCTAATATTGCAATACATTCAGTGGAGCCCAGTGGAGACATGCGGGGACTTTTGGTGCCTAACTCTCAAATATCTGCCTTAATGTCAACAGTTAGTTGCGCTACCGTGCATGCCAGGCCCTACTCCAGCAATTAAGAGAATCTGGCCAGCAATGTTTGAGGCCCCAGGTCTACCACAGAAGAGTGGGGAGGGGTATGTCTGCCAATTCTGGGCTGGGGGGGGGGGGCTGCAAGCTGGGCTAGGAATTTAAAAGCTCCTCCAGGGTATGGGCAATCAACGACTCTACCAATGCAAGCGATTCCCTGAGGGGTAAAGGGGGAGAGTATGCCTCACAGCTGCCTGATGTATGCTCACCCTGTCCTGTGAAGGCTGAGTGCTCTCCCTGTGGCTGGCCCTGTGCTGCAGTGGCCATCTTTGAATCCTGCTGTGTGGATTGGGTAGTTGGCCGTGGCCGGGACTGGGTTTGTCGATCCGCACCAGTGGCCATACAGGAAGTAGGGAGGTCTGGGATGCTAAGGGACCCAGTGGGGGACAACGAGAGCCTGCAGGAATGGCTGGAACAGGTCGGGGATCGGCAGCCGCGGCACAAAGCTAAGCGACTATCTTGCCGGAGCCCACGCATGCGCTCCTTTTTAAATTATTTTTATGTGTAATTCAGCTGATATACATTTGCATTGCTTGTTATTTAAGCTTATATATGTATACTCCTGTCTTCTCGTCGGCTTTGGCTCCTGGCAAAGGAGTCCTGGAAAACATAACAGCATGGCTTACCTGTATTTGTGTGTTTTTAATTTGAAAAAGCCAATAAAACAATTTTGGAAAAAAAAAGTGTGCAGCAAAAAATTCCATGAAAGTTTTAAGGCAATGTGTTTATGAAAAATCCAAACACCAGTTTTCTCTCTAGGGAGCTCCATACAATGTTCTACATTTTCTTATTTACAGCTTCAGAAGTACAGTACAGAGATTTACAAGTGTTTTGAAGTTTGAGCTCTGTAAACTGCCTCATTATCTCAGATATATCCCACACGGCTTTGTACATATTGTATTGAAGAAATACTGAAGGAAAACATCCAACTAAGATATCTTTCTCATAACAAAATGAAAGACAACGTATATCCCACTGCGAAATGTACATTACAAATCTGAAAGTGGACTGCTTCAGGAAAATAAAATAAAATGGAGCCCTTTATATTTTGTTGAGCCTTTGAAATGTTGTCTTAATGGGTATCTATCTGTTTTTTTTTTTTTTTTAATACTGCAGAAAATTTTGCAGAAAACAAAAACAAAGAAGCAATCATTTCTTGTTTGTATTGGCATGTTAAAGCGGGAGTCCGCCGTTTTTTTTTTTTAAAAGCCAGCAGCTACAAATACAGCAGCTGCTGACTTTTAAAATAAGGACACTTACCTGCCCAGCGCGCCCGCGATGTCGGCACCCGAAGCCGATCTCTCGATCGTCACTCGGGTGCTGCCGCCGCCATCTTGGGTATGGGAATCAGGAAGTGGAGCCTTTCGGCTTCATTTCCCAGTTCCCTACTGCGCATGCGCGAATCGCGCTGCGTAATAAGGATTGACCCGCTGCCTCTGGGATCTGTGTGTTTCCCAGCAGGCAGTGGGGGGCTTTCGGAAAGGGGCGTAGATCTACGCCCCTTTCCGCAGAGAGCTATCCCGGAAGTGGGTGCAGTTACCTGGACTATCCAGGTAACTGCACCCCCCTCCCCCCTGAAAGGTGCCGATCGTGGCGCCAGAGGGGGGGAGGATTCCAATGAGCGGAAGGTCCACTTTAGGGTGGACCTCCGCTTTAATCAGTGCTTTGCTGGTTATATACTACACTCGTACAGCCTGAAAGTCTCCAGGACCCATTTTGGTTTAGTTTTTTTTTTTTTTTTTTTTTTTAGCAGTTTGTCTTTTGTAGAACCTATAAGAGAAAATAGGGACAACATAGAAACTCCTCACAAGTAATGTCCCTGATGAAACTGAACCATGGACTACTGCATAGCAAGTCAAGATTTTAAGGCATAAGTGTACTTTTAATAAATAAAAGTAACCCTTCCCTTTATATCTAGGCCCATTGTAGTACCAGCCACTCCTGTGCACTTGCTCCTCACAGAATTGCCCTCCCCAACCAGAATATTGCACTAAACATGTAGGTAAAAAAACAAAAAAAAAAACAAGAACCTTCATGAAGTGGAAGAGTAGGTTTGATAATAAGCTGGATGTGCCTCCACACAGGACAGGACCTATTTGAACAGAAGGGATTGTCTTCCTGGGAAATTAACCAGTAATGTAATCAAAGTAGGAGGGAGCAGATGAACTAATGCAGCCAGTATATAAAATTAACCATAAGTATATAGATACATGCCAGTATGGGAATAATAAAAGCTTTGATATAATAAAAGTAAATAATAGTACATACATCCAATGTACTAGGTAATATCAACAAAGGGCCCAATAGGAATCCTGGTGGAATTGTGTACATATACCTGGCTATATATAGTTATTAGCAAAGATACCTTCAGATGAATGTTGTAGGGGCTCCTAAAAGATAATCTTGATGCACTTCCATTGTGGTGTCGATGATCTGAAAACAAAATCATTTATAATAGGGATATCCTCCAACTGTTGTCCAACCAGCCTGGAATGTAGCTTCTAATCAGAAGACACTGTGGTATTATACTGGAACTATATCTACTATCTATCTACTCTGCCTCTTGGTTGAAAGACACAAACAGCTAAATAGAAGGTAACTTTAACTATGGAAAATACAAATTTTTGTAAACTCAACAATTTAAAAATAAATCATATATTTTATTACATAACTTTAAAATATAATCCATTCACAGATAAAGTTCATGGGCTGTGTAATACATATTGGAAAAGGTTAAACATCCTGACAAATTATTGTCTCATTGTCTATGAGTTTTGTGGATGTTCCGCTTCCTCAGGACTTAAGACATATCTTATAAATCTTCACAACAACACAATTCAATTCACATGGGTGGATACATATAAACAACAATCAAAAATTGTAAACATATAAAACAATAAATCAAAAAACATAATTACAAAATATAACCGCACAATGAAATAGTTGTCAACCACATATGAGTGAGAAGAAGAGAAAAATAAAATGGCATCGCCACATATACCCATTTTTAGCTATTGCTAAACCCATAATACCTGTATGGCCCATAGAGAGGGAGCCAGAATGCTCCCAGCCCAGTTCCCAGTGGGGAAACCCTAAGTGTGTAAAGGAGTGGGTGGACATAATCAATATAAAAAGAGACTACTACAGAGTACTACACTTAGAGCAGAAGGACTCCTATTCAAAAAGAGGAATACTATAGCCGCCCCCATTACTCACTTAAAACACTCACTTAAAACAACAACTCTAAGTAGGCGCGTTCCCAGACAGCGATCCCAACAGCCTCAGAACACCATATTAAGGTCTTGCTAGAAGTTATAAAAAGTGGCATCAATAGAACCATCCTTCAGTTACTCATGTGGTCCTAAAATAGATAACATATAGAGTGTCAATCTGGCGAACTCATATATGAAAGAAGGCCTATATATCAACATTCCAAAATTGCATCCACGATGCATATGAAAAGAGGAATATTTTCCTCCCCAATATCAGTCCTCCACATGGATACATGTGAAATGTTCCAGCATAAGACCAGTATCTCAAGGACTCAGTATCCCCGCTTCTCCTTAAATACCCCCCCAGGTGTTTCAAGGACCATGCCCTCACATACTATTGGCGCACTCTTCTTCCATCAAAAAAGAGGTCCCAAAGACCCATGGTGCCCTCCCCATATTCACTAGGCTGAATTCTGTAAAGAACAGGGTATTCTGAACTGGAACTCCACTGGATATGATACTGCCAGTATGGGAACAATACAATGCCCCCAATCCACAATGGATGAGGAAAACTACCTGAATCACAATGCACAGTAAATGTGGGGACACAGGCCAGGAGGGTACAGTGTCAACACAGAGCAAACCACCTGTCTGAGTCCAGCCACGCATATACATACCCATTCTAGCCAAAAATAGAACAAAACAAGGACACACTAAGACATGAACAAAACAGAAGTAAAAAATAAATAAATAAATAAAACAACACAAACACAACAAAACCAAACAAACAAAAAGCAAACAATGCAAAGGACCAACAAACAACACAGACCCAACCTACAAAAAAAAAAAAAATATATACAAAACAAGGACCAAACAGACAACAAAATCACACCAATGTGGAGCTCACAAAATATAAATAACCTAATATTACAGCCTAACCTGGCTCTAGCCTATGCTTTGAGCCTTGAGCTATAATTAGGTATACAATCCCAGACTAGAAGCTCTTTAAACAGAAGGTGGAGGAGTGCAAGGTCTCTAACATCCACCAGCTCTGTGATGTCATCATGAAGGAGTGGAAGAGGACTCCAGTGGCAACCTGTGAAGCTCTTGTGAACTCCATGCCCAAGAGGGTTAAGGCAGTGCTGGAAAATAAAGGTGGTCACACAAAATGCTTAGGGGTGTACTCACTTTTGATGCCAGCGGTTTAGACATTAATGGCTGTGTGTTGAGTTATTTTGAGGGGACAGAAAAATGACACTGTTATACAAGCTGTACACTCACTACTTTACGTTGTAGCAAAGTGTCATTTCTTCAGTGCTGTCACATGAAAAGATATAATAACATTTTTTAAAAATGTGAGGGGTGTACTCACTTTTGTGAGATACTGTATGTGTGTATATATATATATATATATATATATATCTATATATATATATATAGATATATATAATATACTCAGAAGCGATGGGCAACAATAGTAAACTATTAACATAGGAACACTTGCCTAATAATCCCTGCTTCTTGTCTGAATTAGCAACAGTTCTTCCATGGGGACAATTGGTCTCCACTCCCCTCTCTCTCTCTTCACTTCCTTCCATTTGGATTTTTAGTCCAGCCACACAGAGACAGGAAGTAATGTACAAAAATAGCTGTGACATTAAGCAGCACAGTCTTTTACAAATACAGACAGTAAAGGGCAGCAGACCCCTTCAAATACTTTTAGCACTGTCCTCTGCTCTGCCTGAGTGCAGAGCGGATATAAGGAAAAGTTCTGAATCATCCTGGTAGTGTCAGAATTTACCAAACAGCCCAGCATTAGGGCAGAATGAAATCAATGAAAGTTGCTGCAGGTATATGTAGGTACTGACTAGAAGCCAGGGGCGGACTGACCATTCGGGCACTCGGGCACTGCCCGGGGGCCCCATGCCACTAAGGGGCCCCATCAGGGTTGCCAGCCTCAATAAAACCAGGGACAGTATGTAAAAATCTGTGTTTTTTTAAAAAAATCCCAAGAATATAGCTGCCCCGCCTCTCCAGTACCTTTTCAGTGTGTGTATGTGTATTCTGTGTGTGCATACTGTGTGTGCATATTGTGTGTGTGTGTGTATACTGTGTGGCCCCATAATCTATTGCCTGGGGGCCCCATAATCTCCTATTGCCTGGGGACCCCATAATCTCCTATTGCCCAGGGGCCCCATGAGTTGTCAGTCCGCCCCTGCTAGCCCACACTGATGACAGTTAGCAGCTTATTTTTTGTTGTTAAAACATCTCTGGGGAACGACAAATCCTCCCTTGCAGGTGGCTGTCCCCACACTACAACTGTTAAATTCTCATTTAGGTTTATGGCACAGATAAAAGGAGTTTTACTTACCTAATCCCCTGCTCCCTTTGCAGGCGATACTCTCCTTTTATCCCTTTTGCTCGGGCCCTGTACAGCCTACGAAAAAATATACTACAATGATTATTTGTGGACACAAACATAACATAACTTACACAATTCCTGCTAAATCTAAAAGATAAAGCTGTATTGAGCTGATAAAGTTCTGTGTGTAAATGAGGTCAGTGTTTTTTTAAAAATGTGGCTATTGCTGTGTGCAGGCAGCCTATGTTACACTATGAGGGTGCAGCAGTTGTATGAATCAGGTCCTGATTTGACAGAGGATTGTGGATGCAGGTGTACAGCTCCAAACACAGACAGTGTGCATTCGGGGCCACTCACCCGCACCTGCGCACCTATCAAATTAGGACCTGCGGCTGAGTTCCTGTAGCCGCTGCATCCCCATAGAGTAACAGACAACAACAAATGGCTCATTCATACTGTATGGGCCAGAGAACTGGTGTGAATGAGCCCTTCATTTTTTTAATTATTTTTTGCAATTTATAAAAATGATTTTTTTACAATTAAAAAAAAATATATTTTTTTTACTATTTGTTACTTTTTTAATTATTTTTTTTATCTTTTATTTCAACGTGGTTGGGGAAGGGTGGGGTCTTGGGTGAAATATCAGGGGTTTAAACAGACCACTGACAGCTAACCTTTGAGACAGAGAAAGGAATTGATCAGACAGATTCTCTCATTCTTTTCTCTGCAGCCTCAGCATTGAAGATGAATCCACATGAGACAGAGGCTCCTGTTCATTCATAACCTGAAGCAAACATCGTTTACTATGCTTAGTTATGGACACAGGAGCGATCATTACCATGTCCATTCAGAAAAGGAAGGGGCCTGGTAAATTACATATTTACTGGCCCCTTACCTTGTTCTCAGTCCTGACAGCTGACACATCCCCCTGTATACCTACAGCGCCCAGCGGGAGTGGAAAGCCAGCGGGGGGGTCAGTGGGAGGCAGGCACACGGGGGGGGGGGAGGGTGATATTAAATGCAACCAGGACAGGGAAGGGTATCGGTGCAGCGGGTAGGGGGCAATTACAGGAACTATGCACTGTGTATCTCTAACTTCAGGAGCTGAATGCCGGCGGGAGGGAGAGGGGGAAAAAATGTCTTTCAGCTGCAGGGAGAGCAGCACAGTGCATTGTTCCTTTAATCATTCCACTGCACTGATCCCCTTCCCTTTCCGGACCCCCCTGTTCGCCCAGAGCCCCTACAGGAGGACTGGTGCCCTCCCAATCGCGGTCCTCCTTTGTGATTTCAGAGGACCTGCAACCACCAGAGCGCAGGAAAAGAGGCTACAGATACTGCTAAGTAAAATGGGTTTTTCCAGTACCCTAGACCTAAGCAAAACATATATCAATACAATGAAGAATTTTTGTTTTCCTGGCATTCAGCTTTAAAGTGATGCTAAAGTCTCTTTTTTTTTTTTGTTAAAAATAACAAACATTTTATAGTGGTTTTGCACAGAGCAGCACAGATCCTCCTTTTCTCGGGTCTCTCTTTGGTCTCTCTCGCTCCTGCTCCTCCCTCCTGTTGAGCAACTTGCTATGGGGGCACCCGAGCCACAGCTCCCTGTGTCCATTCAGACAGGGAGCCGAGGCCTTAACCATGCACCTTTCTCTGCCCATTGACTCACTGACTTTGATTGACAGCAGAGGGAGCCAATGGCGGCGTGCTGCTGTCTCAGCCAATGAGGAGGGGAGTCCTGGACAGCCGAGTCTCTCGTGAAACATCGCTGGATCTAGATGGACCTCAGGTAAGTATTAGGGGGCTGCTGCACACAGAAGGTTTTTTCTCTTTATGCATAAAATGCTTTAAGATAAAAAAAAAAAAAAAAACTTTCTGCCTTTACAACCAATTTAATGTAAAAAATGATGTAGAAAAAAAAAACAAAACAAAAAAAAAAAAAAAAATATATATATATATATATATATATATATATATATATATATATATATATTTTTTTTTTTTATGGATACTGCATCGGGCTATCACAAAGTAATAAACATTGGCTTTTTATCTTTTTATATTTTTTTTTTATATTATCTGATTGAATACAATGAGAAATTTGTTCCACAAATTCTGTGAATTCTTGTAAGAAAGTAAATATGTTCTAAGTAACTATTTTAACCATATAAGACAACAAAATGACAAAACAAAACTAAACAACTGTTGATGCCAAATATCCAGAGTCAGCTGTTCTTTGGAAACCTCTGGTGCTACAGGGAATAATATGTTAAATTAACATTTTCCTGAATAAATTGTTCCTCCTTTTCCAATGTTTACCTTCTATTGGAGGAATGATATTGGGAAAGGTGGTAAGAGACCAATTTCAAAATGATGCTCTATAAAATAATATAACAAATGATAGTCAGCATAGATTTATAAAAGATTTGTCAAACTAGTCTACTTTCTCTTTATGAGTAAGCAGAAATATGGACAAAGGTGTAGCAGCATACAGTGTTTGGGCTTTTGTTTAACGTGGCCCGTCACAGTTACTTTTTGTTTAACGTGGCCCATCACAGTTGCTTTTTAAGAGCTCTTGTTTTAGAAATGTTAGTTTGTAAGTATAGAACAGCCTTTCTTAACCAGGATTTTGTGGAACCCTAGAGCTCCTCCAACCAATGGTTTACCAAGGGTTCCTTGAGCAGTGGGCAATTACTGAGTTTCAGATAAGTAACCACTAACACAATGATCTTTTTAGCTATGTGCAACGGTCATTATTTCCAATGACCACCAATGTACGGAGCATTCTTCCCAGTGACCATCATGCTAACGCACTGTGATCTGTAGAGAAGTATTTTTTTAGTACATAGAACAAATGCCCATCTTAGGAATGGAAAGATTTTTTGGGGAAACGACAAGAGATTATACATGGAACATCATAACCATGATTCACCTACAAGTCACCCAACAGAATGATGGACTGTCTTGATACCAGTTTTATATAAAATACAAATATTTATTATTGATTATAAAAAGTTTTTTTACCAAAGTACAAAGGGGGGGGGGGAAGAAAAGAAAAAAAGAATTCCAGATGTCCTGAGTTATCCACACGGTGGTGAGCTGCACATTTAATGTTTGTTAAAAACCTCTACCCTTCTGTAAAAAATACATCAAATACTCTGAAAAATATGTGTTGTATCTATGTTATCGTTGAATAATTCGTGATAAATTCTATTTTAGACAAACAAGGTCTCCTGAAGAAGCGACAGAGTAGTCGCGAAACTAGTCGAGAAACCAACGACCGTATTGAACATAAAATACTGTTGTAACAAACCTTGTCTATGTTATAGCTATAATATATATGTATTTATTTATGCATGTATAAAAAACTTCTTTTTTTCTTTTCTTCCCCCCCCCCCTTTGTACTTTGGTAAAAAAACTTTTTATAATCAATAATAAATATTGGTATTTTATATAAAACTGGTATCAAGACAGTCCATCATTCTGTTGGGTGACTTGTAGGTGAATCATGGTTATGATGTTCCATGTATAATCTCTTGTCGTTTCCCCAAAAAATCTTTCTATAGTCAATATATTAAGGATGAGGATACCACATACCCTTTTTCTTTTTTTGTAAAATAGGCACAATAGTATAACCATCTTAGGAATGGGACTATAAAGGCACAAACTAAAGAGTATTAACAGTAAAAGGTTTTGGTAATTTATTGGTACAAAAAGTCCTCCTCCACTTCTCCATGACAACATAACGGAGCTGATGGATGTTTGAGACCTTGCACTCCTCCACATTCCTTTTGAGGATGCCCCATAGATGCTCTGTAGGGTTGAGGTCTGGAGACATGCTTGGCCAGTCCATCACCTTTACCCTCAGCTTCTTTAGCAAGGCAGTGGTTGTCTTGGAGGTGTGTTTGGGGTTGTTATCATGTTGGAATACTGCCCTGGGGCCCAGTCTCTGAAGGGAGGCAATCATACTCTGCTTCAGTATGTCACAGAACATGTTGGCATTCATGGTTCCCTCAATTAAGTGTATCTCCCCAGTGCAGGCAGCACTTCTGCAGCCCTAGACCATGACACTCCCACCACCATGCTTGACTGTAGGCAAGACATACTTGTCTTTGTACTCCTCACTGGGTTGCCACCAAACACTCTTGACACCATCTGAACCAAATAATTTTGTCTTGGTCTCATCAGACCACAGGACATGGTTCCAGTAATCCATGTTCTTAGTCTGCTTGTCCTCAGCAAACTGTTTGCGGGCTTTCTTGTGCATCATCTTTAGAAGAGGCTTCTTTCTGGGATGAGAGCCATGCAGACCAATTTGATGCCGTGTGCGGCATATGGTCTGCACTGACAGGCTGACCCCCCACCCCTTCAACCTCTGCAGCAATTCTGGCAGCACTCATACATTTCCCAAAGATGACCTCTGGATATGTTGCTGAGCACACGCACTCAACTTCTTTGGTTGACCATGGCGAGGCCTGTTCTGAGTGAAACCTGTCCTGTTAAACCGCTGTACGGTCTTGGCCACCATGCTGCCGCCATGTTGCACCTCTTGGCAATCTTCTTATAGCCTAGCTATCTTTATTTAGAGCAACAATTCTTTTTTCAGATCCTCAGAGAGTTGTTTGCCATGAGGTGCCATGTTGAACTTCCAGTTGAGAAATAGAAAAGTGGAGGTATAAATATATGTAAGGGAAAGGTCTAGGGGATAAGGATAATAAACCTGTTGAGTGATGAATGGAGTGGTGAATGGTAGAGGTATCGGAAGCAAGGAAGAGTGGTATGAGAGATTGGTGGCGTAGGTGTGACTAATGCCGCGTACACACGGTCAAACTGTATGACGTACTTAGTCTGGCGGAAAAGTACGCCAGACTGTCCGTCGGAATTTCCGAACAGGCTACTTGCCCACACACGGCACTTTTTGAGCGGACTAATATGGCGTACTAAGTCCGCCGTACTATCCGCCCTACTTTTGAAATGAACGGACTCGCCCACACACGCGGAGGAAAGTCCGCTCATTTCGAGCGCGTCTCCAGGTAGGCGGGGCCCGCGAAGGAGACGTCGCTGGCCCCGCCGCCTGGTATGGACTTAAAGGGGAACCCCAACACCGAAAAAAATCGGCGTGGGGGTCCTCCCCAAGTCCACAACAGACCCTTGTCCGAGCAGGCTACCCGGCCGGCCAGGAAAGGGGGGCGAGCGAGCGCCCCCCTCCTGAGCCGTACCAGGCCGCGTGCCCTCAACATGGGGGGGTGCCTTGGGGAAGGGAGGGGCCGCGCGGCCCCCCCACCCCAAAGCACCTTGTCCCCATGTTGATGAGGACAAGGGCCTCTTCCCGACAACCCTGGCCGTTGGTTGTCGGGGTCTGCGGGCGGGGGGCTTATCGGAATCCAGGAGCCCCCTTTAATAAGGGGGCCCCCGGATACCGGCCCCCCACCCTATGTGAATGAGTATGGGGTACAATGTACCCCTACCCATTCACCTGTAAAATAAAAGTACAAAAAAAAACACAACACACGAGATAAAATACTTTATTGCACAGCTCCGGGGGTCTTCCGTCTTCGGGGGTCTTCTCGCCGGACTCCTCCGCTATCTTCTTGTAGCTCTTTTGCTAGCGGAGGAGTTCGGCTTTCTTCCTCGCCGCCGGCCTCTTCTTCCGACTTCGGGGGTCTTGTCCCCCTCTTTGGTTCTCCTGCCGGACCACCGCGCCTTCTTATAGCTCTTTTACAGGCGGTGGCCCGGTCTTCTGTCGCCGCCGCCGCCGCCGCCTTCCGTTCTTCTTCTTCTTCTTCTCCTTCTTCTCCAGGAGATGTTGACTCGACGATCTCTCCGGCCACAATGCCAGGGCCGCGCTGCGCGGCCACTTATATAGGGACAAGGGGCGGTGTCACATGGCTTTATGTCACATGGGTTGGTGTCACATGGTGACCCCGCCCCCTTACGATGTCATAGTCCCCATGTGACATCAACCCATGTGACCAACCCATGTGACATAAAGCCATGTGACACCGCCCCTTGTCCCTATATAAGTGGCCGCGCAGCGCGGCCCTGGCATTGTGGCCAGAGAGATCGTCGAGTCAACATCTCCTGGAGAAGAAGGAGAAGAAGAAGAAGAAGAAGAACGGAAGGCGGCGGCGGCGACAGAAGACCGGGCCACCGCCTGTAAAAGAGCTATAAGAAGGCGCGGTGGCCCGGCAGAAGAACCGAAGAGGGGGACAAGACCCCCGAAGTCGGGAGAAGAGGCCGGCAGCGAGGAAGAAAGCCGGACTCCTCCACTAGCAAAAGAGCTACAAGAAGATAGCGGAGGAGTCCGGCGAGAAGACCCCCGAAGATGGAAGACCCCCGGAGCTGTGCAATAAAGTATTTTATCTCGTGTGTTGTGTTTTTTTTTGTACTTTTATTTTACAGGTGAATGGGTAGGGGTACATTGTACCCCATACTCATTCACATAGGGTGGGGGGCCGGTATCCGGGGGCCCCCTTATTAAAGGGGGCTCCCGGATTCCGATAAGCCCCCCGCCCGCAGACCCCGACAACCAACGGCCAGGGTTGTCGGGAAGAGGCCCTTGTCCTCATCAACATGGGGACAAGGTGCTTTGGGGTGGGGGGGCCGCGCGCCCCCCCTTCCCCAAGGCACCCCCCCATGTTGAGGGCACGCAGCCTGGTACGGCTCAGGAGGGGGAGCGCTCGCTCGCCCCCCTTTCCTGGCCGGCCGGGTAGCGTGCTCGGACAAGGGTCTGTTGTGGACTTGGGGGGGACCCCCACGCCGATTTTTTCGGCGTTGGGGTTCCCCTTTAAGTCCATACCAGGCGGCGGGGCCAGCGACGTCTCCTTCGCGGGCCCCGCCTACCTGGATACCCGCTCGAAATGAGCGGACTTTTCTCCGGGCGGGAAAAGTCCGCTCATTTCAAAAGTACGGCGGACTGGCATACACACGGCCGGATTGTCCGCCGAAATGCGAGTACGACGGACAGAATTTCGAAAAAAACGAAATTCTTAGTACGCCGGACTGCACGCTGAAAAAGTCCGCTGAAGCCCACACACGAGCGGACTGTCCGCTGAAATGTGTTTCGGCGGACTAAGTACGCCATACAGTCCGCCCGTGTGTACGCGGCATACGGGAAAAGAATAATACACTTAAATGCAGTTGCTACGCAGGGGGAGACCAGACCCTCCTTCTATAATTGTAAATGTAAGAGGTTTATGATTGTTTTGTAAAATTTGAAAAGGAATTAATAAAGATATAAAGTTAAAAAAAAAGAACTTCCAGTGACCAGTATGAGAGAGTGAGAGCAATAACACCAAATTTAACACATCTGCTCAAAGTGTACTCACTTTTCTGGGATACTGTATGTGTGTATATATATATATATATATATATACAGACTCTTGACGCATTTCGAGGACTCTTCTTCAGAGGTATCTGAAGCAGGAAAACACCGCCTAACAATGGAGATATATGAAAGAATATCAACCGCTGCATATAAAACCAGGGATAATTGCTGATGCCACCACCATGAACAATCCTGCTAATAGAGGGAGGCGAAAGCCGCAGGGGGACAGCCACTGAGATCTCCCTTCAAGGCCATAAAACGAGAAGCTTAATTGACATTGGTATAACATAAGAAACTTGCTAGATGCTAATAGAAGACTATGAGGATCTGAGAAGAAGCCAGCTGGTCAGGACACCCTTTCAGATAAAGAGTCAGGTCATATATGGCTAAAAGACCTCCTGAGTAGATATCTTCAGGCTTATGGAAAATCCTTTAGGTAGACATGGCGTCTGCAGAACCCTCTGTAGAAGAGTCCTCAAAACACATCAGCTGTCTTCATCTATATCACTTTATGACTGCTTCCCTATAATCAGTGCTCTTTTATTTTATTTCTGTAATTTTATATATATATAAGAAAGTGCAGGGGGTCCTCTTTAAGTTATTTATAAATTACGGAGAAATAGTGGCTTAGTGGTAAGCACTTATGTCTTGCAGTACTGGTCCAAATCCCAGTCAGGACACTATCTGCATGAAATTTCATGTTCTCCCTGCTTGGGTTTTCTATGGGTTATGCTTCCAAACGCCAAAGACACGTTAGTAGATTAATTGATTCTAAATTGGCTCTAGTATGTGAGATATGGACGTTATATTGTAAGCTCCTTGAGAGACTGATGTAAATCTACAAAAGTACACTCCTTGAAAAATATCTGTAACTTAAAGGCTAATCTAAATGCACTAGTGTTTTAGGCAACTACATACCAAATAAGCCAAATGCATTCAAGCATGATACAATTGGGGGGACTAGATAAGGTCAGTTCCAAGACAATAATCCATACACATTCCCTACTAAATAGCTCTGTAATCTTTTTTCCTGAAATTGTTTCTTACTTTTTATTCTGGCTCCTTGTAACATCCCGTACCTCTCCTTTCCCTCCTCGCTTCCATTTATTTGTAACAAGCAGTGCACATTAGTTGTGGTCACCTGCATTGCTCTAGGCAAGTCCATAGTCCCTATCTTGGGAGTGAACAAGAAAGGGTGTTGATGGTCCTACAGGACAGAAGAAAGATATAGAGCTCTTTCACACTGATGCAGTGCAGTTTGATTGTACCGCAGGTGCAGCATTGTGTACATTGATCTGTTTTATCCGCCAAACGATTTGTACTTCTGTCCATCCAGTGCCAAAATTTCATGCCTTATAGTATAGCCTGTCTAGCAGAAAGGAAACAATGTGCATTACAGTACCAAAATAAGTCTGGACTTTATAGGCACCCCAAGGATTACAACCAACTTAAAATATAATAATTGTATTTGACAACAATCATAAAAACATAATAAAAAAAATACCAACACTCTGTCTTCTCAAAAGTAATGGAAAGAGCCGAGGAACTCCCTATGTGCACTATAAATAATAGGCCCTCATAGAAAGATATTAAACAATAGAATAGGGAGTTATGCTGACCTTGTCCTCTGCATGTTTCATGGCTTCCCTCTTCTTCAGGAAGATTCGAAGACCAAGAACAACTCTCATCTAAATGTAAATAAAAAAGGTTATAAAGCTGGTATTCATCACAACAATGTGTTTATAAATACATCATTATTTTTATTTTTACACTAAAAAGACGTGTACCAATACCAGAGATAGTGTCTCAGGTATTTCGCCATCCTGGGGCAAGGGAGCAGGGAGAAAACATTACTTTTTTGCTTCTCTCTTACTTACAGGTTCCTCTACCCTGTGATTAGTATTGCCGCATACACACGATCGGACTTTCCAGCGGACCAGAGACCGTCGGACAATTCGATCGTGTGTGGGCGCCAGCAGACTTTTTCTTCCCAAAAGTCTGGCGGACCTAGAAATAAGACTATCAATCCATTCATCTGTGTGCTAGTCCGACGGACTAAAACCGACGCTTGGGCAGCTATTGGCTACTGGCTATGAACTTACGTCATCACGTTCTAATCTGTCAGACTTTTGGAGTGATCGTGTGTGGCCAAGTCCGTTCATTTGAAAGTCCGGTGGACCTCACCTGTAAAGTCCGTCGGATTGTCCCCCGGACCAAGTCTGTCGAAAAGTCCAGTCATGTGTATGCAGCATTAGTGATTGGAGAAGAAGCACACTGATGAGTTCATCTTACTGACATTCTGCTTTCTCTTCCTATCAGCATGTTCATGGCCCTGCAGCACACTTAATTGGCTTGTGCTGCATCCCCCACTTCCTTTCTGTGCTCTGCTGTGCAGGCTGTACAGTAGACTACAGAGAGACTAATACGAAGTCAAATTTAGGTACTTACTCTGCTTGTAATCTATTATTGATTACAAAACTGCATTAATCTGAGCCTTTTATATCTGCCTTGAATTCCACTTTAAATAGAGAAGAGTTTAATTTAGAAACAAAAATAAATCCTTTCATTTTGCTTTTAGGTTTCATTTTGTAACTTCTGGGTAACAGCACAAATTAGTTGCATATAGTTCCTCTAATAAGCTGCAGACTGAAATACTGTATCAGAGTTTGCTACATTTTTTTAAATTACATTTACACTGCAGTGTCAGCACCATAATGCAGAAAACAGCTATGACAGTTCTGTTTTTAAACATAGCAGTAATTTATGCGTAAAAGCTACAACAGTAGCAGTTTAAAAGATCCTATTGAGGTCCTATTATATAACCACTATTGAGGTCCTATTATATAACCACTGTTCCATGTTCCATGAGCGTTTCCTGCACTGCATTCAAAACGTACTGCAGTTGCGAACGTTAAAGTAGAAGTTCAGCCATAATTGGACTAATTCTAAATCTGTTCGCAATATTCTATAACAAATCTATCTAACCCTGTGAAGAAGAAATCACTGTACTTACTTTTTCTGCAGGCGTTCTGGTCTGGTCCCATGCTGAGCTGTCAGTGGCGGCTTCTGTGTGTAGGAGTATGCAGGAGACGCAGCAGACAACGGAAGCCCCTTAGTAAGGCTTGACTCACACCTATGCAGTTTTAGTGCTTTTTGCATTTTGCATATTTGCACTACAGTCCATTTAACATGGTTTCCTATGGAACACGTTCTGTAGTGCAAATCTGCAAAATGCAAAAAGCAATAAAAATGCATTGGTGTAAATCCCTTTTCAAATGTCAAGATTAGTAGCCATGGTTTCCCAAAACACACTGAAGGTTTGTGCTGTACAGTGAGTTCACAGCTAAAGAATGGCTATTCTCAAGCAAGAAAAAACAGACCTGTCCAAAGATCTAGCAAAGAATTTGCCAAATATAACATAAAAAAAAATAGTTTAAAGTGTAATTAAAGGCAACACTTTTTCTTATTTTATATTATGGATAAAGGCCAGCCATAGACAGAGCAAATGTCTTTCCTGCAACCATGGGTTGCAGGAAAGAAATTAGCTCAATTCCCCCATCAACACAGTTTGGGGTTGACTTACTAAAACTGCAGAGTGCAAAATTTGGTGAAGCTTTACATGTTAGACATTCAGCTTCTAACTTCTGCTTGTTTGATTAAGTTTTGACACAAAAATCTAGAAGCTGATTGGTTTCTATACAGAGCACTAGATTTTGCATTCTCCAGTTTTAGTAAATCAACCCCATATTGTTGATAGGGGAATCAATCCCGCAGAGCCATTGTGTTCTCCCGGTGGGGGAAGCTCATGTAAAATCTGGCAGGCTGGTTGTACTCAAGTTGATTGATCAACTTGGGTACATTCAGCCTGCCCAAACATGGTTCAAATATCGGCCGGTTCCTACTGAACAGGTCAAGAATCGGACCGGGTATGAGCAGCTTAAGGGAGGGTTAGAACCCCACATCATTTGTTTTTAAATGTCATCTGTTTCCCATGGGGAAGATTTCCCTTCTGTTAGTGTTCTGATGTCAACCTAAAATGTGGGCTTTTATTTCCTGTTCACTTTCAATGATAAGGAGAAACAGTAGAAATAGATAGAGTCAATCTCTCTAAGGCTTAATTCACATCTATGCATGTTGCTTTTGAGTGTTTCTGCAGTGCTTTTTGCGGTGCTTGCTGCGTTCTTGGACACACGTTTTTACCGCGATTTTACTGCGATTTGCTCTTTGTGTTTTTTTTTACACTGTATATAGCTGGTTGCTAAGGAGGGGGCTGGGAAGCCAGTCGCAGCGTCCTTAACAACCGATGAATCATCATTTGTCAGCTGGCTTCCCGCTGAATGTAAAAAGAAATTGGCGGCTAAAAAAAAAAGAAAAAATCGAGAGAAAAAATGGCGTCCACCCCCAGGACCTTGGGTCTAGTATGGATTCACAGAGGACCCCCACGCCAACATTAAAAAGAAAATGGCGTGGGCGTCCCCCCAAAATCCAAACCAGACCCTTATCCGAGCGTGCGAGCGCCCCCCCCCCTTCCTGAACCAAACCAGGCCGCATGCCCTCAACATGGGGGAATGGGTGCTTTGGGGCAGGCGGGGTTCTGCACCCCCCCACCCCACAGCACCTTGCCCCCATGCTGATGTGGATAAGGGCCTTTTCCCGACAAGCACGATGGTAGTGACTTCCAAAGACTGTGGCTGTCTGACTCCCTTGCCTGGTGGTTGTCAGGGTCTGCAGACGGGGGCTTATCATAATCTGGAAGCCCCCTTTAACAAGGCAGCTCCCAGATCCCCCCCCATGTGAATGAGTATGGGGTACGTTGTACTCCTACCCATTCACCTGGAAAAAAGTAGTGTAGTGTTAAAAATGACAGCAGACATTTTTTGACAAGTCTTTTATTAGGCAGCTCCGGGGGTCTCTTACGACTTCTTCACTCTCTTGTCAGCACTCTCCAGTTCTTCTCCTGCTGTCCGGTGTCTTCTGCCGGGTTCTTCTGCTCTTTTACTAGCTCTTGCTCGGTCTTCTCTGTTGCCTTCTTCGCTCTTCTCTTCTTCCGATGTTGACTTGATGCTCTCTCCCACCGGTGCGCAATGACTTATATAGGCATGAGGCGGGGTCACCAGGTGATGTCATCCGGTGACCCGGCCCCTTATGATGTCACAGCCCGGGGCATGATGGGTCAGTGACGTCACAAGGGGCATGGCCTCCGGATGACGTAATCTGATTGCCAAGCCCCCATCGTTATTTAAGAAATGCATGACATTGGCGCCAACAGATCATCGGGAAGCAGCATTGGAGGAAGGTCATCGGCAGGAGCGGAAGAAGGAGAGTGGAAGAAGAGGACAGAAGAAGGAGAAGACCGGAGGATGAAGATGTGGGAGAAGATGGAGGAAGACCGGAGGAAGAAGCAAGAAGCGGAGAAGAAGATTTTTAATAAAAGACTTGTGAAAAACTGTCTACTGTCATTTTTAACACTACACTACTTTTTTTTTCAGGTGAAGGAGTAGGGGTACAATGTACCCCATACTCATTCACATGGGGGGTGGGATCTGGGGGCTCCCTTGTTATAGGGGACTTCCAGATTCCGATAAGCCCCCCGCCTGCACACCCTGACAACCACCGGCCAAGGGTTGTTGGTAAGAGGCCCTTGTCCCCATCAACATGGGTGCAAGGTGATGGGGGCAAAGTACCCATCCCCCCATGTTGAGGGCATGCGGCCTGGTATGGTTCAGGAGGGGGGGGGGCGCTCACTTGTCCCCTCCCTTTCCTGACCTGCCGGGCTGCATGCTCAGATAAGGGTCTGGTATGGATTTTGGGGGGACCCCCACGCCATTTTTTTTTCAAATTTTGGTGTAGGGGTGGGGACCCCATGCAGTTTTTTTCAATATTTTTTTTTTTAGCCAACATTTTTGTTTCTACATTCTCTATAACCAGTGGTGTATTGAACACCCCAAGGTTTCCATATTGCATTGCAGTTTGAAAGGGAAATGTAACTTGTAATAACAATACATTACAAAAATGACTTATGAAGCAATTTTTATTCTATATTATTTTTTAAAACAAAAGTGGAGTTATTCTTTAAGGCTAAATACCCAGTTTATACAATGATAATGTGAACTCTCTCTCATAATTTCAGCGTACCCGGTTCTGGCAACAGACACATACATGGATGGAGGGACCCCAGTACCCACAATTCCTTTTGGGACTTGATATGTGATTAATTAATCATCTTTTTTGAAAGCTCTGCATCTTCCAGAACAGTTCATAGCATAAATAGTTACATTTTTGTTAGAATTCTAGCTTGAATTCCCTTTCTGTAGATGACTACATTGCCTTATCATCTGCATCTTTCATGCACCATGAAGGTCTTTGTGTGGCATTGATATACAGTATAGAACTCTGGCTGGTGTTTCCTCGTATCTTAAAATTGCTAGTGGCTGCCAGGGGTGTTGCTAGGTCTACAAAAGATCTGGGGCTAGAGTCCATAGCAAGAAAGTCATATACACTTGGGCAGGCATACACACACACACACATATATATATATATATATATATATATATATATATATATATATATATATATATATATATATATATATACCGTATTTTTCGGACTATAAGGCGCACTTAAAAGCCCTAAATTTTCTCACAAAATCGACCGTGCGCCTTATAATGCGGTGCGCCTTATATATGACCTGTTGACATCACTGGAGTTCTTTGGTTAATGCACCCGGAATGATGGCAAGCACCGAATTAGTTTTCTTCACTTGGGCTTTGACAGTATCTGTCAGATGGGTGCGCATGGAGTCACAGATCAATAGGGATGGAGATTTGTGGAAAAAGCCACCCGGTCTCTTACCGTAAACCGACGTACCGTAAACCTCTCTCAGGTTGTTCTACTGCATGACTGATAGCAATGAGTTTGAAATCCACTTCGTAAGCATGTCTCTTAACAGGAGCCATTTTTGGGGCAGCGGGTATACCGTAGAAAATGAACGAATGAATGCGCACACCTCCTGACTAAGATGGCCGTAATGCCCAATCCAAGCAGTGCAGCTTCGTGGGATTACCAAAGCTAGGAAGCTGCACTGCTTGGATTGGGCATTACGGCCATCTTAGTCAGGAGGTGTGCGCATTCATTCATTCATTTTCTACGGTATACCCGCTGCCCCAAAAATGGCTCCTGTTAAGAGACATGCTTATGATGCGGATTTCAAACTGAAGGCTATCAGTCATGCAGTAGAGCATGGAAATAGAGTAGCTGCGAGAGAATTCAACATTAATGAATCAATGGTACGGAAGTGGAGGAAGCAAGAAGATGCCCTGCGCCAGGTAAAGAAGACCAAACTGAGTTTCCAAGGAAACAAAGCAAGATGGCCACAGTTGGAGGACAAAATTGAACAGTGGGTTATTGAACAGAGAACCGCAGGTAGAAGTGTCTCTACTGTCTCTATTCGACTCAAAGCAACAGCGATCGCACGCGACATGGAGATCAGCGACTTTCGAGGAGGTCCCTCTCGGTGCTTCCGTTTCATGAAAAGGCGGAATCTCTCTATCCGCACAAGAACCACTATGTCACAGCAACTGCCAAAGGATTACGAAGAAAAGCTGGCCATTTTCCGTACCTACTGCAAGAACAAGATCAATGAACAGAAGATCCGGCCAGAGCACATCACCAACATGGACGAGGTCCCCCTTACCTTTGATATCCCTGTAAACCGTACTGTCGAGAGAACAGGGACCAGTACGGTATCTATACGCACTACAGGAAACGAGAAGTCATCCTTCACTGTAGTTCTCGGTTGCTAGGCTAATGGCCAGAAACTACCACCCATGGTCATTTTCAAGAGGAAGACACTGCCAAAAGAAAAGTTTCTGGTTGACATCATCATCAAGGCTAACCCGAAGGGCTGGATGGACGAGGAGAAGATGAGTGAGTGGCTGAGAGAGGTTTACGTCAAGAGACCGGGTGGCTTTTTCCACAAATCTCCATCCCTATTGGTCTGTGACTCCATGCGCGCCCATCTGACAGATACTGTCAAAGCCCAAGTGAAGAAAACTAATTCGGTGCTTGCCATCATTCCGGGTGGATTAACCAAAGAACTCCAGCCACTAGATATAGGTGTCAACAGGTCATTTAAAGTTAAATTGCGAGCTGCGTGGGAGCATTGGATGACAGAAGGCGAACACACATTCACCAACACAGGGAGGCAACGCCGGGCGAGTTACGCCACTATCTGCCAGTGGATCGTGGATGCCTGGGCGAAGGTATCAGTCACCAGTGTAATCCGAGCTTTCAAGAAGTCTGGAATTATCACTGAACAGCTAAGTACCGGTACCGATGACAGCAACGAGACTGACTCGGATACTGATGAGAATGATGAGAGGGATACGGGCGTGCTTGATGCCAAAATCGCCCAATTGTTAAACTCAGACACTGAAGATGAAGAATTTGATGGATTTGCGGGAGAAGAATAAAGTGAAAAAGTGAGTGTCTGGTTTTGTACGGTATTCACCGGTAACTGAACAGTGTTAAGAGTTATTGAAGAATAAAGTGAAAAAGTGAGTGTCTGGTTTTGTATTTAACTGAACAGTGTTAAGAGTTATTGTTATAGACCATTTTATGGTTATTGCTAAAGAGTTGAATAAAATTTGATTTACGGTACCGCATCAGAGTTTTGTTTAATTAAATGCGCCTTATAATCCAGTGCGCCTTATAGTCCGGTGCGCCTTATATATGGAAATATCCCATTAGCAGCCGATCATTGCTAGTGCGCCTTATAATCCGGTGCGCCTTATAGTCCGGAAAATACGGTATATATATATATATATATATATATATATATATATATATATATGTGTGTGTATGTATGTGTATATATATATATATATATATATATATATATATATATATATATAATATACTGTACATGTTTTCTGTGTGTGTATATGTATATGTATGTGTATCGTCCCCTCTACCTAAAGGTAAGGGCTAGAGTAGGTTTTTTCTTTAACCATTTCCCACCCAGCCAATGCACATATACGGCCGTGTGGGAGCCGTCTACTTCTGATAGGACGTTCAGGAACGTCCATCAGAAGGAGCGGGATCGCGCGCGCGCGTGCCCGCGCTGCGGCGCGATCCCGATGCGCCCGTGTCTCCCAGACACGGCGCATCTCAGATCGGTAAGAGGGCTCTGTGATTGGCCCTCCTGATCACATGACGGCCGTGTCCAATCACGGCCGTCATGTGATGTAAACAAACAGCCAGTTGCTAGGAAATCAGCTCCTCCTCTCCTCACACAGAAGTCATCGCTGAGGAGAGGAGAGCAGATCGCTGCAGCCGGCTGATGATCAGTGAGTATGAGCTGTTTTTTACAGCTTTTTACTCACTGATCACCAGTCTAGTGTAAACACAAATCACCACACAGTGTAAACACACCACACAGTATAAACACAATGTCCCCACACATGTCCCCAAAACATACATGTCCCCAAATAATAAATACACATGTCCCTAATAATAAAAACATGTCCCCCACATATGTCCCACTAAAATCACATGTCCCAATGATTATCTGCACACATATGTACGTGATCACCTGCACACATATGTACATGATCATTTGCGTACATATGTCCGTGATCACACAAACCAATTATTATACACTTAACGGAATTTTTTTTACCAAAAACATGTAGCAGAATACATTTTGGCTTAAATTTATGACAAAATTTGACTTTATTGGATTTCTTTTAAAATAGAAAAAAGAAAATATTGTTTTTTTTCATAATTTCCGCTTTTTTTGCGCTTATATCGCAAAAAATAAAAAATGGAGTCGTGAATAAATACCACCAAAATAAAGCTCTATTTGTGCGAACAAAATAATAAAAATTTCATTTGGGTACAGTGTAGCATGACCGCGCAATTGTCACTGAAAGCGCTAGAGCGATGAAAGCTGAAAATTGGGCTGGGAAGGAAGGGGGCGAAAGTGCCCAGTATTGAAGTGGTTAAGTACAGGGCTAAGATGCAGGTAAATTTAGCCCAGCCTGTGTTTCAGCCCAGGCCTGGTCTGCTTTCAGATGGATAGTTCTGGAAGAGAGGTTGGACTTGAGACCTGAGTGGCAGGCAGCTCATGTGAGGAGCCCTGATCAATTATCCTTCAATATTGGCAGGGGGCAGGCCTCCCATATAAGCTGGGGTCACATGCTTCCAAGGAGGATTTTTGGAAAGTAGGAAAAGACAATGGAGTACTAGGTTGCTGTTCCGGGCACCCCCGTGCGGGGATGCTCCAAGCATGGAGGAGGGATGGAGGAATCGCTAGAAGTGAGCTTAAGTTAAGGATCGTCATCTTCAAGGAAGTATCAAGCTGCTGTGACCGGAGAACACAGGACTTGCATGCTGGACGAGATCTAGAAAGAAGAAGAAGCCGTAAAGCGGAGGAGATTAGAGCAGCGTTCTGTGACCGGGGACACAGAACTATTATCCTCCTACAGAAAGGTCAGTGTAGAACGCTGTGGCTGGGGAACACAGTCTTGATAGTTTTGGACTGACTGAAAGCAGTGGTCTGCTTTGCTGCCACGTGTCAGGTCATCATGTAGAGATATCAAGTCATCTCTGGCCTGGTTAGCACGATGGTAGTGACTTCCAAAGACTGTGTGGCTGTCTGACTCCCTGGGCCATCAGGGAGAAGCAATGTGTGCTTCTGGCTCTCGGGTCATATGGACAATCCCATCATAGTCAACAGGGATGAATTATTTAGAGTGATTCCTCTTTGTTTAAATGGAAGGAAGAAATAGAAAGTTATGCAAAAGGATTTGTACAAGAAATTTGAAGTAGTAGTCTGAAGAAGAGTTGTTCAAGTGAAAGAGACTGGAGTGCAAGCAGTGTATTCAGTTTCATTTGCAAGGCCACGGCCATCGAATAACTACTTCCAATGTATAATGTGTTAAAGTGGAAGTAAACCCATGGATTTAAACAGTTAAAAAAAAGGCATGCCGGGAATGCTAACTGCACATTGGCTGTGCTCTCAGCCAAATTATCAAACCATCCAATGGCTGGTGTCATAACGAATCACATGTGCAGCACCATAGCAGTTGAAGATTAAACAGAGGCAAAGATGGCAGCTTCCTTGGCTGAAAACAATAGGGCAGTTTACTTCCACTTTAAACACTATGGGCATCTCATGTTCCCTACTTTTCAAGTTAAAGTAAAAACCCTTCAATAAAGCAACCCAAATTGTGAAATTGACTGTTCTTAAGTTATTTGATTGTAAGGAGAATGGCAGCAGGGTGATTGGCGGATTACTATGAAACCAAATCAGCAGCCCTTAGGGGGGTACTGCTACAATATATATATTACAATATATATTATATTATTATATATTATCATTACATCAGGGTCCCCAGAGAGCCCTCCCTTACATCAGGGTCCCCAGAGCCCCCCTCATTACATCAGGGTCCCCAGAGAGCCTCCTCCTTACATCAGGGTCCCCAGAGAGCCCCCTTATATCAGGGTCCCCAGAGAGCCTCCCTACATACATTAGGGTTCCCAGAGAGCCTCCCCCTTACATCAGGGTCCCCAGAGAGCCTCCCCCTTACATCAGGGTCCACAGAGAGCCTCCCCCTTACATCAGGCTCCCCAGAGAGCCTTCTCCTACATCAGGGTCCCCAGATAGCCCCCTCTACATCAGGGTCCCCAGAAAGCCTCCCTACATACATCAGGGTCCCCATAGAGCCTCCCTAGAGCCTTCCCCTCTACATCAGGGTCCCCTAATATCCCCCTTGCATCAGGGTCCCCAGTGAGCCCCCCTTACATCAGGGTCCCCTGAGAGTCTCCTCTTAAATCAGGGTCTCCAGAGAGCCCCCCTTACATCAGGGTCCCCAGATAGCCTCCTCTTACATGAGGGTCCCCAGAGAGCCCCCCCTTACATTAGGGTCCCCAGTGAGAGGGCAGGCAGTGAGAAATGATGTAATCACCCTGCTGCCCACAGCTGCACAGTGAGGGTGGAGCAGCGATGATGCGGGGGGGCGGTGAGAGATAATACTCTCTTGCCCACCCACCAGCTGGCTCTCCCATGCTGCCTGTCCGCTCTCCTGTGCTGCCCACAGGCTGGCTCTCCGGCTCTCCCCTTCTGCCCGCCAGCTCTGTCATGCAGCCCTCCTGCTCTCTGGGTCTGTCATGCGGCCCGGCCGCAGAGAGGCTGCAGCCCGGTGGTTGGAGACCCCTGCAGAGACTCCAGATTTGGCGCTAAAGCCACCCCCTATCAACGGCACTGTTGCAGGCCACATTTAATTTTATCACGTTAAACAGCACCTTAAATGTAAGCCTAAGCACTTTTAATCTTCAGATGATAAAGGATCTTTGTAGGTTTGTTATTTCAAATAATAAAGAGTAACTCCTCTATTGTTGAGAAAAAAACAAAAAACAATCCCCTCTGGGTAATCAATGTACATATCAGGGATTTTAACAAACTTTGTTGCAGAGTCCTACCTGTTTCTGCTCAGAAGAAATAGCTGGTTGCTGTCTGCAGAGTGAATCTAAGTGGAAGTGACTTTTTCATTATTAATCAGCTGATACACTTGCAGTGTTCTCATGAGAAAAATGCAAGGTCTCTACATCCCTTTAGAGGTGATTACCTTCTGAGATTATCTCACTAAACACTTATTTTGCAGAGAATGCCTCAAAATTTGATTTGTATCTTTGTGAAGACTTTTGGGAAAATCAATAAGCTAATCCCATAAACTGCAAGCTAAATTTCGGGGGCATGGAATACTTTCACGTTGCCATATTACTTTGGATTTAACAGAAAATTACAGCTCTACAGACTGAAGAGGAAAGGTAATTTTGAATAATATTCTATTACAATATAAATTTTGTAGAATTTCTATATGCTATATTACTTTTTTTTTTTTTATCTGCTTTTTTTCCCCATGAAAGTGGAGTTACCCTGTGAACATTGTATGTGTAGCGCTGGTATTTTCGATACAGACGCTATTATTTTTGTAAGTTTAAGTTTGTCTGTAGCTGCAGTTTGGCTCAGGCTAATTATACTAAAGTTCTGGTTTCTGTACCAGTTTAGCTGGGTTGTGTTAGTTTCCACTTGACCTTGGGTGTCGCTGTCACCACCGGTAAGTGTTGGAAATGCAACAGGCTGAATGCATTGGGTACCCCTTTTAACCAGAAACAGCCCGGTGGGAGTGGTCCCGCCGCTGTGCATTCTGGGTAAGGGTATTTAAGGTACAGGCGCCATTTTTTAGGGGTTCGTTATCCCGACCTCATGGCCCTCCTGGCCTCAGGTGTGTGTGTGTTTTTTTAAGCTTTTCAACTTTGTGACATAGCTGCAGATAACTAATGTCCAATATATACATTTGTGATGTCATATTACCTCCTGTGTTAGTCAAAATATTTCATAGTTTTTTTAAGTCCGATTAGGTGGGTCTAGGTTCTTGTGTAGTTCTCTCTCAGGGTCAATTATATGCCCAGTATTTGGAATTGGTGTATATTTGGCTATTGGGGCTTCTTCAGGATATTTTTTAGTTCACCTAGATTTGTCCCCCGTTATTCTATTTTCTGTTTTGGAGAGTATTGCCTAAAGCTTTGGATAACTTAGGCCTAATGAGTTTCTATTTTTTTATTTAAAGTATTAAAATATATTATGTCAGTGCTTTTGAGAATAAAGATAATAAACATGTTGTTTTTTTTGTATTTGCATTTGTCAGTACCAATGGCAACATTAACAAAACTCTTCACCTTCCGTCTCAGCTTACAGTGCTTATCATTTGAACTACGCATCATTTACTCCAAACCCTAGCCAACCATCTGCACACAAGATGCTGTGATTGTATCATATGCTGATTTTATGTAGGACTCTGCAGTGTTTTAAAGAGTCTCTAAAAGTAGGATAGTGCAAGCTCCCCCGATGATTGACCTGATCCGTGTTGGTGTTATGATTTTTTTTTTTTTTTTTTTAAATAAGATTTTATTGAAAGATATTACATACAGAGTAAAATTTCAATAGTAACAGCATTTTCGTACAGGTAAAAGCAATTATAAAGAGTGTATCCAAGTACATACCAGTTACAATGTAGTTCAACCTTACTACTTACTATCTCCCATGAACTACATTGTAACTGGTATGTACTTGGTGTTATGATTGATCATGTGCTTTAAGATATGACTAATTCCAGGTATGGCACCTTTTACATAGTTACATTGGTCCAGCTCTGACCAATGTAACAATGCATATACCATGTGCTGACTTTTTAGGTAGCACATGGTGCTATGGCAAACCTTATGTATGGACTGTATGTGAGTGTATGTGTAACCACTGTAGGTTACCTTTTAGTTTAATTCTAAGTGCTGTTTTTCTACCACATTCATGATGGTAAATAGGGTCACACATGCAGTTCTTAACTAAAGTGCCATGCCATGCACTACACTCAAAGTGGAGGCGGGTGTCGCATGATGTTATTATGCCCGTTTATGTGTCTTTGGGTCATCTCCAGCATTCATCCAAGGAGGCTCATTCTTAAAGTGGCCACCAAAAAAAAAAAAAAAAAATTGCTTAAAATTCATAAAAAAATGGAAAAAAAAAATTGGTAAAAATTTTTTTTTACTCACCTCTAAATGCCTGTTGCTAGGGGGTCCCTCGTAGTCTGCCTCCTTCATTGCCCGGGCTGGTGACATCACTTTCCCTCGGCGCCGCACAGTCATCTGGGACCTGTCACGTGTCCCAGATGACTGTGCAGCGTATCACGGCACGTGGCGCCGCTCACGCATGCGCAGTGGGTGCCCGGCTGTGGATCCACAGTAAGAATGATGGCGCCGCGAGCGGAGCGGGGAACAAGGGGGGCTTCGTTCCCCCAGTTCGCTGGACCCTGACACAGGTAAGTGTCCAATTATTAAAAGTCAGCAGCTGCAGTATTTGTAGCTGCTGACTTAAAACATTTTTTTAGGGGGCACCCCACTTTAAGTGGTCATTACTATTGATGCTGCATGTGAACTATCTGGTGCACTGGATGTTACAAGTGCACTATATTTGTGACAAATTGTGATACCTTTTGATAGTGCATTATAATATTCTCCCCATTTTTTCATGCATTTATGGTGATTGCATTCTCACCATTTAGTGATGCATCACATAATACCAGTGGGTCCAAAAATACCTATGGATTAATACCCATACAGGAGAATATCATGTGTCCGAGTTACTCTAGTAGCATTCCATAATCTGACCTCTCTTCTGGGAGGGGAACCTGTGAGAAGAAGCAGTGGGGTTGATTTACTAAACTTGAGAGTGCAAAATCTGGTGCAGCTGTGCATGGTTGCCAATCAGCCTCTAACTTCAGCTTGATCAATTAACTGCTTCCGAACCACCCCACGTACATTTACCGCAGCAGGATGGCCCTTCAGCGCGAATGCCGTCAGCATCCTACTCCCGCTGTGATTGGACCCAGCAGGAGCCGATCAGCGGGTACGCCGGGATGCCCAAGCGTTCCAGAGGCAGACAGAATGGTGGTCTGCCTATGTAAACAAGGCAGATCACCGTTCTGTCTGAGGGGAAGATGGAGATCTTGTGTTTCTCCTAAGTGGAACGCGGATCTCTGTCTTCCCCCAGTCAAAACACACCCCCCCCCCACAGTTAGCAAGCACTCCCAGAGAACACATTTTACCCTTTGATCGCCCCTGATGTTAACCCCTTCCCTGCCAGTGTCATTAGTATAGTGACAGTGCACCGATCACGGTATTAGTGTCACTGGTCCCCAAAAAGTGTCACTTAGTGTCAGATTTGTCTGCCCCAATGTTGCAGTCCCACCAATAATAGCTGATCTCTGCCATTACTAGTAAAAAAAATAAAAAAACTATAAATATATCCAATAGTATGTAGACGCTATAACTTTTGCGCAAACCAATCAATATATGCTTATTGGGATTTTTTACCACATGTTGGAGAATACATATTGGCCTAAACAGATGAAAAAATTATATATGTTCTATAGCAGAAAGTAAAAAAGTATTTTTTTTTTTTCAAAATTGTTGGTCTTTTTTTGTTTATAGAGCAAAAAAAAAAAAAAATCGCAGAGGTGATCAAATACCAACAAAAGAAAGCTCTATTTGGAGGAAAAAAGGACATACATTTTATTTGGGTACAGAGTTGTACGACTGCGCAATTGGCAGTTAAAGTAATGCAGTGCTGTATCACAAAAAATAGCCCAGTCATGGGGGGGGGGGATAAACCTTCCGGAGCTGTACAATAATACCTGGAAGCTTATTGCTTTCTATGCACAATTGCACCAGATTTTGCACTCTGTAGGTTTAGTAAATGAATCTCAGTGTTTGCTAATATGCAGGTGAAGTTTGATTGGTGCATGGTTGTCCAGTACTTAGGCTACATTCACACTTGTGCATTGTGGGAACATACCCAAAACTGCATGATTCCTGCAATGCACAAAATTACCAAGTCCTTTTGCAGACACACGGGGGTGCCATTAATTCATTCATTCTTAATGACACCCCCATGCATTTTGCTAACCTATGCGCATTTGTGCATGCCAAAATGCATGGTAATAGAGTAATAAGTGCACGGGACGCTGACTCAACCTCTTCTGAATAATTTTTTTGACAGCTTGAAACCGGCGTTTAAAAATACCAGTTTAGCCGCGTTTGAATGCTGCGTTTAGTCACGTTTAGCCGTGCTTGCGTCTAGGAGCGCTTATTTAAGATAACATCGTAAGACCCTCAAATCACAAAAAACAGTATTATTTAACTATTTCAACCATTCTGTGAAACCAGAGTGAGTAGCAGCAGCTGAGAGAGCAGCAGTGTACTTGTATCTACCTCAATTTCATTGCTTTTACTATGGATCCCATAATGAGCATGTGTAAGGAAATGCCCCTGACGTTGCTGTTGATGAGGCTGGAAAGATGTCGGAAATTACGTGCGAGAACCAGAGTTCGTTGCTATTGGACTCATCCATTGATTGCGCAGCGCATGTCTGTAGGATATTTTTCCAACATCTATGTACAGCTAGTGGTGTATTGGATTGGATCATGGGCTCATTAGGGATATATACATGGTCTATGAAGCATTGCAAGCAATTAGTTAGTAACAGTTTCTAAAATATAATTTTTGTGGTTTTTCATCATTTGCTATAATTTTTTGTTTTGTAATGTAAAAAAAATAGGGCACCTTTAAAAACTCATCGAACACTGCTTTCCCATAGCACTTTTTAAAGAGCAGTTCTCCTTAAAAAAAAAAAAAAAAATACTGCAGCTGCTGACCTTTAATAATTGGACACTTACCTGTCCCAGGGTCCAGCGATGCAGGGGAATGAAGTCCCGCTCGTTCCCCCCTCTGCTCAGTGGCGCCGGCATTCTAACTGTAAAGCCACAGCCAGCGAGTGGCTCCACGTGCCGTGATTGGCCGCGCAGTCATCTGGGACCTGTCATGTGTCCCAGATGACTGACAGGAGGGAAGGGGCAGAGCTGAGCCCTTCCTGCGCCGAGGGGAAGTGATGTCACCAGCCCAGCCACTGAAGAAGGCAGACTACGAGGGACCCCCTAGCAATAGGCATTTAGAGGTGAGTTAAAAAAAATTCCAAATGTTTTACTTTTTTTTTAGGAATTTTTATGATTTTTTTATTTTTTTATTTTTTTTGTGGAACACCACTTTAAACTGTTCCTTTTTCATGACCGTGGTCCACAAATGTAACCCTATGTATTAATATGAACAACAGTTTAGTCCTGAAACATAATCTCAAGTATATTAAAAAAATAAAAAACCATTATAGCATTAAGTAAAAACACTGTAGGTAGTACATTCTCCTTTATTATGACAATGTATAATTTATGTGTGTAGGAGTGAATGGTCCCATTGTTTAGGAAATGTTTAATTCCCCGTTGTCTTCTGTATTTCAACACGAGACAGAACACCCACTGCTTTTATATACCATGAAATAATCTTTTTGTTTCAGTATAATTAGAGTTACACATTTTTTTATTCACAGTCAATTTGCAGGGGCCAAAGAAGAATCTGACATGTGTTTAAGATTCCGTTCTACAATACAAATGATTGTTTGCAAACTATCACAGCAGTTTGTATATTTATTAATGTCATATAGCATGAATGCGTCTTTTATGTTATTGTCAGTCATTTGCAGCTTTTGACACACAGCTACATTCAGTGCACAATCTTCCATCTGCTCCGTATTTTCCTGTATGGGTCAGAAGTGTGGCAGGCCAATAGATATCACGGCTATGTAACTCTTGCAATGTCACTGACTATCAAAGAGGAATGACAGAATCAATCTGCACCCCTACAAAAGGAGATTTACAACACTGAGCATGTCGTGCTAGCCAATGATTGCCATGACTTCTTTGTGTATTGCTACCTGAGGCATTAGGTAATAGTACCCCCCTTTACCAAACTTATTATGAGCCATATTATGCATTCCCCCTAAAACGAAGAACACAAATTACAATGGAAGTGCTAGGAGGTGATTGGAGGACATTGGGGTTGATTTACTAAAGCATGTTCAGTTTGCAAAGGTAGTAGCATTTTTCAAAGGAATTTGCCCTTATAGCTTAAGTTTCACTTTCCAAAGATTACCCAATCACATGCAAGAAAAATAAAGAAACAGCATTTTTCAAGCACATGATTGGATGATGGAAGTCAACAGAGTGTCACCTCATTCACTAAGCTCTAGCAAAGTGCAACGTCCCCCTGGAAAGCGAACAGACTTTTTGCCGTTAGTAAATTAACAGTTTCTGTTTTCAAAAAATGCTACCAATGCCCTGATTCTCATTTTATCTCAAAGAAAGGGATGGCATTTGGTAAAGCAAACATGTTGCTTCAAATGGCAGTATGAGGAGAGCAGGGGCGGACTGACCATTGGGCCACTCCAGCACTGCCCGAGGGCCCCGAGCCACTAGGGGGCCCTATCAGGGTTGCCAGCCTCAGTAAAATCAGGGACAGTATGTAAAAATCTGTGTTGTTTTTTTTACATCTGTCTCTGAAATGTCCCTCACCGACATCCTTTTGGTCTAAAAATCCTGAGATTATAGCTGCCCCATCTCTCCAGTACCTTCTCAGCCAATAGAAACATGTCTGTGTATACTGTGTGATTGTATACTGTGTGTGTGTTTATACTTTGTGGCCCCATAATCTCCTATTGCCCGGGGGCCCCATGAGTTGTCAGTCCACCCCTGCCTGTGTCGATGAGCTTTTGTTCACTTCAAAAGGGTTTTAACCTGCAGTTGACTTCCTTCAAGTTGGTTATGCATTCCCATAGATTTTTGCAAGAGTGCAAAACTAACTTAAAACAGTGCAGATCAGAAGGAGGTCAACTGCAGATCAAATGCACATGTGAATGAACGGTGAATGAATTCAGAAGTGTCTCAAGCCAGCCATAGACAGTTCAACAGGGACTGGTCGAGATTCAAACCATGTATGGGCAGGCTTAATGTACACAAGTTGATTGGTCAATCAACTTGTGTACAACCAGCCTTTCAGCTTTTACATGCGATTATTATTAGAGTCTATTATAGCTGCTAGCAGTAATCATTGTGAAAACACAATGGTGGGAGGGATTGACTGTGTTGATGGGGGAATCAAGCAATTTTAACTCCATCTATGGCTGGCTTTAAACAGGTGTCAAACTAATGTCAACAGCACAAACCTAGAGCCAATTGCACAGGCACTAATGACTTTAACAACAGGTGCTGTGATTCGATGGGCACAGTGGCAGTGATTGATGGCACAGTGGCAGCATTTGATGGGCACAGTGGCAGCTTCTGATGGGCACAGTGGCAGCTTCTGATGGGCACAGTGGTTGCATTAGATGGGCACAGTGGTTGCATTTGATGGGCACAGTGGCAGTATTTGATGGGTACAGTGGCAATGTTTGACGGGCACAGTGGCAGCGTTTTATGGCACAGTGGCAGCCTTTGATGGGCACAGTGGCTGTAATTTATAGACACAGTGGTTGCAATTGATGGGCACAGTGGCTGCATTTGATGGCACAGTGGCTGCAATTGATGGCACAGTGGCTGCATTTGATGTTTTTTTTTTTTCCAGTATTTTTTAGGTTGTCTGCACCCCCCCAAAAATTTTGAGCACCAGCCGCCACTGCTCTTCTTTCTGCCTGGAAAGTTGAGAATGTCCATGGCATCCAAAAAGCATCCCTCTTCATCAAAAGCAGTTTTAGACCAGCTAGAAAACAGCAAAAGTAAATTAGAATCACTTGCAGAATTGAGCGATAGTGATTAGTGGGGAAATTTGTCATCAAACACTGAAAGTGACAACAGCGACGATTCTGCAAAAAATTCAATGTTTTTGATTTGATTACATTATTGAACACATTTTATTATTATATTATTATGTTTTATAATTATTTATAGTTATTTATTATATCACAATTTATGATTTTGTGATTAAAACTTTATCAAACTTTATCATACCCTGGACGTCTGCTAGACTCTGGTTTGGACAGATTTAAGTGAGTTATTCCTAAGAATTACAGGCCTACAATATAAAACGCCAAATTTCTATTCAAAACATACCACTTTGACATTCAAAAATCTGACATAATCATACTGCCAGGGAGTTTAATTAAACAAGCTGAAGTTAGAAGCTGATTGGCTACCATGCACAGCTACGCCAGATTTTGCACATTCTAGTTTTAATAAATTAACCCCAGGGTCTATTCCCACCATTTTCCTCCTGAGAAAGAAGTGTGAAACTGGAGTTTGAGTAAATCTAATGGCAGAGGAAGCCGGTGGGGAAAGCAAGTCTGGGCATTCAATGCAGTTTCCACGAAAAAAGTTACATTAAAGGTGAAAACAGGCAAAGGAATTGGAGTAAAAATAAAAACTTTGAAACAAGGTGTTTTCTTTGTGTTTTATAAATGAGCTATACATGATTTATTGTAATGTTACAGCTATAGTTTGAGATAGATGTGCTTACAAATCTATAGGGACTAGGCAAATGAATACATAGCTGATAAATAATAATAGTTTGTATTTATCAGTTACTTCATTTACACAACAGATAAAGATTATGAAATCTGCTATGTGATCCTACTTGTACAATACATATAGGGCTTACCTCCTGTGCAGCCATCTTTCATGAAACGTGTGATGTTTTGTCTATTTAATAGTTGGTGATAGGAGCAACAGCAGCAGCAAAATATACATTTTACCAATATTATCACAGCCCTTTAGTTTGCAAGTTGAACAGCCACACTTCAGCTGGTGTTATACAAAAAAATTAAACAAAATTTAGGAGAAATAACAAAATACGATATAAGTGGTAGCCATGTATGGCTCAAGAGGTGGAAGGGAGGGTGGAAATATGTATATCCTGAAGAAATAGCATACCCTTTTCACTTTAACCACTTCAGCCCCAGAAGATTTGGCTGCTCAATGACCTGGCCATTTTTTTGCAATATGGCACTGCGTCACTTTAACTGACAATTGCCTGGTCGTTGTGCAACACTGTACCCAAACACAACTTACGTCCTTTTTTCCCCACAAATAGAGCTTTCTTTTGGTGGCATTTGATCATCTCATCTTGCGCTATAAACAAAAAAAGAGCGGCAATTTTGAAAAAAACACAATATTTTGTACTTTTTGCTATAATAAATATCCCCATTTTTTTTTTTAAAGCATTTTTTTTTCTCAGTTTAGGCAGTTATGTATTCTTCTACATGTAGTGCTGGTATTTTCAATACCAATGCTAGTATTTTTCTAAATTTAAGTTTGTCTGAAACTGCAGTTTGGTTCAGACTAATTGTATTTAGGTTCTGGCTTCTGTACCAGTTTGGCTGGTTTGTGCTAATTTCCACTTGGCCGTGGGTGTCCCTGTCACTACCGATAAGTCTTGAAAATATAACAAACCAAATGTATTGGGTACCCCTTTTCCTCAGAAACAGCCTGGTTGGAGTGGTCTACCTGCTATGCATTCTGGGTAAGGGTATTTAAGGTACTGACGCCATTTTCTGAGGTCTGTCTGTTTTTGGTTCGTTTTCCCCAACCTTGTGGCCCCCCTGGCCTACGGGGTGTGCTGCCTTAATCAATGTCTCAGTGCCGGCTGGCCTGAGGCTCCACAACTGAAGGGTAGGCCCAGAGGCTCTGGGGCCTACTGATCCAGGGATGATCCTGTGCTGTCTTGCCTGCAGGGAGAAGCCAAACAACTAGAGGATCCAGGGGAGGACTTTTCTTTTCTGAGGAGGACCGAGCAATAAGGCTGGTGCCTCATGCAGAAGCCTGGAGACTCAGTTGGAGGATCCATTCTGAGTTGCTTACCGTACAGTATCATCGGGCCAGCTGAAAGATTCAGGTACTGTGGGGAAACTCTTTAATCTTTGCAACCATAAGTTTATCGTGCCTTCCTGTGGCAGAGGATTGCATGACAAGTTCGCTAAACTTATCAAGTCTGTGGCAGAGACTTTGTACGAGCATCTCGCCAGCTGCTAGGTCAGTGAGAGAGGCCTATCTGATGATTGCTAGATCCAGCTTGTAGAAATTGTTGTCCTCTGGATCAAGGAAATACCTATAACCCACAAAACTATGAAGATACCTGATACCCTCTACCCCTCTATTGCAAAAGTGTGTGTTTTTGTTAAATAAACACCCAACAAAAAAAAAGACGGACACAGTGAGCAGGTGAGGTAAATGGTAAGCCCAATAAAAACCAGCAGCTCCTTCAGGGGAAAGTGCTACATACATATTTTGGTAATAAAAATCACAATAAGCGTATATTGATTGGTTTGTGCAAAAGTTATAGTGTCTATAAAATAGGGGATAGATTTATGGCATTTTTATTATTTTTTTTTTACTACTAATGGCGGTGATCTGCGATTTTTATTGAGACTGCAACATTATGGCGGACACATTGGACACTTTTGACGCATTTTTTGGGACTATTGACAATTATACAGCAATCAGTGCTATAAAAATGCACTGATTACTGTATAAATGTCATTAGCAGGGAAAGGGGTTAACACTAGGGAACGATCAAGGGGTTAACTGTGTTCCCTAGTGTGTGTTCTAACTGTACGAGGATGGGACTGACTAGAGGACAGATCGTTGCTCCTAGCTATTAGGAACTCACAATCTGCATCCCCTCTCTTTACACACACACATCCCTGTTCTGCCTCTCATGCCCGTGATCGCACGTGACCGGCAGTCATCGTGAATGCCGGTAACGAGCATCGGTACCTGCACAGGGCAGCGGGGGCGCGCACCTTCTATCACGCTATCACGCTTAAAGGAGCCGACATACCGCTACGACGGTTCGTGGCCTGCAGAATAATGACGGCGGCTGGTCGGCAAGTGGTTATAGAATAAATATAGTTAAAGTGATATTTGCAAAGTGACACTCTGTGGTTGATTTACTAAAGGCAAATAGACTGTGCACTTTGCAAAGTGCAGTTACACTCTGCAAGTGCAGTTGCTCCAGAGCTTTGTAAATGAAGTAAAGCTTCACTTTGCAAAGAGTACCCATTCAGATTTTGCATGCATTTTTTCTTGCACATGATTGGATGACGGAAGTTAGAAGAGCTTCTGCTCATTTACTAAGCTCTGGAGCAACTTCACTTGCAGAGTGCAACTTCCCTTTGCAAAGTCTGCAGTGTGTTGTCTTTAGTAAATCAACCCCAATGATTTATACTCATGATACCCTTACACACGATCGGAATTCCGGCCAGAAAAAGACAGATGAGAGCTTTTCATCGGAAAATGCGACCATGTGTATGTTCCATCGGAATTTATCTGTCTGAATTTCCACCAGCCAAAAATTGATAGCATGTTCTCAATTTTCCCCATCGTGTGTATGCAATTCCGACACGCCAAAAATCACGCATGCTCAGATTCAACTACGAGACAGAAGCTACTGGCTACTGAACTTCCTTTTTCTAGTCCCGTCGTACGTGTTGTACGTCACCGCGCTATAAACAATCGGAATTTGATATGACCATGTGTAGGCAAGACAGCTTGAGCCGAATTCCGTCGGGAAAACCATCAGAGCTTTTTCCAAAGAGAATTCCGATTGTGTGTACGTGGCATAAGTGCACCTACTTCCACTGCTGCCAGATAGAAAACTCAATGCTTCTGAGTATAGGGGAGCATGTCCCCTCCTATTGACAGCGCAAGGACAATGGCTAGGCCCAAGCACTGTCACATGACAGAGAGGGCATGAGATCACAGATAATGTGAGTATACTGAAACTGGAAAAGGGGGCTTTAGAAATATGCTGGAATTGCCAAATTGACAGTGTCTAAAACAAAATATCCTAACACACTGCCTCCTGGTTGCTTGATTTAAAAAGTAAATGTCACAGGTATCAGATTTATGGTGGTAATTTGGCTTCCATGAGATGTCAGAACTTCTGCTTTGTTTTCATTCTCTGCTATACTATATTCCTCTGCTGTTCATCAGTTGTGCTGGTCCCTTCCATAAAAAATAATGAGAGACTCTGGGAGACAGCCTGCTATTTTCTAAAGAAAGCTGTGGCTCTTGGCAAACATTAAGTATGAATCTAAATTATGTAATGTCATTTACTTTTATGGTGAAGAGCCCATCGGAAGTCATCAAGGGAGTTTTTTTTGTTTGTTTCCTAGTACACTTATTCTTTTAAAATGTTCTATAAAATTATTCAGTAAATACTCAAGATCTTTGGAATAAATGTTCATATAAAGCACACAAAGTTGCCAAGATTAAAGCTAGCTCGAATTGTTCAAATTGAAATGTTCCCCTGTGTCACACTGAATTAGAAACACATAGAAAATATATATATAAAAAAAAAAAAACCTATAGCGCCCATTCAGACCTGTCTATTCATATTTAGTTTGTGTCACCCATTGACGTTCATTTTGTCAGGGGCATTGCTAGGATTGTAAAAGACCTGGGGCTCCCCTGGTGCACCCTAAAGGAAACAATTATGCAGTGCATCTGTGCACCTAGCATACTGCAGCAAATGGTGGGAGTGGAAGGCTTTAAAGTGGAAGGGTTAAATAGAGCCTCAGCCTATTCGCACATATCCCACAATGCTTGGACCCACAAAATATGGAGTATGTAATGTATAATATAGCATATAACATTCAGGGGTCAGGGGTATGTAATGTACAGCTCAGTGTACAGAGGGTAGATGTCCAGAGTCAAGGGGTTAGGAACATAGTAGTGTATAGTATGCAGGAGTTGAGGGGGTAGTGTATAGTATGCAGGGGTCAGGAGCATATAATCCACAAAATATAGGGGAAAATTGTAGCATGTAACGCAAAGAATGTAGGGGTTGGGGATATGCAGCTTACAATGTGCAGGAGTCAAGAGTATGTTTCATAGGGCAGGGATCAATATTATGTAACACAGAGTTAGTCAGTAATATATATTGGTCTTTAATAACGACTTGCGGGAAGGGAGAAACGCAGCGCCAGACACAGCTTGCGGCACCGCTGTGACATCACGTCAGATGCCCGTTCAATTGCAGGTGGGTTGTGAGAGAACCTATTGATTAATGGACTGGCTCTTTCCCCATATTTTTGTGCCTGAAAACACCCCGATCGTAACCAGGAGTTGACGGTTTCATAACCCCGCTCCCCATACTAAGCCTACTCGACCCGCAATGCAGTACTGCTTGGGAGTCCATTGGATCTGGTGAGTATGCACCTGTTTACAGCATCATATTTCTTTTTAGCACAGCAGCACTTTTGAAAGGAACATGAGAATGGAACATATCAACTGAGAACTGCTATATGTTTATGTGCACATCTTTTTTCAACTTTCATGGTCGCATACTTAATATTGATTTGCACTATTTCTAGAATAGGAGCACCTGTGGAAGGTACTTGTGAAAGGAACCTTCCAACTAGAACTTTATACATATTTGCATGTATTTAATATTTTTTTTGATTAATTTTGCACTTAATTTTATATGCACTACAGTTGCATTTTATTGTATTTATTCAGGCTGCCAGTGCTGTGGTACTTATACCCTTTTTTCCAATATATATTGTATACAGTGCAGAGGTATTTGTAGAACTATGGGCGAGGAGCATGTAATACATGAAGTGAAAGGGTCAGTAGCATGCAACCCACAGAATGCAGGGGTCAGATGTTCAGGAGTATGCAATGTTAAGAATACATTGGGATGCAATCAAATCCTGGATAAAACACATAACAGAAACTCGCCTAGAATTGAACGCGGCCATGTGCTTGATCAATCTAGTCCCCACCAACTTAAGCCGCTACAAAAAATCATTGTCCAGACACTTACTCACGGCCGCTAAAACACTGATACCAATCCACTGGAAAACAACCAAAACACCAAGCATTACAGACTGGTTAGACAGAGTGCAATATATCTATAAGATGGAGGAGATCGTGGCGACCAAACATGAAAATAGCACGAACTTTATCAAAACATGGCAACCATGGCTGATCTTCACGCTCTCCCCTGAATTCCGCACCCTTAGGGATTAAACTCCTCAACAGCTTTTGACACTCATCACGGTGGGAGCAAAGCTTAAGCCGACATAGAACCTTTCGAATTAACAGAGTTTCATGAATGATAGCAATGGGCTGATCACACCCCATACCACCCTCCTTGCCCCCCCCCCCCCCCCACACCCTCCACACCGTTCTCAATTGTCCCCAAACATCATGCGCCACCTTGCATCTTCAATTGTGTTCTTACTCCAACCTTGCCACTAACCGAATCTGAACACAGTGGAGATGTACTTATATGTCATATTGTTTACAGATTGATTGCATTGCTATTTGTATTCAGACTTTGGCCGCGTACACACGCGCGGACTGTTCGCCCAACTTTGTCCGTCCAACAGTTTCGGCAAACAGTCCGCTCAAACTTAGCATGGACGAACATGGCCACACACGACGGACGAACAGTTTGCTGAAACCGTGCGCGATGACGTGAACGGCACGTACGACGGGACGAAAAATACGACGTCCTATACACTGCATTATAGCTTTCGGCGTGAAAATCCTTTCTGAGCATGCGCGCAACTTTGTTTGACGAACAAGCCTACACACGAGCGGACTGTTCGCTGAAACAAGGTTTCAGCGGACAGTTTTACGGAATTTCCGAAAAACCTTGTCCGTCCAACTGTCCGCTGAAACTGTCCGCTGAAAGCCCACACACGAGCGGACTGTCCGCCCAAACACTGTTCAGCGGACAAAGTTGGACGAACAGTCCGCCCGTGTGTACGCGGCCTTAGACTGTAAACCTGATCTTATTTTCAATAAAATCTTTGATTGTGAAAAAAAAAAAGAATACATTGCCTATGTATTGAACCCCCCCCCCCCCCCCCCCCAAACAAATCTCCAACACCTAAACAAAACCACCCCTCATCCTTTCCGAGCAAAAATTCTACCCTTGGCACAAATCTTGCCCTCCCAAGTGTAGTGCCGGCTCCTGATGAGCATGCGCTATGTATTTTTTTCTATTTAATATTCCTAAAATCACAGTTGGGTTGTAGGGTTAATTATACCAAATTATGATTTCAATACCAGTCTAGCTGGATTGCACTGGGTTCTCCTTGGCCACAGGTGTCGCTGTCACCACTGGCAAGTGTGAGAAAGTCTTGCTAGGCGTATTGAGTGTCATCCTTTCTCGGAATTAACCCAGTGGGTGTGTCATCCTGCTGTGCATTCTGGGAAAGGGTATTTAAGGTACTGACATCACGTGCTTCTGGGTTCCGGCGCAGAAGATCTTTTCTGTCTGTTTGGTCCTGGTCCTCCTGACAAGCCCCCACTGCCTTCATAGCCTGGGGTGCGGATCCACCCAATTCTGAGTCTCGGGGCTGGCTAGTCCGAGGCAAAGTAACTGAGAGAAGGATTCAAAGGTGGTCCGGTGCTGTCTCATCTGTGGAGAGGCCCAGCAACTGGAGAAGCACCCAGGGGAGGACTCTTCGGGAGAAGGCCATGCATAAGGCTGGCTTCTCAGAAGGAGCCTGGATGCTCAGTTGAAGGACACTAAGTGGATCTACACTCATACGGTATCGCCAGACCGGCTGCGAGATACTGGTACCATATGAGAGCTCTCTAAATTTACTTACGTCTCTCAGTTACATTCAAGTCTGTGGCAGAGACTTTGTTCAAGAGTTCTGCATTCAAGTCTGTGGCTGAGACTTTGCTTTACCTAAACACTCTATCAGCTGCTAGGCCTAGTGAGAGGTGGTCTATCTGATAGCTGTGAGAATCCAGTTGTGATACAGTAATTCCCTGGATTTCTATAGTGAGAGACTTCCTATGTTTTGCAGTTCCAAAAGTACCTGAACTTCCTACCTAACCCTTTACTCTTCATTAAGAGATTGTTTTTTTTTTGTTTACCTTTTCAAATAAATATCCCAAAAAGTGGATCCAGTGTCAGTTTCTACAATTCATTGGGCCATCTACCTCGGGAAACCCATAGAAGCACAAAAGATCAAGAAGGTAACGGTAAGCCCAACAAAACCAGCAGCTCCTTCGGGGGTCAATGCTACACAAGCTAACCTTGCCTCCTCACAAAAGCTCTTTTCCCCCATCAGAAGCCTTTACTCTCCAAGAAAAACAATGCTAATCCCCATCAGCCAGAACTTAGCACCCCCTAATATATCAATAAACCTCCTCCCATCCATCAGTGAAAATCCCCCACCCTTAAGAAAACATATTCTCATGCTCATAGTATAAATCCCCCTTCTTCCAAAAAAAAAGACCTTCTCACATCTGTCAGCAAAATTTCCTCCATGCCCCAAGAAAACTTCCCTTCCCACTAGTCTGCAAATATTACCCAGCATTTAAAGTGGTTATAAAGCTGTGAAATGAAATATGAACAAAACACACCCTTCTATAGTGCGTGCTAGTCTCAATCCAAAGCACTTAGCGCAATTTCTCTCTGCTGCCTTGCTTCCCTGCTGCCTGCATGACTCACTTCTGACAGGTTTTCCTGACTTTGAGAGATTGAGGTGCACCTCAAAGGGAGCTCCACCACACAGCCTATTATTGACAGCCTCAGCTCTGCATGTTTCCCGTGTGTGTGAGGAGGGGTATATAAAAGCTGTATAAAGGTATGTACTTTGAACTAAAGTAGAGGAGAAAGGGCTTCAGGCAAACAGGTAAAACTTATGTAGGAGGATTTATATCACCTGAGGCTATTAACTTTACTGGGTATATGTGAGGCTTTACAGCCACTTTAACCCCCCTAGTGGTAACCCCGAGTCTGGCTCGGGTTAGGATTTTACTGATAGGAGCGGTAACCCCGAGTCAGACTCGGGATCGCATCGCTGGATGCAGGGGAGGACACAGTGAGAGTTACTTACCTTGTCCCCTGGATCCAGCGATGTCCTCCGCGCTGTGTGATTGAGCTGTCCTCTGCTCGATTCACAGTGCCGAATGCCACTGAGCTCCGTTCCCTGCGGCGTTACGGCGCACGGGAGCGGAGAACGGCTGCAAATTCAAAAAAGTTAAAACACACAAAACACACACAGCACTGTAATCTTACAGATTACAGTACTGTATTACAAAATTACACACTCCCTTTGTCCCTAGTGGTCTGTGCAGTGCCCTGCATGCAATTTTATATTATAAATACTGTTTTTTCTGCCTGGAATTTGGAGATTGCCCATAGCAACCAAAAAGTGTCCCTTTTTCAGTGTTTTAGGATTTGATTACATTATTGAATATTTTTTATTATTCTTTATTATATTATAAACTTTATCATACCCGGGATGTCTGCTAGACTCTGGTTTGAACATATTTAAGAGAGTTATTCCTAAGAATTACAGGACTACAATATAAAACGCCAAATTTCCATGCAAAATAATTGTACCGCTTTCAGCACCTAAATCCAGACTGAATCATACCGCCAGGGAGGTTAAGCAAAACTCTCTCCAGTTCAAACATCTCTGCCCAGCAAAAATCTGCCCTCTAAACAAAAATGCTCACTCCCCTGCACCAAAATATCTATTCCCCAGCAGACAAACCCTAAGCCCCCATACACACGGTCGGACATTCTGACAACAAAATCCGTCGGATTTTTTCAGACGGATTTTGTCCGAAACTGGTGTTGCATACACACGGTCGGACAAAGTTGTCGGAAAATCTGATCGTTCGTAACGTGATGACCTTATTTCGTTACGATGGGACTACATTCAGGCTAGTAGCCAATAGCTTTGGTCTAGGAATTTGATCTGAGCATGCGTGGCACTTTGTCTTATCGGAATTCTCTACAAACGATCGGACAAAGTCATGTTGTCAGAAAATTTTATATCCAGCTCTCAAACTTTGTTGGTCGGACATTCTGACGGAAAAAGTCAGATGAAGCCCACACACGGTCGGATTATCCGACAACGCGGTCCGATCTGACACTTTCCCGTCTGAATGTCCGACTGTGTGTACAAGGGCTTACACACCAGCACAGAAATCAACCCCTAGAACAGAAATTGCCATCTCTCTAGCATCCCCCTGCAAAGCACTCACCAGATCCCATGCATAGTGGCACCCACGCACGTTAAATGTAGATTCTCCTACAAGTTAACGTTGAGGTGGAGCCTAGGCAGTCCCTTGGCTCTGCATTGCCACTTTGATTTGGGGTCTGACAGGGAACAGGGTACTTTTTTGCTGTGCAGTAATCATGATCTGCAGCTATGCAGATGTCCCCAGTGTCTGGCCCTACCAACGTCCATGAATTATGTTAAGGCTGCCCATTCATTTTAAATGGGCTGCCAATATATAGAATTGGGCTGAAAAAAATAGACATGCAGCATTTTTTTTTTTTACCACAGCACACCATAATGTACAGTAATACTATACTCTGCATTGTGATGTGCTGGAATACAGCATGCAGCAGTGTGTCAGAGCTAGACTGCCTTTGTGCATTGGGGTGCCATTCAAAATGGGCTCCTGAATAGCAGAGCTCAGAGTTAAAGAGGAAGAAATAGTACAAGCAGCAAATCAGCTCATATGCTGATAAGAAGTATATTGAAAGAAAAAGAAGCAGAGTGTCAGAGACTCATCACTGTGCTGCTTCTTCTTTCACTCTCCAGTAACAGGCTGGGGTGGGTGTGCCAGGATGACTTTGGCACAGAGGGAGTAAGTTGAATGATGCTGGCCATCAGACTGAGGACCGCAGTGCAGAAAAAAATCTCTAGATTGAAGCTTAATAGTGCAGAAAATATTTCTTTACATCTATAAATGGGTTATTTATATCAAAATGCACAGCACCACTCCAGATACGCTCCTCCTGTCATACACAGACAACAAGCATGCCGGCTTCCACAGCTCATCTCAGCTCACTATCCAAAAATATAAAGAAAGCTGCACTCCACTGTTAGCTCTTCATCCCAGTTTATTAAATAATCAGAAACATAACTGCATTCGCTCCTTCTCCACCCAAAAGTGAACCTCACTGACATGTTCCACTGCTCCTGGTTTGCTCACAAGTATGTATTCATATTTATCTTAATTTTGGCTGGAGTTCCACTTTAAAAATAAAAACATTTGCTAATGATATTTATAAATATAAAGTAGTTTTTGCAAAAAAAGTTTAACAAACGCCATCTGTTTAGCAACATACTAAAATAAAAATAAAAAATACAACTATTTTTAAAACTTCTACAATTAATATACTTCTAAAAGGCACAGGAATACCCATATGTGGTTTGCAATACGTGTGCAGTAAGTATCTGATGCATCCTAGATACATGTGTAAATTATGTGTCTGGTGATTATTAGTACATATGAGTGTTTCATTTTCGTGTGTGTGTTTGTGTATTCAAGAAAATTGTTTTCCTTTCCTGGATCCTCCTCATGTCCTCCTACCATGGGTCTGTTCTGCTCCCTCCCCAGTACCACCCATAACTAGACCATAAATTCAAGAGGGATTTGTGAAAGGAAAATTACAGTAAGTGCAAGAACTTTTTCTCAGCATTCCTGGTCCTCTTAATGTCAGCCTACAATGGTATATGACAAGCAATAATAGAATTGGGTGGGAAAATTGTTTTCAGTTCCTGGATCCTCCTCATTTCCTCCTACCATGGGTCTGTTCTGCCCTTCCCCAGGACCACCCATAACTAGACCATAAATTCAAGGGGGATCAGTGAAAGGAAAATTACAGTAAGTACGAGAAAACATTTTTCAGTATTCCCGGTCCTCTTAATGTCAGCATACAATGGAATGTGACAAGCAATAATAGAATTAGGTGGGAAAATTGTTTCCAGTTCCTGGATCCTCCTCATGTCCTCCTACCATGGGTCTGTTCTGCCCCTCCCCAGGACCACCCATAACTAGAAAATAAATTCCAGGGGGATCCATGAAAGTAAAATGACAGTAAGTATGAGAAAAAATTTTCCAGTGTTCCTGGTCCTCAATGTCAGCCTACAACAGGATGTGACAAGCAATTATAGAATTGGGCGGGAAAATTGTTTTGAGTTCCTGGATCCTCCTCACGTCCTCCTACCATGGGTCTGTTCTGCCCCTCTGACTCTGCCCAGGACCACCCATAACTAGACCATAAATTCAGCTGGAAACCATGAAAAAAAAATTACAGTAGTAAATATGAGAAAACTATTTTCAGTATTCCTGGTCCTCCTAATGTCAGCCTACAATTGGATGTGACAAGCAATAATAAAATTGGGAGTGAAGAAAGAAAACTAAGAAACAAAACGACTACAAAAAAAAAGAAATCAGTAGGGATGGCCTGGCGATTCGCCCGGCGGTCGGTTCGCGGCGAATTTTGCGTGTTCGCGATTCGCCAAACCGGCGGACTTCTGGCGCTGTTCGCGCGGTGGACATATGCGTTTACATTGTGAAAGAACTTTGACCCATGATGACACATCCATCATGGGGTACAGGACAGCCAATTGAGACATTTCAGCACATGGACAATTGGACATTCCCCCTACCTTACCCTTACCCCAAAGACCTGATCTGGTGGCCATTTTACATTCTGTCTTTTGTCAGTGTAGGGAGAGGTTGCTGTGTGGAGCAGGGACAGACTGTAGTGACACAAATCACTAGCTATTAGGGCCACAAAAGTCCTTTTAAGGACTGGTATAAGTGTACAGTATATAGGGTTCTGGTGCACTGCTACTGACTGCTGTGCTGCTGATTGCTGAGTGCACTGCTGACCGATTCTGCAGCTGTCTTTTGTCAGTGTAGGGACAGGACGCTGTGTGGAGCAGGGACAGTCAGTTTAATCACTAGCTATTACTATTAGGTCCACAAAGGTCCTTTTAAGGACTGGTATTATATAGGGTTTTACACGTATAATATACTTTCTTTAAAATATAGAAAGCCTATTATACTTGACTGCTGAGCTAAGTGCTGACTGATTCTGCAGCTGTCTTTTATCAGTGTAGGGACTGAGGGGCAGTCTGCAAATCACTAGCTACTAGGTCCACAAAGGTCCTTTTAATTACTGGTATAGGTGTACTATTTGGTGTGCAGTATATAGGGGTGTAATACATGTATAAAATACTTGTACATATAGAAAGCATAGTATAGTGCATTTCCACTGTGCAGCATTGTGACTGCTGAGTGGTTCTGCAGCGATACTACAAAGAGTGACAAACGCAATTAAAAAAATAACTGGTGTGATAGACCAGTGGCCCCTAAAAACGACAGATTGAAGCGGGGTGTTATATACCTTCTTCCACATACATACCGCACTTCTCTAGAGACTTTTGTCACAGGGTCATTTAAAAAATGACAGGCAGAGGAAGAGGCAGGCCCTTCCGCAGGGGTGGCAGGGGTAGGGCAGGAGCAACAGACTTGAGCCAAAGTGGCAAATTGCAGAAGGTGCGTTCGATTACGTCAAAGGACGCACCAGACTTGGTTGAGTGGCTCACTCAGCCTTACTCTTCTGCACCCTCCTCATCCTCTTGATCTGCACCCTCTTTACTCTCTGCTGTGTGCACCCCCAAAGACACTACCACCAACAGTGCTCTCTATCACGGTGCTGGTGTCAGTGCTCTCTATCTCGGTGCTGGTCACAGTGCTCTCTATCACGGTGCTGGTGTCAGTGCTCTCTATCATGGTGCTGGTGTGGTGTCAGTGCTCTCTATCTCAGTGCTGGTGTCAGTGCTCTCTATCACGGTGCTGGTGTCAGTGCTCTCTATCACGGTGCTGGTGTCAGTGCTCTCTATCTCGGTGCTAGTGTCAGTGCTCTCTATCTCGGTGCTGGTGTCAGTGCTCTCTATCGCGGTGCTGGTTTCAGACAGTAAGGGAGATAGCCGCAGAGAAGCATATCAGCAGGCAGTGCCAGCGCCATGGCTGAGGATCAGCACTGGACTGGCACCTCCGGACCACCGCAGTGGAGCCCTGCATAGGTGGGGGTAAGGGCTGGGCAGAGGGAGGGGCTCAAGCACAGGTTGGCACACTGGGACACTGGCACAGGACTGCGCTGCCCTGACTGTGGCACTGATCATCTCCTGCACCCCCTTCATAGCCTGCCCTGACCTTGCCTCTCCTCCATGGCCTTCATGTGCTCCTGAATTGTCAAAATTTCACATATAAAAAAAGAATGCTTGCCGTTATCGATCCCAGATTCACTTAATACTTTTGTTATGTCAGTGTCCATGTTGTGGGACTATGTGTGCACAGCTAGTAAGTATTTTGTGGCTGAAAATATGACCTGGAGGTTTTTAAGGTTCGCCTGCCATTAAAGTCAATGGGGTCCACCGCGTTCACGAAACGACCCGTCAGAAGTTCGTCCATCACTAGAAATCAGTGGCATCAGAGACACCCAGAGAGAAATCAACTCTGTAGTGCTGCTCTGCAAATATCCTTGGCCTGCAATCACTTAGGACTCCCAGGACACCACCATGCCTTTTGTTGACTGTGCTTAATTTTCATTTGGAAGGAAGGCCCATAGTTGTGGGCGAGCTGAATTGTTTTTACAATCCACAATGCAACAATTCTAAGTGGAACTACCAATGTTTCTTTGTGCATGTAAGCAATTTTCCTTTGTATTGTGCCTTAGCTCGCTTGTTCCAAATAAATTGAATTTTAACAAAATCCAACCTCATCCAATATTTGCCCAATTCTTTCAATGAAAGTCCCAATTTATGTGAAAGAAGGGGAAAACTTTAGACAAGAAGGATGGCACTGGTCTAAAACCACTGACTCGGAAGTCATAACAAATTAAAGCTGTGTGGGGAAGGGATATATCCTGGAGACTTGTCTGGTTGATGCTATAATAAATAAAAAAAACTGTTCTGATTGACAAATGGTACAATGAAAAAATATTCACTATAATAATTACCATGCCACAATACTCTGCATTTAGAGCAGACTTATAGAGATCCTATATAAAAAAAGATCAATACAGATTGGAAGATATTTTTTTTCACTAGCAGTGGGCACAGCTAGTAGTGGCACTAACTTTGGTGGCTAGGGCCCTGAAAATAATGGAAGTGGAATCCATTTCTCAGCAAGAAATAGAGAGTAAGTCATCAACACGTTACTGAGCCTTAAAGGAAGAATACAATAATAATAAAAATAAAACATAATGTCTTTTCTGTGCCGTTGCTGCTCTGTTTGTGTATCCACAAAAGACTTCTACACAGATACAACCAGCGTTATTTCTGCCTTCATCCACTAAAGGGCGGCTGAGGGACATGGAGTGCAAGAGAGACTCTGAGTAGAACTGTGGAGGTTAGTGGGAAGCATAGTTTACTGAGAGACCGAGCTATTACCACAGTTTTGCTAGAAAACTACAGTTCCTAAGAGGGAAACATTACAGGGGAGGGACAGTGGTAATTTTTCTGGGCTGAAGGAGGTAGAAGGCTTTCTTGCTACTAGGAGACCAATGCTGATACAGACCATAACCCACCTAAATGCAGTGAGAACAGAACTGATGCTATCCTTCAGCCTTGAATCATGACTAGGACTGTGGTGAGCCACATGCTAAGGATACCACCAGAGAGAAAGAGAGAAAACCTTTGTGCCTGGTGCTATGGGTGAAAGCATCTTTTGTACAGGACTGATGAGTGGCTGTTGGCCAATCATGCATTGAAGCCTAACAGAGGGACAGACTTGCTGGCTAGGCACTTTACTTTTGCCTGCACCAACACTTAAAGAACACCAACAGAGCATTACAATGCAATGTTTTGGGCCCCAACAAGCTGGCCAGAAGAAGGTTTAATACATGTGCTGCTGCATTACTACATTGCTGCGGTAACCACCTATAGGTTCTCTCCACCTCCCTTAAATAGACTACCCTGTGTAGGTTAAGGAAAGAGGTGTGATTATTAAGTGTTCATTGCTTGCAGCCTGCTATTCTTCTCAGTTAATTACTACGATATTACTGCTTGCTAATATTTAATTGTTAATTGCTAATATGTTAATGTTAATATCGTTGATGGTGAACCTACTTCAACATAACTTTTCCTTCCTGATATGTCCCCGCATAGCCTCTTCTTACTAACAACCATTACAATATACTTAACTGATACTTAAGCAGGTCTGTGTCATTTTCTGGTGTATATGTGTTGCTGCATTTGGGGGGATTTATATGTACAGGTGTCTACATCTATATCCTCAGTTCTGCCAGGTGTGCCAGAGAGTACAGAGCTGTTAGCAGAGCCATGGGCACAAGGACAGAGGATCCAACACATCAAACGGCTCGTTCGGGGGTAAGTGCTACATATAATTGCTTTTAAAAAAATCAGTAAAACAAGAGTTCAAGAAAACAAAACAATTGTACGCCTAAATAAATGACTGGTAAAAAATATATACTTTTTTAGACAGACTTAATCAGAGTCAGAGAAAAACACGCATTCATGAGCTATTACTATAAAATACAGATGCACGTTCCATACAGATATGAAAGCATTACGATTAAGCAATGAGCGGTTGCTTCTGCAACAGACAAAGAACTATTGGTGGCCTACATTTGCAAAGAAAAAAAAAATGTCATAACTTAGTGTCAGTGAAGCTGCAAAATATAATGAGTCAGCTGTTCAAGATTCCCGACACATTCCAAGTGCCCTTTGTAGTCTGCATAAGTTACAATAACAACAGCAAAGGTTGCCAGATAGATCTCTTGAAGCTAAGATCTAAAATATTCATGTACCTTAAAGAAAAAAAATTATTGTAGAGTCTCTTATTATCTTAAATCTAAACCAATCCCAGATAAAAATGAAGATCTGATCTCATTGAATAAATGTATACATACAGGAATAAATATGTATTCAACTCAATAACTCTGTGGGAGAGGGATGATCTGCATTGAGAGCCAATCAGGTTCTGCTGTACGCACATATACTCACAATAAACACACAGACGAGAGGAGAGGGTAATGTGAGAAGAGTAATAATCTCCTTAGCGTGCTGCTGCTCCTTCGCTGTCCAGTCAACACGCTGGAAGGGTGTTTTGACCAAAAATGTAAGCAGAAGATTGGTAATGCTCTACCTCATGGACCCAGGACTGAAATTACCAGTGCTCTAGACGAGAGTGTTGATATGGACGATACCAAGTTGATGCCTTTTTTTTGTGGGATGGGTGTTATACAGGGCTTTATACAGGGAATAGGTGCAGGAACTCCCCTCTTCTGAGTCACCCTTCGTCTCTGCCCGCCTTCCCGTCTCTGAGCACTATCCCTTGGTTCCAACCCCCTACCCACCTCCCAGTGCAGCACCTTTCAGAGTATACGGACCCAGGTATTTTGTGTTACTCAGTAATTTCTATGAAATTTGTTAATGAAAACAAGAAAGATAGTAAAACAGATCCCTTGCAATGAGCAACAATAGACTCCAGAAACAAAGGACCCCCCTCCCAGCAACAATAGATCCCCCACACAACAAAAAAAGTCCCCCAGCCACAATGGACCCCCTACAGCAAAGTACCACCCCAGCAAAAATAGACTCTCCAGCAGCCAGTAACAATAGACCCCCCACCAGCAACAGTAGACTTGCCCAGCAACAATAGACCCCCACACAAAAACAGATCCACACCAGCGATAATAGATACCCCAGCAGCCAGCATCAATAGACCCTCCAGCACCCTCTTGCCAGTACATAAATTCAGTGCTGGAGGTGCCGGAATTGCGTTCCTCCACGTTATCGCTGAAAAAAAGCCCTGGTGTTCTATCCAAAGCTCCTAACCAGATTATTAAGCTGCTGCTATGAAGGTTTTGAATCGGGCTGTGCTGTCTAACATGGATGCCTGGATCACAGTATTGATGACACTGGATAAACAGCTTTATAAGCCATAACCCTGTTTTTTTTTCAGCTGGCAATTCTCTTGCTAATTGCATCTAGAAGCTGTGGGCGAGGTTGTCACCCCCCAGCCAAACCCCCCCCCCCCCACGCCAGTGTTTTTCGGGCTTACCATTCTTACCGGCGAGTCTGGGAAATTATCTGACAGTTCACGTTACTGGTCTCTGAGGTGAGGAGAGACCAGGTATTCTCTCCCCACCTATGTGATCTAGGAGGACCAGAGCAATGTCATGGCATCACTTCCAGTCTAGGGCGAAGGTAAACTATTCTTTTTTTTAAAGCATAAGATAAATAGTTTTTTTTTGATCTTGTGCTGTCAAAGGGAAAATAGATATTTGGACCCAAGATCTCTCCATAAAGAGGACACCTCATCCCTTATTTCTATTACAAGGGATGTTTAAATGAAAAATGAAAGTACCCCCATCTCTCCGTGCTCTGTGTGCGATATCGCTGCAAACCTTATAGCAAGAGCAATAATTATAGCACCAGAACTCCTCTGTAACTCTAAACAGGTAACCTACAAAACATGTTTAAAGCGTCGCCTATGGACATTTTTAATATCATGCAATATATAAATATAAACAAAATTGTGTTTACAAATCAGATATCAATAGTAATAAAGCAATAATAAAATGATATAATATGGTCTGTGATTATAAAAGTCATACTCCTCCAGTGCAAATTAAAGTGTGTGATCCCACAACTTCGATGCTGACACAGCAAACCGCATGTGCTCCACCACAGTGACAGCTTATGCCCTCACCTTTTTTGGACCCAAATGTAAGTGAAATTCACTTAAACCTTTTGTTCTTGGAGGAAACAAGGGGCCAGGGATTTCCTCCATGCTGTTATCATCCACCACTCCAGTAAATAACAGTGTATTCTCCTTGAAGGGGTCGGTGGTCCAAACTCGCAACTGCAAATCTATCAAAGCCGAGGAAAGGCTACCATGGTTCAGTATTCTCTAATAACAAGCACTCTATTTGAATTCAATGCACATACATTAGAATAATAGAAGAGTATTTCAGCATTAATGTGGTTTATCATAATACTAAAAATGGCTCCCAGTGCCTCAATCCTGGTTTCTGGAATTTTCACAAATATATAATAATATAATATATTATATTGTTATATACACTGTATGTTTGTTATGTGTTCCCATTCATTCACACAGCATAACTAAAATAAATAAAAAGGATATTTCCCACCTTTCCAAATGTTTCTTTGTGGTGGTTTTTATACATGAGGTTCTATAGGCTGCTTGCAAGCTATTCTGAATAATTTTAAAATGCAATAAGGAGAAAGGCTGTGGGGCAATTTTCTTTTAAAGTGCATTAATATACTATGGTGGGGGGATTTACTAAAACTGGAGAGCAGACAGAACCTAGAGCAGTTTTTGCAAAGTAGCTAATCGGCTTTTAGCCTCAGCTTGTTCAGTTAAAGGAGTTGTAAACTCTTAGCCCCTGTACACACGGTCAGAGATTTCGACAACCAAATCCGTCGGATTTTGTCCGTGGGATCTTGTCCGAAACTGTTGCATACACACGGTCAGACAAAGTTGTCGAAAAATCAGATCTTTCAGAACGTGATGACGTAATTTCATTACGATGGGACTACATTCAGGCTAGTAGCCATTAGCTTTGATGTAGGAATTTGATCTGAGCATGCGTAGCACTTGGTCCGATCAAAATTCTCTACACATGATCGGAGTATGTCCGATTGGCCCAGTTGGTCGGGAAATATTTCCAACAAGTTCGAAAATTGGGTCCGACGGATATTCTGATGGAAACAGTCCAATGCATACCACACACAGACGGATTATCCGACAACACGGTCCGATAGGACACATTCCGACGGATTCTCCGACCGTGTGTACAAGGGCTTAGGGTTTTCACCTTACTGCACACTATGCATTAAAGTGGTTGTAAACCCCTACAAACCACTTTGACCTACAGGTAAGCCTAGATTAAGGCTTACCTGTAGATCCAAGAAATATCTCCTAAACCTACACGGTTTAGGAGATATTTGCCAAAAGACAGGCACCGCTGTCTACTGTCTATGCGCACTGAGCACGCCGCTGTTAGCGGCTCTGTTGAATGACAGCGCCGGAGCAGTGAGACCCACCAAGAAGATGGAGGCTCCGTAAACAAGGGGACAGTGGTGACTTCACTGGCTCCTGTGTCAGGTAAGTGACACATGATGGACTACTATGCAATGCATAGTAGTCCATTATGCTTTACCTTTGCAGGGAATCAAAGAGGTTTACTTCCTCTTTAAGGTGAAAGACCTTCTGTGCTGCGGCCCCCTAAAGCCCCGCTTTTTTGTTACCTGAACCCAATCATTTCAGCGATAAGCTCGAGCCCGATAGCTGCAACCGCTGTCTCTGGTCCTCATTGGATAGATTAATAGCAGCAGGAGCCATTGGCCATACCTCCCAACATTTTGAGATGGGAATGAGGGACACCTACTAACAAACGTATTTAGGCATAGGACATGCCCCCTGCTACACCCCCTTAAAGGAGAATTAACAAAAAAAAGGTTAAATCCACAATTACTTTTTTTAACAATACAATTCCTTTATATTGGCTCTTAAAATGTACAAATGCAGCAATTTAGAAATTGGATGAAAGGTTTAGCACTGTGAAACACTTTTTGAAAGATAAAAAGTGCATTTTATATACAACTATATAGATCAGACCAAAATGAGGGACAAATGAGGAGGAAAGAAGGACAAAGAGGGACAGAGGGACATTGCCGGAGAGCTGCCGGGACACCCCAGAAAAGGAGGATCAGGGCAGCTCTGTGCAAAACCCTTGCACAGAGCAGGTATGTATAGGCATGTTTGTTATTTAGCCACTTCCTTCCCTGCCCATAGTCATATGATGTCTGGAGATGGGATCTCCCATCCTTATATGACGGCCTCGGCTTCCCAGCGGTATAAGGGGTGCACGCACTGTTTTACAGAGGAGCTGATGCGTGAGCATACGGTGTGTGTGTTTTGGAATAAGGGGGCTCCCAGATACTGCCCCTCCCCCATATGAATGAGTAGGGTGTACATAATACTGCATCCCAGTAGTGTCATTGAACAAATATGGTGGTAATGCCTATATTTGGTCAATAATGTCACCAGGGAGACCCCACCCATTTGTATATATAAGCTGTCATATACCCAAAAAATGTAAAAACTGTGTGTGTTTTATTATTATTATTTTTTTTTTTTACTGTTTACTGTTTCAGCAGGAACCTGCCGAGATTCAAATCATTAATGGGCAGGCTAAATGTACAAAGTTGCTTGATCGATCGATCAACTTGGGTACAACTAGCTTGCCGGCTGCTATAGTCGCTAGCGATAATTACTGTCTTCTCCCAGGGGGACAGCTTTCCCTGCCCGCTCCCGCCGATAAGTGTGCAATTTCTTGAAATTTGCACAGTCTATGGCAGGGGTGTTTCTAGGTGGGAAAAAGACCAGGGGCTGCAGCCTAAAGGTAAATTTGATCCCACTATGCCCCATTCCGACATCACAAAGGGGCATGAAGATCAGCGCTGCTTTACCCGGCGCTGGATTAAAGGTGAGTTTAACATCAATTATAGCATTTTTATGGGGCGACACCTCTGGACCCCTTTACATTACACATCCCCCACACCTCTTGACCCCTTTACATTGCATAGCCCCCCCACACCTCTGGACCTCTTTACATTACACAAGGCCCCCCCTCACCTCTGGACCCCTTTACATTACACAGTGCTCCCACACATCTGGACCCCTTCACATTACACAGGCCTCCACACCTCTGGACCCCTTTATATTACACAAGGCCTCCAACACCTCTGGACCCCTTTACATTACACAGCGCCCCCACACCTCTGGACTCCTTTTACATTACACAGCCCCCCACACCTCTGGGCCCCTTTTGCATTACACAGCCCCCCCACACCTCTGGACCCCTTTTGCATTACACAGCCCAACCGCCCCTCTGCCCCATAAGTGACAGAGACACAAAACTTGGGGAGCATTGAGAGGGGACACAGGATGACAACATATCTGATTTTGAGGTTGGCCAGCTTGCCTAGGTATTCTAGACTGTCCCTGTCACTTATGGTTCGGGAGTAGTGCCATGTCAAGCTGACCAAGATTCCCCATGGACACCAATGTTAAAAACCAGGAGCAGTGCCATGTTAAGCTGACCAAGATTTTCCATAGACACTAGTGTATTTACGTGCGCATGTGCTGTTTAGTTGGGATGGGGAGGAAGATGCCAGGGGACATGACCAATAGTAACTGCATGAAGTAAACATTACAGGCCAGCCCCACTGATGCAGGGTCTGGGTACTGTTTCCCAGCTGTACTTGAAGAGCAAGCAATCTGGAAGTGCTTGTGAGCCCTGGGGCAATAAGCAGTTGAATCTTAATAGTAGTGTCAGTTAAAGTGAAGAAAAATAAAAGGAATTGGTTTGGAATAAATCTGCAGAGAATAAGAGGTTCGTCACCTACGGACACTATAAAGAAATGCAGTCCCACAGTGGGTGGTATTATATGAGGTTGTACTGGGGGAAGTTTCTAGCAAAGCTTTTGTCAGTGTCCAATGACCTGAAAGTAGCAGCATATAACCCATGGTCTATGACTACAAATCCTGTGCCCTGTACTGAATGATAAAGCTTAAAAAAAATTCCAGGGAAGGATGCCAAAAGCCGTAACTATTTCTACAAATCAAGTGCGTTTGCTAAGACAGAGAAAGTTTTAGACAAGAAAATTAGAAGAGTCATTTTTCATTAATGATATCCTCTGCTAAAATGGAAAGCCAATTCTCCAGTAGGTAGTAAAGATGTAAGAACAGAAAGGTCAAGGAGGGTTAAACGGCAAAGGAGAAAGTTAAAAGAGAACATAATGTACCATGAAAGTGGCATAAAGAAGCTTAAATGTGAAAGAAGAAGACACACGCAAGAGGTTAGGCAGGTCAAAGTAATGGACTTATAGGCAAACTTTTATTAAGCTGCCAGCATCATCGGAAGTTTGAGCCTTGATCCTCTTGTAGTAATAACTGAGGAAACTCTAGTCACATGACAAGCAAAGCTGAGCTTTTGCTTTAACGGATGAAGATTTACAAATTCAAAGGGAAGATACCATATCAATCAATGAGACATCCACTGTTTTTAGCAATAAATGTTCTCTGAAGTTGCCTTTGATTACTATGGCAACATAAATTACCATATGATGAAAACATAATACATTATCATATATGAAAACAAATTCCTGCTATAAGAATAGAATTCTCCTCAATGAGACTTCTGGAATTATATAGGCTATATCTTGGTCAACAATGCTATTCGATTCGATTGCGGTTTGAGAGCTCTCTTTATGTTTGATGTTACTTTCTTTTAAATAAAAATATAATTATACAGTCAGATATCGCCAAAGCTAGTCATACCTGTAAAGATTTATTTTGTTAAGCTCTTAGAGGTTTCTCTATCTACAGCGAGGAAAGATGAATGAATCCCCCCTACCAGACCACTGTATTCTGACAGCTGGCTGTCAGAATACCAGAAAAGTGCCTGCATCTAATTGGATTGACCGGCAATTTCCAACAGGCTCTTTTGACAAAAGTTGATTGAAATCCAAGCAGTGTTTGGCCAAGTTGGCCATAAGTTGTTAAATATTGTAAATATTGTTTTCTAATAACTGTATTTTAGTAATGCAAGTAATGTTAGTATTAACTATATGGAATATTATTTTTCTTCCAATTTTCTTATATTTTATCCAAATTTACATGTAGTACCCCACAAAAGACCCCTTTTTGGAAAGTAGACATCCCAAGGTATTTAGTAAGAGGCATGGTGAGTTTTTTTTCACATTTTAATTTTTCCCCACAATTCTTTGCAAATTTAATATTTTTTTCCCCACAAAATTGTCATATTAACAGGTTATTTCTCTCACATAGCTTATGCATACTTACAACTAGACCCCAAAACACATTCTGCTATCCCTCCTGAGTATGGTGATACCACATGTGTGAGACTTTTACGCAGCCTGGCCCTTACAGAGGCCCAACATGCAGGGAGCACTGTCAGGTGTTCTAGGGATATAAATACACATATCATTTCTTGACAACCTATAACACTTTTGAAGGCCCTAGAACACCAGGACAATGGAAACATGACCCCATTTTGGAAATAAAACACCCCAACATATATTCTATAAATTCTATAAGGCATAATGAGTCTTTTGAACATGCCATTTTTTCCCACAAGTTTTTGGAAAATGTGTAAAGAAAATGAAAAATTTTCTACGCACTTTTTACACATTTATACGGCACGGACGGGCGCTGATGAGTATTCACTGACAGGGTGGCACTGATAATCATTATGGGGGGCACAGATGGGGCACAGATCTTCACTGATGGGAAACTGTAGCGCACTGATTGGACACAGATGTTCACTGATAGGGCAATGTAGAGCACTAATGGGGCACTGATGTGGCACCGACGTGGCACAGATATGCACTGATGGTGCACTGTAGAACACTCATGGGGCACAGATGTGGCACTGCTGGGGCACTGTAAAGCACTGCTAGGCACAGATGTAGCACTGCTGGGCACAAATGTGGCACTGTTGGGTACTGATGTGGCACTACTGGGGCACAGATGTGCACTGATGGGGCACTGTAGAGCACTGCTGTGGCACTTATGGTGCATTGTTGGGGCACAGACGTGCACTGATGGGACACTGCTGAGGCACAGATGTGCACTGATGGAGCACTGCTGGGGCACAGATGTGCACTGATGGGGCATTGCTGGGACACAGATGTGCATTGATGGGGCACTGCTGGGCACTTGCAATACATACAACAAAAAATTCAAGCAGCCTCACGCTGCAGCTTCTTCCTCCTTTGCTCATACAATTGGTGTAGAGCAGAGGAGAGAACCAGACATGCCGGTTTGTTGACAGTGATCGCTACGTCATTGGATGAGGCGATCACGTGGTAAAGGGCCACCGATCTGTGATGTGCTAGGTCCCGATAACCCGCGAAGCAGGGACACTTCCATGTGCATGCCCCAGGGGGGCGCGAGGAGAGCACGATTTTGAGAGGACATCATTGTACGCCCTCCCAGAATTATTGAACCGTGCTGTAGCTATCATTCGGCTATGGCCCAGTTGGTAAGTGGTTAAAAAATGTGGGAAAATAGAGAGCACTATGGTGTTTCTGCTTTGTTTTATGATATAATATGCTGATAACAGAGGAGTGAAGAGGTAAAGGTAGAAGTTATATCCCTGGATGGGAAGAAAAGGCGATCTTGCTGCATACCCCATAGGAGGAATCAGTCAAAGGCATATTTGACTCTGTAGAGCAGCGGTCTCAAACTGGTGGCCCTTCAGCTGTTGCCAAACTACAAGTCCCATCATGCCTCTGCCTGTGGGAGTCATGCTTGTAATGGTCAGCCTTGCAATGCCTCATGGGACTTGTAGTTTTGCAACAGCTGGTGGGCCGCAAGTTTTAGACCCCTGCTGTAGAGGGGTCAGATATTTGAGGTGAGCAGGCATTGCACCTGAAGGTGGTGGGTCACCAGAAGCAATGTGAAGATAAAATAACTGTCACTGCATCACCCACTGGTTTTCACAATTTGTATGGGACTTCTATGACATTTATTTTATTCTGTTCATATTAATATGGTGTTAATGATCATGATTTTAATGGAGTGATACCTGATCAAGGAGGATACTTTACATAAATGTTATTATATGGTACACCTTATAGCAACACTAAGTTTTATTCTTTTCAAGCATTTATACACATACCTGTTGCCCAGCACTTATTTATATATAATTTTCACCCTCTTTAGTTGTCATGTTTACCATTATCATTGAAAGTGAAAGTAAAAGAAAATTCCAAATTTTAGGTTGATGCCAGAAAAGCAATAGAGGGGAAATCTTCCAGTGGCAACACTAGTAGGAATACAAAAAAGTTTAACCACTTGCCGAGCGAGCAGATTTTCCTGTACAGGGCACCCATTCTGTGCAGAATCATGTACAGTCCCTGACAAAAGTTTTGTCGCTTGTGTACAAATTGACCTGAAGTGCTGCTAAAATATATTTCTAATCAAGATTTTGTTACAAGAAATGGGTACCGTATATACTCGAGTATAGGCCGACCCGAATATAAGCCGAGGCCCCCAATTTACCCCCAAAAAAACTGGCAAACTTATTGACTCGTGTATAAGCCGAGGGTAAGACATGCCTGTCCATCCCTGTGTGTGTGTCCGTCCATCCCTGTGTGTCCGTCCATCCCTGTGTGTCCGTCCATCCCTGTGTGTCCGTCCATCCATCCCTGTGTGTGTGTGTCTCCATCCATCCATCCATCCCTGTGTGTGTGTGTGTGTGTGTGTGTGTGTGTGTGTGTGTGTGTGTGTGTGTGTGTGTGTGTGTCCAGCCTACCTGTGTCCTGAGCCTTTGTCCCGAGCCTCCGTCCCGTGCCGAGCCTCCTTGCCTCCGTGCCTCGCCGCCGTGCCTCGCCGCCATGCCTTGCCTCCGGTCCCGTCCCGTCCCGTCCCGTGCCGTGCCGTCCTGTGCCTTGCCTCCGTCCCGTGCCCTCTTCGTTCGTCGGCGGCCATTGTAAAATTCAAAAGCTGCGCCGCCGCCTTCGCCTGTGATAGGCGGAACACTGAATTTCCCAGCAGCCTGTGTTCCGCCTATCACAGACGTCGTATCATCCTCGTCCGTAGTACGAGGATGATACGAAGTCCGTGATAGGCGGAACACAGGCTGCTGGGAAATTCAGTGTTCCGCCTATCACAGGCGAAGGGGGAGCCGGAGGCGCGGCTTTTGAATCAGAATGGCCGCTGTCTGTCTGCTCGACACGCTGATCGAGCGGGCAGACAGCGATGACTCGAGTATAAGCCGAGGGGGGCACTTTCAGCCTCAAAAAAGAGGCTGAAAATCTCGGCTTATACTCGAGTATATACGGTAATTTTAATCCTAACAGCTTTTGTAATAATGTTTCAGTGCAAAACGAAACTGACAAAAAGTATTCTAATATTCACAGCTTGGTAAAGCTCATTGAGTCAATTTTTGCCAAGACGTAAGTGTTGTTGCCTGTGACTAATAATTAATCAATTAGGTCTCAGGTGTGTATAAAAAGAACACCAGTACACTAGACCTTCCCAACTGCAACTAGACCTCTGCAAACTTGCCTAAGATTCACCCGGAGACTAAAGTGTTGATTATCAAGAGGCTGAAGACCAGATCCACTGCTGATGTGGCAGACACCTTCAATGTGTCTCAGCGTCAAGTTCAGAGGATAAAAAAAAAGATTTGAAGAGACTGGAGACGTTTTGGACAAGGCCAGGTCAGGCCGACCCCGCAAGACAATTGCTCGAGAGGAACGTTTGTTGGCTCGAAAATCCAAGGCCAGCCCATTTTCCACTGCAGCAGAGCTCCACAAGACCTGGTCACCTGAAGTCCCTGTGTCAACCAGGACAGTTTGTCGGATTCGGTCTCAAAATGGCCTCCATGGTGGAATCAGTGCCCATAAGCCAGCACTAAACAAAAGACAATTGAAAAACCGTGTGGCATTTGCCAAGGGCCACAGCCTGCTAAAAGGATGGACTCTGGAAAAGTGTCAGAAGGTTGGTTTTTCAGATGAATCTTCTGTTGAATTACACCACAGTCGCCGCAAATATTGCAGGAGACCCAAAAAACAGTGAAGTTTGGTGGAGGCAAAATCATGGTCTGGGGTTACATCCAGTATGGGAGTTTGCGAGGGATCTGCAGGGTGGAAGGCAACATCAATAGTCTAAAATACCAAGAAATCTTAGCTAACTCTTATATTCCCAACCATAAAAAAGGCCAAATTTTGCAGCAGGATGGTGCTCCATCGCATACTTCCATCTCCATATCAAAGTTCCTTAAGGCAAAGAAGATCAAGATGCTCCAGGATTGGCCAGCCCAGTCACCAGACATGAACATCATTGAGCATATGTGGTGTAGGATGAAAGATGAAGCATGGAAGTCGAAACCTAAGAATATGGATGAATATGGAGGCATGCAAGACTGTTTTCTTTGCTATTCCTGATGACTTCATCAATAAATTGTATGAATCCTTGCCAAACAGCATGGATGCTGTCCTTCAAGCTCATTGAAGTCATACAAGATATTACATTTGGATCTCACAGCACCCCTACTTAATTTGCTGACATATTTTTGGATTTTCAGTAAAGTTGTTCAATTTCTGTATAGGCAACAAAACTTTTGTCTGGCCAAAATTTGACCTGTCTGTCTTGATTAAATGATAAATCTTTTTTCAGTGAAACTAATTTATTTCAGTGCATTAAACATCATTTGGGAGGGCTTTAGCTTTTAAAAGTCAGGTTAATAGCAGGAGTTTCTACAAAATAGAGAAGCAACAAGATTTTTGTCAGGAACTGTATATACTGTATTCGTGATTCTGCACTTTTGCATAGGGGGTGCGCCTGTTCCTGGCACACCGCTTCTGTTGGCCAATGGATGTCTGCCAACACCCGCCAATCATTGAGGAGAGAAGCTGGATGGAGCTCTGCATATGTAAACAATGCAGGGCTCCTTTCTGACAACAAAGCAGGGAATAAAATCCACCACATCCCTTAGTGAAAGCAGCACACAGTGTACACAAAACACTAGTTAGGCACACATTTAACCCTTTGATCACTAGATGTTTAACCCATTCCCAGCCAGTGTCATTAGTACAGTGACATGCATATTTTTAGCACTGATCACTGTATTAGTGTCACTGGTTCCCACAAAGTGTCAAAAGCATCAGATAGTGTCAGCTTGTCTGTCAGAATATTGTAGTCCCGCTATAAGTCGCTGATTGCTGCCATTACTGGTATAAAAAAAATAAAAACATATTCCAATATATACAGTATAACATAGTTTGTAGATGCCAAAACTTTCAATATACGCTTATTATGATTTTTTTTTTACCAAAAATATGTAGCAGAACATATATTGGCCTAAATGTATGAAGAAAATCATTTTTAATTTATTGGATATGTTTTATAGCAGAAAGTAAAAAATATTGTTTTTTTTTTTTCAAAATTGCTTGTCTTTTTTTGTTCATAGCTCAAAAAATAAAAAAATAAACTATTTGGTTAGTTTATGTACATCATTGCATGACCACGCAATTGTCAGGTAAAGTAACGCAGTACTGTATAGCAAAAAATAGCCTAGTCATGAAGCGGGGGGGGGGGGGGGGGGTAAATCTTCTGGAGGTCAAGTGCTTAATATTGCTGGAAAAAACTTGCTCTACACTGCAGACCATTTTCAGTACTATTCCCTATCCATCAACAGATACAGGCCATTGGTATATATTCCATCTATTGTATTCTCTCCCTGGATAAAAAGGCCAATTTACTGTTACAGAAATCATTTTATACAATGAACTTCACTATTTCTCCAGCTAAAACATTTTTTAATTAAATTTTTCTTTGTATTCTGATACATTTTTAGTGCCCTGAACTTCATTCAGTACATTATTATGCACTTTCTTAGACTGTATGCACACATTATAAAATGCATTATATAAATATTCATTTTAACAGATCCTTTAAAACATCTGACTTCTTTGAAGGTTTTCTGGAAACTAGCAGGAGGTCGTGATGGTCAAATAGATGACCCCTTGTTAATTTTTTTATCACCCAGTGATTTAACATTGAAGGATTTTTTTATGGTGAAGATAAATAGACTATATTCTTTCTTATTTTTGAGAGACTGACCTTGTCTTGCATTAAGAATGCTAATCTTGCTGTGACCTCTTCCATTTGGTTATATAATGTTTCTCTTTGTTCGACAGATCAAAGGACACAATCACATACTGTAAGAAGAGAGGAACATGCATTTTGAATAAATGTTGGTCCTCTCTGCTACACTGCAGAGTACAAGTCCAGATGTACAGCACATTGAAACTGCATAATATATCAAGGATTCGCTTAATGCTTTCAGGTTTTTTTTTTTTTGTTAAGGGACTAATATCTACAAGCTGCTCTTTATAACTGGAATTCTGTTATTAGAGAGGATAAGAAATGATCTAACCATCCGGTCATTACAACATAATTAGTTAAAACATATCCTATAGTTGAGTTATCAATAAGACACATTTCAGTTGATTAGGTATTTATTGACAAACCATGTTACTACTGGTACAATTATTTTTCCCATTGATTTTTACAATGTTAGATTTTTTTCTATTATCGTATAGAAATTAATTTGCTAGCCTACTGTTTTCTCAGTTGGGCTCCTAAACTGTTTGTTTTACAAAAAAACAAAGTGATTGTAATCTCCTAAACTGTTTGTTTTACAAAAAAAAAAAAAAGTGATTGTAATCTGGTTCATTACTGCATCTGTGAATCGTTAGTTTAAATGGGACCAAAATAATACAAAAATAGTAGCTAAGAGTAGCTTTCAATTTCAAGTAAGAAAGGAAATTATTTCCTGTTGCCTATTCTTCAAATTATATAGTGTAACTAATTACCTTGCCTTTATTTCCCAAGAAATCAAGAGGCTCCTTTATGATATATAGGAGATGTTCTTTGATATAAAAAAAAAAAAAAAACACAATATGCAGGCTGTATTATATATGAGGCTTGTCCTATCAGGTTTGTGAATTTTATCACATACTAAAGTGTCTTTACCACGGGCGGACTGACCATTTGGCCACTCGGGCACTGCCCGAGGGCCCTGGGCCACTAGGGGGCCCCATCAGGGCTGCTAGCCTCAGTAAAACCAGGGACAGTACCGTATATACTCGAGTATAGGCCGACCCGAATATAAGCCGAGGCCCCCAATTTACCCCCAAAAAAACTGGCAAACTTATTGACTCGTGTATAAGCCGAGGGTAAGACATGCCTGTCCATCCCTGTGTGTGTGTCCGTCCATCCCTGTGTGTCCGTCCATCCCTGTGTGTCCGTCCATCCCTGTGTGTCCGTCCATCCATCCCTGTGTGTGTGTGTCTCCATCCATCCATCCATCCCTGTGTGTGTGTGTGTGTGTGTGTGTGTGTGTGTGTGTGTGTGTGTGTGTGTGTGTGTGTGTCCAGCCTACCTGTGTCCTGAGCCTTTGTCCCGAGCCTCCGTCCCGTGCCGAGCCTCCTTGCCTCCGTGCCTCGCCGCCGTGCCTCGCCGCCATGCCTTGCCTCCGGTCCCGTCCCGTCCCGTCCCGTGCCGTGCCGTCCTGTGCCTTGCCTCCGTCCCGTGCCCTCTTCGTTCGTCGGCGGCCATTGTAAAATTCAAAAGCTGCGCCGCCGCCTTCGCCTGTGATAGGCGGAACACTGAATTTCCCAGCAGCCTGTGTTCCGCCTATCACAGACGTCGTATCATCCTCGTCCGTAGTACGAGGATGATACGAAGTCCGTGATAGGCGGAACACAGGCTGCTGGGAAATTCAGTGTTCCGCCTATCACAGGCGAAGGGGGAGCCGGAGGCGCGGCTTTTGAATCAGAATGGCCGCTGTCTGTCTGCTCGACACGCTGATCGAGCGGGCAGACAGCGATGACTCGAGTATAAGCCGAGGGGGGCACTTTCAGCCTCAAAAAAGAGGCTGAAAATCTCGGCTTATACTCGAGTATATACGGTATGTAAAAATCTGTGTTTTTTTTTACATATGTCACTGAAATGTCCCTTACCCACATCCTTTTGGTCTAAAAATCCTTAGATTATAGCTGCCCCACCTCTCCAGTACCTACTCAGCCAATAGAAACCTGTCTGTGTATACTGTGTGGGCATAATCTCTGATTGCCTGGGGGCCCCATAATCTCCTATTGCCCGAGGGCCCCATGAGTTGTGAGTCCGCCCCTGGTCTTTACATTCCTCTTTGTCAACTTCTTATGTTCATTATATTTTTGCTGCTAATAGTAAGTCAGTGGCTAAGCCATACCTCCCAACATTTTGAGATAGGAATGAGGGACACCTACTAACAAACATATGTAGGCATATGACACACCCCTGCCACACCCCTTAAAGGAGAATTAATCAAAAAAAAGAAAGATAAAAAGTCCTTTTATTATATACAACTATACAGATCAGACCAAAATGAGGGACCAATGAGGAGGAAAGAGGGACAGAGGGACATTGCTCCAAATCAAAGACAGTCCCTCCAAATCAGGGACAGTTGGGAGCTATGGTTAAGCCAAAGAAGGGAAATAGAAAGCCAAGAGTACAGAGCTGTTATAAGAAAACTGCATTATGACGAGGGCATTAATCAGTTCCCGACCAGCGCACGCCGATGTACGTCGGCAGAATGGCAGGGGCAGACATATTGACGTACAGGTACGTCCAATCTTCAATGCCGCCCTGCCATCGTGAGCGCGCCGCCGGTCGGGACCCCCGTGAGTCTGGTCGCGGTCCCGCGGACTCAATCGCTGCGGGCTTACCCACGACCGTCTCACGGGGCTGCTGAATGGAGGAAATGCCGTGTAAACAGCATTTCCCCATTCTGCCTAGCAACTAGCGATGCTGATCTCTGCTCCATGTGATTGGAGCAGAGATCAGTGTTCACTAAATGAAAGCCCAGCCCCCACACAGTTAGTAACACACCCCTAGGAACACTTAACCCCTACACTGCCACCCACTGGTTAACCCCTTCACTGCCAGTGTCATTTACACAGGAATCACTGCATTTATATAGCAGTGATTACTGTATAAATGTCAATGGTCCCAAAAATGTGTCAAAAATGTCCGATGTGTCCGCCGCAATGTCACAGTCACAATAAAAATCGCTAATCGCCGCCATTGCTAGTAAAAAAATAAAATAAAATTATTAATAAAAATGCCATAAAACTATCCCATTAGGGTTCCCACAGTTCACCCCTTCCTCCCTAGATTAAACCTGGTGTATAGCCCTACACTGGCACCAGCTGCAAATCCATCCCCACATTTGAAATATTTGGGTGATCCTATTATTCCAGCCAGGTTTTCCACCTAGAAAAGGCCAATAAGCAGGTTGAAAGCAACCAACAGCAGAGAAATCAAAATACTGTCTGTATTCAGGATCTACACCTACAACTAGAAGATGCTCTTGCTAAAATGTATGTTAAAGCAAACGGATCCCTCCACTACAAATCGTGCATTCATATATTCCCATAATCTATCACCAGTGCAGAAGAGATTGTTAAAGAATTACTACAGAATCTGGTACGTGCTATCCCTGCTAACAAACTGGAACTGGACTTCTATAACATTGTTGGTGGCTTTTTGCTTTTCCTTTGCTATTCACTCTAAATACCAAAATGTATTTCTTTTTCTACGGTCCAAGGAGCAGGGAGGGAGAGGATCTGCTAAAACACCGTGGGCTCATCAATCTGAACCTGCCACCTTGCCTAGATGCACCTCTTCAAATTCTGTGGTCAAGGGAGGTCACTGATGATGTCTCACTGATGTGGCACACCATTAGGTAGCGTAGCGTGCTATGCAAACAACCTCCTTAATAGCAATTATTTATCAGGGAGCTGCATCAAGCATTTTCTCACCTCTGGTCTTCATCTTCTGCTGTCATTTGGGCAGCTCGGTCATTCCAGCACCACACTAAGCTATATGCTGCCCTGAATGGATGCTTTTTAAGTTTATGTGGTCAGAATCTTGCTTTATATGAAGCCATTAGTCAAAAACAGGGACTTTGAATGTCCTTGTTCATCTCCAACTTTCACTTCATCTTTGGATACTGCCATTGGAGAACTGGTTTCTTCATTCCGAATATTAGCCACTTGACTATTTTGTTTCCTTCCAGTCCTTAGTGCTGGGCCTGTATTCTCTCTCCTCAGTTATTCTTTTGTGTAGCTGGAGGGAAAACATGAGACTAATGTAGCACTGTTTCATCCTCAATGTCCCTACCTCTCTTAATGAAATGAACTGCCATTTGACCCCATCTATGGGGTGCAAAGTTTGCTCACTGACTTACGTCTGTGGCAAAAGATCTCAGTTTTTTCTGTTTTCAAGATACATTTTCTCTAAGGCCGCGTACACACGATTGGACGATCTGGCTAACTTGGTATGGCGGACCAGAGTCCGGCGGACAATTCGCCCGTGTGTGGGCTCCGGCGGACTTTGAAAGAAGTCTTGACTTAAAATTGTCCGCCGGACTCGGCAGTCTGGCGGACAATCCGCCCATCTGTGTGCTAGTTCGCCTGACTTTTGAAATGAACGGATTTGCCCACACACGGAGTAAAGTCCATTCATTTTGAACGTGGCTCCAGGTAGACGAAACTAGCAAAGGAAGTGAATGTCGCCGCCTCCATAGGTGAGATTGAAACCTCGCTAGCCCTGTCACCTGGTATGGATTTAAAGGGGAACCCCTACGCCGAAAAAAATGGTGTGGGGGTCCCCCCAAAGTCTATAGCAGACCCTTATCCCAGCACGCAGCCCGGCCAATCAGGAAAGGGGGTGGGGACGAGCGCCCCCCCCCCCCCCCCCCCCCGGGCCGAACCTTGTCCCCATGTTAATGAGGATAAGGGCATCTTCCCGACAAACCTGACCGTTGGTTGTCGGGGTCTGCGAGTGGGGGGCTTATCAGAATCTGGGGGCCCCCTTTTAATAAGGGGGCCCCCAGATTCTGGCCTCCTACCCTATGTGAATGAGTATGGGGTATGATGTACCCCTACTCATTCACCTGGGGAAAAATGTGCTAATAAAAAAAACACAACACAGGTTTTTAAAGTACTTTATTAGACAGCTCCGGGGGTCTTCTTCCATCTTTATGGAGTCTTCTCGCCAGGCTTTCACCTTCATCGCCGCCGCTGTCCGGGGGTCTTCTTCCGACTTCGGGGGTCTTGTCCCACTCTTCGGTTCCTCTTGCCGGGGCTTCGCTTTCTTCTTCCATCTCTTTAACCACTTAATAACCGCCCTATAGCCGAATGACGGCTACAGGGCGGTTTCTTAACTCTGGGAGGCCGTCATATGACGTCCTCCAAGAATTCCGCTCTCGCGCGCCCCCTGGGGCGCGCACTCGAGAGCATCCGTGACACGGTAAACGGCCGCTCATAGCGGCCGCTTACCACGTGATCGCTCCGTCAAATGACGGAGTGATCACTTGTAAACAAACCGGCGTCATGTTATGACGCCGGTTTCTCCCTCCCCCTCTCTGTACCGATCGGAACAGCGGAGGGGGAAGAGATCGGTGTCAGCAGCGATGTGGGCTACATCTGCAGTGCCCACATCGCTGCTCACCGAAAATTAACCCCTCAATTCCCTGCAAATACTCTGCAATACCCTGCCATTACTCTGCATTACTCTGCAATACCCTGCAATACTCTGCATTACCCTGCATTACTCTGCAATACTCTGCATTACCCTGCAATACTCTGCAATACTCTGCAATACTCTGCAATACTCTGCATTACTCTGCAATACCCTGCAATACTCTGCATTACTCTGCATTACTCTGCATTACTCTGCAATACCCTGCATTACTCTGCAATACCCTGCAATACTCTGCAATACTCTGCAATACTCTGCAACACTCTGCAACTCTCTGCAACACTCTGCAATACCCTGCAACGCTCTGCAACACCCGCCAATACCCTGCAACACTCTGCAATGCTCTGCAACACTCTGCAATGCTCTGCAACACCCACCAATACCCTGCAACACTCTGCAAGGCTCTGCAACACCCGCCAATACCTTGCAACACTCTGCAATGCTCTGCAACACCCTCCAATATCCTGCAATGCTCTGCAACGCAATACTCTGCAATGCCATACTCTGAGATACCCAGCCATACCCAGCCATAGTCGGTGATACCCTGCAATACCCAGCCATAGACACTGCCCCCCCCTCCCGCCGCCCTCCGGTGCTTCTACCGACTCGCCAATACGATCAAATCTTTTTTTTTTTCAGGCTTCCCAGCTTAGAGGTGAGATGCGGGGTCTTATTGACCCCATATCTCACTGTAAAGAGGACCTGTCATGCCATATTCCTATTACAAGGGATGTTTACATTCCTTGAAATAGGAATAAAAGTGATCAAAAAATTTATTTTTGGGGAAAAAAATGTCAAACTAAAATAAATAAAGTAAAATGAACAATAACATTTTTTTTTTTTTTAAAGCACCCCTGTCCCCATGTGCTCGCATGCAGAAGCGAACGCATACGTAAGTCCCGCCCACATATGAAAACGGTGTTCAAACCACACATGTGAGGTATCGCTGCGAACGTTAGAGCGAGAGCAATAATTCTAGCCCTAGACCTCCTCTGTAACTCAAAACATATATTCAGTAAAAAAAAATTTAAATCGTCGCCTTTGGGGATTTTTAAGTAGCGACGTTTGGCGCCATTCCACGAGCCTGTGCAATTTTGAAGAGTGACATGTTAGGTATCGATTTACTCGGTGTAACTTCATCTTTCACATTATGCAAAAATTGGGCTAACTTTACTGTGTTTTTTTTTTTAAGCACAAAACTGTTTTTTTTCCAAAAAAAAGCATTCGAAAAATTGCTGCGCAAATACCGTGCGAGATAAAAAGTTGCAACAACCACCATTGTATTCTCCAGGGTGTTTGCTAAAAAAACATATATAATGTTTTGGGATTCGATGTAATTTTCAAGCAAATAAATGATGATTTTTACATGTAGAGAAGATGGAGATGAACATGGAGAGAAATGTCAGAATTGTCCTGGGTGCTCCAGAACGCCTGATGGCGCTCCATGCATGTTGGGCCTCTGTATGTGGCCACACTGTGTAAAAGTCTCACACATGTGGTATCACCGTACTCGGGAGTAATAGCAGAATGTGTTTTGGGGTGTAATTTGTGGTATGCATATGCTGTGTGAGAAATAAACTGATAATATGACAATTTTGTGGAAAAAAAAAAAAAAAAGTAAAAAAAATCTTGATTTTGCAAAGAATTGTGGGAAAAAATTACAACTTCAAAAAACTCATATTGCCTCTTACTAAAGACCTTGGAATGTCTTCTTTCCAAAAAGGGGTCATTTGGGGGGTATTTGTACTTTTCTGGCATGTTAGGGTCTCAAGAATTGAAATAGGCCGTCAGTACTTCAGGTGTGATCAATTTTCAGATATTGGCACCATAGCTTGTGGACTCTATAACTTTCACAAAGACCAAATAATATCCACCAATTTGTACTTATTTTTACCAAAGATATGTAGTGGTATAAATTTTGGCCAAAATTTATGAAGAAAAAATTACTAATCTGCTAAATTTTAAAACAGAAACAAAGAAAAATTCATTTTTTTACAGAATTTTCTGTATTTTTTCTTTTATAGCACAAAAAATAAAAAACCCAGCAGTGATTAAATACCACCAAAAGAAAGCTCCATTTGTGTGAAAAAAAGGACAAAAATTTCATATAGGTCCAGTGTTGGATGACTGAGTAATTGTCATTCAAAATGTGAGAGCACCGAAAGCTGAAAATTGGTCTGGTTATTAAGGGTGTTTAAGTGCCCAGTGGTCATGTGGTTAATTAGCGTTGGCCCGGTCTTGTCACTGTTGCCGCCTCCTTCTTCTTTTCTTCTTCCTTCCGATGTTGACACGACGCTCTCTCCAGCCTTAATGGCAGGGACGCGGTGTGCAACGACTTACATAGGGATAAGGGGCGGGGTCACATGGTAATGTCACATGGTGACCCCACCCCTTATCCCTATATAAGTCGCTGCACAACGCATCTTTGCCATTAAGGCTGGAGAGAGCGTCGTGTCCACTTCGGAAGGAAGAAGAAGAAGAAGATGGTGGCAACAGCGACAAGACCGGGCCAGCGCTAGTTAAAGAGCTGGAAGAAGAAAGCGGAGGCCCGGCAAGAAGAACCGAAGAGCGGGACAAGACCTCCGAAGTTGGAAGAAGACCCCCGAAGACGGAAGAAGGCCCTGCTTCCCCAAAGCACCCCCCATGTTGAGGGCACGCAGCCTGGTACGGCTCAGGATCCATACCAGGTGACGGGGCTAGCGAGGTGTCAATCTCGCCGATGGAGGCGGTGACAATCACTTCCTTCGCTAGTTCGGTCTACCTGGAGCCACGTTCAAAATGAACGGACTTTACTCCATGTGTGGGCAAGTGCGTTCATTTAAAAAATCCGGTCGTGTGTGGGCGTGTGTGTGCAGGTCCGCTCGTTCTGAAAGTCCGCCGGATAGTCTGATCGTGTGTACACGGCATTAGAGGCTCAACAAGTCACTCCTTAGTAATCCCTCTATCTGTTTTGCTTCTATCTTTAATTTCGTTTATAAAAAAAGCTGATTGACTGGGCTCCAGTTGAGTTGAAGCTTGTCTCATACTTTTTATGAATTCCCCCGTTTCTACCCTTTGATACCTAAACAGAGCTGTCAGGGCCTGTTGATGTCATCTAGGAAATTAGCCACCGATCATTTATGCTGTGACTTTACTGCAGACTCGACTGCCAGAAGAATTCTTTAAAATGTTCTACAGATAAATGGAGGGAAGGACTTTTCTTTTTTCCTTACATAAGCTTTAAGTTCCACCTTAAAAAAAACCTATGTTTATTATATTTAAAATGTGGCTGCATCACTTACTGGGGCCTTTCCAGCCACACCTCTGTCTCCTAGTAATAGCTGTCAAAAAGGCCCCAAGCTGACCAAGCAAGTGCTCTAAATAGGGTATATACCATTCCTCCCAACAGTCCAAGGTTGTGTGGGACTATCCTACATTTTTACTTTTGTCCTGCTGTCCCTTGTATAGAGGCTTTCTCATGCATCATTCATATGCAAACTGGCATTATATTTGCTTATGAATGAATCATCATGTTATTTGCATATGAATGTACTGTAACATTATTTTCAAATGGAAATCCCATTGTGAGAGACAGTAATGACAGCATACTAGTTCTGTAGTAATGTATAAACAAAATAAGAAAGCTGATTTACTGTACACAGTTACTGGAAGTAAGGCTCTTGCCCTTTCAGGTTGCATTAGCCAGTAGCACAGAGCATTCAGGCAGCTGTAGACTCAGTCAATGCTCAGCGGTCGGAATAGAATATCCCCTTCTCCTGTGCTGTTGTGCCATTGATGCCTGCTGTCATGTGTCAGTGCCTACTGCTGCTTTGGGTAAAGATGCTCATTTATTCTAGTTTTCTTCTTCAATCCTTTATCACATATGCTAATAGACAAATGCGTTTTGAAGCTAGATTTATTACAGATTTTTCCAAACATTTCCAGATGATGACCAGGCTAAGAGCATAAAGAGAGGTTGAAAAACTGTAACCAGACTGAGCATTTTTAATGGGCCATTTTCTGTATGTGAGATTGAATATATTTTATAACGGTAACCTGTATAGAGGTGACAGTGCTCATATGTGTGCACTAACTTTGTGTGTAGTGATGGTCCTAGTTTTTGCTGAACATTTTTGTAGCCACCCTTCTGTAAGCAGAGGTGACTAGTAAATTTAACTCTTCTGGGTAGTAATCTGCCCAGGCCAAATAATAGCATCTCAACGTTCAAAAATTCAGTGTTGCTTCTGTTCCAGGCTTCTGTCAAAAGGTGTAACTGGAAACTTTGGCAATAGACAGGGGAGCTACGGCACTGCTGAGTTATGAATGTTTATGTCTGTCATGGTCAACCTTTAGAATGTCTGTTGCCAGTAGTGCATGCTGTTAGTCTGTCTTTTTTCTTCCAGGCTGCTAGTTTTTGCTTGGTATGTCAGAAGCCAGTTTGGAGTCTGCCCTCAGAGGATCCTGGCACTCTCCTGAAAGAAGGATGTAAGAAGATACCTACTGCCTGGCTGTGAAACTTTGAAGACAGTGCTACTGTTATTTGTCTATTGGGCCTTACTTTTGCAATATACCATGGTTCATGTTCTGTTTATTAGACATGTGCAGAGTGAAATATTTATTTTCGGAATTTCGTTTTCGCCACGAAAAATAAATTTATTTAGTTACTCCCGAAATTCGTTTTTATTTATTTTGTTTTTCATTCAAAAATTGCATTCGTCCAAAAATCCACATGAATTACAGTCGAATCTGTCTTTGAAGGCTTATGGTGTCTCTCGAATGTATAAAGAAGATTCGACGAAGCTGCTTAACTCTATATAGCATACTTCGTGTGAACTTTAGAATCCTATTAAAGTCTATTGGACTCTAATGTTCAAAATCTAAAGTGCTAATTTTAAAGGCAAGTTACTGTCCTAAAAAGTGTTCGGGGACCTCAGGAGCAGTGATTTTAATAATGATTAAAGTGAAACAATAAAAGTGTAATATTCCTTTAAATTTCGTACTTGGGGGGTGTCTATAGTATGCCTGTGAAGGGGCGCATGTTTCCCATGCTTAGAACTGTCCCTGAACAAAGTGTCATTTCTGCAGGAAAAAAAGTCATTTAAAATCACTCGCGGCTATAATGAATTGTCGGCTCCCGTAATACAGAGAACACTCATTGAAAGTCATTGATAAAAAAAAAAAAAAAAGTGTGGGGCTCCCCCAAATTTTACCAGGCCCTTCAGGTCTGGTATGGATATTAAGGGGAGCCCTGCGTCAAATTTAAAAACAATTGACGTGGGGTTCCCCCTAAATATCCATACCAGACCCTTCAGGTCTGGAGAGGTAGTTAGGATGATTGGCATACCCCTAAGGATGTCACCCGTTTGGGTAAGCTTTTGTCACTGACCACCGGTTGGAGTTTCTGGACGTCACTTAGCATGGCTCGAATTGCATGGGACGTGAATAAGGAAGGTTTGCGGGGTCCCGTAAGGACAAGAAATGTTGGATGCCGGCTAGGTATAGCCGAATAGTGTTGTGGGATAGGGCCAGCTGGGTATGACAGTATGAGATAAAGGCCAGTATCTGCTTGATGTTTGAAGTTTCCTAGGAGTGGTGTGTCAGGAATTTGTTGAAGGCCCTCCAGGCTGTCTGGTAGGCTTTGAGGGTGTTGCAAGAGAGTGAGACATTGATGAGCTGGGTCGCTGTTTGCAGATGTTGTGCTAATTAAGGGTTAGCTGAGACCGAGCAAGGATAGTGGCTGATACTGGATTGGCTCTGGGCAACTGTTCAAAAGGAGGTGTAGTTAAAACGTGACAGCGCATCTGCTGTGAGGTTGCGCTTGCCCGGGAACAAATGTACAGTAAACATTGAACTGAATTTGTAATGACAGTTGTACCAGCCTACGCAGGAAGGACACGACTGCAAGGGATTTGGACCTGCCTTTATTAATGATCTCTGCTGTGGCTTGGTTGTTGGTGGTGAAGGCCACAGTTTGCCCTGTCCAGCAATGACCCCAGAGCTGTGTGGCTGTTACTATGGGATAGAGCTGCCATGACGGGGTATAGCTCAAAGAGGGAATAAGTCTGGGTAAACCCGGGGTTTAGGAGTATCTCTGGAGGCCATGATCCTGTAAACCAATGGTGGCCAAAAATTGCAGCGAAGCCTGTGGTGGCTATGGCATCTGTCACTACCTGAGTGATAGGGGCGACATAGACGGTATGAACATTGATATACCGATCCACATAGTATGGAACCTTCCAACATTGATAGCTCCGCAGTGTCCAAATTAAGGATCTGACAGGGGTCCTGTGTCTGGGAGAGGAAGACCAGGAAGCGTGACATAAAGATCAACCCTGGGGAATGACCCATATTGCAGAATTGAGCATTCTCAAAAGAAACTGAAGCTGCTTCTTGGTACATCCCTGTGTATGGAGAACTGACCTGATGGGGTCAGCTTGTCAAGGAGGAGGCTGGCCTGCATGGAGCTGTTAATAGAAAAGAGGTTAATGTAGAGCTCGGGTCCGGATTGTTGGGTTTTGGAGACTGTAAGCTGAAGGATGTAATGTTTTTTTTTTCTTGTTTTTTTATTATATAACAAGTCAGGTGGTGTCTGCATAGTACCTGGCTGCCAGTGCCATTAAAGATGAATTCGCTAGGCCGTAGAAAACCGTAAAGGGCCGGTAATGCTGGACGCTGGCTAGGTATAGCCTGATAGTGTTACGAGAAGAAGCCAGCTGTGTGTGGCAACTCGATATCTGGTGCAGGACTGAAGCTGAACTCAATTTCCTAAGGGAGAACTGACAGACAGGAAACAGTGAGTGGCTCGTATGAAAAAGCCACTGGAGACAAGTGGCCAATTAAGTACCGCTGAAAATGATGTGTGGCTGTTTGGGGGGCACTGAGAATGTGCTTGCAACGATTGCAAAAATGTATGCTAAGTTGCATGCCTTGCCACGATTGCAAGTGTTGTGCTTAAATGTGTGCTTGCAATGATTGCAAGGGAGTTTATGTCACTGGAGAAGTGTTCGTAGTGGCTGTGAGAAGTTCGTATTACTGCATGTGCTTGCAACAACTGCAAGAAGTTATGCTAGGATGCATAGTTAGCTAGGTTGAAAAAGACAAAAGTCCACCCAGTCCAGCCACAAAAAAATCAACAAATAAACAAACAAAATATCGCACAATCCAACATACCCAATTCTACACCCACAGCTGATCCAGAGGAAGGCAAAAAACCCCAGCAGAGCATGCACCAATTTGCTGCAGCAGGGGAAAAAATTCCTTCCTTCCTGATCCTCCAAGAGGCAATTGGATTTTTCCCTGGATCAACTTATCTATAATATTAGTACCCCGTTATATTATGTACATTAGGAAAGTATCCTGGCCTTACCTAAAGCAATGTACTGAGCTAGCCAGAACTGCATGTCAGCAATGATTGCAATAAGTTTGTACCTGGGGTTTTGCTTACGACAATTGCAAAAGCTTATGCATGGATGTGTGCTTGCAACTATTGCAAGAAGTCCATGCTTGGATGCGTGCTTGCAACGGTTGCAAGAAGTTATGCTTGGATGCGAGCTTGCAACAATTGCAGGGAATTATGCTTGGGTGCATGCTTGCAGCGATTGCGAGACGATTGTGATTGGATGTGTGCTTGCAACAATTGCAAGACGTTGTACTTGGATGTGTCTGAAATTAATTCAATATGAATCGGATGTAAGTATGAAATGAATCCTATACGAATTGGTTGTATGAAATAAATCTGATATGAAGCGATTGTAGAGTGTATGAAATTAATCCGATAGGAATCGGTTGAATTATACCAGTAAGGCTGAATTGATGGGTGCGGATCAATGCGTTGTTGGTTTGAGTGTATTCGACTGGATAAAGCAATGTTTTGCCGTGATATAGGCAAGAATTGGTACGCTGCGACTGCGACAAACAACAAGTTAGACTGTGGAGCACAGAATGAAATGAGGCCAAGACAACTGGGGCATGCCAGGATGAATCGGTGATTCACAGATGCTACTGGATTCGAATCGGGTTGCGGTATGACACAGTGAAATGAGTGAAATGATGAAATTAATGAAATGATTGCCATGACAGAGGCACTAATCGATGAGCCGCAAACTGCAACTGACAATGAACCGGACTCTGGAGCATGTACTGAAATGAGGCCAAATAACCTGGGGCACACAGAGACAAATTAGTGTGTAGATGTGACTAGATTCGTGTCAGAGCGTGATATGTGACAAAGAAATGATATGCCATGACAGAGGCAAGAATCAATGACTGAACCCACAACTGACAAGTGAATCCATCTCTGGAGCATGTACTGAAATGAGGCCGAAAACATCTGGGCCCACCCGAGCAAATCGGTGCATCTTTAGATGGGACTGGATTTGTATTGGAGCGTAATACGTGACAAGAAATGATATGCCATGACAGAGACAAGAATCAGTAACCAAACCCACGACTGACAAATTAATCCGTCACTGGAGCATGTACTGAAATGAGGCCGAAAACATCTGGGCACACCGGAGCGAATCGGTGCATCTTTAGATGCGACTGGATTCGTATCGGAGCGTAATAAGTGACAAGAAATGATATGCCATGACAAAGACAAGAATCAATGACTGAACCCACGACTGACAAATGAATCCGTCTCTGGAGCATGTACTCAAATGAGGCCGAGATCCACTGGGGCACACCGGAACAAACCGGTGCGACTGGATTCGAATCGGAGCGCGGTATGTGACAGAAATGAATGAAATGATTCAAAATGCTTTGAAATGATTAGAAATGATTCAAAATGCTTTGAAATGATGAGAAATTATTCTAAATGTTTTTAGAAATGATTAGAAATGCTTCAAAATGGTTAGGAACGATTTGAAACAACTGAAATGATTGAAATGTTTACGAACGAATGAATGCCTGATGTGACACCAACCAGTGTGTCTCACAAGTGAGTGATAGCGAATCGCATGATAAGAACGTTGTTTGGATATGCAAACATGACGGTGCAAACATGAAAGTATACATACGGATTGCGTAAATTGTTGAGAGAAAGTTATGAGTTTAGATATCACAGTTTAGTGACATGGTAATTTGCCAGTGTGAAACGAAAAAACATGAGCCGAAGCCCTACCTGCGATAGCTGAACCAGATATGTTGTATGACAACTGCGACTCGACAACGACTGCTACGAAGACCTCGTAAGATGGCAACTTACGAACAAGGAAGCTCACGGACACAAAGCTCACAGAAACATCAGACTCGGAAAAAACTACGAAGACGGGACTGACGCATGTGGGATCTCACAAACGTTTAGTCTCGAATAGTTGGCCTAGTGACATAACGGGTATCGCGCACAGGAAACCGACAAAGACCAGAGGCGAATGGGCTGGTTAAATACCCCCCCGGCTTCTCCCATAAATTCAGGCCACCATACTAGCTTTCTGAGAGAGAGAAGCCCTGTTTGGAATGAAAATGAAGGTTTGCTTTACCTCATGTTTTGTGGGTGACGGGGACCAGCCCCACATAATATAGAGAGCAGTGTACTGTTTAGTTTAACCGCCGGACGGCAAGGATTTGTTTAAGGCCCCTTTCACACGGACAATCCGTTCAGGCCCGCTTGTCAGTTTTTCAGGCGGACCTGAACGGATGCTCCATAGAGGTCTATGGAGCGTCGGATGTCAGCGGTGACAAGTCCGCTGACATCCGACCCGCTCCGATCCAATATAGTGTGATGGAGGAAAAAGCTATTTTTCCATCCGTCATCGGATCAGTTTGGGTGACGACGCTGCGGTCCGTCGTCACCTGATCTCCCATAGGGGAGAGCAGCACTGATCCGCCCCATGTGAAAGGACCCTTACTGTTTTGTTTATTTTTATGACTTTGCAAACCACCTGTAAATAAAGCTGGCAACCCGCCAGATTTTAAAGACGCTGACCTTCATTTCAAGAAAAGGTGATTCCCCACGAGCTAATCTCCCCACAATATAGATATACTGTACTCATAAGTTTACATACCCTGCCGAATTTATGATTTCTTGCCCATTTTTCAGAGAATATGAATGATAACACAAAAACATTTCTTTCACTTATGGTTAGTGTTTGGCTGAAGCCATTTATTATCAATCAACTGTGTTTACTGTTTTTAAATCATAATGGCAACAGAAACTACCCAAATGACCCCGATCAAAAGTTTACATACCTCAGTTCTTAATACCCTGTATCGCCTCCTTTAACATCAATGGCAGCTTGAAGTCTTTTGTGGTATTTGTGGATGAGGCTCTTTATCTTTTCAGATGGTAAAGCTGTCCATTCCTCTTGGCAAAAAGCCTCCAGTTCCTGTAAATTATTGGGCTATTTTGCATGAACTGCACTGGATCATTGTCATGTTGGAATGTCCAAGTACGTCCAATGCGCAGCTTCTTGGCCGATGAATGCAAATGTTCCTCCAGTATTTTTTGATAACATACTGCCTTTATCTTGCCATCAATTTTGACCAAATTTCCTGTGCCTTTGTAGCTCACACATCCCCAAAACATCAGTGTTTCACAGTAGGAATGGTCTACCTTTCATCATAGGCCTTGTTGACTCCTCTCCAAATGTAGCATTTATGGTTATGGCCAAAAAGCAAAATTTTGGTCTCATCACTCCAAATGACTTTGTGCCAGAAGGTTTGTGGCTTGTTTCTGTGCTGTTTGGTGTATTGTAAGCGGGATACTTTGTGGCATTTGTGTAGTAATGACTTTCTTCTTCTTCTTCTACTAGACCATCTTTCTTCAAGTGCCTCATTATTGTGCATCTTGAAACAGCCACGCCACATGTTTTCTTTGAGTCCTACATTTCATCTGAAGTTATTTGTGGGGTTTTCATTGCATCCTGAACAATTTTCCTGGCAGTTGTGGCTGAAATTTTAGTTGGTCTACCTGACCGTGGTTTGGTTTCAACAGAACCCCTCATTTTCCACTTCTTGATTAGAGTTTGAACACTTCTGATTGCCATTCTCAATTCCTTGGATATCTTTTTATATCCCTTTCCTGTTTTATACAGTTCAACTACCTCTTCCAACAGATCCTTTGACAATATTTTTGCTTTCGCCATGTCTCAGAATCCAGAAACGTCAGTGCAGCACTGGATGAAAGATGCCTTTCTGTCAGGAGTCCAGAAACTCATTGAACTTTTGTATATACACACACTAATTACAAGCAAACAGATTACAGGTCAGGATGGTTACCTTTAATAGCCATTCAAACCTCTTTGTGTCAAATTGTGTGCATGTTATCAGGCCAAAATCACCAGGGTATGTAAACATTTGATCAGGCTAATTTGGGTAGTTTCTGTTGCCATTATGTTTTAAAATGAGTAAACACAGTTGATTGATAATAAATGGCTTCAGCCAAACACCGTCAGGGCTGGGCTCAGCCCTTCCTTCTCTGAGCTGGCCGCTCAAATGTCGGCTAATTGCCATCTCCTATGTCTCCACAATGACTCACCTGTTGATGATATCCTGCTCGTCAGTCCTAACTACTTAAGCCGTCCAGCCCAGATGATCTCTGCCTTCACCTTGGTCAACATCACAGAGACTATCTCCTGCATTCCTGTTAAAGACTTGTTTGGCTGACATTCCTTCTGGCTCCAGATCCTGCTTGCTGTTCCACTATGCTGTTCCATGGCTTCCTGGCTTGTCTGACTATATGTTTCTGTTACCAAACTTTGGCTATGTTTTGACTACGTTTGTTCTATTTATTTTTATTATTAAACATATGTGCTTTGACTGTACTTCTGTCTCGGTCTGTTTCATGGTTTTTGACAAACACTATCAATGAGTAAAGGCCAAAAATTGCCAAGAAATCATAAATTCTTAAATTCTGCCAGGGTATGTAAACTTATGAGCACAACTGTGTATGTGTGTGTGTGTGTGTATATATATATATATATATAAGAGGGCCAGTATGGTGGCCCGTAATTATGGGAGGAGCCCGGAGGGTATATAATCCCACAACGGTCTGTGTCGGTTCCAGTGCAAGGTACTGCACATCAAGGGGCCGACTCTTCTCAGCTCCCTCACGGTCGACTATCTGTGCGTCCAATCGCAGGTGCACTTCGGTTTCTTCATTCGTGGTCTTCGTCTTCGTCGGCGGTTCCCGCTCATGGTCGCAGATAAGTAGTATCCGAATCTTTTCATGTCATGTGCAAACTTGCGGCTTATCATGCTTACTATCCTGCACCCCTTTCGCAAAATCTACCTCTGAGTTGTTGACACTCATGTCCCGACATCTTTCGGCACAGGCATAGTACATTCGTAAATTCCTTCTACCAAACATACGATTCATTCATAGATCCAAGCCTCTGAGTCGCTGTCGGTCGTTCTCCAATATCACTCGCCATAGGCTTCACTAGTTATAAGACTCACTGTTCTCATCCTTTTTTGAGATAAACAGGTATTGTTTGTATGGGTTTCTGTGGCTGATTGAGGTGTAATTAAACCCACCTGATGTCTTTCCTGCACTTGACTAGCCTGGGGGGATGGGTGGTTGATAGGTGTTTGGTTTCACAGTAAGGAATGGCATACACTCTACAACTAATTCGTATCAGATACTCCTTACTGCCAATTTATATCAGATTCATCTCATACATTTTTTAAGCTGATTCGTGTCAAATGCATTGCACAGGCTGACTCTGCCAACTCACTGCGTGTCCACGTAGTTGTACCTTTGAGATATCTTCATCGATTGTCCCACGCTCGGACCGCTGCACACTCGCTGTTGCAGGTAGGACTTTGTTGTTACTGCTCCTCTAAACTCTAGTAGTTACGTTATCATGTTTGTTTATCATGTTCGTTTTGCAAAAAGTCGCACTTACGCCACCATCATCTTTCATGTATTTCATGCTCTCTACCCAACGCGGGTTTACTCGAGCCGTTCACTTCACGGCGATGCGGTCAAATCTGACATTCAAGCCCCTTACTCACCTCGCGTCTACGACCGATTCGAATCTAGTCGCAACTTCGCTTCTATGTTTCGGATCCTTGGCAATCACAAAGCCCCTTCAACCACCATCACCATTTAGTTGATTCGAACCCAGCCATATCATCGGCAATACGGTCAGATCTGTCATACGAGCCCCGTAGTCACCTCCCATCTATGGCAGATTCGAATCTAGTCGCAACTTCGCTTCTATGTTTCGGATCCTCGGCAATCACCAGCCCCTTCAACCACCATCACAATTCAATCAATCCGAACCCAGCCATATCCTCAGCGATACGGTCGGATCCCATATATGAGCCTCTCAGTCGCATCTACAGAGGATTCGAGTCTAGTCGCAGCATCGGCGCAACGATTCCAGTCCTTGCCAAACGCAACTCTAACAACCAAGCTGAATCCTGTTGCATCTCCGACTCAAATGAGTCAAATCTTTTGCAGACTATTCCATAGCTAGAACCCAGTTCAAACTAGTCACATCGACTGTACGAATTCAGCAGTACTTATGTTTGACTTTCTCAGTCTATCCATACATGATCATACACAATTCTCTCCACCAATTTGCTCAGCATTGCGCACGGTCATTCCTACATAATCACATTTCCTCTATAACCTTTCCTTTCGCCTTTCAACAAAGCTCCTTGCAATCGCTGCAAGCATCAATGCAATGGCTCAATACGGCCACTCATCTCCAGTAGCAACACGGCTGCTCTCCTCATTCCTACACACTTATAATTTAATTTATAGATTCAAATAAAGCTGCTTTCTTGCAATCGCTGCAAGCATCTCTGCAATAGCTTAATACGGCCACTCATCTCCAGTAGCAACACAGCTGCTCACCTCATTCATCCATTCATTCAATCATTCATTCTCACCTCATAATTCAAATAAAGCCGCTTCCTTGCAATCGCTGCAAGCATTTCAGCAAGTGGCTCAAACTGCCACTCATCGTCTCCAGTAGCAACATGGCTGCTCATCATTTTCTCTGTCGCTTTCCCCTTTTTAGGCCAGTTAGAACACCAGTTAGTCCACCCTGCACCAGGTTTGGACAGTATCTCCCAAAAAAAAAAAAACCCCATTGTCAAGGGCTTGCAACTTCACCAGGGGGCCAGCTTTGCCCCAAAGAGCTCTTTGCAATCCCCCTTGTCAAAACAAAATTCTCATGTCACCTTACTACAGGCTCCCCGTCAACTCAGTTCTCTACCCCAACCAGTCGACTTCACAACTAGTGCATAAAGTCAGGTGCTTAGTTCAATGGGATTCCCCCTTTCTCTTAAACACTCTTTCACTACATATTTTTACTTCACATACAGAATTTGACCTGCTCCTGAGGCGTTAGCAACTGTCACATACTTCTGTGCACTTCACTCTGTTTTCGAAGCACAAGCCTTCAATACGCAGACAAGGTCGCCTAATCTCCATACTTGCTGGCAGTGCAAGCATTAGTAGACGGAACCCACGTCAATTAACTACAGATCGCAACATTCCTACTTAGTATACCAGACTTCAGCTACTCACCCCAGTCCGCCCTGGGGCGCTCTGGTTCATTGGTCTGTGCCGAGCACAGACTGACACCCGAGCTATCGGTTACCTAGCCAGTCACCTCCTGGCTCACCTCGGTTGTCACGCATTCTTTTGAGTTTTCTAAAGTCACACTCAACAGCGCTCGAGCCCAAACCAACTGTCACTATGGCTGTCGTTCCTTGTCCTATTCTTCTTGTTTCCTTCCGCCTTTCATCTTATCTACCCAACGCAACTATCCCCTCCTACCTTTGCAACTTACCTGAAACATACGCACCCCCCCCTTGCTTTTAGTTGACGCCATGTCGCAGGCAGACAGTGAGGACTTTGCCTCAGCCCTGCCATCACCCTTTACGGGCTCAGCAAGCGGCGGTTTACAGTCTCACAAGAGCTTGGACCAATTAAAAAAAAAAAAAAACTCATAGCAGAATGGTGTCGCAGGAGTAATTCCTACCCTGCCGCAGCCAGGAAACCAAGCCTTTAGGCTACTGTTTCCACCGCTAGTGGCAGTCCTTCCTGGCACCACTTCAGTCTATCTTCTTTGCGACTACTCAGCTGCACTCCTGGGTAACCACACTGTCAACAGCAGTCGCCGAAGTCCAAGCAGAGTGACAGCCCTGGAGGTACGCCCAGCCGTGCCCCAACCAGCTCCAGTCACCACCGTCATTCCCGTACCTTCACTTACAGATACACCCAACTTCTGCACCATTGTCTTCCCTGCACACCTTGTCCTAGCAGGGCATCTAGGAGGACATCTTGGATGACAACGACGTTAACTTAGCATCCCTCCTCATAGCAGTACACAACTTGGCCTAGAACAAGTCATATTCGCGGGGAGATGTCTCCGTCATCCTGAATGCCAGAGACCCTTTACTTAATCGCAAGCTCACTGTCACAGAGTTTGTACTGGCCTTGGGGACAGTCTGAGACATGCTAGGCAGAGCAACCCCAACAGGAGGGTAGAATTGGACCCATATCTGCATGCAGCAGGTCACAAGTACGCAGGGTGCCCATCCTTTGACTATCACCGCTCATTTTCAGCCAAGGCAGCAGCCAGACTCAAGGGGATCCTTTACCTCCCATCTTTTAGTGTTTCTCTTCCAGGTAAAGACCCTGACTAAATCCTTGAATTAAGATGTGCCAGCTATAGCAGATCTGCCCACGGGAGTCGAATTTCTCACAAATTGGAATGGCATGCCAATGTGTATTCCCTCAGCATCTCTCTCTTCATCTCAGGTAGTCATGGTCACCACAGCCTCCACAGGTCCTCGCCTCAATTTTTGTCCAAATTGGGTTTATAGGGCCATGGCCGTCAGAAATCCTCTTGATTCCTGGGTTCAGTTAGTCCTCCTCTTTGTTCGACCTCTACCCCATTGTCGCAGCAGCTCAAGTCTGGTGCAACAACTGGGCATGACAAACAGTGACGTTCGCCACAGACAACCAAGCCACAGCCAGTATTATGAATAAAGGAGGTCCTAGTAGCCTGCCATCGTGGCCTTCCTGCGCAGGCTGGTGCCACTATCCCCACAGCACCAATCTAACGTCCTATGCGTCCATATCCCAGACAAACGCAATAATCTGTCCGACGCACTACCCGTTAAACTTTGCTTCGTTATTTTTTGCAGGAACCTGGAACCGACCCGACCATGTCTCTTATCCCACACTGGTCGTAGCTAACCTCAGATTCAAACAAAACTTTTGCGACGCTACCTGCCTTATTAATCTTTCACTATCTCCCAACACCCTGAAGGCCTACCGTGCAGCCTAGAGGTTCTATGTCAGGTTACTAGCCTCAAACCCCAGAGCAATACCAAGAGTTCTCCATCACATCCTGGTCTTCATATTATGCCACCACACACAGTTGGCATTGTCACACAATACCTTAGACCCCACTCAGCTGACATCCAGTATTTCATCCCCTTATGAGATCCTAACAAACCGTCTTGTTTGCCGCCCATACGGTCAAGACCATGTTGTGTGGTATTCACAGGCAATGACCCCAAATCAGTATCAAACGGCTACCCGTCACCAGCACCATATTCCGAGACGTGTCTTTCATCCTGTCACATTCCCCTTTGGCTAAATTCAGCCTGGTCATTCAAGCAGCCATCTACCTGGCTTTCTACAGCTTCTTACGCCCCAGGGAATACTGTCACCATCCCAGTTGTAAAGTGTTACGTAGACGCCACCTCACACGCCATCAGACTTACTTCATCTTGCTCCTCAGGGTGTCCAAAACACAATAGTCCGGTCCAGGGGTTGACATCAAACCTTTCCAAACTCTCAAAGCCTGGTGCCCGTGTCCATCCTAGATCAATTTTTGGCCCATATGTTTGATCCCTCGCAGGACAGCCCATTACTACCGTTCCCGATTAGTACCCCAGGCAGCAACCAGTTCATTAGTCACGTCAGGTTCCTTTTGAGCAAATTAGGCCAGGACCTTGGTCATTTTCTTGGACATTCTTTCGCATTGGAGCAGCATCAGCAGCCTCACGAAACGGGGTCCCAGTCAACGCGATCAAAGATGGGCAGGCGGGAATCCACCTGCTTTACTCGATACATCTCCAATCCACAAGTGGAAATGTCCTAAAACTTCAGCAACTTTGCCCCGTAGTGTCTTGTTGTATATAAATTAATAATTACCTCCCTAAACCAAGTCTTTTGCGGCCTTCTCTTGGCATATCGCCCAGCAGACCAGTGCTCACCGCCCAGCTCACCAGGGCTTACCTTACAGCAGACCAAGGGCACAATTCAGGTCTATTTTATGTTGTTAGTCTTGTGGCGTGTTTATGTGTTCTTTCATATCTCTTAGAGCGGAGGGCTCCGACCATAAATAAGAGGGCTAGTATGGTGGCCCGTAATTATGGGAGGAGCCCGGAGGGTATATAATCAGACCTCCCACAACGGTCTGTGTCGGTTCCAGTGCAAGGTACCCACCCACCCATTTCCCTTCTCAGAGTACTTCACTTAAAACACGTTTCTCTACAGAAACATCCATTTACTTTCTTAAGGTATGCGGCCTTCTCTTGGCATATTGCCCAGCAGACCAGGGCTCACCGCCCAGCTCACCAGGGCTTACCTTACAGCAGACCAAGGGCACAATTCAGGTCTATTTTATGTTGTTAGTCTTGTGACGTGTTTATGTGTTCTTTCATATCTCTTAGAGCGGAGGGCTCCGACCATAAATATATATATATATATATATATATATATATATATATATATATATATATATATATATATATATATATATATATATATATATATATATATATATATATATATATATATATATATATACCATAATAATAACAATAAATGTTTGGCTTTAATTCTGTCCATATTATGAAAATCTTCTAGTGCCATGTCGGATTTTAATTACAGCTAATGCAGGTCTAACTTTAAACTGCACCTCCATGGTCAAGCCCACTTTTTGATAGATACAACCAATTTATGCTGCATCACTATGAATGTAACATTTTGCCTGCTTAAAGCGCCCCAACAGAAAAATTTAAAGTCAGCAGCTACGAGAGGGCGGAGCTAGCGGCCGACATGTGGGCAGCGGTGTGAAGGAGCTCTGGGTGGGACAACGTATCCTGCTAAAATCCTCAGTGTCAGACACATGGATCCTGCAGAGCACAGACACCCCTACACTACCTAGACCTGGCAGAACACTGGGATATGGTGAAATATGGGCCGGCACCCTGCTGCGGACCGCCTGTCCTGTTATGCATGGGGATCCCAAGATGGCAGCGAACACGAGGCTGTGAAACGGGCCCCAGTAATACACATCAGAGCAGAGCTGAGCTGATCGTTCGTCCACACATTCTGGAAAGGTAAGCCCGCTGCCCCGCAGACCTCAGGGAATGAGAAGAGGCTCGTTTCTAGATAGACTGTCCCGCAGAGATCTAGGGGAAATAGCGCAGACTGAGAGGGAAGAGGAACCCTCACTAAAACAAATTATGGAGGCTATATACGCTTTCCAATCTACATTGACTGAAAATATTGATGGGATGAAGGCAGAAATATCCAGAAGCAGGGGTCCACAGGGGCCCTAACCCTCAACATCATACTTGGTCCCCCCACGTGCCCCCCAACAGGGTCGCACTGGTCTACCGGGATACTGGGACATTTCCCGGTAGCACCGCTTTGGATCTATGCCATGTGTGGCTGCAGCACAGCGCTCCCCTCCCTCCTTCTCACGCACAGGCACAGCGGGAGTCTGCTGTGTCACGGAGCTGTGAAATGTTCTGCCTCGCTATGACAAAAGTCCCGCCCTCCTCCTAGACCAGCTCCTGTGATAGACGCAGTGTTCTGTCTATCACACAAGCTGGTCTAGGAGGAGGGCGGGACTTTTGTTATAGTACGGCAGAACAATTCACACTCTGCTCCGTGACGCGCTAAGGCTGCAACGATGGAGAGGCTACAATGAGGGCACAGTGAGGCTACAACGAGGGCACAGTGAGGCTGCACTAAGGGCATGGTAAGGTGGCAATGAAGGCACAGTGAGGCTGCAATGAGGGCACAGTAAAGTGGCAATGAGATGGGCATGGTGAGGCTGCAATGAGGGCACAGTAAGGCGGCAATGATGGGCATGGTGAGGCTGCAATGAGGGCACCGTAAGGTGGCAATGATGGGCACGGTGAGGCTGCAATGATGGGCAGGGTGAGGCTGCAATGATGGGCATGGTGAGGCTGAAATGATGGGCACGGTGAGGCTGCAATGATGGGCACAGTAAGGCTGCAATGAGGGCACAGTGAGGCTGCAATGAGGGCACAGTAAGGCGGAAATGATGGGCACAGTAAGGCAGCAATTATGGGCATGGTGAAGGTGCAATGCTTTTTCCGTGTTTCAGCCCTCCCACCTGCCACATTTTGATTACAGTTCCACGAAGAAAAAGCCAGAATCAGTCCTCAGATTGCCAGCACCCATGTGAGTTTTTTTTCTTTATGTTTACTTCAGGGAAGGGGAGAAGGAGGTTCTGCAGCAGCAGGGACAGTCATAGATGCATGCTTTTATTGCAGGTGATTGAGGAAGAGGGGGACAGGACTCGTATCTATTCATGTTGTCATGTATTTACTCTGGCACTACCACCCTAACCTGCCACTATTAACCCAACCTGGCACTATTACCTAACCTGACACTATTACCTAACCTGGCACTACCACCCTACCTGGCACTATTACCTAACTTGGCACTACCACCCTAACCTGACACTACCACCCTAACCTGGCACTATTACCTAACCTGGCACTACCACCCTAACCTGGCACTACCACCCTACCTGGCACTATTACCTAACCTGGCACTACCACCCTAACCTGACACTACCACCCTATCCTAGCACTATTACCTAACCTGGCACTACCACCCTACCTGGCACTATCACTTAACCTGGCACTGCCACCTAGTCTGCCACTACCACCTAACCTGGCCCTATTGTATATCACCTAAACTGGCACTACCACCTAACCTGGCACTATTGTATATCACCTAACCTGGCACTACCACCTAACCTGGCACTATTGTATATCACCTAACCTGGCACTATTGTATATCACCCTATCCTGGCACTATATCACCCTAACCTGGCACTATATCACCCCAATCTGCCAATATACTACCCTAACATCACTTGACATCGACATACGGTGCGCTGCCTGTCCTGGGGGGAGGGATGCCAGATATAGGATCCACCCCAGGTGCCAATTTTGAAAACCATTTATCATTTTCCCTCCACTTCACAATTATGTGCCACTTTGTATTGGTCGATCACATAAAATCCCAATAAAATACATTTACATTTTGGCTTGTAACATGACAAAATGTGGGAAATTTCTGAAAGATGCCCGACGCATGTTTCGACTTTAGAGGTCTTCAACAGGGGCTTGAAGACCTCTAGAGTTGAAACGCGTATCACACTTGTATTTACACTTGTGTACATAATGTTTAGCACTACACTAATCTTTTAGCATTTTGTTTAGCTTTGTTTTCTTGAGTGTTAGCTGCTCTATCACCTTTGTTAAATAGTAGCACAGTGTTTTCTCTCTTTTCACTGTCTAGAATAGACTTATTGTTATCCTCTGTAGATGGGCTCCCACTTATATCCATTGTTAGATATCTCCCTAGAGCCATATCCGATCACACCCCGATGGAGGTTACACTAGACCTGAATGTTCCACAGGGAAGAAGACACTGGCGTATGAACATACACTGGCTGCAGGAGGAATCTATTACTATAAAATGCAAAACGTCTATTGACCAATACTGGAGGGAGAATGGGGCGGAAACATAGGTTGCTAATCAATGGGATGCCTTCAAGGCAACTATGAGAGGGGTGTTCACTACAGAAACTAGGGATTTCTCTGAAGATTTAATTTCTGAACGCAGAACTCAAGACTAAGGCCGAAAAAGAGTATATTCATGACCCAACTCCAAGTAAATACCAATTTTGGAAAGATCAGACATGGGAGTACAAATTACTTTTAACTGAATATACTGCAAAAAAACAACTACACCAGATCAGATCTTTTTTTTGAATTCGGGGACAAAAGTGGCCGCCTCTTAGCTTTTTTATTGAAGCCACTTTATGCTACGATCTCGGTGATGAAACTTAGATGACCCAGTGGAGAGGTGGGATTTTAAACACGTTTTTGGACTTCTATGAAACCCTGTATCAAACGCAGACACAACATACAGATCAGGAATTAGCTTCTTACCTAGAAAGCTTAACTCTGCCCTCGCTAAAACAGGAAGATAGTGCTGCTTTGGAACAACCCATAACACAGGAAGAGATATGTGGCACTATCTCCTCCTTTAAACCTGGTAAGTCGCCTGCCCTTGATGGGTTCCCAGCTAACTGGTAGCAACTACATAAGGAGAAACTGGCACGACTTGTCAAAAAGTCTTTACAGCAGCGGAAAAGGAAGGCATACTCCCAGATTCTATGTGGGAAGCTTTAATTGTAGTGATCCCCAAACCTGGCAAAGATCCGCAAGAATGCGAGTCATATAGGCCGATTTCTTTGATCAACTCTGATGTGAAGATACTGGCCAAAGTCTTGGACAGTAGATTGATATCGGTGATCCTCAAATTAATAAATTCTGATCAGACAGGATTCATACCCGGCCACTGTACCCAAATGAACCTTTGTAGATTTTATGTTAATCTACAGGTCCAACATATGAATATGGGTAAAATGTGATTGCGTCATTAGACACAAAAAAGGCGTTCAATTCAGTAGATAGGGTTTATCTTTTTTCTCTTCTAGGTAAATTTGGCTTTCTACCAAAATGTATCTCCTGGGTAAAACTACTATACAAAGATCCTCGAGTGAGCATTAGAGTAAATGGACTCATATGAGATTCCTTCCAGATTCATAAGGGAATGAGACAGGGGTGCCCTTTGTCTCCTCTCCTATTCGCTCTGGCCATTGAGCTACTAGCAGCTAAACTCAGAACCCATGACACCATTCAGGGATTTTTGGTTGGGGAGCTGGAAGAATGGGTATCATTATATGCAGATGACATGTCCTATACTTAGGAGACTCTGACGTGTCTTTATCAGCTGCAGTATCGCTAATTCAGGAATTTGGAGACTTCTCTGGTTTTCAAATCATTTGGACCAAGTTGGTCCTTTTGCCTCTAGATCCACAGCCAAACTGAACCATTCCCACTCAGTGTCCTTTAGCCATTATATCAAAATTCAAATATTTGGGAATAATGATCCAGTTACCGGTAGATTCATTCATTGAAGTCAATATATGGCCCATAATTAAAGCATTTAGTGATAGGATACAGAAATGGAAAGACCTACCACTAAGGCCGCGTACACACGCGGGGACTGTTCGCTCAACTTTGTTTGTCAAACAGTTTCAGCGGACAGTCCGCTCAAACTTAGCATGGACGGACTTGCCCACACACGATGAACGAACAGTCCGCTGAAACCGTGCGCCATGACGTGAACGGCACGTACGACGGGACTAGAAAACGACGTCCTATACACTGCAATGCAACCTTCGGCATGTAAATCCTTTCTGAGCATGCGCAGAACTTAGTTTGACGAACAAGCCTACACACGAGGGGACTGTTCGCTGAAACAAAGTTTCAGCGGACAGTTTTTCGGAAATTCCGAAAAACTTTGTTCAGCAGACTGTTCGCTGAAACTGTCCGCTGAAGCCCACACACGAGCGGACTGTCCGCTGAAACACTGTTCAGCAGACAAAGTTGAGCGAACAGTCCCCGTGTGTGTACGCAGCCTTACAATGTTTGGTAGAGCTAATCTATTTAAGATGATTTTCTTCCCTAAATTTCTTTATGTGCTCTCCAATGCTCCAATCTATATCCCGAAAAATGTTTCCGCCACATTAACTCCCTACTGACTTAACTTTTGTGGGGTACCGGGGCAGTTATAGTCTCCTTGGAGCTCCTATAATTGCCGGCGAAGAGAGGGGGACTAGCGGTACCTGATTTATGTCTATACTATCTAGCCTCACAACTAGTACCGGTACATATTCATTGGCGAATGTTTCCACAGCTGAATAATGCTGCAGTGAAGCAGCAGTGGTAACTTCTTATGAAACCCTACTAAATTTATTTTTCAGAGGAGAAGCGCCCACAATAGGAGGTAGAGAGATGTTCAGATCTGCTAAGCGATTCTTGGGGATCTGCCTGAAACATATAACCGACACTACTCTTCATCTATCACCTAATGCCCCATTGTGGTTTAACCAATGTTTAAACAAATGTTTTCACTTGGAAGATGGATTTAGGTGGGCCAAATTTGGGCTCGTGTATCTCCATCAACTGTATGATAACTTTGAACTAAAGTCGTTTGTACAGTTGAAAAGGTAACTGGATATTCCAGAGACATGGAACTACCAGTTCACTAGACTAAAACACGCTGCTCATGCTCAGTTTGGAACAAGGCCAATATCTCTTGAAAACTCTAAACTGGAAAAACTCCTTGCTACTCCAGACCACATTAAATCAGTCTCTACGTACTATAATACACTTGCAGAAAGAGTGAACCCAAGAGAAAGGAAACTTAGGGAAAGATGGATGGAGATTATACCATAAAATACAGAGGAACAATGGGAGGGTGTGTTAGCTTTATATTTGCCCACGGTTATCTCTGCTAGAGACAAACTGATTCAGCTCGGATACTGACACCAAATGTACTATACCCCTCTCAGGCTATATAAAATGGGAAAGAAGGAAGATCCCACATGTCATAAATGTGTGGCAGCAGAAGGCTCCTTTATACATATGTTATGGGAATGTGATAGGATACGGCCATTATTGTCGCAAGTAACCCAGTTAATTGCTGACACATTTGATTTACCGAACATTTGTAGTCCACTGTTAGGATTACTGGGAGTAATAGAGGATGAAGTTATGAGTAACAATACGAGAATAATGCTAAGACTGTTATACTACATCAGAAAGTTAATTGCTTTTAACTAGATTAAAAGAGATCATCTTACACTGAATGATGGAAAGGCTTGGTTAATTCTAATATCACCATGTATAAAATGATATACAAGTCCAGGGGCTGCCCTAAAAAATGCAATAAAGTTTGGGGGAAATGCATTGAATCCAGGCAAACTGCACAATCAGACATGTAAATAGGAGGGATTGACACATGTTTAGAGTGGTAACAGCGGGATCTTGATGGGGAGTGAATGGCTGCACATGGCACAAAAGTTCATGAGGGAGTTATGCCCTCTGTGTTTTGTTGAACTATATACTCAATGTGTTTCTTACTCATAGGAGCACATGATTTGACGAATGTATTCTGTTTGAACTTTAAAAAAAAAAAAAAAGAAAAGCTAAATGTATAATTGAAATAAGCCATAGAGACGAACGATCTTTATTGTTTTTGCAAATGCTGTATAGTTTGATACACTCCAGACCGTATTCTGTTTTTTACTGCATTCTCTGACATGTATGTACATTTGCCAAATAAAAAAACCTTTAAAAAAAAAAAGTCAGCAGCTACATAGTGTAGCTACTGACTTTTAATATCAGGACACTTGCCTGTCTTAGAATCCAGCGATGTCGGCACCCCAGCCGATGTTTCCATCAGCTCTCGGGTGCTGCTGCCGCCAAAGCCTGTAAGGAGAACTGCCAATGAAGCCTTGCAGCTTCACAGCTGATTCCCTACTGCGCATGCGTGAAGTGCACTGCGCTTTCTAAATGGCCTGGCGGCGGGGAAGGAGGAGGGGGATCGAACTTCGGACGTACCTCAGCAAGGTCTGGCGGAAGTTGGGACAGGTACCTGTCAAAAACTGGTACCTGCTCCCCCCTCCCCCTCGAAAGGTGCCAAATGTGGCACCAGGGTGGGGGGGAGAGGAGACAGATAAGCGGAGCGTCCACTTTTTGGTGGAACTCTGCTTTAAGGCTGGGTCCACACATATGTGATTTGGATGTGGATTTCCCCACATTCAATTTGCATGCCAGGCGAGTGTGACCGACTTTCAATAGAGCCGGTTCACACATGTCCGGGGCGGCTACGGTCCGGATTGAAAAGGAGTCCGTTGCATCTTTGGGTCCAGTTCAGCTGCAAATTCAGTCTAAAATTTGGACCTGAATCACACTTGAACCAGTGTACAGGAAGGCACAAACCCGCGGCCGCACATGTGTAACAAACAACATTGTCAGCTTTGAAAATTGGATAAGGCTGTATTCTAACAAGAAACAGTGAACAATTGCACATCTACATTTGTCTACAACTATGGTTGAATTTAGGATTTATCAATATTAGATTTACAACTTCCAAAGAAGATTGTTTTTTCATTAAATTGTGTGTAATTCTCCCTTTTCTACATGTAGCAATGTGGACTACAATTGCAACCAACAGTTATTCCCTGCCCTATCTGTATATTATATTATCCCTCTAGTGCCTAGTGTTACTAAACTGACATATCACATATTTGTGAGCCCAACCAAAGGGATTGTGGGACTGGTAGTCCCACCAGATGGCTATTTACCTGCATGGCGATACACCCGGACTACCGTATTTATCGGCGTATAACATGCACTTTTTTCCCCTTAAAAGCAGGGGAAAATTGTGGGTGCGTGTTATACGCCGATCCCCCAAAATTCTGAGCCTCTGCGCGGCTTTCAGCCGCCTTCGGCTCTTCAAGGCGACTTTCGGCCGCCTTTGGCCATTATTGGCGGCTTTCGCCCATCTTCGGCCGTTCTCGGCAACTTTCGCCCACCTTCGGCCGTTCTCTGAAGTTTTCGGGCTGCCTTCGGCTCTTCTCGGCGGCCGAAAGCTGCCCGAGAATGGCCGAAGGCGCTGGAGGCCCGCCAAGAACTACCGCACACTGCCGAGATACACATCCGGCTCTGTATCTCGGCGGCGGCATTTAAAAAAACAAAAACAAATAGCAAAATAAATAGACAAGGCTGCAATGGGGGACAAGACTGCATAAGGCTGCAATGGGGGACAAGACTGCATAAGGCTGCAATGGGGGACAAGACTGCATAAGGCTGCAATGGGGAACAAGAGTGCAATGGTGGACAAGGCTGCATAAGGCTGCAATGGTGGACAAGGCTGCAATGGTGGACAAGGCTGCATAAGACTGCAATGGTGGACAAGGCTGCAATGGTGGACAAGGCTGCAATGGTGGACAAGGCTGCATAAGGCTGCAATGGTGGACAAGGCTGCAATGGTGGACAAGGCTGCAGATGACACTGATGGGCATTTAAATGTAAGTTTTTTTTCCCATTAAACTTCCCTCCTAAAAGTTTTTTTCCTTAAAATTCCCTCCTAAACGTGGGGTGCGTGTTATACTCCGGCGCATGTTATACGCCGATAAATACGGTATATATCCCAGGGATCTTTGCTACCATCAGGGAGATTGCAGGTAAGGGCTATAAAAAAGAAACCAGAAACCCGCCCCAGCCTCTCTTCTTCCCAGGCCTTGTGTGTGAGAGATCTATGCGTGCTGGGAGAGTAAGGTCGCTGTCTAGCATGCAGTGTACAACATTCCTGCCTGACCGAGAAGGGGGTCCAGCACTGCCTGCTGTTCATTGGACATCTGATCAGCACCAACTCGACCATACAGGTGACTGTGTGAGAAGATTGGAAGAGCTCAGGGGATCCAGTGGCAGTGGATCAGCAAGTCTAGTGAGAAAGACTGAGAGCTCAGTTGAGTGAAGATCTACAAGAGGAGATTGCAAAGTAAAGGAGTTTATTACAACTTGTGTTAGAAACTGTTATCATTTTTAACACAGATGTGGTGTCTTGCTGGATGAAAAATTAAGAGTGAAGACACACTTGACTTGTGCAAATCATGTCAATTAAGACTAATGAAAAAGACAACAAGATAGGAGAAGCTCGTTATAAGTGAAATAAAATAGTGAAAGTAATTAACAAAAATGAATTAAACTGCGCTCTCTGTGAATAATTACAATCCCAATATGCAAAATTTTCAAAGATCGTGACTGCAAAGAATTTATACAAGTATATATAGTGTCCCAAGTGGTGCACAAATTGCACCAAAATATAAATGCATAAAACTGCAAAAAAACTGTGAAAAAAACTGTGATGCAATAGAGTTCATTCAATTTTCAGTGCTCTATGATGTATTCCGGGTCTTGGTTAAAATATTCCATCACCATCAACACCTGTCACACATCCTACTCACCAGAATCCCATGACACCCATTACAGGTATCATAATAGGCCCAAACGGCAATCCCAACTGAAATTCCCAACGGCCACAAAGGATGTCAGCAACAGGATTCAGTTGGCATTCAATTGGCATCAATCGCTGGATGTTTTCAATGGATATACTCCAGATGGATGTGATGTCCTCAGTAGGAAACCAGTATTATTAATGGAAAATAAAGAAATATGGAACTTCCATGGTGAAGTACGTTTATCATTTATTCCAAAAAGATTCCATTAAAAGTTTGAAAACGGCTTAAAAACAGCACAAATGTTTTTTTCTTCAGCAGCTGACACTTCCACGTGTTTGAAAAAACGCCGTCAGCGCTCCAGGCTGCGTTACAAATGGAGGTGATGAGTCTCAATCAATACACCCTACATGTTTCATCAGCAAGCTCTGACGTCTTCAGGGGTCACATCTTGCTGGATGCCTTTCCCTGCATGGCTGTCTACCTGTAGAGATCTAGGAGTCAGCCAATTAACATTGCAACTGCTAAAGAGTGTCCTGGCCCTAACCCTCTCTCCCACAGTACTGTTTAAGAGACAATACATTTCTGCATTCAAGAAGTGTCTGGTGCCCATTAATCTACCTTGGATTACACCCACCATGCCTCGTAACCCACTCCACATAGGAGGATGTCAGCTCTCCCTGAATCTGGAGGTCACCATTAGGCCTCTAGGGGTCAGGTCCCTTGCTACAGGTACACATAGGAATCTCCAAGGGTTAGATGTGTTTATAGAACATAAGACTACTCTGGGAGGGCTGGGTGTACTGGGGAAGCAGCTATCATACAGAACAGTAATATCCTAGTCAAATTCATGAACTGGCAGAATATGTAAAATGTACAGTATGCGCCTCCTGGTACTGTTCTAGCCTATCTGTAGCCAATTGAAACATGCTCTTATTTTATGTTTTAATTTATAATAGAAGAAAAAGCATTTTGTCAGATGTCTATATATCTAGTTCCAACACTGTAGAATCTAAGGATGTCTGGGATAATAAACATATATTGCAACAACTCCTCATAGATTTTTGCAGAGTTAACTCTTGATGGAAAGGGAAAATTAAAAAAATTACTAGATAAGCATACGCATGTTTTCACGAAACACAAGTATGGCTATAGATATACTGTATCAATAATGAAATGTTAACTGGGAGTACACCCTCAATTTTGAAATGATAGAGGACCATTCCACTGCACCTGTTTTACATGGGGGGGGGGGGTTCATAGAAAAAATTAAAAGGGCTGCTCCTATAGTATTAGCTAAAAAGAAAGATGGCAGATTTTATTTAGATTACAGAAGAATGAATGCATCTATAACATGTGATGCCTATCCCTTACCTAGAATTTAAGTGCCAATGGCAATATAAGAGGAGGCACAATACATCTACAACCCTGGACTTGGCAAATTGTTACTGGCAAATCCCATTGGCTGAGAAACATCAGCTAAAAACTGCTTTTAGAACTCTCATGGGTATGATGGAGTGCCGATGAAAAGCACAGCCATTATAATCTGTGGCTTGTCATCATCATGACCTCAGCACTGTCTCCAGCCAGCAGCAATTTATCACCATAGAAAGCTGGACATATTACATAAGTTCATGATCTGGGACACTTTTAAGTTCATTTTAGGGTTAAAAAAAACACATCTGGATAATTGTAATACTTCATTCTTCTGTGCATGCATGTCCTTAAATAACGGGAATCTAAGGCACAGGGGATGAGCAGCTACAGTAATTATTAGAAGATGGACGACTAAAGGTCTATCTGAATATATTATATAAGTTAAGAATATTTTTCTTACAAATGCACAGTAAACCATTTATCAAAGAAGGAAAGAACAAATTGCACAGGGCAGTATATGTCCTCACATGTTTCAACAAGGACAGAAGGTCTATAAATTTTAGAACGCCCTAAAATCTTGCTATCCCCAAATCTAAAATAACAATATATGCAGGCAAGATGGGAGTTTGTGTACACCAGCTGAGGAAAAAGACAAGTTTTATCATTTTAATTTTATATACAAAAGATAAAAAATCCATATCTGAAATTGTCTCTAAAAACAGGATACATGGATATATGTCACCATACATGCAGCTTACAGATATGAAACATTTTTATTATTTTAAGTTAGGCTATGTGAGTTAGAACATGAGAACATGTAACAAACATAAAGTATGTGTTATCCCAATTTGGCAGGAATAGTGGAAATGCACATGTATCATGTAAACTCTGCAAAACTTCTTTATTAATCCCATTACATTCCCTATATACATTACCCATATGTATTTTTTTACCAAGTTTTACATGTGAGAATAAGCATTGCAACTTCTGACTTCCCTGCTTGCCCATCATCTCTACATAGTATTTCAGATGGAGATATTAATTTGGAAATTCCAGATGCACACATTTTCTCTCTGCCCAAGTGTCTATCTCTGACCAGTATGCAAAACTTTTCACACACTTGAAGTAGCGCACCCCCTAATGAGGCCACAAGTGGAAAGGGATCCCCACTCTGCACAGCCAGGCACACCAAGGTTTCACAGCACACTTGAGGCAAGGAACAGTCCAGTGCTTTGTTTTGTATTTTTATTAGGGGGTTTAACTTGGATGGGGAAAAAGGCTAATATGGGATGCCTACTTACTTCAGTAGAACTCTTCAGGGACAGCTTCTTCTGTACAAGCTATTTACACTCCTCACCTTCCTCCATCACAACACTTGTTTGGAGCACTACAACTCCCAAAACCACTGGCACTGTTAGATTTGTAGCAAATGCCCTTTACAGGCAGAGACCATTGACCTCTTGTTTGTGTACCAAAGTCCTAGTGCCCGGCTGTCCTTCTGTGACTACTGAACTCAGCATCACCTCTTCAGGCATTGGCAGCCCATCTGGCTGCAGCTGCCCCTTTCAATAGCCTTCCAGGCTACCCTTCCACAGTCCTCCCAGACTTACTGCATCCATCCCAGATTGCTCTCACCCAGTTCTCTCAGGCTGCCTTTCAGTCCTCCCAACGGCAACACTCACCAGCCAGCCGACTGTCTTCTTCCCTGGAGATTTGCCTGACAGTGTTCTCCTCCTGCTGTCCTCACACCTGCTCCCTGGTCAGGAAACCTCTGTGTGTCATGAAGAGGGTCCCTTCTGCACCCAAGCTTCCAGACCTGAGGTCACCCCCCCCCCCCCCAGACTAGAGGGCTACCCTCAAGGGTTTCCGACAGCCTCCAAATACTCCATCACTATCTTCTATCTGAACTCCACTGCCTCAGCCGGGCTGACCCTGAGTGTTTGAGGCAGCCTGCCCCCTGTCAACCCATCTGTTGGGGATTGATCAGGGCCCTCATGTATACTCCAGGCAGCTCCTCCTCACCTCCACTCCCATTCTTCTAGAATCTTCTCCAAGTTTCTAAAAGTAGGGAGGGGTATCAGAGGTGCTGCCTGTGAGTCATCTATCCCTCCCTGAGTCTCTGCTCAGACCCAAATAAAAAAAACACAGGCTTGGCTGTCAGTCAAGCCAAACTAATTTTCCTACACTAACAACAAAAATTTGGGCCCTCATGTATACTCCAGGCAGCTCCTCCTCACCTCCACTCCCATTCTTCTAGAATCTTCTCCAAGTTTCTAAAAGTAGGGAGGGGTATCAGAGGTGCTGCCTGTGAGTCATCTATCCCTCCCTGAGTCTCTGCTCAGACCCAAATAAAAAAAACACAGGCTTGGCTGTCAGTCAAGCCAAACTAATTTTCCTACACTAACAACAAAAATCTAGCACTCTAGTACACTAGCTAGGGGGTGCCACACTGATGTTATACGAAAGACAAATATGTGCAGGAAAATATCTTTGTTTTTTATTAAATTACACCATATTCCTAACATGAAAGCTTATATTTAAACCCAATAAACCTATTTTGTATATTACATATCTTCTGATAAACTTTGCAATAGCTGTCTCTTCTCATTGACATTTATTCTTATAGGAACCATCTTTATTAGAATAAGCAAAAGGAATAGATTTTAATTGAAATGATGAAGACGTATAAATTACTGATGCTATTTTATACAGCCAGTGGAAGTGAAATTAACCATTTCACTGCCAGGCCCTGCCTCACATTTTGCACCGTTCGGCAGCCAGACCATTTTTACGATATATTGCTTGTATGCTACAACCTTGAAAGTTTGAAAATCCAACCTTTCAATCATATTTTGTCTAAAAGCACATGATGTTTGAAATGAAAAGATGATGGTGTTGCTTATGTAGGTATTATTTATCGAATTTTATTCCATAAAAAGTGCACAACTTTTTTCCTTTTTTTAATTTCTATACTATTGTCACCAGGAGTGACAGGTCTTCTTTATGGAGACATCAGGGGTCCAAATAAACACTTTTAGCTGGAGAAAGAAATCAAGGAATCTGAGTCCTCAAGCTCGCTCTCCTCTTCTGTCACCACCATGACAGGGAACCAGGAAGTGCGCATCATTGAGCACTTCTTGATTCACTTATAGGAAGTAACAGATTGATAAATCAGGTTTACTGATCTCACCTGGGCTTCCTCCTGAAATGGAAAGATGATGATGAGACTTGCAAGAAGGAGGTAAACAGTCTCATCACCAGTGAGGTAAAGAAACCTGGCAACTAACTGGCAGCGGGGTAGCGGGGGGTCACAGAAGCTGCTGATCACATCCATTTATAAAAATGGGACAGCCCTGTGCATAGTTTTCCTGTAGGCTCATATAAATGACAGGAGAAACCCACATGCAAAAGGCAGAATTTACACTGCTTGCTCTAATAAGCATACAACAATAATTATTGAAATTTCTCCCAAGTGCTTTTATGCAGCTAGGAAATATCAAACAAGTACATTAAATATCATAAAATGAGTAGAGTTTTTATTAGTACACAATTTTAAACTAGAAAACGTCACTTAAAATATAAGCTCTGGTATATACAGTGCATAAATGGAGTATACAGATTTGTCATTAAACCTTTACTTTCCTTTCAGAATCAACATTTTCTATGGGACACTATACTACAAAATACTCCCACCAAAATATGTTAATTTGCACACACACAAAAAATTCAAGACCATGCTGCAAAAATGAATATACCCCAATGAAAGTCTTAGGAGCAAAGTAAAATTTTAGACAACAAAATCCTAATTAACAAGAATTCAACTACAGGTATGTCTAATTATTCATTAAACAGGTGTCCAGCAGAAAGTTGATTATATAAGGGCGTTACTTAACAAAGAAAATCCCTTCCCATTTCTTGCTGTCAGCAATGGCACCACATGGAGGAGAAATGTCACAAGTCTTGAGTATGGATGAGCTTCGAGTTCGACTTGAACATCGGCTGTTCAATCGTTCGTCGAAGATCAAACATTATGGGCCGTCCGCACCAAATTCGGGCAGCGCGTCACGGCCCATAATGCAGTGCATCATCGCAGTTGTTTGCTGGCTGATGATTGGCCAAGCATGCACTATGACCCACATGCTTTGGCCAATCACAGCGCTGTAAGCAAACAGAGCCATAATTGGCCAATTGACCAATTATGGCTCAGGGGGTTAAGTACACGGCCCACACTATATAAGGCTGCCTGCACGTCGGCCCTGTGTAGTGTGTTGCTGGCGTTATAGAGAGATAGAAAGAGAGAGAGAGAGAAAACGTGTGTCATTTCATTTACTTTGAGCAGGCAGTTTATTCAGTTAGGTAGATCTCACGGACCATTTCTGCCTTACTTTTTCTAATCTACTTCAGGCAGGCATTTGATCCAGTTTAGCTAGATCTCACTGCAGACCGTTCATGCTGTACTGTTTCTAATCTACTTTAGGCAGGCAGTTGATCCAGTTTAGCTAGATCTTACTGCAGACCATTCCTGCTGTACTATTTCTAATCTACTTCAGGCAGGCATTTGATCCAGTTTAGCTAGATCTCACTGCAGACTGTTCACGATGTACTGTTTCTAATCTACTTCAGGCAGGCAGTTGATCCAGTTTAGCTAGATCTCCCGGCACGCTTATCCTTTTTTCCGGCAGCTAGCCCTGTTGAGCCACAACATGCAGAAGAGTTAGTAGAGTGAATGACCAAGCCGTCCTCATCCTCCTCATCCTCTGTCACCCAGGCTCAGAGTACTTTGGCTGCCAATGCAGCTGCCAAAGTGGCCTCTTCCATCGGCTCAATGTCATTAGTCACTCCTTCCCTGGCCCCACCATCATGCCCTGAGGAGACCACAGTGTTAGGTACACACTGCAGGAGGATGCGCAGCTTTTTGAAGGCTCCGATGATGGTACCCAGATTGAGGAAGGCAGTAACGTGAGCCCAGAGAGAAGAGAAAGGGGGTGCCAAAGAAGGATAACAAACTGCCAGTCATGTTCCCCCAGCTGACGAGGAGGGAGGGGGTGATGAGGTCACTGACTCTACATGGGTGCCTGATAGGAGGAGGAGGAGGCACATCTCCAAGGAGGCAGGATGACCTCCGGGGGCCAGCTTAAGGGCAGCCAACCGACTGCATCACACCGCAGAGCTCCGCATGTGCAGGGTGCTGCTGACTCCGTGCATTTTTTCCAAAAGTGCTTTGGTGTGGGCCTTTATGGAGACGTGTGCAGCAGATCACACCGTTGCTGTTTGCAACATATGTCTGAAGAGTATCAAGCAAGGCCAAAACAGCAGCCACTTGGGCACCAGTTGCTTGACCAAACATATGTTGAACTCCCATGCAGTCCGTTGGGAAGCGTACTTAACAGACCCACATCAAAGAACAAGACGGACCTCTCCTTGCTCCTCATCAGCTGGGATCTCCAACCCCACTATACCTTCAGTTCTCTCAGAAACATGCACTGAGAGGAATGAAGGTGTAGAATTTGGTGTGCCAAGTACTTGCGGGCAATCTGCTTTCGCTACACCTACATCCGATTGTAGCAGGCAAATTTCTCTACCCCAGTTGCTAAACCGGCGAAAGATATTCGGTCCCGGCCATCCACATGCCCAGCGGCTGAATGCTAGCTTGGCTAAATTGCTAGCACTCTAACTGTTGCCATGCGCTGCTTGAGCTGGTGTGCTTAGGGGACAGGAGCACTACACTGGGGCAGAAATTCTGTCAGCTCTGAAGGGATAGGCTCAGAGGTGGTTGACGCCACGCCAGCCTCAGGCAGGAATGGTGGTTTGCGACAGTGGCACCGACCTCCTCTCCGCCCTCCGACAGGGAACTTTACCCATGTTCCCTGTTTGGCTCACGTCCTAAATTTGGTGGTGCAGCAATTCTTGTGCAGGTACCCGGGCTTACAGAATCTCCTGAGGCAGGCCAGGAAAGTCTGTGTGCATTTCCGCCAGTCATATAATGCCAGTGCTCGGCTGGCTGACCTCCAAAAGGAATACAATCTGCCCAAGAACCGCCTAATCTGTGACATGCCCACCAGATGGAACTCAGCGTTGGCCATGCTGCAGTGGGCCATCAATGAGCACCTGTGTGACTATGGCACCAGGACAGGGTCAGGGGAGCTTGGCTTTTTTTTGCCACACCAGTGGCTCATGATCAAGGATGCATGCACTGTACTGTCACCATTTGAGGAGTCCATGAGGATGGTGAGCAGTGCATGCATCAGTGATACTGTCCCTCTTGTCTACCTGTTGGAGCACACGCTGCATGGAATAATGCACAGGGCACTTGAGGACTCCGGACCGAATGCCTCAGCAAACCTATGCTGCATGGCCTCCCTGATCCTGCAAAGCCTACGAAAGGACCATCGGTTTGTGGTATCAAGGAGGGGGATCAGTACTGGCTGGCAACCCTCCTTGATCTACGTTACAACGGTAAGGTTGCAGAACTTATCCAGCCGTCACAGAGGGAGCAGAGGATGAAACATCTTCGGGAGGTCTTGCAGAAAGGTTTGTGCAACACGTTTCCAGAGCCTGGGAGGTTACAAATTCCTGGTCCTGGACAACGTGTTGCTGAGGCTTTGGTCAGTCACAGAAGGAGCGGGGGAGAAGGTGGCTGAGAGATGCGTTCAGACAATGTTTTAGTCTGCAGCCCCAAGGTCTGATCGGTTCCAGCAACCATCACCAGCATCTGATTTACATGGTGCAGGAATACCTAGAGGAAAGATCAGACTTGGAGTCCTTTCCAACCGAAAATCCTCTGGGTTACTGGGTCTTGAGGATGGATCACTGGCCAGAGCTTGCACAGTATGCAATTAGCTACTGGCCTGTTCTGCATCGAGCGTTCTTTCGGAACAAACATTTAGTGCTGCAGGAGGCTTTGTAACCGATCACAGAGTGTGCCTGTCCACCAGCTTGGTTGATCGGCTCACCTTCATAAAAATGAATCAGTCTTGGATCACCAGCTACCAAGCACCTGATGCTGATGTAACCGAATAATTTTTTTATGGATGTGTCCGTGATATAATATTCTTGATATAATATTTCACAGCAAGGCCCGTTCCAGCGCCCACCAAGAGTAACTGTGAGGGCTTACAGTGTTCTGGTACCACCAACACCTAAGGCCCAAATTTCTGCAGAGTATATAGGGCAAGCCCCTACTTTCAAACATCCGACTTACAAATGCCTCCTCCTTACAAACGAGGGAGATAACAGGGAGTGAGAGGAAATCTACCCGTAGGAAGGGAAATTCCCTCCTGTGAGAGTTAATATGGGAAAAAGGAGTCTCCTCCACTGATGCTTTATCACCAATCCTTGTTTCCCTAAAAACCCCAAATTTTCAAAATCCAATTATCATTAGGACAGAAAGGGAGGTGAAGTCTTCTGAATAGGGGCACAGACAGCAAAAAAAATGTTACAGGAGTGATGATAACCCTTCCTTATGTTTTCCAAAAAGCTTAAAAATAGATTTTTTTTGACTGGAGCTACACTTACAAAATGTACCTGTTCCAAATTACAAACAGATTCAACTTAAGAACAAACTTACAGTCCCTGTCTTTCTTGGGACCGCCTGTATATACTGCTGTTCAGAGTATATATGGCCTGGGGGCCCCATGCCTTTTTTTTTTTTTTATTCCCCTTAATATCCATACAAGACCCAAAGGGCCTGGTAATGGGCTGGGGGTTACCCATGCTGTTTTTCTCAATAATTTTCATCTATATTGGCCGGGACCGGACATTACATTACAGCCACAAGCAGGTTTAAATTACTTTTATTCCTTTAGAAATGTCATTTTGTGCAGGGACTGTTCTAAACATGGGAAACACGTGCCACTTTACAGGCATACTATAGACACCCCCCAGGTACGATATTTAAAGGAATATTTAATTTTTATTTTTTCACTTTAAGCATCATTAGAATCATGCTCCCGAAAAAACTGCAGTTTTAAAAACGTATTTTTGCATTGATACATGTCCCCTAGGGCAGGACCCGGTCCCCCAATCCCTTTTTAGGCCAATAACTTGCATATTAGCCTTTAAAATTCACACCTTTGATTTCTCACGTTCGAGTCCCATAGACTTTAACGGTGTTTGAGAGTTTGCGTGAACTTTTGGTCCGTTCGCATGTTCTGGATGTGAACCGAACTGGGGTGTTCGGCTCATCCCTAGTCCTGAGAAAGAAAATCATTTCTTAATACAAGAGAGGTGAAGGCTACAAGAAAATCAGAAAAGCTTTACTTATCAGTCTTAATAAGTATATTATACTTATTATAGCAAAAGTGATACAAAAATTGGACAAAGATGGAATTGCAACCATCTTATAGAGACATCCAGGCCCTTCACAGGAGTTAACACCTCAACAGTAGTGTCTTCTGTACTCTGGAGTGATGAGACCAAGATAAATGTTCCTGGAACTGATGGCTCCAAAACTGTATGGCATCGCAAAGATTAGGAATACAAAGAAAAATGCATTGTGCCTACAGTGAAACATGGTGCTGGCAGTGTGCTTCTTTGGGGCTGCATGAGTGCTACTGGTGTCCAGAAGCTGCATTTAATTGATGGTGTCATGAATTCACAGATGCACTTCTCTATATTGAAAGAAAAGGTGGTACCATTACTCCATGCCCTTGGTTGTTGTGCACTTTTCCAATATGGCAATGATCCAAAACACACATCTATGGCCATTGTTGCATTTCTGAAGAAGAACAGGGTGAAAGTGATTCAGTGGCCAAGTATGTCTCCTGACATGAACCCAGTTGAACACGTATGGGGAATGCTGAAGAGACAAGTTCAGTATCACTCTCTATCCAGCATTCAGGCTCTAAAAGAGAAAATTAACCCCCATAGAAAGCCGTAAACATTTGTTGCCAACATCCCTAAATTGGACAAATAGGAGAAAGAGTAACCCCCAAGATACTGATGGAACTTTAAAGGCAACTTTCGTCAAAAGAGATAAACTTGTGTTATATAAAACATATACCCTGTTTCCCCGAAAATAAGACCTAGCGTGATTGCCGGTGATGGCTGCAATATAAGCCCTACCCCCCAAATATGCCTTTCCCCGAAAATAAGCCCTACCCTGAAAATAAGACCTACAAGGACTTTAACTAGGGCTTATTTGGGGGCCATCACCAACAATCACGCTAGGTCTTATTTTCGGGGAAACAGGGTAGCTTTTATTAATACATCAATAAAAAGGTGTAATACATTAGTGATATACATGATAAAAACAAGTCATCAACAATAAAACAGCTGACGTATTGGGGTATGTACAATATAGTGACACTGTCTTCTCTGTATAGCCGACGTATTTTAGGAAGGGTTTAATCTTTTCTTCATTTGTGAAGAGAAGAGAAGGTCTCAAAAGATAGAATTCTAAAACAGAGCATAGTGATTGTCAGATTAAGCCAAGGGAATAACACCATATACGTATAAAATAATTGCCAAGGTGGTTTGTATTAGCATACCATCCCCATGAGTAGCATGTGTAGATCATCAAAGCTGTATGAAGAAGATTCACTGTGCCACAACTTGAGGATTTCTCGGGTGCCCCCAAATGGACAGTTTGGGCCCCACATATTCCAAACACTGATCCCCCCAGGAACCACTGGGCGTAGCCATAGGTGGCCAGGTGTAAGCGAAAAAGGGGGAAGAAAGAGACCCAGGGATCTGGGGAATGGAGAAAGAAAAGAAGAAGAAAAAAAAACAGGCTCTAAAACAGGTCAGTCTTGATGAATGGAAAATATGCCACCAACTTGTTCATTCCATGCCTAGAAGACTTTGTACTGTCTTTACAAATCATGGCAGTCATACAAAATAGCTGCTGGCAGGTACTCAATGTATAATGGCATATTGTAAATTCATATATTTGAACATAAGTGGACTTGTAACAGCACAATGTAGACCATAATAATAATATTGCTAAGAGCAATTATTTATTAGAAATGCCTCATCAACAAGATAAAATTCATGATGGTAATAATAATAATAAATAAATAATAATAATAAATAATAATAATGACAGTTCATACATAAAGTAGAACATGATTGTCAATAGTACGGTGGAATCATAATAATTCATGGCATATGGATATTGAGTTGAGAGCTGATTGTATCAAAAATGTGCTGGTGATACATCATTAATAACATATTCATATACAACAAATTCCACATGTAAAAGCATAATACTAAAAAATAGCATCCTTGGGCTCAACACATTTCGTGGAGCTCAATCCACTTCCTCAGGAGCAAGATGCATATTACGTAAAAATTGGCTCACGGTTCAATACATGGTATTATGGAATGAGGGCAGCTTGGGAACTGTGGGAACATGAACTGAGGACTCCAAGGCAATAGTAGGAGGGCCTTATAAGAAATATGGGTCTTCATAGTGTAGTCAATGGTGGCATGGCTAGCAATCATAGGGGACTTTCTTATCTTGTGTAATATGACCGTGAGCCAAAGTGTAGTGCAGACTGTCCCAATAGTTAAATATTATATTTCTCCACAGTTCTCTTTGCAGCTACAATTGTAATGCTGTCCACCATTCAAACCTAGTCATAGAACCTTACATTTACAGCTAAAGTTTAGCTTAAAAATAATTTTTTAGCCCTACAGATTTAGTGACCCAATTTTTTTTTTCAAAGCTTAATTGAATAAGATGAAGTTAGAAGCTGATTGGCTACAATGCAGAGCTGCACCAGATTTCCCACTCTACAACTTTAGTAAATCAACCCCTATATTTACTTTGAGTAGCCAGTCATGTGCACAAGAAATGAAAAAAGTACAGTATTTTTGCTTGCACATATTGGAAATATAAAAAGAACACAGTGGTACTTTATTTGCTAAGCTTGCTAAACATTTACTTTTCAGGATGAAAAGTACTCCACTCCTTTATTACATCAACATCTATAAATCTGTCAGTCAGGGACAGACTAATAAAACAAGATTCGATATTGAAATAAGGTATTAATACAACAGGGTACAATTTATAAAAGTAAAATTTTAGGTAAATAGAAATTAAATTTGCTGTAACAAGCATTTATTTGTAACACAGAGAATCGATAAAACATATGTGTGAGTGGGAGTCCCTAATTTGCTTTTGAAAGAACATGCTGATTCTGACTTCAAATTTTTTTGCTTTAATTAATTAATTAAAAGACCTAAATAATGTTAAAATAGCCAAAAGTAAATGTGGTGGTTTATATCTTACATTTTCTCTACTTTATTCACATCAAATTTGTGTAAATGTTCTGTCAATCTTTCCCTCTACGATCAATTGACCAGTAGTGTCTCCTGGTCCCCAAAGCCATGGGGCTGTTGCTAATCGCATACATAATTCATCTTCTCTAGTCTTCATAAAATAGCTAATTGCTTACCTGCACCCCAGTGTCAGCTTGAATATCTTCCCAGAAGGCCTGATTCAGACATACTTTTTCATTATGTTTCCAAGCTTTCTTCTGTCCAGTTCCAACATGAGGTCATCTGTGTTTTAGATCATACTCAATCTGCTACTTGCAGTTCCTCCTTCCCTTGTGTCATTCATTTTCCCTCATAGTGGTTTCTGAATAAATAGGCAGCTAAAACCTGCATAATATTACAAAGTAAATATTAAAATATAAGACCTATTTTTTGTATTTGAATAAAAAGGACAAATTATATAAAGAAATTGTCATTGTATGCTTTTTATTCATCTGGATGCATAGGGGTAGATTTACTAAAGGCAAATAGACTGTGCACTTTGAAAAGGGAAGTTGCACTCTGCAGGTGCAGTTGCTCCAGAGCTTAGTAAATGAGCAGAAGCTCTGATGACTTCCATCATCCACTCATGTACAAGCAAAAATTCAGTTTTTTATTTTCCTGGCACATAACTGGATATTCTTTGCAAAGTGAAGCTTTACCTAATTTACTAAGCTTTGGAGCAACTTCACTTTGCAAAATGTACAGTACAAGCTATTTGCCTTTAGTAAATCAAACCCAAAGACTGCTATTCATCTGAAACTACATGGTAATAGGGATGATTTGGGTTCAGCAGTACCATGGGTGCATAGAGAACCCCGTTTGTTCCAGATTTGTGGACTTGATTAATTAATGGTGAATATTCACTGCAGCAATTCTTTGTAACTATAACTACTGTAACTATAATGCACTGCAAGGGCCTTTCAACATAGGTAAGTTGACTTAATAGAGTTATGTGCTGGCCCCCTCACAAAAGTGGGCGCACAGAGCAATCATAGTGACTGAAAGCCGCTGTAAGGATAGGGATAGGTAAAGCTGACAAATTGCATAGAGATAGAGTAGGGTTAGTTAGCAAACTAACAAGTTATACTTTAACTCTGATTGCTTTCTCTTGGACCAATAAACCCCTTTTTGCTTCTCTTTTTTGTTGTTATTGTTGTAGGAAGGTCTGGTGTGCCCAGGGCAAGACAAACTAATTTAAGCAGTTGGCTAGAAGCAGGTGAAAATGGAATAGGGATAGTTCCAGAGGGGCATCTGGCTGTAATGACAGACCTCACTGTCGGACTGGTAGTGTTAAAACAAAGACCCTTGTCTGATGTGTATAGTGTAGATGCATGAGTGTACTCCTGCACTCTACATTACTTACTATTGAACCCTGGTGTGTATAATGTAGATGCATGAGTGTACTCCTGCGTTATACATTACTTATTATTGAACCCTGCACTCTGTATTACTTACTACTGACCTCTGAACTCTTCAAACCTTTCTTACTTTTTGATGGGGTCTTGCTAGGTTATCTCCTTAAAAAAAAAGTGTGCTGCACCCCAGTTATCCTTGATCACTACCATGTTTTTTAGGTAAATCCCTACTTCTACCTAACCCTGGTTTAGCACATGTCAGGTTCCTGGTAAGAGATTGATGGAGAGATTAAAGGGGAACTTTGCTGGGTATGCAGTAATAAAATCGGGGAGATCTGATGTTAGAGCAGCCTGCAATATGCCGGGAATAAAAGGATTACAGGTATACCCCACTTTTAAGTACACAAGGGGGTTTAGTTACTAAAGCTGGAAAGTGCAAAATAAGGCTCACGTCTGCACAAAAATCAGCTTCTCCCACTGTTAGCTCAATTTTGCCATACCCACAATTTACTGCAGCACGCCACCTCATTCTTCTCATCTAGGTGACCACGGTGAGGGAGGGGGCCCTGCTAGGTAGGTTGTGTGGAACCCCATGATTTCTCATGGTGGCCCTGTGTAAAGATACCAAGAAATGTGTCTATGTCTGCACAATGAGGTCAGTTTTCAGTTTTTGACCATTGAATGAGAGGTATTTATACTAAAAATACAGTATATAAACATGCCTGAATTCATGAGGACCTCTTTAAAGATGGCAGAAAGTGATTAAGCAGTGTGTTTACACAAGATCCCTGATTATTTCTTTATACTGTATGTGTGCTAAAATATATTTTTAGTGCTTCAATATGTTAAACTCCTAACAAGCTGATCATAGCTAGTACTATTTTTGTAATAGTAAACCACCTCCTCACCTCCTCTGCAACATGTGTAAAGTTGGTGAATAACCATATGTATTAATATCCTGGAATGAAAAAAAGATTCTAAGTGATATAAAAAGTCATATTTCATTGAGGCAAAAATGTAAAAGAACGTGGATGCTAAGAAAATTCAAAGTGTTGATTTAGGTGTATTTTATGCATCATATTTTTTTATATTTGGTTTTTATTTTGCAACTTCTTGCTTCTTGAAATTAATTGTTTATTATGGAAAGTCTCCTAGCCTGTCAAAATGAAACAAAACAAAAAAAAAAAAACTCGACCAATCTTTGCTCTATGTTTGGAAAAGCCAAGACCAGTCTTTTTTTGAGAAACCACTGCTTTCTAATTCAGAAAATTCTTATTGATTGAGGGCTATTGCTATGCACTGGCACACGAGCATCAACATATACAGCAAGTTAATGTGAACTGATAAAAGGCAGGCAGTTAATTTGAATAGGTTGCCTAATATACCAGAACAGGAAATCAATAAATTAATTGTAATATTTATCATACAGAAAAGGTAGACATGATTAGTAACACATATGATAGTACAAATGGTTCACGAATATACATAAATATACCCACATAAAATGTATAATAATAAAATCTTATATACAGTTGTGCTCATAAGTTTACATACCCCGGCAGAATTTATAATTTATTGGCCATTTTTCAGAGAATATGAATGATAACACAACATTTTTTCTATCACTCATGGTTAGTGTTTGGCTGAAGCCATTTATTATCAGTCAACTGTGTTTACCCTTTTTAAATCTTAATGGTAACAGAAACTACCTAAATGACCCTGATCAAAAGTTTACACACCCCAGTTCTTAATACCATGTATTGCCCCCTTTAACATCAATGACACCTTGAACTCTTTTGTGGTATTTGTGGATGATGCTCTTTATCTTCTAAGATGGTAAAGCTGCCCATTCCTCTTGGCAAAAAGCCTCCAGTTTCTGAAAATTCTTGGGCTGTCTTACATGAACTGCACGGTTGTCATCTCCCCAAAGTGGCTCAATGATATCGAGGTCAGGAGATTAAGATGGCCATTCCAGAACCTTCATTTATTCTGCTGTAGCCAATGACAGGTTGACTTGCCTTGTGTTTTGGATCATTATCATGTTGGAATGTCCAAGTACATCCCATGCACAGCTTCCTGGCTGATGAATGCAAATGTTCCTCCAATATTTTTTGATAACATACTGCATTCATCTTGCCATCAATTTTGACCAAATTTCCTGTGCCTTTGTAGCTCACACATTCCCAAAACTTCAGCGATCCACCTTCGTGTTTCACAGTAGGAATGGTGTACCTTTTAATCATAGGTCTTGTTGACTCCTCTCCAAATGTAGCGTTTATGGTTGTGGCCAAAAAGCTCAATTTTGGTCTCATCACTCCAAATTAGGCATTTGAGGCTTGTCTCTGTGCTGTTTGGCGTATTGTAAGCGGGATACTTTGTGGCATTTGCGTAGTAAAGGCTTTCTTCTGGTGACTAGACTAAGCAGCCCATCTTTCTTCAATATGCATCTTGAAACAGCCACAACACATGTTTTCAGAGAGTCCTGTATTTCACCTGAAGTTATTTATGTTTTTTTCTTTGCATCCTGAACAATTTTCCTGGCAGTTGTGGCTGAAATTTTATTTGGTCTACCTGACCATGATTTTGTTTCAACAGAAACCCTCATTTTTCCATTTTCCTGATTAGAGTTTTATACAGTTCAACTACCTTTTCCCACAAATCTTTTGACAATTATTTTGCTTTCCCCATGACTCAGAATCCAGGAACGTTAGTGCAGTACTGGATGAAAGATGCAAGGGTCTGTTAGGAGTCCAGAAACTCATTGACCTTTTATACACACACATCAATTACAAGCAAACAGATCACAGGTGAGGATGGTTACCTTTAATAGCCATTCTAACCCCTTTGTGTCAACTTGTGTGCATATTATCCGGCCAAAATCACCAGGGTATGTAAACTTTTGATCAGGGTAATTTGGGTAGTTTCTGTTGCCATTATGATTTAAAAAGAGTAAACACAGTTGACTGATAACAAATGGCTTCAGCCAAACACTAAACATGAGAGAAAGAAAAGTGTTTGTGTTATCATTCATATTCTATAAAAAAATGCCAAGAAATCATAAATTCTGCCAGGGTTTGTAAACTTAAGCACAACTGTATATCCAAAATAAATACAAACATGATGAACATGATTGATTGTAACCATAATATTATACAATTGATTCAAAATTGTTAATAGCTGAAGGCACTGTGGGAACATCATCCCACTTGTATCATTAGATATGTTATCATATATCAATTGATTCATTCACATGCTAGTGGTGTGTTTCATATAAAATTACACAATCCCCCCAATCCCCTCTACCCCCCCTTTTTTCTATAAGAAATAGGGATGGAGACATATGAACTCTAGTATTCATTGCCTCATGTCCTACCATACTTTATTTTTATATGCCAATTACGGGATGGAAACACACACACTCATGTATTTAGTTATATGGGTATTCCCTGTCACATGCATCTGCCAATCTAGTTATATCTATCCTATTTGGGTCAATCTACCATGATCAGGTCTATGTTGGGGATGTCTCTTGTTTTCTTCATTCCCGGGAGCTGCGACGCGCACCGGGACCTCCCCCTCCTTTCCCGATCTAACCACATGTGGGTGGATGGACAGGTGCTCACTGCGTGTAAATGCCACGACCACACACCGCACCTGTGACGTCATCTGTGACTTCGTGTGTTGATGTGATCTTTTTCCATCTGCATGCACCACAAGGGAAGGTTAAGGTGCCTAACTATGAGCGCCATACCGCTCGGACATTGGCACCCCCTCCCCATTAGCACGCAGCGTGACGTTGGGGGGGTTCTGCGGTGTATACCACACCTCTCGAGCACACATCTTGTTCACCTTCTTCCCTCCTGTGACACCTTGTAACACATTGGAATATGCTTTTTATCTCAAGCTCCAGGTAATGTTTGGCATCACTTTTTCACCATTGGTCCCTTTGTGGTTATCTTTTTTCTTACTATTCGCTTTGGCGATGATACACTTAGGGGTATTACTCCACCCTTGGGCTCTTAGTCCTTGGTTCACTCTCTTCCGATTTATGGTTCCCCTCTTTTCCCCCCCATTCATCAGTTGTGTTAGTCACTCCATTGATACAATATTATATATATATTTTTTTTTCTACAAAAGCCTTATGGGTGTATACCCAACACCATTTATAATCACAGCTGGAGTGGAAACGCGTAGAGATTTTTACTAATGCTACGTCACAGCTATCATGTGGTTATCATGTGATTTTTACCTTTCTAGAATTTTGAATCAATTGTATAATATTATGGTCACAATCAATCATGGTCATCATGTTTGTATTTATTTTGGATATATATTTTATTTATACATATATATATATATATATATATATATACACACACACACACACACACATATATATATATATATATATATATATATATATATATATATACCATTTTATTATTATGGATTTTATGTGGTTGTATTTATGTATATTCATGAACCATTTGTACTATCATGTCTACCTTTTCTGTATAATAAATATTGCAATTGATTTATTGATTTTCATGTATGCCCCGTTGTATCATTAAATATGTTATCTTATAAAAATTGATTCATTCACATTCTAGTGGTGTGTTTCATATAAAGTCCCACAATCCCCCCAATCAGCTCTACCCCTCTATAAATAATAAGGATGGAGACATAGTAACTCTAGTAGTCGTTGCCTTATATAAAGCCCCAACATTCGTTCTTTTTATAGACCCAAAAGGTGTACATAGAATTTCTGGCAGCATAATGCATTTTAGTAAATTTCCATGAGCTGTGCAGCACTGCAATGCAGATCTATCAGCAAGCAGTGCTGGGGTGCCATTTATATTGAATAGCACTGAATTGTACAAACACATGGGTGCCTTAATGCAATGCAAGAATGTAAATGGCCCTTAGCAACCCTAATGCTATGTACACACCATAGGAACAACAAAACAAAACCGTGGATTTTTTCTGAAGGATGTTGGCCCCAACTACTCTTGCATACACATGGTCACACAAATGTTGTCGGAAACTCATGTCAAGAATGTGGTGACATACAACACGTACGACAAGCTGAGAAAAATGAAGTCCAATAGCCAATGCGGCTCTTCTGCTTGATTCCGAGCATGCATGGACTTTTGTGCGTCGGAATTGTGTACATACGCTCGGAATTTCCGACAACAAAACTTGAGAACCTGCTCTCAAACATTTGTTTGCGGAAATTCTGACAACAAATATTCTATGGAGACTACACACGGTCAGACTTTCTGACAACAAGCTCACATCCAACATTTATTGTCAGAAAATCCTATTGTGTGTACGGCCCATTGGACTAGTTTCACATGGGCAGATAGTTTGCTGCTATTATAGCTGGTTAAATGCCACCTGTGGATGCAGCAACACTCTATGCCAGTGATTCTCAACCAGGGTTCCGTGGAACCCTAGGGTTCCTCCAGAGGTTGCTAGGGGTTCCTTCAGCATTGGGCAATTTCTGCCTCTCAGATAAGTTCCCACTGACACCATTGATCTTTTTAGCTACCTGTAAGGACGTAAATCTTTCCAATGATCACAAGTTTAAGGACCATTCTTCTCACTGATCATCACACTAATGTATCATGAGTTGTAGATTTCTAATTTTTAGCAGACTTTCCTCGAGACCGGAGAACGATTTCAAGGGTTCTTCTGTGTTGAAAAGGTTGAGAAAGGCTGCTCTATGATATGATTACATACAAACTGGCTAATTAGCTGCAACCAGTTTGTGTGTCGCCAAACCTCCACAGAAACACTGACTCTGGATACACAGTGTCTGCGCTCAGGGTCAATTGGCAGCCCCATTCAAATCAAGCTACTTAGATGAGCAGTTACATGCGAACATCACCGGTGCCGGCCATTGATTTGTGCAGAGTACGGATATAACAGCCACCATAATGTTAGCCGATAGCTGCCTTCTCACTGCCTGTTTTAATGCTTAAACTACTAATCCAGTTGCAGTGCAGTCCCATTCAGTTGGATGGGTCATGTTGGTGGCGGTACTACCCAGGGAGTTAAAAAAAAAATCTGCAGTTACTAAGCAAAGTATGTCTGTGTTTAAGAGACTGGTCAGGAATGGGGTCACTTAACTGCACCTCAACATCCTTTTTTTACAGCCCCCCAAAAATTGTTTTTATTTGCAAATTCCTTTGAAATCGTTTTTCTTAAAGCGCTTGTAAAGTCACTAATCACAAATCCTGGAATCCCCTCTGTTACAGCGAGATATACTGTGCAGTGTATGTGTTTTTAAAAATTATGCCGCAAGATACCTTATTTTACAGTACAGCTGTGCGGTCACATGACCCTCCAGCACTCTCCTTCCCTCATCTGAGGACTACAGTGGGAGTGGCTGAGATTCCACTCTTTCATCAGCCGGGAGGAGAGGAGGAGAGTGGCGGGAGGTCACGTGGGTGCACAGTGGTGTTCTGAAATAAGGCATTTTGCTGCATAATTTTAAAAAAACAGACACAGTATATGCTGTAACAGAGGGGATTCCAGGATTTGTGATTAGTGATTTTATAGCGACAGCGGAATAGCAGAAAAAGGGGAGGGGCAGGGAGGAGATGGCTCACACACACAGACTCCTGAGCTGAGGGAGGGAAGAGGGAGAGACAGCAGATGATGGAGGCACTTAACCTGACCACGGTATCATGGATCAACAGCCATGATTACTGTGGTCAGGACACTAAGGAGGACACAGGAACAGGCAGGATCAACCAGGTATTTTACAGCATAGAGAAGGACAAATGACACCGCACAAGCACTATACTGTATATCCTGCTTTAAAGGAATAGTGTCATTTTTTTTTTTTTTTTTTTAGGTTTACAACCACTTTAAGGCTTTATGAAAAAAATTCAGCAGCTACAAATACTGTAGCAGCTGACTTTTAATAAAAAAACACTTACCTGCCAAGAATCCAGGGGCATCCTCACCCAGTATGGTCCTTTGCTGATCTTTGGGTCCCTGGTGCCAGCATGTTTACTAAGGGAAGCCAGTTGTGACTCCTTGTGGTTTCCCACTGTGCATGTGCAAGCGACGCTGCACTTTGAGATTGGTCCGGCAGCCTTCGGGGACCTGTGAAGTGTCCCTGAAGGCTACAGGAAAAGGAGAGGAGGTGAGCTTCCACTAAGATTGCCTACAAACTGGGAGTACCTATCAAAACCAAGTACCCATGCCATCCCAAAAAATAAATGCATCCAAAAATCATACAGGAGGGGGTAGAGGTGGAAAAGGAACTTCCCTTTTGGGTAAATTTCAGCTTTAAAGTGTCATTAACCACTTGGGATCCGCGCTATTGCCAAATGACGGCATTAGCGCGGATCTACTTTTCCGGGACTACGTCTATTGACGTCGTCCCGGGTACGAGCGGCCTGCGCGTGCCCTGAGGGGCGCGCGCGGCGCGCTCTGTGATCGGCGAGTCCGTGAGACTCGCCTGATCACCGATCCGTGCAAGGGGTCGATCCCGACCCCTTATCACGTGATCAGCTGTCAGCCAATGACAGCTGATCATGTGATAGAACGGAGCCGGTAATCGGCTATTATTCCTCCTCGCGCTGACAGCGCGAGGAGAGAAAAAAAAAGCCGATCACCGGCGGCCGTGATCGGGACATCAGTACAATACAGCTGACCACCTGCCCCCTGCCAGTGCCCACCTGCCCACCGCAGTGCCATCCTGAATAAAAGTAAGTGCCCCCCAGCAGTGCCACCCAGCAGTGCCCATAGTGCCCACAGTGCCACCCACAGTGCCACCCACAGTGCCATCCAGCAGTGCCACCAACAGTGCCATCCACAGTGCCCACAATGTGCCCACAATGTGCCTCAAAGGTGCTGCACCCCAGTGCCGCCCATCAGTGCCCAGCAGTGCCGCCCATCAGTGCCCAGCAGTGCCGCCCATCAGTGCCCAGCAGTGCCACCTATCAGAGCCACCTATCAGTGCCACCTATCAGTGCCCATCAGTCCCATCTATCAGTGGTACCTATCAGTGCCCATCCGTGCCACCCATCCGTGCCACTTATCCGTGCCACCCATCCATGCCATCTTATCTGTGCCCATCTTTGCCCATCAGTGCCGCCTTATCTGTGCCCATCGGTGCCGCCTTATCTGTGCCTATTAGTGCCGCCTTAACTATGCCTATCAGTGCCCACCAGTGCAGCCTATCAGTGCCCACCAATGCAGCCTATCAGTGCCCACCAATGCAGCCCATCAGTGCCCACCAATGCAGCCATCAGTGCCGCCTAATCAGCGCACTTCAATGAAGGAGAAAAATGACCCGTTTGCAAAATTTTATAACAAACTATTAAAACATGATTTTTTTTTTTGCATCTTTTTTTGTTTGTTTAGCAAAAAATAAAACTCCGAGCTGTAACTAAATACCACCAAAAGAAAGCTCTATTTGTGGGAAAAAAATGATAAAAATTTCATTTGGGTACAGTGTTGTATGCCCGCGCAATTGTCATTCAAAGTGCATCAGCGCTGAAAGCTGAAAATTGGTCTGGGACTGAGGGGGGTTTAAGTGCCCAGTAAGCAAGTGGTTAAACCCAAAAATTCAAATTTTAGTTACAAAAATATTTTATTGGAGTATGTGTGCTGAAGGTTTCTTAGAGTATTCTAAGCCCTTGTACACACGGTCGGAGATTCCGAAGGAATGTTTCTTATCGGACCGTCTTGTCGGATATTCCGACTGTGTGTGGTCTGCATTGGACTGTTCCCGTCGGAATATCCGACGGACTAACTTTTCCAACTTGCCGGTAAAATTTTCCGACAAAATGCTCCGATGGGACATACTCCGATCATGTGTAGCCTACTCCGACGGACAAAGTACCACACATGCTCAGATCAAATTCCTAGACCAAAGCTATTGGCTACTAGCCTGAACGTAGTCCCATCCTAACGAAATAACGTCATCACGTTATGTACAATCGGATTTTCCGACAACTTAGTCCGACCGCGTGTATGCAACATCACTTCCGGACCTCTTCCGCAATTAATCCGTCGGAATTACTCCGATGGATTTGGGTGTCGGAATCTCGTGTGTACAAGGGCTTAGAGTATTCGATTGTAAATACCTGGTGATCCTGCCATTCATATGAATTTCCTATTGCCAGTGGTAACTCTATGGAAGGCAATTCTTGTTTTGTGTTGCCACTGTCTGCCCATGTTTTATTTTCAGCCTAAGAAAACTGTTTGCTTTCTTTTGTCTACTGTACCCAGCTAGCTGCCCCATGTGACTCTCCAAAATGTCTTGCATTGGTGGCTTCAGCAATGTGATTGCCAGTACTTCCCTGCTGCTCCCCCTCTAGCCTCACCATGTTACACACCAGAACTTGCAGTGCTGACTGCATACCTCCCAACATTTTGAGATAGGAATGAGGCACACCTACTAGCAAACGTATGTAGACATAGAACACGCCTCCACCACACCTATTTAAAGGAGAATTAACCAAAAAAAGTTTAATTAGATTTACAAAGGCTTTTTTTTTTTACTAATATAATACCTTTATATTGACTTATGAAATTTACAAATGCAACAATTTAGAATTTGGATGAAAGGTTTAGCACTGGAAAACACATTTTGAAAGATAAAAAGTGCATTTTATATACAACGATATAGATCAGACCAAAATTAGGGACAAATGAGAAGGAAAGAGGGACAGAGGGACATTGCTCCAAATCAGGGACAGTCCCTCGAAATTAGAGACAGTTGGGAGCTATGCTGACTGTGAGCTCCAATACACTCTGTGGTCATAAAAGTTAAAAAAAGATAGAAACATTTAAAAAGCCAATCCTTAGTAATTTTTCTAATTATTTTGATTTTTTTAATTGATAGAGAGGTGGAGTTTATATTGCCCAACTTGACACACCTGTCACAATCTGCAATCTCTAGGTCAGCATACCCTGAAAAACAACCCATCCTGCCCTGAATAGTTTGCCGCTATAGCAACCTGCAGGCACCACCCTTTTGCCACACAGACTGTAGCCCGCTGGTGACAGCACTGATCTGCAGACTGACTGATCTCCCTCCCTGCCCTGGCCTGCCTGCTGCTTTAGCAATTCGAAGGACCTGTCCTTTTTAATGTGCAGCGCATGCTGGTAAGTGGAATCCACTAGTGACAGTTCTGGGGTACATCCATTGTTTTAGCCAAGTGAGAAGAGAGGATACCACCAGTGTTCTGCTGTCTAATGGTGACACAGGTAGCCTCCTTTCTTCTCTTTTTGGCTAAAACAATGGATGCACCCCAGAGCTGTCACTAGGGCACATACAAAACAATTGTTTCCTATGTGCTCTAGCAGTGACTAGCATTTATCCAGTGCAGAAAAGTGTCAGACGCCACACTATGTGTGAACGAGCCCTCAAGTGTATGTAAAGCCAATGCACCTTAGATTGTAAGCTCCTTGAGGGCAGGGACAGATGTGAATGTGTAATATACTGTAAATACAAAGTGCTGCGTAAATTGACAGCACTATATAAGTACCTGTAATAAATAAATAAATGCTTTTCTTGGTTTTGGAAAGACCGTTGTGAAGTTTTCTGTGTCTGTGTCACATTGGGGAGATTTCCCTTAATTTCCTGTCCCAGAGACACAGCAGAAAGTAAGATGAGAACTCTCAAAAGTGATAGGCTATTCCCTATTAGACAACTGTCACCAGAACACTTTTTATTGCTATGAATTATTCTTAAAACTGCAGGAAAAGGATGGAGTTAAACATTAAAATGAAAATGGCACAAGAAGAATTTCCCAAAAAATCTCAATAGTGTAGACTGTAGAGAAAAGTGAGAAATTCTAAAAAAGTAGTCATGGACATTAGTGGTGGATGCAGTAAAAACAGTGCCTCTCTACGGAAATGATTACCAATGTGAATAGTTCTACTTGGACCTTGAAGAAGGGGACATACCCCAAAAGCTTGTCCTGAAAAATTGTATGTTAGTGCAAATAAAAAAAGTATCATGGACAGTACTCAATAGTTCTACTGAAATCCAGTGTGCCTGCAATGCAGTACCTTACTTCTGACAGCAGGTGGCGCAGCTCTCCCTTGGTTGAAGCACACAGACTGTCAAGAAGTATAGAAGCGAAATTCTGGCAGACTGTGAAAGGTAAGTAGCTACTGATATGTTCCATGCTTGTCAAGCATTTATTTATAGACAAGTAAGTGCATGGAATGAAATATGTAAGTGCTACAGTAAATAACACTACACCCGTACAAATGAATACTCATAATTATTTAATACTATATTTAGTTAAGGCCTATACTGATTATACACACATCTTTTTTTTTTGTATTTCAGAGTATTTAATTTTTATGGTGCCACTCAATTTGCTCTGTTTTTTTAATTACATCCAAATTCAAATCTTTTTTGAACAGTGTTTCAATTGATTGATGTTATATTATCATATGACTTTGATTTTTTTTTTTTTTTATTTGATTATGCCATATATGCTACAAAACATTTCTAATATTCTTCCTGATTGTAAAGTGTTTTAAAATGCATGAACAAGTTTTATTTTTTTCCCTTGAATTTATCCGAAATTTCAAGTGACTGGATTATCGAGAGACAGTATTGAAACATGTGTGAGCACAATTAGGAATATCACACCTACTCTTTGATAGAAGGTTGACCAGATGCAAAATGCTGATGCACCCTGGCTGTGTCCCTAGGAAAACAGGTACAAAAATGCTCTCCATGGAGCAACAGCGCTCTCCATCCCAGTCTAAGCACACCGAGGCAGCATAAACTTTTTGCTTGTCCACTTTGAAGGCAGTATATTGGACTTGGTCAGTATCTACACAATGGTGGCTATTTACTAAAGCTGGAGAGTGCAAAATCTGGTGTAGTTCCACAAAGAAACAGCTTCCAGGATGTATTGCCAAAGCTTAATTAAACAAGATGAAGTTAGAAGCTGATTGGTTACCATTTACAGCTGTATCAGATTCTGAGTGCTCCAGTTTTAGTAAATCTCCCCGCAATGTGTGCACTATATCTATATATATTATGTTGAATGTATTTGATCATTCATTGCTTGCTCCTGCGTTAGAAAGTACCTCCATCAGTGTCTCATGTCATTATTATGCTTGGTTGAGGTTTTGGTAACCATATTATACTGCTGTATTGTCACTATAAAGATGTTTACAAGCCACATATTTTACTCTCCAATACTATTTTAAACGGATATGTGATGTAGCAATATGGACTACTACCGTAAAGTACAGTGATCCTCTGGCATTCCCATTCATTGCATGTCCCTCTAATGCTCAGTGTTATCAATTGACATCATATTTGTGAGCCAAACAAAAGGGATTGTGGGATGAGTAGTTCCTCAGACTGTCAATTGCTTTGCATAATTATGTGCTTGGACTACATATCCCAGGGATCTTTGCTACCATCAGGGAGATTGCTGGGAGTAGCTATAAAAGAAGCAAAAGCCAGCATGGAGCTCTCTTCCTCCTGGGCCAGATGTGAGACTGACCTCTCCGTGCATAGGGAGAGGAGTCGCGGCCTACCATGCGGTGTACCACTTTCCAACCCATACCAGAAGGGCCTAGCTCTGCCGTTTGTCATTGGACATCCATCCAGCACCACTTTGGTCGCCTGCCAGTCAGTGTACCAAGCTACACGAATCACTGTCCGGAAGACTTCCTGTGAGTCTGGCCATTGGTGAGAGGGCAATCGCCCAACCTTTACCCACCCTTTGTCACGGTTTCACTGGGACACTTTGCACAGACATGTCTACCCTAGGAATACTTTGCTGAACCTATGTGAACACAGTGCTTAGACATCTTTAGCCTTCCTCACTACAAGAAACCTATTGCTTCCCAGTACACCTAATTGAATTACAGTTAATGAGCTCCTACGTACTGGTGAAGACCATAATATCTGCAATGGGGACATTAATGCTATTACTGATACAAGGGCCATTATTTTATAACTTATAGAGGAACAAACAAATATACATGTGACACTGGTACTGAAACTGAAACTGAAGTCATAGCAGGGAAGCAGAAGCTGTCTCCAGGATATGCACGGAAAAACAAATGCAGGCGCCTCTGAGTTAGACTGTAAAGTATGTATTAATAAAGCCACTTAGTAACTTACATCAAGGTAAACAAGGATGGGTACATCTTTGAGTAAACGCTCTGTGGGGCATCCATCGCACTGGTCAGTAGAAGGTACGCTGTCTCAGCCACTCTGTGGGCTCTCCCGGCCGGCTGGAAGATGGTATGGTGGTGGAGAGCTGGAGAGGAGGCTTGGAACTCTTCCTGGACTGCAGCACTGGAGGGGATGACGTCACAGGCGTGATTGCGACATGTTTCCAGGCTGGTGCACCCTGGTAGTGGGAGGAATGTGCGCTCTTTTTTCAAACTAGTTCAGATGAGCTGAATGTACTTGTAATTACTAAGAAAAAAAGGGGAGGGGGCTTTTGGATTATAATTTGGAATATATGAAATACCATTATGTACAGTATATATGCATGTACCATTACAGTACATAATGGTATTTCAGATATACCTATTTTTTTCCCTTAATCATTATCACATATCGCTAATGTGATATAATTTCCATCTATATTACATTATATTTATTTCCATATCACAAATGCGTATTGCCATTGCCTTTTTGAATGCACATATGGAATATGTGGAATATACGTGTGTGTGTGTGTGTGTGTGTGTGTGTTTTTGCTTTCTTTTTATATCAGAAAATGTATTTTGCCTCTATCCATTTATTGTTTACTAAAAATGCTGTTGCAATATAAACTTTACACTCAATGGCTGTTACATATATATATATATATATATATATATATATATATTGTAAGGGATCTTCCCGGGGTAGGGTGTGTTTGGACACAGTTCACAGCAGACTTGGAATTTATAAAGCAGATCTTGGCGTTTATTCGTGGTACAAACAGTCCAGCAAACAAAATATACAGCAACACCGTGCTTTCTAAGTACAACAAAAATAAAAGTCCTAGCCCGGCTGGGCGCTTACTAACAGGTTCTGCTCACCTATCTGACACTTACAAACACAGCGTCTTTCGCCTGGATATCGCAGGGTGAGTTTTAGCTCCAGCAGTGGCTGTGCTTGCAGCTTCCTTCAACACACAGATTGTTCATTCCCTGGCTGAGAGCAATCACCTGCAGACCCTGCAGAGCCTTTAGCTTCCCAGGCTAATTAGGATCAAAGCTCACCTGATCCCAAACCCAGAACTGGATCGGGGGATGTGGAATGACAGGTCCCTCTACCAAACCTACCTGCCATTCCATATAAACCCAGGCCCGGCAAAATTAAATAACAACTCAGCAGCATATCGCTGCTGAGAAACTGATCCATCCTGGATTTACCATCTCACACTGTGTAGCAACCTAGGTGAGATGTACACCCCCTCGATCACTTCTCCAGTGACATGTCTACATATCCCCCCCCTCTTTTTCAGACCGGAGGGCTGAGCCTTTTGTCCCCACAGACAACTTACCCTTGACAATGCGTCAGCATTTGCCTGTAATTTCCCTGGCCTGTGTTCCACAGTGAAATTAAAGTTTTGTAGGGAGAGAAACCATCTAGTCACTCTTGCATTTCTCTCCTTGTTTAACTTCATCCATGTTAGGGGGGCATGGTCTGTCACCAACTTGAATTTCCTGCCTAGCAAGTAATACTTTAACGATTCTAGGGCCCACTTTACTGCCAAACATTCTCGCTCCACAATGGCATAATTTTTCTCGGCCGGGGTTAGTTTTCTACTCAAGTACGTCACTGGATGCTCCTCACCATTCACTACTTGTGAGAGTACTGCACCTAAGCCTGTGTTAGAGGCATCTGTCTGGACCAGAAATTCTCGCCTGAAATCGGGGGTAACTAAGACAGGTGGTTGGCACAAGGCAGACTTAAGGCTTTGGAAAGCCTTCTCAGCCTCTGGGGTCCACGTGACCATTGCTGTCTTTCCGCCCTTTGTCAAGTCAGTTAGTGGAGCAGCAACTGAGGCAAAGTTCGGCACAAATCTACGGTAATACCCCGTAATACCCAGGAAAGCTCTAACCTGTTTCCTTGTCAGGGGTCTAGGCCAATTCTGTATTGCCTCAATTTTATTTAGCTGTGGCTTAATCAACCCTCTCCCAATAATGTAGCCTAGATATTTGGCCTCTTCTAGGGCTAGAGCACACTTCTCGGCATTTATGGTCAACCCCGCATCACTTATGGCATCCAACACGGCCTGTACCTTACAGAGGTGACTTTCCCAATCAGGGCTAAAAATGACCACATCATCGAGGTAGGCAGCTGAGTAATCACGATGTGGTCGCAGAATCAAGTCCATCAACCTCTGGAAAGTTGCAGGCGCTCCATGTAACCCGAATGGCATCACTACATACTGGAATAGCCCATCAGGGGTGGAGAATGCAGTTTTCTCTTTAGCCTCACCAGAAAGTGGAATCTGCCAGTAGCCCTTTGTGAGATCGAGGGTGGTTATGTACCTGGCGTTACCCAACTTCTCAATCAACTCATCTACCCTGGGCATAGGATACGCATCGAACTTGGAGATCTCATTCAACTTTCTGAAATCGTTACAGAACCTCCAAGTTCCATTGGGCTTTGGGATTAGCACAATTGGGCTGGACCATTCACTCTGTGACACCTCAATTACCCCCAGAGCAAGCATACGTTTTACCTCGGCAGATACGGCTTCCCTACGTGCCTCCGGTATCCTATAGGGCTTAAGGTTTACTCTGCTTCTAGGCTCAGTTTCAATGTGATGATGGATGAGGTGTGTACGCCCTGGGAGGTCAGAGAACTTGTTTTTGTTTTTCTGTAAAAATTCCTGAGCCTCCTGTTTCTGTGACACTGATAGAGTATCACCTACCTTGACTGGAGGGATTGGTTGTGACAAATTATTAACAGTATTTGTCGCCACCAAGGATTCCCTGTCTTTCCAGGGCTTGATCAAGTTTATGTGATAAACTTGGAAAGGCTTCCTTCTACCTGGTTGGTGCACCTTGTAGTTCACCTCACTGATCTTTTCAACAATTTCATAGGGACCTTGCCACTTCGCCAAGAATTTACTCTCAACAGTGGGGACTAGTATAAGGACCCTATCGCCTGGGTTGAATGTCCTGATTCTTGCGGACCGGTTGTAAATTCTACTTTGGGCCTCTTGAGCCCTCTGGAGGTGTTCCCTTACCAGGGGCATTACAGTGGCTATACGGTCCTGCATTTGTGCTACATGCTCAATAACACTCTTGTATGGGGTGGACTCATTCTCCCATGTCTCTTTTGCAATGTCTAGTAGACCCCTAGGGTGATGACCATAGACCAACTCGAATGGTGAGAACCCTGTGGACGCTTGGGGCACCTCCCTAATAGCAAACATGAGGTAGGGTAATAAATGATCCCAGTCACGACCATCTTTTGCCACCACTTTCTTCAACATATGTTTCAAAGTTTTATTAAATCTCTCCACCAATCCGTCCGTCTGGGGGTGGTATACAGAGGTACGGATGTGTGAGATTTTAAATAGTTTGCATAACTCCTTCATTACTTTCGACATAAATGGCGTACCTTGGTCAGTTAGGATTTCTTTGGGGATCCCAGTCCTAGAAAACATATAAAACAACTCACGTGCAATTGTTTTAGATGCAGTGTTTCTTAAGGGTACAGCCTCAGGATAGCGGGTCGCATAATCCATGACTACCAAAATATACTGGTGTCCTCTAGCTGACTTTACAATGGGACCCACTAAATCCATGGCAATACGCTCAAAAGGCACCTCTATAATAGGGAGTGAAACCAAAGGACTGCGAAAATGTGACACTGGGGCACTAACCTGACATGTGGGGCACGACTCACAGTATTTTTTAATGTCATCATATATGGCCGGCCAAAAAAACCTCTGGAGAACCCTCTCTCGCGTTTTGTCAGTCCCCAAGTGTCCCCCAAGAACATGGTTATGTGCCATGTCAAGCACCTGACGCCGGTACGGCTTAGGTACCAGAAGCTGTTCCACAATCTCATCTTTAACCTTATTGACTCTATAGAAAAGATCATTAGTCACCGAAAAATGTGGAAATCTTTTTTCAGCATCTGGTTCCTGAGGTACCCCGTTCATAACAGCAACCTGCTCTCTCGCATTTTTGAGAGTGGGGTCCTGTAATTGTGCAGCCCCAAAATTATCGCTAGACACCTCTAAGTCTAGTATATTTTGCTCAGTGGGAGGAGCCTCCTCCTCCCCAGCCAGGACCTGCAAAGGAAAACAATCATTTTCATCCTGTACACTTTTATCATTCACAGTGGACAAGGCAACCACCTTAGAGGTATCCTCACTCCTTTTGGGGATTTTTCTTTTTTCCCAGAGAGCCCAGAATAATGGAAAATCGCGCCCCAATATTACATTATGCATGAGGTTTTTAACCACACCCACTTCATATTGTACGGTGCCTTGTTCAGTCCCGACTTTAGCCAGCACTATAGGGTACACTTTTGTATCACCATGTATGCACACAACACTCATATGCTTTTTAGACTCTAAGTCCCCAGTCACCAGGCTAGCATGCACCAAGGTTACGAGGCTTCCTGAGTCCATTAACGCTTTAACAGGAAAGTCATTGATTGTGATGTCGCAGATTTGCGGTTCAGTCTCTAGTCCAGGAACTGCAGCACAAGATGGTTCCGCAAATAGCGACTGACGCCGGCTAGCGTCACACTCCATGGGTTCAGTGGTAAGGGGGCAATGGGCAGACACGTGTCCCGCCTCATGGCATCTCCAACACTGGATAGGGCCTGGTCCCCTTGGCAAGGAGTCCTTTTTAGAGCCCCTTAGCCACCCGGGACCATCACCAGCCTTTTGTCCCTGAGACACCACTTGAGCCCTTTTCCCTCCATCAGCACCCCTCCACACTCCCCCAATAGATGGAAGTCTCTTACCAGCTGACGGCACAGATCTGGCGCTCCGGGGAGGTGAAGATGCTGCAGGAACATCACGGAGGTAGTCCTCAGTCGCCTGGAACCTCTCCACAAGGTTGACAAGTTCGTTTGCATTCTTAGGATCACCTTGTCCCACCCAGCGTTGCAGGTCAGTAGGAAGTGCTCGGAGGTAGCGATCCATCACGACCTTCTCTAGGATTTGTGCAGGAGTAGAAGTGTCTGGCTCCAACCACTTTCTTGCCAAATGGATTAGGTCATACATCTGGGACCTCGCTGATTTGTCCAGACTGTAGCTCCAGTTGCGTACCCTCCGGGCACGGACTGCAGTAGTAACTCCTAGTCGGGCAAGTATCTCCTCTTTTAGCCGAGTATAGTCCTTAACCTCTTGCTCACTGAGGTCATAGTAGGCCTTTTGGGGTTCACCTGTTAAATAGGGCGCAATTACCTCTGCCCACTCAGCGGCTGGTAACTTCTCTCGCTCAGCCACGCGCTCAAATACTGTTAGAAAGGCCTCAACATCGTCCTCAGCAGTCATCTTTTGCAGCGCTTTCTGCACAGTCCTTCTCCCAAAAAAAATCTCTGGAGCGGCTCCCATCACTGTGGGTGGATTAGCAACCACAGGCGCCTCTCGAATTGCTATCAGGTGCTCGATAAGTTGTTGTTGTGCAGCCATGGACTGTTCATGTCGTTGCTGTTGTTGCAAACTCACTTGCATAAACTGCTTCAGCATCTCCTCCATGTTGCTGGACTGTTCTTGGAGTGTAGTTGCAGCTTTCACCCAAGACATAAGCAGCTGTAGCCAAGTCTGTCCACACCGTTGCCCCTAGCAACCGTGTTGCCCGCTACCTCCACCAATTGTAAGGGATCTTCCCGGGGTAGGGTGTGTTTGGACACAGTTCACAGCAGACTTGGAATTTATAAAGCAGATCTTGGCGTTTATTCGTGGTACAAACAGTCCAGCAAACAAAATATACAGCAACACCGTGCTTTCTAAGTACAACAAAAATAAAAGTCCTAGCCCGGCTGGGCGCTTACTAACAGGTTCTGCTCACCTATCTGACACTTACAAACACAGCGTCTTTCGCCTGGATATCGCAGGGTGAGTTTTAGCTCCAGCAGTGGCTGTGCTTGCAGCTTCCTTCAACACACAGATTGTTCATTCCCTGGCTGAGAGCAATCACCTGCAGACCCTGCAGAGCCTTTAGCTTCCCAGGCTAATTAGGATCAAAGCTCACCTGATCCCAAACCCAGAACTGGATCGGGGGATGTGGAATGACAGGTCCCTCTACCAAACCTACCTGCCATTCCATATAAACCCAGGCCCGGCAAAATTAAATAACAACTCAGCAGCATATCGCTGCTGAGAAACTGATCCATCCTGGATTTACCATCTCACACTGTGTAGCAACCTAGGTGAGATGTTCACCCCCTCGATCACTTCTCCAGTGACATGTCTACAATATATATATATATATATATATATATATATAGATAGATATAAATACCAGTACCTCCAACTCGCCTGTGACGTCATCCCCCTCCAGTGCTGCAGTCCAGGAAGTGATCCAAGCCTCCTCGCCAGCTCTCCACCACCATACCATCTTCCTGCCGGCCGGGAGAGGCAGCGTACCTTCTACTGACCAGTGCAATTTATGCCCCACAGAGCGTTTACCCACAGATTCCTTCCTTGTTTACCTTGATGAACGTTACTATGTGTTTTTATTAAAACACACTTTACAGCTGAAAGTAGGCACTAGAGTTTTAGCAACATGGAAAGCTATTGCCAGTAGATTCCCCCAAGCTATCCAAATGTTCACTGAATATGGCTGTTCGCCAATAGGCCCATTCACCTTGTGCAAGTTCATCCTTTTGTAAATAAGGGGAATGTGACTATGGGCAGGGCATATACCATAGAATCATATTCAGATGAATATTAAAAAAAAAAAAAAAACATTACTGGGCAAATTGCAAATTTTGTATAGTGATCAGTTCTATTGTCACACATTTTTGAAATCCAGATGGCTAGCATAATGTCCAATGCAGTTACTACTATCTTAGGTTTAACTTATCTTTCAGAAACTACAAGTGAGGCCCTACCCAGCAAGGTAAATAAGTAACATTTATTCAACTGATGGTTGCTAAGCAGCCCCGCAAACATATCATCATTGGATTATGATTTTTATGTTGTTAGAATATATCCTGAGCAATAAATCCAAATGAACACAGTACTAAGTCAGGTTTCTTTAGTGCTTACTGTCTATATGGAAATTAGCAGTGCCAAGAATATTTCCCTGTAGCTACAAATCTAAAGGATAATTATGTCTTAGTCAAGCATTCATGTTTTAAGAATGGCAGTAACTTAGTGTAAGTTGGGTGTTTTTGTTCCTGTTGTTTGAAGCTATAGTGATGAGGAAATTTCACTGTGAACTAGCAAGCATTTTGTATATGTGTTGAGTGATTACTCTGGAAGGACTCTTCTTGGATAAGTGAATGTATGGAGAGAATTATAGATTTGTACTCGGGGGCGGACTGACCATTCGGCCATTCGGGCACTGCCCGAGAGCCACTGGCCACTAAGGGGCCCCATCAGGGTTGCCAGCCTCAGTAAAACCAGGGACAGTATGTAAAAATCCAGAGATTATAGCTGCCCCACCTCTTCAGTACCTTCTCAGCCAATAGAAACATGTCTGTGTATACTGTGTGATTGTATACTGTGTGGCCCCATAATCTCTGATTGCCTGGGGGCCCCATAATCTCCTATTGCCCGGGGGCCCCATGAGTTGTCAGTCTGCCCCTGTTTGTATTGAACTGCAGTTTTCTCTAAATAGCAAAATGCAACTTTGAACAGTTAAGTATAATTGGATTGCTAAACAAGTGTGGACTAGCTAGCAAAAAACTTTTTAAAATAGTATACGTATTACTGATTAACACAGTGCATAAACTTGCTGATCTTGCCAGAAATCTTGTAAGCTGATAATATCCAGTGCTCCCTGCCTTGCAGCACTCTAGTCAATAACAATTGTCTTCATGGACTACAACCCCCCCCCTTTTGTTATGGAGAAGAGGAGATAAGTGTACTGTAGTCCTGTACTAAAATGACAGCTCTGTTCTTCCATATATGCAGTACAAAGCATTGTCACACTATCACCTTGTAAAACAACCTATGTTTGTATAGATATAAAATGATAAACATGAGGGAAAAGGTATTTATAAGTGATCACATTCCCTCTGTGCTCAGCTGCATATGAGCTAGGGGTAGGAGAAGCAACAGCACACTAATCTTCCCAGTAAAAAGCTGTGCGGGTTTGGGGGTGGGCGTCAGAACAAGTCTGATCATTGAAGGAGAGAAGTCTGAGTCACCAGCATAGCTGGAGAACTGACCGCGCTGTGTTCTCCTGCCCGGTGTGGTCAGTTTGTAATAGGAAAGCAGAGTGACTGGCAGGAACACCAGGGATTTCATGCAAAAGAAGCAATACAAAGAGAACAGGATACTTTTTCATACAAGTACATGGTACAGCAGGCACATATCAAGAATATTAAATGTTGGGTTTACATACTCTTTAAATATGTTAGATGAAATTAATGAATATTTATCAGAAATGTAAAAATTGCTCTGGTTCTTAAGGGGTGTATACTGGCAACAAGAGCTGAAGTGGCTAATTTTCATTACTTTCTTATACAATGGAACAGTTGATTAAGCTCTATATTGAACAATAGAACTGTTATAAAAGAGTGGCAAGGATTATCTTTGCAGAATTAAACTATTTCATATGACCTAAATAAAGGGTGTTATTTAATTTATCTATGTTATCTATCAAATCCACAGATAATTATTGCGAATAAATGATAAATGTATAGGTCGATTGCATTCTGATATAGAGCTTATATAAGAAGGTAATAGATTTAATAAAGTAAAATAAAAAAAATAAAAAAGAGAGAAGGAAAAGGGAAAGAAATAAAATATGAAATATGAGACTGTTCACAAGTTCTGACCAGGCACCAATGCTGTATATATCATAGTAGTTCAATAAGTGAATGGAAGAGTTAATTCTAGAATCAGTTAATCAGTTACCATGGCATAAGGACCAAATTATTAAAATTTGGAGGTAGGTGGTAATTTATCCATGGGTTCCATATTTTTTAGAATTTTGGGATTTGGTTACAATCGATAGCTGTCATTTTGGCATGAGACATCGCTGTATTCATTGTTTTTCGTTTCAACCAACATCAATGATGGCAATTTCCACACTTTTGCTATTGTTTATTTAGCAGCCATTAAAAGTTTCACAAAAAGCTTAAAATGTGAAGAAGTTAAATATTCTGGCTTCAAATTAAGTAGTGCTGTGAATGGGTCCGGTTGTATCAATGTTAGGAACATTATAGAGGCTAATTAAAAAATTTCTTTTCAGAAGGAGTGAGCTATTGAACATGTCCACCAAATATGCAGGTGCGTACCTATTTCTGAATAGACCCTAAAACAAAGGGCTGATTGATTGGGCGCATAGTTAGCAACTCTGGCAGGTACGAGGTACCAGCGGGTGAAGACTTTATCATTTGTTTCCATCACCAGAACATTGGGTGAGGATGTTTTAGTAGTTAACCAGATCCTGGACCATTCAGCGTCATCCAGTTTACATCCCAGATCTTCCTCCCACTTCTGAACATACTGTAAGTTAATTTGTCAGGCTTAGAAGTTGCCAGAAGTAGAGTATAAAGGGATGAAATAATTCCCTTAGCAAGTGTTTTTTTTTTTACACATTGATTCAAAACTGGAAAGGTGAGACAAGGGTGTTTCAACATTTATGAAGGTTGTGAAGAAATTTTTAATTTGGAGGTATCTGAACAGTTCAGTTTGTGGTAAATCATAACTTTGCCTAAGTACTGGGAAGGATAGATAGGATTTAAGGATTTAGAAGTGACAAATTCATGTAGTGTTAGGATTCCAGGTGTTGACCAGGCTTTAAATGATTTAAGGTATATCCAAGCCGGATAAAAGGCAGGATTTTTGAGAAAGGATAACATAGGATTATGTCGTGATTGTAGTTGGTGTTTAGTTTTAAGGCTGTTCCAAAGGGATAGAAAACGTTTAGTTATGGGATCACGTAGTTCACTTCGGTCTTTGGGTTGTAGCCACAATAAGTTAGAAATCGATAGTGGGTCACACTCTGATGCTTCCATTAATACCCACTGTGGAATTTCCCATTCTGTGTGATATTTGGGAAGACTGGCTAAGTGAGCGGCTTTGTAATAATTTGTAAAATTGGGGAAACCAAGATGTCCGTTGGATCTAGGAAGATGTAATGTGTGTGCAGGTATGTGTGGTCTGACAGGACCCCAGACAAATGTAGCTGTTCTTTTTTGCACCAGTCTCAAATAGTATGATGGTTTGGTATTGGTAAGACTCTAAACAGATATAATAATTTTGGTATAATGGTCATTTTGGTAGCGTTAATCCTTCCTATCCAGGACAGTGGGAGTTGAGACCATTGTTTCAAGTAATTTGTGATCTTTTTCAGTAAAGGGGGGGTAGTTGGCTGAAAATGAATCTGTATGTGAAGCTGTTAGATGAATTCCTAGATATGGAATAGATTTTTCTGCCCAAATAAAGAGAAGTGCAATTTTTGCTGGAGCCAGTTCTGCATCTGGTAGTGATATATCAAGAGCAAGACATTTCTTAGGATTAGCGGAGATGACCTCGAACCTGTTGAGAATAGGTAGAAGATTAGGGCCTGAGATTTGCAGGGATGACAAAAAAAGAAGAATATCATCTGCAAACATACAAAGTTTGTGTTGTAAACCTCCAACTTTGATGCCAGTTATTGTAGGATTGATCCTAATTTGTTGGGCTAAAGGTTCTAAAATAAGGGCAAATGAAAGAGGTGACAATGGGCAACCTTGTCTAGTGCCTCTTTGGATGTTAAATGATTCAGATTTGTTCCTTCTCCTCCAGGAAACTCATTTTACATCCGACACGATCCCACATCTCCTTCATAGGCAATACCCTACCTGGTTCCAGAGTACCAACCCCTCAGCAAAATCCAAAGGTGTCTCCATCGCCTTTCATGCCTTGTTCACACCAGATGTGCTTGACCCTTATATTGACCCGCGAGGGAGATTTGTCTTTCTTAAATTGTCATACATGACTATGATATACACAATAATCAATGTATATTCTCCAAACCAGGACCAACTGCAGTTGCTCTCCTCGGTGACCTCACGTCTGAAGCACTTCGGCACAACCAACATGATCCTGGGAGGTGACCTCAATGCCGCTCTGATACCACGTCTGGACACCTCGACAGGTAAGTCCTCAATTTCCCAAGCATCTCTGACCAAAATCCGCTCATTACTCACTGTCTTATCCCTAGTTGATGTGTGGAGAACACTACACCCCACAACTAAGGATTACACATATTAATCTCCCACACACTCCACTTACAGTAGGCTAGATTACATCTTCATCTCTCAATTCTTACTGGAATACTCCCCCACAGCATCCATAGGCTTAACCTTTTGGTCCGATCATGCCCCCATTCATGTGAGTTTGGGAAACATACCCACACACAGAAAGAGATCATCATGGAGACTGAATAACAACCTCCTTTATGACTCAGTATGTACCCAAGACATCATACAGTCAATCAGGAACTTTGTACAGGATCACGCACACGACAACACCAACCCGCTCACAAAATTGGAGGCACCAAAATGTGTCCTCATGGGCAAATTTATACAACATGGCTCTCGTCTTAAACGGGCACGAACCGCAGACATATCGCGCCTTCTTGACATTATAGTCTCCCTGACCCCAATACACTTCTAGAACTGACCATCGCCAGAAGAGACCTCCTACAAATTTTTGCAGAACGCTCCCTGATGTCAAGAGATAAGGGGCGATTCGCCCACTACTCTCAAGCCAATAAATGTGGCAGATACCTCGCAAGCACTCTCCAACTTCGACAGGCAAAGAAACCCATCCCCCTATCAATTCCCCCACGAAAGGGAAAATACAGACTAACAAAGATATTGCCGAAGAGTTTCATCACTATTATTCCACACTTTACAACCTCAACCCCCAGGTAACATTGACCATACCCCATACAATCAAACCAACACAAGACCTACTTACATATATTCAAGAAACTGTTCTGCCAACTATTCTGGCCTTGGACGCGGGGGAATTGGACTCCCCCCTTTCCGAAGCAGAATTTCAACTGCCCATGACAATTAAAAAAAACGGCAAGAGCCCCGGCCCGTATGGGTTTTCTCCGCATTTTTATAAGACGTTCCCACTACTGCTAGCCCCCCTTATGGCAAAAGCATTTAATGCCATAGATGACACCCTCACCCACTCTCCTGCCCTACTCCAAGCCCAAATAGTAGTTATCCCAAAGCCAGGTAAAGTTCCCTCTCTGTGCTCCAATTACAGACTGATATCCCTCCTAAACATTGATTTGAAACTATTTGCCAAAATCTTAGCTAATCGCCTTTCACCACTACTACCCGAAATAATACACAGAGACCAGGTGGGCTTTGTCCCTGGATGCGAAGCCAGGGACAATACCACCAAGACTATACACCTGATAGCCTACGCACAAAAGAACCACATACCGACTTGCCTTCTCTCCTGCGAGGCAGAGAAGGCCTTTGATGGGGTCAGTTGGCCCTTTCTCCAAGCCACCCTCTCCCAGATAGGACTAGGCCCAAACATGCTCTCACGCATCATGTCCTTCTACTCCAAACCCTCAGCTATGGTCCTAGTGAATGGAACCCAATCAGAAAAGCTTGTGATTTCCAATGGAACCAGGCAAGGCTGTCCCCACTCTTGTTTGCCCTGGTAATTGAGCACTTAGCCCAAGCCATCAGAGCCAACTCAAATATACAGGGTATACAAACCCCCTCCTCTCAGTGTAAACTCTCTCTCTCTACGCGGATGATCTCCTCCTCTGTGACCCAACCCCATATCAGCATCCCATCCATACTTACAGAGATACACAGGTTTGGCTGTTTTAGCGACTATAAGTTAAACATCTCCAAAACAGAATCACTGAATCTCTCTTTACAACAATCCACCCTCTCCTCCCTTAAAACCAACTTCTCCTTTCAATGACAAGTGAAGTCCATATCATACGTAGGTACAGCCATCCCAACGCACACCACAGATATATACGCACTTAACTTCAGCCCATTACTCACGAAACTTAGGCACCTCGCGGAAAATAGAATGGAAAGACCAATGTCATGGTTCAGCCGCATAAACGCACTAAAAATGGATATACTCCCCAAACTTTTATACAGAATTCTGGAGACCAGTGTTGACGTATGATAGAGTTCAAAATCCAGAAGGCCTCTCCCTCCTTTAGAGGTATGGGAACATAGGAGCCTATGTTTCAGTCTTGGGTGATTACCCTTCCAAACAAATCTGATGGCCATGGAGCATAGCGTACAGAAGAAGGTGAATGGGAGGGCAATTGGTAAGGCCTGAAAAACTTTTATACTATTTCAGGTCTTACCAATTGCCCTCCTATCCGCCTTCTTCCATACGTCAACACCGGTCTCCAGAATTCTGGAATGGTTGCCCCTATTCTTTAACTAAAGCCTCCACCTTGGTAGAACAAGATCTTTCCTCGGTCAACCTCCGAGCACTTCTCTTTGGTCATGAGCGGACCCACAAATCCCTCCCAACATTATCTCCCCTCACTAAAGATGCGCTCACGATTTGGTACCGCAGAAAGGAGGGCTATGCATTATCCACTGACCCGTGCCCACTTACCCCGCTATTTGACAACCCAGCCCTACCGGAAGGTAGGTCGATGCAAACTCTATTACTCTAACTACAAGAGAACCTCCTGGCCCACAGCACAGCAATTTGTCCACAGTACCTTGGGCACCTTTGTAACAGACCAAACCACTACAACCTCCAATATAAGATGGCTTACCCGTTTTCATCTGTCCTCCTACTGCAAGAAACTTCATAATTCCAAACAGATCCATAGACCTCTAACAAGCTTTGAACATTTATGCACACTTCCAGAAACCGCCAGACACACCCTTTCACTGATCTACAAAATGATACTAGACCAAACTCACGGTACCCTACCGAACTACACGAAAACCTGGTCAGATGAGCTGGGGAGAGACATATCAGATGTAGAATGGAGTAAAGCCTTTCTCTTTACCCACAAGTCATCTATCTCGAGCTACACTCAAGAGAAAAATTGCAAGCTGATATCTAGATGGTATCGAGTGCCAACCAATCTCAGGATCATATTTCCCTCTGGCACCGACATCTGTTGAAGATGTAACTCTGCAAAAGGTAAGTACAAACACATCTGGTGGGATTGTGACAGGATCCGACCATTTTGGGCTCAGATCTTCCAAATCTACACCGGAATATATGAAAACCCCTTACTCCCTCCCCTTCCATTGCCCTTCTCTCCATACTACCTGGTACTGTCAAATCCCAAAAACACGGCCTCCTGAAATATTTCCTCATTGCAGGTAGACAACTAATTCCTAGGCACTGGAAAACATCCGATCCCCCACCTCTTATAGAATGGATGAACGAGATAAACAGTATCATGCTTATGGAGGAGATGCAAGCCAAATCCCTAGATAGATATGCAAAATTTTACTTTATCTGGAGTATATGGAGGAATTACTCTACCTCAGATAAACTAAAACATAGACTCTCAAAAGCTACTACCCCTTGATTAGACAACCCACCCCCAAAACGGTGTCCTGGTACCACAAATTGGTAACACCTTGTTGGTTAGAGGCTCTCCACCTGCCTTCCCTCCCCTCCTTACTTCTGCCTCCCCCTTTTCTTCTCCTCACACTATCCTTCCACTCTATCTTTCTTACTTTAACTAATACGTTTAGCTTACTTTATTAATGTACAATGTAAAAAAAATTAGGTGTGGAATTATTGGTGAAATTTGTTTCTTGTAAGCATACTACATGCGCTTTCCGTGTGTGGAAAGTGCGAAATGCTTTGGTCCTTTTCTGCAGTACATTTATACCCTGAACATTCAGGGATAGAATATTTATTGGTGCCATGGTAATTAAGAGGGTAAAACTTACCGAAAGATATACAATTCTGGCTTGGTGGAGTGACCTGCGTGAACTTAAAGGATATGAGGGACAAGATAAATCCAGTGAAATTTATTATCACAATGTGGCGACTTCCCAATCCAACTCTCATGGACAAATTGGACTGAGGAAAGTAAAGAGTAAGAGAAATCCAGGACAGTCTGGAGAGAAGCAGTAATAAACATATGAGATCACAAAATATACTTTAAAAATGGAAAAATAAAAAGATTCAAAATTTACCTGTGATGAGGGACAAAATCCTCCATCAGGGGACAAAGGGCCTTCATTGGGCACCCACATACTATATGTGGGAACACGAGGAAGGTGAGGTGGGGCACACAGGATTTCCGCGTGGAGGAGAACCACCTCATAAGAGGATAAAAAAAACATTGCAAGGATGTATATATATATAAACCCATAAGGCACTCCGGGTGTTAAAGTAATGGATATTTTTCAACAGGATAGGAACTAGATGATACATGTATTAGATACCAACTAGAAAACGAAATCTATCTAATGCTAGGAAATAAAGAGGGAAAGAAAACTCTAGTATAAGGAACTATTGCTACCTGACTTTTATTTGACAATTTAATTGACAGACAACAAATAATGTAGGTCAGATTAAAAAGGTAAAGCTAAAACTTAGAATTATAACTTTTACTTTGGTTTTAAATATAGAAATTTTGATATGGATTTGTATATTATATCCAATTGTCTGGACATAATATATTCATTTTCATCCATTGAAAGGGGATGATTACTCCACCCGGAATTGAATTCAAACTTTTATAGAATAAGAGGGAGACTTAAACTAGTTTGTTTAAGAATAGGAGTCAGAGAGTCAAACATGGCAAAGTTCTTCAGAGATACTGCCAATTTGTAAGCATAGAGGAGTGTGCTGTGGAGGTATTCCATCATTCCAATTTTCTTGGCCCTGAGGTGGGGAAGCAAAGCAACTTCTCTTGTGGGAGTGATGATTTCCGTTTTTCCTCATGGAATGGGATGTGTTTCGTATAGAGCATGGGTCTCAAACTTGTGGCCCTCCAGCTGTTGCAAAACTACAAGTCCCATGAGGCATTGCAAGGCTGACCATTACAAGCATGACTCCCACAGGCAGAGGCATGATGGGACCTGTAGTTTGGCAACAGCTGGAGGGCCACCAGTTTGAGACCCCAGGTATAGAGGAAGCAGAAGCTGATCTTTTTCGCAAAGCAGTAGCAGTAGGTGAGTCATCTACTCAGTGAAGGACTTGGAGGGTTTATTGAAGTTCTCCCGAGGATCTACAAATATATTTGGACCCTTGGTGGGTAAAGTGTATGGAGAATGGGAAACCCCATTGGTAAGTTATGTTGTGAAGCTGTAGCTCCAATAGTTGAGGTTTCATTTCTCGCCTTTTGGATATGACGAGCTGAGTGAGGTCCGCAAAGAGCTGGTAATTGTATCCTTGAAAGATTAAGTTTTTCTTCTCTCTGGTAGCAGTTAGGAGCTGTTCCTTTGTTCGATAATAGTGGAACTTTGCCATTATGTTACATGGAGGACTGTCTTTTTTTTGGGGGCATAAGTGCCTGATGCACTCTGTCCATTTCCAATCTTTCTAATGGTATATCTGGTTGCAGTTCTTGAAATAGCCCAGTTATGGTAGAATGCAGGTCTGTGACCATCTTCTGGCATGGTTCTCATAATCTTCTAACCTATTCTGCAATGCTAGACCACCTCAAAGAAGAAAATATATTTCTGTCATGTAATTTACAGCAGAATTTGTCATCAACTCTAAGTTCCAAGGCTGCAGTGTGGTGTCCCAACTCTAATTTCTTTAGTTAGATTTTAGGTTATTTGTTCTGATGTCTGTTTTAACGCTCTTTGTAGCATTTTTTCAAATTGTTTTAAGAGGCCAGGGGAAGCAGTGGCATCCTGTAAGGATTTCTGTGACAGGATTGCTACATTGAGACTTCACAATTATAAGGTGCAATCAACCATAAAATGTTCATATGATGGGAAGTAGTTCAACAGGCATACAATAATCTCATGAAGAGTCAAAAAACTAGACTATATATCACCCACTATATATAATATAAGCGGCTTCCTATGAGTGAACGCGTAAAAGAGGAGGAACCAAGAGTGCGGTAGGGGACCCAAAAGGAGGAGGATCTGGGCTGCTCTATGCAAAGCCATTGCACAGAACAGGTGCATATGACATGTTTATTAACCACTTCAGCCTTGGAAGAATTTACCCCCTTCCTGACCAGGCCATTTTTTGCGATACGGCACTGCATTGCTTTAACTGGCAATTGTGCGGTCATGCAACGTTGTACCCAGACAAAATGTATGTCCTTTTTTACCCACAAATAGAGCTTTCTTTTGGTGGTATTTGATCACCACTATGTTTTTTATTATTTGCGCTAAACACAAAAAGTGACAATTTTGAAAAAACAATATTTTGCCATTTTTGCTATAATAAATATCCCAAATTTAACCCTTTCATGACTAAGGCTATTTTTGACATTTGGTGTTTACAAGTAAAAATCCATATTTTTTGCTAGAAGATTACTTAGAACCCCCAAACGTTATATATATTTTTTAGCAGAGAATCTAGAGAATAAAATGGCGATTGTTGGAATATTTTATGTCACACGGTATTTGTGCAGCGGTGTTTTAAACGCAACTTTTTGGGAAAAGGGACACTTTCATGAATTAAAAAAAAAAAAAACAGTAAAGTTTGCCCAATTTTTATGTATAATGTGAAAGATGATGTTACGCCAAGTAAATAGATACCAAACATATCATGCTTTATAATTGCATGCACTCATGGAATGACGACAAACTACGGTACCTAAAAATCTCAGTAGACAACGCTGTAAAAATATTTTCCGGCTACCAGGTTAGAGGTACAGAGGAGGTCTAGTGCTAGAATTATTGCTCTCGCTCTGATGGTCGTGGCGATACCTCACATGTGTGATTTGAACACCGTTTACATATGTGGACGCGACTTTCGTTTGCGTTTTCTTTTCGTTTTTCTTATTTATTTTATTTATTTTAAAATTAATAAATAGTTTTTTTTTTAAATAAAAATTTTGATCACCTTTATTGCTGTCACAAGGAATGTAAACATCCCTTGTGACAGTAATAGGTGGTGACAGGTACTCTTTATGGAGGGATTGGGGGTCTGAAAGACCCCCAATCCCTCTTTTGCACTTCAAAGTATTCAGATCGCCATTTTCGGCGATTCTGAATACTGTAAAAAAAATTTAACCGGCGCCATTGGCAGCCGAGTAAACGGGAAGTGACGCCATGGCGTCGCTTCCGTGTTTACAATTAGGAGACTGGAATAAAGCCGCTTACGGCTTCATTCCAGTCCCTGCCCAGCCGCGGGAGGCATCAAATTGTGCATCGATGCTCCCGATTGAACGGGAGCACCGGTAAGAGCGGCGGGAGGTGGCGGGTTCCCGTTCCTTCAGCATAACAGCCAATCGGCTTTTAGCCGCATCGGTTGTTACGGCTGGAAAGCCAATTGCCGGCTCAAAAAATCTGTACTGGGATTATGCCTGCAGGTGCATCTGCGTACGCTCGGTGGCAAGGGGTTAAAATATAAGACCCTTTTTTTTGTACTTGGAAAAAAAAGGACAAATTACATAACATTATGCTTTTATTATGCATTAAGCATTTATGCTTTTTATTCATCTGGATACATAGGGGTAGATTTAGTAAAGGCAAATAGACTGTGAACTTTGAAAAGGGAAGTTGCACTCTGCAAGTGCAGTTGCTCCAGAGCTTAGTAAATGAGCAGAAGCTCTGATGACTTCCATCATCCAATCATGTACAAGCAAAACTTCTGTTTTTTTATTTTCCTGGCACGTAATTGGGTATTCTTCGCAAAGTGAAGCTTTACCTCATTTACTATGCTTTGGAGCAACTGCACTTTGCAAAATGTACAATCTATTTGTCTTTAGTAAATCAAACCCAAAGACTGCTATTCTTCTGGAACTACATGTTAATAGGGAGGATTTGGGTTCAGCAGTACCATGGGTGCATAGTGAACCCTGTTTGTTCCAGATTTGTGGACTTGGTTAATTAATGGTGAATTTCACTGCAGCAATTCTTTGTAACTATAATGCACTGCAAGGGCATTTCAACATAGGTCAGTTGACTTAATAGAGTCAATAATGGGGACTTTCTCATGTGCTGGCCCCTCACAAAAGTGGGCACACAGAGCAATCATAGTGACTGAAAGCTGCTGTATGGATAGGTATAGGTAAAGCTGACAAACTGAGACAGAGTAGGGTGACGTCATGACGTAGCTTCCGTGTTTACAATTTACAATTAGCTTACGGCTTCATTCCAGTCTGTACCTAGCCGGTATAACAGCCGAGCGGCTTTTAGCCGCATCGGTTGTTATAGCTGGAAAGCTGATCTCCGGCTTTAAAAAAAAGTACCGGGATGATGCATGCAGCTGCGGGCATCATCCCGGTATAACCCCCGAAAGCCGAGTACGCATATCTGGGTACGCTCAGCAGCAAGGGGTTAAAAAAAAAGTCTTTATCAGTTTAGGCCGATATGCATTCTTCGGTAAAATTTTCAGTAAAAAAATTGCAATAAACGTATATTGATTTGCGCAAAAGTTGTAGTGTCTACAAAATATTGGATAGATTTATGGCATTTTTATTTTTATATTTTATTTACTAGTGATGGCAGGGATCAGCGATTTTTTTATTGTGACTGCAACATTGACCGATGTCGGACAGATCGGACACCTTTGACACTTTTTTAGGACCATTGACATTTTTATACAGTGATCAATGCTAAAAAATAGCCACTGATTACTATATATGTATATATATATATATATATATATATATATATATATATTGTACAGGACACCAAGGTTGGATCCTGGACGGGTGCTATGTAGCACCTATATTCGGGCTGTGGTCCCTTTAAGGGAATCCTGGTAGGCCTCAGGGGGTCACCCAAAAATGGATGACAAATTCCGGGGATAGTTTTAGGAGAAGACTGACTCGCGGTCCTCTCTATATTAAGAGAGATAGTTGGGACCCGGAATTTGGGGGGCTCTGAAGTGACATTTGGGTGGGAAAGAGCCTCTCTCCCTCCCTGACCACAGGGATTCGGACCACAAGGGGTTAACGGCCTCCAAAAAGACAGCCCATAAGACAGGAAGTAGTAGAGAGGTGGTGTGTGGAGGAGAAGGAGATGAACACCTGTCTGAGGAGCTGTCTGGCTGTGTTGCTGTCTTGCTGTTTTGCTGCTTTGGAGGCTGCAAAAGATCTCTGTAAGGACTCTAAAAACTTTTGGGTGAAGACCTGACTACAGAACTGTAGGTGCTTTCTTTTCTTATTATTTGTGCTGAAGATAAGCAGACTTTAATTTACGTTTTTGTATGCTGAAGAAAAGCCTTATTTTTGATTTAATTATAAATAAAAGTATTTTGGTTTCACCTTATACCGGTTTATGCACTTGGTCCCGCGGAGCTAGTATCCCCAAACTTTACAATAAATATATATGTATAAATGTCATTGGCAGGGAAGGGGTTAACACTAGGGGGCGATCAATGGTTAACTGTGTTACCTAGGTGTGTTCTAACTGTAGGGGGATGGGACTGACTAGGGGAGGAGACCGACCGTTTGGAGGCATTTTTTAGGTTGAAAACAAATCTATTCAGCTCCCGGCCATCAAATCAGCTTTCTCATTTAGGTAGAGGTCTCAGCTAACTTAACAGCCTTCCTTACACAGATGAGATAGAATCTTAGAAACTGGAACACTAGATAATTTGATTGGTTTGGGAAAAATTGTCATCTTATATAGACTATAATATTTTTGATCCACAACAGGTTTAAAATCTCTACAAGGCCGCAAAACATGGTCCCCACCAATCTTTCTTTCAGCAATGGCAGTACAACTTCATCACTTCCTCCACATACTTGTTGGGGGCTTCCCCATTTCAATACAGCTCTTCAGTTTTGAGGAGACCTAATGGAGGGTACCAACCGTGAAAATGGTGTTTCCAAAGCTCACACCATCTTGGTCCATCTGTCTTATCACACAGTTTAAAAAAGGAGAAGGAGTCCCCTAAGGGTGGATTTTTAAGGCACGTACATACTGAAATAATATACAGGTTATTTTATTACATAAAACAGACAAAAAGCAAATTAGTATACAGTATACATCTAAAAAGTACACCAACGGGTATATATACAACCAGCATTGATACTATATTCGATTACGTCGTATCATTCATTTGAAAAGAATCACCCTACGCGTTTCGGAGCTTGACAAAGCATGTCCTTCTTCAGGGGTGTAAATACAACGTTTTTGTAGAATCTGATAAATAGCAGGGAACAAGGTGTCACAATTAGATAATATCTAGGCAGGGAATGGCACAAAAATGCAACGAATAATTATCAGGCATGGTTCAGAAATACTTACAATACTGCTAACAGATATGGTAGTAACCCACAGGTACCATTTGATAAAACAAGTAGTTATACAGGACCATGTAGATATGTATGACTCCGCCAGTGTTCGGGGCACATCCCACAGTCTGTCTATACTCCAGCAAGTGTTATAGAAGTCATGCAGAAATGATATGGAGAAAGTTCTGCAGTCCCCAAGCAGGGGAGAAGTTCATGTGGACTGAAACTTTAATAATCCTTTACCCAGAACTACTCCTGAATGAAGAAGAAAAAGCAAAAAAAAAAAAAGAAAAAGCAAATAGTAAATACAAAAAAAATTATTTTATATAAAAATAAATGAGAATAAACAAAAATAATAAAAAAAAAAAGAAAAAAAATTGAAAATGAGAAAATAATGAAAAATCGATAAAATAAAAAAATAAAAATAAATAAAAAATAAAAAATATAAATAAAAATAAAATAAAATATTGTACCCCAGAAGGTGAGCGGTGCCAGCGGGGAAACACTGGGGCTGACAATTAAAGTGCAGGGTAGAAAACGGTGCAGCAGTTAAGAAGTGTAGATGAAGAGATAAAAAGTATGAAATAAAGCTGGATAGTTCATAGAAGAAGGTAACAGCCCACAATGCAGTAACAAAAAGTCCGGCACTGAAAGTGCACCAAAAGGACACAACTATGTAGTATATATATTGAAGTAACCTGCTTGCTATACAATGGAATGGGGAGTATTCAAATATCAAGTCTCATTATTGCAGGTAAAAAAATATATTCACTAATTGGTAATACAAGTATCACATTAGTAGTATGGAAGGGGAGGAGGGAACTTAGACTGCCATAATAAAAGTACAGAAAAGTAAAACAAGAATCAAGCAGCACTTTGATAACTTACTTGGAGGTATAAGGTTGTTGAAAAGGATAAGCAGCCCGTCCAGCTGGCGTCCTGCAAGTGAAGTCTGCAGACGCCAGTCAGGACGGTGCTGATAATAAAGGCACCCAGAACCCCAAGCAGCTGGTGCTGATTAAGATGCACCAGCTGTTAGAGAGCTCATAACTCCCTGCACACGTCAGCCCCCTGGGCGGTGTGCACGGGGCCACGCCCCCACGCCGCCCAAGCCAATGAGCAAGCGGCGTCGGGCCGAGGACACGCCCACCGCACCCGGCACCATCAGGAAGCCCATCCCGAGGACAGAGCATGTTCCCCCGGGAGCAGCAAGATGGCGCCGGTGTGCAGTACGCCAGGCCACACCCACGATGTCCGCAACAAAGGCCTGACAGCACCGGAACGAGGCCCCGCCCACTCCTCCCACCGGCACAGAAACTCCAGCGGGCAAAGAATGTCCGCTGGAGAAACAAGACAGGCGACAGGCAGCCAAATAACATTGGCCGCCATGTCACCATCTTTACGGCCGCCCGCAGAAAAAATCCCGGGCGGCCGGATGTGCCGGGCGAACCCCGCTCGCAACCACAGACCACCTGCGGGACAGAAAAAAAAAATAGGATAATGAGGAGAAAAATAAAAAGTAGTAAATTTTACTGATAAATGGTATTTGTATAAAAGTAAATATAGGGACAAAGACAAAAGGTGGTGACCAGCAGCACAGGCGGGGTCAAATACAGTGAGAGAATTACATAATAAACAATATAGTTGTAACATTACATATACATAAACCACAATTCCAAATTGAGTGGGATGAAAATAGCAAAACACAAGATTTAAAAAAAAAAATACACTATAAATACCAAGGTATTCCAAGAGGTATTTAGTGGCCCATACACTATTGTTCTCTCCCCCCTGAGACAAACCCTTCCAAAAATGGTTTGAACCAGATGGCGTCATTCAGACCCGGGCCTGAGTAGCTTTTAAATAATGAATCCATCTAGATTCAATCTGCAGGAGATTTTTGTTCCAGTCACCACCTCTGGGGTTGGGATGAACCCTATCTAAAATGAGAAATTAGATTTTTGGAAATTTGCCCCCATGAACTAAACTGGAGTGGGTCGCAAGTACGCATGCTATTAATGTGCCTATATGCACGTTTCCAAAACTCCTGTTTTGTTTTGCCGACATAAAAACAGCCGCACTCACACAGGAGCAGGTAGATTACCCCGCAGGTGCGGCAATTAGCAAAATGTTTAGGATAGAAAATTTTTGTATATATGTTGTATTTACACCCCTGAAGAAGGACATGCTTTGTCAAGCTCCGAAACGCGTAGGGTAATTCTTTTCAAATGAATGATACAACGTAATCGAATATAGTATCAATACTGGTTGTACTTTTTAGATGTATACTGTATACTAATTAGCTTTTTGTCTGTTTTATGTAATAAAATAACCTGTATATTATTTCAGTTTGTACGTGCCTTAAAAATCCACCCTTAGGGGACTCCTTCTCCTTTTTTGCTATGTTTTAGGATGTGGCACAACAAATTCACGTGGTTCTGTCATACCCTCTCTTTTGTCTAAATATATTGGTAGCAAATACCGTTCCCCGTTTACGGGTTTGACAGATCCACGTATTATACCAAATACTTTGTTATAAGATTTTTAGCATATATTATTGCTTTGTTTATTGCATATGTTTTATTCCCCTTCAGGGGTTTTCAATCCTATACAAAATAGTTAACTACTTGTTCACTAATAGAATCTCAGGGTAGCCATCATGACAGGCTATTCTGGCAGGGATTGGGACACACTTATGGAAGGCTTCTTGAAGGACTTTGGCGACAAGGAACAGGTGGATGCAGAGATTTCTACCTTGTTCCATAGACTCTCCAAAGCATTTGAACGTAAGTCCGTGTTTTTTTGGCAGATTTGGTCCTTCAAGGACTACATCAAAGCTGATATAAACCCTCTGGGACTGCGAGTCCAGATCTTCCCCACCCTGGAAGGTCTGGACCCGCAGTTTAAAGAAAAATGGGAACAAGCATTGCGAACCTGTTCGCGAGCCCTAATGGAAATCCATACGGAAGAATACACTAAACGCTCCAAGGCCCTCGATTTAAACATTGTCGCTGTTTGTGGTCAACTACAACAGCTGAAATCGCATAGATCACTTTTACACCAAGAAAACAAACTCAAATCGCATCTAGAAGCGTTTAATAGAGATATCCTTAAAAAGAAAAGCCAAAAATTTTCCCGTGATCAAAACGCCTTTTGTGACGGCAGAGCCTATAAGTGGACATCTGCTGCAAACAAACCCAATTTAAATAAAGGTCAATTTAATTCACAACAATTTCCAGCTAACCCCACCCAATCAAATAGAAATAATGCCTCCATGTTACATTCTACACCTAACCCTACACGGTCGTCACAACCACCACTGCCCCACCCCAATAATACATCTAAATCCACAGTGAGCTCCAAGCGCCTACATCCAGACGACCCCACTGAAATTCAACAGGCTAAGAAACTCACATTTGATATGACCACTTCTTCCCAATTCACATCCTCACCTGTAGCACCTCTTGAGCAGCCGGTGCCCCTAGCAGTCGCAGGGGATCTCTCTCACACTCACACTCACACTAACACTATATCTCACAATCCTACTATTAAAACTTCTACTGATACTATCTCTAATGACCCCTCTTTTGTAGAACGAATCCTAGCAGGCACTCCCTCAGTACTGGACAGTCTCAACACATACACCCAACTAGCACTTTAGTACCCCCTCAGGAGGCAGTACCCGATTTAACTATAGTCAATTTATCTTCCTATGAACTTTCTAGTGATGAAATTAATGTCCTTAGAAAAGGCCTTAATTTTTGCCTCAATCAAGATATGGATGTTTTTGAGGTATATAAAGACCTCCAGCTTTTTGTTTGCAAACTATTACTCAAAAAACTTTTTTCCACAAAGGCAATTCCACCTACATTTACTTTACAGGAAACACAAGCTCTTGACCAATTAGTAACTCTTTTAGAAGAAAATCACCCCGTTGATCTTATCGACCAACTGGATTTGTCCTTGTTAACAGACCCTGGTACCTCTCAAGATACCAATATCCAACCAGTTAAGTCCTCCCTAAGGAAAAAATCCGACTTTTGCCCCCCCCCCAAGTACTTGCCCTAATGCTCCAAGCACTCAAAATTAGGACATCTACTCCATCTAATTTGAGCAAACAGGAACATAGAGCCCTCCAACAGCTTCGTCGTAATAAAAGCATCACAATTAAAACATCTCACAAGGGGGGTAATATTGTCCTTATGGACAATACAACATATGTAGATATGTGCAATAAGGTACTTAATAATGTTGACTGGTACCGTCGGGTCCCAGCCAACATTATAAAAAAGTACACCCATAACTTCTATGCCATTATCGATTCAGCTTTTTCAAATCAAATTATTACTCAACAAACTCGGGATTTCATTAAAAATAAATTCCCACGTGTCCTTGTTTTCTATGCTCTACCTAAAATCCACAACAATGCAACTAATCCCCCGTGCAGGCCGATCATATCAGGGGTTGGCTCACTTAGTGATAACGCGAGTAAATTGGTGGATGAATTCTTAAAACCATTTGTTTTTTCCCTCCCCTCTTTTGTTAAGGATACCCTGCATTTCCTGCAAATTATTGACACTTTAACCATCTCGGATCATGCTATTTTCGTTACGGTAGATGCAGAATCCCTCTATAATACTATCCCCCATGATAAAGGGATATCTGTTATTCAACATTTTCTATCTAAGAACTCTGGAGTCGACCCCAGATATGGAGAATTTATTGTTTCGATTTTGGATTTTATTTTGCAGCATAACGTATTTACTTTTAATGGCTCCCATTTCCTCCAGATACAGGGGGTGGCAATGGGGACATGTTGTGCCCCGTCCTATGCCAACCTGTATCTGGGGGAGTGGGAGGCAATGGTCCTGGATGATGAGGACTTGTCGATGTACTCTGACCACATCATATGTTGGTACCGGTACATCGACGACATCTTTATCATCTGGGACGGCCCCCAAGAGCTACTGGAACAGTGGCTTCTGAGAATCAACAAGAATAACTTTAATCTACAGTTTACCATGAATTTTGATCCGAATCGAATCACTTTCCTCGATGTGGAGATCTATAGGGGAGAGTCAGGCACTGTGCTAAGCAAACTTTTTAGGAAGCCAACTGCAGGCAATTCCATTTTGTTTGCATCAAGCTTCCACCCAAAGCCGCTACTTAACTCTATTCCATATAGTCAATACCTCTGGGTGAGGCGCAACTGCTCTGATGAGGCCATGTTCCGGGAGGAGGCCAATCAGCTCCGCGAGAGATTACTCCAGCGTGGCTATTCCCACACCTCCCTGAAGCGAGCCTTCAAACGAGCTAACTCGGACACGCGAGCTGACCTCCTTTATTGTAAAAAAACAAAAAAGGAAACTGACCAGGTCAGAATTATCACCACAGTACTCAACACGAGCAGGTTAAGAAAATAATTGCCAAATATTGGCACCTACTTACGTGCGACCCTATTTTAGGAAAAATCGTGACACCCCAACCTTCATACACCTTTAAATGTGCTACCTCCCTTGGGGATACTCTTATGCAAAGTGAATTTCTCGATGCTACTCTTCCTGTACACTGTAAATACAAGGGTACCTACATGTGTGGCAAATGCCACTACTGTAGATATATGATGATACAAAAGAATCCACTTTTACCTAATGGCAAAATTTTCTATCCTAAACATTTTGCTAATTGCCGCACCTGCGGGGTAATCTACCTGCTCCTGTGTGAGTGCGGCTGTTTTTATGTCGGCAAAACAAAACAGGAGTTTTGGAAATGTGCATATAGGCACATTAATAGTATGCGTACTTGCGACCCAGATCTCCCCCTGGGCCGCCACTCCAGTTTAGTTCATGGGGGCAAATTTCCGAAAATCAAATTTCTCATTTTAGATAGGGTTCATCCCAACCCCAGAGGTGGTGACTGGAATAAAAATCTCCTGCAGATTGAATCTAGATGGATTCATTATTTAAAAGCTACTCAGGCCCCAGGTCTGAATGACGCCATCTGGTTCAAACCATTTTTGGAAGGGTTTGTCTCAGGGGGGAGAGAACATTTTATTTTATTTATAGTGTATTTTTTTTTTTTTTAAATCTTGTGTTTTGCTATTTTCGTCCCACTCAATTTGGAATTGTGGTTTATGTATATGTAACATTACAACTATATTGTTTATTATGTAATTCTCTCACTGTATTTGACCCCGCCTGTGCTCCTGGTCACCACCTTTTGTCTTTGTCCCTATATTTACTTTTATACAAATACCATTTATTAGTAAAATTTACTACTTTTTATTTTTCTCCTCATTATCCTTTTTTTTCTTCTGTCCCGCAGGTGGTCTGTGGTTGCGAGCGGGGTTCGCCCGGCACATCCGGCCGCCCGGGATTTTTTCTGCGGGTGGCCGTAAAGATGGTGACATGGCGGCCAATGTTATTTGGCTGCCTGTCGCCTGTCTTGTTTCTCCGGCGGACATTCTTTGCCCGCTGGAGTTTCTGTGCCAGTGGGAGGAGTGGGCGGGGCCTATGTTCCGGCGCTGTCAGGTCTTTGTTGCGGACGTCGTGGGCGTGGCCTGGCGTACTGCACGCCGGCGCCATCTTGCTACTCCCGGGGCACATGCTCTGTCCTCTGGATGGGCTTCCTGATGGCGCTGGGTGCGGTGGGCGTGTCCTCGGCCCGACGCCGCTTGCTCATTGGCTTGTGCGGTGTGGGGGCGTGGCTCCGCGCACACCGCCCAGGGGGTTGACGTGTGCAGGGAGCTATGAGCTCTCTCTTTGGGGTTCTGGGTGCCTTTATTATCAGCACCGTCCTGACTGGCATCTGCAGACTTCACTTGCAGAACGCCAGCTGGATGGGCTGCTTATCCTTTTCAACAACCCTATACCTCCAAGTAAGTTATCAAAGTGCTGCTTGATTCTTGTTTTACTTTTCTGTACTTTCATTATGGCAGTCTAAGTTCCCTCCTCCCCTTCTATACTACTAATGTGATACTTGTATTACCAATTAGTGAATATTTTTTTTACCTGCAATAATGAGACTTGATATTTGAATACTCCCCATTCTACTGTATAGCAAGCAGGTTACTTCAAAATATATATACTACATAGTTGTGTCCTTTTGGTGCGCTTTCAGTGCCGGACTTTTGTTACTGCATTGTGGGCTGTTACCTTCTTCTATGAACTATCCAGCTTTATTTCATACTTTTTATCTCTTCATCTACACTTCTTAACAGCTGCACCGTTTTCTACCCTGCACTTTAATTGTCAGCCCCAGTGTTTCCCCGCTGGCACCGCTCACCTTCTGGGGTACAATATTTTATTTTATTTTTATTTATATTTTTTATTTTTTATTTATTTTATTTTATTTTATCTATTTTTCATTATTTTCTAATTTTCAATTTTTATTTTTTTATTATTTTTGTTTATTCTCATTTATTTTTATATAAAATAATTTTTTTTTGTATTTACTATTTGGTTTTTCTTTTTTCTTTTTGCTTTTTCTTCTTCATTCAGGTTTAGTTCTGGGTAAAGGAATATTAAAGTTTCAGTCCACATGAACTTCTCCCCTGCTTGGGGACTGCAGAACTTTCTCCATATCATTTCTGCATGACATCTATAACACTTGCTGGAGTATAGACAGACTGTGTGATTTCCCCTGAACACTGGCGGAGTCATACATATCTACATGGTCCTGTATAACTACTTGTTTTTATCAAATGGAACCTGTGGGTTACTACCATATCTGTTAGCAGTATTGTAAGTATTTCTGAACCATGCCTGATAATTATTCGTTGCATTTTTGTGCCATTCCCTGCCTAGATATTATCTAATTGTTACACCTTGTTCCCTGCTATTTATCAGATTCTACAAAAACGTTGTATTTACACCCCTGAAGAAGGACATGCTTTGTCAAGCTCCAAAACGCGTAGGTGATTCTTTTCCAATGAATGATACGACGTAATCGAATATAGTATCAATACTGGTTGTATATATACCCGTTGGTGTACTTTTTAGATGTATACTGTATACTAATTTGCTTTTTGTCTGTTTTATGTAATAAAATAACCTGTATATTATTTCAGTATGTACGTGCCTTAAAAATCCACCCTTAGGGGACTCCTTCTCCTTTTTTGCTATGTTTTAGGATGTGGCACAACAAATTCACGTGGTTCTGTCATACCCTCTCTTTTGTCTATCACACAGTTTATCCACATCTATTGAAATGGGAGCAGGATCTAGAAACAACTTTCTTACCAGCTTAAGGAAAGCATATGCCCCTGGCCACAGTTTTAATTGCTAGGGACCACAATTTGAAGTTGAGTTTGCCCACCTCTAACTCTTATCTTTCTCTTCCATATACAAGAGGATATCATAAGCTACCAATAAACTGTTACTAGTATTTAGACTCGCCTACCTTAGACCATTGTGAAAGACCTATGATCGAGATTTCTGTACCATATCCTTTTTGCTGGATTTTTTTAAAACATGTACCCTAATATGTGTCCCATGTTTTAGACTTCTTTTACCGCAATTAGTGTTGCCTCTTTTACAGTATGACTGAAAACTCTTCCAAAATGGAATTTACAAAAATCTATTGTTTAATCCACTATGTACATACAGTATGTATGTATGTACAGTATACAGGGCTTTGAGAGAATGTTATTCACCCTGCATGTAGTCTTCAAAATTAGAGGCAACATTTCTTTATATTCAACTTGCTCATAAATATTTGTAGATCAATATGTTTTAAACGTTGTCATCATCCCAAATCTAAAACTCTCATGTCTCATTTATTAAAACAATATTCAAGTTAAAAATGCCTTCACCAAAAACTTTTTTTTTTAATTCTTTCTCCCTCCTGCTCTTCACCAACCTGATTTATTGCCCAATAGTCTATTCCCTGGAATCTTATGATGCTCCACTCAGGTTCCATGTCTGATCTGAGACCCTGGAGGCAGGAGGCTGGCAGGGAGAAGCAGAAGGACTGTGTGGCTCAACAGTGGCTGCATACAGTGAATGGTGATCTGGATAGAATCCTCACTGTGGTCTATTGATAACACACACAGCACAGCAGGTTATGATCATCATCAGCGTTATGATAATCACACAGGCAGCACAGTCAGAAGGTGCTTTATCCCGGCTTTGTCATAGTGTGTCACATGTCTTTTGGGTGATTACTTTGTTATCTTATGGCTGTACTGTGTGTTACAGGCTATAAAACATGTAGCACCCTCTAGTGTGCTAGAAGAATAGTGCATATTTTGTGAGAGTAGGTACATTTCCAGGCTTAGCTGGCAGCCAAGCCTGGATGCCTTTTGACCTGGGTTGGGAGTGGCTCAGGGTAGTGCTGGGTTATTCACAGGTAGCATCACCAGGACCTTCCACTTATTTCCAGAATGTTCTGGTGTTTTCTGGAAAGAGAGGTGGAGAGGGGAGGTGTAGCTGCCTTTGGGTGTTCCCCAATCTTGATTGGCAGGGGGCAGGCCTCCTTATATACCCAGCCCAGCTGGGGAGGAGTTGATCGGGTGAAAGATGAAGATGGAGTTTTAGGCTGTCGGTGCATTTGAGGGAGCTCCCCAGTCTGAGGGGAAGGGGGGTTGAACCTGGGCCTGGCTCACGGGGACCCTCTTACAACCCACAGAGGTTTCCTGACCAGGAGGCACAGGAGGAGCAAGAGAGGACAGCGAGAAGAACATGGCTGGGCAGGTCTCCAGGAGTCCCACACAGGCAGCCAAGAGGGCTGGTGAGTGTTCACACAGTCAAGAGGACTGGGAGGCATGCCTGAGAGGAGATACAGTAGTCTGGCATGAGTGCAGAGCCAGACTGGAGGATTGTAGTGGCACGGGCAGTGGAAAGGGGCAGCTGTAGCCAGGAGGGCTGCCAGTGTCGGAAGAGGTGGTGCTAGCACTGGAACGATCTAGTTTTTGCTACACCATAGGGGCCGAGGTCCCTGCCGGAAAAGAGCGTCTGCTTTCAGCCTGGCTGTAGTGCCTACAGTGCTAACTGGTCCAGGAAGTGAAGGCAAGCAATGTGCTGAAGGAGTGAGGAGTGATAGTCTGTAAGTAAGGATGTGCAGGAGAAGAAGAGGAGATTGTATATACTGTGGTGTATATAGTTGACCCAATTTTGACTGTCAGTTATCTGGGCATCTCATAAGTTTCCTATCCCTATCCAAATTAAATTCCTCTCAATAAAATACCAATACCATTAAAAAGAACTGCTTTCATGTCTCTGGATGTTCGAAAAGTGAGTGCTTGGCTGGGCGGGGTGACAGACTGACTACTACACTCAATAGCCCCTACGGGGATGCCACTACACACAGTACATAAAAACAAGAATAGTTCTGCACTGGGGAACAATTATAACACGAGAGCGCAGCCTACATCTAAATCTGTGATACCAAATTTGTGCATAAACCATTCCAATAATGCAGTGCTAAATCAATAAAAACAATACATAAAATCCACAAAACTGAATATGCTCAAAATTCCAATTATCAATTCATAAAGTGAAAATAAATGAATAAAGTTCATAATTCTTACATAACCTTCAACATTATGAGATCATATATGTAGTGTACAGGAAACCCTTAAAAATCTAACTGAAAGTAAAAATCCCAATACATAAAGATTCATAATTTATTTGCAATGTCAAATATAATCAAAAGTGTATAATCAAACACCCAAGTGTAGATGAAAAAAGTTCTTGTCCAAATACGAACTTTTAAAAAACTTATTAGGTGTCAACAATCAAAGGAAAGTGCTTCCAGTGCAGGTCACCACTGTGATATCACTCCATGCAAAAAAGATAAAATTAGCTTCTTACCAGACAACGAGGACCATATTAACCTCTTCCTGCCTGCCCTATAGCCCTATGACGGCTATAGAGCAGGCGCTTTCGTCTGGGAGGCCGTCCCTGGACGTCCTGGTGTTTACTTCCGCAATGCGTGCCGCCGCGGGCGCGCATCGGGGAAGTTCTGTGTTTGCTGTGTCCCCCGGAGACAGGCAAACACAGATCGCTGTAAACGGCCAATCACAGCGGTCGTTTACAGCGCGATTGGCGTGTCCAATGTGAGATGATCTCATATGTAAACATATGAGATCATCTCTCAGCGCCGCTCTCCCTCCTCACACAGACAGCGTGTGAGAGGGGAGAGGTGAACGGCTGCAGCGGCCGTAAGTGGGGAAATAAAAAAATAAATTAAAAAAAGTGCCATCCTGCCCCAGTGCCATCCTGCCCCAGTGCCATCCACCCCAGTGCTACCTGCCCCCAGTGCCACCTGTTAGTGCTATCTGTCCCCAGTGCCACCTGTTGTCAGTGCCATTTGTCCCCAGTGCCATGTGCCATCTGTCATCAGTGCCACGTGCCATCAGTGCCACATAGTGCCATCTGTCATCAGTGCCATCTGTCCTCAGTGCCACGTATCAGTGCCATTTGTCATCAGTGCCACCTGTCAGTGTCACTGTGTCATCAATGCCACTTATCAGTGCCATCTGTCATCAGTGTCGCGCGTCATCGGTGCCACATATTAGTGCCATCTGTCATCGGTGCCACGTATTAGTGCCATCTGTCATCAGTGCCACGTATTAGTGCCACGTGTCATCAGTGCCACGTATAAGGGCCATCTGTCATCAGTGCCACATATTAGTGTCATCTGTCATCAGTGCCACGTATAAGTGTCATCATTGCCACGTATCAGTGCCATCTGTCAGCAGTGTCACGTGTCATTGTCCTGGTGCTCCAGGGCCTTCAAAAGTGTAATAGGTAGTCAACAAGTTAGATGTGTAATTTATGCTCCTAGAACACCTAATGGTGCTCCCTGCATGTTGGGCCTCTCTATGTGGCCAGGCTGTGAAAGTCCCACACATGTGGTATTGTAATACTCAGGAGGAGTAGCAGAATTTTTTTGGGAGTGTCATGTGTGGTATATACATGCCATGTGAGAGAAATAACCTATTACAATGACAATTTTGTGTAAAAAAATAAAAAAATGAAAAATCTTAATTTTGCAAAGAATTGTGGGGAAAAAAATGACAACATCAAAAAGCTCACCATGCCTCTTACTAAATACCTTGGAATTTCTACTTTCCAAAAAGGGGTCATTTGGGAGGTATTTGTACTTTCCTGGCTTGTTTGGGTCACAAGAAGCGAGATAGGCCACCAGTACATCAGATGTGATCAATTTTGTGCGATTCGCACCACAGCTTGTAGACTCTCTAACTTTCACAAAGACCAAATAATATTCACTAATTTGGGTTATTTTTACCAAAGATATGTAGCAGTATAAATAGTGGCCAAAATTTATGAAGAAAAATTAATAGTTTGCATAATTTTGTCACAGAAACAAAGAAATATGCGCTTTTTTTTCAAAATTTTCGGTCTTTTTTCATTTATAGCGCAAAAAATAAAAACTCTAAAATATAAAAGAAAGAAAAAAAAAAGAAAGCTCTATTTGTGGGAAAAAAAGGACAAAAAATGTATTTGGGTACAGTGTTGTATGACTGAGTAATGGTCATTCAAAATGTGAGAGCACCGAAAGCTGAAAATTGGTCTGGGCAGGAAGGGTGTTTAAGTGCCCAGTAAGCAAGTGGTTAAAATGGTCAAAAGTGCATTGGAATAATCAAGGCGTCTATTGACATTCTCCCGTGATCGCGCTGCCCGCGCACCGCAGGGGGCGGCACGCTCTGTGAGTTTCACTCTGTGAGTCCTCTACTTATTCCTTCAGGGCCTTCGGGGTAAAGGGCCAATCACAGTGTCCCTTTACCATTTGATCAGCTGTGTTTAATGATAGCTGATCACAGATGTAAACACAAGAATGTAACAACTTGTGTTAAAGGGACATTGGCACTAATAATCAGGGAACTGACCATCAGTGTCCTGATTATCAGTACAGTCCAAACAGTGCCCACCAGTGCTGCCAATCAGTGCCCACCAGCACTGGCATTTTGTGCTCATTAGTGCTGCCAATTAGTGCCTCATCATCAGTGCCCATCAGTGCTGCCTATCAGTGCTAAATATAAAAAAATATACAGCGCTGTCTCTTTATATGTTCAGCTCTAATATACAATATTACAATAAACGAAAATTGAATATTGTGTAGCATTGACCCCCAAAGGAGCTGCTGGTTTTGGTGGGCTTACCGTTTCCTTCTTGACTTCGTCTCCATCTAGGGGTTCCCGTGGTAGATGGCCCAAAGAAATGCAGAAATTTACACTGGATCCTCTTTCGGGTTATTTATTTTTAGAAGATAACACAGTTTCTTAATAAAAGGTAGAGAGTTAGAAAGGAAGTTCAGGTAAAAGTTTTTGGAACTGCAAAATCCAGAGAATAGACGTTTCACAGCTGGATTCTCACAACCTCCGGATAGACCTCCTCTCACTAAGCCTAGCAGCCGGTGTTCTGGCAGATAGTGTCCTGCCATCATATAGTGCCCACCCCGTACTGCGCATGTGCAGTACGGGGCAGAAGAAGCTTCGGAAAATCTCCGAAGAGGAACAGTGCCTGCGCCGTGAGTGGAGATGGTAGCCCCCCTATGCAAGCGGACATAGGGTTGGGAAAATTAGAGGGCCCCTCGCTGCACTCGGCTCTTTTATATTCCTACTCTATGTCCACTTGGATGGTGGGGATAGAACCTGGACTCAGGGCGCAGGCGCCGTTTATCCTCGCCTATTTTCGGAATCTGTGTGTGCTGTGTACTGCGCATGCGCAGTACACAGCAGACACTATCCGATGGGGGACCATATATGATAGGACACCGGCAGGGTGTTAAGCAAGCAAAGCAAAGTCTCTGCCACAGACTTGAATGTAGAACACTTGAGAAATGAAAGTCTCTGCCACAGACTTGGATGTAACTGAGGGATGTAGATAAGTTAACGTAAGATAAGTTAATTAACCAAAAAAAGGTTAATTAACCACTTGCCGACCAGCGCACGACGATGTACGTCGACAGAATGGCACGAGCAGGCAAATGGGCGTACATGTACGTCCCTTTAAATTTGCCGCCCTGCCATCGGGGGCGCGCCGCCGGCGGCGCGTTCCCATGCTGGTCGGGACCCCCGTGAGTCCGGTCGCGGGACCCGCGGACTTGATCGCCGCGGGCATCCCCGCGATCGTCTCACGGAGCGGCCAAATGAAGAAATGCCGTTGTAAACAGCATTTCTTCATTCTGCCTAGCAACTAGTGACGCTGATCTCTGCTCCATGTGATTGGAGCAGAGATCAGTGTTCACTAAATGAAAGCCCAACCCCCCCACAGTTAATAACACACCCCTAGGAACACTTAACCCCTACACTGCCACCCACTGGTTAACCCCTTCACTGCCAGTTTAATTTACACAGGAATCACTGCATTTGTATAGCAGTGATTACTGTATAAATGACAATGGTCCCAAAAATGTGTCAAAAATGTCCGATGGGTCCCCCACAATGTCACAGTCACAATAAAAATCACTGATCGCCGCCATTACTAGTAAAAAAATAAATAATAAAAAATTATTAATAAAAATGCTATAAAACTATCCCTATTTTGTAAACGCTATAACTTTTGCGCAAACCAATCAATAATCGCTTATTGCGATTTTTTTACCAAAAATATGTAGAAGAATACGTATCGGCCTAAACTGAGGGAAAAAAATGTTTTTTTATATATTTTTAGGGGATATTTATTATAACAAAAAGTAAAAAATAATGCGTTTTTTTCAAAATTGTCACTCTATTTTTGTTTATAGCGCAAAAAATAAAAACCGCAGGGGTGATCAAATACCACCAAAAGAAAGCTCTATTTGTGGGAAAAAACGACGTCAATTTTGTTTGACATAACATAGATCCCATCTGTCCCTGATTTCGAGGGACTGTCCCTTATTTGTCCCTCATTTTGGTCTGATCTACCGTATATACTCGAGTATAAGCCGAGATTTTCAGCCTCTTTTTTGAGGCTGAAAGTGCCCCCCTCGGCTTATACTCGAGTCATCGCTGTCTGCCCGCTCGATCAGCGTGTCGAGCAGACAGACAGCGGCCATTCTGATTCAAAAGCCGCACCTCCGGCTCCGCCTTCGCCTGTGATAGGCGGAACACTGAATTTCCCAGCAGCCTGTGTTCCGCCTATCACGGGCATCTTCTCATCCTCGTACTACGGACGAGGATGATACGACGTCCGTGATAGGCGGAACACAGGCTGCTGGGAAATTCAGTGTTCCGCCTATCACAGGCGAAGGAGGAGGCGCGGCTTTTGAATTTTACAATGGCCGCCGAGAAGAGCGGCGATCCTGGAAGGACGGAGGAGGCTCGGGACGACGGCTCGGGACGGAGGAGGCACGGGACGGCGGCTCGGGACGGCGGCTCGGGACGGAGGCTCGGGACGGCGGCTCGGGACGGAGGCTCGGGAATTGACTTTGTGGGTATTAGTCTAGCAGAGCTCTGTGCAAGGAGCAGTATAAAGGTAAGAAAAGGGATCCTCCCGTCAAGTTCTCCTTAATTATTTTGCTGATAGCGATTAAGAAAAGTAAGGGCTGTTTTAGAAGTTAATTGATCAACCTCTGTGTGCATTGTATTGTGTGACTGGTATAAGTGTAAAATGATTTCATAAACACTGGTAAGCTTTAAAGTGCAGCAAGTCCATACAGGATTTCTACACATACTAATTGGCATTGTAGATTCAAAAACAAACAAACTATAAACTATGTCCTTATTCTCCAATAATAATCCATACAAATCCCCTACATAATGGCCGGTGATCTATTTTTTCATGAAATAGTTTCTCACTGTGGGTTTTGCTTCCTTGTAATGCCAAATCTTTCCTTTCCCCCATATCTTTTTGATTGGAGCAAGCAGTGCACATTAGTCGTAGTCACACAAGGCTGCACGGACACACACACACAAGGCTGCACGGACACACACACACAGGGATGGATGGATGGACACACACACACAGGGATGGATGGATGGATGGACACACACACAGGGATGGATGGATGGATGGACACACACACAGGGATGGATGGATGGATGGATGGACACACACACAGGGATGGATGGATGGATGGACACACACACAGGGATGGATGGATGGATGGATGGATGGATGGACACACACACAGGGATGGATGGATGGACGGACACACAGGGATGGATGGATGGATGGACGGACACACACACAGGGATGGACGGACACACAGGGATGGACAGCCATGTCTCACCCTCGGCTTATACACGAGTCAATAAGTTTTCCAGTTTTTTTGGGGGTAAATTGGGGGCCTCGGCTTATATTCGGGTCGGCCTATACTCGAGTATATACGGTATATATCGAATCACAAAAAGTGGTCTGGTCTTTGACCAGCAAATTGGTCCGGTCTGAAAGTCGTTAAATCCACAAGAGCTTTTTATTTTATTTTATTTTTTTTAACACTACTAGTCCTTTATATTGGCTTTACAAATGTACAAATGCAGCAATTTAGAATTTGGATGAAAGGTTTAGCACTGGGAAACACTTTTTGAAAGATAAAAAGTGCATTTTATATACAACTATATAGATCAGACCAAAATGAGGGACAAATAAGGGACAGTCCCTCGAAATCAGGGACAGATGGGATCTATGTTATGGTGTGACACACCAAGAGTTGCAGGCATCCATATAAACAACCTCTGGCTGGAAGTCAGATATTCCTATGGTCTTTCCAATGGCTCTCCAGGTTAGTAACCCCCAAAATGGTTAGACGGGGAGCAAGATGAATATACTCTGTTCATTAATTACTGCAACTGTTTTCGCTGATTGTAATCCTAAAGTTGTGACCTGCAGGGGGTACTTTTCTTGTCCTAATCCATGTTTCCATTAGTAATGTCTTTCTTCCTTAGAGTGCTGTCTATTAGTGCCACCTATAAGTGCCCTTCAGTGCTGCCTATCAGAGCCCATCAGTGCCACACATCAGTGCCCATCAGTGCCACCCAACAGTTCAGCCTCATCAGTGCCTCCTCATCAGTTCCCACCAGTGCTGCCTCATCAGTGCCCGTCTTTGCCACCTATTAGTGCCTCCTCATCAGTGCTGCCTCATCAGTGCCCATCAGTGTGGCCTCATCAGTGCAGCCTATCAGTGTCCACCAGTATCGTCTCATCAATACCCATCTGTGCCACCTATCAGTGCCCATCAATGCCAACTATCAGTACCCATCAGTGCAGCCCATCAGTGCCCTCTCATCAGTGCCACCTATCAGTGCTGCTTATCAGAGCCCATCAGTGTCACCTATCAGTGCAGCCTCATCAGTGCCTCCTCCTCAGTTCCCACCATTGTTGCCTCATCAGTGCCACCTATCATTGCCTATCAGTGCCACCTATCACTGCTGCCTCATCAGTGCCACCTCATCAGTGCAGCCTATCAGTGCCCATCAGTGAAGAAGAAAAATTACTTGTTTGCAAAATTTTATAACAGACTATGAAAATAATTTATTTTTTCAAAATTTTTGGTCTTTTTTCCATTGTTTAGCACAAAATTTAAAACCCAATGGCGATTAAATACCACCAAATGAAAGCTCTCTTAGCCCACGTACACACGGTCGGAGATTTTGGCAATCAAATCCGTCGGATTTTGACCGTCGGATTTAGTCCGACGGATTGTGCCCAAAACTGTTGCATACACACGGTCGGGCCAAGTTGTCTGATTTCGCAGGTGGCCAAGAACGCGGTGACGTAAGCCGTGTACGGCGGGACTAGAAAAGGGAAGTTCAGCTCCACGTCCAGCACCCTTTGGGCTCCTTCTGCTGATCTCGTGTTTTAGTAGAAGTTTGGTGAAAGACAATTCGCGCTTTTCAGATTAGTGATTCAGATCGCTACTGCTCTTCAGTTTCTGCTTGTCTTTGCGTATCTGATAATCAGTGCGTGCAGTCATTAAGTATTTGCTTCTCATTGTGGACTCTATCTTGGTATAGTACACTTTGAAAGGCATTTTTTATTGTCTGCTTGCTTCTGATATTCAGGTCGTCCTTACAGGCCTTGCTGTTTATCTGTGCTTTCTGGTGTCCGTTCTGACCAGCCGACCGTTTTCCCAAACATGTTTCGTCTACGTACTCATCATACAGTTTGTGCTGTGCAGGGGCTTCGTGCTGGGGTTCTTACTTTGACTTTGACACAAGCCCGGTCCATGAACAGGGAGGGGAGGCGTTTGTGGACCAAGAATTGGTTGCGCCAGCGTCACCAGTTCTCCCACGTGCCTTTGCTCCGTGAGATCCGCGAGAATAATCTTGACCATTTCTGGATTTTTCTCAGGATGACGGACCCCGTTTTTCACCGTCTGCTGGCTTTGCTGACCCCTTATATCACTAGGCAGGATACCTGCATGTGGCAAGCCATCACTCCGGAGCAGAGGCTCATCGCCACGTTGCGCTACTTGGCGACAGGGAGAAGCCTTCAGGACCTCAAGTTCTCTACAGGCATCTCCCCCCAGGCTCTGGGGATCATTATTCCAGAGACCTGTTCTGCCATCATTCAGTTCCTGTAGAAGGACTATATTATGCAAATTTTTATCCCTAAACATCACATTCTATGTATTTCATGATTGCTAATGTCTTGCATTTCTTTCCTCATTCCCTAATTACCATCATTGCAATATTCTCTAATTCATATGCTCTGCCCCTTTGTCCTCATGCATATTTGCCTCACTAACTTCCCCACCATGCTCTTCTTGGCCCCTAAAACTATAGTCTAGTCACTTAACAATGTCTTTTGGCAGCTCCATAGTATTGCTTTCCCCTAAACACCCCCTAAAATCTCTACAAATGTGATGTGTGTGCTTCAATTTATGCAAAGTGACCTTTTTTGGAGTTGTGCCAAACTCATTAGTAACCCCCCTCTCCCCAACTGGTAGCTCAGCTGATATCAATCTTCTATCTGATGACTTGGCCCAACCCAATGCACACTCTAAATATCTTTTTCATGATCACATTTATGGACAAATTCACCAAAGCATGTAGTGTAAGGGCCTGCCTCAATACTTTCAACTGCTATTTTTATTTTTTTAACACATTAATTTTCTTGCTATGTAATAGCAGAATGTCAAAATGTGCTTCCATTTTGTTATTATGACACTTCTTACCTGTCCGGTGGGCTGCCAATAGTGTAACTAAGGAGGGGCTTCCCAAAGTATCACACATTATTTAGGCATTCAGCTCTCAATCAAGTGGAGAGGGTTACCTGTCCTAAACATCCCCCCTCATTTTTTAGCAAGGACCCATCAGATGGGGGGGGGGGGGGTTATGACTCTCATAAGGGGACCTTATACTTTAGGCTTTAAATACTCAGTTAAAAAAAATTTTATACTAATTTTGTCCAAAAATGTGGGTGTCTAATCTGCTTGCAATGTTGATTTGTCAAATTACTCGTTTTTGTTCTTGTGTCACTACACAGTGTCCTTCAACGCCACAGGAATGCCAGACTGTGGCCTCCCACTTTGCCAGTTTTATTAAAGTTGTGCCTTTTTCACCAACAGTGCAAACCCAAGTTCAGAGCGAGATGAGGGGACAGTCTCTTCTTCAGATAATCTTATTATGTTGTGGGTCTGCTACACACACACACACCTTCTTTTTGTTAACTAATGTATGTAGTGCATTACTGATCAAAATCATGCTCATTTTCAGCACCATGGCAGGAAAATGGCATGATTGTACAAATTTACACCTCACTGTGGGTGCTTTTTACTAAAGGCACATCCACTATGCACTACAAGTGCACTGCAAAAGTACACCTGAAACTGCACTTGGAGTGCAAAGTGGAGTTGCCTTTAGTAAATCGCACTCCTTCTCAGCACAAACTCAAATTTGACTACAAATACATTTTAGGACCAATGAAAAAGGAAGCCACGCATTGTTGACAATTCAACTTTTTAATACAAGCACATTCATATGTGCGTTTATTAAAGGTTTTTACAACAAACCAAGAGATTTTATGTATCCAAAACAGAGTTTAATCATATTTTTTTTACTTGTTTTTTTGTGTAAACAGGCATGTATCAAACCGTAAAATACAGAACACAGGAATTTACAAAGTTCAACTTTGAAAAGTGAAGACAATATCAGACATGAGTATGTACAAACTGGGCTGATATTGCCTTCATCACATGGGGTGTGACCCCTGAAAAAAACACATTTGGAAGATGCACACAGTGTGTCAACATGTGCTATATCCCATCATGGGGGATCAATGTACATGCTTTGGGGCTGCAACCCCTTCATCTCAGACACTTTACACAAAACATGTACATTGATCCCCCATGATGGGAGATAGCGCATGTTTACACACTCTGTGCATCTTCCAAATTTTTAATTTTGCAAAATACAACATTTTTATGTTAAAAAGCAAAAATAAAACCATATCTAGTTTTTTAGTTTTCACACTCTCCCCAAAACATCAATGATGTTCTTCATTTTATTTTTAACATCATTGATGTTTTGTTGTACAATTTCCAAATCCCGATTGCACCCCATTATCTCCCCGATCAAGATCTGGGCACTTTCACTGGTAAAACGGGAATCTTCTTCCACATCACCTACAAAACAAAGCAAACAAACACACCATGTAATCCAAATATGGTGATATACATTGATGAGCTTACCGGAAGCTGTGTTCTCCGACACTCACCTGCTGTGGTGACAATTTGTCCAACCTCCACAATCTCTCCTTTCTCCTCCTCCTCCTGCTCCTGCTCCTGATCCTCTGTTTCTGCTTTTGGAAGTTGCCCTTCTTTGGGAGGGGTGTGGTCCCTGGTGTCCTCATACTTGCCGAGTCTTCTCTCCCCTATGAGAATGTAAACAAAGATTAATTAGCACACAGAGGGCAGAAATAGGAATATGAAACATTGCTTGGAAGTGTTGTACAATTGTGTTTTTGGACCGAGTTACAAGTTAAGCTGGAATACTCCCTGCAGAACGATGTTTCATACGAACGAATGAAACCATGACCTTGAAAGTGGCCATTTTAAAATGCACAACATGAAATCAAAGCACATGGAGCATGTATGCAAGCAAGAATAATCATATGAACACACGACAACTACTTACTTTTTTTAAGAACACACTTGATCCTTAGGTACTGCTCATGCTCCCTCAGTTTCAGGTCTGACCAGCGTTTTCTCAGTTGATCCTTGGATCCTTGTACCCCAAAATTCTTCAGAAGACTCTTCACAACTTTATTCATGATCTTGGCTTTTCTGATATTTGGGTTTGGGTAAGGTCCATACTTCCCATCATAGTCGGTCCTGTTCAATATGTCGACCATCTCCAACATCTCTCCAAAAGACATATTTGAGGCCTTAAATCTTGTCTTCCTGGATCGGGACGTTTCAGGCTCCGGGCTTTCCTCACCCTCCTCCTCGTTAGTGGAACTATTATTGCGCACCTGCGTTCTCTCTCCGCCATGTGTTCTCCCCACTGCGTGGGAAGCGAAGGGGCGGGGAATAGTCTGGAAAGAACGTCAGGGGCGGGCGGAGTTTCACACATGCGCACTGTATATAAAACGCCACACATGTGTATCGTCAGTACGATCTGGGAGGAGAGTGTGAGTCACGGACGCGGCGAACGTGGAAACGAAGGTAACATTTTTAACTTTGTGCTTCACTAGACTAAACTGCTTGTATCTAGGCCGCTGTTGGGACAAGATTAGGAGGGATTTAAATTGCATTATTAGTATTTGAGGGTTTGTCTTGTGTTGTGTCTTGCAGACAAAATGGACACATTCACCAATCCCAACTTTATGTGGCTCTTCCTCAAGCTATACATGGAGATGCCCTGCCTACGGCAGTTCCACAACAAGTTTTATTTTGACAGATCCAAGAGGAACGCAGCACTGGAGAAACTGCTTGCTTTGGTGCAGATCAGGGTCCCCACTGCAGACATGACATATCTGAATTTCAAAATTGTGACCATGAAGCTTACATATTTCAGGGAGAGAAAGAAGCACTTGGAGTCCTTGAGAGCAGGAGATCCAGATGCTGTTTACTACCCCAGGATGGTGCACTTTGACAGGCTGCATTTTCTGTTAGACCAGGGGGTACCCAGGCCACCACTCAGGCCACCACTCTCCATGCTTCCTCCAAGGCATCCTTCACCCCCAGCTGAGGCTTCTGATGACCAACCTGGGCCTTCCAGGCAGCACCATGTGGTGGGGCCCAGCTTGAGACAGGTATTGCATTGTTGAACATATTTCTTGTGTTACATTTAATGATGTTAACTAGATGTTCTTATTGATCAGTAAGTTGAGATTTCTCCAAGTGGTTTACATCTCAATAGACAGTAGTGACCAAAAATGATTGGTACGGGAAAGAAAAATGATGGTGTCAGAATGATAGTCTGTTCTATTTGGTAACAGTCAAATAGCAAAAGCCAGGAGCACAAAATGTTGTGATTGATGATCAAAAAACTAAAACTATGTCCCCTTTTCATACGCAGGAAGACCTCAGTCGGGGGGAGGCTGTGGCAAGTGGCAGCCAGGAGGTCCACCAACGCCCTCCTCCTCCTCCTGCCCCAGCTACAGGAGCCCAGCCACAGCCTGGAAGGATGCCTGGTGGGAAGTCCCAAAGGAAGACCAGAGAGTGATGGCCTGGGATGAGTCCGTTGTGCCAGAAGATGCAGCCTCTTGAAGATCATCATCCTGGGGACAGAAATGGCATCTGAATTTCCTGCTCTCTAGGACTTCAGGAGCAGACTTCCCTCCCTGAGATATGTACTCCACAGGCCAACAATTTTTTTTGATATCATTTATTCATGTCTGCCCTGGGGGCCAAATGCTGCACCAAAGTTAATAAGTTTCTCCAGTACTGCGTTCCTAGTTTTATTTTCAAGCAAAAAAAATAAATTTTATTTTTGTTTGATGAAATACTTGTGTAATGTGTTTTCCTTCAAAAAGTAGAGTTTATTTGTGAGCAGGCAGGTACATTTCCAAAATACAAAGTGAAATAAATAACAAGGGGTACCAACACTAAACAACCTCCTGTAGATTAAAAAATAAAATAAAAAATTGTAAGTTTACACCCAAAAATAAAAAGTTCAAAAAAGGAGAAATGAGCAGTGTCTTTAAAGGAGATTTTTAGGGAATCCTCCCCCCCCCAAAAAACATCCAAAAAAATAAAATAAAACGAACATTGTGTAGATGTGACGCAAACTAAAATTGTATTGCTGAAATGGTTAAAAAAGAGTAATGAAATCCGTTCGGGAGAAGTGTGTGTGACTATGAGCATCAAAAGAAGTTGGTTCTTGCAGCATTGTAAGGAACAAGAGAATGCGCTTGATGACTGATTTTTTAACATTTCAGCGTGACGAATGTGCTATATCGCTTACGAGCAGTAGTTTTACGTGAACGAGCGCTTCCGTGTCGGAATTTGAATGTGAGCATGCGTGGCACTTGGTCCGATGAAAATGCTCTACACATGATCGGATTAGGTCCGTCCGGCCCAGTTGGTCGGGAAATCTTTCCAACATGTTGGAAAATTGGGTCGGACGGAGATTCGGACGGAATCAGTCCGATGCATACCACACACAGTCGGATTATCCGACGACACGGTCCGATAAGACTCATTCCGACAGATTCTCCGACCGTGTGTACAAGGGCTTAGTGTGAAAAAAATGCTATGATTACGAAATTGCCATTCAAAGTGCAACAGTGCTAAAAGCTGAATATTGGCATGGGTAGGAATGGGGTGAAAGTGCCCAGTAGGCAAGTAGTTAATAAGGAAGCATTATGTGGCACTATTTGCCAATAGATTGGCTGTTGTAAAAAACACACCCTAATTGTCTTATGGCTTTGCTTTGTTGTCATTACATTTTGAATGTCTCTGGCATTGCTAAACTTTGACTAATGTTAAGCACATGTTGGTAAGCTTAGATTAATATATAACTGGAAAGGTATATTTCTGGTAATGGGTACAGTACTTGAAGCTAGCCGTGGTGCTCCAGGAAGTATAAAGCTGGTCAGTGGCTTCCTGTAAGCTCTCTCACAACGGACAGTACATGGTATTGATAAGGTAAGTGGCAGAACCATGAACCCTTTCTTACAGTAACTGTACAACTATAATGACTGTGTTTTAACTTCTGAATATAAGATTGCTGCATATACAGGCATTTACAATGAAATGCCAATCACTGCAGTCCAGCCAACTCTATGAATAGGGGAGTGTTGAAGCATGGGCATAGGAACCAGATTTTAACTTTCACTTTACTAGTACAAGTTACAAAAAAAAAAAACATTTGCCTTCTATATGGAAAACACAAATGTTTCATTGTGAAGAATCCCTGACTTCCAGAGTACATTTCTTCCATAAAAACCTCTCTGGTTTACAGTATTGATCAGTTCTATCAGGAATTCTCAGTTTTTCTGCCAGATAGATAATGGGGGTGATTTACTAGAAATGGAGCTCTCAGTATCTGGTGCAGCTATGCATGGTAGCCAATCAGCTTCTAATGCCCCATACACACGAGCAGAAAATCGCAGGGAATATACCGCTTTTGAAGCAATCGTACGATAATTGGATCATTAGTACAGCGCTTTCAAGAGCCAATCATGACAGTTCATCGGATATTATTCTATCGGACGTGCGTGAAAATTGTTTTCGTACGATGCCAGATCATACAATTTTTATTTAATCAGTACAGCTATCATTCGAAAATGCAATACAAATGCATTACAACACATGATATCACTTCCGAATTTTTTTTTCTGTCGTACGAGAATTTTTGTGACTTTAGTAAACTCATCAGATTCGATCTGAGATTAGCATGCAAAACAAGACAAGAAAAAACGAACGATCATTTGTCCGATAATCTCATTGTGTGTATGGGGCATAACTTTGGCTAGTTTAGTTAAGCTTTGCCAATTAAATCCGGAAGCTGATTGGTTTCTATTCAGATTTTGCATGCTCAGTTTTTAGTAAACTCCCCTCTATGTGTTAATTATCTAATCATTTTTTCTGAGCTGTTGCCTTGACTTTAGGCTGATTTTGCTATAGCATAATGTTTGCAAATGAGATAAAGGTTTTTTTCTTTAATTAACTGCAAAGTTTTATTGTGTGGCTCAGTTAATTTTACTACATGCATATTATTATATTGTTTTTTAAGGGTACTTTATATATGTAACTTAGTTCACAAAAACTGTTGAATGGGTTGTTGCTTCATTATCATTAGCTTGCATCTGGTGATAATTGTGAGGTTCTATATAGTGAGAAGAGCAGAATATAGAGACATTTGAGGTGGAGATCACCCCAATACATGAGAACTAAAGATTCAATGGTTAAAGTGGTTGTAAAGTTGTAAAACTCAGACAAGAAATATGAACAAAGCATATCCTTTTATAATGTGCACTTGTCTCAATCCAGAGCACTAGTGTCATTTCTGTCTGCTACTTCTTCATCTGCATGAGTCACTTACAAGTCACTGACAAGTTTTCCTGACAGCAAGAGAAAAAAGGTGACAGCGGAGGGATCTCCAGCACACAGCATGTGATTGGCAGCCTGAGCTCTGTTCCTGTATGCTGTGTGAAGGGGGCGTGTCCCTTCCCTCCAATCAGCTCTCAGAGCTCTCCTCAATGACCTCCAGAGGGTGTGACTTCACCCCCCACCCCTTGCAGAAGTTTAGACAAGCTGTATGAATTTGGCACTTTGAATGGATATTGAAAAGATTGTAGATAAACAGGTACAACTAATGTGGGAGAATTTATGTAATTTCTTTGTATTACTGGGTATATGTAAGAGTTTACGACCACCTTATACAACTATTTCTTGTGAAAGGATAATGATTGTATGGTCTGTAAACTGGAACAATTTGGTAAGTTCATTACCATGTGATAAAATAAGGAGCGCATCAGTATTTACAAAGCAGATTAAGATTATTTATATAAAAATTTAAACCTGAACTCCAGTTACAATCAAAAGTTACGTATGCAGTGTGGGCAGTTTGTTTTGGTCTAGAAATAACATAACTGTAGTTTCAATTACCTTACCCCTCATTTTCTCAGGAGTGGGAGATCTCCATTTTTCTGCAGGTTCGGCATTATATGTGATGAGGTCATAGTGCCTGCTACCGACAGAGTGGTAAAGAGAAGTGGCTTGGGAGGACCGATTGTGCAGCTGTCAGAATCCTTCAGGAGTGAGGGATAAGGTACGCTTTAATAAATGTCATAACTGGGTTTATAGTATACACTGTATGAAGCTGGCCATTCGGTGTACTCTTGATAAAGAAATCCTTTTATTGGCTACACATACAATGGCACATTTACACAGCCTTTCTTAAAGCATATAAAAACATTTTAAATGTTCTGACGTATATCCTCTTACAACCCACTCAACAGGGGCGGGATTCCATCAATTCAAAGCAATTAGAGCAGATAATTACAACAAAACCTGGGGCATGAATAAGAACAAACTAAATAAAAATAAAAAAACATTTTCAGACAATAGACAAAACACACATGTCCCGAAATAATAAAAACACATGTCCCCCACATATGTCCCACTAAAATCACATGTCCCAATGATTATCTGCACACATATGTCCGTGATCACCTGCACACATTTGTACATGATCATTTGCGCACATATGTCCATGATCACACAAACCAATTATTATACACTTAACGGAATTTTTTTCACCAAAAACATGTAGCAGAATACATTTTGGCTTAAATCTATGACAAAATTCGATTTTTATTGGATTGATTTTAAATTAGAAAGAAGAAAATATTGTTTTTTTTCCAAATTTCCGCTATTTTTTCGCTTATATCAAAAATAATAAAAAACTGAGTCGTGAATAAATACCACAAAAATAAAGCTCTATTTGTGCAAACAAAATGATAAAAATTTCATTTGGGTACAGCGTAGCATGACAGAGCATTTGTCATTGAAAATGCGAGAGCGCTGAAAGCTGAAAATTGGGCTGGGAAGGAAGGGAGCGAAAGTGCCCTGTATTGTAGTGGTTACATTTCATACCTGGGGGGTGTCTATAGTATGCCTGTAAAGTGGCACATTTTTCCCGTATTTAGAACAGTCCCTGCACAAAATGACATTTCTAAAGGAAAAAAAGTAATTTAAAACTACTCGCGGGTGTAATGAATTGTCGGGTCCCGGCAATACAGATAAAAGTCATTGAAAAAAACGGCATGGGTTCCACTCCAGTCCATTACCAGGCCCTTTGGGTCTGGTATGAATATTAAGGGAAACCCCATGCCAAAATGTAAAAAAAAATTGCGTGGGGGTCCCCTCCGGACCCAGTTCCTGTTGGGAAGTCCGCTTGTCTGTATGCTGGTCCGACGGACTAACTACGATGCAACGGCAACTACAGCACCTGCCTGCGAGAATTTTTCCAGCGCGATCCCATCGCGCTGGTTCTTGGCTACAGGGTACTGTACACCAGGCCCTTAGGTCTGGTATGGTTTTTCAGGGTAACCCCTTACTCCGAAAAAATGGCATGGGGGTCCCCCCAAAATCCATACCAGACCCTTATCCGAACAGGCAACCTGGCAGGCCCCAGGAAAAGAGGGGGGATGAGAGAGGGCCCCCCCTGAACCGTACCAGGCTTCATGCCCTCAACATGGGGAGGGTGCTTTGGGGTAGCCCCCCAAAGCACCTTGTCCCCATGTTGATGGAGACAAGGTCCTCATCCCCCCAACCCTTGCCCGGTGGTTGTGGGGGTCTGCGGGTGGGGGTCTTATCGGAATCTGGATGCCCCCTTTAAAAAGGGGACCCCAGATCCCGGCCACCCCATTTGAAATGGTAACGGGTACATTGTACCCCTACCATTTCACAAAAAGTGTAAAAAAAATAAATAAATAAAAAAGACACACCTTGGGACAAAGCCTTTATTAAAAAAAAAAAAAATAATGTCCCACGAAGTTCATTCATCTTCTTCTCTCGCTCCGCCGACGGACCGAAAAAAAATAAAAAGTTCCGCCTCCATGGGAGGCACCCGTCGTATGACACTTCAGTGCTGATGACAATTCTTTTATAAGTGAGGGTGAGGCCACCCCGCCCCCTCTGTCATCAGCGCTGAAGCTTCATACAGTGGGAGTGAGAGAAGAAAATGAATGGAATTTTGGGGGACTCCCATGCAATTTTTTTACAATTTTTGGCTCGGGGTTTCCCTTAATATTCATACCAGACCCAGACCAGAACCCCTGACATTTTTTTTCAATAAATTTTATATGTATTGCTGGGACCCGATAATTCATTATAGCCGCGAGTAGTTTAAAATTACTTTTTTGCTTTAGAAATGTCATTTTGTGCAGGGACTGTTCTAAACATGGGGAAAATGCGTCACTTTACAGGCATGCTATAGACAACCCCCAGGTACGAAATTTAAAGGAATATTTCACTTTTATTGTTTCCCTTTAAGCATTATTAAAATCACTGCTCCCGGAAACACGGCCATTTTTAAAACTTTTTTTTGCATTGATACATGTCCCCTGGGGCAGGACCCAGGTCCCCAAACACTTTTTATGACAATAACTTGCATATTAACCTTTAAAATTAGCACTTTTGATTTTTCACGCTGGTGTCCCATAGACTTTAACCGCTTCCCAACCGCTTCACGCTGATATACATCGGCAGAAGGGCACGTACAGACAAAATCACGTACGTGTACATTGCCCTTTAAGGGGTGCGCGTACCACTAGCGGCACGCTCGTGCGCCCGCACCACTAGCGGCATGCTCGTGTGCCTGCGGAAAGCTCAGTGAGACCAGTCACGGGTCCCGCGGACTCAATCGCTGTGGGGATACCCACAATTGCCTCACAGAGAGGAAGAACGGGGAGATGCCGATGTAAACAGCATCTCCCCGTTCTGCCTAGCAACAAGTGACACTGCTCTCTTCGCCCTGTGATTGGAGCAGAGATCAGTGATTTGTAAAACACAGCCACGCCCCCCACAGTTATCAACACGCCCCTAGGTCACAGTTAACCCCTACACTGCCACCTAGTGGTTAACCCCTTCACTGCCAGTGTAATTTACACAGGAATGAGCGCATTTGTATAGCACTGATTGCTGTATAAATGACAATGGTCCCAAAAATTTGTCAAAAATGTCCGATGTGTCCGCCATAAGGTTGCAGTCACAATAAAAATTGCTGATTGCCGCCATTTAAAAAATAAAATAAAATTAATAAAAATGCCAGAAAACTATCTTCTATTTTGTAAACGCTATAACTTTTGCACAAACCAATCAATAATCGCTTATTGCCATTTTCTTTACCAAAAATATGTAAAAGAATATGTATTGGCCTAAACTGAGGAAAAAAATGTTTTTTTATATATTTTTGGGGGATATTTTATTATAGCAAAAAGTAAAAAATAATTAGTTTTTTTCAAAATTGGTGCTCTTTTTTTGTTTATAGCGCAAAAAAAATTTAAAACGTAGGGGTGATCAAATACCACCAAAAGAAAGCTCTATTTGAGGGAAAAAAAGGACATCAATTTTGTTTGGGTACAACGTCGCACGACCGCGCAATTGCCAGTTAAAACGATGCAGTGCCGAATCACAAAAAGTGCTCTGGTCAGGAAGGGGGTAAATTCTTCCGGGGCTGAAGTGGTTAACAGTGTTCACGTGTTCGAACAAATTCTTTGCCTGTTCACATGTTCTGCTGCGAACCAAACCCGGGGGTGTTCAGCTCATCCCTAGTGTCCCTTCTATTGTTCAATCCATGTGGTACACTTGTTCTGAGTGTGTATATCCACCACACTTCTCGTTGGAGTAGAATGCGGTGTGTGTCACCCCCTCTTAATTGTTTTTTAACCTGTTCGATACCAAAAAAGTGAAAGAATCAAGATTTCCTTTATGAATTTCTCTAAAATGTTTAGAAACATTGGATACATTTTTTGCATTTATATTATTATTATCATTAAAATGTTCTGATATCCTCACCTTTAGGTGAGGTTGGTCATACTGGGTTTATAGTGTTTAAAAGGAGTTAGTTCAGGCAGCGACAGGTAGAATCTCAGAAGCACAATGTCCCTGGTTGTTGACATCTATGGACTTTAAGACTAACCACTAATGGGCAGAAGTCCCCATATGCTTTAATACGGCTGTATGCATCTCTCCAATGTTTTTATCCATGCAGAGATGGCAGACATCCCAACCTGCAAAAACTCATTTCAGGGAGGTGACGCTTCACGCCGGTGCCTACCCAGTCATAAGGGCACACATCAGGGCACAGGCACACAGCGGGGAATGGGACACACATCGGGGCACATCATGGGGCACACAGCAGGGCATGGGGCACACAGAGAGGCATGGGGCACACAGCAGGGCATGAAGCAAAAAGAAGGGCACATATCATGGGGCACACAACAGGGCACGGGTCACAAATCAGGGCATGGGGCCCACAGTGGGGCATGAGGCATACAGGAAGGCACATCATGGGGCACACAATAGGGCCCACAGGGGCACTGGGCACACATCAGGACATGGGGCACACAGTAGGGCACACAACAGGGCACACAGCGGGCATGGGGCACACATCAGGATATGGGCACACAGCACGGCAGGGGGCACACATCTGGGCACAGGGCACATCATGTGGCATACTTTAGGACACAGGGGATACAGCAAGACATGGGACATACAGCAGGGCATACAGCGGGGCATGGGGCACACAGAGGGACACTGGGCACACCACAGGGCACACAGTGGGGCATGGGGCACACAGCAGGACACTGGACACACAGCAAGGCACAGGGTAGGGCATGGAGCACACAGCGGGACACTGGGCACACAGCGGGGCATGGGGCACACATCAGGAAATGGGGAACACAGCAGGGCACACAGTAAGGCACATCACGGGGCTCACAACAGGGCACACAGTGGGCATGGGACACACATCAGGACATACAGTGGGGCATGGGGCACACAGCAGGACACTGGACACACAGCAGGGCACAAAGCAGGCATGGAGCACACAGCAGGGCATGGGGCACACAGCAGGTCACTATTTACACAGCAGGGCATGGGCTACACAGCAGGGCACTATTCGCACAGTAGGACATGGGGCACATAATGGGGCACACAGCAAGATCCAAGGAGCTGCTGTTACATTACTTGCAGAGTAGCCTGGAAAGCAGCTGTCATTACTCTCTTCTAGTCTGTCTGAGGTGATGACAGATCTGGTCCCTGCAAAGCAGCTCTCCCCACCTGCCCCTCCTTCCCTCCCATCCAGATCTCCCGCCTCTGTCCTGCCCCCGCCCCTGAGCAGCTCGAGCGGCCGCCGCAGCCGTACTCCATTCGACCGCTTGGGTTGCTCTGTCTGTGGCTGAGTGACAGTCCCAGCCGGCTGATTGCCCCGCTAGTGGGTTGTCCGGGAGCCTGCAGTCAAATGCGGGAGACTCCTGCGGCTCGCAGGAGACTTGAGAAGTCTGAGATGGATGCATGGCCCTGGATGAAGACAGGGTGTGCATCCACCATGCATCTGTCCCAGAATTGGTGTAAGAGCTCAGGTTTGCAGGAAGATTGCAGTAAGATCTATACAGATACAGGCACATAAATACATGGTGTCTCACATCTAAATGAGCCCCGAGTGTTGGCACATGGGAGGCAGGAAGACTATGGCCCATGGAAGGCTGGAAGATTATGGCACATGGAAGGATGGAAGACTGGCACATGGAAGGCCGGAAGAAGGGCACATAAGAGGCATGAAGACTATGGCACATGGAAGGGTGGAAGACTGGCACATAGAAGGCAGGAACACTATGGCACATGAGAGGCAGGAAGACTATGGCACATGGAAGGCCGGAAGAAGGGCATATGGAAGGCTGGAAGATCATGGCACATAGAAGGCTGGGTGACTATGGCACATTGAAAGCTGGAAGACTGGCACATGGAAGGCTGGAAGACTATGGCACATGGAAGGCTGGGAGACTAGGGCACACGGAAGGCTGGCACATGGAAGGCTGGAAGACTGGCGCATGGAAGATTGGAAGGCTGGCACATGGGAGGAGGTGGGGCAGACCTAGCTGACCTCCTCCTTTCATGGGATATACAGCGGACGGGGGCTGTGTACACTGCAGCGGGCAATGTGTAGCAGATGAGAAGGGGATGTGCACACAGCATTGGTCGTGCCGGCGGGCGGGTGGGTGAGTGGATGGTGGAGGTGCACACTTGGAACTGATGATGCCCTGGCACTTCGGCGCCTGGGTGCGTTGCACCCAGCGCACCTGCCCAGGATCGGCCCTCGGTTAGACACAACAGGTTTTCCAATCCCAGTCATGGTACCTGGTAAAGTAATATTGTTTTTTTTTTGTTCTTTATTTTATTTTGATGGTGAGTGTAACATTGATAATGTATATAAAAATTGTGAGCAGACGCAGCCTTAATGTTGTCCTCGTGGCAAAAGTATCCTATACTTAAAGAGGAACTGCAGTCTGCTCACATAATTTGTAATAAAAACATATTTGCCATTCTAAAGCTTCCCTCCAACCACTTTGCATATTATTTTATATATACTGTGATTCTGTACTTGCCAAATATGCTGCAGAAATTTCCCTCCACTGAGTCTGGCTGCAGCTTATTCTCTCCAATGTGCTATTAAAGGATTATTCATTCCTCTGTGGAGTAAAGGTATGACTGCTCATTGGTTACAGATATATTCTAACCATGTTGGAAAAACCTATGTAGGCAAGTACTTTCAATGCTCATCACTGCATCATGTTAGTTCTTTTGTCTGTGAGTTCCAGCAGACCACACTGCAAAACTCAGGTCCACTGTTCCAATGCCGCGTACACATAAGCGGACTTTCCGGCAGACTAGGTCTGACGGAAGCAGTCCATCGGACAATCCGATCGTGTGTGGGCTAATCCGATCATTTTTCATAAAAAAAATCTGACGGACATAGAAATAGAACATGTTTCAAATCTGTCCGCTGGACTCAATTCCTTTCGGGAAAACCGTTTGTCTGTATGCTGGTCCGACAGACCAAATACGACGCAAGGGAAGCTATTGGCTATTGGCTATTGAACTTCCTTTTTAGTCCCGTCTTATGTCATCACGTTCAAAATGAATGGACTTTCGAACGGACTTAGTCCATTCATGTGTGGTCAAGTCCGTTCGTTTGGAAAGTCCGTCGGAACTCGGAAAGTCCGTCGGGAAGACTGTCGGACCTAGTCTGTCGGAAAGTCTGGTCGAGTGCACGCGGCATAAGAGTCCATGCACACTGGGCTTAAAAAAATGCTACAGGAGTTTTGTGTTTTTCTTGTAGAAGCAGCTCAATGGTGTCCTATGTGTCTTTGCACATTAGGACATTTAAAGGCACATTTTAAGCTCAGCGTTTAGCAGCAGAAAACACATTTTTTAGAGCAGCTTTCTGGCAGAAAAAAAATTGCTGAATGCTTCTGAACTTTCCTAGAAGCTACTAAATTCCAGTATAAAAATGCTTTATATGAGGTTTTTTTAAGCGCAGTGTGCATGGTCCTTAAAAGAAAAAAAATTTAATTGCTGCATATTTTTTGAAAATGCTACTGGTGTCTTTAAGATATACCACCCTGGCTGCCTTGGTGGGCATTTGTGTTACCTCCTGTGCCTGGTTTGTTTCCATGTGAAGCACTACCCCTGCAGGGGCCACTGATTTTAACTGGTTTTCCCCTAAACAGTAAGGAGGCCACCAGCCACCCAAACAACAATACTTTCACTCCAGCTCCAATAAACAGTCCAGGGCAGGGTTTGGCAACCCTTCGATTATGATCTACCGGTCATCAGCGAGCAGGTGCCCGATATATCATGATCTCATCCCCACCTTGCTGACCTACAACTGAGTTCCGCAGGAAAGTGGTGTGCTGCTGGGAAACAATCAAAAGCCAAGGCATTCCCCACCCCACAGCATGCCCTTTGCTTAGGTGCGGGTGTGGGGAGGGGAATGCCTCTGCTGCCTATGACAGCTTCAGACGGGATAGCTCGGATGGATTCAGGCTCTTGTCCGAAAGCACCTGAGCTCATCCCCGGAGTGTATTGCACTGATCCCCACCGGCCCTCCTCTTTAGTCCATTCAGGGCACATGTGGATGACCTCATGTGGGATGGATGAGAGAGGAGGGCGGAGGGCCAGCTGGGATTAGCCCTAGAACGATTAGATCTGGCACAGCTCCGCATGAGGTAAGCATTTTTGTGTCATCCTGAGCCCCCAGTGATGTGCCCCCTAAGTGGTGGGCCCCCAGTAATGTGCCCTCCTAACACTTTCAGTGGTGTGCCCTCCTGATGCCTCAGTGATGTTCCCTCCTGATGACCCTAGTGGTGTGCCTGCCTGATGCCCCCAGTGGTATGTCCCCTGACACCCTTGGTGGTGTGTCCTCCTGATGCCCCCAGTGGTGTGCACTCCTGATGCCCCAGGGGCGTGCTCCCAGTGGTGTGCCCTTATGATGCCCCCCGATCCTCCATGTGTTGTGTCCTTCTAACCCCCCACCCTGTACCATGCTCTCTTGAGCCCCCCTGTACCGTACCCTTCTAACTCACCTGAACAATGCCCTGCTGATCCCCTGTCCTGCTCACTCCTGTCCACTGCTATACTTTTCCCTGTCCACTGCATTTCATATTACTAACCTCTGTACCAGTGGCGGCTGGTGAAGTTTTTGGATGGGGGGGCGCCAGACCCCGCCCATCATTTTGGCCCCTCCCACTTCTCATAAACCACACCCCTTATGTAATCTGAAAAAAAAATTGGCGTGGGTTCCCCCCTCCGAGAGCATACCAGGCCCTTAGGTCTGATATGGATTCCAAGGGGAACCCCCTACGCCGAAAAAACGGCGTGGGGTTCCCCCCAGATCCACGCCAGACCTTTATCCGAGCACGCTACCTGGCCGGCCAGGAAAGGGGGTGGGGACGAGCGGGCGCCCCCCCCTCCTGAGCCGTACCAGGCAGCGGGCCCTCAACATGGGGGGGTGCCTTGGGGGAGGGGGGCGTGCGGCCCCCCCACCCCAAAGCACCTATTCCCCATGTTGATGAGGACAAGGGCCTCTTCCCGACAACCCTGGCCGTTGGTTGTCGGGGTCTGCGGGCGGGGGGCTTATCGGAATCCGGGAGCCCCCTTTAATAAGGGGGCCCCGGATACCGGCCCCCCACCCTATGTGAATGAGTATGGGGTATAATGTACCCCTACCCATTCACCTGTGAAAAAAAGTACAAAAAAAACACAACACAGGGTTAAAATATTTTATTGCACAGTTCCGGGGGTCTTCCGTCTTCGGGGGTCTTCTCGCCGGACTCCTCCGCTATCTTCTTGTAGCTCTTTTGCTAGTGGAGGAGCCCGGCTTTCTTCCTCGCCGCCGGCCTCTTCCGACTTCGGGGGTCTTGTCCCCCTCTTCGGTTCTTCTGCCGGGCCACCGCGCCTTCTTATAGCTCTTTTACAGGCGGTGGCCCGGTCTTCTGTCGCCGCCGCCGCCGCCGGTTCTTCTTCTTCTTCTTTTTTTTTTTACTTTTTTTTTTTACTTTTTTTTTTTTTTACACCTAGGGGGAGGGGGGGTGGGGCGGCGCCCGGGCGCCCCCTATGGGCGGGCCGCCACTGCTCTGTACACTGCCCTACCTACTTCTGACCTTTGTATACTGCCCTACCCATTACTGACCTCTGTACACTGACCTATGTACTACTGACCTCTGTACACTGCCCTACCTAATTCTGACCTCTGTACACTGACCTACATACTACTAGCCTATGAATACTGCCTTACCTACTACTGACCTCTATACACTGCCCTACCTACTATTGACATCTACTGACCTCTGTACACTGCCCTACCTACTACTTATACTGACCAGAACTCAGAGCAGACAGCCAGGCCTAAAACTATTTAAGCAAGTCAGCCTGGAGTACCAAATGTTCTGCCTTCATGATGGACAATGCAACATACGTGAGGGGGTGACCAATTACTCCCCAGACATGAAAGTATTGTGAATGAAAGTGAATGCCTGGCCAAAGCTAACTTTTAAGGTCGTCTACATTTTTATGTGTACTGTGACATTATTTATATTATATTTTTCTAAGTTTTCTCAATACTGTCCTTGCCCTTACTTTTTGGAGCTTGCTAGTTAACTTCTTAAAAAACAAAAAAGAGTGCTGCACCAGGGGACCTTTAAACTCTTCCATGTTGTCCAGGTAGATCTCCACCTCTCAAAAATGGCCTATCCCTGGTTTAGGGGTTGTCTTTTTGTGATTTATTCATGGTAAAACTTATAACAGGAGAGGGATTAGGGCATGGGAAACTCCAATACAGTTAGAAATTGGTTTTAAGAGGACAATATTCTCCTTGAGCAACTGTGAATGTTGGACAACCTAAGGCCTCACAGCCGGGGACCATGAGGTAAGTCTCAATGGAATCTGGTTACCCTGCACCCTGGTGCTAATGATACCCAGTGCAATCTCAGGAACACTGCACAGGAAGGCACTCTTTTCTAAGCTCACAGCCCAGGACACTGCAGTGGATGGGGAATGGCCAGTACTTGAGACCCTATGAGAACAATCTCAGCCCTAGCTATATCTGGCATTTATATCCCAAAAGCACACAATCACCAGGGATCAATTCAGGATCAGCTGCCTCCTTCCAGCTTCCTCCATACACAATCCAGTGAGTGAGGCAGTCCTTCTCTAGACCAGATCCCTGTGGAGAATTCCTGCAGTCAGTTCCAGATCACTTCCAGGTCCCAGCCCTGCCACCACTGGGAATTCTCCTTGCTGGGCAAACATGATCTTTCCAGTAGTCCAGACTATTTATCAGCTTCCCAGCTACCATCTAGACACACCTTCCCAGGAATAGGCTAGGCTCTGATCAATATTTAGGCTGGTTATTTGAATGCTCCCTCCCTATACTCTAGAAACTCCTCCTAGAGACAGTGGTAAGCAATCAAATTCCTAGCCTGTGAAACCCTGAACAGACCAGATCAATCAATTACTGCTCCTTGATTACAGAATGAGACAAAAACTAAATTTACCTAGAATCCTACACTAAGAGGGTTGTACACATGCACTGACATGCATTGCTCTAATGCAACCCATTCACTTTTAACAAGCCCCTTTCAAGCTTTAGTTTTTTTTTTTTTATACATTGATGCATGTTACATCAAGTCAACTTATTCACTTTGTAGGTTCTCTAAAGAATGTGTGAACAAGTGCACAATAAAAGAGTGAATCAAGCCATAAAGTGATTGTAAAGGTTATTTTTTTTTTAAATAACAAAGATGTCATACTTACTTGCTCTGTGCAAGGTTTTTGCACAAAGTGTCCCCGGTCCTCCTTTTCTGGGGTCCCCTGGCTGTGCTCCTGGCTCCTCCTCTTCATTAAGTGCCCCCATGGGGACACCCGCACAGGTGCGCTCCCGCATCCTGCTGCTGCGTCCATTGGCATAGACAGCAGGACTTGGCCCAGCTCCCGTGTCACTGGATTTGATTGACAGCAGTGGGAGCCAATGGCTCCCGCTGCTATCAGTCTATCCAATGAGGACCCAAGACAGCGGCTGGAGCTGCTGGGCTTGTGCTCCTCACTGGAAGGATTGGGCTCAGATAAGAAAAAGAGGGGCTCGGGTGGGGGGGCAGCAGCTGCAGCACAGAAGGTTTTTCAACTTAATACATAGAATACATTAAGGTGAAAAACCATAAGACTTTACAACTCCTTTAGTGCAACCTTTGGGCAAACGAGCCTAAAGACCCCATTGCTACTGCCTGCATCAATCAACTAGAAGAACTGGGTCTCCAGCAACTGATAAAGACTCCCACGCATGGGTCAGGACACACCCTGGACCTCATTTTCAAACAGAACATTGACGTCAACATACTCAACAACATAACTCTGCCATGAATCACCACGCCATCAAATTCAAAATAGCTACTAACATCACCAACGAAAAACGGAAACCTGTAACAACAACGCACTGGACCAGATCGCATAAAAAACTGTACTCCGAATCCTTCAAATCCACTCTGTCCAACAAGATAACTACAATAACCTTAAACCACTCTACGGAGGAAACACTCAACTCCTTGAACAGGGCATTGCTGCAATCAGCAGACTCGGTAGCACCAAAACGCAGGGCTCTCATCAGGAAGAAAAACTCTGGATGGTTTAATAGCTCCCTCGCCGTACTAAAGCAAGAACGCAGAAGAGCAGAAAGAACATGGAGAAGAAATCCCACTGAGGAAAACCACTTTAACTACAAAGGTCTCACAGAGAATTATCGGAAAGCAATCTTCAAAGCCAAAAAGGACCACTTCTCATATACAATCTCAACGGCCGCAAACCAACCACGGGAACTGTTTAAACTGGTTAATCGATCAATGAATCCGGTGTGCCTAGAACTCCAGAAAGCGAATCCCAGGATTACTGTGACAAACTGTCGGATTTTTTTATCGATAAAGTCAAAACCATCAGGGAAACAATTTGTCAGAAGAAAACATCCGACCTCAGCCAGCAAATACATAAAGAGGATGTCTGCACCAACATACCACAACCGCCAAAATTTTCACTATCCCCAATTACCGTAGACACCGCAAAAAACATCATTAATAAACTGCGTGACAGTACCTCACCTATTGACATCATCCCCACAAAACTACTGAAAGAATGCTCCGACATCGTGGCTCCAACCATAACCCACCTCATAAACCGATCATTCCATGAAGGGATTGTTCCCAGCGTCCTCAAACAAGACATCGTCAAACCTCTACTCAAGAAACCAAACCTGGACTCTCAGGATCCAAACAACCGTAGGCCAATTACAAGCCTCAACACCATTTCTAAGATCATGGAGAAAGCTGTAGTACATCAGCTACAACTTCACCTGGATACTCACAAACTCCTGGACCCGCTGCAATCAGGCTTCCGCCCGGGTCATGGAACAGAAACAGCTCTCCTCAAGATTTGGGATGACGCCCTCGAAGCAGCAGATGAGGGAGAGCCGTGTCTCCTTGTACTGCTAGACCTAAGTGCAGCGTTTGATACAGTAGATCACAATACTCTACTCGTCCGACTCACAGAAGTAGCCGGAGTCCAAGACATAGATCTCCAATGGTTCGCGTCCTTCCTAGGAAATCGGTCACAGACAGTGAAACTAGGAAAATTCCTCTCCGAAACTCAGGCAGTCACCTGCGGAGTCCCTCAAGGCTCTCCTTTATCACCCGTTCTCTTCAACATTTACATTCGCCCACTCCTTCAAATCATCAGATGCTCAGATCTCTGCTTCCATTCTTACGCTGACGACACGCAACTTTATTTCCGGATCAATGGAAAAAAAGATCACCAACAACAACTTGAAAACTGCCTCAAATCAATAGAGGACTGGATGACCACTAACTCCCTCCAGCTGAACGAATCAAAGACAGAGCTTCTTATCTTACACCCAAATCATAAGCCTGCAACCAAAACCTCCTGGTCTCCACCAACCGTCTTTGGGCAGACTATCTCCCCAAAGACCAAAGCGAAGAGTCTCTGGGTTATTTTAGACGCACAAATGTCAATGGATGCGCAAATAGGATCTGTAGTCAGTGGATCTCACCATCTGCTACGCATGCTTCGCAGACTCATCCCTTTTATCCCAAAGAATGACAAAGCAGTGGTAGTTGGAACAATCATTAATTCACGACTGGACTACGCAAACTCGCTTTACATAGGATTACCACAATATCAACTTGCACGATTACAACTGATCCAAAACACGGCGGCAAGGCTGATAACAGGAAAAAACCCCTGGGAATCCATATCTCCTTTGCTGAGGAGCTTACATTGGCTAACCGTAAAAAATCGGATCTCGTTCAAGACCCTTTGCCTCACCCACAAATGCGTGCATAGAGAAGCTCCACAATACCTAATGGAGAAAATAAATCATTACACACCAAACCGTAGTCTTCGATCAGCCAACAAAAACCTCCTCCTCGTGCCCAAAGCCCGGTATAAATCCAAGGGGGATCGGAGATTCGCTGTCCAAGGGCCTCGGCTATGGAATGCTCTACCAATCAACATCCGCCTGGAAGAAAATCACCTGGCTTTTAGGAAAAAACTCAAGACCTTCCTCTTTTAGCAGATGATCAAAGCTCGCCACAGCGCCTAGAGGCGATTCAGTTCGCATTGTGCGCTATACAAGTATGTCATTCATTCATTCATTCATCTACACTACTTTTGGGTAATGCACACAAACCGTAATTCACTGTTTACTGTTGTTTTTACTGTATATGAACATTGGGGTAACATTCAAAATAGCATTGAATAGCATTGAATAGCATGAATAGCAATGCACAAATACAGTTTATTTTTAATAAAAGTTTTCCTAAGCAGTGGCAGATAGTAAATGTATAGGCTAATTTACTTTCAATATGTTTTTATTTACAATGCGAAGTCAGACAACAAGATGATATTACAAAAAGTACAGTCAGTAAGCATCAAAATTTTAAAGATGTGATTTCCAACATAAACATCAGTTAGGTCCTCCGACAGTGTAATTGGGAGTGCAGTTTCTCAAAACTGTAAGTTGAACATAAACTATATGTGACAAAAATATTGATGGACTGTACATTACTTAGCAACCTAGAAGAGTATGGTGCTTTATCGACCAGGTTTTGAAATATGCCCCATACTCTGCCAGGCCCACTTACACCTCACCCAGGGGGCCATTTATGCCCATTTTGTCAGGGGCGGTGATAGCGCAGGGAAAAGGACAGGGTGAAGGGGGAAGGAGAAAAAAAGGCGGGGGGGGGGGTTTACCTTGTATCCTTCTGCCGTGAGTATCAACCTCATGGAGTTGCGCCTGATATTTTTTTATTTATAAGATTGTCTTCTTGGACAGTAAATATAGAGAAGAAAAAGAAAAGACAGAAAGGAGGAAGGAAGAGGGAAAGGAGGAGAAAAGAAGAAGAGGGAAAGGGAGGGTCAACCAGTGGCAAATCACAAGGGAGAGACATATCTGATCCACGGGTCCCATATCATATTGAATTTCTTGGTATTATTACGGAGGGTCCAGGTGAGTCTATCATTAACCATGATCCAGTTAAGCTTAGTTTTCACAGAGTCAAGAGAAACCATCGACTGCTTCCAATATCTAGCTATGGTTATCCTGGCAGCCAAAATTATATATATTATCAGTTTTGAGGATTTCTTAGGAACCCCATCATGGAGTTTTTGGAAAAGTGCAATTTCCGGGGCTCTACGAATATTAACCCCAGTTACTGTGTATATGAGGTTAAATATACGAATCCAAAATCTAGTAATCGTCGGGCATTGCCACCAAATGTGGTACATCGTACCCACCTGGCCACACCGTCTAAAGCACATGGGAGATGCAGATGGATGCATCTTAGCGATCCTGGTTGGTACTAAATACCATCGAAAGAGGGTTTTATAATTCGCCTCAATCAGTGTTGTGTTAATGGATACTTTAGATAAAGCATAAGCTATGTCTTGCCAGTCGGACAGTTCAAAAGCAGTGTTCAAGTCCTGTTCCCAATGGGTCATATAGGGGAGTTTAGTATTTGGATCCGTAATACCGGCATAAACAGTATAGATACGTCCCCGTCCTTTGATTGACAAGATAACTCAGAATTCGTAAGTGTAAACGGTCCATCCAGCAAACTGAGTTTAGTACGTATAAAGGAGATAATTTGATTACACTGAAACAGTTCGCTAGAGGGCATTTGCATTGTCTCTGTGAAGTACTGCAACGAGTGAGGTCAGTTCCCCTCTAGATAGTCACCTATCCGTAGGAGTCCTTTATTAAGCCACCATTGAAATACCTGTGGAGTCAAGCCAGGGGAGAATTCCGGATTACAGAACACCAAGGCCAATGGGGTATGCGGGGATGATAGCGGTTTACGATGTCGCACCCTGTCCCAGACCTCTAGGGAGTGAGACAGGGTGGGGCACAAAATGGGAGGGCGAAGGCGACTCGGCAGCCACATCAAGGAGCCAATAGCAAAAGGGTGGCACAAGAGAGCTTCAATAGACACCCAAAGGGGCAGAGGTCCCTTAGCCGTAGTGTATGAAAGCTGTGTTATTTGAGCCGCTTGATAATAAGCTTGTAAATTAGGGAGGCCAAGCCCACCGCACGACTTTGAGGCGTGTAACGTTAATTTATTCATGCGAGGTTTCTTATTACCCCAAATAAAGCGGAGAACATCCATTTGTAGGTGCTGTAGTTCTCTCCTCGGGACTGCAATGGGTAAGGTTCTAAAATAATAGAGTAGTCTGGGAAGAAACGTCATCTTAATGGAATTAATTTTGCCAAACCAAGACAAGGGATAGTCCTCCCACCGCCGCAGGTCCTCCCGTAGTCGGCGAAAAAGTGGGGGATAATTAGCCTTATATAAAGTGTCGATCGAAGATGAATAGAGGTTGAGGTCCATTGAAAATTATAGGTGTGTCGCAACTGTTGTTCTACTAAGGGGGGCAAGGAGACGTTAAGGGCCATCGTTTTCTAAGTGTTTCGAGTGAGTCCTGATGTATAGGCTAATTTAAACAAATTTTTAGAAAGGCAAAATAGATTTTTTGGGGAAAAATTATTTCCTCCCAAATCGCTCTACTAAACCCAAAATGTGTGGTTGAGTTATCTAAAATGGTTCATAGACAACAGAGGGCAGTTGAAGGTATTGCCACAATCTGATCCTCCTCTGGCATCTGCGCCTGCTAATGCTTACCTATTTAGGACAAAGGAGCAAGGTGATGAGAACTACAGACACCTTCGGTGTCACTTTAACTGGAGGAAAAGAGTAATGATGGGACCAGGTTGTCTAATCTACCTCATTGCTATAACCCAAAAAAATCTTCGGCCAGGAGAGTCTGCAGAGAGCTTATAGACATTAGACTGCTGCCATTAGGAAACCGCTAGCTAATGTGTATGGCCAATTTAGATATAAATGTCTATGCTGCTATCTGATTGACAATTAGACATGTGCATTAGTTTTCGTCCGAATGCATTTTCGTCCGAATTTCAGCTATTTTCGTTTTCGTTTTGACAAACGATAACGAAAGCACAGAATCCGAAAAACGAAAGATCCGACATAAATAAATGCTTTATTTTCGTTTTAGTTGTTACAACAGTTCGATATAGAATAGGAGATTCAACGTGACTCTGACAATAACAATCTGTGTCTATAGAACCTGTGGTTGAATGTGCCTAACCTTACCTCTATTAGTCCAAGATGATATAGAGAAAATATTCTACAGAGAAAAAAAGATTTGACAGAGAGAAAAGATTCTGCAAGTTACTGTCCTAAAAAGTGTTTGGGGACCCGGGTCCTACCCCAGGGGACATGGATCAATGCAAAAAAAAGTTTTAAAAACAGCCGTTTTTTCGGGAGCAGTGATTTTAATAATGATTAAAGTGAAACAATAAAAGTGTAATATTCCTTTAAATTTCGTAGGGGGGGGTGTCTATAGTATGCCTGTGAAGGGGCGCATGTTTCTGGTGCTTAGAACTGTCCCTGCAGAAAGTGTCATTTATGCAGGAAAAAAAGTCCTTTAAAATCACTCGCAGCTATTATGAATTGTCGGCTCCGTAATACAGAGAACACTCATTGAAAGTCATTGATAAAAAATAAATAAATACATTTTAAAAAAAGCGTGGGGGTCCCCCAAATTCTATTACCAGGCCCTTCAGGTCTGGTATGGATATTAAGGGGAACCCTGCGTCAAATTAAAAAAAAATTGACGTGGGGGTCCCCCTAAAAATCCATCCAGGAAAAGAGGGGGGGACGAGAGAGCGACCCCCCTCCCTCCTGAACCGTACCAGGCCACATGCCCTCAACATTGGGAGGATGCTTTGGGGGTCTGTGACCCCTCAAAGCACCTTGTCCCCATGTTGATGTGAAGAAGGGCCTCATCCCCACAACCGTGGCCGGTGGTTGTGGGGGTCTGCGGGTGGGGGGCTTATCAGAATCTGGAAGCCCCCTTTAACAAGGGGACCCCCAGATCCTGCCCCCCCCTGTTTGAAATGGTAAGGGGGTACAAAAGTACCCCTACCATTTCACAAAGAAAGTGTAAAAAATAGTTAAATAAGACAAACACACTTTTGAAAAATTCCTTTATTAAAAATAAAAAATAAATAAAATAAAAAGGATTCCAGCGGTGCTAATCCACTCTTGCTATCCAGCGATGGACGATCATCTCTCCGGGGTCCAGCGATGGCTCATCTGAATCAGCGCAGCGAATCCATCCATCTTCTGTCTCCACTGAGGAGAGACTGCGGGATCCCGGTGGCCTCATAAATGACACTTTGTGCAGGGACAGTTCTAAGCACCAGAAACATGCGCCCCTTCACAGGCATACTATAGACACCCCCCCCCCCCCCCTACGAAATTTAAAGGAATATTACACTTTTATTGTTTCACTTTAATCATTATTAAAATCACTGCTCCCGAAAAAACTGCAGTTTTTAAAACTTTTTTTTGCATTGATTCATGTCCCCTGGGGCAGGACCCGGGTCCCCAAACACTTTTTAGGACAGTAACTTGCATATTAGCCTTTAAAATTAGTACTTTAGATTTTGAACATTGGAGTCCCATAGACTTTAAAGAGGGATTCCACCAAAAAAAAATATATTAAAAGCCAGCAGCTATAAATACTACAGCTGCTGACTTTTAATAAATGGACACTCACCTGTCCCAGGTTCCAGCGATGCCGGCAGCCGAGGCCGATCGATCGCTCGGCTCTCGGCTGCTGTAGTCACCATTCTAGGTGAGGGAATCAGGAAGTGAAGCGAATCGGCTTCACTTCCCGGTTCCCTACTGCGCATGCGCGAGCCGCGCCACGCAATAGGAAATCTCTGCGCTGTCACTGGGACCCGTGTGTGTCCCAGCAGACAGCGCGGCAGGGCAGGAAATGGCGTAGACTCCCACGGGAGTCTATGCCCGGAAGTGGTCTCCACCCCCTCCCCACTGAAAGGTGTCAATTGTGACACCGGAGGGGGGGAGGGATCCGATCAGCGGAGGTTCCACTTTAGGGTGGAATCCCGCTTTAATAGGGTTCTAAAGTTCACAAGTATGCTATATACTAGCTCCATCGAATCTTCTTTATACATTCGACAGACACCATAAGCCTTCAAAGACAGATTCGACCGTAATTCATGTGGATTTTCGGACGAATGCAATTTTTGAACGAAAAACAAAATAAATAAAAACGAATTTCGGGAGTAACTAAATAAATTAATTTTTCGGACGAAAACGAAATTCCGAAACGAAATATTTTACTCTGCACATGTCTATTGACAATGATTGCTCACATCAATGAAGAAATACAAAAACTACTCTTTGGCATTCTAGTGGGAAAAGCCAAAGTGATGGAGAGTAGGACAAGTTACACACAACGGAAACTATATTTCCCTTTATCCCCTGACGTTTTAATGTTTATTTTACTTAGGTTAATTTACACCACGATATGGAGGAAGAACATAATGAAACATCTTGCTTCATCCAGAGGACCACAGCAAACAATCTGCTGATTACAGTATATTTTGTCACCTTTTTCGGAGGAACAACTGGAATAGCCCTCATGATCTTTTTAATAACTGGTGCAAACAGACTGTCTGTAACAATTACATCAGTTATCAACCTGCTGGTGGTTCATGGTATCTTTATTGTAAGTGTGCCATTCCGCATTGCATACTATTTCCAAAACAAATGGCCTTATGGACCTATTTTTTGTAGAGTTGTGAGTGCCATGAGCCACATTCATATATATATTTCTTTTATATTTTATGTGGTCTTATTGACCATGAGATATGTTGGTTTCTTTAAACAAAAGGATAGCATTGCATTCTACAGGACTCTCCATCCTTTTCTAGTAAGTGGCATTGTATGGTTTTTAGTATGTGTTATAATTCTGCCACTGGTGTTCACGCAATATGGCACCAGTGCCCCCTTAAATGAAAAAGAGTGCTTCCAATTTCAAGCTGAATTTCAAATTAGAGCTGTGCTTATCATGAACTATATCTTTATTACTGTCATCATTTTAGTGGTGTGTCTTCTCCTCGCTGTACAGATATTCATAATTGTAAACGTTCTGAGGAAGATTCAAAGACCCATTTTAGCACACCAGGAAATCTGGGTTCAGCTAAAAAGTCTCTTCTTTATTTTGGTGATGATAACGTGCTTCTTCCCTTTCCATATCTTCAGAATTTATTACTTGCAGCACGCAAAGGAATGCTTTTATTACAATGAAATTTGTTTGAGCATAACTGCCCTTAGTTGCTTAGATTTTTTTTTTTTTGCTGTAGCACAATTTTACAAAAAGAGCATATGTTGCTTTACCTCCATTAGTAATAATTTTGAAGTGTCGACGATCAATGTGTCTTGCATATCACACTAATTCTCACACTAATTGGGACAAACCAATTTCTCTATTATACTACTGCATTGAACAAAGTATATACATAGTATATCTAAAATATATAACCAATATTTATTTATCAAAGCACGCCATTAAAAACTATTTAAAGTAGAAGTTCAACCAAAAACTTCTAATAATAAATCTACTCTCAGCCACATTCTAAAACGTCTAAAACCTAACCCTCTAATGAAAAAATAGCTATATATATCTTTTTGGAAGCTGCTCCAGTCCGGTCTCCAGCTGCGGATGCTGCGTCTGGAGAGACCCGACAAAGGCTGGGAAATGTCTGGGAAGTGACATCACCCATAGAGTTACTAAGGGGCTTCCGTTGTCGACTGCCTCTCCAGCACACGCCTACACACTGAAGCCACCGCTGACAGCTCAGTGTGGGACCAAACTGGTTTAAAATTTGGCTTCAATTATGTTTAGGGTTAGTTAGGTTTTTGCTGAACTTCTACTTTAACTATTTAAATTACAGAAACTTTGTGTGGTCTCAGACTATCTACAATTTATTGGGGTGTTGGCACTAACAGTACGTTACAGTTTATATTGAGTGAAAGACCCTGCACAAAACCTTGGGAACAGGTACCAATGCAAAAGAAAAATGCGCTTTGATAAATTATTAACGTGTGTATTTTTAATATATGCACTTTATTTAATGTTGCAGTATTCTTAATGAATAAATGTTCCGTGCTAGAGGTGGCACCCTTACAGGTCAGTGCCAGGGATGCCTGCGCAGGTGTGCACAAACATATGCACTTGGCTGTTACAGTCATGTCTGTTCATCTCTTGAAAACTGTGATTGGCTTGACAACTTGGGCAGACACAACCTGTAAAGCCCCTTTCACACGGGACGGATCAGTAATGATCCGCCCCGTGATGATCCGCTTGCTCAGCGGGGATCGCTCCGTTGTCCCCGCTGAGCCGGTGGCGGACAGGGCGGTCTCCGCACACTGTGCAGGGACCACCCTGTCACCTCTCCATTCTCCTCTATGGGGGATCGAATGAGCACGGACCGTCTGTCCATGTTCATCCGATCCGCTCTGCAGATGGATAGAAAACTAGGATTTTTCTCCGTCTGCAGAATCGGACAATAGCGGGTGTCTGCAGATGTTCATCCACAGACACCCGCTATCCCATAGGGATGCATGTATGTCCGTATTTCATCCACAATGATGAAATGATGCATGTATGTCCGTATTTCATCCAGGGGTCAAGTCCTGGGAAAAAAAGTGTGGGAACTCCCACCCTAGAGGCGATTCAGTTCGCATTGTGCGCTATATAAGTATTTCATTCATTCACCCAAGATCCATTCCCCCACCAAAAAAAAAAAAAGGTACGCTCATATGCATATATACTTCACAGAAAATACAGTACAACATTTATTGTAAAGTGCCAGTTTACAAAAACAAAATAACGTGTCAAACAAAACAATCAACACAATGGGTGATGATCTTTCCCTCGCAGGGAATTTCTACCACAAATACACCCTGTTCCAAATTCTGTTACACAGCCCATTAGAAAATATCCCACAAACAGGAATAAGTATTGACAGAGTATTGAAGAGTATTGGCAGGGTATTGCAGAGTATTGATAGGGTATTGCAGAGTATTGGCAGGGTATGTATTGAAGAGTATTGGCAGAGTATTGCAGAGCATCGGCAGGGTATGTATTGGCAGGGTATTGCAGAGTATTGATAGGGTATTGCAGAGTATTGGCAGGGTATTGCAGAGTATTGATAGGGTATGTATTGTAGAGTATTGATAGGGTATTGCAGAGTATTGGCAGGGTATTGCAGAGTATTGGCAGGGTATGTATTGGCAGAATATTGCAGAGTATTGATAGGGTATTGCAGAGTATTGGCAGGGTATTGCAGAGTATTGGCACAGTATTGCAGAGTATTGATAGGTTATTGCAGAGTATTGGCAGGGTATGTATTGTAGAGTATTGGCAGAGTATTGTAGAGTATTGGCAGGGTATGTATTGGCAGGGTATTGCAGAGTATTGGCAGGGTATGTATTGCAGAGTATTGATAGGGTGTGTATTGTAGAGTATTGATAGGGTATTGCATAGTATTGGCAGGGTATTGCAGACTATTGGCAGGGTATTGCAGAGTATTGGCAGGGTATTGCAGAGTATTGATACTGATAGGGTATTGCAGAGTATTGATGAGTATTGGCAGGGTATTGCAGAGTATTGATGAGTATTGGCAGGGTATTGCAGAGTATTGATGAGTATTGGCAGGGTATTGCAGAGTATGGATGAGTATTGGCAGGGTATTGCAGAGTATGGATGAGCATTGGCAATTTGGCAGGGTATTGCAGAATGCAACTTACTTACACACTAGTGACTGACCTCCTGGTATTTATTCTCTTCCCTTCTGTTCTGGGGGGAGAAGAAGTAAACTTGAAAAGTGCAGCGGCTGTGGCAACAGGAGGCACTGGGTAAAGGGGAGTGGGAGGACAGTCCGGCGCGCAGCGTGTGTCACACTGACTGACGGTCTCGCGCCAGTGCGTGCCCACGTACACGGCCGAAGTCATTTGACCGGTTGCTAGATGCGGAGCGGCCCCTGCCTAGCAACCAGTCACTCGGCGGCTGAGGAGCGGCGCGGACTACGCGCTGCATAGCCTCAGCCCGGCTCAGACAGCTAATGGGAACGGCGTTCCCGCTGTGGAAATAGTACGGGAACGCCGTTCCCATGCGTTCCCGCAGCACTCGAGCCCTGATTTCATCCACAAGGATGAAATACGGACATACTGTCCGCATGTGTGAAAGGGGCCAAAGTCAACTTCTTTTAAATTAACAAAGCAGCTGAAGTTTTCTTAGGTTCTTGTTATGATTCCCTAAGAAGTCAGTGCCAGGGCTGGCAGCACAGGGAAAAAACATGTACACTTGGATGTGCAATCATTAATTTTCTGCAATATCCAGTCTTCCATCCTGTCTGACAAAATAGTCTGGCTCAGTCTTCTTTATCTCTGCATAAATTGTGTACTGGGTAGTTCTAAGTCACCTACTCTGTGCCAGTATACCTAGAACCAATAATTAGAAAGTAGGGTGACAGCTTGTCTCACTCTTCTCACCACTGATTCTGGCAGTACTGACATAGGGCAAACAGTCTCTTTCCACCCTAGATTAAGTGTGTTTTATGTTGCTATGGCATCTATAATACTCAGCAGATAATATTTAGACTAGCCATCTGAATCTTGTGAAGGGGGTGGCTCATAACAGTTGGCATAGAGGGTGAGGAAGTCTAAATCTGGCCCTACTGTTATTTCGATGAGTCTACTGTATTATGTGGTTGAATTCGCCATTGCCATTTTGTATATGGACACCTTAAAGCTTATTTAAGCAATAGTGAAATAAGTAGTGCTGTGCAGTAACCCTTACAAAATTAATATAATTTAGCTTTTAACAAGGTAAAGAAGTAAATGATTGGTTGCTAATTGGTTGTTTTTCTATTACCTGGCAGTATTTTAGGCCCAAAAAGGCATATTTATAAAATAGGGGAATTTCTTCTATTAGCTGTGTTTCAGTTTAAACCCTCTTTTTATGAAAAATACTTGGTAAAGACCAGGAATGATGCAGACTGATAAAAGTAGAGAAAATTAGCACTTTATTCTAGGGGTAACTAATGTTTTCATACAGCTTTCACACAAGATTCACACAATTAAAAAAATTGGAAATCTTGGGTGAAAGTTGTGTAATGCCCCATACACACGGTCAGAAATTCTGATGGAAAAAGTCTGATCTGATTATGTTGTCGGAAAATCCAATCGTGTGTGGGCTCTATCGGACTTTTTGTGACGGAATTTCCGACCGACAAAGTTTGAGAGCCGGATCTAAAATTTTCCGACAACAAAATCCGATTACACTTTTTACGATCGTGCATATAGAATTCCGACGCACAAAGTGCCACGCATTTTCAGAAAAAAATTGGCTTTTTTTTCTGTCTCCTTTCCCTCTGGTGATGGACAGCTCAGGGAGAGGGCAGAGGACACTGAGGGCCATGACGCGCTGCTGCTGAAGTTGAAGAGGGACCTTACCCTAGCAAGAAGGACTATCGATTGGCTGGCCGGGCCACCATCTGACAGGACTCTGGGGCTTGCATGGTGGGCATGGGCCAGAGGGAATATGTATCTGCCGAAAACCCTCAGGGGGAGCAGGGGAACATAGCTAGTACAGTGTGTGAGAGGGTTGTCATCACTGTTACCACATTGCCTAGAGCCTGCGAGCCTGTGGGCAGAGATAAAGAGCTACCACTGCTGCTGTAACCTGGATTGTGTAATATGCTAAAAAAAAAAAAAATGCTACTGAGAGCATGTGATGAAGGTTTGGGACTGCTTTGACCTGCGCTAAGCTGGCTGCTGTGATGCTGAGAGACTACTTCTAGAAGCATGGGGAGTAGACTCGGAATTGCTTCTAGAGGCTCTGTGCCTCCTCACCACATGCTGCTGTGCACAGATTTGGTTGGTGTCCAGGGTGAGGACTTGGGACTTCTGGTGTGGGAACAGCATGCTGTGTTGTAAAGGATTCAATGCTGCTGCAGGAGGAAAGGACAAATAATGCCTTCATATATTCCAGGTGTAGCAGGTGACATTTGGGATAAAATGTCATACACGTGTAAATTTCGTTTTTGCCTCAGAACAGTAGGGGTTCTGAGGGTTACTTAAGTAGGTAGGCCTTAACACCAGTCTGGCCAGGCTGTGTTTGGAAGTTCTGCCTGGTCATGTGAATGGTGAGGTGCACATGACAGGCCAGAACCAGGTCTGGTTGGATGTTTGGGTATCAACCTTCTCGGAACTAATCAGTGGGAGTGTCGGGGTCCCCTGAGGAGTCTGGGAAGGGGTACTTAAGGGGTGTAGGTCATGTGTTAGGGGAGAGGAGTTTATGAGACTTGTGGGGTCTGGTCTGGGTCCCGGTCACGGGTTGTTCAATACCCTGCAACATGTTCCTGTGGAAGGCCTCTGATTGACCCGTCTGGTCTCGGGTAGGGATCCGTCTGTTCCCGAGTCTCGGACCCAGCTGGTCCGAGGCGCTCTAACTGAGGGAGGATTCAAGGTGTCCGGGTGTGCTCTTGGCTTGGAGAGGCACCACAGCTCGTGGAAGTGACCGGGGGAGGACTCTTCAGAGGAGGGCCGGCAAGTGGCATCCTGGGAAGTGCCTGGTTACTGAGTTGGGAAGGACATTGACGAATTCACGCTTTTCTAGTACCATTGAGGAGACAGGAAACGTTCCAGGTACTGAGGAAAAGGTTCCTGTTCACCTTTAGTTACAACTTGTCCACGTTCACGGGACTGTTTCAAGTTTTTGAGTCAATGTGCTGTCTGCCATGGTCTCTGGCTAGAGATCTGTTCAGCCTTGAAGTACCCAGCTGCGAGTGGCTACTCTCTGGGTGGAATTGGAGACTTTGCTAGACCTGCAGTTCAAGGTGCCTGAGTTCTTCACCTGTGCCCTCTGTTACTGTGTTGTTTGGAAGTTATTATCGCAAAATAAAAACTTTTAAAGAGGACTTCATTTGTGTCAGTGTTCAAGTCGTTGGGTATCAACCCTGGGAACCCCTAGATGTGGAAGAGCAGGCCGAGAGAAGGTAACTGGTAAGCCCAACAAGTCAAGACCACACAGCAAAGGTTGTGGCGGCTACACAGGATTTGTTGAAGAGCACAATCAGTTACACTAGTGGTAGAAGATGTTGAAAAGAAAAGCTTCCTTAAATGCAGCAAACCGATTTTGGTCACTCCTGCTGTTGCTGAATACCTGCACTCCACAGGACTGAGTTAACATCCCACTGACCAGTGGAGTAGGAGAAGACAGAGCCTGTTTGTTGTTGTAGTTAGAACAAGCAATCTCATTGCCAAGTATGTTGTTGGGTTGTAAACTTCTTGATTTTGCTTTTGCTTGTTTAACCCTTTCCTTTTACATGACTTTCATCTGCTAATAAAGCCCTGTGAAACTGTGCAGGTGTGTTGGTGACAGAGTCATCACTGGAACGAGGCCAAAGGGACCCAAACAATCCAGCAGCTTCTCCAGGATATCACTACAAATGGTAGAATATACTGTATATTGCTGCTGCAGTTTATTAAAAACATGTAAAAGGTTGTTACTATGAAAAAAAGTACAGTGTATCTTAGTTCAGTCTCTATCATTAAAGAATATGTAAACCAACATTTCATATTCCTTACATGTGCCTGCTGTACCATGTACGAAAAAGTATACTATTCTCTTTATATTGCTTTATTTGTGTGAAATACCTGGTGTTCCTGCCAGTCCTTCTGCTTGCCTATTAAAAACTAACCGCACTAAACAGGAGAACACAACATGGTCAGTTCTCTAGGTATGCTGGGAACTCTGCCTGCTCTTGTCCAATGTTCAGAAGGACCCCCCTGCAAAGCCATGCACTGGGAAGCTAAGTGTGTTGCTGTTTCTCCTCCCCTTGCTCTAAATATCTATATCTATACAAAAATGTTCTGTCTTTCATTTCTATTTTAAACTGAAAGGGTTGTTTTACACATGGGCAGAATGTCGTCGACATTTGCTGGTACAAAAAATACTGACCGACATTCTGCACGTTCGGCCTACTTCTGTCAGACATGCATCCTGGAAAACCAGCAGTCGAATAACTCCCGATCAGCGCTCTCAGCCAATAGCAGAGATCGCTGATCAGAGTGTTCTGGTGGGGGGGCCGTCCCCTTGTGAGAACACAACAGTTCAGCGGGGGGAGATCGCTGGACTAACCTCACATGCTTAGTACAGTGGCTCCTGACTGGAGCTATCAGCTGTAATTTGTACCCAGCTTAACAGAGAGGCAAGCGTAGAAGTTACCTCAAAAGGGGACACTCATCAGGTGGAGATAAGTGACCTGAGAGCCACAAAATGAAACAAAGAAGATGGTCGTGGTGGCAAAGTGATAAGCTACAGCTTTGATCTTTGACTGCTGGAGGAGCAGTATAGTTGTGTTTTAAATACAAGTCACTGAGTGATGATGTACAATACATTACCCGTAGAATGACATCCCAGATAGCAAGGATAACTTGCCACAAATTTGTGGCAGTGCTGAATTGTAAGTCTGTTAACTTGCTGCACATTTGCACTGGCAAGTTGAACACTTGCAGAGCACTTGAAACACAAGTTATAATTGACAATTTTCCAATTTGTAGCAAATTTGTGTGGCAAGTCTCTAGCAAGAGCAAAGTTGCAGTGGTGAGTTTACAGCAAGAGCCCTGCAAGTCTACAGCATGGAAATTCATCCACAGTGACCCCTGTGGTGGGATGACTATTGCACAACATAACTGAACCAGAACATGCAGCAGACTTGCAGAATGTTTGCAAAGAAAATTGATCTGGAGTCATGCAATGCAGACTGGCTGCAATTGTGCAACAAACTTGTGAATCCTGGCAAGACTAGCAATAGCTTAGAAAGTCATTTCAAACTTGCAGTACAATTGCTTGCTATCTGTAATATTTCATATTTCCACTGTTGTAGTCAGGTGCAGTATTCGCTTGCTATCAGTTATTACACAAGGGATTTTGTAAAAAATGGAGAAAAGAAAATAAGATACCAGTATGAACCAGAATCAATCAGAATCCACTGTTAGAAAATAGAGTGACTCTGAAAAGGCCTTTGTTTCATTTCTGTGGTAACAACTATCCTGAACTGTAACTCCTTGAGGTGTCTTTTAGAGCTAATTGCATTGGTCTTTGAATTATTTCCTCAGGGGCCTCCTTGTATGCAGTCCTAGCTGTACACTGTTCCTCAACTGTTGCCCAACCAGAATTGGATGCCATGTCACCTGCCTCTAAGCTAAGGTGACCAGATTTTTTAAATGAAATCCGGGGACTTTTTTTTTAATGGTAATGGCGCCAATCAGCAACTCTCTGCCCATCACCGCCGCCCGCCTCCCAGCATGTCAAGTCTCACTCTCCACGCCCAGCTACTACTGGGTGGGGAGCAGAGGAAGATCACTCTGCCGGGGAAGGCAAGGAGATAAGCAGGCAGGCGGCTGGCCGGGACTCGAGCAAAGGCAGAAGAACATGTGAGCGGAGCTGAACGGGCATGCGCCAGAAACTGAAGAAATATTCTCTCTGCTCCAACCAGCACATGATCATCAGAAAGGGGCACAGATAATTTTAAAAAAATACACCCCCCTAAGCTAGGAGGAGTGGTGGAGCGGAGGTGTGTAATTTTGATTTTTTTTATTCTGCACTGACTGTCTTTGAAATTGCCCCAGTCCCTGTTTAAATCCTATCTGGGGACAAAACCAGGGACAGACTTGGTCCAGGTACAGTGTCCTCAATCCGGGGACTGTCCCCGGAAATCGGGGATGTCTGGTCACCCTACTCTAAGCCCCATCTGTATTCAGCCTGCTCTTACAGAGGAACTACACTTGTTTTTTGTTAAATAAATAAAAACAAAGCCAGCATCTACAAATACTGCTAACTTTAAAAAAAACAGACACTCACCAGTACCGGAGTTCAGCACTATCTTCAAGCAGGCCGGGCTTCAGATGCCCGATACCACCATCATGTGCAAAATCACACTGCGCTTTTAGACTGGTCCTGCAGCCTCCTGGGATATGTAATGTGTCCCATGAGGTTGGAGATGATAAGGGGGGGGCTGGACTTCAGAAACTCCTACCTAGGCAAGAAATGCAGATGTGGGAACAGGTACCTTTTAGAAAAAGCTAAAGCTACCCGCTCGCAGAAAAAAAAAAAAAACTGTCAATGTTGTTACGGGGGGGCGGGGTTGTGGAAGGGAGCTTTTAAGTGTAGTTCTGATTTAGTAAAGCTACCCGCTCGCAGTAAAAAAAAAAAAAAAACTGTCAATGTTGTTACGGTGGGTGGGGGGGGGGGGCGGGGGGGTGTGGATGTGGAAGGGAGCTTTTAAGTGTAGTTCTGCTTTATATTCCAGAGTAAAGCATACATCATTTGAAAGTTGAATAACATGGGGGTGAGACTTAGTAAAGGAAGTTGTACTGCCTGGATCTGAGATCTGAGGGGCTCCATATCGTCACACTTTTTTTTGAAAATGAGGTCTGTGATCAGTGGGGCCCCCACCCCTTACAGAACCCACCCACTCCGTCCCCTGTATTTCACTTGCTTCCACCTATAGTGTCAGGAGTATATGCTCAGCATCACAGGTCAGAGTATACAGCCCCAGAATCACAGGACATAGTATACAGCCCAGCATCACAGGTATGGTAAAGTATATAGATCAGAATCACAGATAGAATATATAGATCAGCATCACAGATAGTATATAGATCAGTATCACAGATAGGGTATATAGATCAGCACCACAGATCGTATATAGATCAGCACCACAGATAGTATATAGATCAGCATCACAGATAGCATATAGAGCAGAACCACAGATAGTATATAGATCAGCACCACAGATAGTGTATATAGATCAGCATCACAGATAGTATATAGATCAGCACCACAGATAGTATATAGCACACTCACAGCGCCCCCCTGCTGGTGGCTCACGGCACACTGACAGCCCCCCGTGGGTGGCTTGTGGCTTACAGCACCCGGGCTGTGGGGTCCTCTCCTCCTGTGTCTCTTCAAGGCAGAAGTGGCGGTGGTGGAGTCAGCTCCTCATGCTTCTTCTGTTCCTCTTCCGCCAAAACACTGGGCATCCAATAGGGTCGCCTGGTGCTTTGCCCAATTGCCCAATCACACTATGGTGTGAAAATAGTGAAAATGTATTTGCTATGGTTACACAATTGGGTGGGATCAGGGTGCACTCTCTGCGCCTCTGGCTCTAATCAGGTGCTTAAAAAAAAACACCCCCTCCTACACCCACCATATGAGTCCATGCATCCAGCATCCTGAAAGGGGCTGGCGCATGGATAGGGAGGTAGTGGCAAGAATAGGGGGTGAGGTGCTCAATGCACGGACCGCCACTGTTTGTGATGTGTGTGCTTTAGGGGTACATACACTCACCAACCACTTTATTAGGTGCACCTTACTATTACTGGGTTGGACCCCCTTTTACCTTGAGAACTGCCTTAATTCTTCCTGGCATATATTCAACAAAGTGTTGGAAGCATTCCTTAGAGATTTTGGTCCATATTGATATGATAGTATCACACAGTTGCTGCAGATTTTTCAGCTGCACATCCATGATGCGATTCTCCTGTTCCACGACATCCCAAAGATGCTCTATTGGATTGAGATCTGGTGACTGTGGAGGCCATTGGAGTACAGTGAACTCATTGTCATGTTCAAAAAAACAGTGGTGAGATGATTTGATCTTTGTGACATAGTGCATTATTATGCTGGAAGTAGCCATCAGAAGATGAGTACACTGTAGCCATAAAGAGATGGAGATGGTCACTCAGCTACAATACTCAGGTAGGTCGTGGCATTTAAACAATGCTCAATTGGTACTAAGGAGCCCAAAGTGTGTCAAGAAAATATTCCCCACACCATTACACCACTGCCACCACCACCAGCCTGAACCTTGAACACAAGGCAGGATGGATCCATTCCTTCATGTTGTTATGCCAAATTCTGACCCTACCATCTGAATGTTGCAGTTGAAATCAACATTCATCAGACCAGGCAACATTTCCTCAATCTTCTATTGTCCAATTTTGGTGAGCCTGTGCCAATTGCAGCCTCAGTTTCCTGTTCTTAGCTGACAGGAGTGGCACCCAGTCTGGTCTGATGCTGCTGTAGCCCATCTGCTTCAAAGTTCAATGTATTGTGTATTCAGAGATGGTATTCTGCACACCTTGGTTGTAACAAGTGGTTATTTGAGTTACTGTTGCCTTTCTATCATGTCAAACCAGTCTGTCCATTCTCCTCTGACATCAGCAAGGCATTTTCTTCCACACTGCCACTTACTGGATATTTTCTCGTTTTCATACCATTCTCTGTAAACACCAGAGATGTTTGTGAGTGAAAATCCCAGTACATCAGCAGTTTTTGAAATACTCAGGCCAGCCCGTCTGACATCAACAACCATGCCACGTTCAAAGTCAATTAAATCTCCTTTCTTCCCCATTCTGATGCACGTTTTCAACTTCAGCAAGTCGTCTTCACCACGTTTAGATGCCTAAATGCATTGAGTTGCTGTCATGTAATTGGCTGATTAGCAATTTGCATTACCAAGCAATTGAACAGGTGTATCTAATAAAGTGGGCAGTGAGTGTAACGTGCAGTGCTATTTATGACAACCCTGTTTCCCCGAAAATAAGACCTAGCGTGATTGTCAGTGATGGCTGCAATATAAGCCCTATCCCCCCAAATAAGCCCTAGTTAAAGTCTTTGTAGGTCTTATTTTCAGGGTGGTGCTTATTTTCGGGGAAACAGGGTAGGGCTTATTTGGGGGGTAGGGCTTATATTGCAGCCATCACTGACAATCACGCTGGATCTTATTTTCGGGGAAACAGGGTAGTAGTAGGTGAGCATATTTGCACAACAAACCTAAAATTTGTGTTAGCAGTCAATACAGCTTACTGGAAAAAGGGGGGAAAATACTGCGCTAAACCTGAAATAAATAACAAATGAAGCTGCTAACACTCAAACAAAGTCAAACAAACATGTGAAACATAAATGTGTAGCGCTTATGAAAAAAAGGCCATGCATATATACATGACAATAAAGTGAAAACCATACACATGAATGTGAAACAATGTCCAGAAAATATGTGAAAAACAGGGTCATCCACGAGCACTCCCGTGGGTGCTGTAACTATACGTAACATTAGTTAAAGCGGGATTCCACCCTAAAGTGGAACCTCCGCTGATCGGATCCCTCCCCCCCTCCGGTGTCACAATTGACACCTTTCAGGGGGGTGGGGGGTGGAGATACCTGTCAAAGACAGGTATTTACACCCACTTCCGGGCATAGACTCCCGTGGGAGTCTACGCCATTTCCTGCCCTGCCGCGCTGTCTGCTGGGACACACACGGGTCCCAGTGACAGCGCGGAGATTTCCTATTGCGCGGCGCAACTCGCGCATGCGCAGTAGGGAACCGGGAAGTGAAGCCGATTCGCTTCACTTCCTGATTCCCTCACCTAGAATGGTGGCGGCAGCAGCCGAGGGCCGAGCGATCGATCGGCCTCGGCTGCCGGCATCGCTGGAACCCGGGACAGGTAAGTGTCCATTTATTAAAAGTCAGCAGCTGTAGTATTTATAGCTGCTGGCTTTTAATATTTTTTTTTTTGCTGGAATCCCTCTTTAAAAATAGTGGAAAAAGTTCATGGGAGTCTCCCTTCCTGGAAGGATACGCATACCAAGCCTCTAATTCACCTACATAAAAAATGCATCCCCTATGAAAGTGTATAATAAACCTTATATATAATAATCAAAATATCTGGGCAATAGTCTATTATTATATATAAGCCAAATTATTATATATAAGGTTTATTATACACTTTCATAGGGGATGCATTTTTTATGTAGGTGAATTAGAGGCTTGGCATACGTATCCTCCCGGAAGTGCTTGTCCATGTGGAGGCTTGGAACGCACGCCATGCTGAAACTTCCGGTTTTTCCTCATTGTGGGTGTTTTTCTTCCATTTTGTATTTAGTATAAATATTTCAGCAATGTGGGGAGCCAAAGGATGCCCCAGTTGAAGACCCCTTGTGTCGAAACGCGCTGGGATTGCTCATTTGAGACTCCCACATTGCTTTTTTACCATTTTTATTCTACCGTATTTGATTTTGGATTGTTCCTTTTTTATGTCTTCATCTTGCAAATTGTTGTGAGAATTTATTCCAATAAAACATTATTGGTTGATCGGCACTATATGGAGCTTTTTTCCTCCCATTTTTTATATTCCATTTCACCCCTCATGATCCTGGATGCATTGGAGATACCTCCGGCTGATTTTTCCATGTTCCCATGGTCTTTGGTGTGCCTTCCTGGTCAGGGATTGAGATCCGCCTTTCCACATGCTCCAGGTGTTACCAACAGGAGAATCACAAGCACATTTGACCCACTGCCGTATGGTACGTGCAGGGGCGGACTGACCATTTGGCCACCCGGGCACTGCCAGAGGGCCCTGGGCCACTAGGGGGCCCCACCAGGGTTGCCAGCCTCGCTGGTAAGCGTATCCTATCGTGTGCCTATAGTGTTTTGGGATTGAAGTGATACACTCCTGTCTGCACCAGAGTTCAGGGAGGGAGACTCCCATGAACTTTTTCCACTATTTTTAACTATTGTTACATATAGTTACAGCACCCACGGGAGTGCTCGTGGGTGACTCTATTTTTCAAATATTTTCTGGACATTGTTTCACATTCATATGTATGGTTTTCACTTTATTGTCATGTATAAGCGCTACACATTTATGTTTCACAATACAGCTTACTGTTCTGCAAAATGGATTCTAATATTGTATATGGGGGGGGTTTGAGGGTTGTAATTAAAACGTGTGTTCATTTAGCGTTATAGTTGTGCAACAATAATTAATTTCTGGTTGAAATAGAATAGCAGAAGCACATTCTCTATCCACATAGCAGGAATAAAGATGGTTAATGGCACAGTGTGTATTTGCTGCCATCTTGTGGATATATACAATACAGCATCTGTATATTAGAAAGTAAAACTAATGCTCAACTCACCTTCTAGCCTTGTCCTCCAAATATGCTTTGCTCCATCATACTGCTCCTATAGTTCTTCCAGTTACACTGAAACCTACTATATCATTCAGCCCAATGCACTGCCCATCATTCTGCTGCACAGAATGTAACTCACATGTCAATCTGTGTGTGCTGGTCTGTGCAGGAGTAAGGAGCGCCCATTGCTGAGGAAGAAAGAGTAATCTTGCAGATAAATATGAAAAGATTTATTGGATATTTTTTCATATATATTAGGAAGCAAACCTGTCAAATAACTTGTTGACATGTTTGCATGTTAAAGTTGATGATTGCACACGTTTGAAAACATTAACAAAAAATGTTATTCCTGCCAAGACGGTCCAAGTTCGGGCACTTCCTGTTATAAGGTAACAATGTTCTGTTCCTGTCTTCCAATTGTGCTCTACTCGTCACATTCTCACATGGACAATTTTACACATTATGCAGGCAGGCTCCTGCATTGTTACAATCATAAAAAAAAAACAACACTGAGAAATACAGGAGGCGACTGCAAACAGGCTGCAGAAGATCAACAGCACTGAGAATCAGCACTGAACAGCACTGAAATGAGCACTGAATAGCACTGAAAATCATTACTGAATAGCACTGAGAATCAGCACTGAACAGCATTGAAATCAGCACTGAGTAGCACTGAAAATCATCACTGAACAGCACTGAGAATCAGCACTGAATAGCACTGAAAATCATCATGAATAGCACTGAAAATCAGCACTAAGTAGCACTGAGAATCAGCACTGAAAATCAGCACTGAATAGCACTGGGAATCAGCACTGAATAGCACTGAGAATCAGCACTGAAAATCAGCACTGAATAGCACTAAAAACCATCACTGAATAGCACTGAGAATTAGCACTGAATAGCACTGAGAATCAGCACTGAAAATCAGCACTGAATAGCACTGAAAACCATCACTGAATAGCACTGAGAATTAGCACTGAATAGCACTGAGAATCAGCACTGAATAGCACTGAGAATCAGCACTGAACAGCACTGAAAAACAGCCCTGAATAGCACTGAAAATAAGCACTGAGCAGCACTGAAAATCAGCACTAAATAGCACTGAGAATCAGCACTGAAAACCATCACTGAATAGCACTGAGAATTAGCACTGAATATCACTGAGAATCAGCACTGAACAGCATTGAAAATCAGCACTGAACAGCACTGAAAATCAGCACTAAATAGCACTGAAAATCATCACTGAATAGCACTGAGAATCAGCACTGAAAACCATCACTGAATAGCACTGAGAATTAGCACTGAATATCACTGAGAATCAGCACTGAACAGCATTGAAAATCAGCACTGACTACCCAACCTCCACTCTGAACTGAGCCGCTACGGGGAGCTATCGGGCTACAAAATAAACACTTCTAAATCGGTGGCCCTCCCACTGAATTTGGCGACGGATGAGATCTCTCACCTGCGCTCCACATTCCCATATAAGTGGGAATGCTCCTCCCTTAAATACCTAGGGGTTTTTCTTACCCCATCATTCCATACCCTATATCAGGCTAATTTCCCCCCCCCTTTATCGGGAAATTAGGGAACTGATCCACAAATGGAAGGTGCACCACATATCACTCCTGGGACGGATCACATCCATTAAAATGGTGATCCTCCCCAAGCTCCTGTATTTGTTTCAGACGCTCCCGATCCCGGTCCCTTATGCACATCTACGCGCTCTTCAGAAGGACTTGTTGAAATTTGTACGGAATTACAAAAAACACCGGGTCCCGGGCTCTGTTATGACGGCTTTACGCTCAGATGGCGGCCTGGCTTTTTCCCGATTTGGTTCGATACTATCAGGCCGCCCAGCTGCGGGCCATAGTCTCCTGGTTTCCGCAGCGGTCCTATAATAAGTGGTCGGAGATTGAAAAAATCTGGCTAGCCCCGGTACACCCGAACAGCATCCTATGGGGCGCGAGCGTCGAGACAGATTCAGGTCGGCTACTAGGGCCGATGGCCCAGCTCCGCCAGCTCTGGCGGAAGCTTTCCCGCGAGCACAGTCTCCATTCGGAGTTCTCCCTAATGACCTCCTTTCTCTGCAACCCGCAGTTGCCGACCAGCCTGACTCATCAGATGTCCTGGCCCTGGGCCTCGCGTAACCTGTTCCATTTAGGGCACCTGGTGGACCCTAGAACAAGAAAGTTGTTGACTTTCTCGGAGCTCCAGGCCAAACACGACCTCCCCCGACAGGCGTTTTTTACAGCTACTTACAAATAAGACATTTCGCACAAGCCAGGGCCCCTCACTTACAGTTCTCCCCGCCCTCCCCATTTGAGCGGATAATTCTGGAAGGCAGACACCGCAGGGGGCTGATTTCGGACATTTACCGCATTCTCAACACGCATCGCTTCCAAATGAGAGGTAAACATTTATATATGAAACGCTGGGAGAGGGAACTGGGTGAGGAGCTCCCCCTTGAGGCTTGGCAGGGGGTTTGGCGACAGGCAGCCAAATCGTCTCTTTGTACACTGTACAAAGAGAATTCCTACAAAATCCTCTTTTTCTGGTATCGGACCCCCGACATACTCAACAAAATATACCCCTCTACCTCGGACCGCTGCTGGCGATGTCTGAGGGAGCGGGGCTCCCTGTTCCACATTTACTGGGCCTGCCCTTTGATTGCCCCATACTGGCTCTTGACCCGAGGGCTGCTTCAACGTCTATTTGACGTGTCGGTGCCCCACTCCCCTAAATTTTTCCTACTAGGCCTGTCGCAGCCCCCATTGGCCAGGCCGGGCCGGAAGCTCCTTAGACATATCCTGACAGCAGCCCGGTGCCTGATAGCCCTTAATTGGAAAAATTCCTTGCCCCCGTCCATGGAAGCTTTATACTCTAGGATTAAGGATGTCGAACTCATGGAGAGAATGACTGCCAGAGTGAGATATAGGCTTGAAGAGCATGACTTGGTCTGGGGGAGATGGCAGCTATTGGAGGATTGATGGTGAGCCGGTATGAGTACGGTGATGTGGACCACTGGCGTTCTATTTCTTTTTCCTTCTTTTTCTCCTTTTTTTTTTTCTCTCTTTTACTCTCTCTGTTTACGATGTTATTGGTCCTGGCTATGTTATGAATCGGGCATTCGAGCCAGACACTACACCTTGGGTGGCCTTTTGGTTGCTAGCACGGATGGTTGACTTGTCGTGTCTTCCGTCCGGATGCGCACCCTCGGTCGGACGGCCTAATATTGCTGCACCCCCAAATGCTGTGTTACCTTGCACTGTCTATTTGTACTGGGCCCCGCAGATTTCGGGAGCCGTTTCGCTGTATGCCTGTTCCGTTATTTTTGTCTTGCGACCACGAAAAATAAATAAATTGTTATTTGCAAAAAGAAAATCAGCACTGAGTAGCACTGAAAATCATCACTGAACAGCACTGAGAATCAGCACTGAATAGCACTGAATATCAGCACTGAACAGCACTGAAAATCAGCACTGAATAGCACTGAAAACCATCACTGAATAGCACTGAGAATTATCACTGAATAGCACTGAGAATCAACACTGAACAGCACTGAAAATCAGCACTAAATAGCACTGAAAATCAGCACTGAATAGATGCTAAAAGAAAGAAAAAAAGTGGCACTAAATTAAAAACCCCTATTCAAGTATGTATCCCTAACTCAAAAAAGTACCTTCTATTGCTCTCAGCTTCCTCTAAATCTCTAAAATCCTTCTTTTTTTTTTTTGTTTTTTTTTGCTGTGATCTGACTTCCTGTTAGATGAAGCATGTTTTTCTCCATGGCCCCACTGTAAGTGGGAACAGAGTCACCCTCTTTTGCCCACCCCAGAGATGAACTGTGGGACCTGTAGTGTGCATAGAGCAGTGCATAGGACTGGCCGCAACTAACGTGCTCTGATTGTTTCAAACATATAAAAGAAAAGGTGAAAGGGAGAGGTCTGGGAGCTCATGGAGGATGTCACAAGAAAAACACACTAAGAACTGATTTCATGAAAAATAGATTACAATGAGGGTTGCATGGATTACTGGTACTATATGTAATGGTACTTGTGCAAATGCTCCGACACCTGAAACCGATACTTTCAGGCTCGGTTTTTTCAGCCGTCAGTGAGATTTCCCAGCTGACAACTAATATGTAAAAAAAAAAAAAAGCCAGCAACTATCGGTTGTTAAGGAGCGGGGCCACAGCGTCCTTAGCAACAGATGACCCATTCAGCTGCCAGTAAAAACCATGTCCCTTGTTGACAGCTGAAGTGTAAACCAAGTCCCAAATGGATTTCTCAAAAAAGAAAAAACAGTCGGGCAATGTTTATCAACAACATTGCTCAGCTGAAACAGACAGGTAAAAATAAACATTATTTATTTTTTGTATCTTTCTGTTTCTTCATCCACAGAGCAAAGGAATGGACTTGGATCTCCAGAAGAAGTCAGTTTAAAGCAACCTGTCAAGTAAAAAAAAAAAATATTTGTTTTTTGTTTTTTTATTAAATGTTCCTCTGTTTTAACCCCTTATTAACCCTTAATTTACTCTAATCAGCTTTAATTAACTCTTTCTTCTCCTCCATTTAATTATTATTTTCCTGCTGATTCTTTTTCACTTTTATTTTATAAACTATTAATAATTCAAACTTTTTTTTATTGTTTGCTTTGTTCCTTAATATTTTTACACCTTTAACATATATTCAAGTTTCACATTAAAAAAAATAGCAAAATGGAAAAAAATGTTTTATTTAATTTGTAAATAAATTTTCAATGCTTTGAAACATTGCTGACACCTGAAGTGTAAAAAAAAAAAAAAAAAACTGAGGTATCGGTAATTGATATCAGCGAGTACTAAAAAAAAAAAAAAAAAAAGTATCGCTACTCAAACTCGTAAAAAAAAAAAAAATTGGTGTTGGTGCATCCCTAATTACAATTGTTTGATACAAGGTGCTTCAGCAAACTAAATGTCATTCAGTTAATGTTTGCCTCGAAATTACAACTATTGTGAATCTTTGTCTTCTGCTTGCTTTTCTATCACCAAATTTAGAATTAAGATTTTTATTTTATTTTCACGTCACTCCATCATCGGCGGCACGCCACGCGCAGCGGACTCGATCGTGGCACGGAGAGGCAAACTGTTTCAAGGTTTACCTAGCAACATGACAGGGATCTACTGCTCCCAGCGATCGGGAGCAGTGATCTCTGTCATGTTCTAGTGATCCCATGCCCCCTACAGTTAGAACACACTGAGGGAACACACATAACGCCTTGATCGCCCCCTAGTGTTTAACCTCTTCCCTGTCAGTGACATTTACACAGTAATCAGTGCATTTTTATAGCACTGATCGCTGTAGAAATGCTAATGGTGCCAAAATAGTGTCAAAAGTGTCCAATGTATCCTCTACAATGTCGTAATCAAACCTGTGACCTGTCCCAGAAGATTGCAGGGAGGGAGGGGGGAGAGGTGAACTTCCTTCTGGCGCTGCAGAGCCCTGGGAGAAAGCGAGAGCTGGATGCCTCTAAAAGAGGATATCCAAATGTGACATGCCAAATGTGGCATGTCAGGGGGTCACTGTCACTTAAAGCAGAAGTTCCATTTTTTGGGTGGAACTCCACTTTAATTCAAATTTTATTTTTGTTTAGTTTTCGTCACTGACAACATGCAGCTGACGAAACCTATGATGAAAATATTTTCGTCAACAAAATTAACACTGCTAGTAAGACCCTACAATTGTTCCCTGAAAGACATCAGTAGCCCTTAATTACTAAGGCATAGTGAGTGTTGCATTTCAGTTGTAATTGTAGAGCTGTAGAGAGTTGACAAATGCTATTTATATGCCAATGCTACAGTCAGGTTTGGAAAGGCTTCTCTACCAGTAGGAATCCATCTTGACCAAAAGTTTTGGGAACAAAGGAAAAAGATATGCATGGGAGCAGAGAAATATTAGAGTCAGTGTCAAATGGGAAATAAGTTGGCCACTAAAGATCTCATGTGGAGTATGTGTTGGAAGAGTCACCACCTGGTTCCTAAAAGTCAAACAGAGATGCCGCTCAACCTGAGAAGTTTAGGTGGGCCTTTACAACTTAAAGCGTTTGTTACTCAAAAAAAAAATAATATTGGATCCTGCTCCTTTAAAGCATGTTATATAATAGCACAGTGCTTGTGCTGTGTAATTTGGCCCACTGTAACACCTGAAATACCAGGCTGATCCTGCCTGGTTGGGTGGGGGATGGGATGTTCCTGAGCTCAGGGAACGTGTGCTCCAGGGAATTCTGGGTCTTTCAGAAGAATTGGATGGAAGAGCTGCCCACCCTCCCGCCCCTTTTTTCCTCTGTTATGGTATGTCACAGCTTGCTGTGGTTTCTTGACCTTGCCAGCATTTAAAGTAATGGGCTATGCCCTTGATGAAAAATTGGAAGTAGGCTGTCTGTCCAGCACTTATGGTAAAGACAGGCCCAATTCCCCCTTTGGAATTGAGTACTCAAAGTACAACTGTGACTGGCACTGGTTAAATTTGTTCACGTTATGTGTTGGAATTTAATAAAGCTGTGGTCTTACCCTTTCCAACCTAATGGTTGTAAGTGTTTTATTTAACCACTTGGGTACCGCGCTATTGCAAAATGACGGCAATAGCGCGGACCCACATTTCCAGGACTACGTCTATTGACGTCATCCTGGATACGAGCGGCCTGCGCGCCCCCTGAGGGGCGCGCGCGGCGCGCTCTGTGATCGGCGAGTCCGTGAGACTCGCCTGATCACCGATCCGTGTAAGGGGTCGATCCCGACCCCTTATCACGTGATCAGCTGTCAGCCAATGACAGCTGATCATGTGATAAAACGGAGCCGGTAATCGGCTAGTATTCCTCCTCGCGCTGACAGCGCGAGGAGAAAAAAAAAAAGCCGATCGCCGGCGGCCGTGTTCGGGACATCAGTCCCGAACACGGCCAGCAATTTAAAAGGACACCTGCCCCCTGCCAGTGCCCACCTGCCACCCGCAGTGCCATCCTGAAATAAAGTAAGTGCCCCCCTGTCAGTGCCACCCAGCAGTGCCCATAGTGCCCACAGTGCCACCCAGCAGTGCCCACAGTGCCACCCAGCAGTGCCCACAGTGCCACCCACAGTGCCACCCACAGTGCCACCCAAAATCTGCCTCAAAGGTGCTGCACCCCAGTGCCGCCCATCAGTGCCCAGCAGTGCCGCCCATCAGTGCCCAGCAGTGCCGCCCATCAGTGCCCAGCAGTGCCACCTATCAGAGCCACCTATCAGTGCCACCTATCAGTGCCCATCAGTCCCATCTATCTGTGGTACCTATCAGTGCCCATCCGTGCCACCCATCCGTGCCACTTATCCGTGCCACCCATCCGTGCCATCTTATCTGTGCCCATCTTTGCCCATCAGTGCCGCCTTATCTGTGCCCATCGGTGCCGCCTTATCTGTGCCTATTAGTGCCGCCTTAACTATGCCTATCAGTGCCCACCAGTGCAGCCTATCAGTGCCCACCAATGCAGCCCATCAGTGCCCACCAATGCAGCCCATCAGTGCCCACCAATGCAGCCTATCAGTGCCGCCTAATCAGCGCACTTCAATGAAGGAGAAAAATGACCCGTTTGCAAAATTTTATAACAAACTATTAAAACATGATTTTTTTTTTTTTTTTTTGCATCTTTTTTTGTTTGTTTAGCAAAAAATAAAACTCAGAGCTGTAACTAAATACCACCAAAAGAAAGCTCTATTTGTGGGAAAAAAATGATAAAAATTTCATTTGGGTACAGTGTTGTATGCCCGCGCAATTGTCATTCAAAGTGCATCAGCGCTGAAAGCTGAAAATTGGTCTGGGACTGAGGGGGGTTTAAGTGCCCAGTAAGCAAGTGGTTAATGGGGTTAAAGGGCAAGGGTGGTGGTGCATTTGATCCCATTAGTTACATTAATTTGGACCTGGGCCCATTGCGCCTCAGCAGTTATAGATTTCAGGTATGTGTTTGGTCCAAATTGGAATAATACGCAAGCATTTGAATAAGCAGCAAATAAGGAACAGACAAGGCAGGTTATATCTTTCAATTACTATTAAAGTGTATTGTTTGAGTGACAACAGCCACACATTTTTTATAGTGGCTGGACAGTACATAAGCAGTTACAATATAAAAATATATACAATAATAATAATATACAATATACAATTAAATCATTAAACTCCCCATAATGCAGAATCAGTGGGAGCCCCTAGTGTGTCACTTTCCACATCGACTTGCCATCAGATGTGGATTGCCACTTGCCACGTTCCTGCGTCAAGTTGTGTATTATCACTTGCCTGCTATCAGATGTGGATTGTCACTTGCCACGTCACCTGCCACCAGATGCGAATTGTCACTTGCCACACATTGCAGATTGTCACCCTTTATTAAAAAATAAAAAAATAAAACTGTCCAATAAAGTCTTCTTCTTCTCTTGCTCCACCCCAAAGGGTCTGGTAATGGACTGTGGGGGGAATCCCATGTCATTTTTTTTCAACGACCTTTATGTGTATTGCCGCGAGTACTTTTAATTTTTTTGCCTGTTCGCATGTTCTGCTGCGATCCGAACCGAGGGGTGTTCGGCTCATCCCTAGGTTTATGTATTACCTTGGGGAGATGCAGACTAGAATACTGCAATCATTGAGGAGCAAATGATATCACCTGTGATGTATTTCAGTTATCTTGCAAACCTGGCCTGTTAGTGGGCCCCGAGGACAGGGTTGATGACCATTGTGGCAGGTGACATGTTAAGTTACAATCAGCAACGTGTGGCAAGTGACAATTTACAACTGGTGGCAGGTGATGTGGCAAGTGACAATCCACAACTTTAGGGCGGCACAGTGGTGTAATGGTTAGCACTCTCGCCTAACAGTAAGAATTGGTCATTGGTTCAAATCCCAACCACGACACTACCTGCCTGGAGTTTGCATGTTCTCCCTGTGCCTGTGTGGGTTTCCTCTGGGTACTCCGGTTTCCTCCCACAATCCAAAGACATGCAGGTAGGTTAACTGACTTCTGTCCAAAATTGGCCATAGTATATGAATGGGGACCTTGGATTGTGGGCTCCTTGAGGGTAGGGACTGATGTGAGTGTGCAATGTACAGGGATAGGGACAATTGTAGACGCTCACTCGGGTTGAACTGGATGTATTGGTGTCTTTATTCAACCTTACAAACTATGAAACAACTTGTGGCAAGTGACGATCCTCAACATGTGGCAGGTGATGTGGCCCCCAAAGCACTCTACCCATGTTGAGGGCATGTGGCCTGGTACAGTTCAGGAGGGGGACGCTCTCTCATCCTCCCTTCTCTCCTATGGTCTGCCAGGTTGCGTGATCGGATAAGGGTCTGGTATGGATCTTATTATTTGCGCTGATAGAAATTTGTTATATAGCATTTTCTTTGCTGGCCAAAAAGTTCAATTTTAGTTTCATCAGACCAGAGCACCTTCCTCCATACATTCATTTTAGGAGTGTACCACATTCCTTTTCGCAAACTCAAAATGTGCCATTTTGTTTTTTTCTGGCCACTCTGCCATGTCGTCCTATGTACAGATACTCCAGTCTCTGTTGTGGAATTCTTCAGATCTTCCAGGGTTACTTTAGGTCTCTGTGCTGCCTCTCTGATTAATGCCGTCCTTGCCCAGTCCATGAGTTTTGGTGTGCGGCTGTCTCTTCGCGGGTTTGCTGTAGTGCCATGTTCTTTCCATTTGGTTATGATAGATTTGATGGTGCTCCTAGGGATCATCAAAGATTTTGATTTTTTTTATAACTTAACCCTGACTTGTACTTCTCAAAATTGTCCTTGTCCCTTACTTGTTTGTAGAGTTCCTTGGTCTTCATGGCAGTGTTTGGTTAGTGGTGCCTCTTGCTTAGGTGTTGCAGCCTCTGGGGCCTTTCAAAAAGGTGTGTATATGTAATGACAGATCATATGACACTTAGATTGCACAAAGGTGGACAACATTTCACTAATTATGTGACTTCTGAAGGTAATTGGTTGCACCAGAGCTTTTTATGGGCTTCATAGCAAAAGGGGTGAATACATACGCACATGCCAATTATTAGGTTTTTTTATTTCTGAAAAATAGTTTTATGTATATATTTTTCTAATTTGACTTCCCCAACTTAGACTATTGTGTTCTGATCCATCACATATAATTCAAATTAAAAAAACATTGAACTAAAGGCTAAAATGTAACAAAATAGGTAAAACTCCAAGGAGGGTGAATACTTTTGCAAGGCCCTGTACATAAGTATGCGCAGCCTTTGCCATGACACTCAAATTTGAGCTCAGATGCATCCTGTTTCCACTGATCATCCTTGAGATGTTTCTACAACTTGATTGGACATTACCTGTGGTAAATTCAGATGATTGGACATGATTTGGAAAGGCACATGTAGCAATGTGGACTACAATTGCAATGGACAGTCATTCCTTGCCCTATATGTATATTATACTATCCCTCTAGTGCAGGGGTGCTCAACCTGTGGCTCTCCAGCTGTTGCGGAACTACAAGTCCCATGAGGCATAGCAAGACTCCAACAGCCACAAGCATGACACCCAGAGGCAGAGGCATGATGGGACTTGTAGTTTTGCAACAGCTGGAGAGCCACAGGTTGAGCACCCCTGCTCTAGTGCCTGGTGTTGCTAAACTGACATCATATTTGTGAGCCCAACCAAAGGGATTGTGGGATTATTAGTTCCACCAGATGGCTATTTTCCTGCATGGCTATACGCCTAGATCACATGTATCAATGATCTTTGCTACCATCAGGGAGATTGCTGGGACAGCTCTATAAAGACAGGTCTATAAAAGAAACCAGAGGCTCTCTTCTTCCCAGGTCTCATGTGTAATGGATCTCTCCATGCAGGCAGAGCGAGATTGCAGCCTAGCACGCGGGTGTACAACATTCCTGCCTGACCAAGAACCGAGGGGATTAGCGCTGCCTGCTGTTCATCGAACATCTGACCAGCACCAACTTGACCATACAGGGATCCATGCTTCGTGTTTCTGAATTTGGGTGATCATCATAAGGGGGTCCGCAATCAGGTTGTCTATTCGGGAGTTGCTGTCTGGAAGGTGCTTGATCGGCCTGGTCTATGGTGAGAGGACAATTGCCCACCATTGCAAGTCTTTGCTTAGTTGTTTTACTGGGACATTGGCCCCTTGAGCGTCTGCCCCATCGGCATTGGGCCCCTCTCCTGAGCCCTTGTCAAGGACTATCACTCAGCAGGCTCTCCCCCTCACTCCTTTGGATAGATGTACCTCTTCCTACTGAAACCACACAGGTATCACTTCTTGCCACTCCAGTAGTATGCAAACATGATCTCGTTCGTACTCGGTTTCCATGTCTACAATGTAGGCCCAGTGCCCTGGGGCCAGAGCTCTCACCCACTTTCTAATCCCACTGTCAGTGTGTTCACTTCCTGAACCTCTAGAATAGTGCTTCTTTCCATTTGAGCTCCTTGATCCCTGCCTCAGGCAGCCGTGGCTACCAAAGCGGCCTCCCACATGGATTGCAGCTCTTGTCTAGGTTGGCCAAGGCCCGCTGCAGATGGCATCCTGGTTGAGCCCCCAAATGTAGCATGGCCCCCTTGGGGACTGCTTGGATTTACCTGCTCATCTGCATTGCCATGACCCTGTGAACATTCCAACCCATCTGACACTCTGGATTCAGATATACTTGCAACACCTTTGAGTAATAAGACATGTCTATTCTACATGGATTTGAGCCAGCTAGTTGATAGTTTGGAAGAACGACCCAACCAACCAGAGCTACCAGAGACTCAGGTTTTTCTCAGGACAATTACCAACTCCAGTAGGGGAAGATGAGTTTGAGACCTGGACGAGTCAGACTCTGCAAGCCATGGAGGAATGGAGTGTTTCAGAGGCTGTGAAATGACAAAGGCTCAGTGAGAGTCTTCGAGGCCTGGTGGCTGATGTAATTCGTAATCTGAGGATGGGGAAGAAAACTTGTGTTGCCATGGACTATATAGATGCCCTGTATGCTGTATTTGGAAGAGTTGAAACTACCGCAGACCTGAAGTACAAATTCAACCACACCCACCAGCAAAAAGGCGAGAGCCTGTCTCAGTGCATATCTCGAGTAGAATGCTGCACCAAATTATCCTCAAGAGGGGAATTGATCCCAAGGATTCTGATCAAGCTCGTCTAGACTGGTTTTTGTAAGGGGCTAGGCCAAATCACTGATTGTACTAAAGTTGCTACTGAAGAAAACCAAAGTGGTGCCTAAATACACTGAATTGATAAGAGAAGTCAGAGAAGAAGAGGCTCTATTAGAGGAGAAAAGTCAAAGAACAAGGAAAGTGGGTTCTACTGCTGGAAACAGGGAGAAAGTGGTGGCTCGAGCTGTTCATGTGGAAATTAGTTTCTTGGATGAAGACAGTGGAACTGTATCTGAACCAGTGGGGCTGGCCATTTCTGACACTAATAAAACCAGTAAGTGAACTGGGGCCAACTGAACTGATGGCCCAGGTAGCTCAAGCTCAAACCCAGATGTATCATGCCTTGATTCGATTGATGGAGACCCAAGCCAAGGTTCAAGAACAAGGGACTCGCCAAGGGGAGCCAAAATTCTCCCAAGGATGAGAGAGATATGCTACAGATGTGGGGAGGCTGGACACTGTATTACATGTTTTTTACTCCTAGGGTACACCAAATGACCATATATTACATGTCTTTTACTTATTTATGTATCTATTGTTAAGTTCATATGTATGTTATTGTACTATTAGCCATTGCTGATGATATTAATGTATGCATGATTTTTACTTGAATAAACGTATATATTTCATACTTCAATTAATGTTATGATGCTTTTTGGCCAAATGGTGCCCACCTCATTTAAAGTCCCAAGGGCGAATCTCTTTTTTTTTTTGCATATTGCAGGGATGGAGGTGGGTTACCAGTGACACCAGACCTTTTCCTATTTTTTATGAAGAGTTCGAGATTTGGAGCATAGGGACCCAGAAATGACCATACGACAGATACATACCCATCAAGATAACTTTTGATACTTCCTTGGCTGGGAAACCAGAGACTTTTGACATATTGGCTGTTGTCTTCCCCGACCTCCTGGGGCAGGCCTAAATTCTTTGCTGATAGGCACCAACACCAATCTTGTGAGGATGCTACTCACTCCACTGGCTTTGGAGGGTGCTCCAGTAGGAAAGATTCACCCTCAGCTGTGACAGGCCTTACAGTGAGTGTTGTAGGAGAAGAAGGCCCCAGTGGAAAGAGTAGGAAGGCTGTGTGGCAATTTACTGCTCACGAAAAGGTCTTGCAGCCGGGGGCGAGAGGGCCAGCTTGAAAGCCACTGTTAATTTGTAATGGGATCGCTGATTCAGCAGAGGAGGATGTTGGAAAAGAACTGGTACTGGAGATCATCCCCACTAGGGCTCTATTGAGAAGTGGGGGGCGAATCCCTGTCAGTGAGAGGAACACTGCTGGTCACCTGATTACCCAGAAGCCTCGGATGGTGATTAGAAGAGTGACTGCTGCCACGATAGTGATGGGTAATGACCTAGTTCAGAAGGAAGGTGGGATAGAGACCACTGTCTGCTGCACAAAGCTACCCTCAGGATGGGAGGAGAAGATTAAAGCACAATTAGCCCGATGGGAGAAGATGTTTTCTGAAAATTACTTTGATGTGGGCTGCGTCAAGAGTGCACAACATCGAATTTGGCTAACGGACGATAAGCCTCTCTGCAAAAGGGCTAAACAAATCCCGTTGTGTGATTTGGAGGACCTTAGAGAGCAGTTTGGCCGAACTGAAAAAGTCAGGGGTCATTAAGGAATCCAGGAGTCCTTATGCTTCCCCCGATTGTGGTAGTGAGAAAGAAGAATGGGTCCCTCCGGATGTATATTGACTACCGAACCTCAAACTGAAGGGCTGTTCCAGAACAGTGCACAACCCCTCCCTGCAGTGCCTATCAGGGACCAAGTGGTTCAGTGTGCTGGATATGAAGAGTGGATACTACCACATCCCCATGCATCCAGATGAGAAAAGACAGCCATAATCAGCCCTCTGAGATTTTTTGAATTCGACCAAATGCCACAAGGATTAGCTGGGGCCCCAGCCACCTTTTAGAGACTGATGGAGAACACTGTAGGAGATATGAACTTGGTAGAAGTACTGGTGTATCTTGATGATATCATTGCATTTGGCAGAACATTGGAGGAGCATGAAACTCGGTTGGAGAAAGTCTTCCAACGGCTACACACAGAGGGGTTGAAGAAATGCCAGTTCTACCAGACCTTGGTTACGTACCTTGGGCATGTAGTCTCACCCGAGGAGTCCATTACTTCTTGGCTCCGCCCAAGCACCGTCACTGAATTGAGGTCGTTTTGGGATTCTACTCCTATTATAGGAGATTCGTGAAGAACTTCTCACAGATTGCTTGACCATTGAACAAACTCTTACAGAAACAGATGGAAGGGGATCTGCAGAAAGCTCAGAAGGGAGGCCCCAGGAGGCCACATGAATTCATTCAGGAGCAATGAATGGGGAAGTGTGAAAAGGTTTAGGAACGCCTGAAGGGGAGCCTTGTGGAACCACCAGTGCTGGCCTACATGGACCCATCTAAGCTTTATGAATTGCACGTGGATGCCAGCATACCAAGAGTCAGAGGGGACACTCTGCCGGTAGCTTATGTGAGCCGCAGCCTCACCCCTCCTGAGAACTATCCGGTACATAAGTTGGAGTTGTTGGCCCTCAAGGGGGCCTTGGTAGAAAAACTACGTAACTATTTGTACGGGGCCACCCTTGTGGTGAAAATTGATAATAACCCTACAAACTTACCTATTGACCACTGCAAAGCTGAATGCCACTGGACATCGGTGGTTGGCCGCTCTGTCTGAATTTCAGTTCAGTCTGAAATACCAGCCAGGAGTTGGAAATCAAGATGCTGATGCCCTTTCCCGAAGACCTCTCACCACAAAATGTTGGCCAGAAGAGTTGGGTTCATTTGCCCTGGGAAGGAGTGATGGCTGTGTGTCAAGGAGTTGAGCATAAGCACAGAAAGGCAATAGGAGCAGAAGCTGTGGGAGTCACTCCTGCTGGTGTGCCCAAATATTATTGTGATTTGACACAAGTTAAGAATTGCCCCAGTTGAAAAGAGAGAATATGAGGCGGGATCAACAGGAAGACCCGTTGGGAAATCTTATGAGAAAGTTGCTATCCGTTCAGGATCCTCAGATGCTGTTGAATAGTTCAATTGAGGGAACAAAAGTAGTCCATAGAGAATGGGAATGAATGTGAATAGAGGATGGAGTCATATACCGGAGAGGCCCATCTGAAGAGCCAGAGGGCATTCATCAACTCAACTGTTCCTCTCTGAGAAACACAGACTAAAAGTGCTGACCGCCCTTCATGATGATTATGGTCACTTAAGCTCAGACAGAACCTTGACGTTAGTCAGGGATCAATGTTATTGACCATCCATAAGAGCTGAGTGGAAAGCTACTGTAGCTCTTGCATCAGATGCATTCAGAGAAAGACTTTAACAGGCACGGCAGCCCCAATGGGCCATGTACAGGGTCAGGGACCAATGGAGCTGGTATGCATTGACTTCTTGTGTTTGGAACCTGACTTGAGTGGACGGAGTAATGTCCTGGTTGTGACAGATCATTTCACCCACTACGCCCAAGCTTTCCCAACCAACTAGGGACCAGCAAGCCAGTGCTGTAGCAAAAAACCTAGTGGAGAAGTTTCCATTCATTATGGGCTACCAAAACGCTTAAGGTCAGGACTTTGAGAGCAAGCTAATCAGAAGATTATGTGAACTCTTAAGTATAAATAAATCCAGGACTACTCATTGCCCCCCTAAGGGGATCTGCTACCTGAGCGTTTCAACCGTACCCTGCTGAATAGTGGAAACAATGTTGGGAACACTTCCCATGGAAAAAAAACAGCATTGGGGAGACCATATAGCTGCAGTAGTACATGCTTATAATAGCACCTCAAATGATTCTACTGGGTACTCCCCCTTCAGACTGATGTTTGGAAGAGAAGCTTGTTTAACTGTGGATCTGGCTTTTGGAACAACATTAGATCGTACCTCTCAGGCCTCCTACCAGGGATATGTCGATAGACTTTGGAAGAATTTGAAGATGGCCTATGAGAAAGTCAAGGAAGCATCCACCACCAGAGAACAGAGGAACAAGAAAAACTTTGATCTCAAAGGTTGGCACTCCCAACCTTACATTGTAAACAATTATCCAGGCTTCCTGTGTACCATATCAGACCTTTCCTGGCGCCTACGCTAAGTCCTAGGGCCAGGAAAGCCTGTCAACTCATGCCACCTGACGAGGAGAGTGATGAGGAGGAATTAAACCTTGATTGGTTATGGATTTCCCTCTTAGCAGACAATCCCACCACTCAGGGGACCCCCTTCGCAAGGAAGACACGTCTTCCGCTACCAGAGGTTGAAGTACTAGATTCCCACCCACAAAGAGGAAACAAGGATGTCAAGACAGAATCCAGTGAAGTACTCAGTGTGCCAGAGACACCCAGTTCCCACACCAATGAAGTAGAGAGAGACTGTTCCTGAACCAGAACTTGAGCCACAACTTGAACCAGAGCTTTAACCAGAACAGGAATCAGAGTCTGAATCAGAACCACTGGAAAATATCTACTCAAGATTGAGACAGAAAATATGCCCTCCAAAATGACTGACATATGATACCTTTGGGGGAAAATTCTGATGAACTCATTCCTACAGCTCAGCATTCTAGTCAAGCACTTGCCTCCTTTATTGAACCTTTAGTAAGGGATCACCTTGATCCACCACCTGACACTACTGGGTGGGCCACTCATTTGTTACTGGCATGTCATAAACTTGATATGACTTTACTTGATAATGTACATATTTATTGTTAGAATATCCCTCTTTGGATCAGTTGTAGCTGTTGCAACTTCTGGTTTGCCATATAATTAAACAGTCACTTTATTATGATACAGAGAAGTTATCCTACAGGTTGTGTTCTGTCTTCGGGTACCAAATACTTTCAAGTGGGGGGAGGATGTAGCAATATGGATTACAATTGCCACGAACAGTCATTCCCTGCTCTATCTGTATATTATACTATCCCTTTAGTGCCCAGTGTTACTAAACTGACATCATATTTGTGAGCCCAACCAAAGGGATTGTGGGATTAGTAGTTCCACCAGATGGCTATTCCCCTGCATGGCTATACACCTGGACCACATATCCCAGGGATCTTTGCTACCATCAGGGAGATTGCTGGGAAGGTCTATAAAAGAAACCAGAGACCCACTCCAGGCTCTCTTCTTGCCGGACCTCATGTGTGATGGATCTCTCTGTGCAGGGAGAGTGAGATTGCGGCCTACCACATGGGTTTATAACGTTCCTGCCTGACCGAGAAAGGGTTCAGCGATGCCTGCTGTTCATCAGACATCTGACCAGCACCAGACCATACAGCAACCCACGCTTCGTGTCCTGGATTCAGGTCAATTGCCCACCTTTGCAAGTCTTTCCTTGGTTGTTTTACTGGGACACTGTGTACAGACAGCTTTACTTTGAGAACACTTCACTGCATTTCTACTCGAACACTGTACATAGGCATCTTTAGCTGCAGTAAGCACAAGATATACTACCACTCTGTTACTACACCTTATTGGATACAGTTAATGAGCCCTGACTGCCGATGAAGACCATCAGATCTGCAACGGGGACATTCTGTCATTGCTACTTAAAGGGCCCTTATACCATCCTTGCTTCGCTTCATCTCTCATTAGGAAAAAGGTTGAGCAGGCCAGCCTGGGTTTCTCTTTCTAGAAGTATTGTCAGAATCTATGCTTAACTTATCCTTTCAGGTTTTGTTCAAGTGATATTGCATTGTACATATGTATAGTATCCTGTTTTTGCCCACTGTTTTAACTGTTTTATTGGGGAAATCTGAGCTGGTGCTTTTATCCAACTCTCAGTTGAACCATTACCCCTCCTGTACAACTATATCTTATTGGAAGCATTCCAGTAACCGTTAACAGAATATAAACATATTGAGTGCTGTCTTACTACTCAAAGGTGTTGCAAGGATGTCTGAACCCAGAGTGTCAGGTGGGTTGGAAGGATCACAGGGTCATGGCAATGCAGATGAGCAGGTAAATCCACTTAGTCCCCAAGGGGGTCATGCTACACACACACCTGTCTATATAAGGTCCCACAGTTAACAGTACATGTCAGAGCACAAACCAGGCCATGAAGTCCAAAGATTTGTCTGTAGACCTCTGAGACAGGATGGTATCGAGGCACAGATCTGGGGAAGGGTACAGAAACATTTCTGCAGCATCGATGGTCCCAATGAGCACAGTGGCCTCCATAATCTGTAAATGGAAGAAGCTTGGAACCACAAGGACTCTTCCTAGAGCGGTCCGCCTGGCCAAACTAGTGTGTGCCAAAAGACACCTGAAGGACTCTCAGACCATGATGAACCTCATTTCATCTGGTCTGATGAAACAAAGATTGAACTCTTTGACCTGAGATGTCATGTCTGGAGACAACCGGGTACCATTTATCACCAGGTCAATACCATCCCTACAGTGAAGCATGGTGGTGACAGCATCATGGTGTGGGGATTTCTTTCAGCAACTGGAACTGAGAGACTAGTCAGGATTGAAAAAAAAGATGAATGCAGCAATGAACAGAGACATACTTGATGAAAACCTGCTCTAGAGCGCTCTGGACCTCAGACTGGGGCAAAGCTTCATCTTACAACAGGACAACAACCCTAGCACACAGCCAAGATAACAAAGGAGTGGCTACAGGATAACTCTGTGAATATCCTTGAGTGGCCCAGCCAGAGCCCAGACTTGAACCTGATTGAACATCTCTGGACAGATCTGAAAATGGCTGTGCACTGACACTCCCCATTCAACCTGATGGAGCATGAGAGGTTCTGCAAAGAAGAAAGTCTGGGAGAAAATGAAAAAGAAATAGGTGTGCCAAGCTTGTTGTATCATACTCTAAAAGACTTGAGGCTGTAATTGGTGCCAAAGGTGCTTCAACAAAGTATTGAGCAAAGACTGTGAATACCTATGTACATGTGATTTTTCATTTATTTTTTATTTTTAATAAATTCGCAAAGATATCAAACAAACTTTTTCACGTTGTTTTTATGGGATATTATGTAAAAAGTAAAAAATTACTGCGCCACCCAACAACCTATGTAAGCTATGCTAGCAACAAACCAAGCTATGCTATGCTAGCACTACAATTAGACACATTGTGTAAAATGAATGGGGAATAAAGTGCAGCGCTAAATATAAACACTAAAAGTGACAGTGCAGTGTTGTAGTAATAACCAGTGATTGGCACCTGCAACATAAATGGAAATATATTATACAAAACAGTGGTAAATCATGGTGTCCATCAAACTGAATATAAGAACATGTGAGTAAGTCCAAACAAATACTTTTCAAGGCACTGTAAGTGGGAAACTTGAAAATAGTTCATAAAACGGTGGAAGATGAATATTCTGCCTCTATGAAGCAGATCCCCCATGAAGAGAGTATACTAGGCTCCTCAGGAAGGAAACAGCCATGGAAAAGGTTCAACATCCAGTGTGCAACCACCACCAACCAAAGTAATTGGGTACTCTTACCAAATGGTGTGGGCCCCCTGCAAGCAGCAAAGAGCCAAACAAGCATAACCGAAGAGACTTGAACTTCACAGGAATCAGCATACAGAATGCACAACAGCACAGATCCAGAATCATAGAGAAAAGAAATCACCAAATAGAATAAAATCCTTGACTAAAATGTATTGAATAAAGTATTGCACTTACACTGATGTAGACAAATACAGGCACTGTATATAATGTGATCACAGGGAATGAAGTAGAGCGCAGTATCAGGGAGCCAGCACAGTACGTACCAACGCTCTTCATCTATCAAGACGTCATCTGGCCCACACCGTTTGGTAAGAGTAACTACTAAATTACTTTGGTTGGTGGTGGTTGCACACTGGATGGTGAACTTTTTCCATGGCTGTTTCCTTCCTGAGGAGCCTAGTATACTCTCTTCGTGGGACACGCCTTCATAGAGGCAGAATATTCATCTTCCACCGTTTACGAAACTATTTTCAAGCTTTCTACATCTGTTTGGACTTACAGTGCCTTGAAAAAGTATTCATACCCATTGAAATTTTCCACATTTTTTCATGTTACAACCAAAAACATAAATGTATTGTATTGGCATTTTATGTGATAGACCAACACAAAGTGACACATAATTGTGAGTGAAATGGAAGGAAATTTATAAATGGTTTTCAAAGTTTCAAAGTGTGGCGTGCAGTTGTATTCAGCACCCTTTACTCTGATACCACTAACTAAAATCGAATGGAACCAATTGCCTTCAAAAGTCACCTAATTAGTAAATAGAGTCCGTCTGTGTGTAATTTAATCTTAGTACAAATACAGCTGCTCTGTGAAGCCCTCAGAGGTTTGTTATAGAAACTTAGTGAACAAACAGCATCATGGAGGCCAAGCAACACAACAGACAGGTCAGGGATAAAGTTGTAGAGAAGTTTAATGCAATGTTAGGTTATAAAACAATATCCCACGCTTTAAACATCTCACGGAGCACTGTTCAATCCATCATCTGAAAATGGAAAGAGTATGGCACAACTGCAATCCTAACAAGACATGCCCATCCACCTAAACTGACAGGCAGGGCATTACTCAGAGAAGCAGCCAAGATGCCAATGGTAACTCTGGAGGAGCTGCAGAGATACACAGCTCAGGTGGGAGAATTTGTCCACTGGACAACTATAAGTCGTGCACTCCACAAATCTGGCCTTTATGGAGGAGTGGCAAGAAGAAAGCCATAAGAAGTCCTGTTTTCAGTTTGCAAGAACCCATTTGGGGGACACAGCAAACATGTGGCAGAAGATGCTCTGGTCAAAATTTTACTTTTTGGCTTAAAAGCAAAACACTATGTGTGGCGGAAAACTAACACTGCACATCACCCTGAACACACCATCCGAATCGTGAAACATGGTGGTGGCAGCATCATCTTATGGGGATGATTTTCTTCAGCAGGAACAGGGAAGCTGGTCAGAGTTGATGGGAAGATGGATGGAGCCAAACACAGGGCAATCTTAAAAGAAAACCTGTTAAAGTCTGCAAAAGACTTGAAAAAATGTTGAAAACCATTTATCATTTTCCTTCCACTTCACAATTATGTGCCACTTTGTGTTGATCTATCATATAAAATCACAATAAAATACATTTACGTTTTTGGCTGTAACATGAGAAAATGTGGAAAATTTAAACGGGTATGAATACTTTTTCAGGACATTGTACTCATGCGTTCTTAGATTCAGTTTGATGGACACCATGATTTATGAATGTTTGGTATAATATATTTCCTTTTTTGCAGGTGCCAATCACTGGCTATTATCACAATATTACACTGTCACTTCATTGTCTGCATATTTTGCACAAGGATTTTCTAGATTCAGTCTGATCGACACTATGATTTACCACTGTTTTTATAATATGTTTCCATTTATGTTGCAGGTGCCAATCGCTGGCTATTACACATTTGTGCACAAGTATTTATATTTAGCACTGCACTTTTTCCCCATTATGGAGTATTGTTTGTAGAATTTTGAGCAAAATAATGAACTTAATCCATTTTGGAATAAGGCTGTAACATAACAAAATGTGAAAAAAGTGAAGCGCTGTAAATACTTTCCGGATGCACTGTAAGTGTCCCCGTTCCTAAAAGCAAAGCAAGCCTACCCTACTGATATGTGACTGCCCACAGGAATGCTATTTTTACTATTAGGAAGTACAAAAGGAGACTTGCTGTGGCCCGGATGTGCAGTTGTCAGCAGGGGATGGCTGGGACTGATGTCTTGCAGGAACATAGTCAGTGGGACATGCAGATGGGTCAGTTCAGGCAGCAGATAGAGACATGGGCAATAAACAGGCAATGGTTTGGCCCAAACATCAGGCAGAAATGTGGTCAATAAACAGGCAAGGGTCAGTACAAGAACCTGCCAAAGGCAACACTGCACTGGTGTGGCTTTGATCAAGAATGCTGTTGCTGTCTGGATTGGCTTTTCTGACACTGGGACTGGTGTAGCTATTGATCAGGAACTGGCCTACACTAGTCTGGTGAAACTGGTACTCCTGTGGTGATGATCATGGAAAATGTTGCTGGCTGTACTGGTTTGGTGATACTGGCACTCGTGTGATGGAGATCAGGAACACTGTTGCTGGCTTACACAAGTCTAGTGACACTGGGACTGGTGTGGCAATAATCAGGAACATTGTTGCTGGCTTCCACTAGTCTGGCAACACTGGGATTCATATGGCAATGACCAGGAACATTGTCACTGGCTTATACTGGTCTGGGGACACTGTGACTGGTGCAGCGACAAAGGAAAACACTGTTGCTGGCTACACTGGTCTGGTGACACTTGAACCAGTGTGGTGAGGATCAGTAACACTGTTGCTGGCCTGCTCTGGTCTGGTGACACTGGGACTGGTGGCAATAAGAAACAGTGTTAAAACAGAAAGAAAACGTGTGTGACTTTAAAAGTGCTATAAAACGTCAGGAATGGATACCAGGCACTGATATACTATGGTTTATTAGAACTTGTATGTTAAAAATGTGACCAATGAAGTACAGTCAAAATACTGAAATATGCATGGTCATAATACAAGACAAAACACTGTGTGTATCCCACACCCTATATTGATTTTAAAATGAACTAGTAACTATGTACTGGTATAAGAGAAGACAAATAAGAGTAGTGTTGCACAAACACAGGGAGGAGTGAAGGACCCAGGGTTATAATGGTCCAAGGAGGTCAAGTGGGCATCAGGGGGACTTAGACTGTAATGCCACCACACCTTAACACCCACTGAACAGGAGGTTCCATGCATGAATATGTTTCAAAAGTATAAAACTATCCTTCCTTAACAGCTGTAAATATACATTTCTCTGTCTGGGATGGAGCAAACAACTGGCCAGGGGAAGCGGTATTGCTATCTGGAATCAGAGAATCCAAAGATCAGTGGCTCCTCCAGGAATACAGGGAAAAGGAGGGAAAGCCTGTTTTAAGGCCCTCCTTTTCCTTATGGGACCGCGACAGGGGCAGTTTCAAGGCCTCCCTCCCGCTGTAACTAGTGAGTGGGTTCATTATAGGTCAACTAGGTCAGAGGATAAACTGGAATATTCTAGTTTTAGGGTTCTGGGTTTCAGAGGTGGCTCTACAGTAAAGATCAATTCCTCCATATGCAGCTGTCCCCGCCTCTCCTCCTATCCAGGCACACAGGAGGGCGGCACGGACGGGCACTCACATTCTCTCGGGGCAGTCTGCCAGGCTGCAACAGGCGCTGGGATGGGATCCATCCATCAGAGCTCCTCCTTCCCTTTCACATCCAGTCATAGGGCAGGGATAGTTTCTGCCGCCTGGCCCAACTCCTGACCTGAATAGGCAACCGGCCAGACGTGGAGAGGCCAGGTGAGCAGCACGGGCTGAAGGAGCAGTTCAGCTGCTTTAGGGCCCCATATAGACTTGCAGCCCGCCCAGTGTGCCCTATGGCTGCCTGCACAGCTTTTACAGATGGCACCTGGAGCCTGTTAGTCATTCCAGTGATCGAGCAGAAGCAAATTAGGCAGCTGCAAGGCCCCTGTGAGTGCAAGGCCTAAGGCGGCCACCTAATTTGCCTGATTGGAGAGCTGCCTCTGCTGGGTTTTATTGATTAAAAAAGATCACATGACCCATGGAAGCTTCTGGAACCCTATGGGTACCCTATAAACAAGGACTTCCTCACAGGGTCCGTTACCAGCTGCCTGAGGGAGAAACATCCAGCCAATCCCCCCCCCCCTGTATTTGTCACAGCTTTTTATATATTAAACAACTATAAGGCTGGGTTCACACTGCTGCGGGGGGAGTTTCGGATGTGATTCGCACCGCAAATCACATCCGATCTCCGTAGCGCTGCGAGTTCAGCCATACAGATAGTATGGCTGAACTCGCAGCGGTCCCGCAGCAAACTCGCACGGGACCCTTTTTTTCGTCCGCAACAGAATCGGATCGCATGGGCGTTCACACCATGCGATCCGATTCTTGTGCGAGTCGGCGGATCGCACTGCGATATGCGATCGGATCTGGGGGTGTCATTAACATATCATTGACACTCCCAGCCGTTCGCATAGGGCAGTGTGAACTGCCGGCGGGAGTCGTGCGATGCGGGAAAACGCCGCGGATTCGCGGCGTTCCCGCATCGCAGCGGTGTGAACCTGGCCTTAATGGTATCTGGCTTGAGTCTGAGTGGCTGAGCTGGGGAAAGTTGTTGATAAAAAATAAATATAAAATTTAAGTATTGAAAGTTTATTTCAGCTTGAGTCAGAGTGGCTGAGCTAGGTGTTTTTAGAAAAGGTGTTATATGTATTAATGCTGTTATATGGTATTAAAATAAAACAATGATAAATAGCCGCGGCCAAAATTATATTCCAAAACAATTCTAATGTTATATAAAAAAAATAAAAAATATATGAATAAAAGATCTTAATGAATTTTTTGGTGTGGCGTTTATTTATTATGTCCATGTCATACTGTCTACGCTCCCATAAGCATTACACAAGATTTTGAGGAGAGCAATAGAAGGTCATTTTTAAGTTAAGAATGTGTAATTAAATAGAATTTCCTTCTTTTAAACTAGAGTTTAAAATGGTTTTAGAGAATTATTGTATGTTTAGTGCTGTAGCAATTTCGCATTGCCAGAATTGAAAACATTGTGATGACACTTCCTGAGACAGACTCTTTTGCAACAAGCTCTGTTGCAAAATGAAACATGTTATGTCTCCATATATCAGCTTAGACTGAAATGGTATTATGTGTATCAACCAAGAAAACACTAAAACATTATGTTCTTAGAGAAACAAAATATTCTGTAAAGCAGGGGTGCCCAACCTTTTTAAGAGCGAGGGCCACTTAAGCAACTTGGTAACCAGTCGTGGGCCACAATGAGCCGAGCGGGCGGATGACAGGTCATGGCTACTCTATAGGCCCTCCGATCCGATCCACCCAGATGGAAGGGGGCGAACTCCCTTCTATTTTTTTTAATCTGATTTTTAGGACCGGATTGGAGGCAGACGAGAATAAACGGACAAAAGTCTGTTCACATCTGCTGCTCTGTAGAGGTGAATTGAGGCTCCGATTGGGTAGGGCCGATCGTGTGAAAAGGGCCTAAACTGCTTTCACACTGATGATTACCCACACCGCGGGTGCAGCATAGTGCACCTGTGTCTATCCTGTGGGTTAACTGAACTTTGCCATAGACTCTGCCTGTGACAAAATCGGCTTATGGGCTCTGCGGTCGTTTTCTTCTTCTACCACCAGCTTCATTCACAACACCGATGCTGTGGTATGGCGGTTCGACAACCTGCGATCTGGGCTTGCTGACCTGCCATTCCAGAGCAGGAGGTCGCAGGCCACATCAAAGGGCTCCGCGGGGCAACATGTGGCCCCCGGGCCACTGGTTGGCCATCCCTGCTGTAAAGGATGCAGGTAGGGAAAGTAAGCACATTTATTTCTGTTTCAATAGGTTTCTATTGAGTTTACTTTAAAGCTCCATGTGCAATAGCTTTTCTGTAAGCTTCAAGAAGCCATTATAAGCAAGAAACTAGAAACTAGCTAGAAACTAACAGTGTTATCCTATCTGTTCATGAACACTATTTTATGCTGGAAGCGTTTTTCAAGCCTCAGCGTTTAGGAGCAGAAAAGTTTTTGGGAGTGTTTTCCAGACAGGAAAAACGCTAAATGCTAATAAACGCTACTAACAACAGCTTTTTTCAAGTGTTTTTTATTTTTCTTCATGTACTAAATAAATGCTAATAAAACGCTACTACAAGCTGGCTCAAAAAATGCAATCATCAGCATTTTTCACCCAGAATTTTTTTTCTAGCGTTTTTTAAGATTATAAAAAAACGCTAGTGTGCATGGAGCCTAAAGCTCAATGACTGAACGACTGGTCCCATAAAGTAGCACTTCTCTTTGCTACTTTGTAGATGGCAGGCACTTTGATGTCATCACCAGCAGTGCTGCATTGTAAGTGAGGATACTGAGTGCCTTCCTGAAACCCAGAGAAGCGACTGCCAAGGGTGTAAGGGATAAGAAAAACTTGTTTAAAGGGGTTGTAAAGGTAAATGTTTTTTCACCTTAATGCATGCTCCCCGATACACCTGTGGCTTTAAATGAGCTTTAATGAACAGACAACAGTCATTCAGGGATGAAATGAGCAGAAAAACCAACAATGATAATAGAACCAAATAGAGCATCTAAAACAACACACAACTGTAACAAAGCCAATATTCATATCTATTATAGAAAACAATCTACTGTAGGTGACCTAAGAGAGAGCTAAAGTTATAATATAGTATACCCAGAGAAGTGACTGGACTCCGGTGATACACAGAGATTAAACAAATCATGCTACATAAGTTGTACCTGTCTATCTGCAGCCTTTTCTATTCTACATCCGTTCAAAGTAAACCATATTTAAAGTTCATCTGAGAGTTCAGAAAATATGGGGCAGAGAGCTGAAGTTACACTCTGCAGAGCTCAGTGAGTATGAGTGCATATCAGTGAGTGAGCTGATTGGAGGGAAGGGACAAACCCAGCACACAGGAACAGATCTGAAGCTGTCAATCAGCTGAAGATCCCTCCCTTGTCACTATTTTTCTCTTGGTGTCAGGAAAACTTGTCAGAAGTGATTCATGGTGATAGCAGAAGTACGAAGCAGCAGACAGAATTGACAATTATTGCTCTTAGGTGAGACACGTACACACTATAGAGGGATATGATTTGTTCATATTTCATGTTTGAGGTTTCCTGCTAGTGAGTCTAAGTACAGTTAGTCTGTGCTGGGGCCTTGGATCTCCCATTGGAGCACTCAGTCTCTCACACAACGGTATTTATATTCCAACTGGAAAAAAGGTAAGGGTGTAAGGCTGACTTTCCCCACAGGAAGCAACATTAAACTGCAATAACATCAGAGGAGTCCGTATTAAACAAGTGGCCGAAGGGCCCCTAACCACTCCCAATGATCCTGATGCATGCTCTTGAGGCCTGGTGAGGGGTCATGCTGCATGCACAGGGTTTTCCCCTCAAGTCAGTGTTGGATGAACCTGAAGCCTTCCCCCTCCCTGGAGTAGGCATGTACTGGCCATCAGGATTACTGGGAGTTTTTCTTGGTGGGCCAATGGCTCAGTGGGCCAGTTTCAGGGACAGAAATGTCTCTTTTTTTGTGTAGCGGGTGATCGCAGCCCTGCATCTTGCCCCAGCCACCACAGAGCTGACACAGGCACGAATTGGGTCTCTCAAGCAAGATTTCTGAATTGGTTGCTAGCCGCCTGAAACCTGGCGTCTAGCAACCAGTGATGTCAAGCACACAGACACAGAAGGAGACTGGGGCTGCCCCAGCATTCACAGCAGAGCAGGATTTAACTTTCTCCTCCTCCACGCCAAGTAGCTTAGCTCCACCCACCTCCTCCTCATTTCTGGTTCCGTGACTTGCTCTCAGAGAGGGAGAACTGTGTGTGATCCTCTTTTTCTGCTGCCCGTGCTGAGATGGCTGCCCGTGCCTGACTTTTTCTCACTACCCGAGTGTTGACTGGGGGACTCGAGAGGGAGAGCAGACCTTCCTGTGCCCACTGTGCCCCCACTGCTCTTTTCCCCGTTACCTGTTGCTGTTCGGGATCTGCAGGCAGCTGTCACTATGTCAGGTGACTACAGGCATGCCCATACTAGTTCCCAACTACAGCACAGTATTGACCAATGGGGAAACAAGCAGAAAGCAGCAGGGAAATATGACAAGTGAGCCTGAGGGGACATCAGCAACACCAGATGACATTAATGTACAAGATTATATGGATCAGTGAAGAGTGGGAGGATCAGCTTTACATTGGGTGGTAAACTCTGCACTATGTGTAACATGAAACCAAACTAGCAATCCCAAATAATCTCAATATTACTATCTCCTACTCTACTTGAGGAACACATGTGGGAAAGGTGAAGTTGCAGTGTTTCTCAGATTTGTCTGCAAATACGTTTATATTTTGCTTCCCATTAAACTCTATGGGCATTCCCTTCTGTCATTCACCCCTGTCATTCCATTGAAAACAATGCTAATTCCACTTCACCTCAATATTAACCACTTCAGGACCGCCGTATTGCCAATGTACGTCAACACAATGGCACAGGCAGGCACAATCACGTAGATGTACGTGAATGCCTTCTAGCGGGTGGGGGGTCCGATCGGACCCCCTCCCGCTAGATACGGCGGTCCCTTTCGGTGCCGGAGCGACCCGCGATGAGGGGATGGCCGTTGGTTTCTGGCCATCCCCTCTCGATCGCTCCTGGCCAGTGACGAACTTCCTCCCCTGTGAAAATGTAAACACAGGAGGAGGAAGTGATGTCACACTCCTCGTGGCGGTCTTTTTGAACCGGACAGCGAGGAGTGAAGACGTCCAAGTAAGTGCACCAACAGTCCACTGACACATAGGTACACACAGGCACACATTTCACCACAGTCACCCCCCGATCACCCCCCCGCCCCCCCCCAGTCACAGTGTCACTAATGCAGTGTTCATTTATTTATTGATCACTACATTTAGTGTCAGTTGTGACTGTAAAAAGTGTCAGGGCAGCTAGTGTTAGGCCCCTTTAGGTCCAGGGTAGCCCCCTACCCCCCCCCCCCCTAATAAAGGTTTAACCCCTTGATTGCCCTCCCAGTTAACCCTTTCACCCTCTTTTACCAGTGTCACTAAGCGATCGTTTTTCTGATCGCTGCAATAGTGTCACTGGTCCCGCTAGGAAGCTAGTTTTTTTTTAGGTTCAACGCCAGGTTTTTATACCGTTAGGTACCCCGATATATAACCTAATAAAGGTTTTAACCCTTTGATTGCCCCTAGAGTTAACCCTTTCACCAGCGATCGCTGCATAAGTGTCACTGGTGACGCTGGTTAGCCAGTTAGTTATTTAGTTATTTAGGTTCCCCGTCAGGTTTTTATAAAGCTTCAGGTACCCCCATATAAATACCCAATAAAGGTTTTAACCCCTGATTGCCCTTAGTTAACCCTTTCACCAGTGATCACCGTATAAGTGTTACGGGTGACGCTGGTTAGGTAGTTCGCTTTTTATAGCATCAGGGCACCTGCTATTTATTACCTAATAAAGGTTTAACCCCCTGATCACCCGGCGGGTGATATAAATTTGGCTTTAGGGTCAGAAAGGGTCTGCGTCGCCCCAGGAAGTGCTAGGTTAGTGCCAGCACCGCTAACACCCACGCGCAAAGCATACACCTCCCTTAGTGGTATAGTATCCGAACAGATCAATATCTGATCTGATCAGATCTATACTAGCGTGCCCAGCAATTTAGGGTTCTAAAAAAACGCATTGTTAGCAGGATCAATCCAGATACCTGCTAGCACCTGCGTTTTGCCCCTCTGCCCAGCCCAGCCCAGCCCACCCAAGTGCAGTATCGATCGATCACTGTCACTTACAAAACACAACACACATAACTGCAGCGTTCGCAGAGTCAGGCCTGATCCCTGCGATCGCTAACAGTTTTTTTTTGTAGCGTTTTATACAGTCGCTGACAGGCTAGGTGCTTTTTTACCTGTGAGTCTCACTACTGTACCCCTAAATTTAGAGCCCAAAATGGCAAAGCGAAGGTACACTAGTGAAGAGGCCTACACGTTTCTGAGCATGACAGATAGTGAAGAGGAAGACACTGATCTGTCAGATTCAGGCTCAGAATACGAACCTGTAGAGGACAGCGCCTCCATGTCAGATAGCTCTGACGACGAAGAAGAGGTCCCTGCTATTGTCAGGCGTACCCGACCCCGATTTTCTGATGTTGTTGAGGTGCAGGAACCGCAAGTCTCTCGTATGGAGTATAGAGCCAGTACTAGCGCTGCTCATCCTTTTGGTGAACTGGCAAGCACCAGTGGCCTAGTACACCCTGGACGTACATCCAGCACTGCAGTATCACGTGGTGACGTGGCGAGTCCCATAAGTGCAGTTCAAGCTGGCGAGGTGGCAAGCACAAGTAGTGTCCCGCTGCCACCAAGAAGAAGACAAAGACAGGCCCGTCGTACCCATAGTGCCCTTCCTGCAGAATTCGCCTATCCTAATTGGGTGCCCACCACTTCTGCAGAACCCGTACTTCCCCCATTCACTGCCCAACCCGGTATTCAGGTGGATACAGATGATTTTACGCCACTCGATTTTTATTCTCTGTATCTCACGGAAGATCTCTATAGATCTATTGTGGACCAAACCAATTTATATGCTGGTCAACGCATCGCCGCTAATCCCCAGTTGCCGTCTCTTGCCAGAGATTGGAAACCAGTTACGGTTTCCGAATTTAAGACGTTTTTGGGCCTTTCCCTCAACATGGGCACACATAAATTTATGCGGATGCGGGCTTATTGGTCCACGCATCCGGCTGACCACATGCCCGTGTTCTCTAACTCTATGTCCAGGAAACGATACGAGCAGATCTTGCGGTTCTTGCACTTCAGTGACAATGAACTTTGTCGTCCACGTGGAGACCCTGAATACGATCGGCTCTACAAAATTCGGCCCCTCATAAACCACTTCAACCAACGTTTTGCAGACTTGTTTACTCCCCAAAAAGTTGTCTGCGTTGATGAGTCCCTGGTTAAGTTTACTGGTCGCTTGTCATTCAAACAGTACATTCCCAACAAGCGTACCAGATACGGGGTCAAGCTCTATAAGTGCTGTGACAGGGCCACAGGCTATGCATGGAGCTTTATGGTTTATGAGGGTAAAGATAGTTACATAGAGCCGGAGAACTGCCCTGATTACATAGGAAGCGCTGGCAAGATAGTGTGGAAATTGGTGTCACCCTTATTTGGAAAGGGGTACCACTTGTACGTGGACAACTATTACACCAGCGTGCCACTGTTTAGTCATTTATTTGATAATCAGATTGGAGCATGTGGCACCGTGCGACCTAATCGCCGGGGCTTTCCCCAGCGGCTTGTAGATTCCCGTCTTAGGCTGGGGGAGAGAGCCTGCTATCGGTGTAATAATTTGCTCGCTATGAAGTGGAGGCATAATAAGAATGTTTTCGTTCTTACCTCCCTTCATGCAGACACGACGGTCCAAATTTCTACGGCGACTGGTATTGTGGAGAAACCCCTCTGTGTCCACGAATATAACAAAAATATGGGAGGGGTGGACCTCAATGACCAGATGTTGGCGCCGTATCTAACTTCCCGTAAGACCAGACGCTGGTACAAAAAAGTGTCTGCTTACTTATTTCAATTGGCTTTGCTGAATGCTTTTGTGCTATACAAAACTTCAGGCGGAACATTAACCTTTCTTTTCTTCCAAAGAGAGGTTGTCACAGAGCTTCTGTATCCAGAGGGTCCTGTACCTCACCATTCCCAACCAAATGCAGTAAGCCGGCTGCATGAGAGGCATTATTCTTATGTCCTCCCGAGTACCCCTACCCAACGAGCCCCCCAAAAAAGATGTCGTGTCTGTAGCAAGCGCGGATATAGGCGTGACACCCGTTCTTATTGTCCACGCTGTCCTGGCAATCCTGGTCTTTGTCAGGGTGAGTGTTTTGAACGCTACCATGAACTAGTGAAGTATTAGCGTAGGGTACAGCATTTCACAGGCTAGGCACACTTACACAGGGTCTCCCAAGATGCCATCGCATTTTGAGAGACCCGAACCGTTACAGTTACAGTTTACAGTTCAAAAAAAAGTGTATAAAAAAAAAAAAAAAAAAAAAGTAAAATAAAAAAACCAAAAATAGTTGTCGTTTTATTCTTCTCTCTCTCTCTCTCTCGCTCTCTCTCTTCTCTCTAATTTTTTATACTTTACTGTTTACTGTGTTATTGTTAACCATTTTTCATGTTTTCAGGTACGCCATTCAGCTGCAGCGTGGATTTATTTATCTTGACAGCAACAGCGTTTGCTCCCACGATACATAAAGCCGCGACTCCAGTGCTGTAGGAGGTGATTTCACCACCACAGTTAAAAAAGAGCATATATGCCGAAGCATGGGGGCATAAGGGGTGGAGGAGCGATTTTGCTCCTAATGCCGCGTACATACGGTCAAAATTCCGACGGAGGGCTTGCCCGTGGAAAAGTTTGAACGTATGTACGCAGCATAACTTTTTTGCGGGAGGATGCCCCCATGCTTCGGCATATATATATTTTAGGCACAGGTTGTGTTAAAAAATGTTTTATTTTTTACTGTTTTTTTTGGCAATTGCTTTGCAGGTATGGTATGGTAAGGTTTTACTGGGATGTTACTTTGTTTTAACGTTAACCATAATTTGCTTAGCAGGTACGCCATTCAGCTGCAGCGCGGATTTATTTATCTTGACAGCAACAGCGTTTGCTCCCACGATACATAAAGCCGTGACTCCAGTGCTGTAGGCGGTGATTTCACCACCACAGTTAAAAAAGAGCATATATGCCGAAGCATGGGGGCATAAGGGGTGGAGGAGCGATTTTGCTCCTAATGCCGCGTACATACGGTCAAAATTCCGACGGAGGGCTTGACCGTGGAAAAGTTTGAACGTATGTACGCAGCATAACTTTTTTGCGGGAGGATGCCCCCATGCTTCGGCATATATATATTTTAGGCACAGGTTGTGTTAAAAAATGTTTTATTTTTTACTGTTTTTTTTTGGCAATTGCTTTGCAGGTATGGTATGGTAAGGTTTTACTGGGATGTTACTTTGTTTTAACGTTAACCATAATTTGCTTAGCAGGTACGCCATTCAGCTGCAGCGCGGATTTATTTATCTTGACAGCAACAGCGTTTGCTCCCACGATACATAAAGCCGTGACTCCAGTGCTGTAGGCGGTGATTTCACCACCACAGTTAAAAAAGAGCATATATGCCGAAGCATGGGGGCATAAGGGGTGGAGGAGCGATTTTGCTCCTAATGCCGCGTACATACGGTCAAAATTCCGACAGGGGGCTTGCCCATGGAAAAGTTTGAACGTATGTACGCGGCATAACTTTTTTGCGGGAGGATGCCCCCATGCTTCGGCATATATAAATGGTGCATGTATGTCCATCATTAGAAGTGGGTGGATGAAGGGAGGTATCTAATGGTGGGCATACCCACCGATCAATCTCTTTTTTTTCGTTCAGACAACATGACTCTCAGTAAATAGCTTGGGGTGTCTACTTTCCAAAATGGGGTAATTTGGGGGGGTTTTGTGCTATTTTGGCATTTTATGGCCTTTGCACCCTTAGAAATCCTGAAGGTGGTGATTGGTTTTCGGGGTGCCGTACGCGACTAGACTCCCAAAAAGTCCCACACATGTGGTATCCCCATACTCGGGAGAAGTAGCTGAATATATTTTGGGGTGCAATTCCACATATAACCATGGCATGTGTGAGCAATATATCATTTAGTGACAACTTTTTGTACATTTTTTTTTTTTTTTTTTTTAGTCATTATTCAATCCCTTAGGACAAAAAAAAAATATTCAATGGGCTCAACATACCCATCAGCAGTTTCCTTGGGGTGTCTACTTTCCAAAATGGGGTCATTTGGGGGGGTTTTGTGCCATCTTGGCATTTTATGGCCGTCAAAACTGTGATAGGTAGTGATAGGTAGTGAGGAGTAAAATAAAAAAATTATGCCCTTAGAAATCCTGAAGGCGGTGCTTGGATTTCGGGGGCCCGTACGCGGCTAGGCTCCCAAAAAGTCCCACACATGTGGTATCCCTGTACTCAGGAGAAGCAGCAGAATGTATTTTGGGGTGTCATTTCACATATGCCCATAGCATGTGTGAGCAATATATCATTTAGTGACAACTTTGTGCAAAAAAAAAGGTTTGTAATATTCCCGCAACTTGTGGCAAAATATAAAATATTCCATGGACTCAACATGCCTCTCAGTAAATAGCTTGGGGTGTCTACTTTCCAAAATGGGGTCATTTTGGGGGGTTTTGTGCTATTTTGGCTTTTTATGGCCTTCGAAACTGTGATAGGTAGTGAGGGGTGAAATCAAAAATTTGCACCCTTAGAAATCCTGAAGGTGGTGATTGGTTTTCGGGATGCCGTGCGCGACTAGACTCCCAAAAAGTCCCACACATGTGGTATCCCCGTACTCGGGAGAAGTAGCGGAATATATTTTGGGGTGCAATTCCACATATAACCATGGCATGTGTGAGCAATATATCATTTAGTGACAACTTTTTGTACATTTATTTTTATTTTTTGTCATTATTCAATCCCTTAGGACAAAAAAAATAAATATTCAATGGGCTCAACATACCCATCAGCAGTTTCCTTGGCGTGTCTACTTTCCAAAATGGGGTCATTTGGGGGGGGGTTTGTACTGCCCTGCCATTTTAGCACCTCAAGAAATGAGATAGGCAGTCATAAATTAAAAGCTGTGTAAATTCCAGAAAATGTACTCTAGTTTGTAGACGCTATAACTTTTGCGCAAACCAAAAAATATACGCTTATTGACATTTTTTTTACTAAAGACATGTGGCTGAATAAATTTTGCCCTCAATGTATGACTAAAATTTAGTTTATTCGATTTTTCTTATAACAAAAAGAAGAAAATATCATTTTTTTTCAAAATTTTTGCTCTTTTTCCATTTATATCGCAAAAAATAAAAATCGCAGAGGCAATCAAATACCATTAAAAGAAAGCTCTATTTGTGGGAAGAAAAGGACGCAAATTTCGTTTGGGTGCAATATTGCATGACTGCGCAATTACCAGTTAAAGCAGCGCAGTGCGAAATTGGAAAAAGACCTCTGGTCCTTAAGGTGTTTATTGGTCCGGGGCTGAAGTGGTTAAACATTGCCACTGAACATGGAGAGAATGTCTGATAAAGATTGAGCTGATATGTCTAATGGTTAGGACGCCAGGCCACATCTTCCTTCCCATTATACCCTATGGGCATTCCCTTATGTCATTGACCTTTGTAATTCTTTAGAAAATAAAAATAATCCCTCCTAATTGTAATTTTAACCACTTGCCGCCCGCCATATAGCAAAATGATGGTGGCAAAGTGGTTGTAATATCCTGACCGGACGTCATATGACGTGATCAGGATATTAAGCCACTGCGCGTCCCCGGGGGCGCGCATTGCAGGGATCGTTGTTGCGGGGTGTCAGTCTGACACCCCGCAACTACGATCTCGGTAAAGAGTCTCTGATGGAGACTCTTTACCATGTGATCAGCCGTGTCCAATCACGGCTGATCACAGTGTAAATAGGAAGAGCCGGTGATCGGTTTTTCCTCACTCGCGTCTGTCAGACGCAAGTAGAGGAGAGCCGATCGGCTGCTCCTCTGACAGGGGGGGGGGTCTGTGCTGATTGATTATCAGCACAGCCCCCCCGAGGATGCACACACTGGACCACCAGGGACGCCACCAGACCACCAGGAATGCCCAGCAACAGGTATGCCCCCCTAGACCACCAGGGATGCCAGTCAGTGCCCAAATGGATGCCAATCAATGCCCATAAGGGATGCCAATCAGTGCCCACAATGGGCATCACTGATTGGCATGCATTATTGTTTGGCACTGATTGGAATCCATCCCTATACAGTACTGTACACTACAATGCCCATCCGTGCCGCCTATCAGTGCCCATCCATGCCACCTATCAGTGCCCATCTATGCTGCCTATCAGTGCCCATCCATGCTGCCTATCAGTGCCCATCCATGCCCATCCGTGCCACCTATCCATGCCACCAATCCATGCCAATCTGTGCTACCTATCCATGACAATCTGTGCCACCTTTCAGTGCCTATTTGTGCCACCTATCAGTGTCTGTGTCGCATATCAGTGACATCTATCAGTGCCGCCTATCAGTGCCACTTCATTGATGCCACATCATTGGTGCCCATCAGTGCCGCCTTATCAGTGCCAGTCACTGCGGCCCCGTCAGTGCCCATCAGTGAAGGAGAAAACTTACTTATTTACAAAGTTTTGTAACAGAAATGAAGAAAAACCTTTTTTTTTAAACATTTTTTTATTTGTTGTGCAAAAAATAAAAACCCCAGCAGTGATCAAATACCACTAAAAGAAAGCTCTATTTGTGGGAACAAAATTATAAAAATGTAGCTTTGGTACGGCGTAGCATGACCGCGCAATTGTCATTCAAAGTGCGACAGCACTGAAAGCTCAAAATTCGTCTGGGCAGGAAGGTGTATAAGTGCCCGGTATTGAAGTGTTTAAACATGGTCACTGAACATGGAGAGTATATCTGCCAATTATTTATTTGGTATGTTGAATGGTTCTGTCTCTAGGTCCCATCTTGCATCCCATTATACTCTATGGGCATTCCTTTCTATCATGTATCTGTCATTTTATAGAAAACAACTATGATCCAAAATAATCTTAATCTTACAATCTGCTACTCTACTTGAGCAACACTTGTGGGAAAGGTAATCTTGCTATGTCTCTCAGATTTGCCTGCAAATCAGTTTATATTTTGCTCCCCATTATACTCTATGGGCATTCCCTTCTGTCATTTACCTTTGTTATGCCATAGAAAACAATAATAATCCCACCTAATCACAATATTAAACATCACCACTGATATTTAAAAAGTTCATTTGTAATGTCTAAAGTTCTATAACTAATTGAAATATTTTGTTTTTATTATTCTCTATGGGCATTCCATTTTATTCCATTATTCTCTATGGGCATTCCATCTCCCTGTTAACCACTTTCCGTCCAGCCTATAGCAAAATGACGGCTGGGCGGTGCTTCAGTTACCCTGACTGGGCGTTATATGACGTTCAGCAGGAAAACTGGCAGTGCGCTCTGATCGGAGGTGTGTCGTGTCAGCCTGACACACCGCTAAAAAACTTCTGAAGGAGGCTCTTTACCACGTGATCAGCCATGTCTAATCATGGCTGATCACAGTGTAAACAGGAAGAGTAGTTTATCAGCTTTTCCTCACTCGCATCTGTGAGTAGAGGAGAGCCAATCGGAGGCTCTCCTGACAGGGAGGTCTGTGTTGATTGTTTATCAGCGCAGTCCCCAGTCCCCCCCCCCCCGCGTGGATGCCCACACTGGACCTCCAGGGATGCCGCCAAGACCACCAGGGATAACAGCCACACATGGATGAGCAGGTATGCCCACCATGGCCACCAGGGATGCCAGTCAGTGCCCTAAAAGATGCCAATCAGTGCCCACAAATGGTGCAGTCAGTGCCCACTGTGAATACCTGCCAGATGTCTCCCTGTCAGTGATGCCCAGCAGTGCCACCCATCAGTGCCACCAATCAGTGCCCATCAGTGCCCACCAGTGCTCATCTGTGCCACCTATCAGTGCCACCCATAAGTAATAATCAGTGCAGCCTTTCAATGTCCATCAGTGCTGCCTATGAGTGGCCATCAGTGCTACCTATGAGTGCCCATCAGTGCTACCTATGAGTGCCCATCAGTGCTGCCTATGTGTGCCCATCAGTGCTGCATATCAGTGCCACCTCATCTGTGCCCATCAGTGCCGCCTTATCAGTGTCCATCAGTGCGGCCTCATCAGTGCCCATCAGTGAAGGAGAAAACATACTTATTTACAAAATTTTATAACAGAACTGAAGAAAAACCTTTTTTTTCTAAACATTTTTTTATTTGTTGTGCAAAAAATAAAAACCCCAGCAGTGATCAAATACCACTAAAAGAAAGCTCTATTTGTGGAAAGAAAATGATAAAAATTTTGTTTGGGTACAGTGTAGCATGGGCGCACAATTGTCATTAAACTGTGACAGCGCTGAAAGCTGAAAATTGGCCTGGGCAGGAAGCGGGTTAAGTGCCTGGTATTGAAGTGGTTAAAGTCTATGAGCCTTCCTTTCTATCATTCCTTTTAGTATATCTTATGCCGCGTACACACGTAGTAGACTATCCGGCGGACTTAGTCTGGCGGACTTACCGCCGGACTTTCCGAACTAGCTACTTGCCCACACACTGCACTTTTTCAGTGGACTAATACGGTGTACTAAGTCCGCTGGACTATCCACTGTACTTTTGAAATTAACGGACTCGCCCACACACGCGGAGGAAAGTCTGCTCATTTTGAGCGCGTCTCCAGGTAGCTGGGGCCAGCGAAGGAGGCGTCGTTGTTGATGAGGACATGTTGATGAGGACAAGGGCCTCTTCCCGACAACCCTGGCCGTTGGTTGTCGGGGTCTGCGGGTGGGGGGCTTATCGGAATCTGGGAGCCCCCTTTAATAAGGGGGCCCCCGGATACCGGCCCCCACCCTATGTGAATGAGTATGGGGACCATGTACCCCTACCCATTCACCTGTAAAAAAAAGTTAAAATAAAACACAACACACAAGGGTTAAAATAGTTTATTGCACAGCTCCGGGGGTCTTTTGGGTGGGGGGCCGGTATCCGGGGGCCCCCTTATTAAAGGGGGCTCCCAGATTCCGATAAGCCCCCCGCCCGCAGACCCCGACAACCAACGGCCAGGGTTGTCGGGAAGAGGCCCTTGTCCTCATCAACCCCCTTCCCCAAGGCACCCCCCATGTTGAGGGCACGCGGCCTGGTACGGCTCAGGAGGGGGGGGGGCGCTCGCTCGTCCCCCACCCCCTTTCCTGACCGGCCGGGTAGCGTGCTCGGATAAGGGTCTAATGTGGACCTAGGGGGGGACCCCCACGCCGATTTTTCGGCGTAGGTGTTCCCCTTTAAGTCCATACCAGGTGACGGTGCCAGCGACGCCCCCTTCGCTGGCCCCGGCTACCTGGAGACGCGCTCAAAATGAGCGGACTTTTCTCCGGGCGGGAAAAGTCTGTTCATTTCAAAAGGACAGATTGGAGTGCAAAACTACTTTCTAAGTCCGCCAGACTTTTGGGTAAAAAAAGTCCGCCGGAGCCTACACACGGGGGGGGGGGGGGATTGTCCGGCGGACTTGAGTCCGCTGGACTTTTCCACCGGATTGTTTGATCGTGTGTACGAGGCATTAGTAACAGTGCAGTCACTCTCCATTGTGACTGAAGGGGTTAGTTTGTATGTGTTGATGTGATTGAAATATGGAGAGATAACATTATTTTATCACTATAGTAGAGCCACAATATCTTATACCATTGATAAGAAACACACCGGGACTCTAGTCAAGTCACAAACAGCATTGCCTGGCTGTCTATGGATGTGATATATGTTTAATCCATTTATTTCTCCAATGATCTATTACTCCATGCTGTCATGTTAGTTTGCAGCAAATTGATATAAGAACGGGAATGAACTATCTGCTTTCTACTGACAAGTCTAATAAGAGCGGTATTAGCATGCACTAATTTTATTTTCCTCAGACCATGTACACTGACATGAGAGCACCCCTATATATGCCCAGTGCTGGGTGATATGTACAGGACATTGATGGGTGGCTGCTAAACTGATTCTTGGTGGTTGCAGAAGGACATTTGTGTGGAGCTTTTCAGGGAGACTTCTATTCATGATATTTAATATATCATTATTGAAGGTATATACATTGAGATTTATAGCAGCTGAATGAGGTCCACGCATTATAAGGAGTGCATGTTGATAATGCTGCCAATTTGTAATGCTGAAGGGGGAAGGCCTTATTCATTTATCTTAGATCTAGAATGATAGGAAAGGAGGAAGGATGTTTCAATTTCCCTTTTCCTCATGGGAAGAACGGCAGGAATAGGCAGTTTCCAGGGATCTCCTGGTACTCACGTGGCTTAGAAGAGGAATACAGGTGACCTCTCCTGGGTCTCATGTGCCAGCCCAGAAATATCCAGATGAATCTGAATCTGGATGACACTGGCCCTCAAAAGGGCTATAAAAAGGGGGTTCTGTCCCGTCAGGCTCAATCACCTCAGAAGACGGAGCTGTGGTGTTCTAGGAGGTAATCTCCATTGGACAAACCGTGTCTTCTGAGACCAGAAGATGAGCCTGATGCAGCAGCTGATCGAGCGAGCAGGAGAAGACGGCGGGGAAGCCTGGATTTGGCAGTGTCTGGATCTACCCTGGTCGTTGGGTCAAGAGGCTTCGGTTGCAGCCGCTGCTATAATTCTCCCACTCTACAGGACTCTGGTCCAGCCGCACCTGGAGTATGCTGTCCATTTCTGGGCACCAGTCCTCAGGAAGGATGTACTGGAAATGGAGCGAGTATAGAGAAAGGCAACAAAGCTAATAAAGAGTCTGGAGGAGAATAGTTATGAGGAAAGTTTGCGAGCACTGAACTTATTCTCTCTGGAGAAGAGACACTAGAGAGGGGATATGATTTCAATATACAAATACCATACTGGTGACCCCACAACATGGATAAAACTTGTTCGCAAAAGGGAGTTTAACAAGACTCGTGGCCACTCATTAAAATTAGAAGAAAAGAGGTTTAACCTTAACCTACGTAGAGGGTTCTTTACTGTAAGAGCGGCAAGGATGTGGAATTCCCTTCTACAGGCGGTGGTCTAGGCGGGGGGCATTGATAGTTTCAAGAGACTATTAGAAAAGCACCTGAACTACCACAACTTACAGGGATATACAATGTAATACTGACATATAATCACACACATAGGTTGGACTTGATGGACTTGTGTCTTTTTTCAACCCCACCTACTATGTAACTATGTAGCTGCTGACGGAACCTGGAATGCGGTGGCTGAAACTGAACTGACTGCGGGAGAAATCTCCACCTGGAAACCCGTGCCGCATCAGGAGGAAGTTCAAGCGGATCATCAAGAGGAGTCATAGGAGAAGAGGAGGTGTCAACCCTTCCCTTGGAGTTAATCAGCAAAGAGGAGGCGCGTCTCGCACTGAAGACACTCCCTCTCCTCCCCTTATTTGAAGGCAGCAAGAAGAAATGGACAGTCTTCTCCAGGGTAGAACAGAGTGGCGGGAGGCATGGCTGGCAGCAGGACAAGAGGAGGGCAAAAAACTGGGCTGTGGGCGCGGCTGGAGGCGTGACCAGAGGCGGGACCAGAGGCGTGGCAAGAGGCGGGACGATGACACAGGGGCCGTTATCACCGCAAGAAGAGTCGTCTCTGTGGATGAATATTACTGGCAGAAGCCAGGGCAGGGTCAGTTACTATGGCTGCTAATGAAACAGCTCCTATCACACAAGCAAGTGGTAGGAATGGTGGGGCTAGCCAGGTTTTGTCTACCTCCCTGCAGCACCCACAGCAACAAGGATTGGTGAGTCATCTTCATTGAATATTTTATCTAATTTAGCTGAGCTATTGGCTAAGCTGGCCAAGGATATACCTATCCATATCTATAGGCTAATGGCCAAGCTCAGGCTATGCCAGATTATGCTACTCAAACAGATGATCTTTCTGCTATTGGAGTCTGGACGCTATCTAGTGGAATTTTAGCTAATTGCCTTCAGTCTTCTCACGCTAATTTAGATACATATGTTTCCTCTTCATATTAAGCAGCAAAATCACAACATTTACCTGGAACTTGTTTAAAAGAGTCTATTACATGTGAAATAACTCAGTTAGGATTCCATTTATCTAGTGTAATTAAAGAAAAAATGTGGCACGGAGAGTTTATAGATATTTTGTCATTACTTCCGTCTGCCAAAGATTTTATTAGTAAATCTGACAAAAAAAAAAGAGGATGAGGATAGACTGGTTACATGCTTTTTGTATTTTTTAGAGAATTTTGTGTGAATAATTTCCAGAATTTAGATATTGTTCTTGAGGCATTTAGGAATTTGGTGGTTCTGATTAGGGATGAGCTTCGAGTTTGAGTTGAACTCATGTTCGACTCGAACATTGCCTGTTCGCCTGTTCAGCGAACAGTGAATAATTTGGGCTGTTCGCAGCAAATTCGAAAAGCCGGAACACCCTGTACAAGTCTATGGGAGAAATCTAAAGTGCTCATTTTAAAGGCTATGCGCCCCTTCACAGGCATACTATAGACACCCCCCAGGTAATAAATTTAAAGGAATATTACACTTTTATTGTTTCACTTTAATCATTATTAAAATCACTGCTCCTGAAAAAACTGACGTTTTTAAAACTTTTTTTGCATTGATCCTTTTGTTTGGGGACCTGGGGCAGAACCCAGGTCCCCAAACACTTTTTAGGACAGTAACTTGCATATTAGCCTTTAAAATTAGCACTTTAGATTTTGAACGTTCGAGTCCCATAGACTTTAATAGGGTTCTAAAGTTCTTACGAAGTTTAGGTCTGTTCGCAGGTTCTGGTGCGAACCGAACAGGGGGGTGTTCGGCTCATCCTTAGTTCTGATTGGTATAATTATGACGAGCCTTTTCATCAAAAATTATTGGTACATCCTACCTTAAAATGTGGAGTAAGGGACGTTGGCCTCTGACTTAAACTTTTTCTACCACGAAGATGAGTTTATGCCAAGCAGAACCTGAATTCTCAGCTTTCAAGCAATTCCATATATAAAAAAGGAATTTGCTTAAATTTTAATGATAGCCAATACAAGTGGCCGAACTCATGTAAGTATTAGCATGAGTCTGCCTTTTGTGCCGGAACACATCCAAAGTCAAAGTGTTTTTAAAAAATGTCTGCAGCGAATCAACAACCAGGGAATTGTTCCAAAAGCATTTACACCGGTGAAATTACAAAATGAGCTCCTATGGCTCAGAGCATTTTCAGACAAACTGAGGGCAAAGCTTCTAACTGAAGGCTTTCGAGATGGGTTTTTATTACCAATATTTTCTAGTCAGGGGTGTACTTTAGTAAAAAATCTAAAATCTGTAGAAAATTTTTCAGATATAGTTGTTGAAAAGATTTCTAAAGAGATTAAAGAAGGTAGCTCCCCTCCTTTTAGTAATTTTAGGATTTCTCCTTTGGGCATTGTCCCTAAGAAAAAAAAAACTCTTTTAGATTAACCACTTCCCGACCAGCGCACGACGATGTACGTCGACAGAATGGCACGGGCAGGCATATTGGCGTACATGTACGTCCAATATTCGTTGCCGCCGTGCCATCGGGAGCGCGCCGCCGGCGGCGCGCTCCCGCGCTGGTCGGGACCCCCGTGAGTCCGGTCGCGGGACCCGCGGACTCGATCGCCGTGGGCATCCCCGCGATCGTCTCACGGAACGGCCGAATGGAGGAAATGCTGTATAAACAACATTTTTCCCATTCTGCCTAGCAACTAGTGACGCTGATCTATGCTCCATGTGATTGGAGCAGAGATCAGTGTACACTAAATGAAAGCCCAACCCCCCCACAGTTAGTAACACACCCCTAGGAACACTTAACCCCTACACTGCCACCCACTGGTTAACCCTTTCACTGCCAGTGTCATTTACACAGGAATCACTGCGTTTATATAGCAGTGATTACTGTATAAATGACAATGGTCCCAAAAATGTGTCAAAAATGTCCGATGGGTCCCCCACAATGTCGCAGTCACAATAAAAATCGCAGATCGCCGCCATTACTAGTAAAAAAAAAAAATTATAAAAAATTATTAATAAAAATGCTATAAAACTATCCCTATTTTGTAAACGCTATAACTTTTGCGCAAACCAATCAATAATCGCTTATTGCGATTTTTTTTACCAAAAATATGTAGAAGAATACGTATCGGCCTAAACTGAGGGAAAAAATGTTTTTTTATATATTTTTGGGGGATATTTATTATTACAAAAAGTAAAAAATAATGCGTTTTTTTCAAAATTATCGCTCTATTTTTGTTTATAGCGCAAAAAATAAAAACCGCAGGGGTGATCAAATACCACCAAAAGAAAGCTCTATTTGTGGGAAAAAAAGGACGTTATTTTGTTTGGGAGCCACGTCGCACGACCGCGCAATTGTCAGTTAAAGCGACGCAGTGCCGAATCGCAAAAAGTGGTCTGGTCTTTGACCAGCAAATTGGTCCGGTCCGGTCCGGTCTGAAAGTGGTTAATACATCATCTGTCATTTCGTAAGGGACAATCGCTTAGAGACAAAATTGGTGATAGCCTTGCATCAGTTACTTATGCTTTTTTTTTTAATTCATTCGGTTTTTTCTTTAAATGTAACTTTTATTTCGATAAATGTTTACTGATGGGTTGTTCGCTGTCTTGTTTTTATTTTGGATCATTTTCTACTTTTTTAGAATGGGTGGTTAGTACAGAATCCAGTTCCAAATTTAAAGTACATTACCTAGATGAATTTTGACTTTTAGGCCCGGTCAATTCTTCGTACTGTAAGTGGATAGGTATGGCCTGCATGACAAATAGAAGAAGTCTGGGTAGAATATTCATTTTTAAGATTGCTGCTCTTCCAAACCAGGAGAAGGAGGGATGGTCCCATTTATGTAGATCTCTTTTGATTGTATTTAGTATTGGGGAGAAGTTTAAAGAATAAAGATCCGTTAGTTGGGTTGGGAGTTGGATACCGAGGTACGTTATAGCCCTGGGCTTCCATGCGAAGGGAAAGTTGGTTTGGCATAATGCTACTGTTTCTGCTGGTAAAGAGACATTTAGGGCATAGGATTTGTCGAAATTTATTTTGAGATTGGAAATAGCTTGAAATTCCCTAAAATCCTTCAGAAGATTTGGAAGGGAGGTATGGGGTTCAGAAAGGGAAAGCAATATGTCGTCAGCAAAAGCTGAGACTTTGAATTCGCATTTCGGGGTGATAATACCTTTAATGTTGGGGTTGCTTCGGAGACGGTTAAGAAAAGGTTCCAGTGTGAGTACATAAATAAGTGGTGAAAGGGGGCATACTTGGCGTGTCCCATTCCTGACCGGGAAGGCATTCGACAGGTGGCCGTTCACTTTCACTTGTGCAGCGGGAAGTGAGTAAAGAGCAAGAATTAAATTGAGCATCTTGTCACGTAGACCTATCGATCTTAAAGTCTCAGATATATAATCCCAGGCCACCCTGTCGAATGCCTTCTCTGCATCCAGCGAGAGGAAGAAGCCTTTCTGATTGGAAGCCTTTAAGTATGAGTGGATGTTGATGGCTTTGACTGTATTATCTCTGGCTTCCCGGCCAGGAATGAAGCCCACCTGGTCAGTGGATACAAGTTGCGGGATAAGCGGGAGAAGGCGGTTGGATAGGATTTTGGCCAGAATTTTGGTGTCCACGTTGAGGAGAGATATTGGGCGATAGTTAGAGACTAATGTGTGATCCTTCCCCTCTTTTGGCAGGACAGTTATGTGTGCTTCTAAAAGACGATGTGGAGGGGTGTTTCCTGAGGTAATGGAGTTTAGTGCGGTTAAGAGAGGGTTTTTGATGGTTTCAAAGAATGTTTTGTAATATATGGTGGTAAAACCGTCTGGGCCCGGGCTCTTTCCGTTTTTCATTTGCCTAATTGCGTGGGTAAGTTCTTCCCCGGATATCGGTTTTTCCAGGCAGAGGGCCTCTTCTTGTGATATTGGAGCGGGGGCGTGTAGTGCCAGGAATTCCCTGATGGAGGAGGTCCTATGCTCTTGTGTGTTATGTTGCGAGTGTGGTTGTTCTATGTTGTAGAGAGTGTGGTAGTATTGTTCAAAACATGAGGCTATATCTCTATTATTTGTGGCGAAGGATCCATCAGGCTTCTTAATTTGCCAGATAGTCTGTCTTGCCCTTTTCGCCTGCAGCGCTCTGGCTAAGAGTGCTCCGCTTTTGTTGCCGTGTTCGTAAAATAATTTACGTGAGAGGGTAAATTTTTTTCTCAGTTTCTGTGATATCTCATCGAGCAGGAGTGATCGTGCGTGAGTGAGTTCTTGCAGGGTTAATGTAGCTTGCGTTTTTTTATGTGCTGCTTCTAGTGATTTAATTTGGGTTAGTAGTTCTTGGATGCGTGCTTGTTTCTGACGTTTACGTTTGATTGAGAGGGCTAGGAATTCCCCTCTAAGTGAACATTTATGAGCCTCCCATTGCATGATGGGGTGCGTGTCCGGTGTGTTGTTTATCTGGAAGAACGATTCTAGGCAAGATTGTATGTGGTCCAGATTGGCCTGATCTGTCAGTAAAGATGGGTCTAGGCGCCAAATTGTAGATCTGTCAAGGGATTCCGGTAATGTGAGCGAAATGGATATAGGGTGGTGATCTGAGATATACATTGGTTCGATGGTGGCTTTGGTTAGGTAGTGTAGATCCTGTTGAGAGATAAGCAGATAGTCGATTCTGGAATACCGGTTGTGGGGGGCAGAGAAGAATGAGTAGTCTTTTCCAGTAGGGTTTAATGTACGCCAAGAGTCGTGTAAAAGTAAATTGTGTAATTGGGAGTGTATCTGGCGTAAAGCTCTGTATGGGATAGATGAGGTTCCCATTGAGGAGTCTAGGATGGGATTGAGGGGTGCATTAAAATCTCCACCCAAAATTACTAGTCCCAGTTGGAATGAGGATAGGAGGGAGGCTATTTTGTGAAAAAAGGGGACGTGTTTCACATTAGGTGCATATATATTGGCCAGAGTGATCGGTCTGTTGTGTAAGTGCCCTTTGACCATAAGATATCGGCCTTCCGGGTCTATCAGTGAGTCTGCAATTTCAAAGGGGCAATTTTTCGCCAATAGAATAGAGACTCCTTTTGATTTAGCTGAAGGGTTTGTAGCATGAAAAGCTGTAGGGTATTGGTAGTTTTCTAGTTTTGGTAAATTGTTTGCTCTAAAGTTTGTTTCTTGTAAGAAAATGATGTCCGCTTTGTGGCTTTTCATCATTGTGAGGACTTGTGAGCGTTTTTCTGGTGTATTTAGCCCTTTCGCATTGAAGGAGATTATTTTGAGTTTGAGAGGGCTTAGGGGAGCTTGTGGATGCATGCTATCGGAGTGATCAGAAGTAGAGAGAGGGTTACTGGCGGGTAAAGCGTCTGAGCGCTTATCTGGTGTGCTCTATATCCACTTATGGGAGAAGAAGAAGTGTGCGTGATGGATGGTATGAGTGGAGGAGACAGTAGGGGAGAGAGAGAGAGGAAAAAAAAAAAAAAAAAGGGGGGGGAGGGGGGGGGGATGGGGTAGTTAGGCCGGTGGAAGAGGTAGTCCTGCTACTCCTCCTGTATCAGTGTGGGGTTACCGGATGAGTTCAGCAGGTGTACAGAATCTGCTGCGCGGGGGTTGCGAGGATCGGTCGTAGATAGCCTCGTTCCGCCTCCGAGGACCTGGGTTCATATGTCAGAGGATAGTCTAAATGTGGAGTAGGGGTAATGGAGAGAGAATCCTTCAGTTTGTCAGGGGGATTCATAGAGCATGTTTTAGGCATTGGCAGTGTAGATGCAAAAGAAGGAGTGACTCTTTTGTGTATATCAAATATCACATATAAAAACAAATCAACAATAACACAGGCGGCCAGAAGCTTCTGGTCTGTCAAGTAATTTCAACATTTAACATAACCTTAACAGGGCAGGAAAGGCCCAAGAGAAGAAATACAACTTAAATTAAACCATGAACTTGCAAAGGAGTGGGACATGCCCTAATGTGTCTCCATATTCGGTGATGGTGAAGCATGCACAAGAGGGATCTTACCTATGTGCATATCCTTGTGGGTTCCCTGGATAATTAGGAGGTGGTGGTGGGTACCAGTGTTAAACCCTGGTAGCTGTTGGTAAGCGTCTACGGTGTAGGCCTAGTGTTGTGCTGATGCTCTCTGTGGCGCAGTGGAGTAATTTCCAAGGCGGAGATGAAAAAGTGTGAATGATACAGCTCGTTGGGCACGTATCCATACATTGATTCATATAGAGGTTCCCAGGACAAGAGGGAGTTTGGTGGTAAAGGTAGGGTCGAGGTTTGGTATGGAGGCAAGGTGGAGTTCCCGTGTGGGGCGAGGGTACGGGTATAAGTAGCTATACCCTCCCCTGGAATTGAGCCCAATTGGGCCAGCTGGTTACATGAGGTTTCCCCTCTAAATCTCGTAGCTCCCCCTCATAAGTTTACGGGGGGAAGCAGGGGACATGGGCAGAACTCTCCCCCTTGTCCTGTGTAGGAAGTGAAATGCTAGAATGCGTATAAACAAAAAAAAAATATATATTTAGAAATATACAACACTATAGATATGGCATGGTGTTGAAACTATCATAAACTATACTGTCTGTTCTGTACCCCCTCCTAGTCAGGATGAGATCAGTGACCTCCTGGAGAGCTGCCAGATCGGTTGTTCAGTGTCCGTGGTGCGAGCTGAGGTCCGATACTGTGTTGAGCTTTCCGTTTGTTGTGTTGGTCTGTTCTGAGGGGGCGGTGGAATCTCTTAGGAGTTAGGAGACCTGAGTTGTAGCTTCAGGAGTATCTCCCATAAGATATCAGTTCCCGTTGCAAGCGTGGAACGTCTGCGGTAGGGGACACGCGAGTCAAATGCCATAGAGGCTCTGTTATGTGTATACATTAAGGAGAATAAGTCCCAATGAGTCGGATTATTCGAAGGCACCCAATCGACAAGGGACTGTCATAGAGTACCTATCAAACAGCATATACTAAAAACCTCTTAACTATGTGTCTTAAAACTTACAGTTCGGATGGAGATAAAGTGGGAAAAAATGGTTCTGTAAGTCCATGGCTGTCACGCACCGGCGTGTGCCTATATTAGGCTTCCTGACGTGATCTCCTGTGGACTGGCGAGGCCGATGGGCTTCCGTTGTGGTGATGCCGCGCCTGCGGTGGCGGGGATGCTGGAGGTGATCTCTGGCGACGAGGTCTTTGTGCGTTCCATTCCATGGGGTCTTCGCCATGTTCTGAAATCCGTGGTAGTGAACTGCAGTGTTCATTGTGCCAATCAGGTAGATGTGGGATCGGCACATTTAGGGTGTTGCAAAATTGACGTAGGTCCTCCGGGACCCTAAGTAGAGCAGTGCGTCCCATAGCTGATACAGAGAGGCAAAAGGGGAATTTCCACCTGTAAGCGATATTTCTGGCTCGTAAGGCATCTAATAAGGGACGGAGATCTTTCCAGTGTTGAAGCGTAATTGGCGATAGAGCCTGAAAAAGCTTAATTTCCGTTCCTTCATGTAGGACCTGTCTCCGTTCTCTGGCGCGTTTAAGGATTTCCTCTTTCAGGGGGAAATTTACAATGCAACAAATAACGTCGCGTGGCGGATCCATTTCCCTACCTCTGGGACGGAGCGCCCTATGCAATCGTTCAAATTCGATTGGTGAGTCAGGAGGTCTATCCAGAAGGCCGTTAAAGATCGCCTGCACGCATTGTTGGAGATTGCTGGGATCGACATTTTCAGGGAGATTTCTGATCCTTATGTTATGTCTTCGTCCCCTATTCTCAAGATCCTCTAAATGTCTGCTCATCTCTCTGATCTGTATGGCGTGGTGATCTGCGGTTCGCTGAGCTTGGGTAATGGCGGCTTCCTGTCTGTTTGTGACATGTTCCACCCTGTCTAATCGTGTGGCCATTGCCTGTACGTCCAGTCTAAGTTCCCCTATAGCTCCAGCCAGTGTGTTTTTTATGTCTGTGGCAATAGATTGCATATCATGAAGAAACAGGGGTTGAGCTGCGCTGGCTGTGTGCTGGGCAGGGCTGTGCTGGCTGTTGGAGGCGCGCTCTGGGCTCCTGGTAATCGAGCGCGCCGTCTGAGAAGGGGCCTGTGAATGAGGCGGCGGGTCCCACTGTTGAGGCCGGAATATTGCGGGGATGTTGCCGCTCGGATTGTTCTCTCCATCCCGCGGGGAGCGGGACCTTGTCGTGGATGAATTCCAGTCGCCTTTACCCATCCTTAGCCATATCAAATCCTCTGTGGAGCTCGTTTTCAGTCCTTGGCGAGCGGGAGCTAGTACGTTAGGCGGCCATTCACGTCCGGCGCCAAGCCACGTCCCCCAGCTTTTAATTTATGACTGCCTATCTCATTTCTTGAGGTGCTAAAATGGCTGGGCAGTACAAACCCCCCCAAATTACCCCATTTTGGAAAGTAGACACCCCAAGGAAATTGCTGAGGGGCATGTTGAGCCCATTAAATATTATTTTTTTTTGTCCCAAGGGATTGAATAATGACAAAAAAAAATTACAAAAAGTTGTCACTAAATGATATATTGCTCACACATGCCATGGTTATATGTGGAATTGCACCCCAAAATATATTCTGCTACTTCTCCCAAGTACGGGGATACCACATGTGTTGGACTTTTTGGGAGCCTAGCCGCGTACACGACCCTGAAATCCAAGCACCGCCTTCAGGATTTCTAAGGGCATTAATTTTTTATTTTACTCCTCACTACCTATCACTACCTATCAAAGTTTTGAAGGCCATAAGATGGCACAAAACCCCCCCAAATGACCCCATTTTGGAAAGTAGACACCCCAAGCTATTTGCTGAGGGGCATGTTGAAACCATTGAATATTTATTTATTTTTTGTCCCAAGGGATTGAATAATGACAAAAAATAAAAAATAATTATTTTTTTTACAAAAAGTTGTCACTAAATTATATATTGCTCACACATGCCATGGTTATATGTGGAATTGCACCCCAAAATACATTTTGCTGCTTCTCCCGAGTACGGGTATACCACATGTGTGGGACTTTTTGGGAGCCTAGCTGTGTACGGGGCCCCGAAAACCAATCACCACCTTCAGGATTTCTAAGGGCGCAAATGTTTGATTTCACTCCTCACTACCCATTATAGTTTCGAAGGCCATAAAATGCCAAAATAGCACAAAACCCCCCATTTTAGAAAGTAGACACCCCGAGCTATTTGCTGAGAGGCATGTTGAGTCCATGGAATATTTTATATTTTGCTACAAGTTGTGGGAATATTACAAAAAAAAATTTTTTTGCACAAAGTTGTCACTAAATGATATATTGCTCACACATGCTATAGGCATATGTGAAATTACACCCCAAAATACATTCTGCTGCTTCTTCTGAGTACGGGGATACCACATGTGTGGGACTTTTTGGGAGCCTAGCCACGTACGGGACCCCAAAATCCAAGCACTGCCTTCAGGATTTCTAAGGGCATACATTTTTTATTTTACTCCTCACTACCTATCACAGTTTTGAAGGCCATAAAATGCCAAGATGGCACAAAACCCCCTAAATGACCCCATTTTGGAAAGTAGATACTCCAAGCTATTTGCTGAGGGGCATGTTGAGCCCATTGAATATTTTTTTTTTGTCCCAAGGGATTGAATAATGACAAAAAATAAAAATAATTTTTTTTTACAAAAAGTTGTCACTAAATTATATATTGCTCACACATGCCATGGTTATATGTGGAATTGCACCCCAAAATACATTTTGCTGCTTCTCCTGAGTACAGGAATACCACATGTGTGGGACTTTTTGGGAGCCTAGCTGCGTACGGGGCCCCGAAAACCAATCGCCACCTTCTGGATTTCTAAGGGCGCAAATTTTTGATTTCACTCCTCACTACCTCCGCCCCTGCTGCCCCCATGCTTCGGCATATATGCTCTTTTTTTAAACTGTAGTGGTGAAATCACCTCCTACAGCGTTGGAGTCACGACTTTATGTATCGTGGGAGCAAACACTGTTGCTGTCAAGATAAATAAATCCGCGCTGCAACTGAATGGCGTACCTGCTAAGCAAATTATGGTTAATATTAAAACAAAGTAACATTACAGTATAACAGTAAAACCTTACCATACCATACCTGCAAAGCAAATGCCAAAAAAAACTGTAAAAAATAAAACATTTTTTAACACAACCTGTGCCTAAAATATATATATGCCGAAGCATGGGGGCATCCTCCCGCAAAAAAGTTATGCCGCGTACACATGGTCAAACTTTTCCACGGGCAAGCACTCCATCGGAATTTCGACCGTATGCACGCGTCATTAGGAGCAAAATCGCTCCTCCTCCCCTGCTGCCCCCATGCTTCGGCATATATGCTCTTTTTTTTTAACTGTGGTGGTGAAATCACCTCCTACAGCACCGGAGTCACGGCTTTATGTATCGTGAGAGCAAATGCTATTGCTGTCAAGATAAATAAATCCGTGCTGCAGCTGAATGACGTACCTGAAAAAACAAAAAAAATGGTTAACAATAAAACACAGTAAACAGTAAAGTATAAAAAATTAGAGAGAAGAGAGAGAGAGAACAATAAAATCTTGGGAGACCCTTTGTTAGTGTGCCTAGCCTGTGAAATGCTGTACCCTACGCTAAAACTTCACTAGTGAATTGTAGCGTTCAAAACATTCACCAAGGCAAAGACCAGGATTGCCAGGACAGCGTGGACAATAACAACGGGTGTCACGCCTATATCCGCGCTTGGTACAGACACGGGGGGTTCGTTGGGTAGGGGTACTCGGGAGGGCATAAGGAAAATGCCTCTCATGCAGCCGGCTTACTGCATTTGGTTGGGAATGGTGAGGTGCAGAACTGTCTGGATACAGAAGGTCTGTGACAACCTCTCTCTGGAAGAAAAGAAAGGTTAAAGTCCCGCCTGAAGCTCTGTATAGCTAATAAGCATTCAGCAAAGCCAATTGAAATAAGTAAACAGACACTTTTTTGTACCAGCGTCTGGCCTTACGGGCAACTAGATACGGCGCCAACAACTGGTCATTGAGGTCCACCCCTCCCATATTTTTGTTATATTCGTGGACACAGAGGGGTTTCTCCACAATACCAGTCGCCGTATGAATTTGGACCGTCGTGTCTGCATGAAGGGAGGTAAGAACGAAAACATTCTTATTATCCCTCCACTTCATAGCGAGCAAATTATTACACCACAAGTAGGCTCTCTCCCCCAGCCTAAGACGGGAATCTACAAGCCGCTTGGGAAAGCCCCGGCGATTAGGTCGCACGGTGCCACATGCTCCAATCTGATGATCAAACAAATGACTAACCACTTAGCGCCCATACTACGTCTATTGACGTCATGGGCTTTCGGTGGTTATATCTGAATGATGTCTGTGGTCTCAGCGGCGTTTTCAGCCGGCAATTCCCTGCACCATAAGAACGATCATAGTGGCTGTTCCGCCGATTGATCGTTCTTACGGGCGGCGGGAGGGGACGCCCCCCCTCCCGCCGCCCTCCGGTGCTTGTACCGACTCACCGCTTCCATCGGTGAGTCGGTGACAGGATCCGCTGTCTTATTGACCCCATATCTCACTGTAAATATGTCCGATCGTGCCATATTCCTATTACAAGGGATGTTTACATTCCTTGTAATAGGAATAAAAGTAATCAATAAAAATAAAATTAACAATAAAAAAAAAAAAAAAGTAAAGCGCCCCTGTCCCTGTGAGCTCGCACACAGAAGCGAACGCATACGCAAGTCCCGCCCACATATGAAAACGGTGTTCAAACCACACATGTGAGGTATTGCCGCGAACGTTAGAGTGAGAGCAATCATTCTAGCTCTAGACCTCCTCTGTACCCCAAAACATGTAACCAGTAAAAACATTTAAACGTGTTTGAAAAATTGCTGCGCAAATACCATGCGAGATAAAAAGTTGCAACAACCGCCATTGTATTCTCTAGGGTCTTTGCTAAAAAAAAACATATATAATGTTTGGGGGTTCTATGTAATTTTCTAGCAAAAAAAATAGGAATTTTACATGTAGGAGAGAAATGTCAGAAATGGCCTTGGCTAAACAGTGGCACGCTCGTGTAATAATTGTCCACGTACAAGTGGTAGCCCTTTCCGAACAAGGGTGACACCAAGTTCCACACTATCTTGCCAGCGCTTCCTATGTAGTCAGGGCAGTTCTCCGGCTCTACGTGACTATCTTTACCCTAATAAACCATAAAGCTCCATGTATAGCCTGTGGCCCTGTCACAGAACCTATAGAGCTCGACCCCGTATCTGGTACGCTTGTTGGGAATGTATTGTTTGAATGACAAGCGACCAGAAAACTTAATCAGGGACTCATCAACGCAGACAACTTGATGGGGAGTAAACAAGTCTGCAAAACGTTGGTTGAAGTGGTTTATGAGGGGCCGAATTTTGTAGAGCTGATCGTATTCAGGGTCTCCACGAGGACGACAAAGTTCATTGTCATTGAAGTGCATGAACCGCAAGATCTGCTCGTATCGTTTCCTGGACATGGAGTTAGAGAACACGGGCATGTGGTCAGTCGGATGCGTGGACCAATATGCCCGCAACGTCATGAATTTATGTGTGCCCATGTTGAGGGAAAGGTCTTAAATTCGGAAACCGTAAATGGTTTCCAATCTCTGGCAAGGGAAGGCAATTGGGGATTAGCGGCGATGTGTTGACCAGCATATAAATTACTTTGGTCCACAATATATCTATAGAGATCTTCCGTGAAATACAGCGAATAAAAATCAAGTGGCGTAATATCAGCTGTATCCACCTGAATACCGGGTTGGCCAGTGAATGGGGGAAGTACTGGTGCTGCAGAAGTGGTGGGCACCCAATCAGGATTGGCGAATTCTGCAGGAAGGGCACTATGGGAACGAAGGGCCTGCCTTTGTCTTCTTCTTGGTGGCAGTGGGACACTACTTGTGCTTGCCACCTCGCCAGCTTGAACTGCACTTATGGGACTCGCCACATCACCACATGATACTGCAGTGCTGGATGTACGTCCAGGGTGTACTAGGCCGCTGGTGCTTGCCAATTCACCAGAAGGATGAGCGGCTCTAGTACTTCTCTGCTCCATACGAGGGACTTGCGGTTCTTGCACCTCAACAACATCAGAAGATCGGGGTCTGGTACACCTGACGTTAGCAGGGACCTCATCTTCGTAGTCAGAGCTATCTGTCATGGAGCCGCTGTCCTCTACAGGATCGTATTCTGAGCCTGAATCTGACAGATCAGTGACTTCCTCTTCACTATCTGTCATGCTCAGAAACGTGTAGGCCTCTTCACTAGTGTACCTTCGCTTTGCCATTTTGGGCTCTAAATTTAGGGGTACACTAGTGAGACTCACAGGTAAAAAAGCACCTAGGCTGTCAGTGACTGTATAAAATGCTACCAAAAAAAAAACTGTTAGCGATCGCAGGGATCAAGCCTGACTCTGCGAACGCTGCAGTTATGTGTGTTGTGTTTTGTAAGTGACAGTGATCGATCGATACTGCACTTGGGTGGGCTGGGCGGAGGGGCAAAAACACAGGTGCTAGCAGGTATCTGGATTGATCCTGCTAACAATGCGTTTTTTTGGAACCCTAAACTGCTGGGGACGCTAGTATAGATCTGATCAGATCAGATATTGATCTGTCCAGATTCTATACCACTAAGGGAGGTGTATGCTTTGCGCGTGGGTGTTAGCAGTACTGGCACTAACCTAGCGTTGCCTGGGGCGACACAGACCCTATCTGACCCTAAAACCTAATTGATATCACCCGCTGGGTGATCAGGGGGTTAAACCTTTATTGGGTAATAAATGGCGGGTGACCTGATGCTATAAAAAGCAAACTAACTAACCAGCGTCACCCGTAACACTTATACGGTGATCACTGGTGAAAGGGTTAACTAGGGGCAATCAGGGGGTTAAAACCTTTATTAGGTATTATATGGGGGTACCTGACGCTATATAAAAACCTGACAGGGAACCTAAATAACTAAATAACTAACTGGCTAACCAGCGTCACCAGTGATACAGTGATCGCTGGTGAAAGGGTTAACTCTAGGGGCAATCAGGGGGTAAAAACCTTTATTAGGTTATATATGGGGGTACCTAACACTATAAAAACCTGGCGGGGAACCTAAAAAATAACTAGCTTCCTAGCGGCACCAGTGACACTAATGCAGCGATCAGAAAAACGATCGCTTAGTGACACTGGTAAAAGGGGATGAAAGGGTTAACTGGGGGGGCAATCAAGGGGTTAAAACTTTATTAGGGGGGGTAGGGGGCTACCCTGGACCTAAAGGGGCCTAACACTAGCTGCCCTGACACTTTTTACAGTCACAACTGACACTAAATGCAGTGATCAGTAAATAAATGATCACTGCAATCAGTGACACTGTGACCTGGGGGGGGGGGGTGATCGGGGGGTGACTGGGGTGATTTGTGTGCCTATGTGTACCTATGTGTCAGTGGACTGTTGGTGCACTTACTTGGATGTCTTCTCTCCTTGCCGTCCAGTCAAAAAGACTGCCACAAGGAGAGTGACATCACTTCCTCCCTGCCTGTGTTTACAATACACAGGCAGGGGAAGCTTCTCATTCGCCAGGAGCGATCAAAAGGGTATGGCCAGAAACCAACGGCTATCCCCTCATCCCGGATCGCTCCTGAAGTGAAACGGACCACCACAGCCAGCGGGAGGGGGTCCGATCAGACCCCCCACCCGCTGGAAGGCAAGCACGTACGGGTACATGCTTGTGCCCGTACATGCCATTCTGCCGACGTAAACTTACATGCAGCGGTCCTTAACTGGTTAAAGCAAAGAATACCTCCAGCAAAGAGGTACTGGCGCGAGCTTCAGCTCAAATGGAGTCGGCTCCCTCATCTTCAAATACCTATGCGTTCACACAAACAAAAGCTATCACAGCCAGACTCTCAAGGTGAGCCAGACACAGAAATACTCTTCTCACAAGGCACTTCACAAGCTCTTTTAAAACAATTTGAAAGAATGCTTCATAAAGCATTAAAGCAAACATCTGAACACATTACTAACAGTCTGACTAAAGAAATAAGGGAGCTGGGCAACCGTACAACAGCATTAGAGCTCAAAGTGGAAGAAATAGAAACTACAGCACAGGATTTTATGACTGAAATGGAAAACATAAAAGAGCACTTAATACTACAATCCAGATCGAAAGACTATGAGAACCAAGGCAGTTGCTCCAATTTGCGCATCAGGGGAATTCCAGAAACGTTAAATGACATTCAATCTACAGTAACCACACTATTTAAAGAACGCCAACAGGCTGGATCAATTGAATATTAACAAAAAAAGTCAGTGCTACGAACCATACATCACATAGATAGCAGAGCTCCCAGGTGCTCGATCCACAGTCGTTGGCTGAGTAGGAAAATGAGGAATAGATGATCCGCAGTCTGGTGATTGCTCTTAAAAAATTTAGTATTTATTAACAAGCCACAGTGACCAAACTCAAATAAGGTTTTAATGTTATATCTGGTTCCTGCAATATGGTTGAAAATCATTGGGAAAAATGGCATGGGTAGCCCTCCCTGCCCATTACCAGCCTATTTGGGTCTTGTACGCATATTAAGGGGAACCCTGTACCCATATTAAAAAAAGGAAATGCGTGTGGCCCCCAGGCCCTATATACTCAGAACAGCAGTATACAGGCGATGCAAACAAGACAGGGACTGTGTAGGTTTGTTGTGTTAAGTTGAATCTGTTTGTAATTTTCAACTGGTACATTTTTAAAGTGTAGCTCCAGTCAAAAAAACTATTTTTAAGCTTTTTGGAAAACATAGGGAAGGGTTATCACCCCTGTATAATTTGTTTTGTCGTACATCTTTTTTCATCTCACTTACTGTTGTCTCCTACCGTTTGCAAGTAGGAGATGTTTGTAAATTGGATGTTTGAAAGTAGGGGCCTGCCCTATATGCTCTGCAGAAATGGCGGAACAAGGTGTTGGTTTTGCCACAACATTGTAAGCCCTCAAAGTGACTCTTGGTGGGCGCTGGAGTGCCCTGCTGTGAACGATTATATCAAGAATTGTAATTACATGCCATTGTTGAACAGTGGTAGAAAAATTGACCTTTGGTGGTTGTGGTGCTGGTTGCACAACACTATAAGTCCTCACCGTTACTCTGGGTGGGCACAGGAAGTGGCCCTCCTGTGAAATATTATATCAAGAATTGTAATTACATGTCCCTGTTAAACAGGGGCAGAAAAATTTGGCCTTAGGCACTGGTGCTGGTGCCACCACACTGCAACCTCTCCCATATACTCTAGTTTTATTGCAGGAATTAGCCCTGCTGAAAAGCATTGCATCAAAAATTGTAATTAAACGCCCCTGTTAAACAGGGGCAGAAAAATTGGGCTGATGGCATCAACCAGAACCAGAAATGTTCTTCCAACATATCAGCGGAGGAGGAAGAGGATAGACAATCAACATAACAGGACAGTCACTCAGCATCAGCATAGGCAGTCTTGAAGGGATGTGATATTTCAAAAAAAAATATTCGGTTACATCAGCTTCAGGTGCTTGGTAGCTGTGGGTGATCCAAGACTGATTCATCTTGATGAAGGTCAGTCGATCAACTGATTCGGTGGACAGGCGCACCCTGTGATCGGTAACAAAGCCACCAGCAGCACTGAAGGTGCGTTCCGAAAGAACGCTGGATGCAGGACAGGCCAGTAGCTCAATTGCATACTGTGCAAGCTCTGGCCAGTGATCCATCCTCAAGACCCAGTAAGCCAGAGGATTTTCGGTGGGAAAGGTGTCCAAGTCTGACCTTGCCCCTAGGTATTCCTGCACCATGTAAATCAGACGCTGGCGATGGGTGCTGGAACCGATCATACCTTGGGGCTGCGGACTAAAAAATTGTCTGAAAGCATCAGTCAGACGGCCACCTTCTCCACCGCTCCTTCTGACCGATGCCTCAGCAACACGTTGTCCAGGACCAGGAGTTTGTAACCTCCCAGTCTCTGGGAACGCGTTGCACAGACCTTTCTGCAAGGCCTCCTGGAGATGTCTCATCCTCTGCTCCCTCTGCGATGGCAAGATAAGGTTGGCAACCTTACCCTTGTACCGTGGATCAAGGAGAGTGGCCAGCCAGTAATGGTCCCTCTCCTTGATCCGAAGAATACGAGGATCCTTCCGCAGGCTTTGCAGGATCAGGGAGGCCATGCAGCATAGGTTAGCTGAGGCATTCGGTCCGGAGTCCTCTGGGTCACTAAGGACAACATGATCCGCAGCTACCTCCTCCCAGCCACGTACAAGTCCACGTGTTTCTTGGGATTGTAAATCATCCCTACAAGACTGCTGCTGCTGCTGCTGATGCTGAGTGCCAGCCTCCACCTCCATGCTGACACAATCATCCTCCTCCTCCTCTTCCTCCTCCTCATCCTCTTCCTGTGTGATGGGTGGCACAGCAGGAACACTGTCTGGATAAAGGGGGCCTTGAGAGGCAAGGAAGTCCTCCTCTTCTTGCCTCTGTTCTGCCTCAAGTGCCCTGTCCATTATTCCACGCAGCGTATGCTCCAAGAGGTGGACAAGAGGTACAGTGTCACTGATGCATGCACTGTCACTGCTCACCATCCTTGTGGCCTCCTCAAACGGTGACAGGACAGTGCATGCATCCCTCATCATGCCCCACTGGCATGGTGAGAAAAAACCGAGCTCCCCTGACCCTGTCCTGGTGCCGTAGTCGCACAGGTACTCATTGATGGCCCTCTGCTGCGTGTGCAGCCGCTGCAGCATGGCCAACGTTGAGTTCCATCTGGTGGGCATGTCACATATAAGGCGGTTCTTGGGCAGGTTCAACTCCTTTTGAAGCTCAGCCAGCCGAGCACAGGCATTAAATGATCGGCGGAAATGCACACAGACTTTCCTGGCCTGCTTCAGGACATCCTGTAAGCCGGGGTACCTGCCCAAGAACCGCTGCACCACCAGGTTAAGGACGTGAGCTACACAGGGCACATGGGTCAGTTGTCCCTGTCGGAGGGCGGAGAGGAGGTTGGTGCCATTGTCACAAACCACCATTCCTGGCTTAAGCTGGCGTGGCGTCAACCACCTCTCGGCCTGCCCCTGCAGAGCTGACAAAACATCCGCCCCAGTGTGGCTCCTGTCCCCCAAACAAACCAGCGCAAGCACGGCATGGCATCGTTTTGCCTGCGTACTTGCGTAGCCCCTGGAACGCCTACGAAGCACCGCTGGTTCTGAGGACAGAGCACTGGAAGAGGCCATGGAGGAAGAAGAAGAGGAGGGGGTGGAGGAGAGAGGTGTGTCACAACCAATAGTAGCATTTTGGAGGCGTGGTGGCGGAACAACCTCCAACGCTACTGCACCTTGTCCTGCATCCTTCCCAGCTGCCAGAAGAGTGACCCAGTGGGCCGTGAAAGACAGGTAACGTCCCTGTCCATGCCTGCTGGACCATGAGTCAGCGGTAATATGCACCTTACCGCTGACCGCCCTGTCCAGCGAGGCAAGGACATTGCCTTCCACATGCCGGTAGAGAGCCGGAATCGCCTTCCGTGAGAAAAAGTGGCGTTTGGGGACCTGCCACTGAGGAACCGCACATTGTACAAACTCACGGAAGGGGGCCGAGTCTACCAACTGAAAAGGCAGCAGTTGAAGTGCTAGCAATTTAGCCAAGCTAGCATTCAACCGCTGGGCATGTGGATGGCTGGGAGTGAACTTCTTTCGCCGGTCCAGCAGCTGGGGCAGGGACATTTGCCTGCTATAATCGGACGTGGGTGTACCGCTAGCAGAGTTCCCGGAAGCACTTGGCTGTGACACACCTAATTCTACACCTTCATTCCTCTCAGAGCAGGTTTCAGAGAGGACTGAAGGTCTAGTGGGGTTGGAGATGCCAGCTGATGAGGAGCAAGGAGAGGTCCGCTTTGTTCTTTGGTGTGGGTCTTTGAGGTACGCTTGCCAACGAGCTGCATGGCAGGTCAACATATGTCTGGTCAAGCATGTGGTGCCCAAGCGGCTGATGTTTTGGCCACGCGAGATACGCTTGAGACATATGTTGCAAATAGCAGCGGTGCGATCTGATGCACTCGTCTCAAAAATGGCCCACACCAAAGAACTTTTAGAATAACGCGCAGAGGCAGCGCCCTGCACAGGCGGAGCTCTGTGGTGTGATTCAGTCGGTGTGCTGCCCCTAAGCTGGTCCCCGGAGGGCATCCTGCCTCGTTGGACATGTGCCTCCTCCTCCTCCTCCTCTCTCCTTCCAGGAACCCACGTGGAGTCAGTGCCCTCATCATCCCCTCTCTTTTCATCGCTGTAGCAAACCTGGCAGTATGCTGCAGCTTGTGGAACATGACTGCCAGATTGCTGTCCTTCTTGAGCATCCCCTCTGTCTGCGCTCACGCTACTGCTTTCCTCTAGCTGAGTGTCATCATCAGAGCCCACAAAACACTGGGCATCCTCCTGGAGCATGTACCCAACACTGTGCTCAAAGAGTTCAGGAGACTCCTCAGGAGGACGTGGTGGGTCTAGGGAAGGAGTCACTGATGATGACATTGAGAGTGTAGCTAGTACCCTGAGACTGGGTGAGAGAGGATGAGGAGGATGAAGAGGGCTTGGTCACCCACTCTACCAAGTCGTTGGCATGTTGCGGCTCAACATGTCCAGCTGCCGAAAAGAAGGACAAGCGTGTCCCATGGCCACGTGCTGATGACAATGCACTGCGTCCACGACCAGCACTGTTGTCTCTAGACACAGAGCCTGCTTGCCCTCTTTTATCGGCTCGCGCCTGTCTGCCTCTCCTTGCTGGCCTTCCAGACATGGTAATGGCCTGAAGGGAGTTGGGTAAAAAAGCAGTTGGGTAGTGTATATTGTGCTAGAGGCACACAACACCCACTAACTCCTGCAGATGCCTTTATTATAGAACACCAGAGATAAAGGGGTATATACAGATGTATACTGTGCTGTGCTGGAGGCACACACAACTTTCAATAACTCCTGCAGATGGCAAGTGGGCTCAAATAGAGAAGAGCTATGTAGGTGGATATAGCGGTATGTACTGGGTATAGAGCACACAGACAGCACGCACAAACTCCTAACACTACTGACTGCAAGCTCTATTATAAAAGATAGATCACTAGCTATATAGGTGAGGTGAATATAGCGGTGTATACTGCGGTCAGAGCACGCAGACAACAACCACTACACAACAGCAAGATCGAAAATCGTCTGAAAACGATCGGTGTGTACTGTGTTGAAGGTACACAGAATACCCATTAACTCCTGCAGATGCCTTTATTATAGAACACCAGAGATAAAGGGGTATATACAGATGTATACTGTGCTGTGCTGGAGGCACACACAACTTTCAATAACTCCTGCAGATGGCAAGTGGGCTCAAATAGAGAAGAGCTATGTAGGTGGATATAGCGGTATGTACACAGACAGCACGCACAAACTCCTAACACTACTGACTGCAAGCTCTATTATAAAAGATAGATCACTAGCTATATAGGTGAGGTGAATATAGCGGTGTATACTGCGGTCAGGGCACGCAGACAACAACCACTACACAACAGCAAGATCAAAAATCGGCCGAAAACGATCGGTGTGTACTGTGTTGAAGGTACACAGAACACCCACTGCTTCAGACGCCAGCACACTACACAAGGCTGCCACGCTGGCGGCCTTATATAGTGTGGGGCATGCACTACACAGCCTGAGCTATGATTGGCCACAGGCATCCTGCCTGTGGCCAATCATGGCTCTCCCCGCTGCTGGCGCTGCGATTGGCCAAGCATGCGGGGTCACAGTGCATGCTTGGCCAATCATGAGCCAGCAATGCACTGCGCCATCGCAGTGCATTGTGGGCCGTGAGCGCCACACGAATTTGGCGCGAACGGACCAAAATGTTCGGACTTTGCCGAACGGACGAACAGCAGATGTTCGAGTCGAACGTATGTTCGACTCGAACACGAAGCTCATCCCTAGTCACAGTATCTACAGGTTTTTACATTACAAGGGTAACTGCCGGGATAGGAGAGCCAGGTGGGTTGGCATTGTTTGGATGATAATAGACTGGGTGATAGCGCAGTCCCCAAAGTGGGCGCACTTCGGCTAGAAAAAAAGGCAACCTGCTTGCAGAATCCCATTTAAGTCTTTATCTGTATACAATATTGGCAAATTCTTTTTTATTATTATGACTATTTGATTATATTCTTGGGAAAATGTGGTTACAAATGTAATGGGTTTACCTGTTTTTCTGTTTCTAGAGTTGTGAGGTTGATGAGGTTTGTTCTTATTTTTATTTTTATGCTCTCTCTTGGTTTTAGACTTATCTGACAGTAATTCCTCTCTGTCCATTATCAGAACCCTTTCCAGTCCTTGGTAAATAATAGATTTGTTATAACCTCGGTCCAATAAATGCTGGTGAATTACCTTACATTCTAGTTCAAAGGCTGAATTTGTTGAACAGTTATGTTTAGCTCGGATTAACTCCCCATAAGGGATGGCATTGATGGTGTGGGATGGATGGCAACTGGCTGCAAAAAGTGTAGTGTTGCCAGAGCATGGTTTCCTATAGGTACATGTTGCAACATCACTTGTAGTTGAATCACCCTTTAGGGTGATGTCTAGAAATGTGATACTGGAAACATCATGCTCAATTGAAAAATGTAGATTTAACTGATTATCCACTTGCCGACCGCCGCACGACGATATACGTCGGCAGAATGGCACGGGCAGGCATATTGGCGTATATATAAGTCCCTGCCTGCCCGCGGGTGGGGGGCCCGATCGGGCCCCCCCCCCCGGTGCCTGCGGCGGTCGGCATTCGTTCGGGAGAGATCAGGGATGAGGGGACGGCCATTCATTCATGGCCACCCCCTCGCGATCGCTCCCGACGAATGAAAATCCTCGGTGACATCACTTCCTCTCCTGTATTGTAAACACAGGCAGAGGAAGTGATGTAATCTCTCCTCGTGTCGGTCTTTTTCGTTCCGGCACGGAGGAGAGAGGATCGGTGAGTTGCACCTAACACTACACTAACAGTAGAACACGCCAGGCACACTTTTCACCCCCCCGATCACCCCCCAATCACCCCCCCAATCACCCCTGCCCCCCCAGTCACAGTGACACCAAGTGCATTTTTTTTTTTTTGCATTGGTGTCATTTGTGACTGTAATAACTGTTAGGGCAGTTAGGGTTAGCCCCCTTTAGCTCTAGGGTGCCCCCCTAACCCCCCCAATAAAGGTTTAACCCCGTGATCACCCCCGGTCACCAGTGTCACTAATAAGCGATTTTTTTCTGATCGCTGTATTAGTGTCACAGGTGACGCTAGATAGGCAGGTAAGTATTTAGGTTCGCCGCAGCTTTTTATAGCGTCAGGGACCCCCATATACTACCGCATAGCCCCCTGATTGCCCCCCAGTTAACCCTTTCACCAGTGATCACCATATAACTGTTACAGGTGACGCTGGTTGGTTAGTTATTTTTTTTTTGTTTCAGGGCACCCGCCATTTATTACCTAATAAAGGTTTAACCCCCTGATCACCCGGCGGGTGATATAAGTTTGAGGGTCAGATAAGGCCTGCGTCGCCCCAGCGTCAGGTTAGTGCCAGTACCGCTAACACCCACGCGCAAAGCATACACCTCCCTTAGTAATATAGTATCTGATCAGATCTATATTAGCGTTGCCTTCATTTTAGGTTTCCCAAAACGCATTGTTAGCGGGATCAGCCCAGATACCCGCTAGCACCTGCGTTTAGCCCCTCCGCCAAGCCCAGCCCAGCCCACCCAAGTGCAGTATCGATCGATCACTGTCACTTACAAAACACAACACACATAACTGCAGCGTTCGCAGAGTCAGGCTTGATCCCTGCGATCGCTAACAGTTTTTTTTGTAGCGTTTTGAAACAGTCGCTGACAGGCTAGGTGCTTTTTTACCTGTGAGTCTCACTAGTGTACCCCTAAATTTAGAGCCCAAAATGGCAAAGCGAAGGTACACTAGTGAAGAGGCCTACACGTTTCTGAGCATGACAGATAGTGAAGAGGACGTCACTCATCTGTCAGATTCAGGCTCAGAATACGATCCTGTAGAGGACAGCGGCTCCATGACAGATAGCTCTGACGACGGAGATGAGGCCGCTGCTAAGAACAGGTGTGCCCAATCCCGTATGTATTCTGTTGTTGAGGTGCAGGAACCGCAGGTCACTCGTATGGAGCAGAGACGTACTAGAGCCGCTCATCCTTCTGGTGAACTGGCAAGCACCAGCGGCCTAGTACACCCTGGACGTACATCCAGCACTGCAGTAACACGTGGTGACGTGGCGAGTCCCATAAGTGCAGTTCAAGCTGGCGAGGTGGCAAGCACAAGTAGTGTCCCGCTGCCACCAAGAAGAAGACAAAGACAGGCCCGTCGTACCCATAGTGCCCTTCATGCAGAATTCGCCAATCCTATTTGGGTGCCCACATCTTCTGCAGAACCCGTACTTCCCCCATTCACTGGCCAACCTGGCATTAACGTGGAAACAGTTGATTTTAAGACACTTGACTTTTACTCACTGTTTTTCACCGAAGATCTCTATAGATCTATTGTGGACCAAACCAATTTGTACGCTGCTCAACACATCGCCACTATTCCCCAGTCCGCCCTTGCCAAACAATGGAAACCAGTTACAGTTTCCGAATTTAAAATCTTTCTGGGCCTCTCCCTCGACATGGGCATAACCAAAAAGAGTGAGTTGCGGTCATATTGGTCCACTGACCCAATTCACCATATGCGCGTGTTCTCTGCTTCCATGTCCAGGGCACGATACGAGATGATTTTGCGGTTCATGCACTTCAGCGACAATGAACTCTGTCGTCCTCGTGGAGACCCTGAATACGATCGGCTCTACAAAATTCGGCCCCTCATAAACCACTTCAACCAACGTTTTGCAGACATGTTTACTCCCCATCAAGTTGTCTGCGTTGATGAGTCCCTGATTAAGTTTTCTGGTCGCTTGTCATTCAAACAATACGTCCCCAACAAGCGTTCCAGATACGGGGTCAAGATGTATAAGCTCTGTGACAGGGCCACAGGCTATACACGTAGTTTCATGGTTTATGAGGGTAGAGATAGTCACGTAGAGCCGGAGAACTGCCCTGATTACATAGGAAGCGCTGGCAAGATAGTGTGGGACATGGTGTCACCCTTATTCGGAAAGGGGTACCACTTGTACGTGGACAATTATTACACAAGCGTGCCACTGTTTAGTCACTTGTTTGATCAGCAGATTGGAGCATGTGGCACCGTGCGACCTAATCGCCGGGGCTTTCCCCAGCGGCTTGTAGAGTCCCCTCTTAGGCTGGGGGAGAGAGCCTGCTTGCGCAGTAATAATTTGCTCGCTATGAAGTGGAGGGATAATAAGAATGTTTTCGTTCTTACCTCCCTTCATGCAGACACGACGGTCCAAATTCCTACGGCGACTGGTATTGTGGAGAAACCCCTCTGTGTCCACAAATATAACCTTAACATGGGAGGGGTGGACCTCAATGACCAGTTGTTGGCGCCGTATCTAGTTGCCTGTAAGGCCAGACGCTGGTACAAAAAAGTGTCTGTTTATTTATTCCAATTGGCTATACTGAATGCTTATGTACTACACAAAGCTTCAGGACGGACTGGATCCTTCCTCAAATTCCAGGAGGATATCGTCAGAGCCCTTCTGTATCCAGACGGTGCTCCACCTCACCTTCCCCTACCAGATGCAGTAAGCCGGCTGCATGAGAGGCATTATCTTTATGTCCTCCCGAGTACCCCTACCCAACGAGCCCCCCAAAGAAAATGTCGTGTCTGCAGAAAGCGCGGATTTAGGCGTGACACCCGTTATTGTTGTCCCCGCTGTCCTGACAATCCTGGTCTTTGCATTGGTGAATGTTTTGAACGCTACCATGAACTAGTTGAGTATTAGCGTAGGGTACAGCATTGCACAGGCTAGGCACACGTTCACAGGGTCTCCCAAGATGCCATCGCATTTTGAGAGACCCAAACCGCTGGAACCGTTACAACAGAAGTGTTAAAGTTACATAAAAAAGTGTTTAAAAAATAAAAAAAAAAGTAAAAAAAACAAAAAACCAAAAAAAATATAAAATAAAAAAACCAAAAATAGTTGTCGTTTTATTGTTCTCTCTCTCTCTATTCTCTCTCTATTGTTCTGCTCCTTTGTACTGTATTCTATTCTGCAATGTTTTATTGTTAACCATTTTTTGTTTTCAGGTACGCCATTCAGCTGTAGCGTGGATTTATTTATCTTGACAGCAACAGCGTTTGCTCCCACGATACATAAAGCCGCGACTCCAGTGCTGTAGGAGGTGATTTCACCACCACAGTTAAAAAAAGAGCATATATGCCGAAGCATGGGGGCATAAGGGGTGGAGGAGCGATCTGCTCCTACCTTTTGCGGGAGGATGCCCCCATGCTTCGGCATATATATATTTTAGGCACAGATTGTGTTAAATGTGTTATTTTTTGCGATTTTTTTTGTATTTGCTTTGCAGGTATGGTAAGTCCTACTGTTATACTGTAATGTTACTTTGTTTTATTGTTAACCATCATTTGCTTAGCAGGTACGCCATTCTGCTGCAGAGCGGATTTATTTATCTTGACAGCAACAGCGTTTGCTCCCATGATACATAAAGCCGCGACTCCAGCACTGTCGGGGGTGATTTCACCACCACAGTTAAAAAAGAGCATATATGCCGAAGCATGGGGGCATAAGGGGTGGAGGAGCGATCTGCTCCTACCTTTTGCGGGAGGATGCCCCCATGCTTCGGCATATATAAATGGTGCATGTATGCCCACCATTAGAAAGTGGGTGGATGAAGGGTGGTATCTAATGGTGGGCATACCCACCAATCAATATTTTTTTTTCGTTCAGCCCACAGGCTGCATGAAAAAAAAATTACAATATATGCCCAACCAGTTCCAGCAACATACTGGTATGTTGCGGGACTTTGAGTGCTTATACCAGAATGATGCCTGCAGGTTTAGGTATCATCTTGGTATCATTCTTTTCAGCCAGCGGTCGGCTTTTATGTAAAAGCAATCCTAGCGGCTAATTAGCCTCTAGACTACTTTTACAAGCAGTGGGAGGGAATGTCCCCCCCCCCCCCGCACCATCTTCCATGGTTTTCTCAGGCTCTCCTGTCCCAACAGGGAACCTGAGAATGCAGCCGGTGGTTCCGCCAGCTGACCATAGAGCTGATCAGAGACCAGAATGGCTCCAATCATCTCTATGGCCTAAGACACCGGAAGCTACAAACATTTCATGACTTAGATTTTGCGGGATGTAAACAGCGCTATTGGGAAATTGGGAAAGCATTTTATCACACCGATCTTGGTGTGGTCAGATGCTTTGAGGACAGAGGAGAGATCTAGGGTCTGATAGACCCTAATTTTTAAAAAAAAGAGTACCTGTCACTATCTATTGCAATCCTAGGGGATATTTACATTCCCTGAGATAACAATAAAAATCATAAAAAAATATATATAAATGAAAGGAACAGTTTAAAAATAAAATAAAAAAGCAAAATAAATAATAAAAAAAAATTAATAAAAAAAAACACCCCTGTACCCCCCTGCTAAGGCGCAACGTGGAACGCAAGCGTTGGTCTGGTGGCATATGTAAACAGCAATTGCACCATGCATGTGAGGTATCACCACGAAGGTCAGATCGAGGGTACTAATTTTAGCAGTAGACCTCCTCCGTAAATCTAAAGTAGTCACCTGTAAAGGCATTTAAAGGCTTTTAAAAATGTACGTAGTTTGTCGCCGCTGCACGTTTCTGCGCAATTTTAAAGCATGTCATGTTTGGTATCCATGTACTCGGCCTAAGATCATATTTTTTATTTCATCAAACATTTGGGCAATATAGTGATTTTTAGTGCATTAAAATAAAAAAAAGTGTGTTTTTTCCCCAAAAAATGCGTTTGAAAAATCGCTGCGCAAATACCGTGTGAAAAAAAAAAATGAAACACCCACCATTTTAATCGGTAGGGCTTTTGCTTAAAAAAACACTTCATGTTTGGGGGTTCAAAGTAATTTTCTTGCAAAAAAAAATATTTTTTCATGTAAACAAAAAGTGTCAGAAAGGGCTTTTTCTTCAAGTGGTTAGAAGAGTGGGTGATGTGTGACATAAGCTTCTAAATGTTGTGCATAAAATGCCAGGACAGTTCAAAACCCCCCCAAATGACCCCATTTTAGAAAGTAGACACCCCAAGCTATTTGCTGAGAGGCATGTCGAGTCCATGGAATATTTTATATTTTGACAAAAGTTGTGGAAAAAATACATTATTATTATTTATTTTATTTTTTTTGCACAAAGTTGTCATTAAATGATATATTGCTCAAACATGCCATGGTTATATGTAAAATTACACCCCAAAATACATTCTGTTGCTTCTCCTGAGTACGGGGATACCACAAGTGTGAGACCTTTTGGGAGCCTAACCGCGTACGGTACCCCAAAATCCAAGCACCACCTTCAGGATTTCTAAGGGTGTAAATTTTAGATTTCATTCCTCACTGCCTATCACAGTTTCGGAGGCCATGGAATGCCCAGATAGCACAAAATCCCCCCAAGTGACCCCATTTTGGAAAGGAGACACCCCAAGCTATTTGCCGAGAGGTATGGTTAGTATTTTGCAGACCTTCATTTTTGTCACAAAGTTTTGAAAATTGAAAAAAAGAAAAAAAAATATACATAATTTTTTTTTTCTTCATTTTCAAAAACAAATGAGAGCTGCAAAATACTCACCATGCCTCTCGGCAAATAGCTTGGGGTGTCTACTTTCCAAAATGGGGTCATTTTGGGGGGTTTTGTGCTATTTTGGCATTTTATGGCCTTCAAAACTGTGATAGGTAGTGAGGTGTAAAATCAAAAATTTACACCCTTAGAAATCCTGAAGGCGGTTCTTGGTTTTCGGGGCCCCGTACGCGACTAGGCTCCCAAAAAGTCCCACACATGTGGTATCCCCGTACTCAGGAGAAGCAGCAGAATTTATTTTGGGGTGTGATTTCACATATGCCCCTGGCATGTGTGAGCAATATATCATTTAGTGACAACTTTGTGAAAAAAAAATAAAAAAAAATAAAAGTTTGTAATTTTCCCGCAACTTGTGGCAAAATATAAAATATTCCATGGACTCAACATGCCTCTCAGCAAATAGCTTGGGGTGTCTACTTTCTAAAATGGGGTCATTTGTGGGGGTTTTGTGCCATCTTGGCATTTTATGGCCTTCAAAACTGTGATAGGTAGTGAGGCGTGAAATCAAAAATGTATGCCCTTAGAAAGCCTGAAGGCGGTGCTTGGTTTTCGGGGCCCCGTACGCAGCTAGGCTCCCAAAAAATCCCACACATGTGGTATCCCCGTACTCAGGAGAAGCAGCAGAATTTATTTTGGGGTGTCATTTTACATATGCCCATGGCATGCGTGAGCAATATATCATTTAGTGACAACTTTGTGAAAAAAAAAAAAAAAAGTTTGTAATTTTCCCGCAAGTTGCGGCAAAATATAAAATATTCCATGAACTCAACATGCCTCTCAGCAAATAGCTTGGGGTGTCTACTTTCTAAAATGGGGTCATTTGGGGGGGTTTTGTGCCATCTTGGCATTTTATGGCCTTCAAAACTGTAATAGGTAGTGAGGCGTGAAATTAAAAATTTACGCCCTTAGAAAGCCTGAAGGCAGTGCTTGGTTTTCGGGGCCCCGTACGCGGCTAGGCTCCCAAAAAGTCCCACATATGTGGTATCCCCGTACTCAGGAGAAGCAGCAGAATTTATTTTGGGGTGTAATTTCACATATGCCCATAGCATGTGTGAGCAATATATCATTTAGTGACAACTTTGTGAAAAATTTATAAAGTTTGTAATTTTCCCGCAACTTGTGGCAAAATATAAAATATTCCATGGACTCAACATGCCTCTCAGCAAATAGCTTGGGGTGTCTACTTTCTAAAATGGGGTCATTTGTGGGGGTTTTGTGCCATCTTGGCATTTTATGGCCTTCAAAACTGTGATAGGTAGTGAGGAGTAAAATGACATATGTATGCCCTTAGAAATCCTGAAGGCGGTGCTTGGCTTTCGGGGCCCCGTACGCGGCTAGGCTTCCAAAAAGTCGACCACATGTGGTATCCCCGTACTCAGGAGAAGCAGCAGAATGTATTTTGGGGTACAATTCCACATATAACCATGGCATGTGTGAGCAATATATCATTTAGTGACAACTTTGTGTAAAAAAAAATAAAAAATTTTTTTTTTGTCATTATTCAATCGCTTGCGGCAAAAAAATAAAATATTCAATGGGCTCAACATGCCACTTATCAATTTCCTTAGGGTGTCTACTTTCCAAAATGGGGTCATTTGGGGGGGTTTTGTACTGCCCTGCCATTTTAGCACCTCAAGAAATGAGATAGGCAGTCATAAACTAAAAGCTGCGTAAATTCCAGAAAATGTACCTTAGTTTGTAGATGTGACAACTTTTGCGCAAACCAATAAATATACAATTATTGACTTTTTTTTACCAAAGACATGTGGCTGAATGCATTTTGGCCTAAATGTATGACTAAAATTGAGTTTATTGGATTTTTCTAATAACAAAAAGTAGAAAATATCATTTTTTTTCAAAATTTGCGGTCTTTTTACGTTTATATCGCAAAAAATAAAAATCGCAGAGTCAGTCAAATACCTTTAAAAGAAAGCTCTATTTGTGGGAAGAAAAGGACGCAAATTTCGTTTGGGTACAACATTGCATGACCGCGCAATTACCAGTTAAAGCAGCGCAGTGCCAAAGTGTAAAAAGACCTCTGGTCATTTACCAGCAAAATGGTCTGGTCTGAAAGTGGTTATCATTCAAGAATTTCCAAAATTCGTGCAATCCCACCCCATCACGAGGTCATCGATATAGCGACCATACCAAACAATCTGCATAGCAAAAGTGTTGCTGGGAGAAAACAAAACTTGTTCCTCCCACCAACCCATGTAAAGATTCGCCATGGACGGTGAGGATCTAGCACCCATCGATGCCCCACAGCACTGGACATAATATACGCCATCAAATAAAAAATAATTATGCTTTAATAAAATCTAAACGCTTAACAGAATGAACTCCTGTAGCTCCTAAGAGTAGGAACTATAGCGTTGAAGATGATATTGGACGGCCTGCAATCCAGCGCTGTGGGGGATCGACGAATAAAGGGCCCTCCCGTCCAGTGTAGCCCACACATAGATGGATATTCATTTGACAGATGTAATATGGGATAGGACTGTGCTCGTATCTCTGATGTAGCCGGGCAGTCTGTGTACCAAAGGCTGTAGGTGCCGGTCTACCCATTCTCCCAAACATTCCAATAAGGAGCCAATTCCAGCCACAATTGGTCTTCCCTGTATGGGACGATCAAGTGTGTGAATTTTAGGGAGATGATGGAAGCCCGGCACCACAGGTTTATCCACATAGAGATACTCAGCAGTTTTGGATGACAGAACTCCCATACTGAAGCCCAACTGTAAATGTTTTAAAAGGGTTCATTGAAAAACAGTAGTGGGATTATTAGACAGGGGTCAATATGTATCACTGTCACTGAGCTGTCTGATGGCTTCAGATCTATATTGTTCTCTGGTCATCACCACCACTGCCCCTCCCTTATCTGCTTCCTTTATCACTAACCCTTTATTGTCTTTTAATTGCTGCAAAGCCTTTCTCTTGCTTTGAAATGTTACACTTTCTAGATGTTGAGCTACATTGTTTCAATTGTATCAATTCCCCCTCTATTACAGCCTGAAAAGTGTTTATAGTAGAGTTTCTCGCATTTACAGGGTAGAAAAACGTATCCCCATATTGTGATGTACTGCATGAAACTCCATAGGAGCTCACATGCGATTCTGAATACAGCTGTTCTAAAGTTAATGATGCAGATAAATCCTGAAACATAAAAGAAAAAACATGCAGACAAACATCTAGTTCTGAAATGAATTGGTTTTGATCAGATTCACTCACCATCTCTGGTGTCAGTGGGTCATCCACCTGCTCATCCGTTCCCTGTTGAAAGTGTTTCTGCAATAGGAGGTTTCTGACAAACCTGTTGGTGTCCAAAAAGGTATTGAAAACATCAAAATGTTAGGTGGGTGAAAAAGTTAGACCCTGTGACAGCAGAGATAATTCAGAATCAGTCAAAACCTCATCCGTTGAATTAACTACTGAGGTGATGGTTGATGGTATGCTACTTATTTCCTTCTTCTCTGTGGATATCGCGATCTCCGTCTTCTCCCCCCTCGCCTTTTCCTTTTCTTGCAGTCTCCTGTTTTCTGGTTGTTTGTTTTTTCTTCGGCTGCTGATAATATGTTGCTGACATGACGTTTTTTGACCCACCGGAAAAAACCTTGTCTGAGGAGATTCGGGGAGTGGACATTCTCAGGGTGTCAGAGACAGACAAACCACCCCCCTCAGCTGTATCTGAAACTTCACATAAAGAATCGGATGCTTCCGGTGAGCTGAAACCCACTTTCTTAATTACATTGGCAGATCTGTGCTTTCTCCTGAGAATAGATCGTGGTGTAGAGCTGAAGCTTCCACTCCTCCTCCCCTACTCATAAACTGTATTGCTCTGGTAATCATCTACATCACAGAGGTATTTAGTCCTTTTGATCTGTATAACCTGCGTTTCTAATTCCTCCATCATTCGTTGTAGTTTGTTCTCTGAATCTGTGAATGTGGGTAAATGTACAAACATATTTACTGCTTCTCTTTGTTCTTTTATGTTTAAGTTGATTTTGTCCAAACACACCTGTTCATTAGTGATGGACGAACTTCCGACGGGACGTTTCACGAACGCGGACCGCAAACGTGGCCGATAGTTCGCGAACCGGAACGTTCGCGGCGGGCCCCATTGACTTCAATGGGAGGCGAACTTTGCAAACCTACAGGTCAAATTTGCAGCCACAAAATAATTAATAGCTGTGCAAACATAGTCCCACCACATGGCCAATGACATAACACATGTATGAGGTGAATCTGGGATCGACAACTACAAGCATTCTTTTTTTATATGGGAAATTGTTGTGACAATTCAGGACTGTGGAGCGCATGAAGGCAATGGAGGAGAGGGAAGGTCAGGGACCAGGGTAGGCAAAGAAGAGGGTGCAGGAGATAATCACCAGCAGCGTGACATACAGCAATGACACCTGCACCGTGATAGAGTCATCTGACACCAGCACTGTGATAGAGAGCACTGACATCAGCAGCGTGACATACAGCAATGACACCTGCACCATGATCTGACATCAGCAGCGTGAAATAAAGCACTAACACCAGCACCGTGATATACAGCACTGACAGCAGCACCGTGATAGAGAGCACTGACATCAGCAGCATGACATACAGCAATGACACCTGCACCGTGATAGAGTCATCTGACACCAGCACCGTGATAGAGAGCACTGACATCAGCAGCGTGACATACAGCAATGACACCTGCACCGTGATAGAGTGATCTGACAATAGCACCGTGATAGAGAGCACTGACATCAGCAGCGTGACATAAAGCACTAACACCAGCACCATGATATACAGCACTGACAGCAGCACCGTGATAGAGAGTACTGACATCAGCACCGTGATATACAGCACTGACACCTGCACCGTAAGCAGCCCCAGGAGGAAGTCAGCATAGCACAGGGATGGTGGGAGCCCCTCATAATGAGCATAGCACAGGGATGGTGGGAGCCCCTCATAATGAGCATAGCACAGGGATGGTGGGGGCCCCTCATAATGAGCATAGCACAGGGATGGTGGGAGCCCCTCATAATGAGCATAGCACAGGGATGGTGGGAGCCCCTCATAATAAGCAGCCCCAGGAGGATGTCAGTATAGCACAGGGATGGTGGGAGCCCCTCATAATAAGTAGCCCCAGGAGGAAGTCAGTACAGCACAGGGATGGTGGGAGCCCCTCATAATAAGCATAGCACAGGGATGGTGGGAGCCCCTCATAATAAGCAGCCCCAGGAGGAAGTCAGCACAGCACAGGGATGGTGGGAGCCCCTCATAATAAGCATAGCACAGGGATGGTGGGAGCCCCTCATAATAAGCAGCCCCAGGAGGATGTCAGCATAGCACAGGGATGGTGGGAGCCCCTCATAATAAGCAGCCCCAGGAGGAAGTTAGCACAGCACAGGGATGGTGGGAGCCCCTCATAATAAGCATAGCACAGGGATGGTTGGAGCCCCTCATAATAAGGAAAGGAAAGGAAAGGAAAGGAAAGGAGTGCCAGGCCAGAGTGGCTCTTGGCTTCCAGGCACAACAGACGCAGCACGGCATGGCAACGTCTCACCTGGCATGTCGAATAGGTTCTGGGGAGCTTGGGCGGCGCAGCGGAACAGACGCTAGCAGCGGAAAAGGAGGAGTCAGCCAAGGAGGAGAGGGAGGAGGATGGAGTAGGAGGAGGAGGAGAAGAAGAGCCAGGCCTGCATGCAATCCGTGGCGGTAAAACCAAATCTACACGGGTGCCACGGGTTACATGCTTGACGGCCGTCAGAAGGTTCAGAAGGTTCACCCAGTGGGCAGTAAAAGTGATATACCTTCCCTGCCCGTGTTTGCTAGACCACGTGTCTGTGGTCAGATGTATCTAGGCACCGACACTGTGTGCCAGAGATACATTCACTTGCCGCCGAACATGGCCATATAGTTCTGGGATGCCCTTCTGTGAGAAATACTTCCTTCCTGGGACCTTCCATTGTGGTGTTCCAATGGCCACAAATTTTCGAAAGGCCTCTGAGTCCACCAGTTTATATGGCAGTAGTTGGCGGGCTATCAGTTCTGACAAGCCAGCCGTCAACCGTTGGGCAAGAGGGTTATCCGGCATCATCATTTTTTTACGCTCGAACATTAGGCCCACGGAAGCCTGCCTTTTTGCAGAAAAACGTGAGCTTGGCGTGAAGGAAGGTGGATTGGAGGACAATTGTGAGGAGAGAGGAGAAGGAGAAGTAGAAGACGAGGCTGGACGGTGAGAGCCTGGAGTGTGGCTTTGTGTGTTCCGTTGCTCCCACTGGGCTCGGTGATGGCTGCTCATGTGCCTTCTTAAGGCGGTCGTCCCTAGGTGAGTTTTGGGCTTACCGCGACTAATGCGTTGACTGCAAAGATTGCAGATGGCAACGCTATTGTCAGCAGCGGACACGTTAAAAAAAGCCCACACTGCGGAGCCATGTGCCGGTGTCCTGGGAGCGCCAGATGTGACCGTACATGGTCGATGACTCGCTCCTGATACATTTGCAGTCTGCTTTGTCCCTCCTGTGCAATGTAAGTTATTCCTGCTTCTCCTCCCTATCTGCTGGTCCATATCTCCCTCTGAACTCCCCTCCTCTTCTTCTCTTGTGGGCACCCACGTGACATCACTAGACACGTCATCATCGACGTCACCTTCCCCACCGCTATAAGTAGAGATCTTGGAGTAGGCAGCAACACCGGGGACCAACCTCCTCCTTGGGCTGATCTGGGTACTGTCGTCAGACTGCTGAGTAGCGGTTGTTGCTACCTCCTCTTCCTGATCCAATACCAAGAGTGGCTGCGCATCAGAAATGTCTTGATATGGATCGGAAAATAATTCCTGTGACTCAAGCGGAAGGTATGTGGTGGTGGTGGTGTTGTTGGTGGTAGTGTCTTTGGGGGTGCACATAGCAGAGAGTGAAGAAGAGGGTGCAGATCGAGAGGATGAGGAGGGTGCAGAAGAGTAAGGCTGAGTGAGCCACTCAACCAAGTCTGGTGCGTCCTTTAAATGAATTGAACGCACCTTCTGCAACTTCTCACTTTGGCTCAAGCCTGTTGCTCCTGCCCTACCCCTACCACCCCTGCGGAAGGGCCTGCCTCTTCCTCTGCCTGTAATTTTTGAAATGACCCTGTGACAAAACTCGCAGTCCCTATACTGATGAAGGACTGCTGCAGTATAGGGCAGCGGTCAGCAGTAGTGCACCTCAACCCTATGTATTGTGGACCTATACCAGTCCTTACAGAATAGCGGACTGTACCTCACTCAACCCTATGTACTGTAGTACCCTATACCTTGCCAGTCCTTATAAGGACCTTTGTGGAACAAGTAGGTTGTGTGTGACTGATTAGCAGACTGTACGTCAGTCCCTATACTGATGAAGGACTGCTGCAGTATAGGGCAGCGGTCAGCAGTAGTGCACCTCAACCCCATGTATTGTGGACCTATACCAGTCTTTATAGAATAGCAGACTGTACCTCACTCAACCCTATGTACTGTAGCACTCAAGACCTTACCAGTCCTTATAAGGACCTTTGTGGAACAAGTAGGTTGTGACTGATTAGCAGACTGCAGCAGAAGGGCAGCAGTCAAGTATAATATTCTTTCTATATTTGGAAGAAAGAATATTATAAGTGTACAAGCCTATTACCATACCACTGATACCAGTCCTGAAAATAACCTTTGTGGACCTAATATAGTAACAGCTACTGATTAAACTGACCCTCACTGCCTCACACACAGCTTCCTGCCTGTCCCTATATAAACTGACAAAACAGAGGCTGCTGGAACAATAACTGGTTACTGGAATAGCACTTTTGTGGACCTGATAGTAACAGCTAATGATTAAACTGACTCTCCCTGCAGCACACACCGTCCTGTCCCTTTCTCTAAACTGACAAAAGACACTCAGGCTGCTGCAACAATCACTAGCACTGCACTTCCTCAAACCTATATCCTGAACTACACCAAACACCTATACCAGTCCTGAAAAGAACTTTTGTGTACCAAATAGCTAGCAATTTGGGTCACTGCAATCTCTCCCTGCTCCACACAGCAACCTCTCCCTATAGTGACATACGAAAGAATGTAAAATGGCCGCCGGATCGGGTGTATTTATAAGTTAGGGGGAATGTCCAAGTGTCCATGTGCTGTAATGTCTCAATTGGCTGTCCTGTACCCCATGATGGATGTGTCATCATAGGTCAAAGTTCTTTTACACAGTAAACACGGAAGTCCGCCGGGCGAACGGCGGCAATAGTACGAACAGCCGAAATTCGCCGTGAAACGACCGCCGGGCGAACCGTTTGGTCATCACTACTGTTCATACCGGACAATTGGTCTCATCAATTCATATGAGCAGTTAGGCCCCTTTCACACTGGGGTGGGAGCCGCTTTACCGTTGTTTTAGCGTCGGTATGGGGACGCTAGGGGGGCAGTTTTAACCCCTGTTAGCAGCCAAAAGAGGGTTAAGACAGCTGCAGTGGCACTTTGCCGGCGGTATAGTCGCGCTGCCCCATTGATTTCAATGGGTAGGAGCGGTTTAGGAGTGGTGAATACACCGCTCCTTCACCGCTCCAAAGATGCGGCTAGCAGGACTTTTTTCACTGTCCTGCTAGTGCACCGCTCCAGTGTGAAAGCCCTCCGGCTTTCACACTGGAGTGAAAGGGGCCAGATTTTTTTCAGGCGCTATACAGGCGCTATTTTTAGCGCTGTAGCACCTGAAAAACGCAACAGTGTAAAAGGGCCTTAGACAAGATAGCATTCCATTCCTGTACAAAAGTCCCAGAATAGACTGTAGTGGGGATCTTCTTAATACGTAACCCCCGTGGGATCATTTGTTCGCCCAGATACTGATTGAAACTGGTAAGATCCCACCAAAGGGATCTTATGGATCTGATATCATATGGCAGAGCAATTTGTTGAATTCCGCTTCACAGGCTGTGCTGTCCAGAACCCGTGTAGGATCCCTTGTAAAAACGGTATTAACACGATCTCTGCGTGTCTGTAGGACCACATTGTCCTTGGTTGTCTCACTCAAATGAAATTCCATATCATGCAGTTTGTCACTGTGGCAATAGCAGGTATCAAGCTATGAATAGCATCTTGTTTCTACAGGAAGCACTAACAAACGAAAAAAGGATATAAACAAAAAAAAGTCAGTGCTACTACCCATACATCACATAGATAGCAGAGCTCCCAGGTGCTCAATCCACAGTCGTTGGCTGAGTAGGGAAATGAGGAAAAGATGATCCGCACTCCGGTGATTGCTCTTAACCACTTCAGCCCCGGACCAATTGTCAGCCTAAGGACCAGAGGTCTTTTTACAATTTCGCACTGCACTGCTTTAACTGGTAATTGCGCGGTCATGCAATGTTGTACCCAAACGAAATTTGCATCCTTTTCTTCCCACAAATAGAGACTTCTTTTGATGGTATTTGATTGCCTCTGCGATTTTTATTTTTTGCAATATAAATGGAAAAAGACCGAAAATTTTGAGAAAAAAAAATATATTTTCTACTTTTTGTTATAAGAAAAATCAAATAAACTCAATTTTAGTCATACATTTAGGGCAAAATTTATTCAGCCACATGTCTTTAGTAAAAAAAAATGTCAATAAGCGTATATTTATTGGTTTGCGCAAAAGTTATAGCGTTTACAAACTAGAGTACATTTTCTGGAATTTACACAGCTTTTAATTTATGACTGCCTATCTCATTTCTTGAGGTGCTAAAATGGCAGGGCAGTACAACTATGGTTGCCACCTCATCCCTTTAAACCCGAACACATATTAATTACACAGGTTCTGTGGCCGATTAAGGTGGTAATTAAACTCACTTATCTGTGTCTTATCTGCATTTAATTAGCCTCAGAACCTGTGTAATTCAAAGGTGTTCGGGTTTAAAGGGATGAGGTGGCAACTCTAAGTACAACCCCCCCCCCCCCCCCCCCAAATGACCCCATTTTGGAAAGTAGACACCCCAAGGAAATTGCTGAGTAGCATGTTGAGCCCATTGAATATTTTTTTTTTTTGTCCCAAGTGATTGAATAATGACACAAAAAAAAAGTTTACAAAAAGTTGTCACTAAGTGATATATTGCTCACACATGCCATAGTTATATGTGGAATTGCACCCCAAAATATATTCTGCTGCTTCTCCTGAGTACGGGGATACCACATATGTGGGACTTTTTGGGAGTCTAGCTGCGTACAGCACCCCGAAAACCAATACTGAGAGGCATGTTGAGTCCATGAAATATTTTATATTTTGCCACAAGTTGCAGGAATATAAAAATTTTTTTTTTTTTTTGCACAAAGTTGTCACTAAATGATATATTGCTCACACATGCTATGGGCATAAGTGAAATTACACCCCAAAATAAACTCTTCTGCTTCTCCCGAGTACGGGAATACCACATGTGGGGGACTTTTTGGGAACCTAGCCATGTACGGGACCCTGAAAACCAAGCACTGCCTTCAGGATTTAAATATAAAACGCTACCAAAAAAAACTGTTAGCGATCGCAGGGATCAGGCCTGACACTGCGAACGCTGCAGTTATGTGTTTAGTGTTTTGTAAGTGACAGTGATCGATCGATACTGCACTTGGGTGGGCTGGGCGGAGGGGCAAAACGCAGGGGCCAGCAGGTATCTGGGCTGATCCCGCTAACAATGCGTTTTTTTGGAACCCTAAACTGCTGGGGAGGCTAGTATAGATCTGATCAGATCAGATATTGATCTGTTAAGATTCTATACCACTACGGGAGGTTTATGCTTTGCGCGTGGGTGTTAGCGGTACTGGCACTAACCTAGCGCTACCTGGGGCGACGCAGACCCTGACCCTAAAACCTAATTGATATCACCCGCCGGGTGATCAGGGGGTTAAACCTTTATTGGGTAATAAATGGAGGGTGCCCTGATGCTATAAAAAGCAAACTAACTAACCAGAGTCACCCGTAACACTTATACGGTGATCATTGGTGAAAGGGTTAACTAGGGGTAATCAGGGGGTTAAAATCTTCATTAGGTATTATATGGGGGTCCCTGGCGCTATATAAAAACCTGACGGGGAACCTAAATAACTAACTGGCTAACCAGCGTCACCAGTGGCACTTATACGGTGATCGCTGGTGAAAGGGTTAACTAGGGGCAATCAGGGGGTTAAAACCATTATTGGATAGTATATGGGGGTACCTAGCACTATAAAAACCTAGCGGCGAACCTAAAAAATAACTAGCTACCTAGCGGCACCAGTGACACTAATGCAGCGATCAGAAAAACGATCACTTAGTGACACTGGCAAAAGGGGGTGAAAGGGTTAACTAGGGGCAATCAGGGGGTTAAAACCGTTATTGGGTAGTATATGGGGGTACCTAGCGCTATAAAAACCTGGCGGTGAACCTAAAAAAAGAACTAGCTACCTAGCAGCACCAGTAACACTAATGCAGCGTTCAGAAAAACGATCGCTTAGTGACACTGGCAAAAGGGGGTGAAAGGGTTAACTAGGGGCAATCAGGGGGTTAAAACCATTATTGGGTAGTATATCGGGGTACCTAGCGCTATAAAAACCTGGCGGTGAACCTAAAAAACTATTAGCTACCTAGCGGCACCAGTGACACTAATGCAGCGATCAGAAAAACGATCACTTAGTGACACTGGCAAAAGGGGGTGAAAGGGTTAACTCTAGGGGCAATCAGGGGGTTAAACCTTTATTGGGGGGAGGGTAGGGGGCTACCCTGGACCTAACACTAACTGCCCTGACAGTTTTTACTGTCACAACTGACACTAAATGCAGTGATCAGTAAATAAATGATCACTGCAATCAGTGACACTGTGACTGGGAGGGGGGGGGGGAAATCGGGGGGCGATCGGGGGGGTGATCCGGGGGGGGAGATTCGTGTGCCTATGTGTACCTACATGTCAGTGTAGTGTTGGTGCACTTACTTTCTCTGTTCTCCTCGCAGTCCGGTCAAAAAGACCGCCCTGAGGAGAATTACATCACTTCCTCCCTGCCTGTGTTTACAACACACAGGCGGGGGAAGCTTCTCATTTGCCAGGAGCATTCGAGAGGGTATGGCCAGAAACCAACGGCCATCCCCTCATCCCGGATCGCTCCTGAAGCGAAACGGACTGCCGCATCCAGCGGGAGGGGGTCCGGTCGGACCCCCCACCCGCTGGAAGGCAAGCACGTACATGTACGTGCTTGTCCCTGTCGGTGCCATTGTGCTGATGTACATTGCCATGCGGCGGTCCTTAAGTGGTTAAAAAATTTAGTATTTATTAACAAGCCACAGTGACCAAATGCAAATAATAAAGGTTGACGTGCTTCAACCTATAAGGCCTTAGTCATAACCACAGATAATATATCTGTCATATATATATATATATATATATATATATATATATATATATATATATATATATATATATATATCTCTAATCATAATTACAGACATGAAACTCTTGAAATAAATAGAGGCTCTGAGGATCACAGGCTCCACCCATTAAATGTCTTAATTGACTGCAGGCAATTACCCAAAAAAAGGGGAATCAGCTACACTGCATATAAGGTGATCCATATGTATACCACTATTTCTCACACATCTTATAGTCATAATAAGTACACAGTCGTACATGCACTCCTGCACATATACATAATTAATTAATTAACCAAAGAAACGTTAAATACAAAAAATATAAAAAAACGATAATCTAGGTATGTGAAAAAAAGACACCAGAGGAGGAGGGAAAAAAAAGGAGAAAGAGAGCGAAGGCTCTGGGGAGAGGCATTCTTAATGTAAGGTTTAACCCTTGAGGTGATATCGTTTTTAATCTAAAGATCCACCATGCTTCTCTCCCTATCACCTCTTCTGGGTGAGTGAGACAACCGTTCTATTCCTCTAAAAGCCCTGATGACATTCCCTAAAGTGACGTGTTGCATTTGAAATATTTCTAGAGTTTGGATTATTAATGTCACGATAATGTTCCCCTATACGCGTTCTCAAAGGACGTGTGGTACAGCCTACATAATGGAGGCTGCATGAAATACAGGTGATCAAGTAAATTACATAATTCGTGCCACAGTTGATGTATTGCTGTATAATAAACTCTTCATCTGTAGCAACAAATGTTTTACCCTGATCACACAGGTCACAGTACCTACAGGTTTTTACATTACAAGGGTAACTGCCGGGATAGGAGAGCCAGGTGGGTTGGCATTGTTTGGATGAAAATAGACTGGGTGATAGCGCAGTCCCCAAAGTGGGCGCACGTCGGCTAGAAAAAAGGCAACCTGCTTGCAGAATCCCATTTAAGTCTTTATCTGTTTACAATATTGGCAAATTCTTTTTTATTATTCTGGCTATTTGATTATATTCTTGGGAAAATGTGGTTACAAATGTTATGGGTTTACCGGTTTTTCTGTTTCTAGAGTTGTGAGGTTGATGAGGTTTGTTCTTATTTTTATTTTTATGCTCTCTCTTGGTTTTAGGCTTATCTGACAGTAATTCCTCTCTGTCCATTATCAGAACCCTTTCCAGTCCTTGGTAAATAATAGATTTGTTATAACCTCGGTCCAATAAATGCTGGTGAATGACCTTACATGGGACAGCAGGCCGGAATTTTTTTTCCATAACTTTTGAAATAAGACAAGAAGACAAGTGTTTGGATAATAATGGCCGCGGTTGTTTATTATTGGTTTCAAAATGTTGTACATAACTCATCAAAACTCATCCAATAAACTTAAAGCTAGCCCAGTCACTACGGCTCAGGCAGCAACACAAAATCCCCAAAAGGGGCATGTAGTACATATCTCAACCAAACTCATCCAATAAACTTAAAGCTAACCTAGTCACTACGGCTCAGGTAGCACATATTTGAACACTATAATTAAAAGTCTTAATAACTTGTCCCCCTTTGCTGTTATAATTCAGTATTATTATTATTATTATTATTAAATATTTTTTATTTTTTTATTATTATTTTTATTTTATTTTTTATTTTATTTTTGCAAAGGTGACTTACCACATAACAACAACCGTGACAGAATAAATTAACATAACCATACAGAATTAAAATACAATTAAATACAAATTTATTTTATAGGGAGGGAGGGGAGAGAACACCACAGCTTTTCTTCTGAGGCGAATGAGCCCCCTCAGCGGAACCCCCTTTTTATAACCCCAAGAAAACTGGTTTAAACCAGTTCTTCCCAGGCTTTTCACATGTCATGAAGAGAGGTCACCTGTACCCCTTCTCAAAACATGTGACTAACAGCTGTTTCCCCGCTGGCCACAGGCTCTGCAGGGGAACTTGAAACTGCTGATCCAGTCGCTCTCCCATGAGGAAAAGGGGGGGCAAGAAACTGCCCTCTCCCTTTTCCTGTCATGGGACAGCAGGCCGGAATTTTTTTTCCATAACTTTTGAAATAAGACAAGAAGACAAGTGTTTGGATAATAATGGCCGCGGTTGTTTATTATTGGTTTCAAAATGTTGTACATAACTCATCAAAACTCATCCAATAAACTTAAAGCTAGCCCAGTCACTACGGCTCAGGCAGCAACACAAAATCCCCAAAAGGGCAGGAGGACCTAAGGCCAACTGCCCACAGAACCCCAACCCGCGGCCATCTCAACACAGTAACTTAAATTTACATTGAAAATATCCAAGCCAATATCAGACAGATGGATGCCATCCTGCCTGAAAAGGCCAGGGATACCCCCTTCCAGCTCAGTGTGCCTAAAGGATAGCATTCCCAATCTTGATAGCAACTTGGATACTGCCCTATTCACTCTCTTCCTGATTTTTTCAAAAGGACGTACAGAAGGATGAGAAAGCCAACTTATCCTCTGCACAATTTCTGGAAAAAAAACACTACTGAATTGGGAAATGACAACTGTATCCTAAATGATAACTGTATCTTCTGTAGATCATCCCTAATCCGAAAATTAACCACTTGCCGACCGCCGCACGCCGATGTACGTCGGCAGAATGGCACGGGCAGGCATAAGGGCTTACATGTACGTCCCTTGCCTCCCGCGGGTCGGGGGCCCGATCGGGCCCCCGCCCGGTGCCTGCGGCGGTCGGTATTCGTTCGGGAGCGATCCCGGACGAGGGGACGGCCATTCATTCATGGCCACCCCCTCGCGATCGCTCCCGGCGAATGAAATTGTCCGGTGACATCACTTCCTCTCCTGTAATGTAAACACAGGAGAGGAAGTGATGTATTCTCTCCTCCGTGTCGGTAGTTTTCGTTCCGGCACCGAGGAGAGAGCATCGGTGAGTTGCACAAGCACTACACTACACAGTAGAACATGCCAGGCACACTCACACCCCCCCTTTACCCCCCGATCACCCCCCAATTACCCCTGCCCCCCCAGTCACAGTGACACCAATTGCTTTTTTTTTTTTTTTTTTTGCATTGGTGTCATTTGTGACTGTAATAACTGTTAGGGCAGTTAGGGTTAGCCCCCTTTAGTTCTAATGTGCCCCCCTAACCCCCCCAATAAAGGTTTAACCCCGTGATCACCCCCCATCGCCAGTGTCACTAAGGCAGGGTTCACACTGCAGCGGTTTATGAGAACGAATGTGATTCGCACCGCACTGCAGTGCAAAACACATCCGATCTCTGTGCGATTCGAGTTCAGCCATTCGCCGCACCCGCCACACCCGCCGCACCCGCCGCAAATTCGCACGGGACCCTTTTTTTGGCCCGCAGCAGAATCGGATCGCATGGGTGTTCACACCATGCGATCCGAGTTTGCAGATCGCACTGCGATATGCGAACTGATCTGGGGGTGTCAGTAACATTTCACTGACACTCCCAGCAGTTCGCATAGGGCAGTGTGAACTGCCGCCGGGAGGCATGCGATGCGGGAACCCGCCGCGGATTCGTGGCGTTTCCGCATCGCTCCAGTGTGAACCCAGCCTAATAAGCGATCATTTTTCTGATCGCCGTATTAGTGTCACAGGTGACGCTAGTTAGGCAGGTAGGTATTTAGGTTCGCCGCAGCTTTTTATAGCGCCAGGGACCCCCATATACTACCGCATAAAGCCCCCTGATTGCCCCCTAGTTAACCCTTTCACCAGTGATCACCATATAACTGTTACAGGTGACGCTGGTTGGTTAGTTATTTTTTTATAGTTTCAGGGCACCCGCCATTTATTACCTAATAAAGGTTTAACCCCCTGATCACCCGGCGGGTGTCATTTGTGACTGTAATAACTGTTAGGGCAGTTAGGGTTAGCCCCCTTTAGTTCTAAGGTACCCCCCTAACCCCCCCAATAAAGGTTTAACCCCGTGATCACCCCCCGTCGCCAGTGTCACTAAGGCTGGGTTCACATTGCAGCGGTTTATGAGAACGGATGTGATTCGCACCGCACTGCAGTGCAAATCACATCCGATCTCTGTGCGATTCGAGTTCAGCCATACAGATAGTATGGCTGAATTCGTGTCGCACCCGCCGCACCCGCCGCAAACTCGCACAGGACCCTTTTTTTGGTCCGCAGCAGAATCGGATCGCATGGGTGTTCACACCATGCGATCCGAGTTTGCAGATCGCACTGCGATATGCGAACTGATCTGGGGGTGTCATTAACATTTCACTGACACTCCCAGCAGTTCGCATAGGGCAGTGTGAACTGCCGCCGGGAGGCATGCGATGCGGGAACCCGCCGCGCATTCGTGGCGTTCCCGCATCGCTCCAGTGTGAACCCAGCCTAATAAGCGATCGTTTTTCTGATCGCTGTATTAGTGTCACAGGTGACGCTAGTTAGGCAGGTAGGTATTTAGGTTCGCCGCAGCTTTTTATAGCGCCAGGGACCCCCATATACTACCGCATAAAGCCCCCTGATTGCCCCCTAGTTAACCCTTTCACCAGTGATCACCATATAACTGTTACAGGTGACGCTGATTGGTTAGTTATTTTTTTTATAGTTTCAGGGCACCCGCCATTTATTACCTAGTCTCACTTGTGTACCCCTAAATTTAGGGGTGTCTACTTTCCAAAATGGGGTCATTTGGGGGGGGTTTGTGCCATCTTGGCATTTTATGGCCTTCAAAACTGTAACGCCCTTAGAAAGCCTGAAGGCGGTGCTTGGTTTTCGGGGCCCCGTACGCGGCTAGGCTCCCAAAAAGTCCCACATATGTGGTATCCCCGTACTCAGGAGAAGCAGCAGAATTTATTTTGGGGTGTCATTTCACATATGCCCATGGCATGCGTGAGCAATATATCATTTAGTGACAACTTTGTGAAAAAAAAAAAAAAAGTTTGTAATTTTCCCGCAACTTGTGGCAAAATATAAAATATTCCATGGACTCAACATGCCTCTCAGCAAATAGCTTGGGGTGTCTACTTTCTAAAATGGGGTCATTTGTGGGGGTTTTGTGCCATCTTGGCATTTTATGGCCTTCAAAACTGTAATAGGTAGTGAGGAGTGAAGTCAAATATTTACGCCCTTAGAAAACCTGAAGGCGGTTCTTGGCTTTCGGGGCCCCGTACGCGGCTAGGCTCCCAAAAAGTCCCACATATGTGGTATCCCCGTACTCAGGAGAAGCAGCAGAATTTATTTTGGGGTGTCATTTCACATATGCCCATAGCATGTGTGAGCAATATATCATTTAGTGACAACTTTGTGAAAAAAAAATAAAAAAAAATTAAAGTTTGTAATTTTCCCGCAACTTGTGGCAAAATATAAAATATTCCATGGACTCAAAATGCCTCTCAGCAAATAGCTTGGGGTGTCTACTTTCTAAAATGGGGTCATTTGTGGGGGTTTTGTGCCATCTTGGCATTTTATGGCCTTCAAAACTGTAATAGGTAGTGAGGCGTGAAATCAAAAATTTACGCCCTTAGAAAGCCTGAAGGCGGTGCTTGGTTTTCGGGGCCCCGTACGCGGCTAGGCTCCCAAAAAGTCCCACATATGTGGTATCCCCATACTCAGGAGAAGCAGCAGAATTTATTTTGGGGTGTCATTTCACATATGCCCATAGCATGTGTGAGCAATATATCATTTAGTGACAACTTTGTGTAAAAAAAAAAAAAAAAAAAATATTCAATGGGCTCAACATGCCACTTATCAATTTCCTCAGGGTGTCTACTTTCCAAAATGGGGTCATTTGGGGGAGTTTTGTACTGCCCTGCCATTTTAGCACCTCAAGAAATGAGATAGGCAGTCGTAAACTAAAAGCTGCGTAAATTCCAGAAAACGTACCTTAGTTTGTAGATGTGACAACTTTTGCGCAAACCAATAAATATACAATTATTGACTTTTTTTTTACCAAAGACATGTGGCTGAATACATTTTGGCCTAAATGTATGACTAAAATTGAGTTTATTGGATTTTTCTAATAACAAAAAGTAGAAAATATCATTTTTTTTCAAAATTTGCGGTCTTTTTACGTTTATATCGCAAAAAATAAAAATCGCAGAGGCAATCAAATACCATCAAAAGAAAGCTCTATTTGTGGGAAGAAAAGGACGCAAATTTTGTTTGGGTACAACATTGCATGACCGCCCAATTACCAGTTAAAGCAGCGCAGTGCCAAATTGTAAAAAGACCTCTGGTCATTTACCAGCAAAATGGTCCGGTCTGAAGGTGGTTAAGGTCCAAAGTTTTATGGTAACCAATATCATTACCACTTATATGAATAATTAAGATATCCAGAGAGGGAAAATGAAGAAGAAGCTGTGAAATAAAAGAAATTAGGTCTGACCATAACATTCCCCTCTTTCCACACCAAAAAATCTTAAATTTAGAAGCATCCAATCCTAACCAAAAATCTTAAATTTAGAAGCATCCAATCCTAAATTGCTAGTATAAACTCGTTGCTGAGCTCTCAAATTCGCCCAATAGATGAAGGAGTGTCCAATCATCCATACAATGCGAGTGTTACCTGAAATAAATCATAGTATTGCGTTAGTACGAATATAAAGCAAATACCTATCCGACTTCCATCTATCAAACTGTTTAATAGATCTAACATCAAAACCCAATCTAGTGGCCTCTGTTGCTGCTCCAATCCGAAAAGAATGCATCGATAAATGTTCCTGATCTAAATTTAAGGCCTTCAAACATCTCCTGAAAACACTTAATAACTGGTATTTAGTAGGGGGTAACCCTGATTCATGAATGAAAAACTTAGAAAACCCCCAAAGGCCTAATTGATGAATATTGACGTATTAGAGCCACCGGGCAAATGCTAGTACTCATACACATATCTAATGTTAACCAATTACCTTTACCTACCTGATCCGTTTTGGATCTGCTAATTAAATTTTTTTATGAACTTTCAAAAATAACAACTTCAGACATGTGTATTTGAACCAGCTCAGATACCCTAAGCGCTGCAAAAAAACATAACTGAAAAAACCGCCCAAAAAAGAACCGATTCAAAATGAGAATTTTTTTTTTTTTTTTATCCATCACGGAGCAAAGCTCACCCAGTACTAGAGGAGTGATGGGCTTCCTTGAATCAGGCCTAAAATTAATCCTTTTGTAAACTTTTAAAGCTTGTTTTATAGAAAAATACTGCATGCAAGATGGCATGTTATTTAATTTCAAGAAAAAATAAATTCCCGACAGGGTTTTATGTATGTACGACCAAGAAATAATTCTGCTCAAACAAAGAACCAACAAACTTCAATAACAGCAATTCAGACATGGAACCCAACGGTTCACCTAATATGTTTAAAAATTCTTGATACATAAACCAAGCAGATTGATAACCTGCCCAAGTAGAAGGTGCCAAAGAATTGATAATGTTCAAAATAAGGAAAATAAAAATAAAAATTGTATCTGTCGTGAAGCAAAGCAGAACCAAGAAACTTTAATAAACAGTAACAAACTTAAAGCTAGCCCAGCCACCACGGCTCAGGCAGCAACAACAAATAAACTTAAAGCTAGCCCAACCACCACAGTTCAGGCAGCAACAACAACTCAGACAAGGAACCCAACGGTTCACCTATCATATTCAAAATTATTATTATTATTATTATTATTTTTTATATACAGAAACCAGGCAGAATTGATAATATAAATAGAAATAGGCCTTAAACCAGGTCCCATAAATTGATTGGACAGGAGTGTCCCACACGATCCGCCTCCAGAAGTAGCTTGAAAAAAAAACGCTCCACCTGTGAGCGAGACAACTCATCTGCCAAATCATTGTCCTTACCTGGTACATGTAAAGCCTTTAACCAATATGTTCAAACGTAAGCATTTAAAAATCAGGTATCTTATAAGGACAATGACTGGCGGAGACTTGGATGTTAGACAATTAATAGCGTACATTACTCCTTTATTATCTGTACGTATCAAAATTATTTTATTTTGGAAGAAAGAACAAAGCTCAAATGCAACAATGATAGGAAATAATTCCAATAAGACTATGTTTTTAATGTAACACTTTACTAATCAAAAAACATGCCAACGTTCAGCGCACCAATGCTTCTGCCAAATTGCGGCAAAAAGCCATGTGACCCTGCTTCATCAGTGAAGAGAAGGAAATCCGAATCTAGAATGAAATCCCCCTGCCATAAGGCCCTACCATTGTTAAATGTGAAAGAAATTGCAACCAAACCAGCAAATACTCCTTCACATCACTGCTTTTTTTTTTATTTTATTTTTTTATTATTAACTTGAACAATAAAGAGGCTATTTTCTCAATTTTTTCTTCTGATAACCTAAACTCCATTAACCAGTATGAATAATGATATCTAGAAATTCCAGACAAGTTGAAGGCCAAATAGTCCTCTACTGAGCCAATGGGATACCAAAATGGTCGCAAACCTCAAAAATTTTCTGTAATAAATTAATACAAAGGAAAGAATCGGGAGGGCCTAAAAACAAAATCATCTAGATAATGAATTAAAAATTGTGAACCGGAAATGGCAAAAACTACCCACTCTAAAATGAAGAGAAAGACTCAAAATAAAAGCAAGACAAGGAACAACCCATAGGTAAACATTTATCAAAATAAAAATCATCAGTAAAGAAAAAACCCAAGGGAATTAAAAGATAAAGGATTAATGGGAAGTAAGCGAAAAGCTGACTTGACATCCGCCTTTGCTAAAATAGCTCCCTTCCCCAACATTCTTTACTTTACTAGAGCACCTCCAAAAGAAGCATATGAAACTGATGACATACTCTCATCAATTTGGTCATTAAGGGAATTGCCTTTGGGAAAAGATAAGTGATGAATTAATCTAAAATAATTATTTTCCTTTTTTTTTTTTTTTTTTTTTTTTTTTTTTTTTTGGAACTACACCTAAAGTAGAAATCCTGAAATTTGAAAACTGAGGGAAAGAAAAGGGGAATTTGAAAACGGAGGGAAAGAAAAGTTGCCACCCTTCCTTCTGAAATTTCAAAATTAACCTTATCTAAAACTACTTGAAGAAATTCAGATACTGACTTGAATTATTAACTATGGTACAACCCTGACCTTGAAATATAGGCAATAAAAAACCATCCCTAAAACCTACAATGAGAAGATGGGCCTTCAACTTGTCTGGAAACACCTGAAGCCATGGGAGCATGTTTGCTAATATCACTGGTGTGTGTGCTGTTTGAAAAATCTCCAGATTACAAATTTGTTGCTGGTTTTTTTTTTTTTTTTTTTTTTTTTTTTTTTACTTCAGATGAAATCAAAATTAAACCATGCCACTTAATGTCTAAGTGTTGAAATAAACCCGTACTTTTTTTAGGTGATATTTCACATAAAACACCCGCAAAAATACAAAACGCCTGTAACCAGTTATTAAAAAAAAAATAAATACATTTTTGATACAGGTCTACGTCTGTCGTCATCCTCTTATTTTTTTTTTTTTTTTTTTTAATAATAAAATCTTTAGCGGAAGGAAAAATGAAAGAATATCTAAAAAATTCCCCCCGCCAAATTTTTCCTTAACAACCTGACACAAATGAAATCCCAACGGAAAAATATCACAGGGCATGGACTCCTTTAACCACTTTCAGACCGGACCATTTTGCTGGTAAATGACCAGAGGTCTTTTTACACTTTGGCACTGCGCTGCTTTAACTGGTAATTGCGCGGTCATGCAATGTTGTACCCAAACAAAATTTGCGTCCTTTTCTTCCCACAAATAGAGCTTTCTTTTGATGGTATTTGATTGCCTCTGCGATTTTTATTTTTTGCGATATAAACGTAAAAAGACCGCAAATTTTGAAAAAAAATGATATTTTCTACTTTTTGTTATTAGAAAAATCCAATAAACTCAATTTTAGTCATACATTTAGGACAAAATGTATTCAGCCACATGTCTTTGGTAAAAAAAAAGTCAATAATTGTATATTTATTGGTTTGCGCAAAAGTTGTCACATCTACAAACTAAGGTACGTTTTCTGGAATTTACGCAGCTTTTAGTTTACGACTGCCTATCTCATTTCTTGAGGTGCTAAAATGACAGGGCAGTACAAAACCCCCCCAAATGACCCCATTTTGGAAAGTAGACCCCCTAAGGAAATTGATAAGAGGCATGTTGAGCCCATTGAATATTTTATTTTTTTGCCTCAAGCGATTGAATAATGACAAAAAAAAAATTTTTTTTTTTTTTTTACACAAAGTTGTCACTAAATGATATATTGCTCACACATGCTATGGGCGTATGTGAAATGACACCCCAAAATAAATTCTGCTGCTTCTCCTGAGTACGGGGATACCACATATGTGGGACTTTTTGGGAGCCTAGCCGCGTACAGGGCCCCGAAAACCAAGCACCGCCTTCAGGCTTTCTAAGGGCGTCAATTTTTGATTTCACGCCTCACTACCTATTACAGTTTTGAAGGCCATAAAATGCCAAGATGGCACAAAACCCCCACAAATGACCCCATTTTAGAAAGTAGACACCCCAAGCTATTTGCTGAGAGGCATGTTGAGTCCATGGAATATTTTATATTTTGCCACAAGTTGCGGGAAAATTACAAACTTTTTTTTTTTTTTTTTTTTTTTCACAAAGTTGTCACTAAATGATATATTGCTCATGCATGCCATGGGCATATGTGAAATGACACCCCAAAATAAATTCTGCTGCTTCTCCTGAGTACGGGGATACCACATATGTGGGACTTTTTGGGAGCCTAGCCGCGTACGGGGCCCCGAAAACCAAGCACCGCCTTCAGGCTTTCTAAGGGCGTAATTTTTTGAGTTCACTTCTCACTACCTATTACAGTTTTGAAGGCCATAAAATGCCAAGATGGCACAAAACCCCCACAAATGACCCCATTTTAGAAAGTAGACACCCCAAGCTATTTGCTGAGAGGCATGTTGAGTCCATGGAATATTTTATATTTTGCCACAAGTTGCGGGAAAATTACAAACTTTTTTTTTTTTTCACAAAGTTGTCACTAAATGATATATTGCTCACGCATGCCATGGGCATATGTGAAATGACACCCCAAAATAAATTCTGCTGCTTCTCCTGAGTACGGGGATACCACATATGTGGGACTTTTTGGGAGCCTAGCCGCGTACGGGGCCCCAAAAACCAAGCACCGCCTTCAGGCTTTCTAAGGGCGTTACAGTTTTGAAGGCCATAAAATGCCAAGATGGCACAAACCCCCCCCCCCCAAATGACCCCATTTTAGAAAGTAGACACCCCTAAATTTAGGGGTACACTAGTGAGACTAGGTAATAAATGGCGGGTGCCCTGAAACTATAAAAAAATAACTAACCAACCAGCGTCACCTGTAACAGTTATATGGTGATCACTGGTGAAAGGGTTAACTAGGGGGCAATCAGGGGGCTTTATGCGGTAGTATATGGGGGTCCCTGGCGCTATAAAAAGCTGCGGCGAACCTAAATACCTACCTGCCTAACTAGCGTCACCTGTGACACTAATACAGCGATCAGAAAAACGATCGCTTATTAGGCTGGGTTCACACTGGAGCGATGCGGGAACGCCACGAATGCGCGGCGGGTTCCCGCATCGCATGCCTCCCGGCGGCAGTTCACACTGCCCTATGCGAACTGCTGGGAGTGTCAGTGAAATGTTAATGACACCCCCAGATCAGTTCGCATATCGCAGTGCGATCTGCAAACTTGGATCGCATGGTGTGAACACCCATGCGATCCGATTCTGCTGCGGACCAAAAAAAGGGTCCCGTGCGAGTTTGCGGCGGGTGCGACACGAATTCAGCCATACTATCTGTATAGCTGAACTCGAATCGCACAGAGATCGGATGTGATTTGCACTGCAGTGCGGTGCGAATCACATCCGTTCTCATAAACCGCTGCAATGTGAACCCAGCCTTAGTGACACTGGCGACGGGGGGTGATCACGGGGTTAAACCTTTATTGGGGGGGTTAGGGGGGTACCTTAGAACTAAAGGGGGCTAACCCTAACTGCCCTAACAGTTATTAGTCACAAATGACACCTGCCGGGTGATCAGGGGGTTAAACCTTTATTAGGTAATAAATGGCGGGTGCCCTGAAACTATAAAAAAATAACTAACCAACCAGCGTCACCTGTAACAGTTATATGGTGATCACTGGTGAAAGGGTTAACTAGGGGGCAATCAGGGGGCTTTATGCGGTAGTATATGGGGGTCCCTAGCGCTATAAAAAGCTGCGGCGAACCTAAATACCTACCTGCCTAACTAGCGTCACCTGTGACACTAATACGGCGATCAGAAAAATGATCGCTTATTAGGCTGGGTTCACACTGGAGCGATGCGGAAACGCCGCGAATCCGCGGCGGGTTCCCGCATCGCATGCCTCCCGGCGGCAGTTCACACTGCCCTATGCGAACTGCTGGGAGTGTCAGTGAAATGTTACTGACACCCCCAGATCAGTTCGCATATCGCAGTGCGATCTGCAAACTCGGATCGCATGGTGTGAACACCCATGCGATCCGATTCTGCTGCGGGCCAAAAAAAGGGTCCCGTGCGAATTTGCGGCGGGTGCGGCGGGTGTGGCGGGTGCGGCGGGTGCGGCGAATGGCTGAACTCGAATCGCACAGAGATCGGATGTGATTTGCACTGCAGTGCGGTGCGAATCACATTCGTTCTCATAAACCGCTGCAATGTGAACCCAGCCTTAGTGACACTGGCGACGGGGGGTGATCACGGGGTTAAACCTTTATTGGGGGGGTTAGGGGGGTACATTAGAACTAAAGGGGGCTAACCCTAACTGCCCTAACAGTTATTACAGTCACAAATGACACCAATGCAAAAAAAAAAAAAAAAAAAAAAAAAATGACATTGGTGTCACTGTGACTGGGGGGCAGGGGTAATTGGGGGGGTGATCGGGGGGTAAAGGGGGGGTGTGAGTGTGCCTGGCATGTTCTACTGTGTGTGGGATGTGTTGGTGCAACTCACTGATCCGCTCTCCTCCGTGTCGGAACGAAAAATACCGACACGGAGGAGAGAATACATCACTTCCTCTCCTGTGTTTACATTACAGGAGAGGAAGTGATGTCACCGGGGATTTCCATTCGTCGGGAGCGATCGCGAGGGGGTGGCCATGAATGAATGGCCGTCCCCTCGTCCGGGATCGCTCCCGAACGAAAACCGACCGCCGCAGGCACCGGGCGGGGGCCCGATCGGGCCCCCGACCCGCGGGAGGCAAAGGACGTACATATATGTGCTTATGCCTGCCCGTGCCATTCTGATGACGTACATCGGCGTGAGGCGGTCGGCAAGTGGTTAAACAAATTTCCAGCAAGTTTTGTGATTTAGCATTACTATAATACACATTGATATTCTGTTCTAAATGAATTGGCAAAGCTGGAGTGCCATTAGCAGAGACGCCACTAGGTGGCGACCAAACTTCCATAGCTGAAAACGTCAGAGGCTAAAACATTACTTATAGCTGGCTGACAAAACGATTTCTGAATAGCTAATTCTTTAGACACTTTAGATAATAGTACCATTTAATAATTCATTAACAGAAGGTTCATACATACCTGCACTCCCTTGATGTAAAGCAGGCCCACTATCAAGCCCTGCTTCAGTGAAAGGCAGCATGGTCGGTTGCCTAGGTGATACCTGACGCTGTGGAGGGGGAGCCCACTCTCTCAGAGAGGTTGCTCCGCCTTCCGTACCACTTCTGGCCCCAACCACCGCTTCAGAAGTGGATGCTCTTCCGCTCAGCTGGCCGCTCTGCCTGCCCGCTCCAAGCCTTCCCCCGCCCACCTGCCCTCTGGTACGGTCCTGAGAAGGACCAGCTTTTCTGAATAGCAGGGCGCGGAGGGTAGGCGAATAGCTCCGGCGGGGGTTGCGCTTCTTTTTCGCCGCCCCATCCGACCGAACCAGGGGCGGCGCTTCCTTGCTGACGCGCTGGCTCCTCCTCCACATCTTCGGGATCTGCTTCTTCCTGACGCAGCGACGGCTCCCGGGCTTCCACCGCTGACCACTCTCCTCTTCTTTCCTCCGGACCAGGATGGCTGACAGGCGGTGTAGCTCCCACCGGAGCCTCTTGACACGACGGGCGGGTAGGTCTAGGCATTGGCGAATCCAGGCTTCCCTCCTCTCTCATCTTCCTGCCTCGGAAGAGACTTTTTGTTCAGGGCAGAACCCAGAGAGAACACCACAGCTTTTCTTCTGAGGCGAATGAGCCCCCTCAGCGGAACCCCCTTTTTATAACCCCAAGAAAACTGGTTTAAACCAGTTCTTCCCAGGCTTTTCACATGTCATGAAGAGAGGTCACCTGTACCCCTTCTCAAAACATGTGACTAACAGCTGTTTCCCCGCTGGCCACAGGCTCTGCGGGGGAACTTGAAACTGCTGATCCAGTCGCTCTCCCATGAGGAAAAGGGGGGGCAAGAAACTGCCCTCTCCCTTTTCCTGTCATTCTAGTTCAAAGGCTGAATTTGTTGAACAGTTACATTTAGTTCGGATTAACTCCCCATAAGGGATGGCATTGATGGTGTGGGATGGATGGCAACTGGCTGCAAAAAGTGTAGTGTTACCAGAGCATGGTTTCCTATAGGTACATGTTGCAACATCAGCTGTAGTTGAATCACCCTTTGTGATGTCTAGAAAGTTGATACTGGAAACATCATGCTCAATTGAAAAATGTAGATTTAACTGATTATCATTCAAGAATTTCCAAAATTCGTGTAATCCCACACCATCACGAGGTCATCGATATAGCGACCATACCAAACAATCTGCATAGCAAAAGTGTTGCTGGGAGAAAACAAAACATGTTCCTCCCACCAACCCATGTAAAGATTCGCCATGGACGGTGAGAATCTAGCACCCATCGATGCCCCACAGCACTGGACATAATATACGCCATCAAATAAAAAATAATTATGCTTTAATAAAATCTCAACGCTTAACAGAATGAACTCCTGTAGCTCCTAAGAGTAGGAACTATAGCATTGAAGAGAATATTGGATGGCCTGCAATCCAGCGCTGTGGGGGATCGACGAATAAAGTGCCCTCCCGTCCAGTGTAGCCCACATATAGCTGGATAGCCATTTGACAGATGTAAAGATTAGGTGGGGTGTAGGTTGCGCTATGGAGCCCTAAACTTGAATTCTAACAAATATGTAGTGCGAAGTCAGGTAAGAGCAGCCTCTATTTATTTCCACCCAAAGGGATGGAAAAATGCTGAAGGGAAAAAAGAGGAATAGATCTAGCGCTATACCAATTACTACTACAGACCTCTAGATGAGGGCTTAATTACATATAATCCACAATGTGCTTGCAATTGGATGTGGATGGTAGGGTGCAACCATCAAAATAAAAAATATTCAACCATATACTCTATGCCGTTTACTATTGAAAACCTGTGGGTGAAGGCTCTAATTGCATAAAATTCTCAGCGTGCTGGCTAATTAAACAAAAATGGTGAAATAAAAACATAATATATGAGATGCTTATCCATATACCATAAACAGCTATGACAATATGCTGTTATTAATAAAGTGCAAGTGCCAATAGATCTACATGTGCCAATATTTGTGTCATAAAAAGGAGGAGGGAATATGAATTGTATAAATATGAAAATAAATAAACTAGACGTGATATCAGTGAACTATCAATAAGTGTAGTGATAGTGATTGATCAATATTAGTGCTTCAGAAATTCCATGCAAAACATATTCAAAGTGAATACCACAGTAAATAGCTCAATATAATAACTAGCACAATATAATAATTAGCGCAATATAATAAATAGCACAATATAAATGAAAAATAAATAATATAGATAAAATTAAAAATAAGAATAGAACATGTGCTATAAATATTAAAATATTAAAAAATGTGCAAAGTTGCAAGTGAACCGTGTACGGTTGGAATTGTGAAAAAAGTCTCTAATAGGTGACGGAATCTTCCGTAAGTGAAGGGGGGAGGTGATGGTTTCCAGTTGTGTTCCTCGTGTTCAGTGGCTACTTATATATTATTATGCTCTCACCGGAAAAAGGACCCCATCCGGGGTGGATCAGCTTTCACAATATCAGCTATTGTGTCGCTCTCTGGCTTCCTTCAGATGTGATACTGGGGATCCCTCCCTTTTTCGGTGAGTGCGGTGTGCCACGTTATATATGGTAAGCCAGAGAGCGTCACAATAGCTGATATTGTGAAGGCTGATCCACCCCGGATGGGGTCCTTTTTCCGGTGAGAGCATAATAATATATAAGTAGCCACTGAACACGAGGAACACAACTGGAAACCATCACCTCCCCCCTTCACTTACGGAAGATTCCGTCACCTATTAGAGACTTTTTTCACAATTCCAACCGTACACGGTTCACTTGCAACTTTGCACATTTTTTTATATTTTAATATTTATAGCACATGTTCTATGCTTATTTTTAATTTTATCTATATTATTTATTTTTCATTTATATTGTGCTATTTATTATATTGCGCTAATTATTATATTGTGCTAGTTATTATATTGAGCTATTTACTGTGGTATTCACTTTGAATATGTTTTGCATGGAATTTCTGAAGCACTAATATTGATCAATCACTATCACTACACTTATTGATAGTTCACTGATATCACGTCTAGTTTATTTATTTTCATATTTATACAATTCATATTCCCTCCTCCTTTTTATGACACAAATATTGGCACATGTAGATCTATTGGCACTTGCACTTTATTAATAACAGCATATTGTCATAGCTGTTTATGGTATATGGATAAGCATCTCATATATTATGTTTTTATTTCACCATTTTTGTTTAATTAGCCAGCACGCTGAGAATTTTATGCAATTAGAGCCTTCACCCACAGGTTTTCAATAGTAAACGGCATAGAGTATATGGTTGAATATTTTTTATTTTGATGATTGCACCCTACCATCCACATCCAATTGCAAGCACATTGTGGATTATATGTAATTAAGCCCTCATCTAGAGGTCTGTAGTAGTAATTGGTATAGCGCCAGATCTATTCCTCTTTTTTCCCTTCAGCATTTGACAGATGTAATATGGGATAGGACTGTGCTCGTATCTCTGATGTAGCCGGGCAGTCTCTGTACCAAAGGCTGTAGGTGCCGGTGTCTTATCATATAAGGTCCTCCATCCGATAGTGTCCGCTGCGTACTGCGCATGCGCAGTACTCAGCAAAACTGATTCCGAAAATTGCCGAGGATGAACGGCGCCTGCGCCGCGAGTCCAGGTTCTATCCCCACTATCCAAGTGGACAGAGTAGGAATATAAAAAAACCGAGCGCAGCAAGGCCGAGCCCGAAGCGTGGCGAGCGAAGCTCGCCCACGAGGGGCCCTCTAATATTCACAACCCTATGTCCGCTTGAATGGTGGGGCTACCACCTCCACTCACGGTGCAGGCGCCGTTCATCTTCGGAGATTTTCCAAAGCATGCGCAGTACGGAGCGGACACTATATGATGGCCGGACACTATATGGCACAACACCGGTCTACCCATTCTCCCAAACATTCCAATAAGGAGCCAATTCCAGACACAATTGGTCTTCCCTGTATGGGACGATCAAGTTTGTGAATTTTAGGGAGCTAAAGGAAGACCGGCACCACAGGTTTATCCACATAGAGATAATCAGCCGTTTTGGATGACAGAACTCCCATACTGAAGCCCAACTGTAAATGTTTTAAAAGGATGATTGAAAAACAGTAGTGGGATTATTAGACAGGGGTCAATATGTATCACTGTCACTGAGCTGTCTGATGGCTTCAGATCTATATTGTTCTCTGGTCATCACCACCACTGCTCCTCCCTTATCTGCTTCCTTTATCACTAACCCTTTATTGTCTTTTAATTGCTGTAAAGCCTTTCTCTTGCTTTGAAATGTTATGCCGCGTACACACGAGCGGACTTTTCAACATCCAAAGTCCGAAGGACTGAGTCCGGCAGACTATGCGATTGTGTGTGGGCTGCAACGGACTTTTGACTCGCCAAAGTCCGAAGGACTTTAGAATATGGAACATGCTTCAAATTTTTCTGAAGGAACTCCGCCGGACCCGGTCCCCTTCGAAAAATCCGCTCGTGTGTATGCTACTCCGACGGACTAAAACCGACGCTAGGGCAGCTATTGGCTACTGGCTATGAACTTCCTTATTCGAGCCGAGTCGTACGTCATCACGTTCGAATCCGTCGGAGTTTAGTGTGATCGTGTGTGGCCAAGTCCGCTCAGCCGAAAAGTCTGTCAGAACTCCGTCGGAATTCCAGCAGAACTCAGACGGAACTCCTTCGGAAGTCTGTCGGACATAAGTCCTCTCGTGTGTACGTGGCTTTACACTTTCTAGATGTTGAGCTACATTGTTTCAATTCCCCCTCTATTACAGCCTGAAAAGTGTTTATAGTAGAGTTTCTCGCATTTACAGGGTAGAAAAACTTATCCCCATATTGTGATGTACTGCATGAAACTCCATAGGAGCTCACATGCGATTCTGAATACAGCCGTTCTAAAGTTAATGATGCAGATAAATCCTAAAACATAAAAGAAGAAACATGCAGACAAACATCTAGTTCTGCAATTGATTGGTTTTGGTCAGATTCACTCAAAATCTCTGATGTCAGTGGGTCATCCACCTGCTCATCCGTTCCCTGTTGAAAATGTTTCCGCAATAGAAGGTTTTCTGGACCGAGGTTATAACGAATATATTATTTACCAAGGACTGGAAAGGGTTCTGATAATGGACAGAGATGAATTACTGTCAGATAAGCCTAAAACCAAGAGAGAGCATAAAAATAAGAACAAACCTCATCAACCTCACAACTCTAGAAAGAGAAAAATTGATCAACCCATTACATTTGTAACCACATTTTCCCAAGAATATAATCAGTCAGAATAATAAAAAAGAATTTGCCAATATTGTATACAGTGTAAAGTTTGGGGATACTAGCTCCGCGGGACCAAGTGCATAAACCGGTATAAGGTGAAACCAAAATACTTTTATTTATAATTAAATCAAAAAATAAAGCTTTTCTTCAGCATACAAAAACGTAAATTAAAGTCCACTTATCTTCAGCACAAATAATAAGAAAAGAAAGCACCTACAGTTCCGTAGTCAGGTCTTCACCCAAAAGTCCTTACAGAGATCTTTTTGAGCCTCCAAAGCAGCAAAACAGCAAAACAGCCAGACAGCCAGACAGCCAGACAGCCAGACAGCCAGACAGCCAGACAGCCAGACAGCCAGACAGCCAGACAGCCAGACAGCTCCTCAGACAGGTGTTCATCTCCTACTCCTCCTCACCACCACCTCTCTACTACTTCCTGTCTTATAGGCTGTCTTCTTGGAGGCCGTTAACCCCCTGTGGGCCGAATCCCTGTGGTCAGGGAGGGAGGCTCTTTCCCACCCAAATGTCACTTCAGAGCCTCCCAAATTCCGGGTCCCAACTATCTCTCTTAATATAGAGAGGACCGCGAGTCAGTCTTCTCCCAAAACTATCCCCGGAATTTGTCACCCATTTTTGGGTGACCCCCTGAGGCCTACCAGGATTCCCTTAAAGGGACCACGTCCCGAATATAGGTGCTACATAGCACCCGTCCAGGACCCAACCTTGGCATCCTGTACAACAGATAAAGACTTAAATGGGATTCTGCAAGCAGGTTGCCTCTTTTCTAGCCGATGTGCTCCCACTTTGGGGACTGCACTATCACCCAGTCTATTTTCATCCAAACAATGCCAACCAACCTGGCTCTCCTATCCCGGCAGTTACCCTTGTAATGTAAAAACCTGTAGGTACTGTGCCCTGTGTAATCAGGGTATATCATTTGTTGCCACAGCTGCAGATGAAAAGTTTATTATACAGCAATACATCAACTGTGGCACGAATTATGTAATTTACTTGATCACCTGTATTTCATGCAGCCTCCAATATGTAGGTTGTACCACACGTTCTTTGAGAACCCGTATAGGGGAACATTATTGTGACATTAATAATGCAACACGTCACTTTAGGGAATGTCATCAGGGCGATCTCTCTTCTTTCCGTTTTAGAGGAATAGAACGGTTGCCTCAGGCTACTGGGAGAGAAGCATGGTGGATCTTTAGATTAAAAACTAGATCGCCTCAGGGGTTAAACCTTACATTAAGAATGCCTCTCCCTAGAGCCTTCTTCCTCTTTCTCCTTTTTTCCTCCTCTGGTGTCTTTTTTCACATACCTAGATTATTGGTTTTTTATATTTTTTGTATTTAACATTTTTTTGGTGTGTTTTAATTATGTATATGTGCATGAGTGCATGCACAACTGTGTGCATTCATATACTTATTATCACTATAAGGTGTGTGAGAAATAGAGGCATACATATGGATCACCTTATATGCAGTATAGCCGATTCCTCCTTTTTTTGGGTAATTGCCTGCAGTCAATTAAGACAATTAATGGGTGGAGTCTGTGATCCTTAGAGCCACTATTTATTACAAGAGATTCATGTCTGTAATGTGGTTATGACTAAGGCCTTATAGGCTGAAATGCGTCAACCTTTCTTATTTGCGTTTGGTCAATGTGGCTTATTAATACTAAATTTTTTAAGAGCAATCACCAGAGTGCGGATCATCTTTTCCTTATATCAATTGAATGTCTTGAAATAGACAGAGCTCACTGAGTCCTCACCCAAAAAAATAGATGCCCCCCACGCAATATAATCACAAAGTTCCATTATTATCAAACAAAAGAACAACTTTTGGCTGCAGCTTGGGATAAAAATGCTTTAACCTTTCAGGGTCACAACTATCAGCTTTTTGCTGACCTTTCTCAATTAACCATATCTAAATGGTGTGCAATGAAACCTCAGTTAGTAGAGCTGCAATGCCATAGCATCACTTGCCAATGGGGTTTCCCGTTCTCCATATTCGGGCTCTAAATGCATCTGCAGATCTTTGGAAGAACTTCAGCAGACCCTACATGACCTTCACCTGACAGAAGCTGCACCACCAATGCTTCATGTAGAAGATCAGCCTCTTTCTCTTCTCCACACAACTCTTCCCAATCTTTGTAGAAAAAAAAAAACAGCATTCACATAAGAGAGGTCGATTCGGTTCCCCTCCTCTAGATCAGGAGGACTCCATAGACTGATAGTGAACTATTCCTTTGATTATTCCTCCAATCTCTTACTTTGAGAGAAGTATCTGAAAGACTATTACATTGCCTAATATGGCACTTTTCTGAAATATTATCCTATGTTTTGCATTGTATAATTAAATGGCTTCCAATTAGTGGTCTTTTCTGAGCCCTTGCTAGATCCCTTATTGCCCTCATAACTGTTACGTTTCCAAAGGCTCAATTGGCTTTACACACCTTTAGTGGGACCGTTAACTACTATTCAAATGCTGTTTCATAGCACACTATATCCTGATACTCAGATTGATATAAGAATATCTAACTCCCCACCCTTCCCAGCCCCACAGACCTCCCTAACTTTATGTTATCTTTATATATACTATTAATTCATTTTTAACCCCTTGAAATATTATATGAATATGATTTGGTCATTTGATTACATTTATACTAGTATCTGCAATCAAATATCTCAAGGGTCTCCTCTCCGAATCCCTTCATCTCCTTATTAGGACTTTAATAGATTAAACCTGCATATGCCCGGGTTGTTTTAACCCTGATGGCTTAAATCTCCCCCTTCCTGATTCATATTTCCCTCCCTATCCCCTTCCCTCCTTCTTCCTAACCCCTCTCCATCCTAGACAAGTTGTTCCCAAACTGGAAGATATAAATTACATCCCATATTCTTCCCCCTTTAGGAACTTCCGGATAAACTAGAACAGCATTCACCTGGTGCCTTGCTGTTTATATAATTGTACATCTTAACAATGTCTCTTAAATAAGGCTTTTCTCCCACGCACGGATGCTCCATGTGCTCTATTGTGCCTCCCTTGATCGTCCACCTATAAAATGTGGGAGTTTGACGATAGCCCTTCATCCACTGATAGGGAATCATTTTCCTTATCATGGGCAATTCTTGAATCTTATTATAAATTTATTCTAAAAATGTATTATCTTACCTCATTTGTTTTCTACTTTCTCTTTACTTCAGACTCTCCTGGGTACCCTTCAAGTCCACTCAGGTCGATTCATCCAGCCAGAAATTTGCAATAACCAGTAAGTATTATCTCCTAGATCAACTACCATGGCACCTCTAAACAGTTTTTCCCTGAATGTTCAGGGTATCAGTATACCGCAGAAGTGATCTAAAGCGTTCTGTTCTTTTAATGCTTGAAAAGCACACATAGTTTGTTCACAGTAAATTCCACACCTAAATTCTACCTTCTACCCAAAAATATTTCCAGCCTCAGCTACTACCAAACATGGAACTCTCATAGCTTTCCACCACTCCGCCCCATTCACACTTCAAATGGAAATCAAAGATCCCGAAGGCCGTTACCTAATTCTCAAGGGACACATAATGGACACAGCAGTTACCATAGTTGCGTACTACGCTTCCAACAAACAACCCACACCTTTCTTCTCACACCTGCTCATAAGATAGGAACAACTATCATATGTGGTGACTCAAACCAGGTCCCATTCCTAGATAAATCACCCTATAACCCACCCCAAAGTTCAAATAAGTTGTCTTTCTATCCGCTTCTCTCTAAACACAATTTAGTGGACACTTGGAGAGAAAATAATCCGACCAAGAGAAGATACACCTACTATTCACACCCACACCAAACATTTACTCATATTGATCATATCTTTTTAACTACAGGAATGATACCAGAAATATTAAATTCAGACATAATCCATATTACATGGTCCAATCACAATGCAGTCTATACCACAATTGCTTCACCTATCCCTAAAGCTCATAATCCTACTTGGTACCTCACAGATGCAACACTCAAACACCCATCCCATTGCCTAATTATTGAACAAGCCCTGAAAGACTATTTAACACTCAATGCCAGCCCCAACATTTCCCCACTAACACTCTGGGAAGCACACAAACCAGTGATGCGTGGAATATTCCAGAGACAATCAAATGTGTCCCTTGAGAATTAAGAAATCTTGCTTGCAAGCTGGAGTCTGAGTTCAACACATCCTTTCAACCCACCCTGGGGAAAAAAAAAACCCAATTAGTAAAGGCCCATCTGGAAAATGATCTATTCCTCACAGAATCAGCTGAAAAGTCTCTTAACTAATCTAGACATGCCTTTTATATGAAATCCAATAAATCAGGTACTTTTCTGGGAAGAGCACTCAAATCATTAAACAAATCATCCAAACCAATCCAACTCAAATTGTCAAAGGACATTTACACTAGTAACCCTGTTAAAATTGTACATAAATTCTCGTCAAGCAAACGTCCATATACGTCCGGCAGTGCTTTTAGCACATATTGCAAAAATACTCCGCACTCCTTCCTGCTTTCTTTCCCTAGATGTTAAGAAAGCCTTTTATTCAGTTTCCTGGCCTTATTTACATTACTCCCTACAGAAATGGGGTTTCGGCCCACTTCATGAGATGGATTGCTGCACTATATGACAAGCCTTGGGCATATGCAGGCTACAAATCTGACTCCTTCAATATAGAAAAAGGCACATGCCTGGGATGCCCACTTTCCCCTCTCTTATTTGTTCTTTTAATAGAACAGCTTGCTTAGCTAATCAGATTAGACCCAATGATAACCGGAATAGAGATAGGGGATGTCAACACAAACTTTGTTTGCAGACAACATCTTGCTATTCCTATCATCTCCACAAGTTTCAGGTCCCAATCTCTTACCCATTCTCAACAAGTTTGCTGCCTTCTCAGGCCTCATAATAAATCCTAAGAAATGTTTGGTATTAAATATATTTCTCTCTAACACGGAACTGGATTCAGCAAAAGTTGTACTTTCTTTTATCTTACAGCCTTTATTTCAGACCTCTTTTCAGCCAATTACCTTCCAACCTTGAGAGAGGTAACAAACTTGTTGAAGCAATGGTCTCAACTTCCAATATCATGGTTGGGAAGAATTAGTGCAATAAAAAAATGACAATTCTGCCCAAATTACTGTATTTGTTTAGAGTTCTTCCTATTCCAATCCCTGCCTATTATTTAAGAATAATACAGGAAAAGGCAACGTCATTTGTTTGGGGCCCCTCCAAACCACGTATACCTTTGCACACACTATATCTTCCTAAAACTAGTGGAGGCCTCGGCTTCCCCAACTTTGCAACCTACTATAAAGCAGCATATATTGCTAGTCTATCCAAATACCATGCAATGCAGGAAATTCCTCTATGGGCAACAATCAAAGCTACAGAATGTGATCCTTTATCAATCTCTAATTTACTCTGGCTTCACTCCGAAGATCGCCCTAATATATGAAATCCCATCACTAAACACTTTATTTCCCTCTGGGACAGACTTAAATTTAAACATTGTTTATAATCCTCTTCTCTCCTTTCTCAAAAAACCCACTTTTTACCCTGCATTGGTCTTCCCCTCATCATTTAAAGTATGGTCCTCCCTAGAAGTTCAGAGGTTACACAAATGTGTCACCTCTATGTCCTTTATCCCATTCCTGACTCTCTGCGAGACCTGTGGTCTACCGCAATCAGAATTGTTCCCATACCTTCAAATTAAAAACTTCTTCACACCAAATACTAACACTGGCACTCTTCTGACCCAATTCTCGGGCTTTGAATCAGTATGTAACGAAAACTCCCATACTAGAGGACTAATTTCTTCCCTATACTTACAACTTTTAGTTAATCTCGACTCAGATAAA